>NC_064834.1:81303357-82565494 GCF_024166365.1 Elephas maximus indicus
TCAAGGGGATTTCTCAGGGCGCCCTAGGGCAAACCCTCCTCTCCTTGGAACCTTTGTGGTCCCAGGATGGCTATTAGCACTTGCATCTCTACTCTGTGCAGCCTAGGCTGTAGGAGCTCTGTGAATACTGCTGAGCAAAGCGTCTAGCAAACGGACGCTGATGGCCTCAGATACGTTACTAGAAGTGGACCGAGGCAGGTTCTGCAAACTCAGGCCTCAGATGGAGCCCAGGCCATGCTCCTGACAGGCTGATCTTGGTTTCCTTCTAATTCCTCAGCACATTTCTTGTGCCGATCACAGCTTTCCATTGCAGAAGTAGTCCACCCTGTGACTTCTGATCATGTGACTCCCAGGGCCCTGGGCAGGTCCTATGTGGACAGAGGCCCAGGCCCTGCACAGACAGACGCCTCCTAAAGCACTACCCTGGAGGTTGACATTGAAGGGAAATGTTTGACAAGAGCAAGGAAAAACGCTCCTGTTTGGAAAGCTAACGGATCATGCTCAGAACATAAGACTAATTTCAGTCGACTACATAACTTCTAGCTCCCAAAATTAAGTGCTTACAGAATTCATTTTCATATTTTTGCTACTGAGGAAGTGTTGAGTCTTGTGATCTCTACGGATTTGGTATTCAAACATAGTCTTCCGCTTTCCGTAGCTTTGCTGCTAGATTGCTCCTACGCACTCTCCTCACGATGCCAGGCTTAGGCACAGGCAGCCATCAGCGTGCAGCCTCCTGGCTCACTCTCTCCACTACAGCTGCTGCACAAGGGGGACTCAGCTTCATGTTTCCCTACTGGCTGCCTCCAAGGACAGGACTAGGGCCTGGAAGTTAGAGACCCAGCTCTGCTGCTACTCACTCTTTGGAACTTAGGACTGTCCTGTAGCACTCTGGTCTCACTTCGGGATCCGTGGAATGCAAAGGACATGGAATGGGTGGCCAGGTAGGCATCTTGCTGCATTACATTTCTCCTCTTTCTGCCTCGCCGACCAGAGTAGCAGTGCAGCCAGCTCAATTTGCCAGAAGCATTCAATGTGTCATCTTGCATTAGGACATTTGGGGTCACTGAGTTTGGTTATAGACTCCATAAAAGCAGGAGGAATGAAAAAGAAAACGGGCCCCTTCAGCATCTCTCTCTGATCCACCACAAAAAGCACAGGATACGAATGTTGGAAGCGAACATTGATTCTATTTCTCCAATCCTTCATTCCTCAGATGAGAAAACAGGCTACGGGGGACTTGTAATTAGCCCATGTGGTCACCAATCGACCTGCTGCATGCATCCGAATGGGAGCCGGCTCTGACATCAGATTCACAGCCTTTGCCCTGGAGCATCACCTGCCCAGTGTCAGCCCTCATGGCTGGTTCCGGCAGTGCAGCCCACTCCACCTGGCTTCGACTCACCCCTTTCCTGGCACCATGATGGCCAAGGCACTGGTTCCAAAGGGTAGTCTCCATCCTCATGCTCAGGGCCCTCAGCAGCTCTCAGCACGGTGTTCGCTGTCCCTTCTTGCAGCATCCTCACCATCTTGATTCACCTCCATCTCTCCTGCTATGAACCTTGCCCACATCCTTCCTTTATACCTAAATCCTTACAATTGTGGCTCCTCGGGGCACAACCCTGGCTTTCTTTTCTCCTTAATCTGTGCCCTCTCCCTGCCTAATTTTTATCCCTCTCTTGCCCTGAACTCTGTCTATAGGCCAGTAACCCCATGCTTCCATGTCTACCCATTCCTCTCTCTGAGCCCCTATGTTCTCCTCTCTACCTTGGAATGCTTTGGAGACTTTTAACTAAAATCTCCAAAAGTAATCTCTTAGAATTCTCCAGAATTGTTCCTCATCTCTTGCTTATAATTCATTTGACATCCAAGGAGTTTTGTTTGCCAGGCTCTGTTCTGGGCAGTGGGACCCAAGAGTGTCCAAAGAGACTAAAAATGGCCTGAGGGACATGTCTGACCTCTTCTCTCTTCAAAAGGCTAAAGGAGAATCAAGATCAACAGCCCAAGGTGGATTCCTATGAGACAGAGGTCAGACATGCCTCCTCTCTCTGCTATCTTTACCAATTCTTACATCAACCATCCCTCCCACAGCGCTCTCTACTTCTCCGCTGAATTTGATAATTCATTACAGTGGCCACACAGAGCTCACAGACCATACTCACAATTATGGGGTTTATTAGGGAGGTAACAGGTTTTTGTTTTTTTTTTTTAACAGGTTACACTTCAGGTTCAGGAATGCTCAGGATACAGTTCTTCCATTAGGACAGCCTCTTCCCAACCCTACTCACAGCCACACCTCTCCCTGACCCTCTGCCTCAGGCCAAAGACACCCAGCTTTCTCACTCCATGGTTCGGGAAGCCCACTGCACAGTTTTCTGCCGATCTTTCCTGCCACCACTTCTTGCCATCTTCAGGGTTATAGCTCTCTCTCTTTCTCTCAGTCTCCTGGTTCCAGGCTCTTCTCAGGACAGGGATCCAGGGTCAAAGAACATGCTCTCCACTCCTGGCTGTTCTTCCTTGGTGGCGGCGGGATTCTCTTTCTCTTCCACCTCTGGAATGGCTCACCTCAATCCCAGCAGGATGGCAAAACTTACCAAACCCCTTCATGGGCTACAATTACCCTATCTGCACAGTTCCACCCAGTCACCCGGGTGGAAATTACAAGACCATGGTAAGAAAAGACACACAAATGCTGTCTACCACACCACTGAGACCAAGACCCCAACCCTGTACAGTTACCTTCTCCATAGTGGTGTCCCCATCTATGACACCCTCCTCCTCCTCATGGTGCTAGTGGTGATTGTGGCACAACATGGTGAATGTAATTAATGTCACTGGATTGTATAACTAAAATGGTTAAAATGGCAACCTTTTTGTTATTTATATTTTACTGTCTTAGTTATCTAGTGCTGCTATAACAGAAATACCGCAGGTGAATGGATTTAACAAACAGAACTTTATTCTCTCACAGTTTAGGAGCCTAGAAGTCTGAATTCAGGGCACTGGCTCTAGGGGAAGGTTTTTTTTTTTTGGCAGCTCTAGGGGAAGGTCCTTGTCATTAATCTTCCCCTTGGTCTAGGAGGTTCTCAGCACAGAGACCCAGGGTCCAAAGGACATGCTCCACTACAGGTGCTTCTTTCTTGGTGGCATGTGGTCCCTTTCCTCTCTGCTAGATTCCCTTTTATATTTCCAAAGAGACTGACTCAAGATACAACTTAATCTGTAGAATGTGTCCTGCCCCATTAACGTAACTGCCTCTAATCCTGCCTCACTAACATCATAGAGGTTAGGATTAACAACACAAAGGCTAATTACATCATATAACAAAATGGTAGACAACTATACAATACTGGAAATTATGGCCTAGCCAAGTAGACACACATTTTGAGGGGATGCAATTCAAACCATAAGATTTACCATAATGAAAATTTTTAAATAATAATTAATAAAATTAATAATTAAAAAACAGCAATGGCTATAAAAGGCTCACTTCTGTGGAAGCCTTCCATGCTCTGGGCACCCAGCTAAATGCCCTTGGTGGACTGTTTCACTCAGCCCTCCAACAGATCCACAGAGTTAGATGCCAGACCACCATGGGCCCTGGGGATTAGGCTGAGGGTCCTGGGGTTTGTTGGCAGATGGCAGAATTTCTGAACAGGTAACATGCGAACAACTGCCTTTAACAGTGACCAGATGTCATGTCCAGCCCATCTCCTGTGCTGGTAAAGGGCTAATGTGTCATGTCATTTTCTTGCTCCTTCTTGTTTGTGCTTAACAAAAGCCAGTGAAGTCGCTGACTTTCTATAAAATAAGAGGTTTACAGATGAATGATGAGGAACACAGATGCAAAGCTCCATCGTGTGTCCCCAGAAAGCTGTCATTTATTTCACGTTCTTAATGCTCAAGTAGGATCCCCGGTAGCACAGTGGTTAAAGTGCTCAGATACTAACCAAAAAATCAGTGGTTCAAAACCACCAGGTGCTGTGCGGAAGAAAGATGTGGAGCCTGTTTCCATAAAGATTACAGCCTTGGAAACCTCTGTCCTGCAGGGTCACCATGATAGTCAAGATTGTGTGTCAACTTGGCTGGGCCATGATTCTCAGAGTTTTGGCAGCTGCATAATGCGATCAATTCCCTGTTGAGATTTGATGTCATCACCTCCACGATGGAATCTGCTGTGAGTAGTGCTGGTGCAGGCAGGGCCTGTGGCGGCACACCACCCCCTCAGCCTTCATCTCTCTGCCTTCTGCCACCTAGTCCTTCCTGCTCTCCTTGTTGGGGTTTTTGCTTGCTCTGGATCCTGCACCTGGCTCCTGTTCGTCTGACTTCCGGTTCTTAGGATTTGAGATAGCAGCTTACCTGTGGTCTTGCCTGCCAATTTTGAGATTTGTCAATTTTCACAGCTTGTGAGCGACAGCCCTGCTCTCCAGCCGGCTGATCTTGGGTTCGCCAGCCACTGCAGCTACGTGAACCAGAAGCCTCTTTCCTCCCTCACAGACTTGGGATGTTACAGCCTCTAAAAATAGCGTGATCGGCCAGGAGTCGGAGCCAAGATGGCAGAATAGACAGACACTTCCGTTAAGCACTCTTTACAACAATGACCTGAAAAAAAAAAGTGAAATGAGTATATTTGTGACAAGCTGGGAGCCCTGAGCATCAAAGACAAGCTTAGACAATGAACTGAGGGGCAGCAGGAGGAAGAGGCCGTTCAGGAGTAGAGAGGAGTTACTGGATCTGAATCACAGGAAGCCCTCAGGCACCGTTCCTGGATCGGTGGTGGCAGTGGGCTGGGACTAGCATTCAGCCAGAGTTTCCTCAGGGAGAAGCAGGCAGCCACACAGCCTGCTCACACCTCTGGAACCTGCGGAGAACAGTGTTCTCAGCAAAAGCTAAGTACTTGCAGGTATTCTACCGTGCCCCCCAACCCCCAAGCCGGCTTCAGCAGCTGAATCCCTAGGCCTGAGGTAGACCCTGTTGAGCACCTAGAGCCATCCTCCCAGCCTCAAGGAAGGAAAAAAATTGCAACTGGGGGGAAAAGATAATTTGCTAGCTCCATTAACCCAGGGAACTCAGGACAGAAGTGGCTCCCATCCAGGCATAAACTGTCTGTGGACCTTGAGCACCTTTCCCTTCTGCATGGACCCATGTGGGCCTATTTCGGGAGAATAGGCCCTTGTTGGCAAACTCCAACCATTTCAGCTGTGTGGTGTAGAGGTGGGCATTTGATGTTTGACATTGCTTTGCCTATTAAACAAGGTCCTCACCTACCCACATCAAGGACCTAAGGACTGGTAGCTCTACTCAGGTCACCAGCCACCCACTATAGGGGTCCAGGGATAACTGGTACCTCCCAGTCCTTACAACCAAAAACATTGGGTGCCCATGGTCCCTCTGCAGAACCCACCCACCAGCACACTCTAGGGAACAGAGATGCGTTTTCCTCAGAGACAATTGGGGATTGGTTCTCAGCCCCCTGCCTTATTCAGAGTGTGACCCCCTGCTGCAATCAGATTCTGGTATATATGCCAATCACCCCTGCCCCTTTAAGACTGTAGGACAGAGCCTGTACCACACACTTATGATCAGCTACCTGGAAACCTGAGCTGAATTCATACAAGAAAACTGAATGGACTCCTAGACTGATATACCTGATAACAGCTCTAGCCAGCTGGGGACAGGACACCAGAGCTCCAAAGGAGAAAATAATCAAGCTAGCTCACTCAAGCAATCCATTGGGGTATACCAAAACAAAACAAAGCAAGCAGCTACAACACAGTAAACAAGCATAAACTAATACAATAACACGGCTCAGAGACAACAGTTTATATCAAGTCACATAAAGAAACAGACCATGATCACCTCAACAGGCTCTCAAAACAAAGAACCCAGGGATCTTCTAGATGAAAGTGCATTCCTGGAATTACCAGATGCAGAATACAAAAGTTTAATATACAAAACCCTTTAAGGAATCAGGAAGGAAATGAGGTAATACACAGAACAAGCCAAGGAACACAGAAAGCAACTGAAGAAATTGGAAAGATTATTCAGGAACATAATGAAAAGTTTAATAAGCTCAAAAAATCCATACACAGACAGCAATCAGAAATTCAGAATTTTAACAATAAAATTACAGAATTAGATAACTCAATAGAAACTAAGAAGAGCACAGTTGAGCAAGTAAAACCTAGAATTTCTGAACTCGAAGATAAATCACTTGGCACTAATATATTAGAAGAAAAATCAGACAAAAGAATTTTAAAAAATGAAGAAACCTTAAGAATCATGTGGGACTCTATCAAGAGAAATAACCTATGAGTGATTGGAGTACCAGAACAGGGAGGGATAACAGGAAATACAGAGAAAATTGTTGAAGATTTGCTGGCAGAAAACTTCCCTGATATTGTGAAAGATGAGAAGATGTCTATCCAGGATGTTCATCGAACTCCACATAAGGTAGATGTTAAAAGAAAGTCACCAAGACATATTATAATCAAGCTTGCCAAAACCAAAGACAAAGAGAGAATTATAAGAGCAGCGAGGGATAAACGAAAAGCCACCTACAAACGAGAGCCAATAAGAATAAGCTCGGACTACTCGGCACAAACCATGCAGGCAAGAAGGCAATGGGATGACATATTTAAAAAATTGAAGGAAAAAATTACCAGCCAAGAATCATATATCCAGTAAAACTGTCTCTTAAATATGAAGGTGAAATTAAGACATTTCCAGATAAAAACAAGTTTAGGGAATTGGTAAAAACCAAACCAAAACTACAAGAAATACTAAAGGGAATTCTTCGGTTAGAAAATCAATCATATCAGGTATCAACCCAAGACTAGAACACTGGGAAGAGCAACCAGAAGTCAACCCAGACAGGGAAATACAAAAAAACAAAGCAAGATTATTAAAAAAAAAAAAAAAAAGCACAAACAGGGTACAGCGATGTCATTATATAAAAGAAGACAACATTGAAATAATAAAGAGGGACTAAGAAATGTAATCATACACCTTCCATATGGAGAGGAAAATACGGTGATACAAAGAAATAAAATTTAGTTTTAAATTTAGAAAAATAGGGGTAAATAATAAGGTAACCACAAAGGAGACAGCAACTATCCTACTCATCAAAATAAAATACAAGAGAAAAACACAGACTCACCAGAAACAAAATCAACAATAACAAATATGAGGAAAGGACAATATATATAGAAAATCTACTCAGCACATAAAATCAAGTGGGAAAAAGAAACTGTCAACACACAAAAAAAGACATCAAGATGATAGCACTAAATTCCTACCCATCCATAATTACCCTGAATGTCAATGGACTAAATGCACCGATAAAGAGACAGAGAGTGGCAGAATGGATTAAAAAACAAGATCCGTCTATATGCTGCCTACAAGAGACACACTTTAGACTAAGAGACACAAACAAACTAAAACGCAAAGGATGGAAAAAAATATATCCAGCAAACAACAATCAAAAAAGAGCAGGAGTGACAATATTAATTTCTGACAAAACAGACTTTAAAGTTGAATCCATCAGACACTGTATGATGATTAAAGGGACAATGCACCAAAAAGATATAACCATATTAAATATTTATGTACCCAATGACAAGGCTGCAAGATACATAAAACAAACTCTATCAGCATTGAAAAGGGAGATAGGCAGCTCCACAATAATAGCAGGAGGCTTCAACACACCACCTTCGGTGAAGGACAGGACATCCAGAAAGAAGCACAATAAAGACACAGAAGATCTAAATGCCACAATCAACCAACTTGACCACATAGACATATACAGAACACTCTACCCAATAGCAACCAACTATACTTTCTTTTCTAGTGCACATGGAACATTCTCTAGAATAGACCACATATTAGGTTATAAAGCAAGCCTTAGCAGAATCCAAAACATTAAAATATTACTAAGCATCTTCTCTGACCATAAGGCCATAAAAGTGGAAATCAATAACAGGAAAACCAGGGAAAAGAAATCAAACACTTGGAAACTGAACAATACCCTGCTCAAAAAAGAATGGATTATAGAAGACATTAAGAATGGAATAAAGAAATTCAGAGAATCCAAAGGAATGAAAACACTTCCTATCAGAACCTTTGGGACACAGCAAAAGCGGTGCTTAGAGGCTAATTTATATCAATAAATGCACACATCCAAAAAGAAGAAAGGGCCAAAATCGAAGAATTGTCGCTACAACTTGAACAAATAAAGAGAGCAACAAAAGAAACCCACAGGCACCAGAAGAAAACAAATAATAAAAATTAGAGCTGAACTAAATGAAATAGGAAACAGAAAAATAATTGAAAGAATTAACAAGACCAAAAGCTGGTTTTTTGAAAAAATCAACAAAATTGATAAACCACTGGCCAAACTGACAAAAGAAAAACAGGAGAGGCAGCAAATAACCTGAATAAGAAATGAGAGGGGCGATATTGCAAGAGACCCAACTGAAATTAAAAGAATTGTATCAGGTTACTATGAAAAACTATACTCAAACAAATGTGAAAACCTAGAAGAAGTGGATGAATTCCTAGAAACACACTACCTACCTAAACTAACACAAACAGAGGGAGAACAACTAAATAAACCCATAACAAATGAAGAGATTGAAAAGGTAATTAAAAAAACTCCCAACAAAAAAAGCCCTGGTCCTGACAGCTTCACTGCAGAGTTCTACCAAACTTTCAGAGAAGAGTTAACACCACTACTATTAAAGGTATTTCAGAGCATAGAAAAGAATGGAATACTACCAAACTCATTCTATGAAGCCACCATATCCCTGATAGCAAAACCAGGTAAAGACACCACAAGAAAAGAAAATTATAGACCTATATCCCTCATGAATGTAGATGCAAAAATCCTCAACAAAATTCTAGCCAATAGAATTCATCAACATATCAAAAAAATAATTCACCGTGACCAAGTGGGATTCATACCAGGTATGCAGGGACGGTTCAACATTAGCAAAACAATGTAATCCACCACATAAATAAAACAAAAGACAAGAATCACATGATTTTATCAATTGATGCAGAAAAGGCATTTGACAAAGTTCAACACCCATTCATGATAAAAACTCTCAGCAAAATAGGAACAGAAGGAAAATTCCTCAGCATAATGAAGGGCATTTATACAAAGCCAACAGCCAACATCATCTTAAATGGAGAGAGCCTGAAAACATTCCCATTGAGACTGGAAACCAGACAAGGATGCCCTTTATCACCACTCTTATTCAACATTGTGCTGGAAGTCCTAGCCAGAGCAATTAGGCTAGATAAAGAAATAAAGGGCATCCAGATTGGCAAGGAAGAAGTAAAAGGATCTCTATTTGCAGATGACATGATCTTATACACAGAAAACCCTAAGGAATCCTCCAGAAAACGACTGAAACTAATAGAAGAGTTCAGCAGAGTATCGGGATACAAGATAAACATACAAAAATCAGTTGGATTCCTCTACACTAACAAAAAGAACATCGAAGAGGAAATCAGCAAATCAATGCCATTTACAGTAACCCCGAGAAGATAAAATACTTAGGAATAAATCTGACCAGAGACGTAAAAGACTTATACAAAGAAAACTACAGTACACTTCTGCAAGAAACCAAGAGGCTTACATATGTGGAAGAACATACCTTGCTCATGGATAGGAAGACTTAACATTATAAAAATGTCTGTTCTACAAAAAGCGATCTATACATTTAATGCAATTCCAATCCAGATCCCAAAAATATTCTTTAATGAGATGGAGAAGCAAATCATCAAATTCAAACGGAAGGGAAAGAGGCCCCGGAAAAATTAGGCATTACTGAAAAAGAAGAACAAAGTGGGAGGCCTTACTTTACCTGATTTTAGAACCTATTATACCGCAAAATAGTCAAAACAGCCTCATACTGGTACAACAACAGATACATCGAACAATGGAACAGAATTGAGAATCCAGACATAAATCCACCCACATATGACCCACATAGGAGCAGCTGATATTTGACAAAGGCCCCAAAACAGTTAAATGGGGAAAAGACAGTCTTTTTAACAAATGGTGCTGCCATAACCGGATATCCATCTGCAAAAAAATGAAAGACGGCCCATACCTCACTCCATGCACAAAAACTACCTCAAAATGGATCAAAGACCTAAATATAAAATCTAAAATGATAAAGATCATGGAAGAAAAAATAGGGACAACTTTAGGAGCCCTAATACATGGCATAAACAGTATACAAAACATTATTAAGAATGCAGAAGAAAAACTAGATAACTGGGAGCTCCTAAAAATCAAACACCTATGCTCATCCAAAGACTTCACCAAAAGAGTAAAAAGACTACCTACAGACTGGGAAAAAGATTTTAGCTATGACATTTCCGATTGGCACCTGATCTCTAAAATCTACATGATACTGCAAAAACTCAACTGCAAAAAGACAAATAACCCAATTAAAAAATGTGCAAAAGATATGAATAGACACTTCACTAAAGACGACATTCAGGTAGCTAACAGATATATGAGGAAATGTTCACTACTATTAGCCATTAGAGAAATGCAGATCAAAACTACAATGAGATTTCATCTCACTCCAACAAGGCTGGCATTAATCCAAAAAACACAAAATAATAAATGTTGGAGAGGCTGTGGAGAGATTGGAACACTTCTACACTGTTGGTGGGAATGTAAAATGGTACAACCACTTTAGAAATCGATTTGGCGCTTCCTTAAAAAGCTGGAAATAGAACTACCATACGATCCAGCAATCCCACTCCTTGGAATATATCCTAGAGAAACAAGAGCCTTTACATGAACAGATATATGCACACCCATGTTCATTGCAGCTCTGTTTACAATAGCAAAAAGAAGGAAGCAACCAAGGTGCCCATCAACAGATGAGCGGATAAATTATGGTATAGTCACGCAACGGAATACTACATATGGATAAGGAAAAGTGAGGAATCTGTGAAACATTTCATAACATGGAGGAACCTGGAAGGTGTTATGCTGAGTGAAATGAGTCAGTTGCAAAAGGACAAATATTGTATAAGACCACTATTACAAGAACTTGAGAAAGTTTAAACTGAGAAGAAAACATTCTTTTGTGGTTACGAGAGGGGGAGGGAGGGTGGGAGAGGGGTATTCACTAATTAGATAGTAGATAAGAACCACTTTAGGTGAAGGGAAAGACAGCACACAATACAGGGGAGGTCAGCATAATGGGACTAAACCAAAACCAAAGAAGTTTCCTGAATAAAGTGAATGCTTCGAAGGGCAGCGTAGCAGGAGCAGGGGTCTGGCGACCATGGTTTCAGGGGACATCTAAGTCAATTGGCATAATAAAATCTATTAAGAAAACATTCTGAATCCCACTTTGAAGAGTGGCATCTGGGGTTTTAAACGCTAGCAAGCAGCCATCTAAGATGCATCAATTGGTCTCAACCTACCTGGATGAAAGGAGAATGAAGAACACCAAGGACACAAGGCAATTACGAGCCCAAGAGACAGAAAGGGCCACATGAACCAGAGACTACATCATCCTGAGACCAAAAGAACTAGATGGTCCCTAGCTACACCCGATGACTGCCCTGACAGGGAACACAACAGAGAACCCCTGAGGGAGCAGAAGAGCAGTGGGATGCAGACTGCAAACTCTCTTAAAAAGAGCAGACTTAATGGTCTGACTGAGACTAGAAGGATCCCAGTGGTTATGGCCCCCAGATCTTCTGTTGCCCCAGGACAGGAACCATTCCCAAAGCCAACTCTTCAGACATGGATTGGACTGGACAACGGGTTGGAGAGGGATGCTGGTGAGGAGCGAGCTTCTTGGATCAGGTGGACACTTGAGACTATGTTGGCATCTCCTGCCTGGAGGCGAGATGAGAGGGGGGAGGGGGTTAGAAGCTGGTGAAACGGACACGAAGGGAGAGAGTGGAGGGAGAGATCGGGCCGTCTCATTAGGGGGAGAGTAGCTGGGAGCGTGTAGCAAGGTGTATATGGGTTTTTGTGTGAGAGACTGACTTGATTTGCAAACTTTCACTTAAAGCACAATAAAAATTAAAAAAAAAAAAAACCTTCACGATTCATTTCCTTGATATAAATCTCTCTCTCTCTCTCCGTGTGTGTGTGTATATATATATATATACACACCCTGGTGGCTTCGTGGTTAATGCTACAGCTGCTAACCCAAAGGTTGGCAGTTCAAAACTACCAGGCCCTCCTTAGAAACTCTATGGGGCAGTTCTACTCTGTCCTCTAGGGTCGTTATGAGTGGGAATCGACTCGATGGCAGTGGGTTTGGGTAATGGTCACGTGAAAGCTGCCTTCTAACCAGCTTCTGTACTGGCTAGGGCTTGACTTCCTAGAACAAAGTAAAGTAGAAGCTCCCTTGGAGCTACAGCTGGCATGTTTGAACGACAATGCAGAAGAGAAAGTGAGGATTAAATGAGATAGCGTATGTTAGTTAAGAGTAGTTCCTAAGTGGTGCAAATGGTTAATGGGCTACGCTGCTGAATGCAAGGTTGGCGGTCCCAGTTTACCTTTCGGAGGTGCATTGGCAGAAAGGCCTGGCAATCTACTTCTGGAGAATCAGCCATTGAAAACCCTGTGGAACACAGATCTTCTCTGACATGGGGTGGGGTCATCATGAGTCAGAGTCAACTCAACGGCACCTAGTTTGGCTTTGGTTTATGTCAATGACCGTGCAGCTTCCTCCTGCAGCAGGGCTCCCTGAGCAGAGACCACAGTGACCATGTGGGTGGCATTAGCTGCAGGCATGGCAGTAAGGAACAAGAGGGGGTCCGTTAAATAAGGAATGCTCATCATGAGCCGCTCAGAGAGGGCCAGCACGCACAGCCCCCGACTCTCTTGTAATGGAGGGGGAGAAAGCGTTCTGGGTGGCGGGTGGGAGCAGAGACCACATGAACTTGTTGGGGGGGGTGCAGCTGGCTGGGGTCCTGAGGCACATGGCTGCTCCAGACGCTCAGATAGGAATGGGCCAAACCCCAGGGTTTGCCACATGGAACACCCTTGGGAGCTCAGAACAAAGTCAAGCAGAGGGCTTTAATTCCAGAGTCTGAAAGAGCAGCAACGTTCACCCAGAGAATGTGGGGGGGGGGCGGTTGAGGGGACCCCATCCACCTGAGGGGGCCCTGATTTCACCAGCTCACTTACATGCCAGTAGGTATGGGGCCCTACCAGTGATCAGGGCATCTGACCCTGCACAAATGTGAAAACAATGGACGATTTCTAGTCAGGTCCACTCTCAGCCCTTCCTCTACTGCTCAGCAGACAAGGGCGGCCCTCCCCAGACCCACAGGTGAAGTTTAGAAGACAATAGCTGCCTTCCTGCAAAAGTCCCTTTGCGTTAGAGCTTCAGCTTTTTGTGTTTGATTCGTGGCAGCTTCTGCATGTAATTTTAATACATGTTTCAAAATATGTGACAATGTCTTTCTGATGAGTGAATAAAACCCTCAAATGCCAGGAAAGAGTCCTGAGGAGCGAAGCATCTGTCTAGTTGAGTCATTGCACAGTGTTGGGATATCTACTCCTCCACAGTGAAACCATCATCAGCTGATCTTCATGGAAGCCATGGTGACCCCAGGGCCCACACACACCACTGAGATGCCCAACCCAGGCCACCAACCCCAGTGTCGTGAATGAGGGCTTACATTTCATTTCTGCTGCAAGCAGCTCACAGTGCAGAAGGAGCACCCATTCACTCTTTGCCCAGCACACTGGGGAGGCACAGGCGCCATGGCCCCCATCAATAAACCACATTTGTGCCCTTGATTCATTCGTGGGAAGTGGATGTATAATTTCCTCAGATATGTAGCAACCAAAAATGCAAATGTTCCAAACACCAATAAGAACACATGTGATGTGGAAATACATTTGCCAAGACAACTGCAATCTGTCAGCTGACTCTTAACCAGCAGGGGCTGATTTCCCATTGTTGTTGTTAGGTATTGTTCAATGAGTCCATTCCCACTCATGACAACCCTATAGGACACAATAGCACTGCCCCATAGAATTTCTGAGGCTGTGATCTTTACGGCAGCAGATCACCAGGTCTTTCTCCTGTGGAGCCATTGAGTGGGTTTGAACCGCTAACCTTTTGGTGAGCAGCCAAGGGCTTAACCTTTGGACCACCAGGGCTCCCACGCTTTCTGTAGCATGTCTAAAACCTTAAGCACACAATTGTCAAGAAAATTTTTTAACCCTATAGGATTAATTAATTATTAATTTTACATAATTAATCTTATCATTTATATTCATAAAATAAAAAAAAGTGAACAATACTTCTCATCTCTTTTCTTCCCTGAAAATGTCCAAGGACCTGCCAGCACATTCAGTCGAGGTACTCTTCTGCTTTGCTCAAAATTGTATTCAACTTCATGATAAGATACCAGACCCCACAATCTGTTATCGTTTTCCACAATGTTAACTCATGTAAAGAGCCCTATAACCAAATTTTATAAAATCAGCATTTTTAAAGGAGACACTAAAAGATGTTAACAAATTGTTTTGGGTATTCCATTAAATTCACTCTTACAAAAATGGTATTTGTTAAATTTGGGGATACAAAATTTATGATGTAGTAATATTATACATACAAATGAAATCGTACCACTCAATTTCTAAGAAACATTTTTATTCATTTATGTATTTATTCATTACAACCTGGGGGTTTCTTGATTGACACATGTTATCTTTGGGATAAGCTTTGTTTGTAAAAGCTTTGGATTAACTAACTCTTGAGTATTTTCCCTTGATGCATTTTGACTGATAAGTTACAAAGAATATAAGACATCAGAGTAAGCAACCCCTAATGTAAAGTCATTTTAAAATCAGAGGCAAATACATAACCTTAAAGTCTTTCACTAATAAATAACAAAAATTTTAAATTAGACAAAACAAAAGTCATACTTTTCCATGGGGCTAACAAGGAGTTGGGGATGCAAGGAACCTTGATGAACTGCATTTCATCAATGAAAGACCCTTGTGCCTGCAAGGAGCACCCAGGCAAAGAGACTTTGCAGAGATGAGGGAATACGGTGGGCTTTGCATAGTGGCCTTCTTCCAAAGAGTACGGTTTGGGAAAGGAGTAACTTTACAGTAGAGAGAGTGATAAACACCATCCCAAGTCAATTGATCAAGGTCAACATTCACAGTGATAGGTCATGTTGATGGTATGTATCCTTGATATGACATGATGATGATGACACTTAATCTCTGTGGTTTTCTTCCCAAAAACATATTGCACCAGTCTAGTCAGAGAGAAACAGCAGACAAATCCCAACTGAGGGACCTTCTTCAAAATGCCATGTGAGTCCTCCTCAAGACTGTCGAGTTCATCAGAATCAAGGAAAGTCTGAGAAACTGTCTAAGCCAAGCAGAGCCTATGATGACTAAATGAAATGTGGTATCCTGGCTGGGATCCTGGAAGAGGAAAATGGAAAAACAGAGGAAAACTGAAGGAAGTTCGGACTTCAGTTAAGAATCATGTATTGGTTCACTAATTTTGTCAAATACACCATACCAATGTAAGATGCTGGTGATAAGGAAAACGAAGTGTGGATTCTACAGAAATTCTCTGTACTACATTTGCAAGAATTCCACAAATCTAAAACTAAAGTTAAAAGTTAATTTTAAAAGTCCAGAATATTATTAGAAAAAGAAAAACTAAACATAAAATTAGCAACCTGTGGAGAATTCCAAGCAGTCTACATTATGGATAACTAAATTTCCAGAAGGAGAAGACAGACAGAAAAAAAGCTAGTACATGAAGCTAGAAGTTTTCCAAATTTGATGGGGAAAAAAAAGCAATACATAAATTCAAAAAGGTTAAAAAACACCAAACATGTTAAACTGAAAGAAAACCATGCTAGGTACATTATAGCCAAACTGATGAAAACTATATATAAAGAAAAAAAAAACTGAAAGTGAAAATGTTTTAAAAATACATGCAGTGTATGCAGGAGAACAATGACGAGAATAACTGTTGACTTTTCATCCAAAATAAAGCCAGAGACAATACATTAAAAGAGCTGAAAATAAATCTTGCCAAACTAGAATTCCATATTCAACACCAAAAAAAAAAAAAAAACTGAAGGTGGAATAAAGAAATTTTCCAATAAATAAAATTGGAGAGAATTTGTGGCCAACAGATCCATACTACAAGAAATGCAGAAGGATGTTCTCAGCCTGAAAGAAATGATAATCAATGAATACTTGGATCTACAGGGCTAGATATTGTTGTTAGGGACCTTCGAGTCAACTCTTGACTCATGACGGCCCCATGTGACAAGAGTAGAACTGCCCCACTGGGTTTCCTACACTGTAATCTTCATAGGACCAGATCACCACACCTTTTTCCCATGGAGCCACTGGGGTGGTTCAAACCACCAATCTTTGGATTAGAGCATTCAATAATTGTTCCACCAGGGCTTCATACAGGAACAAATAAGCATCAAAATATAAATATGTGAGTAAAAAGATTTTTCCCTTGTCCAAATTACTGTAAAGACAAGTAACAGTTTGCAAAATAATAACAACAAATAGTGGGGTTTATAATGTGTTCAAGTAAAATACAGGAGAATAATAACACAAGGGAAAAGGAGGATATGGAGGTATAGTGTTGAAAGATTCTTGTGCTTTACATGAATTGGGATAATGTTAATTCAATGTAGATCATGATAAGTTCCGGATGCTTAGTATAATCCCTAGAGCAACTACAATATAAAGAGAAGATCTGTTATAAAATCAAGAGAAGACATAAAATGGAATACCAAAAAAAAAAAAAAAAACATTAATACAAAAAAAAGGCAGGAAAGGAGGGACAAAAGGCCAAAAAGCAAATGAGGCAAACTGAAAAATTCTAGCAAGATGGTAGACTTAAAACCAACCATATCAATCATGCAAAAAATTCAGCCCATAATCTAACCACATATGCTGTTAACAAGGCACTCGATTTAAATAGGAAACATGGAAAGGAAGCTAAAGGAGTGGAAAAAGATATGCCATGTGGACTCATTCCCTAGGAATACCATATAAATCATCTCAAAGTATGTGACTCAACCCCCATGTGTCTGCAAGTTCGTTGTACTGTGGGGTTTGCGTGTTGCTATGATATTGGAAGCTATGCCACTGGTATTCAGACACCAGCAGGGTCACCCATGGAGGACAGGTTTCAGCTGAGCTTCCAGACTAAGACACACTAGGAAGAAGGACCCGGCAGTCTACTTCTGAAAAACATTAGCCAGTGAAAACCTTATGAATAGCAGCAGAACATTGTCTGATATAGCGCTGGAAGATGAGCCCCTCAGGTTGGAAGGCACTCAAAAGATGACTGGAGAAGAGCTACCTCCTCAAAGTAGAGTCGACCTTAATGATGTGGATGGAGTAAAGCTTTTGAGACCTTCATTTGCTGATGTGGCATGACTCAAAATGAGAAGAAACAGCTGCAAACATCCATTAATAATTGGAACATGGAATGTACGAAGTATGAAGCTAGGAAAATTAGAAATTGTCAAAAATGAAATGGAACACATAAACATTGATATCCTAGGCTTTAGTGAGCTGAAATGGACTGGTAATGGCCATTTTGAATTGGACAATCATATAGTCTACTATGCTGGGAATGACAACTCAAAGAGGAATGGTGTTGCATTCATGGTTGAAAAGAACGTTTCAAGATCTACCCTGAAGTACAATGCTGTCAGTGATAGCATAATATCCATACGCCTACAAGGAAGACCAGTTAATATGACTATTCAAATTTCTCACCAACCACTAGAGCCAAAGATGAAGAAATAGAATATTTTTATCAGCTGCCACCATCTGAAATTGATCAAACGTGCAATCAAGATGCATTAATAATTACTGGCGATTGGAATGCGAAAGTTGGAAACAAAGAAGAAGGATCAGTAGTTGGAAAATATGGCCTTGGTCATAGAAACAATGCTGGAGATCGAATGATAGAATTTTGCAAGACCAACGACTTCTTCATTGCAAATACCTTCCTTCACCAACATAAACAGCAACTATACACATGGACCTCACCAGATGGAGCACACAGAAATCAAATTGACTACATCTGTGGAAAGAGATGGTGGAAAAGCTCAATATCATCAGTCAGAACAAGGCCAGGGGCCAACTGGTGAACAGACCATCAATTGCTCATATGCAAATTCAAGCTAAAACTGAAGAAAATCAGAGCAAGTCCTCGAGAGCCAAAATATGACCTTGAGTACATCACATCTGAATTTAGAGACTATCTGAAGAATAGATTTGAAGCATTGGACACTGGTGACCGAAGACCAGACGAGTTGTGGAATGACATCAAGGACATCATACATGAAGAAAGCAAGAGGTCATTGAAAGACAGGAAAGAAAGAAAGACCAAGATGGATGTCAGAGGAGACTCTGAAACTTGCTCTCGAATGTCGAGCAGCTAAAGCAAAAGAAAAAATTGATGAAGTAAAAGAACTGAACAGAAGATTTCAAAGGGCGGCTTGAGAAGACAAAGTAAAGTATTATAATGACATGTGCAAAGAGCTGGAGATGGAAAACCAAAAGGAAAGAACACGCTTGGCTTTTCTCAAGCTGAAAGAACTGAACAAAAAATTCAAGCCTCGAGTTGCAGTTGTGAAGGATTCTATGGGGAAACTATTAAATGATGCAGGAAGCATCAAAAAAAGATGGAAGGAATACATAGAGTCATTAAACCAAAAAGAATTAGTCGATGTTCAACCATTTCAAGAGGTGGCATATGATCAGGAATCGATGGTACTGAAGGAAGAAGTCCAAGCTGCTCCGAAGGCATTGGTGAAAAACAAGGCTCCAGGAATTGATGGAATATCAATTGAGATGTTTCAACAAACAGATGCAGCACCGGAGGTGCTCACTCGTCTATGCCAAGAAATATGGAAGACAGCTTCCTGGCCGACTGACTGGAAAAGATCTATATTTATGCCTATTCCCAAGAAAGGTGATCCAACTGAATGTGGAAATTATAGAACAATATCATTAATATCACACGCAAGCAAAATTTTGCTGAAGATCATTCAAAAATGGCTGCAGCAGTATATCAATAGGGAACTGGCAGAAATTCAGGCCAGTTTCAGAAGAGGACGTGGAACCAGGGATATCACTGCTCCATCAGATGGATCCTGGCTGAAAGCAGAGAATACCAGAAGGATGTTTACCTGTGTTTTATTGACTATGCAAAGGCATTCAATTGTGTGGATCGTAACAAATTATGGATAACTTTGCAAAGAATGGGAATTCCAGAACACTTAACTGTGCTCCTGAGGAACCTTTACATAGATCAAGAGGCAGTTGTTCGGACAGAACAAGGGGATAGTGCTTGGTTTAAAGTCAGGAAAGTTGTGTGTCAGGGTTGTATTCTTTCACCATACTTATTCAATCTGTATGCTGAGGAAGTAATTCGAGAAGCTGGACTATATGAAGAAGAACAGGGCATCAGGATTGGGGGAAGACTCATTAACAACCTTTGATACGCAGATGACACAACCTTGCTTGCTGAAAGTGAGGAGGACTTGAACCACTTACTAATGAAGATCAAAGACCACAGCCTTCAGTATGGATGGCACCTCAACATAAAGAAAACAAAAATTCTCACAACTGGACCAATGAGTAACATCATGATAAATGGAGAAAAGATTGAAGTTGTCAAGGATTTCATTTTATTTGGATCCACAATCAACAGCCATGGAAGCAGCAGTCAAGAAATCAAAAGATATTGCATCCGGTATATCTGCTGTGAAAGACCTCTTTAAAGTGTTGAAGAGCAAAGATGTCACCTTGAAGCCTAAGGTGCAGCTGACCCAAGCCATGGTATTTTCAATCCCATCATATGCATGTGAAAGCTGAACAATGAATAAGGAAGACTGAAGAAGAATTGATGCCTTTGAATTGTGGTGTTGGTGAAGAATATTGAATATACCATAGACTGCCAAAAGAATGAACAAATCTGTCTTGGAAGAAGTGTGGCCAGAATGTTCCCTAGAAGCAAGGATGGTGAGACTGTGTCTTGCCTACTTTGGACATGTTGTCAGAAGGGATCAGTCCCTGGAGAAGGACATCATGCTTGGCAGAGTACAGGGTCAGTGGAAAGAGGAAGACCCTCAACGAGGTGGATTGACACAGTGGCTGCAACAATGAGCTCAAGCATAACAACGATTGTAAGGATGGCTCCGGACCAGGCAGTGTTTCATTCGGTTGTGCATAGGGTCAGCGTGAGTCGGAACTGACTCGACGGCACCTAGCGACAACGACATGTGACTTAAAACAAAGAATTATTTTCTCTTACAGTTTTTTGAGGCTAGAAGTCCAAATTCAGAGTGCTGACAGGGCCACGCTCTCTCCAAAGACTCTAGAAGAGAATCCTTCCTTGCTTCTCCCAGCTTCTGGTAACCCCAGACATCTCTTGGCTTGTGATCTCATCACTCCAATCTCCGTCTCTGGTTTCACATGATTGTCTTCCTTCTGTGTGTGTCTCTGTGTCTTTTTTCCTCTTGTATAAGGACATCAGTCATAAAGAGATTAGGGACTATCCTAGTGACCATATCATAACTTAATTACATCTACAATGGCCTCATTTCCAAACAAGGTCATTTATTTATTTACTCACAAATACCAGAGGTTCAAACTTCAACATACCTTTTGGGGCTCACAATTCAAACTGCAATACTATGCAAACACTAAGCACAAGGAACCATTCTGGGGTAGTAACATGAGAATATCAGACATCTAGGGAAAAAAAATTATTACCAGAGAGGCAGAATGTACTTATTTGTCCAAAATGCAACCTTGACTATATGCCACCTGAATTTAGAGACCATCCCAAGAGCAAATTTGATGCATTGAACACTAATGACTGAAGACCAGATGAGTCGTGGGAAGACATCAAAGACATCATACATGAAGAAAGCAAAAGGTCATTAAAAAGACAGGAAAGAAAGAAAAGACCAAAATGGATGTCAGAAGAGACTCTGAAACTTGCTCTTCAATGTCAAGTAGCTAAAGAAACTAGAAGAAATGATGAAGTAAAAGAGCTGAACAGAAGAGTTCAAAGAGCAGTGCAAGAAGACAAAGTAAAGTATTATAATGACATGTGCAATGACCTGGAGATAGAAAACCAAAAGGGAAAAACACACAAGGCACTTGAAAGAACTGAAAAAAAAAAAATCAAGCTTCGGGTTGCAACATTGAAGGATTCTATGGGCAAAATAGAATCCCATATAATAGAATTCTATGGGCAAAATATTGACTAAGGCAAGAAGCATCAAATGAAGATGGAAGGAATACACAGAACCACTGAACCAAAAAGAATTGGTCGATGTTCAACCATTTCAGGAGGTTGTAGATGATTAAGAACCAATCTGCACTGGAGGAAGAATTCCAATCTGCACTGGAGGCACTGGCGAAAAATAAGGCTCCAGGAATTGACAGAATATATATGCCAAGAAATTTGGAAGGCAGCTACCTGGCCAACCAACTGGAAGAGATCCATATTTGTGCCCATTCCAAAGAAAGGTGATCCAACAGAATGTGGAAATTATCTAACAATATCATTAATATCACACGCAAGTAAAATTTTGCTGAAGATCTTTCAAGACTGGTTGCAGCAATACATCAACAGGAAACTCCAGAAATTCAAGCCAGATTCAGAAGAGGATATAGAACAAGGGACATCATTGCTGGTGTCAGATGGATCTCGGCTGAAAGCAGAGAATACCAGAAAGATGTTTACCTGTGTTTTATTGACTATGCAAAGGCGTTCGACTGTGTGGATCATAACAAATTATGGATAACATTGTAAAGAATGGGAATTTCAGAACACTTACTTGTGCTCATGCTGAACCTATACATAGGCCAAGAGACAATCATTCAAACAAGGCAAAGGAATATTGCATGGTTTAAAATCAAGAAAGGTTTGCTTTAGGATTGTATTCTTTTCACCACATTTATTCAATCTGTATGCTGAGCAAATAATTCATATATGAAGAAGAACATGGCTTCAGGATTGGAGGAAGACTCATTAACAACCTGTTTTATGCAGATGACACACCCTTGCTTGCTGAAAGTCAAGAGGACTTGAAGCACTTACTAATGAAGATCAAAGACCACAGCTTTCAGTATGGATTACACCTCAACATAAAGAAAACAAAAATCCTCACGACTGGACCAAAAAGCAACATCATGATAAACAGAGAAAAGATTGAAGTTGTCAAGGATTTCATTTTACTTGGATCCACAATCAACACCCATGGATGTAACAGTCAGGAAATCAAAAAACTCATTTCATTGAGCAAATCTGCTCCAAAAGACTTCTTTAAAGTTTTGAAAAGCAAAGATATCACCTTGAAGGCTAAGGTGTGCCTGACCCAAGCCAGGAAGTTTTCAATCACCTCATATGCATTTAAAAGCTGGACAATGAATAAGGAAGACCAAAGAAGAATAAATGCCTTTGAACTGTGGTATTGGCAAAGAATATTGAATATGCCATAGACTGTCAAAAGAATGAACAAGTCTGTCTTGGATGAAGTGCAGCCAGAATGCTCCTTAGAAGCAAGGATAGGGAAACTACCTCTCACATATTTTGGGCATATTATCAGGAGGGATCAGTCCCTGGAGAAGCACATCATGCTTGGTAAAATAGAGGATCTGCGAAAAAGAGGAAGACCTTCAACGAGATGGATTACTACAATGGCTACAACAATGGGCTCAAGCATAGTGACAATTGTGAGGAGACACAGGACAGGGCAGTGTTTTGTTCTGTTGTATACAGGGTCACTATGAGTTGGAAGCAACTCGAGGGCACCTAACAACAACAGAACAACAGAGGGTACTTCCTCAAAGATAAAAGAATCAGTTCATCAAGAATATATGCTAACCCTAACAATGCTAGGAACCCTAATACATGGCATGAACAGTATACGAAACATTACTAACAGTTCAGAAGAGAAACTAGATAACTGGGAGCTCCTAAAAATCAAACACCTATGCTCATCCAAAGACTTCACCAAAAGAGTAAAAAGATTACCTACAGACTGGGAAAAAGTTTTTAGCTATGACATTTCCAATCAGCCTTTGATCTCTAAAATCTACATGATACTGCAAAAACTCAACCACAAAAAGACAAACAACCCAATTAAAAAATGGGCAAAGGATATGAACAGGCACTTCACTTAAGAAGACATTCAGGTAGCCAACAGATATATGAGGAAATGCTCTCAATCATTGGCCATTAGAGAAATGATGCAAATTAAAACTACAATGAGATTCCATCTCACTCCAACAAGGCTGGCATTAATCCAAAAAACACAAAATAATGAATGTTGGAGAGGCTGTGGAGAGATTGAAACTCTTATACACTGCTGGTGGGAATGTAAAATGGCACAACCACTTTGGAAATCGATTTGGTGCTTCCTTAAAAAACTAGAAATAGAACTACCATATGATCCAGCAATCCCACTCCTTAGAATATATTAAGAGCCTTTACATGAACAGATATATGCACACCCGTGTTCATTGCAGCACTGTTTACAATAGCAAAAAGATGGAAGCAACCAAGGTGTCCATCGACAGATGAATGTATAAACAAATTATGGTATATTCACACAATGGAATACTACACATCTTAAAGAACAATGATGAATCCATGAAACATTTCATAACATGGAGGAATCTGGAAGGTATTATCCTGAGTGAAATTAGTCAGTTGCAAAAGGACAAATATTGTATAAGACCACTATTACAATAACTGGAGAAATAGTTTAAACAGACGAAAATATTCTTTGATGGTTACAAGAAGGGGGAAGGAGAGAGTGAGGGAGAGGGGTATTCACTAATTAGATAGTAGATAAGAGTTATTTTAAATGAAGAGAAAGAGAACACAATACAGGTGAGGTCAGCACAACTGGACTAAACTAAAAGCAGAGAAGTTTCCTGAATAAACTGAATTCTTCAAAGGCCAGCGTAGCAGCGGCGGGGGTTTGGGGACCATGGTTTCAGGAAACATCTAAGTCAATTGGCATAATAAGAAAACATTCTGCATCCCACTTTGGAGAGTGGTGCCTGGGGTCTTAACTGCTAGCAAGCAGCCATCTAAGATTCCTCAATGGGTCTCAACCCACCTGGAGCAATGGAGAATGAAGAACACCAAAGACACAAGGTAATTATGAGCCCAAGAGACAGAAAGGGCCACAGACTACATCAGCCTGAGACCAGAAGAACTAGATGGTGCCTGGCTCCAACCAATGACTGTCCTGACAGGGAACACAACAGAGAACTCCTGAAAGAGCAGGAGAGCAGTGGGATGTAGGCCCCAAACTCTTGTAAAAAGACCAGACTTGATGGTCTGACTGAGACTAGAAGGACCCCGGAGGTCATGGCCCCCAGACCTTGTTAGCCCAAGATGGGAACCATTCCCAAAGCCAACTCTTCAGACAGGGATTGGACTGGAGTATGGAATAGAAAAAAGATACTGGTGAAGAGTGAGCTTCTGGAATCAAGTAGACACATGAGACTGAGTTGGCATCTCCTGTCTGGAGGGGAGATGAGAGGGTGGAGGGGGTCAAAAGCTGGCCGAATGGACACAAAAATAGAGAGTGGAGGGAAGGAGTGTGCTGTCTCATTAGGGGAAGAGCAATTAGGAGTATATAGCAAGGTGTATATAATTTTTTTTAAATGAGAGACTGATTCAATTTGTAAACTTTCACTTATAGCACTACAAAATTTTTTTTTTATAACTGTGTACGCTACCCCTGAAGTATGTATTCCTGATAACCGAACTTCAAATGCAGAATCAAAAGTTCGCAGAATTGAAACAGACAAATCTGCCAACAATACAGCGAGTAGAAAAAACTGTCAAGGATACAAATGATTTGACCAACGTTATCAACCTGTTTAACCTGACAGTTTTTCAAGTACATGTGCAACATCCATACAGTACATTCTGCATGGTACTGTGAGTTTCTGCACTTATGAAGTTCAAAGAGAGGCAAACGTAGTCTATGGGGGATAAAAATCCAAAAAGCATTTGCTGCTAAGGGTTGGGTGGTGACGATTGACTAGGGAAGAAGCAGGAAGAATCTTTCTGAAATGATGCAAATATCCTATGTACATCTTCATTAGGTTAAGCATTGCACAATGTATATCTGGTTACGCACATATCTCTATCAAAGCTCGTTAAATGTGCGTTAAGATTTATGCATTTAATTCCTGCCTTCCATGCAGAAGACCGGGGCTCGATTTCTGGCCAATGCACCTATGTGCAGCCGACACCTGTCTGTCAGTGGAGGCTTGCATGTTGCTGTGATGCTGAAGGATTTCAGTGGAGCTTCCAGACTAAGATGAACTAGGAAGAGAAGCCTAGTAATCCACTTCTGAAAATCAGCCAGTAAAAACCGTTACGGATCGCGACAGTCAAACCTGCAACCAATCATGGGGATGCTGCAGGACTGGACAGCTTTTGGTTCCATTGTACTTGGGGTCAACATCGGTCAGGGGCCAGCTACAACAAGATGGCCAGCACTGTTTCCCCATCACCTCCCTGTCCTGCAGGGCACTGGAAGACAACAGATGGCAAAAGGAAGCCACAGCAGTGACTTTTTTGTTAATGTTTGTTGAATACAAAGTCATTCTGTGCTATCTCGTCTGCATTCCTCAGGAACTGGCTCCCCAGCGGGTGCATGGGGCTATTCCTACTCCGCCATCTTCCGGTTGCCCAAGGCTGCCAAAGCCCATCTCCCTGGGGAGATTCCCTGCTCTGACTCCAGGTGCACGCTGCCCAAGGGACAGGTCCCCAGGGAAGTGGTCTTAGACCTAAACCAGAGAGAGAACTTGCTGAACCCCAACAACGGAGTAGGTTATGGCAGGGACCACTGTGCTGAATGCAAGGGCAGCAGAAGGAGACCCGTTTGGTAAGGAAGGTGCCATGGAGCCGGCGGGGAGACCCGATGTGGGAGCTCCTCAGATGGAGAAGGCTTGCAGAAGCCCAGGCACTGCAGCTTCTGCCTGTCCTGCCTGCCCTTTGCCCATCAGCATTTCTTGATGACTATGGAGCCTCGAGTTGTCTGAAGACAGAGACTGAGTTCACAGCCCTTCTCCCGGACACGGAAAAATCTCACAGAACATGGGGAACACTGACGTCGGTCCCCCAGAATTCAGTCATAATCTTTGCCACGCCACAGGATAAGTAACGGGGTTCTAGCACGGAGTAAGTGGGGAGCTCTTTGCACCCTTTTCTGTGAAATGTCAAGGTACAAACTTTAAAAAAAAAAAAAAATCCAGTCCCAGCAGAATGTGGGGCCATGTTTTGTATAACGTGTGCACTGAGGCAAAACAAGTCTCAGCCACAGAATCTCACTGCCAGAGGGGACCGTCAAGATATTCTTCGACAAAGCCCCTCACCATTCAAGGACGTGCGTGGTGAAGCGGGGGAGGAGGAGACCCACTAAAAGTGACTGGGTGAGTCGGTGGGCCAGAGTGGGCCCGGAGTCCTGACCCTCCCAGCCCACAGAGGGCGAGGGAGGGCGCCACTCTCCAACAGCAGGTGTCAGCACAGCCTGCATTCCCTGTGGATTTGCCCTCATTCCTCACGTGGCTTTGCATGCCCCGGGGGCACATCACTGCCTGGAGCAGCCCGGGGAGCAGGGGCTATGGGTTTCCTTCTTCCAGGCTAGGTCCTACTACCTTGAAGACTAGCAAGGGAGAGTGTGCACTCAGTCGGTGGCCCACTGGTGAGAACTGGGCAGAGGAACACGGCCCCCTCAAACCCGTGGCATCATTCACACACCTGCAACCTAATATGTAATTGGGGGAGAGATACGGTGGGCCAGAATTGTAGCCCCAGGAGAAGGGTGCATTGTAATATTATCAAGACACTTTTGAAATACTCAAAACATCCATTTTCAGAGTAACAATCAGTTTAAGTATATATATTTTTAAGGATGAACATCTTGAGAAGCCACAAATAACTGATCTCCTTAGAAAAAGCCTGCACTGATTAATTTTTTAAACTTTAACTTATCCTGAAGAAAGTTCCAAAATAATATACACCAAATACATACTGATTAAATCAAGTGAGTGGTATTTGCAAAGATACAAAATGTAAAATAGATTACCCCTTAGGTATCTTATCACACTGGGCTATCTTAAGTAAGTTAAATGAACGTGTCTTTCTAGCAATTAAGATGATAAAATGCCCTTGCTTTCTGTAATTGCTTTGTGATTGTTCTTAGCCATCACCTACCCACTCCTAAAACAGCTTTCAGTCCAAATCCATCCCAGAAGCAGATGAGGGAGGAGACACCGTATATGCGCACCAAGGAGCTTTGGGTCCAGGAAGGAGTTATGTAAACAAGATACAATTCAAGGCCAAATAAAGTAAACTGCAACTAACCCACTAGCCGGTGGGTCAACAGCGCTGGCTGGGCACCATTGCTCGAAAAACTGGCTTCTATTTTCTTAGCTGTGACCAGCTGACAACAGTGCAGACTGAGCCCTCACAATTTGTAGCTGGAGGAGACTCTGGGTGGCACAAACAGTTAAGCGCTAGGCTACTAACCAAAAAGTTGGCAGCTTGAATCCACCCAGAAGCTCACTGGAAGAAAGTCTAGGTGATCTGCTTCCAAAAGGTCACAGCCTTGAAAACCCTGTGGAGCAGTTCTAGCTGATTCTGACTCACAGCGACCCTATAGGACAGAGTAGAACTGTCTCAAAAGGTTTCCAAGGAACAGCTGCTGAATTTGAACTACTGACCTTTTGGTTAGCAGCCGAGCTCTTAACCACTGTGCCACCAGGGCTCCAAAACAACAAACAGCAAGTATTTATCACAGAAAATAGGAACGTTAGTGATTGGAAAATCTCGAGTTGGATGATTTCAGTTTAGGTCTAAGCTGCGTATACACGGACAAGTGGATACAGTGAAAGCAGACAGCTAAGTTACGTAAGTTTTGAGCACTGATGATACTTGAATTTGGCCTCCATGTGAACAAGGAAGCATTAGTTAATGTGGCCAGTGGGTGCTACAGAGGCACTCAGGAAAAACACAGTTATCAATCATCATGAGATATAATTTGGCTTCCAACATGTGTCTTTAAAACCAGTAAATAAATGAATCTGGAAGCTTCACTCTTTTTTTAAAAAAGTACTCAATCTTGTCATTCTCTATAGCAAACAGAGGAGAATCAGGAGTGTTGAAGGGAGGCCATGAAATAATGCTGAAAGCCAGATTATACTGCAAAAGAGACACTTCTGGAGAGCAGAGGAAGGAGAAATTCACTGAAATGTCTAAATATGCAAACTCCCCAGAAAGATCTACTCTGCAAAGCTCTGTGAATGAAGGTGGTGATCCTGTCACTCAGCTTCAGTTCACCCTTCCTCTGCTGGGAAACATCTTCTAAACAAGCTACTTAAAAAGAAGAAGAAGGCTGGCATGAGCTGTGAGCAGCAGGCTAGCCCTTGATGGGGGAAGGAAGGTCCAGGGTGTTTAAAGAGGTTCTGACGGAGGTTGCTCCCAGGCGGTGCAAACAGTTCGTGCTCAACTACTATCCTAAAGGTTAGCTATTCACACCCACCCAGTGGCACTGTGGAAGAAACCCCCGGTGATCTACTTCCAGAAAGTCAGCCATCAAAATCCCTATGGAGCAGCTCTGCTCTGACGTACATGGGTCACCATGAGTTGGAATCAACTTGACGGCAATGGGTTTGGTTTTGTTTCATGACATAGTTTGTATCTGTCTACCTGGCTGAGTACCGGTAATAAGACAGGAGAGGCCAGCCTTGCCTTCTCCCCCTTCTTTTGTGGGCAGCGGTCTGTATGGTGTTGAGGAGACATACACATTCCAGCCCTTCTTCTCCAGCTGCATCCATGGCACCAGTGTGCATGCGGTCTTCCAGCTGATCCCAGGAAATGAGAGCTACTCTGACCGTGATAGCACCAAAGGGCTCAAGGACCTGCGTCACCCTGGTGGGTGGTGTGGTTTGGGGCAAACTGCCACTCCAATGTGGTTGGGTCATTAGCTCTGGTTTGTTAATGAACACCATTACTTTTGCTGCTCACCTGCAATCACAGATGGGGGGACAGAGAAGAGAGAGCAAAGAAGAGAGAGAGAAACAGAGGCAGGAAGAGACACAGAGGAGAAAGAGAGGAGAGACAAATACAGAGAAAGAGAGAAGGAGACAGAGAGAGAGAGGATAAGAGAGGGGAGAGGAGAAGAGACGAGAGAAAGTAGAAGACAGGGTCCAATACACAGCAAAGAGGTGGGGATCCCCCCTTGCTGAAGCCATGGACCTCACCTCTCAAGCCCTGGAGTTCACTAAGTGCCAGCCGAACTGTGATAAAATTTTGTTGGTTTACTTCAACTAATCACATGAATCTTAAAATGAGCTGAAGAATCATAAAGAAAGCTGCTCCCCCAGCTTGATTTTTAGTGTCTGTCTTGTAAGGAATTCCCAACTGGGAATAAAAGTAGAAAACCCAAAACTTGCAGGCATCATATTCAAAATGCAAACGGTGATTCATGTACTTAGAACTAATAAGCCTGCAATAAAAGTGGTCCCGGCACCAACGGAAATGACACAGAATCTGCCAAAGAGCAGAAAACATCTCCTTGTGAGTCAAGTGCTGACAGTTCCCATAAAATACGTTATGTTTTAAAAAAAGTGCCGATGTCAATCATGGGGAAGAGGCTGACAAGACCTCAGGATGAAAACTTTTCAGTGGAAAAGAAATCAAAGGAAGTGAGTTCACCAGGAACTCAAATTAACCTAAACATACATTAGTAATTTGAATCTGTGAACTCAGCCCAGCGCTCCTCCACTAAACTCACACCGCAAACATCCTGCCACCTTCTGGAAAGCTCCCCCTGAATGCCTACAGGACTGTCAAATGCAACATGCTAACATGCAACTCTGCCATCTGTCTTCCAACTCTGAGGTCCTTGGGTGCTGCCCTCTCTGGAAGCATCCTCCTTCCACCCAGCTGGCTCCTTCAAAGTCCTGGGGTCTCACAAATCATGCAGATTCTGCCTGTGTAAGATTACTCAGCCTTTCCCTTGGACACCTAAAGAATACCAGCTGCCAACAAGTTGACTCTGACTCATGGGGATCCCATGTGTTTCACAGAAGAACTGTGCTCCACAGGGTTGTCAATGGGTGGTATCTTAGAAGTAGATCACTAGGTCTTTCTTTTGAGGTGGCTTTGGGTGGATTCGAACTTCCAGCCTCTAGGTTAGTAGCAGATCACTTAACCATTGGCGCCAAACTGATTAGTTATTTTGTAGAGTGATTCCAACTTGGCAACTCCAGACTTTCGTTTTTAATCATTGTAGTGAAATATATATAACAAAACATTTTTCATTTCAGCCATTTTTATGTGTACAATTCAGTGACATTACAGACAGTCCACGGCTTGTGACATATTCGAGTTACAACAAACTGCCCTTATAACTGTCCTTTTTTTAGTACCTCTTATTGTTAGTATGTGTGCTACATGCAACGCTGCATCTCATAATTTGTTATCATTCTCAGATGTCAGATGTCCACTCGCAGATGTTCAAAGATAGGATTTATAAAAATACTGAGCAATAATAATGAAAACTAAAAACAAACAATGAGGTATTAGACTTACATCAGAACTGGCTTACGACAGAGTCATTGGAATAGAACCCTGCCGTAAGTCAGGGCTACCTGTAATTATGTCCCCACATTGGGCAACCGTCACCACTATCCATTTCCAGATTGGAGAAGACTAAGGAGACATGATGACTAATTGCAGTGTGGGATCCGGATTAGGCCGAAACCAGAAAAAGGACATCAGTGGTGAGTCTAATGGAAGTCAAGTGAGGCCTGTAGGTCAGTATCTGGTGTTGTGTCCACGCTTGTCCCCTGGTTTTGACCATTGCCCTATGGTTATGTAAGATATTAACACAGACGAAGCTGTGTAATGAGCGTACAGAAACTGCCTGTACTATTTTTGCAACTTTTCAGCGAGTCTAAAATGATTTCAAATTAAAAAGGTTAAAAAGCAATTTTTTTTTTTAAATTCATACTCTGAGGGAAAAAAATCACTCACCCAATCTAAATTCGGCCTCAAGTGGGTCTTCCCTGGCCTGAAGCCAGAAAGAGTGATAGGTAAGTCGCCAGTCCTTCCCAGCACCCCACTAACCAATAATGACAGAAGAAGTACCAAGCGGAGAAAATTAGGATGTGGTAACACAACTATTTCCTCCCAACGTCCCGAAAGTGTTACACTCAACACAAAGCACTGCTGCATAAAGATGCTGATTAGAAAGTGACCATATGCAGTGCTTGCAAAAATCATTAGCCAGTCACGGTGTGTTTAACTAGCCGTTTTTTCTAATTGAAATATATCAGGAATTGGAAGATTTTGAAAATGCTTTTAATTGGTCAGGAAGATAAAGGTATCACACCACGCCTCGTATCAATTCCCTTTCATGAACAACAAATCAATTCTGGCTCAGATGGACCCCAAACTCTTCTCACCACTTCTCACACAAACAAGCGAGGGCCACCTTCCCTGAAGGGCAGTGTTGCTCGTCCACCTTCAGCCTTCATGTTCAGAACGATGGCAGGTGCTTCATGAAAGGCTCCCTCTCTCTGGCCTCTGCTGTGGTGAGCTGGCATTCTGAGAGGGACCGGGAGCACTCACGCAGCTCGGAGTGATGGGGCCGTCGTAGCAGGAAGGCGTGCTGTGAGTCTGAGTCACAGGGTGTCCAGTAATGACAGAAAGACAGCATAGTCCGTCCTGGGTGCTGTGACTCTGCCGTATGAATAGGACTGTGGAGGTTGGCCTGGACACCTTGTGAGGAAGGGCATTGTGACAGTGTTTACAAATGACAGGAGGTAGGAACCAGATATCTGTGTACCTGTAACCCCAGGAGAACCCCTTGGACTACACATTTAGCAAGACAGTAACAGTGGCCCTTTTTCCTGAGCTGAACTCATCCTGCTCCTCAGTAAGAGGGATATATTTAAACAGGAAGGGGGAGTGAAGAAGACAGAAGCAAGGACAGTCTTGGAGATGGCCACCTTGGCGTGCAGAGACAGTGGTGCCCTGAAAGGGCTCGCACCTGAGCTTGGGGGAGGAGGAGTTGGCCTCTGTGCTAAGGATGGAGGTAGGCTGCTGGGCTCCATGACGTCCCATAAAGGAGGGAAAGGAAGGGGCAGCCTGTAGCTCAGGCCAGGCTTGGTCTTCACAGAGCACTTTTTACAGGGAAAGAAGAAACAAGAGCAGCATTTACCGGTCTTTTAATGCAAAGCAGTGACCTGGAGAGTCACTGTGGCAGGCAGCCCTGTTACATAGTTCCATCTGTCGCCAGGGCATACCACACAGATGGGGATCACACAGAAGGGGTCCAGAACAGCCCAGGTGTTGGCGAGGAGGAGGTGGGAAGCATACAGTCACTGGACCCCCAAGGAGCCAGGACTCCTGGTGATGCCCTCTGAACCCCAGCAGGCAGCAGCTACTTCTATTGGGTATGACGAGGAGACACTCCCCTCAGAGTGTGCCTCTCCATCACTTTCACTTCAGAGCTGGAGCCAACTGTGTCACCCTACTGGTATCTCTCACATCTCCTGCAAGCACAGCAAACTTTAGAATCACCCTTAATTAAATTAACTTTATTGCCATAATAGATAAAGCAATTTTTAATGATTGCAACTCAACTGCATTTTCCTTTTAGAAGTGCAAGCTACAGAATGGGGCTCCTCTAAACGGCCTGGAAAATATACATAGTTTAGCTGCTCAAACGAGGGAAGATGGAATTTGTCAGGTGGAGGCATTCTTCCACTTATGCAGAGTGACTGGAGGCACGTTGTGCTTATTGATATATCAAACTTCTTCACGTGTCTACTCGATCTTCTGTGCCTTCTAATTCAAAAGCATGGAGGAAAGAAGGTATGGAAATTGGATCACACAAATGGAACTCACACATGTGGAACTTAACACCAGTCATAAATAAAACCTCACAAGTCAGCATCTCAACCACGGTATGGCAGGCCTGGCAGGAGGCCTTTTCTCTTCCTTTCTATTCTTTCTTTTTTTTTTAATCTTCTGAAATGAATAGAACCAAATGCTGACAAACAAACAAAAAATGCACTGCAAAGTGAGATAGCAACTGCAGAATGGACTGTTCAGCAATACCCAAACCCCCTTCTGGTGTTCGTTCCTGCACTAGGGAGTAAGAAAACAAAACAACACACAAAAAAGACATTCCCAGGCATGTCTTGCAGCAAAAGTTTGCATGCAACCTAAATTCAGCCAAGCAGACCCCAGACTTGTGAAGCAGTTACTTAAATTTTCACCTATACTCAGAATAACGTGCCTGCTGAAGCACAGAGCATGGCAGACCAAGTTGGTAGAGCGATCAACAATCAGGATGGGCATGAGTAATTCCGAACCTGTTGGGCAAGTGGGTGGCTTCTAACTGGAATGAGAAACATAAAAATAAAACAACTCAAAGTAGAAAATTCTCAGCTTAAGGCACAATCAAGGATGTAGGGAGCTTCTGTGGGCACCTTAAAAAAATCTCTTATCTCTTGCAGCTGAACATCAGACGCAGAGTCTGATTTCTTGGGCTGTTGAATTACATGTCTTAGTGCTGCTATAACAGAAATACCACAAGTGGATGGTTTTTAACAAACAGAAGTTTATTCTTTCATAGTTTAGGAGGCTAGAAGTTCAAATTCGGGGCACCAGCTCCAGGGGAAGCCTTTTTCTGTCTGCTCTGGGGGAAGGTCTAGGAGCTTCTCAGTGCAGCAACCTCGGGTCCAAAGGACACACTCCTCTCCTGGTAATTCTTTCCTGGTGGTATGAGGTCCCTCTTATCTTGAGGCTTGCTTTGCTCTTTTATATCTCAAAAGAAATTGGCTCAAAATACAACCTAGTCCTATAGATTGTGCCCTGCCTATTAACAACATAGAGGTTAGTGTTTACAATACATAGGATAATCATATCAGATCACAAAAGGGAGGACAACCACACAATACCATGAATCATGGCCTAGCCAAGTTGACACACATTTGGGGGACACAATTCAATCCATAACACAATATAAATTGTTACATCTATGCTGTCTCCAGATTCTAAAGTAAAAAGTAGGACATTGATTGGGAAAAGAATGATCCTGAAAAATGGAATATTTAGGAGGATTTGGATGAATCCAGGGACCCCAAGCCATCAACTCACTGAACCTCCCTTGCCAGAAGCAGCAACCCCGTCCCCTGGTCTGGAGCTATTCCTGCCTTAGAAACCTTGAATGGCCCCACCAGACAGCTATACTGCAAAAAAAAGTTTCCAATTCTCTTGTCCTATCCCTAACACTCTTCATTTCTTTTAGATCTATAATTACAAGCAGATCCCCTCCATGACTCAGGGAACCAATCGTAATAAAGAACCCAAGAAAAGAATACATACCTACTAAAAGAATTACAATATTTACTAATATCTATCAAAAACAAGTACACACGGGTTCAGATAGAGGATGCTGGAACTAGGAGGAGAAGGAGGTACATGCAGATAACGTTTCATTTACGAAAACTAAAATTTTAACGGAGATTCTGGATTCGATGTGCTAGCTTGCTTAACTGGAAATGGGTTTAATTGATTTTTTGATTGATTGGCCCGAAACTGGACTCCATGATACCAGCACCGGTACCAGATGCCATTGCATAGGCCCTGACTCATGGTGAGCCCGTGTGTGCTGGAGTAAAACTGTGCTCCACGGGATTTTCAGTGGCTGATTTTTTGGAAGTAGATTACCAGGACTTTCTTCTGAGGTGCCTCTGGGGGACTCAAGCCTCCAATTTTTCGTTTAGCAACCTCGAATGTTAACCATGTGTGCCACTCAGGGGATCCAGACAGCTTACAGTAAATGAAGTGAAGATGCCAGAAATCCTTTGGTTGATGAGAAGGCTCATGAGCTGGGATGATTGGGATGGGTCAGAATTCTTAGTTGTAGACCTCAGATTCAACTCTAGCAAGTTCCAAGTGCAGAGGATTTGTAGCTTACAGCAGTTCCAGGAGGGCACTGGCACACACTGGGAAGCCACACAGCTATGATTCACACTCCCTGGAGAAACAGCCAACCACCCCCGGAGAATGTCCTAGCAGGAATTCTACTGCTGTTACCATTGCCACATCTGATGCTGGGACTGGATGCTAGAACCTCTTCCATAGCTGCTGCAGGAGGCCCCATGTGCTGGCCAGAGCCTGACTGGTCTTTTTTGCCATCCAATTATCACATGGGTGTGTCTGACTGGTAGGATCTCCTGTTCTTGTCAATATAGCCTTCCAGTGTCTAGAGAACGGGAACATGCTCTCCAAAGGGCTTTGATAACATGCTAAATGGCCAATCTGCATATTTTCTAAAGATGTTAAAGTGCAGCCTCTCTGAGATCAGGGGTTTATGCTGGATAGCAGAGGATCTATGAATATTTGGGGGTCATGAGTCTTAGGGCTGGGACCCACACAGGCAAGAGCACTGCCCTGCCCCCAAGGAGGGTGTGTGGGGCAATGCATGCACATGTGAGAACATGGAGCGGGGAAGGAAGGTTTGAGTGGAGAACTGGAAAGGTAAAGTGAGGTCACAAGGGGCAGCATGGCCAACTTCCCTCTGAGGGCATTCTGGCAGAGAGGAAGACAGTGAAAGGCAGGGAAATGTGATGATAATGGTTGACTTGGTGAACTGGATGATTTCTTCTAGAGTGGCAACATCAAAGCTCGGCTTGCCTGAATCAAAAATTTAACCAAGAGGTACTTCAAAGCTCTAAGGCTATTTCTGCAAGAGATGCAACTTTCCTAGATAGACGATTGTCATGGATTGAATTATGTTCCCCCAAAAACGTGTGTATCAATTTGGCTGGGCCATGATTTCCAGTATTGTGTAGTTGTCTTCCATTTTGTGATTGTAATTTTGTGTTAAAGAGGGTTAGGGTGGGATTGTAACACCCTTACCAGGTCACATTCCTGATCCAATGTTAAGGAGTTTCCTTGGAGTGTGGCCTATACCACCTTTTACCTTCATAGTGTCATGCGCTGCCCCTGCCCAAGTGGAGCTCTCAATCCAGCAGGATGAAAGGATAATGTATTGAAATAAGTCTTCCTTTTTCCATGACCAATAATAGCTTCCAAGTAGAAACAAAAACTCCAGAAGACTCTACATTAACATCCCTACTTTGTGAAAACTTTAATAGAAACAGGAGAGGAAATTATCCGAAGTCACACAGCTAATTAGTAGCAAAACCAGGATAAGAAACCAATTTCCCTATCTTCCAGTCCAGTGCTTTTCCAATATCTGTCACTGCTCTGTAACCCATGACACTGGTGTCCATAATGATATTTCTGCCAAATGAAATTGGACCCCTGGCTTCAAGAAAGTAAATATTATAAAGGCTTAGACTGTATCAAAAACAGTTATATAAAATTCTTACAGACACATTATACTCTTAAACTTTGGCAATTAATTACTGTTCAGTGCCTTAAAATAAAGTAAGTACATTGAGCTTTCTCTCACAGCATGTACCAAATTGAGATCTAAGTAACAACTCATTATGCACCATTGATGACAACAATGGACTGGCTTTGTCATGCAATGCTTTAGTCCTAGGTTCCGGAAAAGCACCTCGAAGAACTGGAATCTGCTCCCAGTCCAGCTTTCCCAAGCTGTGTGTCCGGGGGGATCGCCATGTGTTTTATTCCCCCCTACAAAATTCATGTTATCACAATAGAGGCTTGGAGAAGTCAGGTAGCAAAGAAATGCTAAAATGCACTTAACCCAGGTTTTGCCAACATTTGAGACCATGGAGCTCTTCTTTCGGGATAGCAGCATCTATTAATTGCTGATGATGGCACACTGAGGGATGGTGAACATGGAGTTGTTGTTGTTGTGTTGTTAGATGCCATTGAGTGTGTTCCAACTCATAGTAACCTTTGCTTGAGCCCGTTGTTGCACCACTGTGTCAATCCATCTCATTGAGGGCCTTCCCCTTTTTCACTGACTCCCTACTTTACCAAGCATCATGTCATTCTCCAGACACTGATCCCTCCTAATAACATGTCCAAAGTATGTGAGACGTACTTGCTTTTAAGGAAAATTCTGGTTGTGCGTCTTCCAAGACAGATTTGTTTGTTCTTTTTGCAGCCCTGGTGGTATAGTGGTTAAGTGCTACACTGCTAACCAAAAGGTCAGCAGTTCGAATCCACCAGGTGCTCCTTGGAAACTATACGGGGCAGTTCTACTCTGTCCTATAGGGTTGCTGTCAGTCGGAATCAACTAGATGGCAATGGGTTTGGCAGTTTACAGTATATTCAATATTCTTAGCCAAGACCACAATTCAAGGCATCGATTCTTCTTTGGTCTTCCTTACTCACTGTCCAGCTTTCACATGCATATGAGACAATTCAAAACACCATGGCTTGGGTCAGGCATACCTTAGTCTTCAAGGCGGCACCTTTGTTTTCCAACACTTTAAAAAGGTCTTTTGAAGCAGATTTGCCCAACGCAATGCGTCTTTTGATTTCTTGACTGCTGCTGCCATGGGTGTTGATTGTGTTTCCAAGTAAAATGAAATCCTTGACAACTTCAATCTTTTCTGTTTATCATGATGTTGCTTATTGGTCCAGTTGTGAGATTTTCGTTTTCTTTAAGTTCAGGTGTAATCCATACCAAAGGCTGTGGTCTTTGATCTTCATCAGTAAGCGCTTCAAGTCCTTTTCACTTTCAGTAAGCAAAGTTTGTCATCTGCATAATGCAGGTTATTAATGAGTTTTCCTCCAATCCTGATGCCCCATTCTTCTTCATATAGGCCAGCTTCTCTGATTATTTGCTGAGCATACAGACTGAATAGGTATGGTCAAGGGATACAACCTTGACACTCAGATTTCCTGACTTTTAACCACAAAGTATCCCCCTTGTTTTGTTCGAATGACTGCCTCTTGATCTATGTACACGTTCCTCATCAGCACAATTAACTGTTCTGAAATTCCCATTCTTCACAATGTTATCCATAATTTGTTTTGATCTACACAGTCAAATGCCTTGATTTCAGTGGTAGGACAATATCCGTATGCCCAGAAAGAAGACCAGTTAATACGACTATTATTCACATTTATGCACCAACCACTAATGCCAAAGATGAAGAAATTGAAATCTGTCTTAGAAGAAGTACATCCAGAATGCTCCTTAGAAGCAAGGATGGCGAGACTGTGTCTTACATACTTTGAGCATGTTGTCGGGAGATATCAGTCCCTGGAGAAGGACATCATGCTTGGCAGAGTACAGGGTCATCGGAAAAGAGGAAGACCTTCAAAGAGGTGGATTGACACAGTGACTGCAACAATGAGCTCAAGCATAACAACGATTGTAAGGATGGCTCAGGATCAGGCAGTGTTTCGTTCTGCTGAGTATAGGGTCGCTATGAGTCGGAGCCGACTCGATGGCATCTAACAGCAACAACAGCAGCTACGTGAATCAGGAGAATTTTCTTTCCTGCCTTACAGACTTGGGATTTACAGCCTGTAAAAACCTTGTGAACCATTTCCTTGATATCAATCTCTTTCTCTCTCTCTCTCCCTCTCTCTCTCTGTCTCTTTATATATATATAGATAGAGATAGATACATGCTTTTACTAGTTTTACTTCTCTAGAGAACCCAGCCTAAGACACATTTGAATTTCGAGACCATCTCAAGAATAGATTTGACGTGTTGAACACTAATGACCGAAGACCAGCTGAATTTTGGAATAACATTGAGGACATCGTACATGAAGAACTTGGAGAGATTGGTCAAAATGTGTGAAATGCATTTCCTGAGAGTTAAATCAGAAAGAATCCCTAGTACAGAGATGGTTCTGGGAGTGCAACCAGAGAGCAATATTTGCAAACCTCAGAGTGTGTGAGGAGCGCAGACCCCTGGGTCTCACTCCAGATAGTCTGACACAGTGAGTCTGGATGGGGTCCTGGGACCTGCGTTTTAACAGCTCCCACATGCATGTCTGTGTGCATGCGCTTATGTCTGACACTGGGCTTACTCTGAGAATCACTGCCGTAGGCAGACTTTCGGAAGGAAAAGAAGGCCCCAATGACAAACAATGACACCAGACTCACACTGACCTCCAAATACGGGCGAGAGGGCCTCTCAAGTGATGCCTAAGTCAGAGACCAGACACTTCTGCAGAGAAGCAAACACTTCCTTAAGAGAGACTCCAAACCTGAATGATGAACTCAGGGTCCGAGAATTTGCTTTTAGGCAGCTCATCTACTCGCTATACAAGTGTACACTTACGAAACTTTCTGGGGGCTAATTTGACAGTATGTTAACAAAAAGTTTTAAAATGCATGCCCAGCAATTCCGCTTCTTCTCATTTAGACAAAGGAAATCATCAGAGAAGCATGCAAAGATGTATACACCAGGATCGTGTCACATGTTCTTTATGAGCATGAAAAACTCAAATGACCTAAATGTCTGATACCAGGATACTGGTTCAGTTATATAGACAAATAATACGAAGCCGTCGGAAGTGGTCATCTCTTCTGGAAAAGGCAAAGCTATACAGCCAGTGGTGTAGAGACAGATCAGTGGTTGCCAGGAGGTCATGGGGAGGGCAGAGGGATGAGCAGATGGAGCACAGGGCATTTTTAGGGCAGTGGAACTAATCTGTACGATGCCGTCCTGGTGGACACACAACTTTATGCATTTGTCACAACTCACAGGACTGTACAACACAAAGCGTGAACCCTGATGTGAACTGTGGACTTCAGTTAACAACAATGTATCAACATTTGTTCACCCACTGCAACAAACGCACCACAGGAAGGCACCACGTTAGCATGTAATACGAGAAACAGTGTATGGGGGGAGGGACACACGGGAACTGTCTGTATCACCCTCTCAATTTTCTGTGAAACTGAAAGAGCTCTAAAAATATAAAATCTTTTAGGAAGTAAAAAAAAAAAAAAAGCTGGACCCACCTCCCTAATGGTGAGTTTTCAGCCCAAAAAAAAAAAAAAAATGGTGGCCTTGATTGAACTGTCCCATCCCAGTGCTGCCCCCTAGAGGCCCATCCCAGTGCTGCCCCCTAGAGGCCCATCCCAGTGCTGCCCCCTAGAGGCCCATCCCAGTGCTGCCCCCTAGAGGCCCATCCCAGTGCTGCCCCCTAGAGGCCCATCCCAGTGCTGCCCCCTAGAGGCCCATCCCAGTGCTGCCCCCTAGAGGTACGGTTTGGCGTGGGGTTGCTTCTGTGATTTATTAGAAAGGGTTAAGGTTGGTGCAAGTCCCTGAACTGGGACAATCCTGAACCAAGAACAACTGGCCCGCCTGGAACGCACCTGCATCCATGTGCACCGCAGGGGAAGACACGCATGCACATGCACAGAAACACACACACGCTCCCACAAACATACATGTACACACATGCACCTGTGCTCACATGTACACGTGTACACACCCACTTGTGTACACACGTGCACATGCGCACACCTGTGTGCCCACACATGCAGACGCATACATGTGCACAGGTGTATGCTCACCCATGTGCATGCACACATGTACACACACACACAGATCCACATACATGCACGCACACCCACAACGCACACTTCTGCAGTGGCTCTCAGGGAAGGCTCTCTCCCTCTCACACTCTCTGTCGGCTCTGTAGGAAGGCCCTTGTCCCTTTCCAGCTTCTGCTCCTCAGTTCCTTGGTGATCTTTGTGTGGCGTCTCTCTTCCCCCATCTCTGCTTGCTTTCTTCTGTGTCTAGTCTGCTCTTTTATATCTCGGAAGTGATTGGCTTAAGACACACCCCACACTGACATGGCCTTATTAACATAACACAAAAATTTCTATTCCCAAAAGGGATTGCATCATCCATAGGTATGTTACTTTGCTGTGTGCCATTGAGTAGTTTTGTCAACTCACAGTGACCCCGTGTGACACAGTAAAAGTGCCCCATGGGCTATAATCTTTACAGGATCAGATTGCCAGATCTTTTCCCAAGGAGCTGCCAGCAGGTTCAAATCACCAACATTTCAGTTAACAGCCGAGTGCTTAACCACTGCACCACCAGGCCTCCTTATCCATAGGTATAGGGGTGAGGATTTACAACACAAAATTTTGAGGGGACACAAGTCAATCCCTAACACCAGGGCAGCAGACATGTGTACCCCTCAAGACCAGTTCCTGGGAGGCTGGTCATGGAGGCCAGCTTGGACAGTACCACCCCTGCCTTTAGGGGCACCTCTTGGTGGTCCACAACTAAAAGAAAAGACGGTCTCTGTCAATAATTGTCAACCATCATCCATCATTCCCTGCTCGTTTCCATTTTCAAAATGACCTCCACGTCCGGTTCCATTTGATTAGCATAATCAGCATAGTAACCAATTAAACATTTACTTTTCCAAATACCAACAAACCATCAGTCGCCCTGGTGGCACAGTGGTTAAGAGCTTGGCTGCTAACCAAAATGTCAGCAGTTAAAATCCACGAGGCACTCCTTGCAAACCCTATGGGGCAGTTCTACTCTGTCCTATAGGGTCACTATGAGTCGGAATCGACTCAACGGGAACAGGTTATGGGGTTATCAGTCACTCAGCACTGAGCTTTGCCTTCCTGAGTGTCCACAGGGCGGAAGTGGCTTTATGAGGCTTTTCCTCTTTTCTCCCTCAGCCTTCTTGCTCAGAGTAAAAAACATCTCTCTCGATTAGTGAACAGCCTGCACTTATTGAATGTCCATTTGCCCAACACTGAGCCAGGGGTGGGACTACAGGGTCGGTAAACACAGGGAGCTAAAGAGCAGCTAAGAAGATAAACATTACGCAGTGCAAGGAGGCAGTGAGAAGGACCAAGAAGTCAGGCATGTGAACCAAGCAGGGAGGCAGGGCTGTCGAGCAGCAGGGTGCTGGGTCCTCTCAAGACCCAGTCTGCGTCCCCGGCCTGAGTTCCCTGGCCACCATCTAGACCCTCTCAGTTCTGTGTCTACACAGGAGGCATCTAGGGAGAAGACTTCCAAGGCGAGGACACACCGCCCCTTTGCCCTCAGTTCCACCCTGTACCCATCCAAGGCCCAGGATAAGACCTGTTCTGCCCTCCCCCAGCTCCCCCAGCAGGGAGGGGACTTTGACCATAGCAACACATCCAGGACAGTCAGCAACAGGCTGGCAGGATGTCCAAGAGGAGCCTGGCCCTGAGGGCGGCCGACCAGATGGGCAGCTCCACAGAAGGAACTTGTTCTCCTAACCAAAGAGCCCCGGGGCTCAGCAGCTTCAGGTCTGGCTCCATCCAGAGGCCAGGGGAGTCCCCCAGCTCTGTCCTTCAACCTTTACTCCGTCTCAGCTCTCTGCATGCTCCATGTGGTGGGCTGAAAAAGACCCAGCCCTCTACCCACACCCTGACCACGGTTCGTCACCTTACACCACCTAAACCACAGGAGGGATAGAGCCTCTTCCAGGAGCCTCCATGGGTTCTGGAACTTACCTTCTCTCTTTGGCCCAAACTCCTCACATCTCATTGGCCTGAGTTAGTCACATCGCGTTACCTAGTGGAGGCCGGGAAATGTAGTCCTGGCCTGGGTCCAGGTGCCCTGCAGAAGAGCAGTGGGGAGGGGACTACTGAGCAACTGTCACTACCACAATGAGTTTACCTCATTGATAAACACACACTGAGGCTGGCTGAGGGCAGGCCACCGAGTCCTTGCACTTCTCAGAACAAGACTGGAGGAGCCTCACACTTTCTAGCTTTCACCTGAAAACAAGCTGTGAGGCCTCAGCCTGCTCCAGGCACTGCTCCCTGGGCTGTGGCGACAGCTGTGGGCGGGCCTTGTGCCGCTCCCAGGGAGGGAAAAATCATGTGTGGGCATGTGCAAAGAGAGTGGGAGAGATTGAGGGAGGCTGGACCCCTCAGCCCAGGGTTAGGGGAGCAAGTGTGGCTGAGGGCAGCTGGGACCGGCGCCCATTGCCCCCACATCCCCCAGCTCTGCTCAGACCACCTGACTCACTCTTTGCACCAGTACTTTCCCAGTCATGGAATTATCTGCTTCCCAACAGCAGGGTAACCTGTAAGGCCCCTGTCAGGAAGGCGTAGGTGAGAAGCTTGGCAGGAGCCCAGAGCAGAGAGAGACAAGATGGGTCTCCAAGGAAAGGAGAAATGGCTCAGTATTTCTCATGCCAGGAAATGACAAGGAAGACTAACAGTTCATCACTTAAAACATTCTGAAAAGCACAGACAGGTGTGTGAGGTGCTATTCTGGGTACCGGGATTACAGCTGTGAACATGTCCGCCCGGGTCTTGACTTCATGGAACTTCTATTTTGGTGAAGAAAACAATGGACAATGAAACAAATGTATCCGCATGGTAAAAAGTGCTGTGAAAAAACTCACCAGCTCCATGTGGAGTGTCTATGGAGCGTTTTAGTCTCCTGGGGCTGAGCAGCACAAGTACCACCCGTGGTGGCTTTAAAGAACAGGAGTGTATTGTCTCCTAGTTTCAGAGGCTAAAAGTCCAAATCATGGCAGCTCTAGAGGAGGGTCCTTCCTTGTCAGTAGTCCTGGGCATTCCGTGGCTTGTAGAGGAATATTCACTTGGCACCTGTCTTCCCCTGTGTGTGTGTGTGTGTGTGTGTGTATTCTGCTCTTTTTATAAGATGCCACTCAGAAGAGATTAAGTTTAGAACCCATCATAGTCTGGCACGACCTCACTGACATAACAAAAACCTGTTTCCAAACAATGCCATATTTACAGGTACAGGGGTCAAGACTTTAACATAACTGTTTAGGGGATGCAGTTAAATCCATAACAGAGAAAGTGCGGTAAGCGTGCCACATCAGTGAGCCCCAGCCATGCACAGATCCAAAGAAGGGCCTCAGGGACAGCACACACACACCCGGGAGGGAAGGCACATGCATCTGGGTCTCAGTCAGGAAGGACACAAGGTTGGCCAGATAGCTGGAGACCTGATCGTGTGATACTCAGTGACCACAGAGAGGTGGTGCAGCGCAGCGCCCACAGGAACCACAGAGCTATGCTGGACAAGAGGCAGAGCCAGAGAACTTGGCCATCCGGGAGGCGCTTAACCCTCCTGCCGAGAGTCTGGGGTGGGGGGGCCAGGAGCTCCCTAGACTAGGAATAGTCTGGAAGGGTGAGGCAGACATGGAAGCAGCAGGCAGAGTGTCCCTAGGATGTCTTCGCAAACAGAATAGTAGAAATCCAATATGGCAAGACAGAAAAGGGGAGAAAGCAAACTCAGTGAATTTCCAGGACACAAAATGATTAATTCCAAATTCTTTAGTTTGGAAAGTTCTTCTTCTTTGGGTCTGCCAATGTCCTCCAGCCAAAACCACTAGCAATACCCCGTGATTGAAACTCACAAGGGACACCCCATGATTGAAAGACCACAGGGACACCCCTGTAGTGGAAAGCCCACCAGGGAGCACCCCGTGGTTGAAAGCTCGCCAGAGGCACCCTGTAGTTGAAAGTTCACCAGGGACATCCTGTAGCTAAAAGACTACCAGGGACACCCCCATGGTTGAACAAGTTCGGTTCATCGCTCACTGCAGCAGGAGATGGGAACCATGGGACATCTCAGTGAGAAGGTGCCAGGAAAGAACCCCTTTGAGGATTTGAACTTGTGTCGAGTCATCTTGTGGAGGACTTAAGGAAGTAGGACTTTGTTTGCTTAGGAATGAATACTGTCAGCAAGCAGGGTAATTTCATGATTGGATCTCTTAAGAAGTCTTACCTAGAAGGCCGATTGGGTCTCTTAAGAAGTCTTATGTAGAAGGCTGAAGGAATGAAATGAGGCCAAAGCTGTGACTGGAAAAGCAGCAGCAGCAGCCAGGATGAAGGATGTTCACCATTGTCTGGTTTGGACAATACTCGAATTCTTGTCTGTGTTCAAATGCAATTATGGCGTGGTCTTGTTTGTGTCTTGATCCATAGCATCGCAGAGTGGCCTTGTCTGATGCTGATGTCCTGTGGGATGGCTTATGTTCTCCAGGAAAACTCCAAGGCCTAGTGACAGGGCCAGGCCAGCTCCCAGATACCAGGGGCTTCTTTTCTCTTTCTGAGATCCTTTCCTCTCCCCCAAAAGTCAAAGAGCTTGAATACATTTTTTTTCAAGGTGTGATCTCGGTGTACCTGAGCATGATGGATCAGAATGAATGCTTTGTTTTAATTACTTTCCCAGCCCAGAGGTTTTACTACAAAAACGTCACTCCTCGGCCAAGGAGTTGCATTTATTTGCTTTGCTGTATTTTCAGAGCTCACCAGGTGTTTATAATTAGGTTGTGAAGCCATGTGATCCCTTCAGCTAGTATTTGCTGTTTTAAAAACAGACTTGTTATGCATTTTGAAGTCAGAAAATATTACAATACACCACGGAAATTATGCAGAATTCCGTAACTGAAATCCAGAATATGGAGAAGTAAGAAAAGAGTGAAACTGCTTAAGAAAAAAAAAAAATGAGATTGTCTTATTCTAAACAGCAGTGAGACACACAGAGGAATAATATCTTATGATTCAATAAAAATAGGCTCATTTAAATTGCAAATGGTTATGAAACCGAGACTCTACAGATAACTTTACTCTGTGAATGTACACAATAAATGATCTTTTAATATAATAAAGTTACTTTTCCTCTTTGTGTGCAGTTTATATTAAAACTTCACTGGAGATGCAATTTCCAGGCAGGTCTCCCAAAGTGCTCCCTCGGGACACCAGATCATGTACAAGAAATCTTGAAAAAGGGACACATGACACCTCATCAGGAAAGTCCCAGAATTTTTATTTGTTAAAAGCTTTTGGAAAAGTCCTGGTATTGCCAAACCAAGTTTTGGGAAAGAGTAATATTATTATACAAAAATGCACCCTTTCTTAGAATTCGCCGTGCAGACAGGGATGTGACCAGGGAGTTGGGAGGCAGTCAGGTGCAAGCTTTCCCTCGAGGCTTCTCTCCCAGGGAGGCTAGGTCCCCCCTTCCTGAGTCCTCCAGAGAGAACTCAGCAGTCCCTCTCCAGAACTCCGAAGGAAACAAGTACAGCAGCAGACACAGACCTTTGGGTCTTGGGGACCGGGTTAGAGTCAATGACTGATGGAATGTTCACAAATGCAGATTTTCTTTTTACAGATAGAGATCTGCCCCTCAGTGGAGCAAGACCCTCCTTTATGCAGAATCTCATCTCCTGGCGATGGTTCAGCAGCTCTGCTACCACCACCCCCGGCTACATCATCATCTGGTTGTGTGTGTGTGTGTGTGTGCGCGCGCATGTGTGCAACTGTGTTTTTAATAATGTTTCACTGCACAAGAAATTTGAAGACAATATCCAAAAAATCATGAAATAAATAATAAGCAGTTATTAGTTGCCGTTGACTTGATTCCATCCAACTCATGGCAACCTTAGGTTTAAAAAAAGAACAAAATGTAGCTCAGTCCTGCGCCATCTTCACCATCGTTGGTATTTTTGAGTCCATTGTCGCAGCTACTGTGTCAATCCATCTTACTGAGGGCTTCCCCCATTTTTGCTGACTCTCTACCAAATGTGATGTCCTTGTCTAGAGACTGGTCTTTCCTCATGACACGTTCAAAGTAAGTGAGTCGAAGTCTCTCTTTTCTCACTTCTGAGGAGAATTCTGGTTGTATTTCTCCCAAGACTTATCTAGACATGCTACCGAAAAGCCAAACCCATTGCCATCCAGTCGACTCTGACTCACAGGGACCCTGTAGGACAGAGTAGAACTGCCCCATAGGGCTCTAAGGAGCCGCTGGTGAATTTGAACTGCCAAACTTCTTGTTAGCAGCCAAGCCCTTCATCACAGCGCCACAAGTGCCTCTGAGGAGCATTCTGATCGTATGTCTTCTAAGACTTATCTAGACATGCTAGAAGGTCCTTATTCATCCCAGTACTGTAGAGAAATCAAAATCAGCTGTTTGTATTCTTAGTGCTTTCATGCATTCACTTTTTTTCTCTTTAAATATTTAATCAACCCAGAATCCATTTTGTTTTGCCCTTTGCGCTAAGGATTGAATTTACCTTTTTCCCAACAATTTAATCAGTTGTCCCGCTACCATTGTTGCGTATCTAAGCCTTTCTATGTTGTCTTTAAATGCCACCTGTAGCAAATATTAAATTACCAGTTTTAATGCTTTCTTCTGGGGCTTGTGTGTGTGTGTGTGTGTGTGTGTGTTCTATTCCACTGATTTTCCTTACTCTGTTTGACCTGAGACGCAGTCATTTTCATGTCTAGTGTGAAAATCCCAAACATTTTCTGTGTTTATTCAGTCATTCTGGTTACCTTTAGACACATCTGTTACTTTGACTGGAATTGCATTCATAGACTAATTAGGGGAAAAAAGGCCTCTTTATGATACTGAGCTAATAGCCCCTCCATTCATTTGTTGTATTTTATATACCTCAGTAAAGTTTTATAGATTGCCTCACATGGGATGGGGTGTTGTGTGAGTTCACTTCCAGAAATTTACGTTTGGCTGCTGTTCTCAAACCACTTTATCCATTATGTTCTCTGTCTGCTTCTAATGTTGGTGTTTACAAACATCGTTGATTCTGGCACATCCCTTTATTGGCCGTTGTGTCTCTCACGGCCTCTCTCAGCTTTTCAGATGACAGGCACAAGGGATGTCTTATCCACGTAGATGTGTATGTGTGCTCTTCTGGAGCTGGAGTCCACAACGTAAATCAGATGCTTTTGAGCCACTTTTCCTGGTGATCACGTAATCTTTCTGCTCTGAACAATTAATATGATAAATCACGTTCATATAGTTCCTCATATTAAATCACCCTTTAATTTCTAAAACAAGCCATACTTGTGAATATCGTACTTTTATAAAAACATTGCATTTGATATGCTAATAGTTTACTTGGAGTCCTGGTGGTGCAATGATCAAGAGCTACAGCTGCTAAACAAAAGGTTGGCAGTTCAAATCCACCAGCTGCTCTTCGGAAACACTATGGGGCTGTTCTACTCCATCCTATAGGGTCACTGTTAGTCAGAATCGACTTGATGGCAACAGGCTAACAGTTTACTGAGAAATTTTGCTTTAAATATTTAGAGCAAAATTGAAATATACTAGGCTCTATAGGGTGTAGAGGGAAGTGCTAACTTTATCAGGTTTTGGTTCAGTGTTCTGCTGACTATAAAATTAACTGGAGAATAAACTTTATGTTCTGAAATAACGTAAATAGCATAGCAATACTGTTTTCCTTTAAGTTTTTTTAAGAGCTTGCCACTAAACCATCTGGGTCTTTTGATGCAGTGGCTACAGCAATGGGCTCAAACACACCAACGATTTCAAGGATGGTGCAGGACCGGGCAGCATTTCCTTCTGTTATGCACAGGGTAGTCATGAGTCTGAGCCAACTGGGCAGCCCCTAACAACATCAGTAAAAGATTCTGGTGACTTTTTTTATTATGAAAATACATTGGGGAAAGTATAGTAAGCTGCTATGTGCCCAACAGGCAACCTCTGAGGCCAGCAGACACACCTGTTTCCTTTATTCCCACCCCCACTGAGCTAGTGGATATCCATGGGGGCACACGCTGGAATATTTTAAAGCAAATCTCAGACATCATGTCATTTCACCCTAGTGTCTATCAGGCTCCCAGTGAGAAATAGATGAGACACTCAAACTGGATACGTTAAGAAGAGCTTGGTAAAGGGCATGTAGGGTCCAGGGAAATCACACAGACAGAGAAATATCCCTGGTTGGTCCAGTGAGGAATCAGCCAAGCCAGTGAAAACACAGAGGAGGAGCTGAGGGAGAATGGTCACTAGATAGGAGTCCCTTTACTCCAGTAAAGGGACTCAGCCAACGAAGGACACCTGCAGGGAGCAATCCAGGAGCCAATAGTCAGCCTCATTCTGTCCCATCCCTGGATCTCCTGCAAGGGTCTCCCATTGACAAAACTCAACAGAAACCCAGAGTGCACAGGAGCCTGTGATATTGTCCATGCAGGTGGGCTTCCCAGAAGTCCTGGTGCTGCATGGCTGGGGCTTGGGCAGGAGGAGGAGGTGCCCACGAGGCCAAAATGCTGAAGAGCTACCAGGAGGAGCCCCAACCCAAGGCCCCTGAGCCTTTGGGTCCATCCCCACTCAGCTTAGCTTGACCTTACCCAATACACAGGGGAGGGAAAAAGCTTTTGTCCAGTCCCATAATGCCCTGGACCCCTTCGCCAGATCAAATGAGATAATTCTCCCAGAACAAAGACAGGTGTACTTCAAGCTGACATGCAGACATGGACAACACAGGCTGCTTTTAATGACAACCCGGGCTGCTTAGATGCCTTTCTAAAATAAAATAATGATAACAACTCCGCCCAATCTGGCTATTCCAAATCATAACGGCCCTATCAGACAGAGCAGAACTGCCCCACAAGGCTTCCAGGGATCGGCTGGTGAATTCAAACCGCCAACCTTTTGGTTGGCAGCCAAGCTCTTAACCACTGCGCCACCAGGGCTCCAAGAAGGGTTAGAGTATGTGAACACACAAAATCTAAAGCAAATCTAAAATTTCCCTAAGGAAAAAAAATGCATTTAAGCTTTCTTGGAGCTTTACCTATAAAGGATTTAAAATACGTATTTATTTGAACAGAGTTATTGGTGGTCTCTTCATTCTGAATTTAGGTTGTTTAAAATCCTAGCTAAAACCTAAGAACGAGAAGATTGTTACACAGAGCGCCAAATGGATCAAAATCTTGGGGTAGGTGCCTTCTAGGAAGAACTCAGGAGGTAAATTTGCAGCCACCGAGCTTCAAGGGCGTGAATGGAGCCAGGCGTGGAGCTGCAGCTCTCTGCCTGCCCCAGGGATTCTGTTCCAGGTCAGTGCAGCACTGGATCTTCTCAGCCCCACTTCCTGCCAAGACTTTCCTTTCCTCAGGAAGGCCCACTGAAGGAAGTGAGTGATTAAAGAGGCTGCTTTCTGACCGGGCAGGAGAAGGATTTTCTTTTGTATTCTTACTTTTGGATCAGAGCAACGTGTCCGCTGACATTAATAAAGCATCTGCTTCTCCACAATGAGAAGCCCGGCCATGGCCACAACATGGCTGCACCAGCCAGGGCAGCAGGTTCTGCTGTGGTAACAAGTCAGCCCTGGATCCCAACGGGTCCACACACAGAGATTGCGCCCTCACTCAGTGTGTTATGAATTGTATCCTCCAAAGTGTGTGTTAGAATCCTAATCCCTATGCCTATGGAGGGCATCCCATCTGGGCATACGGTTTTCTTTGTTATATTAAAGAGACCATGTTGGTGTAGGATGTGTCTTAAACCAATCGCTTCTGAGGTGGGAAAGAGCAGCTCAGGCATAAAAGAAGGCAGACACTGGGAGAGACAGACCCTATATGAAGTCCATGAGGTAGACCAGTCTACCAACCAAAAGCTCCAAGGAGGACCAGTGAGACAGAAGCTGAGACAAGGACCTTCCCACAGATCCAACAGAGAGCAAGTCTTCCCACAGAGCTGGCGCCCTGAATTCCCACTTCTAGTCTCCTGAACTCTGAGAGAACACATTCCCACCGGTTAAAGCACTCGCCTGTGGTGTTCCTATTACAGCAGCCCTATGAAACTAAGACCAGGGCAAGCCCAGGGAGGGCCCACGGGGCTCGGTGCCCCAAGCCTGCTCAGCAGCACCGTCCCACAGAGGGTCCACTCTGCTATGACTCCATTACTCAGAACCCGAGGCCACCAGTGACCCCAGAGGGGGAAGAGCACTGAGCATCCTGGAGCATTGTGACTCCTGCATTCTTCCACCCGAAGCAACGGCAGCTGAGGTTACCAGGGCCAGGTGGCCAAAACGCCCGGGTTCCACCATGGCACAGGGCTGGCAGTCTTGGATGTCAAAGTCTTCATTATATTTAAAAAAAAAAAGTTGCCATCGAATAAGTCCCAACTCCCGGCACCCCCACGTGCATCGGAGTGGAACCGCGCTCCACAGGGTTTTCAACGGCTGCTTTTTCACAAGTAGATCGCCAGGTCTTTCTTCCAAGGCACCTCTGGGTGGGCTTGAACGGCCTAGCATGTTAACCTTTTGCGCTGCCCAGGGACTCCTGTGACATTAGTAACCCTTCAGACAGGTTGGCTTCAGGCAAGAAAAGTCAGCTAATCCAAACCCAGTGATGCACAGAAGAAACGGACTCTGTCTTGACTCCCATTCCAGTTCCCTGCAGGAGAAAGGCCCCACCCAGCCCCGACAAAGCTGGGGTCACAGGAATTCTGCTTGAGGATTTATTTTTAATTTGAGGACATGACTGAAATGCCCTGTTATGTCTTTCAATAAACTAGTAATGCTCGAATCTGAATATCTTCATTTCCACGAAGCAATGGCACTACATCGGCAGACTATTTGTGAATCTGAATTCCTTAAAATTTAATCCACAAACTTAATGGATAAAGGTTTCAAAGAAATTCTGGTTGTTAATGCTACTTTAGTTCCTTGGCCCTGGTATTTAAATTCCTTGCACTCTTACAAGCACCATGCTACTAAATTACTTTTTTTTTTACCAAAAGTGAAAAATTATCTCTGCAAACCTTTTGGGCATTACCAGAAAGCTGCTGCTCTTTCTTCAGTCCATCTCCTTCCCCTCTCGTTTCCAAACAGACAGCGCAGCGATAGCTGTGTCTCTGGCGTTCCAGAAGTCTCAAGGTTCTACAGAGCCAAGGACACCGAGGAGTTCTTCTGTCAGGCTGAGGTTCTGTCCCCGTCGTCGATTCCACAGGATAACACAGGACAACACAGCAGGAAAGCACGCTCTGCTGGCCACTTGCCCAGGTAGAAAGGTCTGTGGTAGAAGGTCTGCCAAGCAAGGTGTAATCAGAGCTGGCAGCTGGCAGAGCCCTGCTCTAAGGCAGCTACGAGCAGCCCAGGAAGGGAGGGGACAGCCTTGAGGGAGAAACAAAGAGCCCATGAGCTTTGCAGCTGCTGTTCCCTCTGCCTGGAACACGCTTCCTCCAGATGTCTGTCCACACGGCTCCTTTGCTTACCTCTCTCAGGACCCTGCTGGTATCTGAAGTACCATGGCACAGCTTTCAGCGTCACAGCAACATGCAAGCCACCACAGTACCACACACTGACAGATGGGGGGTGGGGATAAAACATAACCTCTTGCTGTAGAGTCAATTCTGACTCATAGCCACCCTATAGGGCAGAGTAGGACTGCCCCATAGGGTCTCCAAGGAGCAGCTGGTAGATTCAAACCGCTGACCTTTTGGTTAGCAGGCTGAACTCTTAACCGCTGTACCACCAGGGCCAGCAACATGCATGCCACCACAGTACCACACACTGACAGGCGGGTGGTAGGGATAAAATACAAAGATCCCATAAAAGACCAGAGGGCAACATTTTAAAGCACCCCGAGGATACTATGATAAGCTGTTAAATGGACCCTATGGTTGGCTGTATGGACACTGGGCCACCAGTCACAGCCTCAAGAAAGATGAGTCTTGGAGGTGTCACTATGCAGCCAACACCCTTCCCAGCACGGCAACGCCCCACACAGCCAGGGTCATCCCAGAAGGGGCTGAGGGAGCAGCTGTAATTGGTGCATCCCTGGAGGACAGCCACCCAGGGGGACGATGCCCTTACAGCAGCAATGTCAGGTATGGCGCCTCTTGGATTTGTGAGGACTGAGAAGTTTCCAGGCACAGTTAACAGCTTTTGCACAAAGAAATAAAGGTTTTCTTTTCCTCAGTTCCTATTCACAGTCCCAAAGGGAGGAATTCACACTAATCAAAAAAGGGATTTATCATCCCGAAAGTTCAATCTGGTTTCCTGCCAAGCCTAGTCATTTATAAAAATTGCTGGTGATTAGGTTTCCTGAGAGAGGTATCCCAGTGACCTGATTCTTTAGGATGCACGGTGGATGGAAGCTGGGGGAGGGGTGGACAGTGTGAAGACCTCTGTTCTCCTTGCTCCCCAACATTCAGAGCAGCCGACTCCATGGACCCATGGGTGGTGCTGGATCAAAGCCCTGAAGGAGCGGAAGAGGGGTGGGCAAAAGCTCCACTGCCCATCTGCCTGACTCCCTTTGCCCCTCTGCCCAGGGAATGAGGGGACAGGCACAGAGGGGATCAGATACGTGAACCCACCCAATTTCTGGAGCAATCTTGTAAAAGTCAGGGCGTGCTGACTAGCACTTTACCGTCTCATGTATGCATTGACCCCACAAACACACGTAAGGTGTGTACTGTGCCAGGTGTTGGGGGGGGCAGGGCGGCACAGAGTGAACACAACTAGCAGAGCCTCTGTCCTTTCACAGCCTTGAGTCTGGGGGATGGGGAGGGGGGAGGGGGGCATTAACAAACAAGGACATCAGTGCCCAGTGCATGCTTGGGGATAGTGTGGGGTCATGGGCACAGGCACTCTAGGAGAGGATCAAGATGCAAGGACAGGATACACAGACAAGGTCAAAGCAGCAATGATGTGGAGGAGATCCCTGGAAAGGGAGTGGGCTTGGGTCCCTGGCACTCATCCTCCCAGCAGAGGCTGATCATGCAGGACATCTCAGCCAGGGGAACACTGCTCCAAGGTGGCACAGCATGGGGTGGGGGACAGGAGGAGACATGTCTCTTGGCAGATGGCCATGGTCTAAGGATAACCTTTCTGAAACCCTGAAGTCACTGGTGTCATTGATGATGGGAAGGGAGGCATCAAACACCAGCATCAAGTCCCCGCAGCTCTTTAATAAAGAACCTCAGAGTCCTCCTCCTCCGATTAATCCTGGCCTCCAACTCCAAGATGCGTGGGCCCATCGGGGACACCCTTCAAGAGACATTGCATAGTCCAAAGGACTAATGGACTACAAGCACCACAGCTTCCACCAGCCTGGGCCTCCATCCTTCAAAAGACATTGCAGAGAGGGACCTCAACTTGCCTGGGGACAGACTGCATCCATTCTCCTCACATACCAATGTGGGCGGGTAGGCATAGGGTGAGGACAGGGTACTGGAATGTTCTCTTGGATGACAGGTGGAAAAGAGGGGCCAGATAAAAGGGGCTGGGGACTTGAGTCCAAGGGTGAAGCCCCCCTTTATATGGACAGTTATGCAAAGTTTGATGCTTTAAACAGCATTGCTGAAGGTAGGTGCTCAAAGTTAACATCTAGCAGAAGGTATTCGGTGTCCTTGATATCTGTGGCTGCTAACTTCACCACCGCGGATGGAAATCACATGTTGCCAATGTCGTGTGCAGATAAGACCCAAATGCAACTTCTTATGTAAATAAGGCACAATTTCAAAATATGAACTGTGGAAACAGCTCCTTCTAATGTGAATTCCATATGGTCATTTATGTCACTTACAAAAATCTAAGTTGCAGGAATGTGGTGGCTCACTGCTGTACAACTGTCAGCCCTTAGATATCACTGCATCCAGAGGAAGACAGCACTTCTAAGGCTTCCACAGGTCAACCACACATGGGGCTCATTCCCTCTGTGACTGAAGCTGGTAAGTGTGAAAGCCCATTTTTGCCTCCTTGCCCCTGTGCTGAGCACATTGTGAGTAGCCCTTTGTACTGCCGTTTCATATTCCCTTAAACGAGATACAGTGAAATCTCATTACAACAGACCTCCCTATTATACCCCAATTTCGCCAAACGTCTGGTTAATTCCATCCCCCGTGAACGTGGTAAGTTCTCTCACCCATTTCGCTCAGGCCAGGAGGCCTTTCCTGCCTTGTCCACCAGAAATGGAACTCTCAGAAACAGCCTCAGGGTTGAGCAAGTCACCATCTGTCCCCATCACTGGCCATGGCTCCACCATTCATCGCGTTGTGGGCATCGTTTTATTGCCCAAACTCAGCTGATCCTCAGCATCTCTGTGGTCTGACTCACAACACTGTGCATCTCAATCAAAAGCGACAGCATCTCGCTTTCTGAGGGATGGAGAAGTTCAAAAGCACGTGGACATGTGTGTCATTTAGTCCTGAAGGCAAGTTTTAGTGTCCACTGGTGTGAGCTCCCTGCAGGAGCTGAAATTATCCGAGTGTCTGGGGTGAGCAAAGAAGACCACACCACTCTCCCTGACACTTTTCAATAAAGGTTTTTCTCCACGGTGGGTGTATGTGGGATGTTGTTAATTCTCACCATCCAAATCCCGCTGACATCGAAGAAAATTGTGGCAACTCAAAGTCAGCATTTACAAGAAGCTTGAGAATTGTCCAAACAACAGCAACAACGACATAGCAAAGCATTCCATCATTCTTTCCACTCAGCCCTGCCCTGGGCACCTAGAACAGGCAACCCGCCTTGGCCTTTCACGCAACATGGCAGTGCCCTGTGTTAGGTGCCAGCACAGGGCTGCCTGCAGGTTCAGAGTGAGCTCCAGAGGAGGTTCCACAAAGGCCATGGGGCCGGGTCGTGACAGCCTCATGTGCCTGGTGAAAACCCTCACCCTTTGCCTGGTGAGAGAAGGGACCCACAAAGTGGTTTTAGGCCCAGAGCCTACCACCAGACCACGTTTCAGAAACAGCCTGGGCAGCTCGCAGAGGACAGAGCTGGCAGGTGGAAAGCAGCCAAGGCCTATCAGGCCAGAGTCGGAGGAATCAACAAGACCCTGACAGAAACACTCACTATGAGCCATGTCAGGTCTCAGGCTAAACACCCCCTCTCTGGAGAGAGAGAATTTGATTAGTCTTAGGAAAGCAGGCTGCAGCTGATTTTCAGTATATGAAAAAGGGTGTGAGGTTTCAAAGGTAATAAAAATATGCATACATCTTCAATAAAATCTTATTAATTACAAACTCAAAGGACCAGCAAGGGGGAGTAAAGAACGGCGGTAACCAAATCAAAGGGTTTTTTTAATGATTTCAGTTAAAAGAAAACACCATTAAAACCATTAAGGAGACTGGGAAAACCCATTATTTACTAATTGCTCCACTTCAAATAACCAATATCCCAGTACAGCTGTGATCAATGGAAATTCCTGGCCCCATTTCACTGAGTTTAGGAAGCGCAGCAGACAAGCTCCTGGGGCTTACTTACAACCGTAACTGGAGGGTCAAGGGCCTGTCTTTCCATGAGGAGAGGTACCGATGTTGGTTCATCCCTGTAGGTGTTCTGGCAGCCAAGACAGGACAAAACAAGGAAGGAGCCAGTGGACGGGTATTGTGAGCCTATCTCCAAAGTTGCCACCACCATGCCTCACAACCCATATGCCCCTCCATGACATGCCCTTCCCTCTCCTCACCAAGCGGTGGACCCTAGGTCCACAGCCCTCTGAACCTGGGCTAGCCTTACGACTTCTTTGACCATAGACTGCAGAACGGGCTATGTTATGCAAGGGGCAGGAGTGGCTCAGTGACGGAATTCTCACCTTCCATGTGGGAGACCTGGGTTCAGTTCCCAGCCAATGCATCTCATGAGCAGCCACCCATCTGCCAGTGGAAGCTCGTGTGTTGCTATGATGCCAAACAGGTTTCAGAGGAGCTTCCCAACTAATGTAACCAGGAAGAAAGGCCTGGCTATCTACTTCCAAAAATCAGCCTCAATGGTCTTGCTCATAACTGATCATGGGGCTGGCACAGGACTGGGTAGCATTTTGTTCCATTGTGCATGAGGCCACCATGAGTTGGGGACAACTGGATGGTGGCTGACACCACCACCATGCTGTGCTGTTCCAGGCCCTTAACTGTACTGGCAGCTTCTACTTCCTCCCTCTTAGAAAGCATGCTCTAGGGAAACTCACACACCAAGTAATATTCGCAACTACCCTGAGACCACCATGCTGTGAGGAAGCCCAAGTAGACACGTGGAGGCAGAGAAATGCCCTGTAAGCCTCCCACTGCTCCAAATATCCCAGTTGCAGCACCAGATATGGAAGCACAGAGCCATGTCAACAGCTGAACACGCTCTGTGATCTCCCTGCTCTCTGGTGCTCTGCCCTGGAAACTGCAGACACATGGACCTCCCAGATGGTCCGCTGTGCCTCGTCAAGTCCAGGGAGAGCATCAAACTACACCAGGTTTCTTCTCTGCATGAGGAGCCTAGGAACACTCTTCTGGAGGTAACCCTGTGCAGCTGGAGGCCTTGTCATGTTCACATTCCACCCCTCAGGGATCATTGTCCACCATGACTGACAGCCAGTGTCCTGACAGACATCATTTCCTACATTTCATCTGGTTTTTAGTTGTTTGACTCAGAGGGTAAACCTGGTCTGTTACTCCAACTTGTCCAGAAGAAGTCCAAAGGATATTTTTTTTAATTGTCAATATTATATGAAACTCTTACAATGAGAACTCCTACAAAGGTGTACAAATTAAAATCACATTTAATCACAGGTTCGTTGAATTTGTTAGGTAAAATAGAGTTACCTAACACCAAGATACCAAAGCCAAACCAAGCCCATTGCCATAGAGTCAATTCCAACTCAGGGCGACCCATATGTTACAGAGCAGAATTGAGCTCCAAAGAGTTTTCTTGGCTGTAATCTTTATGGAAGCAGATCTCCAGGCCTTTCTTCTGTAGCACACCTGGGTGGGTTCAAACCACCAACCTTTAAGTGAGTAGCTGAGCACAAGCCATCTGTGCCTCCCAGGGACCTTGGATACCAAGATAGTCTCAGATAAATACATTGTTCCAATAATAATAATAATATTTTTTTCTCAGATGTAATGTTGAATGCAATGACAAAATAGTAGTTTTAGGCAAAAGCATGCAAATTTCTGATGTGACATTTACTATTTTTAATATTAAATTTCATATACTCTGCATTTATATAAATTATCAGTACTATTTTACTAAATGTAGAGTGTTTATCTATTAACCAAATTAACACATCACGTGACCATTATACCTGACGCAGGAAATCCAAAAAAGTCTAAAGAAGAAAATAAAAGCTCATGGTAATCTTGCCCCCAAGAAGTAATTCTTTCCAGTCTTCTGTGTCTGCGTTTATAAATATATTCATAAAATTAGAATATATGCAGTTAATTTTTTCTCACAATATATTGTGTGCTTTTGCCTATGTTATTAAATATGCTTCAAGACATGATTTAGTGATAATAGAAAGTTCCCTGGTTTATTTTCCCCTCCTCTACTTTAGACATAGAGGTTGTTCCTAGGTATTTATTTTATAAATTTTAAAATACTAAAACGTTTATACATAAATTTTGTCCAGTATTTGTATTCTTTTCATTCATGCTCAGCTGCTAATCGAAAGGTCGGTGGGTCAAGTCCACCTAGAGGCAACTGGGAAGACAGGCCTGGCAATCTACTTCCAAAAAATCAGCCATTGCCCCCCCCCCCCGCCCCAGAATATGTATTTTAAATCTTGACCTCTATGCCTGTGGTTATAATTCCATTTGGGAATGGGTCGTCTCCGCTGTGTTAATGAGGCAGGATTAGCGTAAGGTGTATCTTGAGCCAATCTCCTTTGAGACATAAAAGCGATTAAACAAGCGAGCAGAAGAGACGTGAGGTCAGATAGATGCCAAGAGACGTGGAGATCTCCAAGGACCGGGAAGCAGAAGCTGAAGAGATAAGGACCTCCCTCCAGAGGTGACAGAGAAAAAACCCTTCGCCTGGAGCCAGTGCTCTGAATTCGGACCTCTCTCCTCCTGAACTGCGAGAAAATAAATTTCCGTTTCTTGAAGCCACCCATTTGCAGTATTTCTGTTACAACATGCTGGGTCAGTGGCTACCCCCATAGCATTTTTCACTGGAAAAGCAGCAGTGTATCACTGGAAGGGAGACCCTAGATGGTACAAAGAGTCATGCTCAGCTGCTAATTTGCACAAGAGCCCTAGAAGGTAGGTGTTTTTTATGCTCCTTTCAATAATGGGGAAGCTGAGACTGAGGTGTTTAGTAACGCACTCCAGAGCTCTCTGCCAGGGAGCAGAATTAAGATCTTAGTCTAATTGCAAAGTTCTTCCTGCTACATCACAACCCACATCATCGGAATTGCATCACTTAACGTTCCAAAGACGTTCATTCTTATCTATTTCATCTCTGTACAACCCAGTGGGGTTTTTAATCTCTCACCAGTTGGTTGGAAGCCTCTGCCTTTGGGTGTTGTCAGCACATGTTGTTATTTGACACAAGGTGCCGAGGCCAGATCGCAGAGGCAGGGATGCCCAGCAGTGAGGTGCAGCGCCCAGGACAGCTGTCTGCACCTCACTGTCCCGTCCATGGTCACGGCTCTGCCACCTTGACCGGCTCCACTGGGAAACGAGATTAGTACAGATAAGCATCGGGGACAGCTCAGGCAGCGGGGCAGGCACAGTCACGCCCCAGCATCTGTTTTCTAGTAGGACGGCACTGAGGTTTGCACCCAGGCTCCTGGGGGACCCCAGTCACTGCACCCAGCTCCCACAACTCCTTTTCCGTTGCCATGGAGTTGGTCCCTACTCATGATGACCCCATACACGTCACAACAGAACTGTGCTGCGTAGGGTTTTCCATGGCTGAGTTTTCAAAAGTAGATCATCAGGCTTTCTTCCAAGGTAACTCTGGGTAGACTCGAACCTCCAACCTGTCAGTTAACAGCGGAAGGCGTTCACTCCTTGCACCACGCAGGACTCTCCACAGCTCATAATTCACCTTCTGTTAGCCCTCCTTGCCCCCAGCTGGCTTCCTACTTCCCTCTTCAGCGTTCAGGACTGTCTCCCAGATGAGCTGCTCTCTCCCATGGCCTTGTCTCAAGTCGGGTTCCAGGAACCCCAAAGGAAGACAACTCTGACAACAGAGACCTCCAGTGACCATAAAGAAACAGGCCTGTATGGTGGGCTTTGCGGTGCTGGCCTGCAACCCTCTTGGTCTGATACTAACCGCGTCTAATACTAACATGCTTTCCTTCCAAGAGTGAGGACTTGAAGAAACAATTCTTTTCTGAAAATTCTGCTTCCCCAGTTTTGTTTGTTTTCTCTTATGAATGTGTTGAATTTAGTATTGTAACACGTAGAGCCAGTGCCTCGTGATCACAGACCCTTCGTGTTTATTATGATTGCTGATAGGTTCACTCCAGCTCTGACATCACATGTATGCTTTCTTTGTTTGTGCCTCCTTGCCCTTTTATTGCTTTTCAATTTTTATTTTGACCAAGAACAGTGGTGGCTCAAAGGTAGGATTCTCGCCTTTCACGCAGGAGACCCAGGCTCGATTCCCAGCCAATGTACCTCACGCGCAACCACCACCCATCTGTCAGTGGAGACTTGTGTATTATTATGATGCTGAGCAGGTTTCAGAGGCGCTTCCAGCCTAAGGGGGACTAGGAAGAAAGGCCTGGCAATCTACTTCCCAAAATCAGCCAATGAAAACACTATGGATCGCAATGGTCCAGTATACAACCGATCATGGGAATGGTGCAGGCCTCGGCAGAGTTTCATTCCACTGTGCATGGGGCCACCGTGAGTCAGGGGCCAACTGGACAGCAGTAACAACAACAACATAATTTCCTTTAATGATTCTGTAAGGAGAAAGGGACAAGCCCTGTCTGGCCCTCCATACCACGAGCACTGCTGTAAAGTTCTAACAGTTCAGGAGGTGCACAGCTGGTGCCGTTGTAGACAGCAGAGAAGGGGACAGAACAGGCACAGGTGCAGGTACAGTGTCGCCTGGGTGGTGGATGCATGAGTTGTGGCCCCCCCCCCCCCCCGCACTGCCCCGTGTTCCTGTTTTCCTGGAAAAAGGGAGAGAGCTACGAGAGAAGGCGGGCAGGCTGGTCTGGGAAATGAATGCACTCTTACCCGGGGCCCTTGGGGCCCTTCAGGGAAGATTAGAAAAGAGAGTTTCGGGATAGCCACACAGATTCCTCCACTGGGATGGGGTGACTGGGACACAGAGAGGGGACCCCAGAGTCCCTGTGGAAGGAGCTGTTTTCAGTAGTGACCATGGTGGACCCTGAAGACGGACGAGAAGACACAATGAGGACTATGGACGATGGCGAAGGTAGGTCCATGAGATGGTGTTCAGGTGGGCTTGGAGTGCAAGGGGAAGTGTTGGGAATGCAGGTACCACAGTGAGAAGGTCTTGGGTGAGGGCATCAGAGGTGGGGGGCAACAGACGGCCATGAGACTGAGAGGTGTGGGTGGATGGGTAGACCGTCCATGTAGATGCTGAGGTCCTCCTGGGCCCTCCCTTGGCTGCCCCTCACCCCCAGCCCCACCCTCTCCTGCCAAGAAAGGGAAGGCATGATGCTGCAACAAAGGCTGGGGGCCAGGCACTAAGTGTTCCAAGGACAGCAGTGACCTCAAGAGCACTTGATCCTGGCAACAAGGATAGTAGCAGGCTGGAGGTCAGTGGCAGAGCCTGGAAGGAGCTAAGTGAGGGGAGGAGAATGGCCTTGAAGGGCACTAGGAAGCAGGACAGTGAGCCTCCCCAGGTCTACTTGGTGTCAGAGATCACAGTCACCACCTGAGCAGTGTTGGAGGTCATGGCCACCACCTGGGAAGTGTTGGAGGTCACAGACAACACCTGAGTGGCCTTGGAGGTCATGGCCACAGCCTGAGCAGTATTGGTGGTCATGGCCACTGTCCAAGAGTGCTATGGGGGTGCAGTGACTACAGAGGCAGCAGGTGTCCACAAGAGCAGGTAATGGGGTGGGCATTCAAAGAAGAGACTGGGGCAGAGGCTGAAGGGCTCAGAGGGTCCAGGGAAGCGTGTGGGAAGGGGAGGAGAGGGAGGGTCTTGAGTCAGACCAGGACATGCAAGTGCAGGTGAACTGGTAGAGACTGGACTGACTGGGGCTGTAGGGGTGGGGGACTGGTCTCAGAATGATGTGGGGGTGAGGGGTTGATCTTGGGGGACTGTGAGGTGGGTATAATCAGCTCTCACTACGTTTCCTCTTGGTCCTGGCCTGCCGGGCAGTTTGAGGTGGAAAGGGGGGCAGGTGAGTCCTATAAGGGACTAGAGGGATCTCTCCAGGAGCTCACCTTGTAGGTGTCGAACCCCAAAATGGTGAGTGAGAGACTTGGTCTTAACCTCTGCTGCAGCTGAGATCTGAGCGCTTTTCCTCTCCTGTGTTCCCCCTGGACCCTCCCCAGCTGCCCCTCATCCCCCGCTCCACCCTCTCCGAACTGGGAACTCTGATGTGAATTCCCAGGGTCTTATTGCCTCCTCTGTTGTCCCCACGACAAGCCCCAAAGCAAGGGGGGGACACGAAGCCACCTTCAGACCAGCTCACGCTGTAGCCAACGCCGGACCCTCATGGTGTGAAAGTGAACCGCTTCCCTCTTTGGGAGCTCTTGGGGAGTGTTTTGTTCCTTGGCCTGTGGGGTTTGTTTGTCTTACTAATTTTAAGTATCATTTCATTAGACCTTGAAGAAGGAGGTTATGTGAGCAAGCCTGACTCCACTCCTTTGGCCTCGTTACCTTTTGCCATTTCTCTCAGAATCATTTATCAAGGTCTGTGTTTTTATTGGATTTTGATTTAACTTGGAGACCAAGCTTAAAAGTTTTATTTCCCTGTGAATTACTGAAAAACTCAATTTTCAAAGTCCCCTTGAGGGATTTGGCCACACTGATCATTTATTCTTTCCTCCTGTAGCTTTTGATTCCCACAATCAGATAATCTCCCGGTGAAAATTACGCTTGTCCCCCACAGTCCTTGGAAGGGGAACCTACAGTGTTGGGGGGGTTCAACAAGGGCATGGAAAAGGAAGACCGGTGGGGTTTGGAGGGGCCTTCACGAAATCAGCCTTCTCTTCTACCCTGCCAGTTACACCCCAGGAAAACCAGGGTGATGGCTATACCCCCTCCTGTCTGGGTTTCAAGTGGGAAGAGTGTTCCATTGGGACACAGCCAGCACCGGCCAGGGTTTTATTTTTTGCCTTTAGCAGTGGTGGAATTCTTCCCTTCCATACAGGAGACCCGGGTTCAATTCCTGGCCAATGCACCAGGATTGTGCAGCCACCACCCATCAGTGGAGGCTTGTGTGTTGCTATGATACTGAACAGGTTTCAGCGAAGCTTCCAGATTAAGACAGACTAGGAAGAAAGGCCTGGCAATCTACGTCTGAAAATCAGCCAGTAAAAACCCTATGGATCACAGCCATCCTATCTACAACCGATCATGGGGATGGTACAGGACAGGCCAGCGTTCCTTTCTGTTGTCCATGGGGTCCCCATGAGTTGGGGCTGACCCAACTACAGCTGCAACAACAGCTTGCTCTTCCTAGCGATGCCTCTGACCCAGCACGTCCTCAAACTCAACATCTGCCACTGCTACTCACACTTGTCTTTAGAATGCAAACTTCTCACACATCCTGGAAGCCACACAGAAGTCACACTTGAGCAGGCAGGCCGGCAGTGTTGACAGCCAGGAGTATCAACTGAGTGGGGAGGTAAGCAGCGACTTGAATGGAGAGCTGTGCTGTCCCGGGTAAAGCCCCTACATCAGCCTCAGGGGCTCTGTCCCTGCAGGAAAAGGAGAGACACCTACCTCCCACTTTGCCCTGCTCAGGTCCATCTTTAATAAAATGCCCAGCTGGGAGGTGGGACTCACCCTGGATTAAAGGGGTTCCCAGTGGCTCCTCCATGCTCGCTCCCTGGACTCTGAGTGCCATCCTGGTCAGCAGTGGCTGCTCCTCCTGCTTATCATCCTCCACCCCCGTGACCTGACCTGGCTGTCCCCGCAGCCTTGACCTCACAGCACCTGCCCACATCCCACAGGAAGTCCAGCTATTCTCACTCTTCCTGCCCTTTTGTCCCATCTACCAGTGCCTCCCAGCCCACACTCTGCTCTGTCCTCTGGCCCTGGCCTCCCTATCATCCATGGGATGCTTGTCTCCTCGAGATGCTCACGGATGGCCCAGTCTTCTATCTGGACTCAAGGACCAGCCCCAGCCTCACTTCCTGCTGCCCCTTTGCATAAAGCATGAGTAAGTACAAGTCCAGGGGTACATGTATTACATCACAAGGCGGTTATGTCACAAGGATGCCTGGGAAAGGCATGGGTGGAAACTGACAGACAGCGCCCCCTGTTGGCCCCATCCTGAGTGGGCAGCCCTGGCCTGCAGGGGGTGCCATTCCCAAGTCTCACAAAGACACCGTGTAGGTTGGAGGTGACCTTCATTAAGAGCTTGTTACATAAATTCAATCATATTGTATTTCCCCAGACCTCATGATAAAATCCCCTTGTTGGTGGCAAAAGTTCCATCTTTTCTGGAATACGGCATCTATGACTGCACCCTCCTTCAAATCCATTCTCCACACAGAAGCCTGAATCATCTTTTTAAAATTGAATCAGATCATGTGGTTCCCAGCCGTAAAACCCTCTCCAGTGCTTTCATACTGTGTTTAGCCTGAAACCCGGCTCTTTTCTCTGGCTCAGTGATTCTCACTTGGATCCCCCGCCTGACTCTGCACCATCATCGCCCACACCCCCACCTCCCAGCCACCAGTCACTGCGTCCCACACCTGCTGGCCTTCTGGGTCTTCCTCTAGAGGCCAAGCTTGTCTCCCACCCCAAAAGCCTTGGCACCAGCTCCCCCGTCTGTCGGGAGTGCTGATCCCTTAGATACCAATGGCCTGGGGTGAAGACACCCAAACCTGTAATCCCTTACTGTCCAGTTGACTCTGACTCATAAGAGAAAACCCCACATCCTCAGGCCATGAGCACGTGATACGTAACTGCAGAGGCGTAGAGAGCATAACGGGGGCCCAGGGGCAATCTCGAAGTTGTCCCTTCCCAATTCCAAGATGAACAGACGGGGACAGCAGCAAAGCGTCAGCAGAAACACCTTCCCCCTCTTGTCCGGCTGCCTCAGCCAGTTGTCTTTCACGTTCGTGGTGCCTTGGAACGTCATTCCAGGCCTCGCCTGAGGCTCTCCTGTGGACTTGCCCCTGGGGCAAGTGCTGCCCCCTCTACCACCCTCCCCTGGTGTAAAGGTGGCCCTCGAGACATCTCTTGACTTGCTAGAGGCCTTTACAACTTGGGACACTCTGTGTTCTAGAGAGGGAGGCTGCCAGATTTCTGTGGGAGATGAGACCTTACAAATTACATGTATTTTTTTTAATACCAAAGTGACACCACTTTTGAAGTCCCTGAGTGGCGTAAGTGGTTCAGTGCTCGACTACTAGCAGAAAGGTTAGCGGTTCAAATCCACCCAGAGGCGCCTGGGAAGACAGGTCACAACCTCGAAAACCCTGTGGAGCAGCTCTACTCCGCACACGAGAGGCCACCACGCGTCGAAATCGACTGCACAGCCTCAACAAGCCCGTTACTGTTAAAGTCTGGTTATAAAGCAAGTTTCTGTTTGTTAAGTTAGAGTTTGCCATCGACATCTATCATAAAACCGTAGCGTCTCCAGCTAGGCATCAATGTTGATTTTAGTGCGTTGCCACCACACTTCAGAGCATAGTGAATGTTTAAAACGCACATACACACCAAGTGACAACGTGGGTCAAGTAAACATAAATACATAAGTGCCTCTGCTCAGATGATTACATCACCTAGGCCACCCTACCCTGGCGGCCACCGACGCTCCTCAGAGACCACAGTGGTCCTCAGAAAGTGCCCCCTCCCTGAGGGAACTCCCTGGGGTGGGATGGGGGCTCCGAGCCGGCCCACTCAGGGGCAGCAGCCCCACACCCCAAGGAGAGTTATGCTCTTCCCAAGAGTGAATTTATGCCCCCATCCCTTAAATCTCCAGTACCATTAAGACTGAATGGCTGCTAAATTGAAAGCCTGACACACTTTAACAGGATTGTAATTGGAGGTAATTTCATGTTTGCACATATATTTATACAAGAAGATTATCAGGACTTTGAAAGACCAAGTTTCTCCCCTTAAAACTGTTTTGCAATCCCATCAACAAATTGCAACTTTTTTTTTTCCTACAGACCCTTCTTATGCTGAACTTAAGAAATTACAGGTGTTTTACTAACACAGATTTTGACCCCCCTTTATTTCATTATATGAAAATGGCTCTGGCTGCCTACCGTAATTGAGATGACACTATTAAGTGGGTGGCCTTTGAGCAAAGCCGACTGCATTACCTGTGGCTTACTCCACATAGCAATAGCCAAAACGCATTATTCTACACAAAAGTTAATAGTTCAAAGTCATTCCGATGCCAATTACACAACCGTTTGGCTCATTTCTAGTAATTTTATGTAGCGTTAGGTTTGCTGTTCTTAGTTTACAACCTATTAAACCTGATGAAATTGAAATATGGGCTGCCTGGGTCATAAATGCGTGTCAGCTCTACTCAGACAAATGAAGTGCTCAGAGCAGAAATATTTGCTGCACTTTAGTGAGAGGTTTTCATACAATTTTTCAAGCTGCAATTGCTGCTCATTGGAACGGAGCATGTGGGTAGCCCGGTTGCAGGAGCCCGGTGTTCTGTGTAAGACCATCACTCTCCACAGCAGACAGTGAGCCAAGTCCACACCCCAGCTCTGGGCAGGGTTGCTCCCAGACACCTCTCGGGCCATCGGTGGGGACACGCTTGGTAAACATCAGCAGAAAGGCAGACAGAGGTCAGGACAGTCTCCACTGGTACCCCTCTACCCCTCCACCCCCCACCAGACCCCACCCCAAGGGCACCAGGCCCTGTGTTCTGCCTCCTTCCTCCTCATTTGGGGAACTAACGGGATTTCCTTCCGGAAACCCTGCAAGGTGTGCCCTTGAGGTGTGGCTCCATCTAAGAGTTGGGGACGGGGCCGGGAAAGGGTCCCTGCACCAGCGGGATGATGCTGACCAGAACCAGTTGCTGTCACGTTGACTCTGACTCCTGGCGACCCCATGTGTGTCAGAGTAGAACTGTGCTCTGTAGGGCTTTCAATGGCTGGTTTTTTGGAAGTAGATCACCAGACCTTTCTTCCAAGGCACTCTGGGTGGACTTGAACCTACAACCTTTTGGGTTGCAGCCAAGCACATTAAACATTTGCACCATCCAGGACCGCTACTCCATTTCCACTGGTCTGCTCCGGCCCTGCTATGCACAGAGGATGGAGGAAACTGAGGCTCCTCGCAGTCCTGTGGGCAGCACTCACCCTGCCCTGTGAGACCTCTGGAGCTGACCTAGTGCCGTGTGAGTGTGAGGCAGCATCCTGGCAGGAGGCGGGAGCAGACACCAAACACTGGGATCTCAGGGGACTTTGGTAATGGGATTGTTTACCAGGTGAGTGCAGGGCTAAGGGAACCACAGGGATGGGCAATGGCCAGGGCAGTTGAGGGTGGGACAGCTTTGTCACCCAGGTCTAGTGGGGTGGAGGAGAGGCAGCTCGGTGTATGGACAGGTTCCTGGTGGAACTGGGCCCTAGTGAAGGGACATAGCCAATGAGGACCCTTTGGTAGTTGGGGACGCCAAGAAAGCAAACACCAAACCTCACTTTCCTCCCACTCTCTGATCTGCTAATCAACCCATTCCAGTTTGAGGGACTTTCCAGCTCTGGCACTGAAATTCCCAGGAGCCCCTCAGTCCCAGGTAAATTGGGGTGGCTGGTCACCCCATGCTGACCCCACCAGACCCCTCCATTGGCTGATCCCAACTGGAGACACGGAGCAGGGGTTCCAGGGGTGGAGTCCACCAACCAGCCTGGGCACACAGGGAAGGGGGCAGAGTGGGAATGACTTTGTTTTATGAGGGAATATCCCAAACACACCACAAAGGACAGAAACTGAGTTAACACACACATAGGTACATACCACTCAGATCAACAAATCTGAACGTTCTGTCATACTGGTTTTTGATTACTGACAACAGAATGAAACACTATCTATATGCCTGAGCCCCTCTATTCTCTTCGTCCATCCCCAGAAATAACGACCATGCTGAAATCAACATCGTTCCTAACCTACTTCTTAAGGTTTCATGATAAGTAATGTGTGTTTGCAAGCAATGGAATAGCCTGGTTTGGAGTGCTTTTAAATCCTATGTAAATTGTGTCATACTGCATAAAACATTCTGAAACTTTCTTCTACTCAATATTGTTATGGAGAAGTAGCCATCTCAGTACACTTAGCAAGCTAAGCCCCTTTGTTCACTTGAAGTGCTGTACACAAGTTCATGGTTTAAAAAGAACAAAATTTACCTACCCGCTCATGCTGTGAACATTTAAGAAATTTCCACGTGGTTACTGTTGTAAACCAGGCTGCAGTGAGAATCCAGCACAGATATCCTCCTGTGCTGTGTGAAGGCTCTCAGAGAGCGCTCAGGGCTGATTGGCAGTCATGGGGAGGGGCGCGTCCACTCTTACAAGCTACCCCCAGGTCACGCGCCCATCAGTAATACTTACGAGTATCTCCATGACATTGTCGGGAGACCTTGGGTGACGCAAATGATTGAGTGCTCAACTACTAGCCACAAGTTTGGCGGTTCAAACACACCCACAGGCTCCTTGGAAGACAGGCCTGGTGATCTGCTTCCAAAAGGTCACAACCTTGAAAACCCCATGGAGCAGTTCTACTCTGCACACATGGGGTCGTCATGGGTCCAAACAGACTCAACAGTGACTCACAACAACAACACGACGTTGTCAGATGTTTCTTCCACTTTTGCCAAATGATGAATATGAAATGGTATCTAAATATATTTTTAATCTGCTTACATTTATTTTATTTTACTTTGAAATAATTTCACACTTACAAAAAAAGTTGTCAAATCAATCCAAAGAGTTCATGTTAGCCTTCATCAGAATCCCCCCAAATTACCACTTTCCCACGTTGGCCTCCTCTTCCTCTCTCCCAGTATGCGTTTGTTTTGATCCGTTTGAGAACACGGTTTTGAACAATGCTCTTTCACCATAAAATACTTTAGTACGTATTTCCTAAAACTAAAGGGTATTTTCTTAAGTAACCACAATATAATGATCAAAATCAGAAAAATTGACACCGATGCAGTATTATCGCCTAATCTACAGACATTATTCAAAATTTGCCAGACGTCCCCCTAATGTCCTATGTAAAAAAATGTCCTTTGTAGCAGAAGAAAAAATGTCTGGTCACGGACTCAGCTCTGCATCAGGTGTTGGGGTTTGTTGTTCAGTCTCTTTAGCTTCCTTTGGTGCTGCTGTTGTTGGGAGCCATCACGGCTATTCTGACTCATAGCAACCCCACGTGACAGAGAAAAACCGCCCTTAGGGTTTTCTAGGCGGTAATCTGTATGGGAGCAGATCCCCAGGTCTTTCTCCTGTGAGGCTGCTGGCTGGGTTCGAACCACCAACGTTTCAGTTAGCAACTGAGTGCTTAACTGTCTCACCACCAGGACTTCTTTTAGTCTCCTTGAATGGGGAACAATTCCTCTGTCTTCCTCTGTTCTTTGTGACCTTGGCATTACTGAAAAGCACAGGCTATTTATTTTGTAAGATGACTCTCGCTAGGTAGGGATTGTCTCCTGTTCTCGTGTTTCCTCGTGACTAATTTTAGGTCATGCATTTTTGTCAGGAACCTCCCCAGGGCATCGTGGCAGGAATCACATGATGCACATTTGTCCCTTCACTGGCGGTGTTAACTGTGGTCACCTGGTACCCAGAGGTGGCTATGCCCCCAGCTTCCCCACTGCAGAGTTATTATTTTTCCTTTGTAACTAATAAGGATGTAGTGGGACTGTCCTTTGAGACTATGTAAATACCCTGGTTTTTGTTTTTTGTTTTCTTGGCACTCTCACCAACAGTTGTGGCATCCATTGGTGGCCCTTGGCTAAAGCAATTACTAACGTGAGGGTTGATGAACAATGGTTCTCCAATGCCATGACTCCTGCACCCATCCAAGGGGTTCTACCGAAGGGGACTGCTTTCTCTCCCTTGTTTATAAATACCTTCTGTGTAGACTCTGGGCCCTTATCTTTCCTATGGGTTATAGCCCATTACTGTTTTTATTTGTTGTGATGCTCAAATTGTTGCAGACTGGGTCTGTAAGAGTGCCTTCAAGCTGTCTCTTGTGTCCTTTCAACATGCCCCATCGTTCTGTGAGCACAATCGTGCCTTCTGCCACAACCAGCATTCCAGCACCATCTTGTACTTTCCTAGCCTTGTTAAATGTCTTCAAGGAGCCCTGCTTCTACAGAATAATTGTGTCTGTGTGCTTCTGAGAGGGACACATGATACACACACACACACACACACACACACACACACACAAAGGAGCCCTGGTGGCTTGGTGTTTAAGCACTCAGCTACTAACTAAAAAGTCAGCAGCTCAAATCCACCAGCTGTTCCTCAGGAGAAAAGACCTAGCAATCTGCTCCCAAGATTACAACCTTGAAAACATTATGGGGCAGTTCTAGACTCTTCATATGGGGTTGCTATGAGATGGAATTTACTCAACTGAAATGGGTATACCCACACATACCCATACATATACATCATATACATATATGCATATGCATACACTGTGTTTGTTGGTAGGTGCTGTCAAATTGGTTCCAACTCATAGTGACCCCATGTACAATAGAATGAAACCCTGCCCGGGCCTGCACCATCCTCACAATCGGTGCTTAAGCCCGTTGTTGCAACCACTGTGTCAATTCGCCTTGTTGAGGGTCTTCTTCTTTTTTGCTGACCCTCTACTTTACCATGTATGATGTCCTTCTCCAGGGACTGATCCCTCCTGATAACATGTCCAAAGTGTGTGAGATGTAGTCTCGCCAATCTTGCTTCTAAGGAGCCTTTTGGTTGTGCTTCTTCTAAGACAGATTTGTTCTTTCTTTTGGCAGTCCATGGTATAGTGAATACTCTTCACCAACACCACAATTCAAAGGCATCAATTCTTCTTTGTTCTTCTTTGTTCATCATCCAGCTTTTGCATGAATATGAGGCGATTGAGAACAACATGGCTTGGGTCAGGTGCACCTTAGTCTTCAAAGTGACATCGTTGCTTCCTTATCCCCCTTCCTCACTCTGGACCCACTCTTCTTCTCACTGACGTCCATCCTCTGGTGCGGAGACTACTTCCCCTGTATCATGTCTATTGTGGAGAGTCCGTCTTCACTCCTGACCTGTGTTGCTGGCTCTCTCTTAGCCTTCATGCTTTACCATGGCATCACAGGGCAGCCTGGAGTGTTGGATCTGTTTTTACTGGTCCCGCTCAGTACTCAGAGCACACTTTCCATCTGAGAATTCAGGCCTTCTCTCAGGAGTGGGAAGTTTTAACTTGTTAGCTCTTCTCCTGTGGCCTGTCTTCCCTACTCCACTTTCTCCTCCTGGGATGCTGCATAGAAACACGATGGGACCTTTCAGTTGACCCGCCGTGTCCCCCAACTGCAATTCATCCTATTCTCATTGTCTCTGCTTTGTTCTGGGGGAGGCTTCGGCTCTGTCCCCAGCTCACTAATTCTTCTTTTTGATCAGTTAGAGCTTGTCCCCTCTGGTGAATACTAGTTTGTTTTCTTTCAATGCCTGTAATTTTCATTCTTTCATATACCCATCTTTTCTTATGTCATTTCTGCCAGTATTGTCCCCACAATTTCTTGTTCTTTTGCGCATATTAATTTCTTTGTTCATCTCTTTGAGTACCCCGAGACTCATTTGTAAAATTTAACTGGGTATCGTGTATTTCATTTTATCAGGAAACCCATTCCAACGACCGAATGAAATCACCAGCTTTCTTAACGCCATAAAATGAGAATGCAGTCGTTTCTTCCCCATTTTTATGCATACCATGTTATGAGAGAGAAGAGTAGTATTGCACTAAAGACAAGTCCAATTTGAGGGGTCTTGGCGCCAGGCTCAAACCCAATGCTAATATGAATTAGCTGTGTGATTCAGTACCTCTTCTCTGGGATTCAGTTTTCTCATTTCCCAAATAAGTGTTTGGGCCTTTTCTGCTACTCTATGGATTTAGACGTTTGTTTTCTTGAGTTTATTTACTTGTCTGCGTACATGAGCTTCTTAGGAAACTTTTGGGTACAATTGCCTATTGTTGGCTGAGAATGGCTGGATCAGAAGGGAGATTCCTTAGGGGAATTCCAGTCCAATTTAAGTGTTCACAAATATTTACATCTTCCTCTGCGACCAGTGATAAATATGTTGCATATCAACCAATCAGGAACAAATAACCAGCTGCATTCTGCTGTGGTTGTTTATTCTCCAGTCTTTATTGAGCCTACTATTATGCTTGGCAGTGGAAGCTGCCTTCCCTGGGAGGTTACAGTGCATGATGAGGAGGGTGAGAGAAGTGATGCTGGGTCTGAAAGTCAATTGTGATCACCTTGACAAACTCTCTCCTGACCACCCACAAAGGCTGCTGCTCCGCAACAGCTTCCTGTCTCTTTGGAGTGGTTGATTTTCTAGTAAATATGTGTGCTGGGTTGCTAGGTTACAAGGCTCTCCCACCCTAACACCATAGTGAGGGGGGTCTGGGGAGTGAGGAGTCTGGGAAGTGAGGGGCACTGGGGAGTGGTGGGGTCTGGGGAGTAGGGGGTCTGGGGAGTGGGGGTCTGGGGAGTGAGGGGGTCTGGGGAGTGAGGGTCTGGGAGTGAGGAGGTCTGGGGAGTGGTAGGGTCTGGGGAGTGGTGGGGTCTGGGGAGTGGTGGGATCTGGGGAGTGAGGGGGTCTGGGGAGTGGTAGGGTCTGGGGAGTGGTGGGATCTAGGGAGTAAGGGGGTCTGGGGAGCGGTGGGGTCTGGCGAGTGAGGGGATCTGGGGAGTGGTGGGGTCTGGGGAGTGGTGGGATCTGGGGAGTGAGGAGTCTGGGAAGTGAAGGGCTCTAGGGAATGGTGGGGTCTGGGGAGTGAGGGGCCTGGGGAGTGGTGGGGTCTGGGGAGTGGTGGGATCTAGGGAGTAAGGGGGTCTGGGGAGCAGTGGGGTCTGCGGAGTGAGGGGGTCTGGGGAGTGGTGGGGTCTGGGGAGTGGTGGGATCTGGGGAGTGAGGAGTCTGGGAAGTGAGGGGCTCTAGGGAATGATGGGGTCTGGGGAGTGAGGGGGTCTCAGGAGTGAGGGGTCTGGGGAGTGGGGGGTCTGGGGAGTGAGGGGGTCTCAGGAGTGAGGGGTCTGGGGAGTGGGGGGTCTGGGGAATGAGGGGATCTGGGGAGTGTTGGGGCCTGGGGAGTGAGGGGGGGCTGGGAAGTGAAGGGGGGTCTGGGAAGCTGTGGGATCTGGGAAATGAGGGAGTCTGGGGAGTGGAGGCTCTGGGGAGTGAGGGGAGTCTGGGGAGTGAGGAGGGTCCTGGGAGTGAGGGGGTTCTGGGGAGTAAGGGGTATCTGGGGAGTGAGTGGGCTCTGAGTGAAGGGGAGACATGGGAAGGGAGGGAAGGAAAGGGAAGGCGAGTCCCTACAAACACCCAGCACTTTGCCTGGTGCATGGTAAGCACTGAGTGTCAGCAAAAGAAACAAGCATGAAGGAGAGTGTAGGTGCCCAGACAGCAGCAGAGCCCCTCTCCTATTATCCCCACGAGGGTGGTTGGGCCTTTTCTTACACATCCAACTGATAGAAAACCATTATGAGCCTCAATTATATTTTTAAATTTGAATGTACTGTTAAGTATTATTATTTTGTCATCAAAACTTTTATTGGTTGGTAAAGTTTGGATTCCTTTCCCTTTTAAGGATGAAAAATCCTTTTTCTGATTGTAGGAACTGAGTGCCCTGGCTGTCCCCGCCCTCTTCCCTGGGTCCGACTGTGCAACGTGTTTGCTCTGATGAGACCAAAGAGAACCACCAGCGCTGACACGTCATTTTGCTTGCTGAGTTGCTGTCAGCTGCCATAGGAACAAGAGTCCGAAGCCAGCGGCAGAGTTGTGGGCACCCTTTCTTTTTGCCTGCTGGGTCCTAATCCCATTTCTCTTCCTATTTCCAAAGAATTTTGCCTTGGACAAACCGCAGCTGGCCATGGAGGGCTTCCGTGGCTGCGGACGGCCCCTTTCTCAGCTGGTGTAAGCCTGTCTCCACTGCCATGGGCATGCCTTCATGGTGACGAGCCTGTCTCCATGACAGTGGGCCTGTCTCCACAGCGGTGGGTCTGTCTCCGTGACAGTGGGCCTGTCTACACGGTGATAGATCTGTCTCCATGGCGATGGGCCTTTTGACACACATAAAGCAGGTGCAGGAAGATGGCCTCCAACTCAAGCACTGGATTTGGCGAAGGCAGCATGTGTGGCCGTTGGTCAGGCTCCAGGGACCCCTCCAAGAGTGATAACAGGCCCTTGTGGCTCATGGCGGACAAGTGAGCATTCTGTCACAATGTTTGTTATCAAGTCTGTCTTTGAAATAATGCACTATGTCAAAAGCCTCTTTTTCATAAAGTCTCGTCCTCTATAAAACACAGTTTCACGAGCATGCCAATGATTCCCCAGCTCTTGAGAGAAGAAGCACCTTGATGCCAAGGCTGACAATGTCTGCTCTGTTTCCATTATTCCCCTGATTAGCAATCAGCACCTCTGAAGCCACCTTGATTAAAAGGACAGGCGATTAGGAAAAGTGTTCCAACTCCCCTGAAGTGGTCTCATCAATACTCCCCAACAAAGGAAATCTGACTGAGACTTTTGACCAAGCTACGTTAATAGACCCTGGGAAAGGGTGAGTGTGGCTGGCCACCAAGCTGGGTCAGATGCCGGCTCTGCCTGTATGCATCACCCCTGCTTGTAGACAATGGGGTCCACATGGGCTGGTTAAGTACCGAGTGTCAGGCAGCTCAGATTCCGGGAGGCCAAGGAAGCTGACCAAGGATCAGCTCCAGGAGCTGAGCCAAAGCCACAGAGCAGAACCATCTGGTGAGGATGCCCAACCGCTTCCACCACTGACACCAAAGACAAGGACACAGTCTACTGCCCCCACTGCTGCCACCAGCACCAGGGCTGCTCTGGACAGAAACCTGACCTGTAGCCCCTAGGGCTGGCTGCCACCAGGATCCAGATGCCACGTGGTCACCTAGGCCACCAAACAGCAGCTGCACATGGAGCCTGTTTCCCTCCACATCAAAATCTGATGGGTGGATCCTGGTCACTTCCACCTTGAGAGAAGACAAGGGTGTGGCTCTGACCAGACACAACTACCCACATAGGCCCAGGCAGGCTAGGGACAGGGCAGGGCAGCCTATGACGAGAACTGACCCAGGGGCTACAGCAGACCCCAGTGACCAAGAGGGAGAGAATAAATGTCTGACCCACTGCCCTGCCCTCCTCCATTCTCCTACGGGGATCTCAGTGGCCAAACCAACTAGAAGCCAGAGGCCAAGGGGCTGTGAATGTTGCCTCTGGAGTCCTGCCTCCTGGGGCACGGGGCATCTGGAAAAGGCTGGGCAGCACCATGGAGGGGCAAGTGAAGGAATCCAGCATGGCAGTCATCCAGTAAGTACTTGGGGAATAAATAAAGGATCCCAGTGTGGCAAGGGGTCAGGGACTAAGTGCCCACCTCAGGGTGAGGATCTCCCACTGGTCACAAACCCCCGTTGCCTTCTGAGTTTGGAAGACTGGAGAGGCCCTGCAGGACAGCTTCACACTCCCAGTATTCCCCATCCCACCTGCACTCCCAGCCCCCTGAGGGGTATCTGGACCAGGACCACATTCCCTCACCCCTATCATCAAACACCCGAGGGGCACAGCTGCCTTTGCCTCAGGGCAGGAGGGAATGTCCAGGAGATGCAACATTACTTTATCCCCTTGGACTTGACTGATCCAGATAGAACTAGGCTGGAGGCAGCTGGTCCGGGTCTGAACATTCGCAGCCTCACTGGAGCCGCCTAGCAAAGAAAACAGCTTTACAACAAATCTATAGAATCACTTTAAAACAACCAACTTATTCCATTGAATGACCCAAAGGATCAACTCAGTAAAAAAGTATAAGGGAAATAATTGTTCAAATTAAAAGACATTAAGAAGAATTCCAGTAATTAAACAAGTCCAAGGAGCATCCTATTGTCTTGGCCCTTGTATAAAAGAAAACTGTTGTTTGTCTGAGAGCCTGGGGGACAGGATGGACCCAACATATAAGCTCCCAGGGCCTGGGATCTCAACTATGAAATTAGGGAGGTGTGGTTGCTTGGCAACGGTGGGCTTATTCCACACCTACAGCCCTTTCTGGTTCTGACCTGCTTAAAGTAATCACTGGTCGGATGGGTTGGAGTGATGCTGTGTTCTGATTCCTCCCAACCTGTGCCCTTAGGTCAAACCACGTTGAGAGTTCCATCTTGGGAAAACTAGGTAAACCCTCAAACTCCCATACAGGGACAGAGTCTGCCCATATCAGGCCCCTCCACAATCTATGGGTGTCCCCCATATTGTGAAGCTGTCGTTCGGGGAGTAGAAGTACTACAGGAACATTAGTAATGGCAGGGATGAAGTATCACATGCCCACAAGCACTGTGCTCAGTACTGCACCCATTGGTCTGCATCCAGCCTCCCACAGGCACCACAGGATAGCTACTCTTGTCATTTCCAAGACAAGAGCATCAGCGTCCAGAATGGATGGCCAACCGTCCCAGGTCCTTTCTCATTCCCTTTTTCTGTATATATTTTAGTTATTTTCTTAGTGATCACTATGGGGATTACAATTGACATATTAAACTTATAACAATCCAGTTCAAATTAATATGAACCTAGCTTTGATATTATATAAAAAGTCTGCAGCTCCATTCCTCCCCTGTATGTCGTTCTTAATTTACACATTTATACACTGTGTGTTAGTTAACATCAATCTTTTGTTTGTCTTTTGAACAAGATAGGAAACAAAAAAAGTTATAAACCAAAAATACAAATGATAATGGGTTTTATATTTACCTTACCTGTACCAGTCTTCTTTATTTCTTTATATGGCTTAGAGTTATCTTATAGTGTCCTTTCATTTCAGCCTGAAAGACTCCCTTTAGCATTCCTTGTAGATCAGGTCCACTAGTGACAACCTGCCTCAAGTTTTGTTTATCTGGGAATGTCATTTCCCTTTCATTTTTGAAGGATAGTTTTGCCAGGTATAGAATTTTTGGTTGGCTGGTTTTGTTTTGTTTCTTTCAGCACTTTAAATAAGTTATTCCACAGCCTTCTGGCTTCCATGGTTTCTTCTGGTTTCTGTTCATCATATTGATGGTCCATTGTACGTGATGTGTTGTTCTGTCTGGCTACTTTCAAGATTCTTGTTTTGTCTTTGGCTTTCTACTGTTTTGATTATAAATGTCTTGGTGTGAATATTTTTGTGTTTTTCCTGCTTAGAGTCTATTGAGCTTCTTGGATGTGTAGATGCATGCATCTTATCTAACTCAGGAAGTTTTGGACATTATTTCTTCAAATAGTCTTTCTGTCTCTTTCTCTTTTCCTCCTGGTATGCCCATTATGCATATGTTTCATAGCGTCCTACATGTCTCTTAGGCTCTGTTTATTTTTCTTTATTCTTTTTTTCTTCTGTTCCTCAACCTACCTCTAAGCTCACTGATTCTTTCTTCTGCCTGTTTGAATCTGCTGTTGAACTTCTGTAGTGAATTTTTCATTTTAACTATTTGCTTTTCAGCTGCAGGTTTTCTATATTAATTTTTTATTATTTTTATCTCTTTATTGTTAGTCCCTATTTGTTGAGACATTATTTTCATATTACCTTTAGTTATTTGTCCATCATTTTCTTTGGCATTTTTGTGAGTATTTCAGACAGTTGGTTTAAAGTCTTTTTCTAGGAAGGCCAATGTCTGGGCTTCCTCAGGGTCACTTTCTGTTATTGTTATTATTATTATTCTCCTGTGATTGGGCCATATTTTCTCACTTCTTTGCATGTCTTGTAAGTTTTTGTTGAAAACTGGACATTTTGAATATTATAATCTGGCAACAATAAAAATCAGATTCTTCTCTCTCCTCAGGGTTTTTTGTTCATTGTCGTGGGTTGTAGTTGCTTGTTTGTTCACTGACTTTTATAAATGATTTTTAAAGACAGTACCCTTTGTCATGCATGATCTCTGAAGTCTCAGTTCTTCCAGCTTGTGGTCAGCTACTGTTTTGACAGAGATTTCCTTGAACACCTGGAAGAGGAGGAGGAGAAAAAAGAAGAGGGAGGAGGGGAGAGAGGGTGGAGGGAAGGTGGAAGAGGAAGAGGAGGAGAAAAGAAGAGAAAAGAGGGGAAGAAAACAAAAAAACTACTTCCTGGTGTTTGCAGATTGGCTCTGTGTTTGAGCACTTCTTCAATGTATAGCCAGTCCATTTATAACCTGGCTTTAGCCTTTGTTTCCTGCTTTCAGTAAGCCTAAAAATGAGCTGGAGATAAATGCTCACAGTCTTCTCAAGTCTTTACATGCGTCTTGCTCTGGGCATACATATAGCTTTCTAGATTCAAAGACTTTAATCCTCAAAGTAACGCTCTCCCCAGCTTTTTCTACCAGGTTTTTGGTATGTCTATTGTCTGCCCCAACTTTAACCTTTTGGCCTAGGTATCAGCTGCCTGTTCATTTGCTTTTCAATGTTTTGGGGGAATGCATTTCTGGGCTGAGAAAGTTCCCAGTTAGGCAAATTAAAGGCAAGTGCTTAGAATCAGTCTCTCAGGGACCATCCAGACAGAGCAAAACAGACAAACATAATTCCTTGGAAATGAAGTCTACTCCGCTCCCTCCAGAATCAAAGACACACCCCTGGAACATGGGCTGCCACCTTCAAGACAGCTGCAGCATGGTGAGGAATGTGGGCAATGCTAAATTAAAATGCCACAAAGTTCTCCTATCATGTTTATAATGCCATTCTCTTGATTCGTCATTCACTGATTTGTTGTAAACTTTTGACTATTCTCTTCAGAGTTCTAAAAAAGGTTAATTGGGACTTTTTTGCTCATTTTTTCAGTGTTTCTGTACAGGGGCAGACCCTTGGAACTCACAACTCCATCACTTTTGCTGACCCTCTTCCCCAGCTTCCCCACAGCAAGCTGCTCTTCAAAAATTATTTAACAGTGACACTAAGAGGAAGGTGTAGTCACATTTTCTGCCATTTTCTCTACATGGGAGCTAAATCCTTTACGCATTGTCTTAGTTTCTTAGTGCTACTAACAAAAAGGACTTAAAGGCAGGCCAACCATCTGGTTCCAGAATCCACACCCTAACCCCGTAAATCACAGTTTTATGAGGTTGAGTCTAAGAACTGCTGCAGGGTTTTGTTCTCTCCTCTCTTTCTCCTTCCACACCATGAGATAGTCTCTTTTCAAGGTAGAGAGATAAAGCATACCCAGTGCCAGAGCAGGAAAGAGGCTGTGCAGTTTAGATGAAGTCACAGTGAGTATGCTCTGACCTAGTGTTTGAAACTCTGAAAACCCAGGGAGTTGGGTGTAGTATGGCACAACCATGGAAACTTTTAAAAAGTCAATGTGTCAATTCTTTGCAGGTTTTGTTTTTGGGAGTCTTTTGTTTGTTTTAGTTATGAACACATTATGTTTCTGTTAAGGAATCAAACAGTTGGTGTTTATCTTCTATCACTTATCACAAACGCGATTTGAAAAACAAACCTATTTCCCGGCTGCTCAGTGACTAAAACATTTGATGATTTACATCTTTATGTTTGATTTGTGCTACAGGAGGTGAGAAGTACAGTAAGCATGTCCTGTCAGGGTACCACATCCTCAGACACTCAGAGTCCTTCACGAAAGATGCCTTCTGGGGTATATTAAGGTGGGGCTGAAACTCTTCTTAAGCCAGTTGAGTGGTAGTACTGAATCAAGAAGCAAAAATGTTTTTTGAAGGCATTGTATTCTGTTTCAAAATAGTTTTATTATTATTATTATGGTGCTCCCAAGGCATGATCTGCATATGATGAGCAATCAGAAATTGCAGTTTGGAAAAAAGTATTTTGAATAACTCTGGATGGTTTTGGTTCCTTTCCCTTTGATTTATGTTTTGTTTTTAGAATCAAAAGTATCATAAAGGAAAAGAAAAACTGACTAATGGAGGGAAAGGATGAGCTGGGATTTTAAGCCCTTCAGTCCTAATCACAGGTACACAGATCTTGGTGCAGGTGACAGCCCCTGAAAACACACATGAACATTTCATTTCATAATTGAAGAGTCCCTTAAAAGTCATATCCAAGCTTGTTATTTGAAGGTGGTGTGTGATAAGTCTTCTGTTGCTCATTTATGAAGTAAACATTTCACCTAATTATTAAATTTTACATTTCTAAATACATGATTCATTAGTATGGGGACCACCAAGCAGCCCCTCCACCCAGGCTCACCAGCACATGGCATATTGGTGGGACTGAGTTGTCCGCCTCAGGGGGCCCATGCCCCAGGATTCAAGTCCAGCCAGTGACCAGGCCACAAAGTCAAGCAGGGTTACGGATCCTGAGAAAGGATCAAAAAGCAAGAAAAGGGAAGCTGAGGGAGAGGGTCAGCCCCACAGAGAGCATTCCAGAGGTCTAGAGAAGAAGCAGCCATGGTGGCCTGGGAAATCAGAGGTCCCAGCACAAATGCGTCTAAGGCTTGCAATGTGCCCCAGGCCAGGTCTGGGCAGGGAGGCCAGGCTCAATACCATAAACAAGAAGAATGCCATTTTGGGGTAATTCTGCAGACAAGACTGGATGGGATTCCAGGGACACCCAGCGGAACAAGGGCACCCCAGTAATGTCCGAAGTAGCACCAGGAAACCTGGCTGGGAGGACATACTGGCAGATGTCCAGCTGGCAAAGCACCTGAGAACCACTATAAGCATGTCACTAGTGGGTCTTATCGCCCTTGGACACTGGCCCCTCCAGGCTATACAGCACACGGGGTGCCCAGAGCCTTGTGGCTATGATTCCAGAGATAAATAGCTTTTCTCACATCCCTGACATCCCTCCCCTATCCTGCTACAACTTGTCTGGGGACCAAAGAAGGAGCCTTTGTCTTGGAGTCCCCCTCCCTGATGACATTCGCCCTCATTCCTGTAGCCTGCACGGCAAACGCGTGGGCACCCTTGACCCTGCCTGTAGCAAAGCTTGGCTTCCCAAGGCCTGGAGCAGGGGCTCTGCTGAGCTCATCCTCTGCCAACAAGAGGAACTTTCTTCAGCACTTCCGGTCTTTCTCCCAGACCCCGTGGCTCGTTTGCACAGTGAATTTGTGTGTTACTAAATAAGATTTTGACCTAGTGCTTGTTCACCCAAGTTCCCCATGTCTGAGGAGCAAGCAAAACAGATGAAACACTGGAGCAGTAATCAGAGAGACACTCTCTATCCAGTGGAGCTTCTCCATGCCCACTGGGGAGTGTCAGCCTTCACCAATAACATTCTCACGCTCACGCTAAAGTTCTTGCCTCGGTATCCATCCCAGGAAGTAGCCTCATTAATGTGTGGAATCTGATATCCAGCTATATTGCAATAAAGGAACAAAATATTCCCCTCATTCACCTTCCCCCATTATAAAGCCTTTATGCCTAAATCAGTTTAAATTTACTTTTTAATTATGTACACTGCTTTCCTACGTGAAGCTTCTGACTAGAAATATGTATCTCATTTTATTTTATGTTATTCAATTGACCCAAACACAAAGGCATTTTTCTTAAATGCTGAATGCTCATGTACCTTTTTAATTAAGACTTAAAAAGCTCTTAATTAAAACCATAAATCACGAACAGCAATTTCTATCAGAATAGTCCTTCAGGCCATGTGTGTATTTCCTGGTGCCTTCACGGTGACCCTTGCAATAACGAGTCGAGAGGATGACTTTCACACTTAAGTGGTGCCAACGGAGCAAGAGCAGGGTTCGTGGTCAGACTCACGGCTGGTCGCTGTGACAGCCCAGGTGCCTCTGGTAGCTGACAGGGACCCAGGCAGCTTTCCTGGGGCCTTTATCCAAGGGCACACTTTCCTGCTTGTCCTCACACTCTTCTTCCAGCCAGAAAAAGCCAGCAATTCACTGATTCTTTAATAAAGTAAGAAATGGCTGTCACAAATTTTTAGCCATTGTTTAAGATATATGGACATTCAGTAAACTGTCCATATTGAAAGTGTACAATTTAATGAGATTTGACCATGTGTACATCCATGACGCCATCATCAGGGTCAAGATAACGATCATACTCTTCCCCACAAAGAAGTTTCCTTTTGTAATCCCTCCTGCACTTTGTGATCCCTCTTATCTGTCATTCTTAGTTAGCCAGTGCTTCTGTAACAGAAATTCCACAAGTTGGTGGCTTTAAAGAGCACAAATTTATTTTCCCACTTTTTAGGAGGCTGGAACCCAGAATTCAGGGCGTCAGCTATAGGGGAAGGCTCTCTCTGTCAACGCTAGGGGGAGGTTCTTGTTCCTTTTAGCTTCTGTTCCTTGGTTTCTTGGTGGTCTTCATGTGACATCTATCTTCCCTTCTTTTATTTTGCTTATCTTTGCATCTATGCTGCTCTTTATAACTCAGAAGCGATTAGGTTTAGGACCAGCCTATACTTACAGTCTCATTAATATAATAAAGAGCATACTATTCCCAAATGGGATTACTTTATCCACAGATATAGGAGTTAGAATGCCAACACATATTTGGCATTCTAACCCCTATACCAGGGGAGAGACACAATTCAATCCATAATATCCCCACTTCATCCCTGCAACTCCTGACCTGCTCTCTGTCATAGACTAGTTTGCCGTTTCTAGAATTTTACTGCAAATGGAATGATACAGTAGGTACTATTTTTTGGACTGCCTTCTTTCCCTAAGAATAATTATTTTGAGATTCTTCCATGTTGTTGCATTATCGATGATAGCTCATTCATTTCCATTGCTGGGTAGTACTATATTAAATGGATACACTATGATATTTTTTCACTTTTACCTGTTGATGAACAGGTAAAAGTGAGTTGTTTCCAGTTTGGGGATATGAAAAACAAAACTTGTGTGAACATTCATGTACAAGTTTCATATGGGCATATTCTTTCCACTCGCTTGGGTAAATAACTGGGAGTAGCATGGCCAGATCATATAGTAGGTGTATCTTTAAACTTTTAAGAAATTTCCAAACTGTTTTCCAAAGTGTTTGTACCATTTTACATTCTTACCAGCAGTTCAAAGAGAACAAGGAGACACTGCAAGGTTTAAAATCAGGAAAGGTGTGAGTCAGGGTTGCATCCTTTCACCATATTTATTCAATCTATATGCTGAGCAAATAATCTGAGAAGCTGGACTATACAAAGGTGGCATCAAGATTGGAGGGAGACTCTTTAACAACCTGCATTATACAAATGACACAAACTTACTTGCTGAAAGTGAAGAGGACTTGAAGCTCTTACTGATGAAGATTAAAGACTACAAACTTTGGTATGGGTTATACCTCAATATAAAACAAAAATCCTCACAACTGAATCAGTAAGCAACATCATCATAAATGGAGAAAATATTGAAGTTGTCAAGGATTTCATTTTACTTGAATCCACAGTCAATGCCCAGGGAAGCAGCAGTCAAGAAATCAAATGATTTATTCATTGAGCAAATCTCCTGCAAAAGACCCCTTTTAAGTGTTGAAAAGCAAAGACGTCACTTTGAGGACTAAGGTTCACCTGACTCAAACTTTGGTATTTTCAACCACATCATATGCATTCAAAAGCTGGACAATGAATAAGGAAGTACAAAGAATTGACACCTTTGAATTGTGTTGGTGAAGAATATCAAATATACCATGGACTGCCAGAAGAACAAACAAGTCTGTCTTGGAAGAAGTACAACCAGAGTGCTCTTTGGAAGTGAGGATGGCGAGACTTCATCTCATGTACTTTGAACACGTTATGAGGAGGGATCAGTCCCTGGAGAAGAATGTCATACTTGGTAAGGTAGAGGGTCATTGAAAAAGACAAAGACCCTCGAAAAGATGGATTGACACAGTGGCTGCAACAATGGGCTCAAACATAGCCATCTTTGTGAGGAAGACACAGGACCAGGCAGTGTTTCATTCTGTTGCATATAGGGTCTCTAGGAGTCAAAACCAACTTGACGCCACCTAACGACAACAGCAGCAGTGTATGAGAATTCCAGTTCCTTCACAACCTTGGCAACATTTGGTGTGGTTAATCTTATTTTAGACATTTTAATGGGCTTCATCAAAAGTGAGAATTTCTATTCTTTGATGCAACCCTGACTCACACCTTTCCTGATTTTAAACCTTGCAGTGTCTCCTTGTTCTCTTTGAACTGCTGGTAAGAATGTAAAATGGTACAAACACTTTGGAAAACAGTTTGGAAATTTCTTAAAAGTTTAAAGATACACCTACTATATGATCTGGCCACGCTACTCCCAGTTATTTACCCAAGCGAGTGGAAAGAATATGCCCATATGAAACTTGTACATGAATGTTCACGCAAGTTTTGTTTTTCATATCCCCAAACTGGAAACAACTCAATGTTCATCAACAGGTAAAAGTGAAAAAATATCATAGTGTATATTATGATATTTTTTCACTGTGGTTTTAAGTTGCATTTTCCTGATGACTAGGGATGTTAGAGATGTTAAGCATTTTTTGTGTGCTGATTTTCTAATTACTGTTATCTTTGATTAAGTATCCAAGTCTTCTACCTTTTTTTATTATTATTATTATTACTGAGTTCTGGGAGCTTTTTTGAGTTCCTGGATACAAGTCCTTTATATGTGGCTTGTAAATATTTTCCCTTAGCCTGTGGTTTGCCTTTTTATTATACTAACAGTGTCTTTCAAAGAATAGAAATTCTCACTTTTGATGAAGCCCAATTATTTTTATGGATTGTACTTTTAGTGTCATATCTAAGAAATCTTTGCCTAACCAAAGGACACAAAAATTCTCTCCATATTTTCCTCTAAATGTTTTATAATTTGGGGTTTTATGTTTAAGTCTATGATTCATTTTGAGTTAAATTTTATGTACACAAATTTTTCCTTGCAATTCCATTGGCTTTTGCTCAATGTATATTAAAGCTGTTATTAGGTGCATAAACATTTAAAATTGTTATGTCCTCTTGATAAATTGACCTCTTATCATTACGAAATGAACTCCTTTATCTCTGGTAGTATTCTTTGCTCTGAAGTCTGCTTTGATGGTGTCATGGATTGAATTGTGTCCCCCAAAATATGTGTCCACTTGGCTAGGCCATGATTCCCAGTACTGTGTGATTGTCCACCGTTTTGTCATCTGATGTGATTTTCCTGTGTGTTGTGAAATCTATCTCTATGACTTTGATAAGGTGGGATTAGCAGCAGTTATGTTAATGAGACAGGACTCAATCTACATGATTAGGTTGTGTCATAAGTCAGCCTCTTTCGAGATATAAAAGAGAGAACCAAGCAGACAGACAAGGGGGCCTCATACCACCAAGGAACAAGCACTGGGAGCATAGCCTGTCCTTTGGACCTGGGGTCCCTGCACTGATAAGCTCCTCAATCAGGGGAAGGTTAATGACAAGGACCTTCCTCCAGAGCTGACAGAGAGAGAAAACCTTCCCCTGGAGCTGGCACCCTGAATTCAGACTTCTAGCCTTCTAGGCTATGAGAGAATAAATTTCTTTTGTTAAAGCCATCCACTTGTGGTATTTCTGTTATAGCAGTGCTAGATAACTAGACAGAGGGTAACACGATCACTCTAGATTTATTTTGATTAGCGTTGGCATGGTATATCTTTTTCCACTATTTTACTTTTAACTTATTTCTGTCTTTATATTTAAAGTGTATTTCTTGTAGGTAGCATACAGTTGGGTCTTCCTTTTTTTAATCCACATTGACCATCTTTGCATTTTAATTAGGGCATTTAAATCATTTACATTTAATATGACGATTGGTAAGGTTAGGCTTGAGTCTATAACTTGCTATTTGATTTCTATTTGTCCCATCTCTTCTTTGATCCCTTTTTCTTCTTTTTAGTGTTGAGTATTTCTTTAATAATTCCATTTTATCTCCTCTTTTGACATATTAGTTGTAACTCTCATACTTTTTTTATTTTATTGGTTGTTTTAAGGTTTATAATATACATCTTTAACTTATCACAGTCTACTTCAAGAGGTATTAGACCAACCCATGTATAACATTTAAAAAAAAAAAACCCCAAGCTCATTGCTGTCGAGTCAATTCCAACTTAAAGCAACTCTATAGGACAGAGTAGAACTTCTCCATAGGGTTTCCAAGGAGCAGTTGGTGGATTCCAACTGCTGACCTTTTGGTTAGCAGCCAAGCTTTTAACCATTGTGCCACCAGGGCTCCCGTGTATAACATAAGAATCTTAAAAGAATATTTCTCCTAGCTCATCCTTTGTGCTACAGCTGCTAACCAAAGGGTCGGCAGGTGCTCCTTGGAAACTCTATGGGGCAGTTCTACTCCGTCTTATAGGGTCACTATGAGTTGGAATCGACTCAACGGCACTGGGTTTGGTTTTGGTTTTATATATATATATATATATGTATATCTTTAACATATAGGAAACCCTCACCAGGTTTAATAAACTTTGCTTAAATACCTTTGTTTAATATTTCTTATAGTGCAGCTCTATGGTGGTGATTTTTCAGCTTTGTATTTCTGACAAAGTCTTTATTTCCCCTTTGTTTTGAAAGATACTCACTAGTGAAGAATTCTAGGTTGACAGTTTTTTTTTTCTTCAATATTTTAATGATTTGTCTCCATTGTCATCTAGCTTGCATTGTTCCCAACAAGAAATATGCTGTTATACATATCTTTCTTCCTCTGCACTCAATGTATCTTTTTCTCCTCTGGCTGCTTTTAAGGTTTTATTTTTATAACTGGTTTTAAACAATTTCATTACTATGTGTCTTTGAGTAGTTTTTCTGATGTTTCTAGTGTTTGGCTTTGTTGAGTTTCTTGGATCTCTGAGTTTACAGTTTTCAACAAATTGGAAAATTATCAGCCATTGTCTCTTCAAAGGAATTTTCCCTCCTACCTTTCCAGGATTCTAATTTCAAGTTTTTTAGACTGCTTGAAGTTGTACCCCAGCTCAATGGTGCTCTATTTGTTTTGTTTTGTTTTGTTTTGTTTTTTCTCTCTCTCTCTGTTTCATTTTGGGTAATTTCTATGGTTATGACTTAAAGTTTACTAATATTTTCTTATGCAATGTCTAATCTGCCATTATTGCTTCCAGTTTATTTTTCACCTCAAACTTCATAGTTGTTGTATTTGTAGTTCTTTGTATCTCTTATGTCTCCACTTAACATGCCCGATTAAAAAAAAAAAATTTTTTTTTTTTTTACTTGAAAGAATAGACCACAGCTATGACAAGAATTATAATGTCCTTGCTTATCTATGTCATTTTAGGGTCAATTTTTTTTTCTTTTTTCCTCATTTTGGGTCATATTTTCGTATTTCTTTCCACACCTGGTAATTTTTTTATTGAATACGAGACTCTGTGAATTTCCTTTGTTGAATGCTGTATATTTTTTCTGTTCCTATGAATATTTTGAGCTTTGTTCAGGGATGAAGTTAAGTTACTTGAAAACAGTTTGATCCTTTCTACTCTTGCTTTTAAGATTTAGTAGGCAACACCAGATCAGTATTCATCTAGGATTAAGCCTGCCACACTGCCAAGGCAAAAACCTTCTAGTACTCCATTTGATTCCATTTTGGCTGATGGGAACAGGAACTATGAACAGTCTTTCATGAGCTCTGATGGTTGCATTCCCTTTTCTTTTGGGGTGGCTTTTTCTCCAACCTCAGGCAGTTTACTCATATGTATGCATTGATTACAACTGAACTTCAGACTCAAGTGAGGCCCCCTATAAATTTCTGAAGCTCTCTCTGTGTAGCTGTCTCCTCTCAAGTATTATGTCCTGTGAATTCTACCAGCCTTGGTCTCCCCAGACTCCCAGCTCTGTCTCCTCAACTTAGAGAGACCACTGGGCTACACCTGAGTTCTTCTTCCCTGCACAGCAGCCTGGAAACACCAGGCAATATGTTTGAGAAATTGTGGGGCTCATCTTGTTAGTGTCCCATTTCTCAGGGAACACTGACCTTTGCTGCATGATGTGAAAACTAAGGTGAAGGGCACAAGAAGAGATATAAGATTAGTATTTGCCCAGGCAGGGTGAATTTACGGTACCAGGGGGACATCTAAGTGGGCAGCTGGGACTATGGGACTGGAAGTCAGGGGCAGGGTCAGGAGCTGGGGCTGCACCTCAAGGTCATCATCCACACAGGGGTGAGTAGAGCTGTGAGTGGTGCCATCTCATGGGGGCCCTGGGGGCAGAGCTCCTCAACTAGGGAGACCTGTTTAGCTTTCCATTCTGCTCTCTTTTACGGTGGAGAGGCACTGATGAACAGGCAGAGGAGAAGATAACTGGGACATCAGTCTGTGGACTGCTTTGTAAAAGGGCAGGTATACACTAAGAAGCCAACAGGAGAGACTGACTTATAGGCAGAAAGGTATGAAGAGAGTAAAAAATGCAGGTCATGGAAGCCAATGAATGAAAGAGATTCTAAGGGGAGGAGATGACTTTCAGCTGTCATCCTGGGGAAGCATCTGTCGATGTCTTCAAAGATTCAGCTACAAGGATGTTTACCACAGGGTCACTTACAACATCAAAAACAAAACACTGGAAATACTCTAAGTGTCCAGCAGCAGGGGATGCACTGATAGACTCCCAAATAGTCATTAAAAACGACCTTGTGTAAGCATATTTGACCTGGTGGAGCTGTTTGTGATGTATGATTAGGAGGAAAGAGTTACAAAATAATATAGATGTTACCAGCACTTTTATTGACGTATATGTTACACCCTAGAAAAAGACCAAAAGAGAATACACGGCAAAATAGTAAAAGCAGGTAAACTCTGGGTCCTAATATCACAGGCAATTCTATTTTCTTGTTGTGGTGTATCTAATTTCTAATTTTTATATGAGGAGTGTGTCTTCAGTGAGAAAGTGAGAACAAAAAATGTTTTTCAGTTGATCTTTTTTAAAAATGAGGGAGCTGTTTACTGCTGTAGTCCAGAGAGTTCAGTCAAGAGGTGGAGGAAACAAGACACCCTTGGTTCCAGCCATGGATCTCAGCACCATAGTGAGAGAGCTGGCAGTGGGCCAGGGAGGCTGTGGTAGTAGACTTTGCTCTCATCAAAATTATGTGAAAATTTGTATTTTCTCTGGACCAACAAACACCCTGTGGTGAGGATCATGTTTCGTAATTCCAACAAATGTCAGCTAATAACTCTCAAGGTAGCGTTCTCATCCCAGTGACCAGCTAGGGCTGTGGGTAGCCTGCCCTTCACAGCCTGCTGTCTCACTGCTTTGGAACCAGCTGGTTGAACTAAAGGCGCCATCTTCCAGCGGCTGTAGAAGACATGAATGGTGCCATGCCTCTTTTCTCACCCTCATTCTCTTTTGAACAGATCTGAGTGTAGGAATCACAGCCTGGATGGGTGTGTAGCTTTGTGGCCTGGGTGCTTCCTTCTGTGCACACTCCCCATGTGAAGGCACCTGGCCACCCCAGGGCAGTCCAAATCAAGGTTCCCTTAGTGGTAAGTGGGCTCACAGCACATCTCCTTAGCCTAGTCATGTTGTTGTCATTGTTAGCTGCTGTCAAGTCGTCCCCCACTAGGGCGAGCCCATGCACAGCAGAAAGAAATGCTGCCAGTCCTGTGCCATCCCCATGATCAGTTGTGGATCGGACTGTTGTGATCCACAGGGTTTTTTCGTTGGCTGATTTTCAGAAGTAGCTTGCTAGGCCTCTCTTTCTAGTCCGTCTTAGTCTGGAAGCTCCACTGAAACCTGTTCAACATGATGGCAACATGCAAGTCTTCACTGACAGATGGCAGCAACATATGAGGTACATTTGCTGGCAATGGAACCCGGGTCTCCCACATGGAAGGCAGTAATTCTGCTACTGAACTACCACTGCTTCACTAACCTTCTTATTAAAGAGCTCTCATTGGGTAGAACTGCAGCCCTTCTCACTCCACCTTCCTGGGTCCGGTCCCTAGTGCATCTAAAGGATCAGGAGAGACCATCCTCACCAGCTACCTCTGCTAAACTCTGGCAGGAAGACGGTACCCTCTGTGGGGTTCAACCCCCTGCAATGGGCCACTCTTCTAGGGAGGGGGGTGCTGGTCTAGATGTTCTTTTTGGACACTGACTTGTATGTACTGTGACCATCATCTTAGCACAGGAAGCATGTCTGCACACACCACCACACTGTTTCTGTAGAAACAGTCCAGCTTCTTCTCCTTCTCTCTGTGTTTATCCTACCACGGGAAGAAGCCTTTAAAGCGGAATGTAGGAGGACCTGCAGACCCCTTCCTTAAAAAGGTACTTTGGAGAGTGGCCTCCCACCTGGGCTGTTCTCAGGCACTGTGTGTTGTTGGGACTAGAGCAGAGCATGCTGGCTATACAGAGTCAGGAGTTTTCATTCACTGGGTGAGCATGACTGGTGAAGACTAAGGCTGGGAGGGGAAAGAGTGTCCCCTGCTGGAGATTAGGGACCACGTCACCCCAGTGCCCAGCACTCACGCTCCCAGGGCCTTTGCAAGACCAGAGTCAGAGATGAGGAAGGCGAGTTGAGATGGATGAGTGACTTGGACGTGGTTTGCTCTGTCCACTTCCGGGTTTACCGATGAGTCCTTCAGTGACAGGGTGTCACCTTTGGCAAACACCAGTGTGCTGGCCTGGCTTCACCCAGACCTGTGTGTGCCAGTAGGGGCTGCTTAGCAAGAGGTCTGAATAAACATCAGTTGTCATGACACTGTAGTTCTGCCACATGCGGCAAGCGTTTGCACGCTGTCCCTGCATCTTTTGTCCCCAGCATGCTAAGTGATGACAGCCAAGTTCCTCAACTCCTGCACCTCCAGCCCCTTGGCCAGGCAAACAGCCCCAGAGCCAATCGCATCTGCTCTTTCTTCCACCTCCAAAATGAGAATACATTGGGCCTTCTGCCTGGTAAATGCCCATCACTGTGGCTCCATGTCTCAAGCCCTGATGTGAACATTCAATCTGCAGCGAGAACTGCCCTTCTGCACATTTTTTGGCAAGTTCCTTGGAGACTGTCAGTGAGTAGGAGTTGAGGGAAGATAGGATGGAACCAGCAGTCCAGGATGCTGGTCTCTCAAATGGCCCTCTGTGGGGTGGAAGTGTCAACCACAGGTCCTGATGAACCCTGCCTCAGAGGGGGCCAACAAACTCAGCCCCATGCTTCTGTGCCCTCAAACCAGCCAATCCCAGGGGATGCTGGCCTGTTGCTAGGATGCCGAACAGGTTTCAGCAGAGTTTCCAGACTAAGATAGACTAGGAAGAAAGGCCTGGTGATTTACTTCTGAAAATCAGCCAGAGAGAACGCTATGGATCACAATGGTCCAATCCACAACCGATCACGGGGCTGACACAGGACCGGACAGCGTGATGCTCTGCTGTGCACGGGGTCACCTACAGCAACAAAAGGCCAGGAGTCTCAGGTGGTGCAAATAACCTAAAGGTTGGAGGCTTCAGTCCACTCACAGTCGCCTCAGGAGGAAGGCCTGGTGATCTGCTTCTGAAAAATCAGCCTCTGCAAGCCCTGTGGAGCACAATTCTGCTCTGACACAGAGCTTGGAATCAACTTAATAGCAGCTGGTTATAAAAGACCAACCCACTGAGGTACCAGAGGGAATTCTGTTTTGGAATTGCAAAATTGCCTCTAATTTGGATTTCTCTTGAGTCTTACATTTCTAACTTTGTTTTTTTCACTGGCTCCGCTAACATAGACTATCAGCCCTGGAGTGCACTTCTTCTGAAATGGAGTAAATTCTTTCCACCCACACACCACACAGGCTTTCTGGGAACACCTGTGCTCAGCTCAGCCCAGTCGCTGTACCAAGAAAGAAAGAGAGAGGGATGAAGAGCAGCAGGAGGGCAGGACAGAGCTGAAAGGCACAGAAAGGCGTGTGTGATCACCCCTGGGCCTCCTGAGAGGTGCGGCTGAACAGAGTGATGGCAGGTCGTTGTGTTGTCAGGTGACTGTGGATGCAGACTGGTCAGCCAGATGAGGCTGCAAAGATCAGCTCATCTGGCCAGGTCTGGGCAGCTTGTCCAAGTTACAGCCATTCGAGGAGGGGTAGAAAACCAGACTGCTTCCTTTCGCCCCTCCCAGCCTGCCTCCCCTTCCTTCTCTTCTGCTGGAATCCTGCAGGATGGGGACCCCACCAGCCGACTGGGTATTCCTCACGCCCCACTTGGGGAGTGGTTGCAGGGCTGAGTGGCTACAGGGCTCATCAACCCAGTCAGCACATGTGGGCGCCGAGGCCTCTCGGACCAAGGTGTCTCAGTCTCGGGCTGTCTCCTAAGAGGAGGCTCAATCCTCTGACCATCTGTGTGGAAGGAGGTGTGTTGGTGCCGGCTGCTGCATTGACCACCCTGGTTGGAATCTGAGTGTGCCAAGGTCTTATTGGCCGATTGACTGGGGAGTCCTGCTCAGAGACTGCACAGAATCTGATCCTGCTGTTTAGTTGTTCAAACGACTCCAACAAATGGGCCGACTGGTCTCCAATAGGCTGAGTTATAGTTTTGGACAAAGTCACAACTTGTGTGAGATAAACAGAATGATTGCTTACATGAAGTCTTTCAATCAGTAACTATTTCCCTCAGCTCAGAGAACCCAGGCAACCTGGGACAGCCAGCGAGGGATCGCTGGTCCATGATTGAACCTGAACTTTGTGCTCTAACTTCCTTGGAACTTAAATAAAACCCTGTTGCCATCAAGTTGGCTCTGTCTCGTAGCAACCCCATATAACAGAGTAGAAATGCCCCCATAGGGTTTCCAAGGAGTGGCTGGTGGATTCGAACTGCTGGCCTTTTGGTTAGCAGCTGAGCTCTTATCCACTGCACCACCAGGAAATAAAATAAAACCCAAACCCGTTGCCACTGAGTCAATTCCGACCCATAACGACCCTATAGAACAGAGCAGAATTGCCCCACAGGGTTTCCAAGGGATACCTGGTAGATTCGAACTGCCAGCCTTTCGGTTAGCAGCCGAACACTTAACCACTATGCCAAAAGGGTTTCCTAGGAACTTAAACCTGCTGGCGGATTCTAACACCCACCGACTTTGGGTTAGCAGCTGAGAGTTTAACCGCTGTGCCACAAGGGATCCTTCTTTGTAAATATAGGGAAGCATTAAAAAAGCAAATAGAAATACTTCGTGATTCCACTACCGAAACAGAAAATCTCTTTTTCTATTGTTTATCATTTCAGAATTACACAGGGATGTATATACACAGGGAACCATCCAGGGACATATTTAACAGTTTTCCTTACAAATAAAGGATCATACGATGTAAACTGTTTTCTAATCTCCTGTATTAGCGAGTGGTTGCTACAATGATTCTGCTTAATAAACGGTCCCAAAGCCTCGGTGGTTTACAACAATGGCAGTATTTTCTGTGCATGACTCTGCAGATCAACTTATGACCCTCACTGATCCAGGATGAGCACAGTGGGCGCTCAGCTCCAGCCGTGCTCTTGTTTGTTCCATGTGTTTCTGTTCTGGGTCCCAGACCACCCAGACATGCTCTTCCCATGCCAGGTCACCGGAGCACAGAGCCACACTACACCAGCATGCTCAAGGACTCTTCCTGTATACATCTGCTCACACTCCGTCTACCAAAGCAAGTCACATGGCCAAACCTAATACCCGTGAGTGGGGAATTGAACACACTCGATCTAGTGTATTCCAAGGGTAGATGGCAGAGGGAGGCATGAAGTGAAAAAACAATTTAGTCTACTCTACTTCCCTTTTAGTTTGGCAACATATGGAGACTATGTTTTCATGCCTTAGTGGCTACAAAGTATCCTATATGTTTCATATACAATGTCTTGTTTGATTAATCCTCTATTATTGGATGCTTAGGTTACTTTCAGTGCTTTGAAAGAATGATGAATGGTACTATTGAACACCCTTGTACAAACATCTTTGTGCCTTGAGTAAAGGTTCTACAAGAACTTCCTGTTTTGTGGCATACCAGAAGGGGATGAGAAGTTGGCACAGTCTCAGACAAGCTTATAGTAACAAAGAAGAACCTGGCATTCATGGTCCCGGCCTGACCACACTGTCCAGCTCACTGAGCCATCTGAGATCTGCCCAGTGAGGACTGGTCTGACCTTGGACGCTGGTTGGTAAATGTCTGCCACTCCCCATCTGAGTGACTTTGTTTCTTTGAAGGAGGAAACCCCTTCTCTGCTGCCCCATAACTCCCAGGATTACTGTGAAGATCAAAGGAAACAGGCCTCTGAAGACTCAGATTGCTACAAGGAAAATCTAGGTTAGCGTCATTACTCCAGACTATTGAACTCCTTCCTGTCTTGAGTGTTGGTTATTTCTAGGTATGTGAGCTTCCCTCCTGTGGGGGGACAAAAAGCGAAGCTAAGACAAAGCATCCAGGTGTCCTGAATTGAGCCTAAATACTTTGGTCTGGTCCCACAGTTGGTACCTCTCAGCGACCAAATGCTCCCATCAGGGAAATGGGATGGACACAATTACACGCATCCTTTGTCTTCTGCACACATGTTTCCTTAGGATTAGTGAGAGATATTTGGGGGACTGCATTTTGTTCTTAGGGAAAAAATACAAAATATGCAGAAGATACACTAACTTTTATAAAATAAATGCCATGAATCCCAGTTAAGTCAAATATGGGTGAAATTGTGTGGGTACTAACATTTTGCACGCCCTCCTTAAATGTTTAAAAAAAGACCTAGGCATAATTGCCTTGGCAAACCTGCCAATGAAAACACTCCACCTGGGAGCTGCTGGCTTGGAGCACTGGAGGTCAAGGGCACATCATGGTCATTCCCAGCAGGTCAAGAACACATCCTGGCCATTCCCAGGAGGTCAAAGGTATATCGTGGTCATTCCCAGGAGGTCAAGGGCACATCAAGGTCATTCCCAGGAGGTTAAGGGCTTTTGCTGTGGCTGTGAAGGGGAAGTCCTTCCTGTTCTCATTCCTGACGTACAGTGAGGCAGGGATTCTACCTCCCTCTGCAGACCAACCATCATCTCAGTTTCTTTACACAGCCTACATGTCATCTATATTTAGTTACAGCCACAACAATTCTCTTGTAAGTTTGTTTGAAATAAATAAATAAATAAAACCCCACATTCATTATGCATGAGCTTTGGAAGCTTCAGTATACTCCTAAAATCAATAAAATGCACCTATTCTTCCCAGCTTATAAATTATGGCAGCCCTTCAACCTTTGCAAGGAAAATCAGAAGCCCAAGTTTTAGAGGAAGAGGGATTGGAATTCCTTGTTTTGCCACGAACCGAGAACTAACTGGAAGCCTCAATGGCCCAGGATTGTCACCTGCCCTGGATGCCAGGACATTAGGACCAGGTGCTGAAAGTGGGTGCTTGCAAAGTGGCCCGGGGTTGTCCTTGGCAGGGCTTTGCTAGGGTAAATGCAACAGGGATGGCGAGGAAGCTCTTTTCCCTTACCCCCCTTGTCTTGGTCTCCTAGTGCTGCTGGAACACAAACACCACCAGTGGGCGGCTTTAAAGAACAGGGATTCATTTTCTCACCATTTTGGAGGCTGAAGTCCAAATCAGAGCGTCGACTCTAGAAGAGAGTCCCTCCTTGTCGGTGGCCCCAGGTGTTCCTTGACTTTGACTTGTAGACAGATCTTCACGTGGCATCTTCCCTTGTGTGTTCCTCTCCAAGACTGGTCCCTCCTTCTGTAAGACACCACTCAGAGAAGGTTAGGGTTAGGACCCACCCTACCCCTTATGACCTAATTAGCGTAACAAAAGAAAACTCACTTCCAAACAGCCTCACATTCCAGGTACAAGGGTTAGAACTTCAACATACTTTGTGGAGAACACAATTCAATCCATAACACCTGTGCTTTGCTTTTGTAAGTTTATACTCATAAGCAGAAGATATATACACATACATAAATGCATCTGTGCATACATACCTACATACATGCACACGCGTATACACACACACACATTTCTCCTGAGGATTTTTACTTGCCCTGCTTATACTGATCACACGTCTGGCTCCAGCTCCCGCCAAGGCACTGGCTGCTCAGAACTTTATCTTCACACTGTCCCAGCACTGACATCGGGGTCGCAATCTAGAGAGAGCTGGGCAGAGCAAGCTGTCTGAATTGGAACCATCTCCCCCTTTCAGGTCATGTTTCGCTGCCTTTAACATCCTTTAGAAATCAGATAAAAAGAGAAATTACAGAAGGGCTGGGCAGGGGAAGGTACGTCAGGCAATTGTAGCCTCAGTCAAGAAGTACAACCCAGGATGGCACTTATTGTGAGCATTTGGCTTTCATAAAGGGAGGAAACATCTTGTGGAAATACTGTGACGACTGTCATTTGGCTGAATGTTACCTGATGTGCTGTATTCAGTGTGACGTTGTTCCCCATATAGAATCTTCTCGGTTAACATCTCTCCCATGGAAGGAGAGGTGCTGTTTCATGCCATCTGAGATAGGTCACACTGGTTACCTGCTGTTGGTGGAAGTCTGAATGTTCCAAGGCCAGGCGCTTTTGTTCAAGAGATTTCATGCCTGACTCATTAGTGCCATTAAACCTGATTTTTCCGGGTGTCGTTTATTGCTAAGCTTAATGAACTACTTTTGGTTCATTACTGAGTCTTTGGGGTCATTCTCCCTCCCCCACTACAAAATAGGATTTGCATATATCCGTTGGCATTTGTATTTGGAATATTAACATAATACATGGTAATGGTGGACTATAAATCAGCAGAATAATATGCCCCTGTGTGTCAAGCAGCCTAGACCTCAAATAATTGCCACTTGATGCTAAAGTACCTTTGTAATTTCTAAGTGAGCTTCAATTATTTATAAATTATGTTAGAAGTCAGAAGAGATTTTAGCTTCCCATGTGGCATTGGTTAAGACCTGTGATACTGACCAAGATGGATGGTGGCACTGAGCTTATCACATGGTTTTACAGTAATTAGTCTTTTAGGACTGCTTCCCCTCCGGTCTCTGAGTTTGGGTTCCGATCCCGAACACATCCAACACTATTCCAGGCGAGCTTCCTCTCAGGGTCTATTTTCTCACACAGCCTGCAGGAACGTTGGTGACTTTCCATTTGGTAATTGTTTCAACTCATTGACACTTAGATTACTTCTCCTTACATGTTTACTATATTCCACTTTCAAGTAAGTTCCTGTTGATTTATGGACACAATGAGTTTTGTCCACCAGCCGTATTGATCTTTCATTGTTTTCCTATCTTAGAACTTACCCATAAAGTTTTTGTGGTTAATTAAGGGTTTCCTGGTCCCCTTTAATTAGCTCTATTGTTTATTATTGTAAATTTGGAATTATTTTTCAGATATTGTTTTATGAGGTGTCCAGTCAAGGAAAAGAGCAGTAAGTCACACCCATCTGTCAGTCTGTTGTACTGTGCTGGTATGTGTGTTACTGTGATGCTGGAACCTATGCCACTGCTATTTCAAAACCCAGCAGGATCACCCGTAGTATAAGGTTTCAGCAGAGCTTTCAGACTAAGACAGACTAGGACGAAAGGACTGGTAATCTACTTCTGAAAATTAGCCTGTAAAAACCTTCTGGATCACAAAAGAACATTGTCCAACTCTCATGCTTTGAATACATCATCAGAAGGAGGTCATCATGTTTGGTGAAGTCAACGGCTAACGAGATTAAGGGAGACCCTCAGTGAGATGGATTTGCACAACAGCTGCAGAAATAGACTTGAATGTGCCAGCAATTGTGAGGATGATGCTGGACCAGTCAATATTTTGTTCTATTACACATGAGGTCGCCATGAGTTGGAGCGGACTTGAGAGCATCTATCCACCATCCATCCATCCATCCATCCATCCATCCATCCATCCATCCATCCATCCATCCATCCATCCATCCATCCATCCATCCATCCATCTATCGCTCTATCCATCTATCATCTATCCATCATCTATTCATCTATCATCTATCTACTCATCATCTATCGATTATCTATCATCAATCTACCTATCATCTATCTATCCATCTCTCTATTATCTACATTCTGTCTATGATCTAACCATCTATCATCTATTTACCTATCATCTATATATCCATCTATCATCTCTCTATTATCTATCACCTATCTATCCATCTGTCATCTATCTATCTATCCCTATGAAAAATTAGAAATGAGAAGGAAGAGAGGCAGATGCCGCTACCTTCTTCCAGCTGGCCCCCAGGGTCCTTGGGTCCATTCTTCTCCTCCAGGAGGCAGAAATCCTCAAAGTCAGGTAACAGGTGGGTTTTCCTCAAGAGCGCACTTTGCAGCTTCCTGGTGCCCCCTCTTTGCTCATCCTCCTGTCCATGTGAGCTGAATGCAGGAGAAGGAAAGCACCCCTCAGCAGCCCCTCAGCAGTCCTGCCACCCTCCTTCCACACAGCCCTGCTCACCCAGCTCCCCACACCCAGTGAAGGGCCTACTTCCCCTCAGAGTCCCTTCCTCAGGGCACAAGTGCCAGGACACCAGAGCCTCCTCTGTCACTTCAGTGGTGGTGCCTCAAGGTGCCTGTAGACCTTGGGCTCCCTGCCTCAGCAACAATGGGGACCAGCGCACGTTAGTGGCTGCAAGTAAACGATTCAATAGAATCCCTGCTTCCAGGTGAAGAGATGCAGGTGCAGTGGGGAGATGTAGACAGATAAGAGCCTGAACTGACCTCCTCCACCCCCAGTGAGAGTCAAGGCCAGTCCTTCTCACAGAGCCATCTTGGGGGACTGCCAGGGAGAGGCCACCGACCCTTCCCCCCAGGGCCAAGGGGCTCTGCAACCAACTCTGGCCCCACCGCCCCAAGACTCTCAGTGGTGACTACCATACCCCCATACCCTCCTTCCAATGCACAAAGCCCTGGGAACTTCTGCTCCAGGCAGACCATTGGACAACACCCACAGACCTGGAGCTCCTGGACCACTCAACCACAGGAAGAGATTGTCCACTGCAGTGGTCTGCCCAGCCCCTCCCTCTAAAAGGACATATTTCTGCTGATCCTGGGGTCTCCAGAGGGTGGAGGCCTGGAAGACCGTGTGCAGCTTATCAAGCTGGTAAGTGAACATCTCCTGAACACCTCAATTTCTACTGAAACCCCATGCTCCCTCTGTGGTGTTCCTTCAGACATCCACTTTCCCCACAGCCTAGGCCATCTCCCTGACCTGCTGACCACCCCAGGCAGACCTGAGAGTCCTGTGCACAGGGACAAGTGCATGAGGACCACATCACCTCCAGGGTGTGTCCACCTGGCAAACCTTTGACACTAGGTCTGGTGTCACAGTGCCCATGGCAAGCATGCTTCTGGTTTCCTAAAACCCATTGCCATGAAGTCTATTCTGACACATAGTGATGCTACAGGACAGAAAAGACCTGCCCCATAGGGTTTCTGAGGCTGTAATATTTATGAAAGAAGACTGCTACATTCCCTCTCCCCACCCCCAGGCAGAGCCACTGTGGGTTGAACTGCCAACTTTTCATTTAGCAGCAGAAGGCTTAAGCAGGGCCCCTATCTGCTGGTCCCAGGCTCTGCATATTCACCAGAAAGGAGGCTGTGCTGTGCCTGGCTCCCAGGGACCTGGAAGCTGGATTCTTCCTTCAGCTTCCTTGTTTACAGACATTAGCATTTGATCACTAGGGCTCAGGAGAGTGGAGGGGAGCACTGGAAGGCCCTGCCTCTGTCCCTGCTTGTTTGCATCTGCAGATCTCCGCATGAGTGACCAGTCCTGGCCCGCTCTGCTCTGTGACTTTACAGAGTCCCTTTCCTAATCTTTATTTCCAGCTGACATGAATTTGCACTCCATTAGCAAATCAGAAACCCTGGTGGCACAGTGGTTAAGTGCCACGGCTGCTAGCCAAAAGCTCGGCAATCTGAATCCACCAGGCGCTCCTTGGAAACTCTTTGGCGCAGTTCTACTCTGTCCTGTAGTGTCGCTGTGAGTCAGAATCAGTGCAACGGGTTTTTCTGTTGTTGTCGTTAGCAGATTAGGCCAGTAATTGAGCTGCGTGGCAGAGGAGAAGGGTCCAACCTGGGCTCCTTACTCACTTCCTGGGCTGGGTTCCTGGTGGGGAGGGAGGCAGAAGAAATGCCAGCAGCTGTGCCCCAACACGCTGGCTGGACAGCCCATGATGACCACATCAGGGTGTCTTCCAGGCAAGGCGTTCCTCCCAGGGACTTTTCCTGGAGGAGGCTCTGAATTTGCAACTTAGCGGTAGGCAGGTTCTCTGCTGTTTTATGGGGGGTACTTATCACGTTTTCACAGACAACATAAACATAATTTTAGGCATCAAATGTCTTTAATGTCTTCATCCCTCAGGAAATGACAGTAAACAAGCCTCTGTTAACAGGCAGTTTCCTGTAAGGAGGAGATAAAATGCCCATTCTTCTCGAGTACCCAATGAGCATGGTTCACCAGGTGATGCAAACATCCATTGCACAGCCCGTCTGCCCCGAGAGCTGATTGAGAGTGACGGCGTCTTGCACCACACTGTGTAAACTACAGTCTAATTCAAATTCCAGCTTTCCGAACTGGGGGTAGAGTTTCTTGCTGTTTCCTGATGTTACATGGGCTCTAATATCTTTGATTTTGTCATCCCAAATCTTGAAATCTGACTTTCAAAAGCCTGACTGGAAAGGAAACTTGGTAATGAGCAGTGTGGTGGTTAACTTCATATGTCAACTAAACCAGGCTAGGGTGCCCGGTTATTTGGTCAAACCCTTGTCTAGATGTTGCTGTGAAAGTTTTTTGTAGATAATTTAGTCATTTGTGACTTTCAGTAAAGATGATTACCTTCAATAACATGGGTGGGCCTCATCCAATCAGTTGAAGGCTTTTAGAGCAAAATCTGAAGTTTCTCAGAGAGAAAAAAATTCTTCCTCAAGACTGTAACATAGAAATTCTGCTGTGTTCCCAGACTCCTGCCTGACTTGCAGATTCTGAACTTCCAGCCCCACAATCATGTGAGCTAACTGCATAAAATAAATCTCTCTTTCTCTAGATAGGTAGATAGATGATTGATAGAGAGATAGACAGATAGAAAGACAGGCATGCAGGCAGACAGACAGACAGATGATGGATGGATGGATAGATGGGTGGATAGATAGATGAGAGAGAGAAATGACAGCTCTTTTTCATTGTCTTTCTCTGGAGAAGCCTGACTGACACACCAGATCCCAGAAGCACAGGTTGACAGGGGAGCCTGGGATGAAACTATCCAAGAAACAAGGCCATGTCTTTGGCTCTTTTCAGAAATCACCCCACATACAAAGGGGAGAGGAAGCCAACTTATTTTTGCAGTTGGAACTGCCCACGCCAGAAGTAAAAATGATGGTGGCAATTGTTCCCACCATCATGGAGGACAGGCCTGTCCCAGTCAGCATGTCCCACAGCTCAGACCGTGCCTCTTCCTGCTGCTGAAATGTCTTCCCACAGGCAGGTCAACTACCCAACTGGCAGTCACACTTCCACGTTCCATTTGGGATGTACTTCTCTTTTACCCTGCAATGAGGGAACACAGGGTACAAATCTCCTTCCAAAGGCTATGGATAGGGAAATTCAAGCCCTCTTCCAGTTGTGGTACTAAACAAAAAGAAAACATGCCAAGGCTGACTGCTGACGTCCAAAGAAACAGAGACCATTCCAGAAGCACAAATTTATGCCAGAAAAGTTGGGGATTCACTGCTACCTGTTTGCATCTACCCATTCCAAGCAAGGTGGAAGTACAGAAGCGCATGACCTTGGCATGGGCTGTCCTTAAAGATTATCATCTACCTGGAGAAATGGAGGAGGTTCTCCACACTCCAGAATTTTATCCTGGACCTTCAGATGGGATGGACCACAGAAACAACACCTGCAGTTCAGCCTGCAGGAGCAGAATTGTAATAGCAGCCACAATAACAACAAGAGCTGGCACTGAACACTGACCATTGATGCTGCACCATCCTCTGGATGCAGGAGGTCAGCCAACTGTTTGGTTGGAGAGAGCACAGTCCCACGAAATGTGGGCATGGGGCAGGACTGGCCTCTCCTGCTGCTGGGGCCTCTCTGCTGGGCAAAAAGAGGAGCAGAGGAGCCAAGGAGCAGAGAGGCCTAGGGCAGAGGGACAGAGGGGCAGAGGGGCTGAGGGGTCGAGGGGCAGAGGGAGAGACAGGCCAAGGAGCCAAGAGAAAGGGACTGGGAAGCTGAGGGAACTAGGGGCAGAGGGACAGAGGGGCCAAGGGACAGAAGGGCCAAGAGGCAGAGGGTAGAGAGACAAAGAGGCTGAGGAGTTGAGTAGCCAAGGGGCTGAGGGGCCGAGGGACAGAGAGGCTGAGGGGCTGAGGGGCCGAAGGGCTGAGGGGCAGAGGGACAGAGGAACAGAGGGGCTGAGGGGTCAAGGGTCAGAGGGGCCGAGGGGCCGAGGGGCTGACGGACCAAGAGGCAGAGGAACAGAGAGGCCGAGGGGCAGAAGGGCCGAGGGGCCAAGGGGCAGAGGAACAGAGGAAGAGAAGTGCTGAGAGGCCGAGGGATCAAGGGTCAGGGAGACCGAGGAGCAGAGGGACAGGGAGGCTGAGGGGCAGAGGGGCCAAGGGGCTAAGGGGCCGAGGGGCAAAGGGACAGAGAGGCTGAGGGGCCAAGGGGCTGAGGGACCAAGGGGCAGAGGGACAGAGAGGCCGAGTGGCTGAGGGAGAGAGGTACAGAGAGGCCGGGAGGCAGAGGGGCAGAAGGACAGAGGGGCAGAGGGACGGAGAGGCCGAGGGGCAGAGGGGCCAAGGGGCAGAGGGACCGAGGGACAGACAGGTCAGATGGGCAGCGGGGCAGAGGGGCAGAAGGACCGAGGGACAGAGGCGCCAAGGAGCAGAAGGGCAGAGGGGCCAAGGGGCAGAGGGGCTGTGCATCCAGAGGTCTCCAAGGCAGGACCCAGGACAGCACCTGTCAGTCCTCAGGTGCCTGCAAGCTAAGGGCATGCAGTCTGATCTTCCCAGCTGTCTTGGTCCTGCCCTGAGGTGTCAAGGTGGTGGCCCAGTATCTGTGAGCCTCACCTTGGTCTTCTCACAGGCTGGACTGGACTCTGGGAGGCTGTCAGCAACCACGTACCTGGCTCAGGTGACACTCAGCACCCATGCCCAGGACATGTCCTGGCCATTCCTGCCGTTCAGTCACACTGTGTCGTCATTACCTGGTTTAGGTAAAGGGAAAGCCCCTACCCAGGGCACCGCCACCCCACAGGCCCCAGGTTTAATTACAACAAAGGCACAGTCGCCAGGTTGTGTTTCTCCTAAAATAACAGGATTGTTTGTGACTGCAGAGTCTTTCTTATGAGTCAACATTTAATTTAACATCAGAAACTGTTCATTTTTAAGTAAGAGGCCATATAAAGCATTACCTCAGCCTTAAACCATTTCCAAAGGGTCTCGGCAAAAAGGACTCTTTTTTTTTTTTTCCTTCCAAACAGAGAATATTCACTTTTTCTTTTACATTTTAGAGCACTTTCTCAAAAGTCAATTTTTATCTTTCAAGTTCTGTACTTTTTTCAACGTTTCTCTTATATAACCATTAGATGTTGTTCCCGCCATAGCTCTGGTTCGGTCAGAGATTCTCGACTGCAGAAGCACAGTTTGGGGAGCCTGCCAGGCCTGGATGTTCACTGCGCAGTGCTTCACTGGCTAGACGATGCTGCTTTGTCCAGCAATGACACGGAAAGCTCTGCTCCTCCTGCTCGGAGGGGAAGGTGCTCTCTGAGACCTGTTTTATCCCTGCTGACAGCTCTGAATCACCCACAAAACAGTGATAGGAAAGAGAAGTCGATGGTGACAAATGTGAGACTTCAGAGGCAGACCGTGCACCCTGGAACCCCTGTGGCCAGCCCCCCCTACCCTCAGAGCCCAAGCGAGCCCTGAGCCTAGAGCAGAGAGAAGAAGGGCAGAGCCTGGGACACCCCAACCTCCGGTACCAGGCAGAACCGGCACACAGGAGCCACAGGCTGCATACTACCCTGGGGGCGATCTTGGTAGAAGGCCAGAAACAAGAACCCGGAGCCGCTGCACTGTGAGGTGCATTCTCTCAGACGGCTGGCCAGGTTTCCCTTTAGAAAACAAAACTCAAGGCTTTTTGAAAACATGGAGAATATGAAGTTATAAACGAATGCAAACTATCATTATAGTTCTTGAGCTGCAAGGATAGATACAGCACTACTTCTCCACATGTATAAAGCACAAAATAAAATACTTTTGTAGCAAGGTTTAAAGGAATGCCTCAGATACGCTTGTATGATGCTGCTTCTTCAGCGCCTAACCGCCGGCCTCCCAAGGCGGGTGAGCGTTCCAGAAGATTGTCTGCGGAAGGTCCCCGCACTGTCCTGGCTCAGGGTCGTTTCCCATAATGTCCATCTCCTTTCTCTTATGAAACCTCTTTAACTTTCAAAGTTCTGAGTCATCTGTATTGCTAAATTAACTAGACCCTAATTATTTGAAGGAGTCCCTGGATGGTCCAAACGGTTAAACACTCGGCTGCTAACTGAAAGGTTGGAGGGTCAAGTTCACACACAGGTGCCTTGGAAGAAAGGCCTGGTGATCTACTTCTTAAAAATCAACCCTAAAAACCCCATGAAGCACAATTCTACTCTGACACATGGGGTCCCCATGAGTCAAAGCTGAGTCCACGGCAGCTGGTTTTAATTTTTGAAACTCCTCCTTTTTCAGTGAGTCCTATCTGGCCTTCATGCTGACTTTATCAGAACAAAGTATTCACATCACCTGCCACCTCCTCGAAAACAAGGGTCAACTCCAACCGTGGGCAACGGACCACAGGGAGCTGAAGCAGCCACCTGCATGTCCCCCCCGGTGCCAGGTGGGAGCTGCCCACACCCAGAGGGCCCTGCCTCAGGAGCTCTCAGAATGGCATTTCTCTGGAATTAGCTTAAGTGACTGAAAACATTTTGGCATAATTAAGCCCAAACAGATTTGCCTGGAACGTGTGGCCCTCGTGGGAGCAGGGAAGCTCCTGTGCCAGACAAGACGTTCACATCCTCTTTTCCAGTGTTTCTCAGAACAGAGGACTGGATGTGTCCCTCGGTCACTCCTGTCCACATGTAATGCAGCAATTGTGTCTCTATGCCTTTTGTAGTGTCTGCCTGAAAACGCTCTCTTCTTCTGCGACTACTCAGAATTCACTCTGTGCGAATGCCATCTGGAAGCTGTAATTTGCTGCTCAATTACTTTTCAGTCTCTTAAGAACACTGCCTTTTCCCCAGTGGTAGTTATTTCTTGTGAAAAGACACCTCCCTGCTTTAAATATAATTTTCTTTAAAGTGTCCCTGAAACTCACATTTGTTTTGCCCTTGATTATTTTATCAAAATGATACTGTAATTTTTGCTGCCAGAAGGAAGGTAAATGAAACGTACCTGAAATTGGGGGCTGACATATGTCAGTGTCATAAACACAACATGCCAGATTTAAATAGTCCCAGTTCACTCAAGGAGCCACGCCATCCATTGTCCACATGCTGGGATACTGTTCGGACATATAGGGTCACCACAGGTCAGAATCACCTTGACAGAAGGAGTCCCTGGGCAGTGCAAACAGTTAGGTGCTGGGCTGCTAACCAAAATATTGGCAATTCAAATTCACCCAGGGTGCCTTGGAAGAAAGGATTGGTGATCTGCTTCCAAAAGGCCACAGCCATGAAAGCTCTATGGACCAATTCAACTCTGCACACATGGGGTCTCCAAGAATCAGAAACTATTTTACGGCAACTGGTAGGACACTGCTCAGAACCGGGTCCCTCAGGCAGCTCACAGGGCGATGGGCCAGGCTGTGGTCAAAACCTGCAAGGGTGGCGCCAGCACAGAGGGGGCAGATGCAGCAGCGAGGGTCCCAGGTGTTTGCAAGGAACCTGACCTGTGCCTTGAGAGCCAAGAAGGTACTAGCCTGAAGTGGGAGGGGGAGGAAAAGTGCCTGCAAAGGGCCCGGGGCTGAGAGGAGCAAGGGCCAGGAGCAGTATCAGGATGCTCAAACCCAGGGTGACGAGGCTGAGGACACCCAGGGCACCCAAAGAGTGGACAAGGAGGGCGGGAGAGGCATTCAGACGAGACTTTGGGGAAAGCAGGGGGCACCTTGATGCTGAGCATGTTCCTGGGCCAGTGCTTCGGAGCTGGTGAAGAGCTGTGTGCCCGCGGCAGGCATGTGGGCACTGCAGATGCCAGGGGCTGGTGTGGACACCTCCTGGCCGCTGACTCTGGACTTGTGCCTTATATCTATGGCAAATTTAAGGATGATTAATTAAGCCACCTCCTGCTATTTCCTGAGGTGTCAGGCGTGCCAGCTCCTCCCGTCTCAGCGCTCCCTGTGTCTGGAAGGACTGAAGCCGTCAGAATGGACAGCAAAGAAATTCACAACACAGTTTAGGGCTATTTATGTTTCCAGAAATAATTTTGATGTTTTGATGCACCGAGCATTAAACCTCACTCTGAAACCTGCAAAAAACAAAAACAAAACAAAGAAAAAGCTAAGAGGACACACGGTGAGCCAGAAAGAAGGGAAGCCACTGTCCTGTCACAGATCAGGGACCACGGAAAACTCTTAGAAGAAAGAGGAATTCAAATCCCATGTGAAAAAAAAAAAGCCATTTAAATGCTTCACCTGAATCCGTGAATTTTCAGAGCTGGGCTGACAGAGCCAGGGGCTGGAAGATTTTCCCACTGAAGCTGTAGCCTCAGCCAGTGACACCTAACATTCTGCTCAAATTAGAAGAAGGTTCCAGAGCTATCGTTTTAAGGCTTCTTCATGAAATGGCAAATTGTGTTTAAGTTTTGGTTTTTTTTTAATTGTAAGATGAGAATGACTAGATATTATGCCAGGAACCAGAGAGGCTTGTAATTAAATAGCAAAAGAGCTACGACTCCAACTTTCTAATGAGCCGAGGAATCTCTGCTTTGTGTTGCTCTTCTTGAAGTTTGTTTTTTTTCCTTTGCTGAAGATGAAAAGGCCTCCCAAATCCCTTGCTTGAAAGAAACACAGAGGAGGGAAGATTCATTGTGCTCCACGCGGAGACGAGCAGAGGAGAAATCCTGGGGAGAGGCGTGGACAAGGCCACGGGGCCAGCACCTCCAGGATGTCCTCAGACTGTCCATGTGACGTGCTGTCTGGAGGGATCAGGTCCTCTGCCCTCTGCCTTGCCATGATTCCTGCTCTCATCTTTCCTTTCTAGCAAAGGGAGCCCCTCGGAAACTGGAAGCTGGCTGTGTTGTTTCTCTTAGCCTCTCCCCTCACCCCCTGCTGCCTTGCTCAGCACTAGTGAGGGCTTCAGATAAACAAATGAAGGAATGAGGGGGAGTGAAGTGTGTAGAGGGCCCCCCCCATCTCCAGGAGACAAAACAGAAGGGGACAGACGGGCAGGGGAAGCCAAACACAAGGGGCTGCCAGAACCAATGACCATAAACTTCAGACAACAGGAACTCATTCCCACAGAGTGGGGGCCAGAGTCTGAAATCAAAATGTTGGCATGGCTGCCCTCTCCCTGAAGCCTCAGGGAGAGGATCCTTGCTCGCCTCTTCCAGCTCCTAGTGGCTCCAGGCTCTCCTGGGCTTGTGGCCACACCACTCCAGTCTCTGCTTGTCTCTGCCTCATGGTCATCCCCTCTGTGTGTGGCTGTGTCTCTTCCTCTTCTGTCCCTTACAAGGACACTTGTCATTGGATTTAGAGCCCACCCTATAATCCCAAATGATCTCATCTCAAGACCCTTCACTTAATCACATCTGCAAAGACCCTTCTTCCAAATAAGATCATGCTCACAGGTTCTGGGATGAGGACGTGGACCACCATTCACCCAACCACAGGCCCCCATTTCTCCAGCCCCTGGTTATAACAGAATGTGTGGCATCCCTGATCATTCTAATGAATGGTTTTCCTATTAAAATGCTTAGAAGGTAGCATTATTATCAGCTGCGTGCTCTCTAGCTGAGCAGTGAAATAAAGCCAGCATGGACCACGGCTTGCTGATGCACGTCAGAGCTTGAAGATGCAAACTCAGGCACAGGACAGCTCTCTGGAGTGGCTGACGTGCCAGTCTCTCCGGGCCTGGGCAAGAACCAACTTCAGAACCCTCTTCCCGTCTCTAAACAGAAGGAGGGTTCTTCTTTTTATCATCATCCTCAGCTCCTGTGTTCTCTGCTGCATCACCTCCCACTGACAAGTCCTGCCCATCATTCATCGATAACATGTGTTCCCTACATGGCTGGCCTCATGTCACCCAATTTGTGGCCTCTTCAGTGCTTGTGACCCAACTGAAATCACATTCAAAGACATAGAGTTCTCTTTCGTTTGGATTTACGCTTTTTTCATTTGGGTTCATACTTTAAAGTCATGTAGTTACAGCTTAGTTTCGGTGCCGGGTTGAGTGGGTACCTCTTAAAAGTAGCACTGACTACTATATTTAAGCACATTATTGTCGTTTTTATGTAAATAACAAAATCTCTTATAGAGTGCACCATTCTTCAAAAAGTCATAATATTGGTTTTTTTTTTTTTTTTTTTTGCTACCTTCCTGCTCCACATCACATCAAAATTGTTGTCATTAGGTGCCATGGAGTTGTTTCTGACTCGCAGCGACCCCACATACAAGAGAATGAAACGCTGCTGGGTCCTGCACCATTCTCACAATTATTCTTATGTTCGAGCCCATTGTTGCAGCTGCCATGTCAATCCATCTCGTTAAGGGTCTTCCTCTTTGTCACTGACCCTCTACTTTACCAAGCATGATGTCCTCGAGACTGGTCCTTCCTAATAATATGTCCAAAATAAGTGAGACAAAGTCTTGTCATCCTTTCTTCTAAGGAGCGTTCTCACTGTATGTCTTCCAAGACTGATTTGTCGTTCTTGTGGCAGTCCAAGATATATTCAATATTCTTCACCAACACCATAATTCGAATGCATCAAACCTTCTTCGGTCTTCCTTATTCCTCATCCAGCTTTCCCATGCATATGGAGGTGATTGAAAATATCATGACTTGGGTCAGGAGCACCTTAGTCCTCAAAGTGACATCTTTGCTTTTTACCACTTTAAAGAGGTCTCTTGCAGCAGATTTGCCCAATGCAATGCGTCTTTTGATTTCTTGACTGCTGCTTCCACAGATGTTGATTGTGGATCCAAGTGAAACGAAATCCTTGACAATTTCAATCTTTTCTCCATTTATCATAACGTGGCTTATTGGTCTAGTTGTGAGGAGTTTTATTTTCTTTCTGTTGAGGCGTAATCCATACTGAAGGCTGTAGCTTTGGTCTTCGTCAGTAAGTGCTTCAAGTCCTCTTCACATTCAGCAAGCAAGGTCATGTCATCTGCATATCACAGGTAGTGAATGAGTCTTCTTTTTCTCCTGATGCCGTGTTCTTCTTTATATAGTCAAGCTTCTCAGGTTATTTGCTCAGTATACAGATTGAATAAGCGTGGGGAAAGGATACAACCCTGACACACACCTTTTTTTACCGTGCAGTATCCCCTTATTCTGTTCAAACAACTGCTTCTTGGTCTATGTACAGGTTCTGCATGAGCACAATTAAATGTCCTGGAATTCCCACTATTTGTAACGTTATCCATAATTTGTCATGGCTCACACAGTTGAATGCCTTTGGGTAACTCGTAGTCAATAAAACATAGGTAAACATCCTTCTGGTATTCTTTGCTTTCAGCCAGGATCCATCTGACATCAGCGATGATATCCTTTGTTCCATGTCTCTTCTGAATCCAGCCTGAATTTCTGGCAGCAACCTGTCTATGTACTACTGCAACTGTTTTTGAATTATCTTAAGCATAATTTTACTTACATGTGATATTAGTAATATTGTTCAATAACGTCCATATTCCATTGGATCACCTTTCTTTGGAATGGGCACAAATATAGATCTCTTCCTGTGGATTGGCCAGATAGCTGTTTTCTAAATTTTTTTGCATAGATGAGTGAGCACCTCTAGTGTTGCATACATTTGCTGAAACACCTCAATTGGCATTCATCAATTTCCTGGAGCCTTGATTTTTGCCAGTGCCTTCAGTCTATTTACTTAGTAGAATACCTCAGTAAGAGAGGTATTTATGACATTAGTTTTCTATTGCTGTGTAAGAAATTACCACTGTCTTGGCAACTTAAGACAACTCAAATTAGAACTTCTGCTTCCAGGAAAATGGAATAGACCTACTTTTTCTATTCCTCCCATAAAGTAAACTAAAAACCCTGGACACTATATATACAATAAACATAAGAAGAATGTCAATGGTCTAGAGAAGATAGAAAGCCAGCTAGGGGCCTTGGATTTCAAGGAACAAACCAGTGATGCGTTCCCTTTACTCTGTATATCCCAGACTTGGAGTGAAGAAGCTGGCAACCAGAAACACCAATGGCAGAGACCAAAAAAAAAAAAAAAAGCCTGTTTTCTCTAGCCAAAGGACAAGAAAAGGATCAGGAAAGACCAGTTGTTAGAAAAAGACATCACGTTTGGTAACGCAGAGTGTCAGTGAAAATGAGAGAAACCCTCAATGAGATGGATTGACACAATAGCCATGGAATGGACTCAAACATACCAACAATCATGAAGATGGTACAGAACCAGGCAGTGTTTCTTTCAGTTATACATAAGGTTGCCGTGAGTCAGAGCCAAGTCAACAGCAACTAACAACAACAGCAACAGCAGCAAGAAAGAGAACTTTTAGGTAAGGACCTCCCTCTGGCCCCATACCATATTACACAACAAAGGTCTAGTGGGGATCCTAGATCTCCACCCTCACCAGACTGCAACAAGGTGTCACAACCTTCCCCTTCCCCACCTCCGGGGTGCTGTCAGAGACGGCCAAGCTGGGAACAGGGGTTTCATCCCCACCAGGATTTAACAAGGTCCCCCTCCCACGGTGTAAGTGGGCACCACATGGAGACCATAGACTACCCATTAAAAAAAAAAAAAAAAATTTTTTTTTTTTTATACCCAGCATTAATAAGGCGTACTTATCTCTCCCTGCTGGGATGGTCTAGTGGAGAGTCAGGACTTTCATCACCTATACAAAGAGGTACAGTAAAATATACTATAGATTAATTACAATGGAATTCTAAAAAATGGTCAAGTAATTCACAGGAGAGCAGGACAAAGAAAACAGAGAGAAAAAACAGGAAACAAATAATAAAATGGCAGACTTAAGCCCTAAAATATCAATAATTACATTAAATGAAAGTGGTCTAAATGTACCAATTAAAAGAGACTTGTGGATCAGAGTTGATTAAAAACATGACCCAACTATATGCTGTCTACAAGAAATTCATTTCAAAGATAATGACAGGCAGGTTGAGTGTAAAAGGGTTGAAAAAGATATATCCTGCAAATGTCAATTAAAGGAAAGTAGGAGTGCCTATATTAATCTCAAACAAAGTGAAGTTTAGAGCAAAGAAATTTACCAGAAACAGAAAACAGCATTATATAATGATAGAAAGGTCAAACCACCAAGAAGACATAACAATCTTAAATGTGTACGCACCAAACAACAGAGCTGCACGATATGAGAAGCAAAAACTGATAGAACTGAAAAGAGAAATAAGCATCCACAATTAAAATTGTAGAATTAAATGCTCCTCTCCCAATAATTAATAGAATAATTAGACCAAAAAATCAGCAAAAATATAGAAGATCTCAACAACACCAACAACCAATAAAACAATCTACCCAACCACAGCAGAATACACTTTCCTATAATTGTCCAAGGAACATATACCAAAAGAGATATCCTGAGCCATACAACAAACCCGAACAAATTTAAAAGAATGAAACCATACAGAGTGTGTTCTCTGACCACATGGAATCAAACGGAAATCAATAACTAAAAGATAATAAGAACATACCCAAACATCTGGAAACTAAACAACACACTTCTATGGGTCAAAGAGAAACTCTCAAGGTAAATCATAAAATACATTTAACTGAATGAAAAAATACAGCATATCAAAATTTATGAAGCACCAAAAGTATACATTAGAAAAGAGGGTAAGTCTCAAATTAATAATCTTAGCTTCTGCCTCAAGAAATAAAACCCAAATCCATCGCCGTGAAGGTGGTTCCAACTCATAGCAACCCTGAGTAGAACTGCCCCACAGGGTTTCCAAAAGTGCTGGTGGGTTCCAACTGCCCATTTTTTGGTTAGCAGCTGAGCTCTTATGTCACCAGAGCTTTCTTGGAGTAAGAAGAGCAAAATAAACCAAAAGCAAACAGAAGAAATCATAAGATAAGGGTTGTTGTTGTTGTTAGGTGCCGTCGAGTTGGTTCCGACTCATAGCGACCCTGTGCACAACAGAATGAAACACTGCCTGGTCCTGCACCATCCTTATAATCGTTGTTGTGCTTGAGCTCATTGCTGCAGCCACTGTGTCAAACCACCTCGTTGAGGGTCTTCCTCTTTTCCGCTGACTCTGTACTCTGCCAAGCATGATGTCCTTCTCCAGGGACTGATCCCTCCTGACGTGCCCAAAGTATGTAAGACGCAGTCTCGCCATCCTTGCTTCTAAGGAGCATTCTGGTTGTACTTTTTCTAAGACAGATTTGTTCATTCTTTTGGCAGACCATGGTATATTCAATATTCTTCACCAACACCACAATTCAAAGACATCAATTCTTCTTCAGTCTTCCTTATTCATTGTTCAGCTTTCACATGCATATGATGGGATTGAAAATACCATGGCTTGGGTCAGCTGCACCTTAGGCTTCAAGGTGACATCTTTGCTCTTCAACACTTTAAAGAGGTCTTTCACAGCAGATATACCTGATGCAATGTCTTTTGATTTCTTGACTGCTGCTTCCATGGCTGTTGATTGTGGATCCAAGTAAAATGAAATCCTTGACAACTTCAATCTTTTCTCCATTTATCATGATGTTGCTCATTGGTCCAGTTGTGAGGATTTTTGTTTTCTTTATGTTGAGGTGTAATCTATATGGAAGGCTGTGGTCTTTGATCTTTATTAGTAAGTGCTTCAAGTCCTCTTCACTGTCAGCAAGCAAGGTTGTGTCACCTGCATAATGCAGGTTTTTAATGAGTCTTCCTCCAATCCTGATGCCCCATTCTTCTTCATATAGTCCAGCTTCTCAGATTATTTGCTCAGCATACAGATTGAATAAGTATGGTGAAAGAATACAACCCTGATGCACACCTTTCCTGACTTTAAACCAATCAGTATCCCCTTGTTCTGTCTGAATAACTGCCTCTTGATCTATGTAAAGGTTCCTCAGGAGCACACTTAAGTGTTCTGGAATTCCCATACTTCGAAATGTTATCCATAGTTTGTTATGATCCACACAGTCGAATGCCTTTGCATAGTCAATAAAACACAGGTGAACATCCTTCTGGTATTCTCTGCTTTCAGCCAGGATCCATCTGACATCAGCAATGATATTCCTGGTTCCACGTCCTCTTCTAAAACCAGCCTGAATTTCTGCCAGTTCCCTATTGATATACTGCTGCAGCTGCTTTTGAATGATCTTCATCAAAATTTTGTTTGCGTATGATATTGTTCTATAATTTCCACATTCGGTTGGATCACCTTTCTCGGGAATAGGCATAAATATGGATCTCTTCCAATCAGTTGGCCAGGAAGCTGTCTTCCATATTTCTTGGCATAGACGAGTGAGCACCTCCAGTGCTGCATCTGTTTGTTGAAACATCTCAATTGATATTCCATCAATTCCTGGAGCCTTGTTTTTCGCCAATGCCTTCAGAGCAGCTTAGACTTTTTCCTTCAGTACTATTGGTTCCTGATCATATGCCACCTCTTGAAATGGTTGCACATTGACTAATTCTTTTTGGTGTAATGGCTCTGTGTATTCCTTGCATCTTCTTTTGATGCTTCTTGCATCGTTTAATATTTTCCCCATGGAATCCTTCACTATTGCAACTCAAGGCTTGAATTTTTCCTCAGTTCTTTCAGCTTGAGAAACACAGAGCGTGTTCTTCCCTTTTGGTTTTCCATCTCCAGCTCTTTGCACATGTCATTATAATACTTTGTCTTCTCAAGCCGCCCTTTGAAATCTTCTGTTCAGTTCTTTTACTTCATCAATTCTTCCTTTTGCTTTAGCTGCTCAATGTTCAAGAGCAAGTTTCAGAGTTTCCTCTGACATCCACTTTGGTCTTCTCTTTCTTTCCTGTTTTTCAATGACCTCTTGATTTCTTCAGGGATGATGTCCTTGATGTCATTCCACAACTTGTCTGGTCTTCACTCACTAGTGTTCAATGCATCAAATCTATTCTTCAGATGGTCTCTAAATTCAGGTAGGATATACTCAAGGTCATATTTTGGCTCTCATGGACTTGCTCTGATTTTCTTCAGTTTCAGCTTGAATTTGCATATGAGCAATTGATGATCTGTTCCACAGTTGGCCCCTGGCCTTGTTCTGACTGATGATATTGAGCTTTTCCATTGTCCCTTTCCACAGATGTAGTCAATTCGATTTCTGTGTGTTCCATCTGGTGAGGTCCATGTGTATTGTCGCCTTTTATGTTGGTGAAAGGAGGTATTTGCAATGAAGAAGTCGTTGGTCTTGCAAAAGTCTATCATTCGATCCCCAGCATTGTTTCTATCACCAAGGCCATATTTTCCAACTGCCAATCCTTCTTTGTTTCCAACTTTCACATTCCAATCACCAGTAATTACCAATGCATCTTGATTGCATGTTCAATCAATTTCAGACTGCAGCAGCTTATAAAAATCTTCTATTTCTTCATCTTTGGCCCTAGTGGTTGGTGTGTCAATTTGAATAACAGTCATATTAACTGGTCTTCCTTGTAGGTGTATGGATATCATACTATCACTGAGAGCATTGTACTTCAAGATAGATCTTGAAACGTTCTTTTTGACCATGAATGCAACACCATTCGTCTTCAAGTTGTCATTCCCAGAATAGTAGACTATATGATTTTCCGATTCAAAATGGCCAATACCAGTCCATTTCAGCTCACTAATGCCTAGGATATCGATGTTTATGCGTTCCATTTCATTTTTGACAATTTCCTATTTTCCTAGATTCATACTTCATACATTCCAGGTTCCGATTATTAACGAATGTTTGCAGCTGTTTATTCTCATTTTGAGTTGTGCCACATCAGCAAATGAAGGTCCCAAAGGCTTTACTCCATCCACGTCATTAAGGTCGACTCTACTTTGAGGAGGCAGCTCTTCTCCAGTCATCTTTTGAGCGCCTTCCAACCTGGGGGGGACTCATCTTCCTGCACTATATCAGACAGTGTTCCGTTGCTATTCATAAGGTTTTTACTGGCTAATGCTTTTCAGAAGTAGACTGCCGGGTACTTCTTCCTAGTGTGTCTTAGTCTGGAAGCTCAGCTGAAACCTGTCCTCCATGGGTGACCCTGCTGGTATCTGAATACCAGTGGCATAGCTTCCAGCATCACAGCAACACTCAAGCCTTCACAGTATGACAACCGACAGACACGTGCGGGAAGATAAGGGTAGAATCAATGAAATTGAAGACAGAAAAAAATAATAGAGAAAATCAGTAAACAAAAAGCTAGTTCTTTGAAAAAATAAAATCAACCTATCTGTGGGCAGGTCATTGTCCCAGTTACACTTGATCAAAGAGGTATCTCCTCATTTAGAAATCACTCCTCTATAGTAGAATTGATGCATTTTAATTGTTGGATTGACAAAGAATATTGAATATACCATGGACTGCCAAAAGAATAAATAAATCAGTCTTAGAAGAAATAACACCAGAATGCTCCTTAAAAGCAAGGATAGAGAGACTTTGGCTCACTTACTTTGGACATGCCATCAGGAAAGACCAAGCGCCAGAAAAAGACATCATGTTTGGTAAAGTAGAGGGTCAGCAAAAGCAAGGGAAACTCTCTATAAGATGGATTAACCTGATAGCCACAGCAATGGACTCAGACATACCAAAGATGGTGAAGATGGCACAGGACCGGGCAATGTTTCCTTCTGTTGTAGGAAAGGTTGCCATGAGTTGGAGCCGACTTGACAGCAATTAACAACAAAATAAAGTCCTTAAGCAAGAAAGCATGTACTGCATTTAAAGACCAATGAGAGTCCACTGGGCCTGAAACTCAGGCACCATCACAGGTGGGGCTCTGATGGCCACAAGCTCCTGGGACCATTGGAGCCTAGTGCTACTCCATGAGGTCATGGCTGGGCTTTCATGTAAGTAAATTGCTTGTAGAGCAGCGTGCCAACCAGATAAAAGCCATGGGCTTGTCTCTCTGATGCTTTTTGGAATCGAATTTTTAAAATTTAGATGCTTGGTCAAATATGCTGACAAAGGCTTTTCTGAGCCCCCCCACTCTTCCACTCTAGGAAATGGAAGCTCTTCACATTTCATCCTGGTGGCTGCTAGTGGTGATGGTTGTCATTGCTTCCATGTGCCTTTCTGTATGGGAAGATAAAACTTACTAAAAGCTTGGTAGGGCAGGAATATTATCTGTCTTACATCTTCCTGTTCACTGTATACCTGGTTCTGAAACAGTGAGTGGTATACAGCAGGTGCTCAGTAAGTACTGGTGGGGGGAGGGGAATGAATGAGTGAATGAATAAGTGACTGTTCTCGTCACCACGTTAGTGTTGAACATGACACTTGTACGTAGTGGCCAGACAAAGCTTGATATTATTGTTAGCTGCTGTTGAGTCAGCTCCAACTCTTAACGACCCCATGCACGATACAAGGAAACGTTGCTCGGTCTTGCACCATCTTATGATTGTTGATAGGCTTGAGTCTATTGCTGTGGCCACTGGGTATTTTAAGTGCCTTCCAATCAGGGGGCTCATCTTCCAGCACTGTAACAGACAATGTTGTGATCCATAGGATTTTCATTTGCTAATTTCACACGTAGGTCTCAAGGTCCTTCTTTCAATTTGTCTTAGTCTGGAAGTCCCACCAAAACCTGTCTACCATGGGTGACCCTGCTGGTAGGTGAAATACCAGTGGCATAGCTTCCAGCATCACAGCAACACACAAGCCCCCACAGTGTGACACACTGCAGACAGATGGTGGAAGCTTTGACAGCTTATTCCAGCTCTCACCGAGAACACTGGACACAACTGTGAGGTGGGTGTTTCCCCTAAGGCTGTGTGACCACAAGCAGATCACTTGCCTCTCTGGACCTTGGGCTCCTCCTTGTTACCAGGGACAGTTGGGCTGAGCTTGCAGGATTCCCTGCAAGGCAGAATGACTCAGCCAGCAGGGATGCACTCTTTCTCATGCCCGTTCTGATGCTGGCAGCTTCCCAAGGGAACGAAACTCCTTCCCAAACCACACCTGAGCTCATGCTTGCTGTCTGCTCTGTAAACCCTCTCTCAGGTGGCTGCAGACCCCCTGGCCTCAAGGTGCAATATACAGCAACATTATTTCATTAGCTCTAAAGTGAATGCCCCCACATGTCTGTCAGTTTGTCATACTGGGGGGTTTGTGTGTTGCTGTGATGCTGGAAGATATGTCACTGGTATTCAGATAACAGCAGGGTCACCCATGGAGGACAGGTTTCAGCTGAGCTTCCAGACTAAGACACACTAGGAGGAAGGACCCGGCAGTCTACTTCTGAAAAGCATTAGCCAGTGAAAACCTTATGAATAGCAGCGGAGCATTGTCTGACATAGTGCTGGAAGATGAGCCCCCCAGGTTGGAAGGCACTCAAAAGATGACTGGGGAAGAGCTGCCTCCTCAAAGTAGAGTCGACCTTAATGATGTGGATGTAGTAAAGCTTTCAGGACCTTCATTTGCTGATGTGGCACAACTCAAAATGAGAATAAACAGCTGCAAACATTCGTTAATAACCGGAACCTGGAATGTATGAAGTATGAATCTAGGAAAATTGGAAATTGTCAGAAATGAAATGGAACACATAAACATCGATATCCTAGGCATTAGTGAGCTGAAATGGACTGGTATTGGCCATTTTGAATCGGAAAATCATATAGTCTACTATTCTGGGAATGACAACTCGAAGACAAATGGTGTTGCATTCATGGTCAAAAAGAATGTTTCAAGATCTATCCTGAAGTACAATGCTGTCAGTGATAGGATAATATCCATATGCCTACAAGGAAGACCAGTTAATACGACTATTATTCAAATTGACACACCAACCACTAGGGCCAAAGGTGAAGAAATAGAAGATTTTTATAAGCTGCTGCAGTCTGAAATTTATTGAACATGCAATCAAGATGCATTGATAATTACTGGCGATTGGAATGTGAAAGTTGGAAACAAAGAAGAAAGATCAGTAGTTGGAAAATATGGCCTTGGTGATAGAAACAATGCCAGAGATTGAATGATAGAATTTTGCAAGACCAATGACTTCTTCATTGCAAATTTCTTTCACCAACATAAACAGCGACTATACACGTGGACCTCACCAGATGGAACACACAGAAATCAAATTGACTGCATCTGTGGAAAGAGACGATGGAAAAGCTTGATATCATCAGTCAGAACAAGGCCAGGGGCCAACTGTGGAACAGACCATCAATTGCTCATATGCAAGTTCAAGCTGAAACTGAAGAAAATCAGAGCAAGTCCACGAGAGCCAAAATATGACCTTGAGTATATCCCACCTGAACTTAGAGACCATCTCAAGAATAGATTTGACGCATTGAACGCTAGTGACTGCAGACCAGACAAGTTGTGGAATGACATCAAGGACATCATCCATGAAGAAAGCAAGAGGTCACTGAAAAGACAGGAAAGAAAGAGAAGATCAAGGTGGATGTCAGAGGAGACTCTGAAACTTGCTCTTGAACATTGAGCAGCTAAAGCAAAAGGAAGAATTGATGAAGTAAAAGAACTGAACAGAAGATTTCAAGGGCCTCTCAAGAAGACAAAATAAAGTATTATAATGACATGTGCAAAGAGCTGGAGATGGAAAACCAAAAGGAAAAAACATGCTCAGCGTTTCTCAAGCTGAAAGAGCTGAAGAAAAAATTCAAGCCTCGAGTTGCAATAGTGAAGGATTCCACGGGGAAAATATTAAATGACACAGGAAGCATCAAAAGAAGATGGAAAGAATATACAGAGCCATTACACCAAAAAGAATTAGTCAATGTGCAACCATTTCAAGAGGTGGCATATGATCAGGAACCGATGGTACTGAAGGAAGAAGTCCAAGCTGCTCTGAAGGCATTGGCGAAAAACAAGGCTTCAGGAATTGATGGAATATCAATTGAGATGTTTCAACAAACAGATGTAGCACTGGAGGTGCTCACTCGTCTATGCCAAGAAATATGGAAGACAGCTTCCTGGCCAACTGATTGGAAGAGATCCATATTTATGCCTATTCCCGAGAAAGGTGATCCAACCGAATGTGGAAATTATAGAACAATATCATTAATATCACACACAAGAAAAATTCTGCTGAAGATCATTCAAAAATGGCTGCAGCAGTATATTGACAGGGAACTGGCAGAAATTCAGGCTGGTTTCAGAAGAGGACATGGAACCAGGGATATCATTGCTGATGTCAGATGGATTCTGGCTGAAAGCAGAGAATACCAGAAGGATCTTTACCTGTGTTTTATTGATTATGCAAAGGCATTCAACTGTGCGGATCATAACAAACTATGGATAACATTGCGAAGTATGGGAATTCCAGAACACTTAAGTGTGCTCCTGAGGAACCTTTACATAGATCAAGAGGCAGTTGTTCGGACAGAACAAGGGGATACTGATTGGTTTAAAGTCAGGAAAGGTGTGCATCAGGGTTGTATTCTTTCACCATACCTATTTAATCTGTATGCTGAGCAAATAATCTGAGAAGCTGGACTATATGAAGAGAAATGGGGCGTCAGGATTGGAGGAAGACTCATTAACAACCTGCGTTATGCAGATGACACAACTTTGCTTGCTGAAAGTGAAAAGGACTTGAAGCCCTTACTAATGAAGATCAAAGACCACAGCCTTCAGAATGGATTACACCTCAACATAAAGAAAACAAAAATCCTCACAACTGGACCAGTGAGCAACATCATGATAAATGGAGAAAAGATTGAAGTTGTCAAGGATTTCATTTTACTTGTATTCACAATCAACAGCCATGGAAGCAGCAGTCAAGAAATCAAAAGACACATTTCATTGGGCAAATCTGTTGCAAAGGACCTGTTCAAAGTGTTGAAGACCAAAGATGTCACCGTGAAGACTAAGGTGCAGCTGACCCAAGCCATGGTATTTTCAATTGCATCATATGCATGTGAAAGCTGGACAATGAGTAAGGAAGATTGAAGAAGAATTGACACCTTTGCATAGTGGTGTTGGTGAAGAATGTTGAATATACCATGGACTGCCAAAAGAACAAACAAATCTGTCTTAGAAGAAGTACAACCAGAATGCTCCTTAGAAGCAAGGATGGTGAGACTGCATCTTACATACTTTGGACATGTTGTCAGGGGGAATCAGTCCCTGGAGAAGGACATCATGCTTGGCAGAGTGCAGAGTCAGCAGAAAAGAGGAAGATCCTCAACGAGGTGGTTTGACACAGTGGCTGCAACAATGAGCTCAAGCATAACAACGATTGAAAGGATGGCGCAGGACTGGGCAGTGTTTTGTTCTGTTGTGCATAGGGTCGCTATGAGTCGGAACCGACTCGACCACACCTAACAACTACAACAACAACAAAGCGAATGCAGGCATCAGCCACTGGAATTCGAGAGAGGCAACAGGCCGTTTGCTCCTCTGACCCTGAATTAGATGCACAGCCTAGAAAAGGCAGCTCGTAGCTCCCAGGATTGGCCCTCTGCCCACCAGCCTCGCTTACCTCCCTGCCCGCACCTGGCGAGTGGCCTTTGGGTGACACTATGGACTTATGGGCTTATCGTGCTGCCATGTAGGGCTGGTGAAGGCTTTACTTGGCAATCCTGCAGAGGCATCTGCAGCTCCAGGTAACACGTCTCATCTTCCCCATCAATTCTCACAGCGTCACAGGCAGCGGCGGTCCCAGCACTGGAGATAGGCTGGAGCTGGACTTCCAGGTTGTCCTGCTGTAGGTTACGGCAGTAACCCACTAAGCTTAATTTAAAGTCCCCCTTGCTGGATTAGCCGGATCCCCCATAAGGCTCCTGGAGAGAATCTAACTCCACCAGGGGCCTGCATGCTGAGAAGAGGCCAAGGGGCCAAGAAGAAAGAAGAGAAGGGAGCCCTCCAGCCAGGGACTCAATCCAGCTTTTCAAACGACTTGTGTTGCTGTTAGTTGCCGTCAAGTTGGTTCCGGCTCATGGTGACCCCATGCACAACAGAACAAAATGCTGCCTGGTCCTGCACCATCTTCACAATCCCTGGAAAGCTCAAGTCCTCGGTTGTGGATGCTGTGTTTTTTGAGTTCCTTCCAACCTAGGGGGGTCATCTTCCAGCACTATATAGGACAATATTCTGTTGTGATCCATGGAATTTTCTTTACTTATTTTCAGAAGTAAATCACCAGGCTTTTCTTCCTAGTCTTTGTCAGTCTGGAAGCTCCTCTGAAACCTGTCCACCAAGGGCGTCCTGCTGGTATTTGAAATACCGGCAGCATAACTTCGAACATCACAGCCACATGGAAGCCATCACAGTATAACATATGGTCAGATGAGTGGTGGAAATAATTTATTCCTTCTAAACATTTTAAAGCAATGCAAGACAGAAAGAGAGAGAAGAATGTAAAGTTAAATATGCTTCAACCCTCAACTCCCATTTTTATATCCAAGCACCGGCTCCCTATTCACATTTAGCAAACGCCCAGGAAAGTACTCCCTGGAAGCCCCCAAATGACGACCTTCGCTCACTGCCAGCAAATGTTCTGCTGAAAGGCTCATGGCAGACTCCTCCTCCTCTGCCTGCTACATTTTCTCATTTAAGATCTCCCATGTCGATCAGCATTCAACGCTTTATTTGCTCCTTGACATTTCAAAACGGACCTAAAAGCAATTGCATCACACAGTATATTTAGGCAATAGGACAGTGTCAGGGGACCACCCCTGGCCCTGTGTCCCCCTCTGCAGGCGTAAGTTAGGGAGGAGCGGAAGCACAGCTGGGGTGCCAGGTCCCGGGGCTGCGGCCAGAGGAAGAGTCGGGCCAGGGTGCCCAGCCCCTGAGGCAAGACAACCACCAGCTTACATGGGGTACGCCTGCCAGATTTGGGGACCAGCAAAAAACAGCAATCAGCCCCATGAGCTTTTACACGTATGTTTTTTTTGACACACATTTACATACCATCTTGTCCATTGTGCACGATTTTTATGATTTCTGATAAAAGTTACTGCAGTTATTGCTGATTTTTTAAAATGCTTTGCCTGGAAAAGATGGTTTACGGTATGCTTCCTTTTTCTCTTAAAGGGAAAGAAGAGAGTGTCTGTGGCAGTAGTCTCAGGGGGCGCCGGGACCAGGGATTAGGACTCTGGCCTCCTGAGTCCCGACTCTGGCTCGCACTAGGAACATCTGCTAACCTTCTGAACCCAGCTTTGTGGTCTATTTTTCCTACTCTGGTGGCTTGCAGTTGCTGTGATGCTGGAAGCTATACCACCCATATTTCAAACACCAGCAGGTTCACCCATGGTAGACAGGTTTCAATGGAACTTCCCGACTAAGACAGACTAGGAAGAAGGGCCTGAGAATCTATTTCTGAAAATGAACCAAAACCCAATGGATCACAACAGAATATTATACAGTGTTAGAAGATGAGCCCCCTAGGCTGGAAGGCATTCAAAATACACAGTGGCCACAGCAATGGACTAGAGCAAGCCAACTGTCATGAAGATGGCACAGGGCCATGCAACATTTTGTCCTGTTGTACACGAGATCACCATAAGTCGGATCCAACTGGACAGCAGTAATTAACAGTGTATAGATATAAGGAGAAAAAGAAGGAGGAGAAATAATGGTATTTTGAAAAGCATTCCAAGCCATTTAAAACATTAAAAAATAACCCCTTATACCTATATGAGGCGTTGAACACTAATGACTGAATACCAGACAAGTTGTGGAATGACATCAAGGATGTCATACATGAAGAAAGCAAGAAAAGACCAAATGGATGTCAGAAGACACTGTGAAACTTGCTCTTGAATGTCAAGTAGCAAAGCAAATGGAAGAAATGATGACGTAAAAGAGCTGAACAGAAGATTTCAAAGGATGGCTCAAGAAGACCAAGTAAAGCATTATAACAACATGTGCAAAGACCTGAAGTTAGAAAACCAAAAGGGAAGAATAAGCTTGACGTTTCTCAATCTGAAAGAACTGAAGAAAAAGTTCAAGCCTCAAGTTGCAATGTTGAACGATTCTCAGGGAAAATATTAAACCACACAGGAAACATGGAAAGAAAATGGAAGGAATACACCGAGTCACTATACCAATAAGAATTAGTCAACATTCCACCATTTCGGGAGGTAGCATATGATCAGGAACTGATGGTACTGAAGAAAGAGGTCCAAGCTGCACTGAAAAAAGCTATTGGTAAAAGACAAGGCTCCGAGAATTGACGGAATATCAACTGAGATGATTCCACAAATGGATGCAGCATTGGAAGTGCTCACTCGTCTTTGCCAAGAAATTCAGCACACAGCTACCTGGCCAACCAACTGGAAGAGATCCATATTCATGCCTATTCCCGAGAAAGGTGATCCAACCAAATGCAGAAATTACTGAACAATATCATTAATATCACACACAAGTAAAATTTTGCTGAAGATCTTTCAAAAGTGGTTCCAGTGGTACATCGACAGGGAGGTGGCAGGAATCTAAGCTGGATTCAGAGGAGGACTTGGAATGACGAGTATCTTTGCTAATGTAAGATGGACCCTGGCTGAAAGCACAGGATACCAGAAAGATGTTTACCTGTGTTTTATTGACTATGCAAAGACATTCGACTGTGTGTATCATAACAAGTTATAAATAACTGTCTTAGGCTGGGTTCTCTAGAGAAGCAAAACCAGTAACGCACATAAATACAGAAAGAGAGATCTATATTAAGGAAACAGCTCACGCAATTGTAAGGGTTGGAACGTCTCAAGTCCTTGGATCAGGATGGAGTACTTTCCCAATTTACAGAGCTGCAGAAGCTGGTGAGCCCAAGATGAGCAGATTGGAGAGCAGGGATCCCCCCGCCCCACAGGTTGTGAAGGTCAAGGAATCCCCAAGGTCAGCAGGCAAGACCTCAAGGTTTCTCCTGAGTCACTTAGCTGCAGGGGCTGGCGAACCCAAGATAGGCAGGTCGGAGAGCAGAACTCTTGCTCGCAGGCCGTGAAGATCGGTGAATCCCAAGATGGACAGATAAGCTGTTAGCTCACATCCCAAGAACCAGAGGTCAGACCAGAAGAGCTGCTAGATCCAGAACAAACCAACAACCTTTGCAAAGGGAGCAGGAAAAAGGAAGTAAGTGGTAGAAGGCAGAAAGATGAAGGCTGAAGGGGCAGTGAGCCGCCACAGGCCCCACCCCCACCAGTACCACTCAGTAGATTCCATCATGGGGGTGATCACATATCAAATTTCAACAGGAAAATGATCACAACATTATACAACTGCCAAAACACTGAGAATCATGGCCCAGCCAAGCTGACACACAATCTTAACCATCACAATAACATTGCAAAGAATGGGAATTCCAGAACACTTAACTGTGCTCTTGAGGAAACTGCATAGATCAAGAGGCAGTCATTAGAACAGAACAATTGGATACTGATTGGTTTAAAGTCAGGAAAGGTGTGCGTCAGGGTTGTATTCTTTCACCATACCTATTTAATCTGTATGCTGAGCAAATAATCTGAGAAGCTGGACCACATGAAGAAGAATGTGGCATCAGGATTGGAGGAAGGCTCATTTAACAACCGGTGTTATGCAGATGACACAACCTTGGCTACTGAAAGTGAAGAGGATTTGAAACACTTGCTGATGAAGATCAAAGACCACAGCCTTCAATATGGATCACACCTCAACATAAAGGAAAAAGTCCTCACAACTGGACCAATAAGTAACATCATGATAAATGGATTAAAGATGGAAGTTGTCAAGGATTTCTTTTTGTTTGAATTCACAATCAACGCCCGTGGAATCACCAGTCAAGAAATCAAAAGATGCATTGCATTGGGCAAATCTGCTGCAAAAGACCTCTTTAAAGTCTAAAAAAGTGAAGACATCACCTTGAAGACTAAGGTGCACCTGACCCGAGCCATGGTGTTTTCACGCGAAAGCTGGACGATGAATAAGGAAGACCCAAGAATTGATACCTTTGAACTAAGATGTTGGCAAATATTGAATATGGACTGCCAAAAGAATGAACAAATCTGTTTTGGAAGAAGTACAGCCAGAATGCTCCTTATAAGCAAGGTTAGCAGGAAGACTATGTCTCACATACTTCGGACTTGTTATCAGAAGGGATCAGTCCCTGGAGAAGGACATGATGCTTGGTAAAGTAGAGGGTCACTGAAAAAGAGAAAGACCCTGAACAAGATGGATTGACACAGTGGCTGCAATAATGGGCTCAAGCAAACAACAATTGTGAAAATGGCACAGGACCTGGCAGTGTTTCGTTCTGTTGTACATAGGGTCACTATGAGTTGGAACCGACTCAACAAAATCTAACAACAACATATTCATGTGAATAAAGAAGACCAAAGAAGAATTGATGCCTTTGAGTTATGGTGCTGGCAAAGAATATTGAATACACCAGGGACTGCCAGAAAAGTGAACAAGTTTGTCTTGGAAGAAGTACAGCCAGAATGCTCCTTAGAAGCAAGGATGGCAAGACTTCATCTCACATACTTTGGACACGTTATCAGAAAGGATCAGTCCCTGGAGTCGGAACTGACTTTACAGCACAGAGCAACACCTATTTTGTAAAAGAAGCTTCCACTGCTATTTAAAACAGTGTGTGTTGTGGTGATTTTAGGAAATTGTGCTGTGGAATAACAGTAGACATCTTACACCCTACATAGTATGTCTGTAATACTGAAGCTGACTATACTAGCAAGGACCACTGAGAATAACGAGGTTGCATACCTAACAACAATACTTTAAAGACAGTAGGTAGGAAAAGGCTTATCGAGGGGAGATTCAATGGATGCTATTTTATTCCTCTAAGACCAACAATTCCATGATTTTAGAACATTCCTGGTGTTCTAATAGAGCAAAAAAACACACTCTCCTGCTTTGCTGACTTGGACTCTTGCTCACCTTTGGGTGTTTGTGCTCCCACAGATACTGAAATCTGTGCGATGTTCTCTCAACCCAGTGGCTACAGCCTGGGCTTGTCTGGAATCTGGCTCATTCAGCTGAGGCTCAATTCCCAGACCTCCCTGCAGAACCCTGCCCATAAACAAAGATATCCAGTCATTAAAATGCAATAATAGCTAGCCTTCCAGAATCATTTAGCTAATTCCATGATTCAGGGACTCATGGGCAGCACCACAGCCAACCATGGGCAAAACCATGATCTTCTACTGGCCGCCCTGGCCACTGGCCACCCTGGCCGTGGATCTGAACCCCATAGGCTGTGGCATGCCCCTCCACCAGACCCCCCCACATTCCACTCCCAGTATGGCAAGAACAGTGTGAATTGTGGCTCCTGAGCTCTAGGCGTTCATTAATGAGCCTGTGGGTTTGGAAGACAAGAAAAGCCCCAAAGCAGAGCAATGAGGTACCCACAAAATTTGTGCAGCTATCACCCCAATGTCAGGAAGCCCCCTTTGGGGCCACCCCCAGGGTGGCCCCAGCTAGGTGTTTTAGCTGGTTCCATTGGAAGGTGTGTATTTAGGCATCTTCTACAGTAAAGGCAGGATATGTTCATCTAAAATGCAAAGCCAAGATATTTGTTACTTGCCTGAAACTGTCAGGATGAGTGTGGACCTGACCCCAGTGGAAGGTTTAAGGACCCACCCTTCCAGCATCATCCATGTATTAACACGTATTAATCCAAAGGGTTCAGCGTGTCCTTCCTCTGGGTGGTTTCATCATGACCAGGGCTCTGCTCCTGCCTCCCAGGTGGTTATGAATGTGTTTCTACAGAAGGCACAATATCTAGAATGTGGGTGAGAGACCATGTCTCTCGTGTCTCGGAGTGGGGGCCTCGCAACCTGCCCTCCCTGGGGCTGCACACCCAGGCAGGGCCCCTTCCGGCATTCAGGGACTCGGTCCCAGCAGGCTCATTCTCACCTAATGTGCAACTACAATTTCCTCCGAGGGCAGGTTTTAAATCTTGGCCTAAAGGAAGTAACTTTGAGAAAGCAGTACGAAAATACCCCATCTTCTTCCAAACGTGTGGCCCAGTAGATAGCCTCTAACCTCTAGCTAAAGGGTCTCTGATCTTATTATAATGAGTTCCATCTATAGGGCTGGCCTCCAGACCTTGTTTTACCCTGTCTTGAAAATTCAAGGAATACAAAAAAAAAATCCCAGTCACTGTAGAGTCAGTTCCCACTTATGGCAACCACGTGTGTGTCAGAGCTGAACTGTGCTCCACAAGGTTTTCAATGGCTAAGCTTTGGGAAGTAGATCACCAGGCCTTTCTTCCAAGGCACCTCTGGGTGGACTCCAGCTGCCAACCTTTGTGTTGGCAGCCAGGCTCATTAACCCTTTTCACCGCCAACTTGCCAATGCTGTTGGAGTCAGGTTTGCACGTGTTTGTGGTTTCGTCTTTGGTAGCTGCTGAGAATGGCTCAGGCACAATCGGTGCAGGCACAGGGGCAAGGGGGGGATGAGCCCCTGGCCCTGCAGGCCGGGAGGAGCCTCTGTAACTGGGGGGCAGGGATCTGACGCGGGGCCTCTTAGATGCAGAAGCCCCGCTTGTGCGCTGAGTGCCACGGTACACGGTGCGGGCCTTGCGGGAGCCACCCTCCCAGCTGCCAAGAAGAGGAATCGAGTCCCACAGCAACTGGCAGATATTGTAGCTACTTCCTTTCCTGTTATATTTTCTTATTGGCTATTGCTATTACAGAGAAAAGCCATTAATTAAAAATAATCTGGCCAGCTTGCTGAACTTTTTTCCTTTTTTTTCCTGACTCTAGTAGATTTTCATGTAACCCTCATGGGTTTTCTAGGCATTCAATTATATTGCCTGCAAACATTTTGTTTTCCTCCGGCCCAATACGACTTTTTTTTCTGTTTCCTGCCTTATCACATGGACCATAATGTACATTTTTAAGGTTAGTTAGTTTGATGAAGACTATAATGATTTTTTGAGCAGCTACAGAGAAGATGGATTTGAGAAAAGCGAAGCCGGAGACAGATTTAACAGCCGCGAAGCTTTGCGGTAGTTCAGGAGAGAGAGGCTTGGACCAGGGCGATGGTGGGAAAGGGGCCCGGCTGAGTTATGCTTTAGGTGAAGAGCTGCGTGGACGTGGACAGGTAGCAAACTGTCCTCAGGCTTCAAACGTGCAGCTCGGAAGTCTAACTGGCACCAGCCAGGAAAAAGCACTGTATTCCAGGCTACTCATGTGAAAAATGTGAGAAGTGAAATTCATTAGAATTCCCAATTTACAGTCAGCTCTCCAAGAATACAGGCTCAAATTAAATTAACAGCCATTTTAATTTCTCCTATGTTTGCATAGGCTGACTCTTCATCAAGCTACATCCAAACTCTCTTCTGATGATGAAATGATACAGCGGGGTTGCAGTTTCCATCCCAACTGTGCACACATGATCTGGTTCAGCCCTCACCACATTTCCATCACCCGCACAGCGCCCTCCGACAGCTCTTGCCAACCACAGGCATGTTCCTGCTCTGTCCCGCATGGCAGCCTCAATCTGGTGTGGCCATGTGGCCAGTGCAAAGAGGAACTCAATGTTTATTTAATTCATTTAAATTTAAATAGCCGCATGTAGCTAGTGGACAGCACAGACCTCGGGTCTTGCTGCCGACGGTGTGGCTGATGGATCAGCAGCGTCAGCATCACCCGGGAGCCTGGGAGGAATGAGAATTTCAGCCTAGGGAATCAGAACCTGCATGTTAGCAAGCTCCCCAGGGGACTCGTGTACACTAACGTTTGAGAAGCCCTGCTCTAGGTCATTATAGGAACTCCTGACCAAGGCCACACCCTTCATCTGGAAAAGCATTTCCCTTGTATCATTCCACCTGGTATCACATCCCAATTGCCAGTCCCCACCACGTATAGTCCAAGACACCTCGCTGACAGAGCAGAACCTCCTCTGTCCGGCCCCTGGGCTCTGGGTCTGCAATCACATCCGTTGGAAACACCCTTCCTTGCCTTGCCTACTAGGGAGCTCTGAGTCGTCCTTCACACTCCTTGTTTAGGTCTGGAATGGTGCTGGGCTCTCTCCACGTGGTGACAGCCTTGGAGACGGGAAGACCCTGTGGAGTAGACCAGCAGGCCAGCAGATCAGGGTAACTGTGGTTCTGCAGCTGCATTGGGTCTCTCTAGGAACTCACTTAGCAGAGGTCAAAGATAAAGACAGGACTTTAAAATTACTGAGGCCTTTGCAATCTGTATTCCGAAGTTAACTACGCCCTAATTGTTTGAAGAAGCCCCTGGGTTGCACAAACAGTCAAGGGCTTGACTACTAACAGAAAAAGGTTGGTGGTTGAACCCACCCAAAGGCACCTCAGAAGAAAGTTGTACCCTGCTACACACGCGGGCCCCACGAGGTGGAGTTGGAGAGCACCCATCGAAACTGCTGTTGTTTGTTTTGGTTTTACCTACAGCAGGCGCTCCTTCCTTGCAAAAAATGAGGGGCAGATAATTTCCCTTTAGGGTGGACTTCGCTCAGCACTCAGAGGGCAAACCAGGGGAGCTAGACATGGGGAGGAGGTGCCTGATAGAACTTGCCTTGGGCCCTTTGTTGTTGTTAGGTGCCATCAAGTTCATTTTCGACTCATAGCGACCCCATGTGGTAGAGTAGAACTGCCCCATCCAGGACTTCCTAGACGGTAATCTTTACAGACCAGATCACCAGGTCTGGCTCTACAGGAATCACTGGGTGAGTCCAAAACTCCAACTTTTTGACTACCAGCAGAGATCTTAGCCATTGTCCCACCAAGGTTGTTTTACCAAGGAGGAAAAGGCCACCCAGACACTTGCTGGCGAGCAGATGTTCAAGCTGCACTGGTTTAATCAGCCTTATTTACTGGCATTAAAGCTTGGGGTCCTTTGGAATGAGCTGAGCTTATGAAGCCCTCCGTGCCCACTCAGATTTCAAGGGAAATATTCCATCTATGAAATTCACCGCATACTAAAATGTTCCCTGAGGCCAGTGCCTCATCAAATCGCCAGAGCAGATCATGAATTCATGGTCAGGGGCAGAAACGAGAATCTTCAAGTCAGCCCTTAGAACACTTGGTTTCAGTTATTCCATTTTAACTTACATGGCCGGTAAGGGAACATCTTATTCCATGAGGTTCCCCTGCTCTGCATAGGACTAGTTCTAAGTTCCAAGCCTTAGCACGTTCTTGCAAAGGGAAGGATGGGATCAGGTGGGAACCTGTCCTGTTGTCTTTACCCACTCTGGATGAGAATGAGGGGTTCTCGTGTGGCCCGGCCATGTGGTCATTTTAAATACACTGGGTCACAAGAAGCATGAGAGGGCACAATGGTGGAAGCCTCTGACGTCTTTACAAGAGGGGTGTCAGAGGCAAGACGGCCAGTCCAGCCCAGCACCCCCTACCCATCCCTTGCAGATGGCTTCACCCTGGAGATGGAGTCTGCATCAGCCCAGAAAAGACCCACCTGCTGCAGCTTCAGGCAGCTCACATACCTCCCCACTTTGTGCAGACTTCCAGCCTGGGTCTGGGGACTGACAGCTTTCTCTGGCATTGGTACCTGCTCAGGCTGCATGCAGGGCAGGCTGGAAGTATAGGAGTCACCACTCCTAGGGGAGTTCCCAAACAGTGAGGATGGGATTTGGCGGATAATTATCCTAGCTTCCTTGCTCCCAGCTGGGATAACTCTGGGACATACTCCTTGGTGTCTTCCAAGGGCCCCAGAGCAAGTAAGCCTCATTTATGCAGGACAGTAACCTGATTGAAGATGTACCCTCCCAACAGGCCAACTGGTGGTTCCTGGGACCACCTCCCACATACACCACTTGCACCCCATCCTCATCTTAGTCTCAACCATGTGCTCAGGCACATCAAAGATCGTGGAGATGGTGCAGAACTGAGCACCATTTCCTTCTACTATACCTAAGGTCACCATGAGTCAGATGACACAAAGACAACTAATAACAACATTTGGTGATTCCTGGGACCACCTCTTAAACCACATATACTGCCATCCTTGTCTTACAGTCACCTGGTTCATAAAGCTGGCTGGTGCAATCCAGGTAGACCAGCAAAGAAGCAGATCTCAGGGCATCCTGGATGACAGCCCCCCATTCCATGTGAGCACTTGCATGTTAAGAGAAGGTCATCTTATTACAAAGCTCTGGAGGCCTTACTCTCCCCAAGGAGCTGGGAAACAAGGTGGATCAGCCCTCGAGTGTATAATGAAACAGAGATTGGAAAATGCATACATATGATTATGCTAATGTTACGTTGATGAATTTTTATAAGTCGAGCAAGCAATCAGACAAATGAAATGCATGTACATTATTTCAAAGTATTGTACTTTATTTTTCCTGAAAGTCAAAGGTACAGATTAAAAAATAAAAAGTGACTTCATATGCCAAGAAAAACTTGGGAGAAAATACTGGCAAAAAGGGAAAATATAGATGCAAACACTAGAAGATAATGGGGCCAACCATGGGAACCAAGCTCACCATACATAAGTCTAGTAGCTCCACATTCCTTGTAAATAGCCTTCATGTGGAGTTCCTTCTAGAAATAAGGTGGAGAAAGAAAACAAAGTTTGACCAAGGATTGATCTACCTCTGCCCAGGAACCACAGGTCTAAAAGTAACCCAGGCAGGTGGCATAGCTGCGGGTGCCATAGATGGAGGCAAAAACTAAACACGCTTAAACCATACTTCAATCAGGCAGAGGGTATTTGTTTTCCTTTATGCAGACACAGTAGTGTCTACGACCCCCATGGCCTGTGTATGTGCTGTTACGATACTCAGTGGGATAAGGTGCCTCTGCTTGTCTGGGAAAAGAGAGGTCCCTACGGGCAAAGTTAGTGAGCAGTGCTGAGCAAGACTATGCAGGGGCAGAAGCACAATGCCAGGGGTACTGGAGAAGAGAGAGACCTCAGAAATTGGGAGAAAGGAAATGTCTTCCAGGAAGGGCAGTGTAAACTGGATATGGTTATATTAACGACCACAGAGTCAGAGGATGGGGCAGCACTCAAGGGGTTGTTACAGAATGAGCAAGGACAGCAAACTTGTAAGCCCAGTGGCAGTGGCATAAGGGTTTCTACTGAGAACAGTGGGAGACTGTAGGCCAGAGGCCAGTGTGCCTAATGGGGATAATAATAATAATATCTACACTTGGAAGCAGCAATCAAGAAACGAAACAAAGTATTTCATTGGGCAAATCTGCTGCAAAAGACCTCTTTAAAGTGTTAAAAAGCAAAGATGTCACTTTGAGGATTAAGGTGCATCTGACTCATGGTATTTTCAATCACCTCATCTGCATGTGAAAGCTGAACAATGAATAAGGAAGACAGAAGAATTGACACCTTTGAATTATGGTGTTGGTCAAGAACATTGAGCATACCACGGACTGCCAGAAGAATGAATGAGTCTGTCTAGGAAGAAGTACAGCCAGAATCCTCTGTAGAAGCAAGGATGGCAAGGCTTCATCTCATGTACTTTGGACATGTTATCAGGAGGGACCAGTCCCTGGAGAAGGACATCATGCTTGGTAAGGTAGAGGGTCAATGAAAGAGAGGAAACGCTTCAACAAGATCGATTGACACAGTGGCTGCAATAGTGAGCTCAAATATAGCAACGGTTGTGAGAATGGCGCAGGACCAGGCAGTGTTTTGTTCTGTTGTACATGGGGGTCTCTATGAGTCAGAACCAACTCGATGGCACCTAAAAACAACAATATATGGTTGAGTAAAATTATCTATACTCAGAATACAGGGATTCATGCTAGGATGACTCCTCATAGAAAAGTCCCTGATATTTCAAATAATGGAATATCAAATTGGAAGGGAACATAGAGGGCATTCGATCAGAGCACACTCCCATTGCCTCCCCTCACCACTCCCTTCACCTGTTAGAAACCAAGGCACCTGGCCCTTAGCTCTCCTCTCCTCCCCAAGTCTGGGCACCAACTTCCAGTGGGACAACTTATCCGATTTAAAAAAAAAAAAATTTTTATCCGATTACCTAGCAACAAATGCCTCAACTCCAACACCTGTGACCCCAGCCACTGCAGGTGCCCTCTCCTTCAATAGTACCCTGGAACTTGTCAGTGGGAAGGTACACCCTCTCAGGTGTCTCCCACCCAATACTCCTCAGTTGGTGATGGCCTTCTCTCCTGTCCTTGCCCCCTTCCTCCTATCCCATATGCTCTCCACTTTCATTAGCTCCTCTGGGTATTGCTCACTGCTTTTCCAATTTTCCAGTCCCCATCTCTACCCAGGAGCCTCCACCTATCAATGCTTCGTCTGCTTTGTCATCAGCAAAATGGAGGTGACAATGGCACCTGCTCTAAAACTTTCCAGTTGAATTAGACAAGGTGATGTGTATGGTGGTAAGCAGGGTAACTGTGATGTTAGTTATTATCCACCTGCACCATATGGATCCTCACTTAAACCGCTGACATTCTACTGAATCCAGGCCTGTTGGCCAAAAAAAGAAAGAATAGGAAAGAAAAGAAATGGAAAAAATCAATAAATCAGTTTGCTTAATAACCAATTAACTAAATTAACCCAATTAGCTCTGCATACTTCGGGAGTACACACACACACATATAATACATTTAATAAATAGGTAGGTCTTGGCAGAGTTTTAAGAAATGCTCAATTTGTTGAAAGCTGGTTGTCATTAACTGGCTTAGCCTTGCTGTGAACTTATTCTTACTACTGTATTCATGAAGAATATATACATGAATAGTTATAAGAAGACAAACCACCCTACTCAAGAAGGATATGCCAAGGAAGAGCCAAGATGGCGGAATAGACAGATGCTTCCTGCGAGCCCTCTTTACAACAAAGACCCAAAAAAACAAGTGAAACGAGTATATTTATGACAAACTAGGAGCCCTGAGCATCAAAGGCAAGCTTAGACAATGAACTGAGGGGCAGGGGGAGGAAGAGATGGTTCAGAAGCGGAGAGGAGTTACCTGACCTAAATAACAGGGAGCCCTCAGGCACCATTCCCGGGAGAGGCTGCTGCAGGCTGGTACTAGCGTACGGCTGCAGTTTCCTCAGGGAGAAGCAGCCAGCCACACAGCCTACTCATACCGCCAGAACCAGAGAAGAATGGTGCTCTCAGCAAAAGCTAAGTACTTGTGTGTATTTTACCATGCCCAGCCCCCTTCCCACAAGCTGGCTTTAGAGGCTGACTTCCCTGGGCCTGAGATAGCTCCTGCTGAGTCCCTAGAGCCATTCTCCCGGCCTTAAAGAAGAAGTAAATTTGCAGATGAGGGGAAAAGATAATTTGCCAGCTCCACTAACCTGGGGGATCTCAGGACAGAAGCAGGTCCTGTCCAGGCATAAACAGTCCATGGACTTTGAGTACCTTTCCCCTCTGCATGGACCTGTGTGGACCTATTTCAGGAGAATAGATCCTTGTTGGCAGACTCGAACTGTTTCAGCTATACAGCGGAGAGGTGGGTGTTTGATGTTTGACATTGCTTCGCCTATTAAACAGGATCCTCACCTACACACATCAGGGGCCTAAGGACTGGTAGCTCCACTCAGGTCACCAAGCCACCTACAACAGTGGTCCAAGGATAACTGATACCCCCCAGTCCTTACAACCCAAAACATTGGGTGCCCGTGGTCCCTCTGCAGAACGCACTCACCTCCATGCTCTAAGGAACACAGACACGCTTTCCTCAGAGACACCTGGGGGATGATTCTCAGCCCCATGCCTTGTTCAGAGTGTGACCCCCTGATGTGACAAGATACTGGTACCTATACCAATCACCCCTGCCCCTCTAAGACTGTCAGAACCTGTACCACACACTTCGTGACCAGCTACCTGGACACCTGAGTTGAACTCATACAAGAAAAGTGAATGCACTCCTAGACTTACATACCTGATAGCAGCTTTAGCCATCTGGGGACAGGACATCAGAGATCCAAAGGCAAAAATAATCAAGCTAGCTCACTCAAGCAACCCATTTGGGCATATCAAAACAAAACAAAGCAAGAAGCTATGACACAGTAAGCAAACATAAAATAAACTAACACAATAACTTATAAATGGCTCAGAGCAACAGTGACTATCAAGCCACAGAAAGAAAAAGACCATGATCACCTCAACAAGCTCTCACAACAAAAAAACAAGGGATCTTCTAAATGAAAGTGCATTCCTGGAATTACCAGAGGCAGAATACAAAAGATTAATATACAGAACCCTTTAGGAAGGAAATGAGGCAATACACAGAACAAGCCAAGGAACACACAAATAAAGCAATTGAAGAAATTAGAAAGATTATTCAGGAACATAATGAAAAGTTTAATAAGCTGGAAAAACCCATAGACAGATAAGAATCAGAAATTCAGAAGTTTAACAATAAAATTACTGAAGTAGACAACTCAATAGAAACTCAAACAAGCAGAATTGAGCAAGTGGAAGGCAGAATTTCTGAACTTGAAGATAAAGCACTTGGCACTAATGTATTTGAAGAAAAATCAGATAAAAGAATTTAAAAAATGAAGAAACCTTAAGAATCATGTAGGACTCTATCAAGAGAAATAACCTACGAGTGATTGGAGTACCAGAACAGGGAGGGATAACAGAAAATACAGAGAAAATTGTTGAAGATTTGTTGGCAGAAAACTTCCCTGATATCGTGAAAGATGAGAAGATATCTATCCAAGGTGCTTATCAAACTCCACATAAAGTAGATGTTAAAAGACAGTCACAAACACATATTATAATCAAACTTGCCAAAACCAAGAGAGAATTTTAAGAGCAACTAGGGATAAATGAAAAGTCACCTACAAAGGAGAGCCAGTAAGAATAAACTCGGACTACTCGGCAGAAACCGTGCAGACAAGAAGGCAATGGGATGACATATAAAAAATTGAAGGAAAAAAAATTGCCTGCCAAGAATCACATATCCAGCAAAACTGTCTCTCAAATATGAAGGTGAAATTAGGACATTTCCAGATGAACAGAAGTTTAGGGAATTAGTAAAAACCAAACCAAAGCTACAATAAATACTAAAGGGAGTTCTTTGGTTAGAAAACCAATAATATCAGGTGTCAAACTAAGACTAGAACACTGGGCAAAGCAAGCAGAAGTCAACGCAGACAGGGAAATCATAAAAATAAATCAAGATAAAAAAATGCTCAAAACATGGTAACAGCAATCTTATTATGAAAAAGAAGACAACACTAAAACAATAAACAGGGACTAAGAAATGTAGTCATAGATCTTCCATATGGAGGTGAAGATAAGGTGATAAAAAGAAATAAAAGTTAGGTTTAAATTTAGAAAAATAGGGGTAAATAATAAGGTAACGACAAAGGAGACAAACTATCCTACACATCAAAATAAAATATAAGAAAAAAAATAGAGACTCAGGAGAAACAAAATCAACAACAATGAATATGAGGAAAGGACAATATATAAAGATAATCTACTCAGCACATAAAATTATGTGGGAAAAAGAAACTGTCAACAACACACAAAAAAAGACATCAAAATGATAGCACTAAATTCATACCTACCATAATTACGCTGAAAGTAAACAGACTAAATACACCAATAGAGAGACAGAGAGTGGTAGAATGGATTAAAAAACACGATCCATCTATATGCCACCTACAAGAGACACACCTTAGACTTAGAGACACAAACAATCTAAAACACAAAGGATGGAAAAAAGTATATCAAGCTAACGACAATCAAAAAAGAGCAGGAGTGGCAATATTAATTTCTGACAAAATAGACTTGAAAGTTAATTCCATTATTATAAAGGAAAAGAAAGGACACTATATAATGATTAAAGGGACAATATACCAAGAAGATATCACCATATGAAATATTTATGCACCCAATGACAGGGCTGCAAGATACATAAAAAAAAAAAAAACTCTATCAGCACTGAAAAGTGAGGTAGACAGCTCCACAGTAATAGTAGGAGGCTTCAACACACCACTTTCGGTGAAGGACAGGACATCCAGAAAGAAGCTCAATAAGGACACGGAAGATCTAAATGCCACAATCAACCAACTTGACCTCATAGACATATACAGAACACTCCACCCAACAGCAACTAACTATACTTTTTTTTTCTAGTGCACATATTAGATCACAAAGCAAGCCTTAGTAGAATCCAAAACACTGAAATATTACAAAGCACCTTCTCTGACCATGAGGCCATAAAAGTAGAAATCAATAAAGGAAAAGCAGGGAAAAGAAATCAAACACTTGGAAACTGAACAATACCCTGCTCAAAAAAACACTGGATTTTAGAAGACGTTAAGGATAGAATAAAGAAATTCATAGATTCCAATGAGACTGAAAACAGTACCTATCAGAACCTTGGGGACACAGCAAAAGCAGTGCTCAGAGGTCAATTTATATCAATAAATGCACACATACAAAAAGAAGAAAGTGCCAAAATCAAAGAATTATCCCAGCAACTTGAACAAAGAGAAAGAGAGCAACAAAAGAAACCCTCAGGCACCAGAAGAAAACAAATAATAAAAATTAGAGCTGAACTAAATGAAATAGAAAACAGAAAAACAATTGAAAGAATTAACAAGACCAAAAGCTGATTCTTTGAAAAACTCAACAAAATTGATAAACCACTGGCCAAACTGACAAAAAAAAAAAAAAAAAAAAACAGGGGAGGAAGCAAATACCCCAAATAAGAAATGAGATGGGCGATATTACAACAGACCCAACTGAAATTAAAAGAATCACATCAGATTAGTATGAAAAATTGTACTCTAACGAAAACCTAGATGAAATGGATGAATTCCTAGAAACACACTGCCTACCTAAAGTAACACAAACAGAGGTGGAACAACTAAATAGACCCATAACAAAAGAAGAGATTGAAAAGGTAATCAAAAAAACTCCCAACAAAAAAAAGCCCTGGCCCAGAGGGCTTCACTGCAGAGCTCTACCAAACTTTCAGAGAAGAGTTAACATGACTACTATTAAAGGTATTTCAGAGCATAGAAAAGGATGGACTACTTCCACTCTCATTCTATGAAGCCACCATATCCCTGATACCAAAACCAGGTAAAAAAAAAAAAAAAAGACACCACAAAAAAAGAAAATTACAGACCTATATCCCTCATGAACTTAGATGCAAAAATCCTCTACAAAATTCTAGCCAATAGAATTCAACAACATATCAAAAAAATAATTCAAAATGACCAAGTGAGATTCATACCAGGTATGCAGGGATGGTTCAACATTAGAAAAACAATTACTGTAATCCATCATATAAATAAAACAAAAGACAAGAATCATATGATTTTATCAATTGATGCAGAAAAGGCATTTGACAAAGTTTCAACACCCTTTCATGACAAAAATTCTCAGCAAAATGGGAATAGAAGGAAAATTCCTCAACATAATAAAGGGCATTTATACAAAGCCAATAGCCACCATCATCCTAAATGGAGAGAGCCTGAAAGCATTCCCCTTGAGATCGGGAACCAGACAAGGATGCCCTTCATTGCCACATTTATTCAACATTGTGCTGGAGGTCCTAGCCAGAGCAATTAGACTAGATAGAGAAATAAAGGGCATCCAGATTGGCAAGAAAGAAGTAAAAGTATCTCTATTTGCAGATGACTTGATCTTGTACACAGAAAACCCTAAGGAATCCTCCAGAAGACTACTGAAACTAATTGAAGAGTTCAGCAGAGTATTGGGATACAAGATAAACATACAAAAATCAGTTGGATTCCTCTACACCAACAAAAAGAACATCCAAAAGGAAATCACCAAATCAATACCATTTACAGTAGCCCCCAAGAAGATAAAATACTTAGGAATAAATCTTATCAGAGATGTAAAAGACTTATACAAAGAAAACTACAGTACACTTCTGCAAGAAACCAAAAGAGACTTACATAAGCGGAAAAACATACCTTGCTCATGATAGGAAGACTTAACATTACAAAAATGTCTATTCTACCAAAAGCGATCTATACATTTAATGCAATTCCGATTCAAATTCCAATGATTTTTTTAATGAGATGGAGAAAAAAGTCACCAATTTCGTGTGGAAGGGAAAGAGGCCTCAGATAAGTAAAGCGTTACTGAAAAAAGAAGAACGAAGTGGGAGGCCTTCTCTACCTGATTTTAGAACCTATTATACCACCACAGTAGTCAAAACAGCCTGGTACTGGTACAACAGATACATAGACCAATGGAACAGAATTGAGAATCCAGACATAAATCCATCCACATATGAAGTTGATATTTGACAAAGGCCCCAAAACAGTTAAATGGGGAAAAGATAGCCTTTCTAACAAATGGTGCTGGCATGACTGGAAATCCATCTGCAAAAAAATGAAACAAGACCCATACCTCCCTCCATGCACAAAAACCAGCTCAAAATGGATCAAAGACCTAAATATAAAATCTAAAATGATAAAGATCATGGAAGAAAAAATAGAGACAATGTTAGAAGCCCTAATACGTGGCATAAACAGTATACGAAACATTACTAATGATGCAGAAGAAAAACTAGGTAACTGGGAGCCCCTAAAAATCAAACACCTACGCTCATCCAAAGACTTCACCAAAAGAGTAAAAAGATTACCTATAGGCTGGGAAAAAGTTTTTAGCTATGACATTTCCAATCAGCATCTGATCTCTAAAATCTACATGATACTGCAAAAACTCAACTACAAAAAGACAGATAACCCAATTTAAAAAAGGGCAAAAGATATGAACAGACACTTCACTAAAGAAGACATTCAGGTAGCTAACAGGTGCATGAGGAAATGCTCATGATCATTAGCCATTAGAGAAATGCAGATCAGAACTACAATGAGATTTCACCTCACTCCAACAAGGCTGGCATTAATCCAAAAAAACACAAAATAATAATTGTTGGAGAGGCTGTGGAGAGATTGGAACGGTTACACACTGCTGGTGGGAATGTAAAATGGTAGAACCACTCAGGAAATCGATTTGGTGCTTCCTTAAAAAGCTAGAAATAGAACTACCATACTATTCAGCGATCTCACTCCTTGGAATATATCCTAGAGAAATAAGAGCCTTTACATGAGCCATGTTCACTGCAGCACTGTTTACAATAGCAAAAAGATGGAAGTAACGAAGGTGCCCATCAATGGATGAATGGATAAATAAATTATGGTATATTCAAACAATGGAAGACCACGCATCGATAAAGAACAGTGATGAATCTGTGAAACATTTCATAACGTGGAGGAAGCTGGAAGGCATTATGCTGAGTGAAATTCATCAGTTGCAAAAGGAAAAATACTGTATAAGACCACTATTATAAGAACTCGAGAAATAGTTTAAACAAAGAAGAAAATATTCTTTGATGGTTATGAGAGGGGGGAGGGAGGAAGGGGGGAGAAGGGTATCCACTAATTAGATAGTAGATAAGAACTACTTTAGGTGATGGGAAAGCCCACAAGACACAATACAGGCAAGGTCAGCACAATTGGACTAAACCAAAACCAAGCAGGTTTCCTGAGTGGACTGAATGCTTCGAGGGCCGGCATGGCAGGAGCAAGGGTTTGGGGACCATGGGTTCAGGGGACATCTAAGTCAATTGGCATAATAAAATCTACTAAGAAAACATTCTGCATCCCATTTTGGAGAGTGGCGTCTGGGGTCTTAAATGCTAGCAAGCAGCCATCTAAGATGCATCAATTGGTCTCAACCCACCTGGAGCAAAGGAGAGTGAAGAACATCAAGGACACAAGGTGATTATGAGCCCAAGAGACAGAAAGGGCCACATGAACTAGAGACTTACATCATCCTGAGACCAGAAAAACTAGATGACACCCAGCTACAACCGATGACAGCCCTGACGGGGAACACAACAGAGAACCCCTGAGAGAGCAGGAGAGCAGTGGGATGCAGACACCAAATTCTCATAAAAAGACCAGACTTAATGGTCTGACTGAGACTAGAAGGACCCCGGTGGTCATGGCCCCCAGACCTTCTGTTGCCCCAGGACAGGAACCATTCCCGAAGACAACTCTTCAGACATGGATTGGACTGGACATTGGGTTGGAGAGGGATGCTGGTGAGGAGTGAGCTTCTGGGATCAGATGGACACTTGAGACTATGTTGGTATCTCCTGCCTGGAGGGGAGATGAGAGGGTGGAGGGGGTTAGATGCTGGCGAAAAGGACACGAAGGGAGAGAGTAGAGGGAGAGAGTGGGCTGTCTAATTAGGGGGAGAGTGGTTTGGAGTATGTAGCAAGGTGTATATAAGTTTTTGTGTGAGAGACTGACTTAATTTGTAGACTTTCACTTAAAGCACAATAAAAATTAAAAAAGAAAAAAAAGAACAATATGCCATTTGAAAGCAGTCAAGAAGAATACGTTCTTCAAAAAATTCTTGAAACATGTCTTTTGGTAAATGTGGAATATTCAGTAGACTGGTCGTTTTTGGCAAATTTGCCTGTCAGCTCAGTCTTGGGAGCTGCTCTGCTTGTCTTGTTAATAGTGTCAGCAACCAGCCCTCTTGTACTTCCCTGACCTCATCTGGGAAAACTCCAGCCCTCGGCGAGCCCTGCCACCCTTTTCCTGATCCAGGCAGAGTGCTCTGCCAAGCACAGGGAGTCACCCACCCAGCTTCCCAGGCCGGGGCCTCTGAAGTTTGCACCTCCACCCTCACCTGAGCCTTCAAGGATCCAAAAAAAAGACCAAACCTGTTGCCATCAAGTCAATTCCGACTCATAACGACCCTCAAGGATACTCAGCACTATGACCAGGCGCTCCTTTGCCACGACTTCTCCGCTCCCACTCCCAGCAGCTCATCCAAACCTCTACACCCTCGTTGGTGCCCCCCCCAATTCCCAAGCCTCCCCACCTTGTCATTGTGGTATCATCATTCCACAGTCCCCCCTTCAGGACAGCAAGGCCATTGGTTGGCAGCTGCTGCCACCCGCTACTTCCCACCATGGCTTCCTCCTTCCCCCAGGCTACCCCTGTTGGCTAATCCCTCTGCTGGGACCTTATTCTTTGTGTCCCCTCAGGACTGTGCTCTCTACAGAGGGCTGCTTTTTACACCATCAATGTGATTCGCTCAGGTTTGTTGAGGGTGGAAAACACTGATAGGATCAGTGAGTTCCAGCCCAAATGGCGCCATTTTACCCACAAGTGATTTTCCATTCCTTCAGAAACAAAAATAGAATCCAAGGTCATGCTAATAAACAATGAGCCTGTTTGGCATGGAATGATTTTGAACTGACAATCAGGCCTCAGTCTGCAGTGCTCTGATTTACTTTACCTAGTGAGTCAGTGAGTCAGTGATGCTCAGGCCCTGATTCCCCCAATCTAGTCCAAGAGAAAGAAGTCAAGGGAAGGTCCCTTCCAATCCCCACTGTCGCACACACACACATAGACACATGCAACAAATATTTACACACCACCAACACACACACAAGAAATACACATCACCAACACACACACATACACAACACACACTAACACACGAACACCCACACACATACACAAACACACACGTATACAACAGACACTGCCAACACACATACACACACAAACATATTCACACATTGTCAGCATACACAGACCACTGACACACACCCACATCACACACACAAACACTCATATACGCACACATCATGGACACACACAAACACACACACTGCCAACACACATACACACACTCTGCCTGTGCACACACACACCCCCCACACACACATGCACACCGCACGTCGCAGCTGGTTCTCGCAGCCACAGCCCATCCAGGCCCAGCAGGTCTGGGTCAGTCCACGAGAACCGCCAAGCGCACAGTGAACCACAGGAGCATGGACCTGGCTGGTCTCTGAGCTGTTTCCAGTAACAGAGTCTTGGCTGTGTCCTGCAGTGACCACCATTTGCAATGATTACTTTCCAATAGGACTGCAACGCCCTCTTTCAAGTCACACACTCACATACACACAAATGGCTGGGCTTGTTTTCTGTGCAAAGGCAGGAGCTGTAATTACAGCAATCTCATAAACAACTGATGGAGACGCTGGCAGGACAGAGTGTTTCGCTTACTCCCGGTGCGAGGCCGCAAGTGTGCTATGTCCCTGAGACCTTAGAGTTCTGGTCTTCTGATGCGCTCAGCTCTCTTCCAAGGAGAGAGAACAAAGTTTTAGAGGGTTTCGTGTTTTTTTTTTTTCAAGAAAAAATTTAAATTGTAAGTTTACTGCAGGTTCATTGAGACATGGGAGGACATGTCCTGCCCTTCAGCTTCAGGAAAACAATTTTCACCAAGGTAAACAACGACTCTCTGATAGCCCAGTCCACAGAGAACTTCCCTGGTCCTGTTCGATCCGGACTTCCCTGTAGTGTCTGGTGCTTTGGGACGGTCCTTTCTCTTTGAAGCCCCCCCCTCCTCCCGCCACTGTCGTGATCCTGTCCCCCAGCACCTGGTGCAGGTAGGTGGTCCATGAGAGGTGTGGCCGAGGTGGTTGTTAGTATTATTATTTGCTGTATAACAACTGTTTCCTCCCCAATATAAGGCTTTGGCAAATTCCAAATCTGGCACCAATTAACTCATCTTTAAAAATGCATGAAATGGATCTAGTCCCTGAAATATTTTTGTACTGAAGGAAACAAACTCAGTTTTAGAGAACACGAATTTGTGTGTGACCACAGCAGTTACCCTGAGAAGAGGGAGGCATTCCCTCCAGAGTCCTCCCAGGGAGCCTAGTCTTTAGGGGCGAGCAGTATAAGCACATGCCCTGAGTGCCCCAGTTTCTCAGGGAGTCCCCAAAATCTGCAGTATTTCTGAGGGTGTGGCCGCAGCCTTGGGTCTAAGCTGTCTGTGGGGGTAGGAGCGGTGAGCTGGCTCTTGTAATCAGATATTTTCCTGATTTTTCATTCCTTCAGAAACAAAAATAGAATCCAAGGTCATGCTAATAAACAATGAGCCTGTTCGGCATTGAATGATTTTGAAATGACATGCCACCTGGGCGGAGGCATCAGATCTCCCTCACACAGGTCTGTGGGAATAAGCCATTCCCTTCTCCACGGGAGCCCCAGCAGAAGAAGGCTGCCTCTGGCACCTGGTCCCTCTCACGGCAACCCCACTGGCCCACTTTTTCCAACACAGCTCTGAATAATGACATTCTCATGCCGAAGACATCGCTCCAAGCGTGCAGGGATGGTGAGCACGCCGATGTTCTGGAATGAGAGCATGGTTCAACAGATCCCCTGGAAGCTGGGCTGTTTCTGCTAGCTTGGAGGAAGTTCAATTTAGTGTTCAAAAATCTTCCTGGAAGAAAATCAGATCTCACTCACTGAAGATGGAAGCCTTCAACATGCCATATTTTTGCCTTCGGAGACATCATCATTTGCCCACAGATTTTGGGAAGTTCAGAAACAGCTCCAGTGCCAGCTGGCACAACTCAGTGCTGGGGCCTGGATGCTGTGTGGAGAGCTCAAGGACATGACACATCACATCAACACTGGTTCCAATGCCCCTACGTGCACAGACTCCACTCTGCTTAACTCTCAGAGCTGCTAGGTCACGCCAACTCTGACTACAAGCTCTATTAAAATGGACCCCAGGATCCAGCCCCACAGCAAACATTGCCTCATGGTAAAACCTCTCCCAGGATAAAATCATTCCTTGGTCCAGACCCAAAACTAGAACACAAAGAGAAAGACAATGAATATTGGCCTCCCTCTCTCCCATAGCGTCCATTCCATGCATGCGTCTGCCATGCTCATACCAGGGTGGCTGATGTCAAAGAAGTGGTGAATCTGTATGCCTCGTTGTCTGATGCCTCTCCCATGGGTGGGTCCCTCTCGTGGGCATCATCATGTGAAGCAAAGAACTTCACAGTTCCCACCCACTCCACATGCCTCTGCCCCAGACCTTTTCTCCCCTGTCTTCCGCACTTCTCTGTTCATGCCCGTGACCAGTGAGCCAACTCTTTCTCCACTGCCCATAAGTCCATGTATGCTCTAACCTTGGGCTGCTTCTTCTACAAAGAGTGAAGGACCAGGCACACACCCCAAAGCTGCACCCACTAGAGGATGTCACTAACCCCTGTCCGTCAAGGCCACTCCCAACAGATGTGACAGTGCAGCTCCCACCCATATTTGGTTTGTACCCACATACCAAGCTGACCCATCCATAAAACAAACCTAGGCTTTTTCCTTCTCCATTAGCTACTCATAAGAAACTTGCCATCTGGCCACAGTTGTGAGGGATGTCCCGCCCACCCCAACCACTGTACTCCTATGATCTCTACTAAAAACGAGAATTAATCTAAAAATCGTCACAGCAACATTGTTCTTCTGCTAGCTATTTGATGTGTATTCCCCATGGATTTTTGTAGGTCATGTGGTTCTCTGAAGTCACTTGAAATTTCCTGAGTGATAGGAGTGTCTTTGTTATTCATGGTGGGCCCCTGGGACCACACCTGATAGTTTATGCTAGCAAGGTGACTCAGGGTGGGACTGGTCACACCCAGTAGTCTTAGGATAACAGCTGGCCATGTCAGAAAGGCCAACCATATGACTCAGGGTGGAGCTTTGGGTTACACGATACTAGTTGGCTTACAGACTGAGTTCAACCACATGGGCAATCAATAGAAACTTTGGATGCCGAAGCTCAGGTGAGCTTCCTGGGTTGGCAATACTCTGCATGTTGTCACACGTCAGTATCAGGAGGGTAATACACCCTGAGGACACTGGAGCCGTCACATTTGGAACCCTCCCAGACCTCACTCTGTTTGTCTCTTCCCTTGGCTGATTTTAAAGTATCCTTTCCCTGTTTAAACATGACTGTGAGTATCAAAAGTTTTAGTGAATTATGTGAGATTTTCTGGTGAATTATCAAACCCGAAGGTCTTTTACAGAAACCCTCAAACTTGCAGCAGGTACCAAGGTGAGAGCGGTCTTGTGGTGACTCTCCCCTCTGAGTTATAGTTGGACCCTAGCTGCTTGCAGTTGGGGTCAGGAGTCTTGAGCAGTCTGGAGGACTGTGCCCTTTGCTTCAAAGTTTGGCTAACTCCAGGTAGTTCCCCAGAAGGGAAGACCCCAAAAAGCCTGGGCAAGTATCCATGGTAAAGATTCCCTAATCTTTCCCAAAGAAACCTAAGGCCATTTACTTGGGCAACTGTATGCCGTGGGAAGGGGAATACCCAAACATTTCAAGGACCCTTAAACACAGGGTCTGAGTTGACATTGACATCCAGGGACATGAAGAGTCATCATGCCACCATATTAGAGGGTTCACATAGGATTCTGCTAATAAATGAAGTCCAGACCCAGGCTTACAGTGTGTCCACTGGATCCATGGACCCACTCAGTGGTCATCCCCCAGTCCCTGAACGTATACTTAGAATTGACATACTTGTAGTTGGTGCAAAAACTTCATTGAATTGTTAACCTCTGGGTTAAGGGAAAGGCCAGTGGACACTTCTGAGATTTCCCCCAAGCCCTGGGCAAGGTAGAAGTAACAAATAGTATTTTATCATGGGGGATGGTGTAGAAATTATCCGCACCCATGGGTACCTAAAGCCTATATGGTGATCTGAGGAAAGAATGGGTTTGCAAGGAGAAAACCCAGTCCTCCTGAGGTCACAGGCTGGGCTTTGTTCACCCTTGTTCAGCAACGTCCCATCACCTGACTGCCTGGAAGGAGAGAGAGAGAACCATGTGGGAGCGTGAGTCCATCACTTGACTGCCATACCTGAGCCTGCAAGGTGAGAGAGAGAGAGCGAGAGAGCCATGTGAAAGCATGTGTCCATCACCTGACTCCTGTACTGGAGCCTGAAAGATGAGAGAGAGATAGGGAGCCATGTCGGAGTATGGGTCCATCACCTGATTGCTGTACCTGAGCCTGGAAAGTGAGACAGAGAGAGCCATGTGGGAGAATGGGTCCATCACCTGACTCCTGTACCTGAGCCTGGAAGGTGGGAGAAAGAGAGCCTTGCAGGAACATGGGTCCATCACCTGACTGCCATACCTGAGCCTGGAAGGTGAGAAAGAGAGGACCGTGTGGGATCATGGGTGGCTCCGCCCGCCTTCCCCTTGATGAGTGTTCAGCCCCAGGTGGCCCTGAGACACCCACCTGCTGCCCCCACAGTGATCTCTCCCTGTTCCCACACCTGACCGTGTCTCCAGACGCACAGCTTCCACATGACGCTGCCTGGACACAGTGCTGCCTTCACCTTGTGAGCAGTGTGGTTTTTCTTAATTTCCCCAACATTTGTCCATTTTAATGGACTTCTCCATGAACATGGGAGTTCGGAGTCATGGAATCTGGGGTTTTCTCGTAAGGAAATCATCCTCCACCATTAGGTTAATGACCCCAGGTTGGGGGAGAACAGCTCAGGAGCTGGGAATTTGCCATGCAGGTGTGGCTCTGCTCTTCAGGTGACTCTGCAGAATGCTCCAAGCATGGGAGGGCTGGCTGCTACAGAAGAGAGGTCATTTTTCGTCCCCTGTCACAAAAAATGGAAAGCTTGGAAAGCACCATGAGGAAGTTTTTTAAACTTTTATGAATTATTTCCACAAGGAACCATAAGCATTTTTCACTGCAGCCATTTCAGGCTCAGTGAAGCAGTGAGTGGGCCGAGAGTTCCTTGGTTTTACGATTACAAGGGCAAGTTCAGGTGCCCAGTCACCAGGCTGGGTGGAAAGTCAACCTTCTTCTGGGGCTGAAATCAATCCAGTCAGGAAATAAGAAAGTGAGATGCAAGAGGAACCTGGGGACAGCTGTGGGGGACTTCTCTCCTGCCACAGAGCCAGGGGGTCTGGACCTGTAGCCCCACTTCTGAACAAAATGCTCTCTGTCGGGCCCTGGGGTCACACCGTGTGCGTGGAGGAGTGGCCACAGCCACATTTGCTCCCCCTGTGGCTGGAGGAAAAGGAGCCCTGGTGGCACAGTGGTTAAGCAGTCGGCTGCTAACCAAAAGGTCAGCAGTTTGAACCCAGAGCAGCTCCTCAGGAGAAAGCCGTGGCAGCCTGATTCTGTAAACCTCCCAGCCTAGGAGACCCTATCGGGCAGTTCTACTCTGTCCTGTAGGGTCTCTTTGGGAATGGGGTCTTTGCAGAGGTAATGAAGTTAAGGTGAAGTCATCCCGGAGTAGGGTGGCCCTAACCCAGTGACCAGTGTGCTTAATAAGGAGAGAAATTCAGAGACACAGACACACAGAGGGAAGACAGCCACGTGAAGACGAAGGCAGAGACTGGAGTGATGCTGCTGCAGGCCAAGGAATGCCTGGAGCCACCAGCAGCTGGAAGAGGCAAGAAAGCATTTTCCCCTAGAGCCTTAGAGCCTTCAGAGGGAGTGTGGCCCTGCTGACACCTTGATTTTGGACTTCTGGCCTCCAGAACTGTGAGAGAATAAATGTCTGTGGTTCTAAGCCAACCAATGTGTGGGGCTTTGTTACAGCCAACCCAGGAAGCTCACACAGGGGTGTAACGACAGGCACATTGACTGCGCAGCCGTCCAGGTGTGCGCCCACAGGTGACAGCTCGCTGCAGCCTCAGTACCAGTGCAGGCCTTTTGCTGGAGATTAGGCTTTGTCAGACCTGGGTACACCAGCTGGGCAAGAAGAGGTTGTTCTCAGGAGTTCCATCTGCATTTCCTAGGCAGCACTGATGAGAGCAAGCAGCCAAAGTGTAGTCAGAAAACACGCAAACAAGAGTTACAAAGGCAGCTTTAAGCTTCGATTTCCAAAAGGTGTTTGGCAGGCAGCTCATAGTTGTGCACAGCTGTGTGATAACACGGTTAGTTAGTTGACTGGTGTTGAGGACCGGGAGGATGCACACAGAGGCACACCGGCCACTGGCATCAGTGACTACACTGGACAAGCTGTGCTTTTCAAACCATCATTTTCTTGTTATGTTAAATAGCTAGGTAGGTTGGGCAAAACTGTTCCCCAAGGAACTTTTCCAGATTACCAGCGCATACCAGTTGGGAATAATTGGAAATTTAAGGGGGGAAAGCAGCCGACTGGCTTGTAAGAGGCAAACCAGATGCCGTTGGAACCCGGCAGTCAACTAGCATGGAAGAGCCACCCACAAGAGCGGCAGGACTGGGTGCCGCTGCCCCAAAGTTTCAGGCAAATTCCAGTGAGTTCAGGCATCAGGTTGTCCGGGAGAGCCAGGGATTGGGCTCGGGACTGCCGAGTACATGTCTGTGAAGCCAGCCAGAGGAGCAGACTGCCCTGGGTAGTCAGGCTCCCCAGGAGAAATCTCCACCCCTCCACACCCGCACAGCCCACCTGGGCCCGTGGGAGTTATGACAACGCTCCATCATGAGAGCTGAGTGTACATCAGACACTGTTCTCAGTGCCTCTCAGGGGATGACTCAGGCTTACCCGCACAGCAACCCTCGGAGGTAGGAATGGTGATCAGCCTGTGAGATGGATGAGGAAACTGAGTCACAGAGAGGCGTACGTAGACACTAGTGCGGCTAGAGTCCCTGGGACTTGAACCCCGGACTCCGATCTCTGAAACCCACACCGGAAAAGTGGTGCCCACATTGCTTCAAGAGCCACCGGCCAGGGCCATCCCAAGAGAGCAGGGCCCCAGAGCGGCCCCAGGGTCCCCTCCAGGAGAGTAAGCGTCCACCTAGGAGGTGGAGGGGGAGGCCTAAGCAGCTGCAGCCAGGCTGCAGGAGCCCCCTGCCCATTGAGGAACAGGGAGCCAGGCAGCGGTGGGTTTAAATATGAGCCCCAAACCGCAAGGCACACCCAAGACCTGCTCCAAGGGCCAGCAATGGGTCATTCCCACGCTGCTCCACACTGGAGGCCCTACAAATCACACTCCAAGGGCAAGAGCATAAGAGGGGTGTTGCTTTTATTTTTTAGCTTGTACTTCATTGACATAAATGGGGATCCACATGCATGGTAAGAAATAATTCAGAGAGATCCCTGCACATTTTCCAGTCTCCTCAGTGGGAACATTCTGCAAAACTATGGCCAGGATATTGACGTTGGTACAATCCACCAATCTTGTTCCGTTTTACATGTACTTGTGTGAGTGTGTGTGTGTGTGTGTGTGTATCATAACCAGGATATTGATGTTGGTACAATCCACCAATCTTGTTCAGTTTTTCATGTACTTGTGTGAGTGTGTGTGTGTGTGTGTGTGTGTGTGTATCATAACCAGGATATTGATGTTGGTACAATCCACCAATCTTGTTCAGTTTTTCATGTACTTGTGTATGTGTGTATGTGTCATAACCAGGATATTGACGTTGGTACAATCCACCAATCTTGGTCAGTTTTACATGTACGTGTGTGTGCCTACGTGTGTATCATAGCCAGGATGTTAACTTCGGTACAATCCACCAATCTTGGTCAGTTTTACGTGTACTTGTGTGAGTGTGTGTGTGTGTGTATCATAGCCAGTATATAGACATTGGTGCAATCCACCAATCTTGTTCAGTTTTACCTGTACTTGTGTGTGTGTGTGTGTGTGTGTGTGTGTGTGTGTGTATCATAACCAGGATATTGACATTGGCACAATCCACCACTCTCGTTCAGTTTTATGTGTACTTGTGTGTGTGTGTGTGTGTGTCTGTATCATAACCAGGATATTGACGTTGGCACAATCCACCAATCTTGGTCAGTTTTACATGAACGTGTGTGTGCCTGCATGGGTATCATTGCCAGGATATTAACTTTGGCACAATCCACCAATCTTGGTCAGCTTTACACATCCTTACATATGTACCTGTGCATGTGTGCGTGTGTGTGTGTGTTCAGATCCGTACAATGTTCTCACGTACATAGGTTCATGTGTCCAACACCACAATCAAGGTACTGAACAGTTGTATCACCACCTGGATCCCTCCTGTGTCCTCTTATAATCCCACCACCGCCCCAAACCAGTTGCCAGGGAGACACCTCCGACTCATGGCGACCCCATGTGTATCAGAGTAGAATTATGCTCCATAAGGTTTTCAATGGCTGACTTTTGGAAAGTAGATCTGCAGACCTTTATTCCAAGGCACCTCTGGGTGCGTTTAAGCCTCCAACCTTTCTGTACGTAGCCGAGCACTTAACTATTATGGCACCCAGCCCAACTCCCCTTCCCTGTACAGTGGCCACCACTAAACTGGAGACCTAACCTGTCCTCCATTGCCAACATTTTGTCATTTAAAAGGTGTTATAAAAATGCAAACACATGGCACATACTTTGGAATTGGCTCTTTCCTATTCAGCATAACTCCGTGGAGACCCATCCAGAGTGTGGAGCTGAGTAGCGTTCCTTTAACCACTCACCCCTTGGAGGACTTCTGGGCTGATTCCAGTTTTTGTCTATAACAAGTAAAGCTGCTATAAGCAACCATGCACAGGTTTGGTCTGAATATAAGTCTTCATTTCTCTGTATAAATGCCCAAGGATGCAATTACTGGGTCATTGGCAAACGCATATTAACTTCTCTAAGAAACTGAGAAGCTGTTTCCAGAGGGGCTGTGCTGTTTTCTATGCCCACCAGCAGTGTATGTGTGATCCAATTTCTCCACACTGTCGCCAGCATTTGCAGCTGCCTTGTTTTCTATGTTAGGTGTACAGTGGTATTGCATAGTGGCTTTAATTTGCATTTCCCTAGTAGCTGATGAGTCAGAATTGACCTCTCCACCAATACCATGTGGTCTTGATTACTGTAGTTTTATAATAAGCCTTGAAATCAAGTAGACTGCTTCTTGCTGATTGATTCTTCTTCTTCATCAAAATTGTTTTAGCTGTTTGAGGGCCTGTCTTGCCATTTGCATTTTAGAATAAGCTTGCCCATGTCTATAAATAGTCTTCCTGTGATTTTGGTAGGTATTGCTTTAAACCTATGCATCAGTTTGGGGGAAGTTGACTTCCTAAGTTTTTTCAGCCCGTGAGCATGGTATGTCTCTCCGTTTATTTAGGTCTAATTTGATTTCTTTCAGGAGCATTTTGTAATTTTCAGCATACAGATCTTGCACAGGGTTTAAGTGTATACCTAAGTATTTCATTTTCTTAGGAACTATGTCAGTGGGTCCTGCCAGAAATGGATGACACATTCTCAGTAGGCAGTTGGAGGCCTTTAATAAAAGAATCTCTTACATGAGCGTAGGTGAAGTCTGTGGGAGCCACGAGGAACAGTGCAGTTATCAGGACAGCCTGAGCCTTAGGGGCAAGAGGAGGGGGCTAAGGAGGGCTGCCTGGCAGGATCTGTGGCTTCAGTAGTGGAACAGAAAGATCACATGATTCCAAGGAGAGGGAACCAGGAAATGACTATGCTGACACCCCTGTCTTCAGGCCCTCCTGCCTCCTGCCCATGGCCCCCCGACCATGAACTGCAACAGAACACCAGCGGGGAGGAAGCACGTGGATGGAAGCACTCCAGCCTAAACAGGGTGGAGAGGATGTAGAGTGGACACCCAGGCTGCAGGCTTGACTCTGAGATTCTTTACATTCATTGTCGCTCAGAAATGACTCATGCCCAGAAGTAATTTTTAACTAATGACCGGCGGTTTGTAGTGCTGGCCTGTGCTGGAACATGCATTTTCTACACATGCATAGCCACGAGAGAAGCTGCTGCAGACAGATGGAGGTCCCTCCATGCTCACCCCAACTGCAGCCTCATCCTGGCAGAGAGAGTGTCCGCTCCCAACTGTAGCCTCAGCAGCCAAGTCGTGGAGGAAGGACATGTTCACTCTCAGAGGGACGTGTCTACCCCCAGAGGGACCTGTTAATCAGCAGAGGGATGTATTCACTCCCAGAGGGACGTGTCCACTCCCGGAGGGATGTCTTCACCCCCAGAGGGATGTGTTCCCTTCCAGAGGGGTGTCTTCCTCCCCAAAGGAATGAATCTACCCCCAGAGGGGCATGTCTACCCCAGAGGGACATCTTCATCCCCAGAGGGACGTGTTCACCCCCCAATTACAACCTCATCATGAAGAAAGAACAGGACATTTGCACGAGTTGCTCACAGCAGCTGCAGCTTCACATTCACAGGAGGCCCTGGAAGGAAATGCAGAGGTGGCCTCAGGTGTGTGCCCACCGGGGAGGCCCAGGATAGAGTCCACACCCCAGCAGCAGGGCTGGAGCTCACTGGATGCCAGGAACGGAACGCTTGAGTCACTCAGCACCAAGAGGAGGTACTGAGTCAGGGGTGGTGGAGGGCTCCAGGTCAGAGCCCACGGCCGCCCCACCTCCGTCTGCTGCAGCTGGGCACCTGGCCGTGCCTTTTCTCAGGAAGGAAGTAGAGCCCTGAGCTCGCAGCCCACAAGTGAACACCTTTCCAGGGAGGAGCCTTCACCTTCCCATCACCCAGCCCTCCCAGAGCAAGTGGACCGGGGCCCAACAGCATACACTAAAACAACCTCCTGACACAGAGTTGGTCCTGCTATCCCCACGCCTGTCGCCGATGTGCTGACCCAGCCAGCCCGGCCCATACCAGCCAGCCCCCCCTACACCAGCCAGCCCCCACACACCAGCCAGCCCCCCCCCACACCAGCCAGCCCCCCCACACCAGCCAGCCCCCACACACACCAGCCAGCCCCCCCACACCAGCCAGCCCCCACACACACCAGCCAGCCCCCGTCCCCCACACCAGCCAGCCCCCCCACGCCAGCCAGCCCCCCCACACCAGCCAGCCCCCCCACACCAGCCAGCCCCCCCCACGCCAGCCAGCCCCCCCTACACCAGCCAGCCCCCACACACCAGCCAGCCCCCCCACACCAGCCAGCCCCCACACACCAGCCAGCCCCCACACACACCAGCCAGCCCCCCCACACCAGCCAGCCCCCCCACACCAGCCAGCCCCCCCACACCAGCCAGCCCCCCCACACACCAGCCAGCCCCCACACACACCAGCCAGCCCCCGCCCCCCACGCCAGCCAGCCCCACCCACACCAGGAAAGGGAGGCTCAGGAGCTGCAGCACTGGGCCAGGGCACAGCCAGAACCAGAGGCCAGGACAACCCCCTCGCCTGCCCAAGGCTCCTACCTGGGGTTCCTCCCACCACGGGACAGGTCACTAGGACAAGAGGCACATCCATGTGACTCCGTCATGGGGCCCAGATCCCGAGCACCAGAGCTTGGGCTGCACACCACACCACCTCTCCATCCACACACACACATATGCATTCACACACACAGACATAGACTCACATACACACACTCATATATGCTCACACACACACCTACAGACATAGGCCACGAACACACACGCACACATAGACTCACACACACACACATAGACTCACACACATACATACAAACATAGACTCACATACACACATGCATATATATACCCACATACACACATGCATACATAGACTCATATACACACAAATATAGACTCCCACACACGTACATATTTCCTTACATAGACTTGCATACGCACACCCAGACTCTCACACACACACACACACACAGGCTGCCAATGGTGCTCCTCTTTCCTTCCAGGGACCACGCAGACCTCCTCAAACCTCTGAAAGTCTCCCAGGAATGAACCAGAGGCCCTCAGCCTCACGCCCCTACAGACAAACGTGCCGTGACGTCATGAGGTGAAGTCAGTTCTTTAAACTTGTCTGCAGGAATGTGGGACCCAGGTACATAGCTGGAGGCTGCCCAAGTGACCCTGTGCTCCACAGGTTGGGTCTGACGTGACAAATCACAGTTACTACAGCCACTGCGGATTGTCAGTGATTAGCAGAGATTACCCTAATTGAATTAGCACGGCCATCTGATGTTTATGATGATCTCTAATGGTGCTTATTTCTAAAATGAAGTGTGCAGCTCTTTAATTGTTCACAGTTAGAAAGAAACAGCTAGAGAACATTTTCAACAATTAAGAAAATGATGTTTTAAATGATGAACATACTGTATGTGTTTGTACTTTAAGAAAACAGACTCTGGTAATGTTTGGGAAAATTAGTGAAAATTTACTGATTTGCAGAAGAAAAATAGTTCTGTCTGGTGCTGCCAGGTGGAGTCAGTGGGCACCGACTGGCCTGGGAAGGCCGCGTCCATCTATTACCGGACTGGGAAAGGTGGGTTCTTGTCCAGGGCGCTCAGACCTGCCAATGATCTGGACACCAGCCTTTGAGAAAAGGAAACTAACTTCGTTGCAATGCACAGAGCAAGGAGCTGCGAGAAAGTTCCTCAGATCTGACTGCCCAAGCTATGGGGAAGCAGGGCTTATATGTGATTTGAGCAGCAAGTTGACAACCACACAGGCTACTGGGGAGGGAAAATTCTAGAAGGGGGTCAAGAAACATAAGGTGACATGGTTCTTGTCGGACCTCTGGCTTCAGAATAGGGTCCAGGTGACGATTTTTCTTCTGATTCGTTCCTCCTGTTGCTGAGTCCTCTGTTAAGGTCAATTAGTGGTCACAGCTGGCCCTTCTCTGCACGTGGGGCAGGCCAAATCTGGCTAGGGCTAGTTTAAGGACTAATGAAAATTTACTGGCATTGATAGGGTCAGGTTACGTGTCCACAGCTAGAAGCTGCCTGCCAGGAGCACACCCAGGCCTGCCCAGGCCCTCAGGTCGGCTGAACAAATCCCACTGCCCACACTCCAAGCCCAGGGACTGGGCACTCATTGCCCACCCACCTGCCCACCTCTGCTCTTCTGATTCTCAAAGATCGTATGTGCTGCGGCCAGGGTTCACAGAAGCAGTCCCCAACGGCTGAACCCTCAGCTCCCCACAGATCCTCCTTGGATTTATGGGGCCTTCAGGAGCCCACTGATATCCTGAGAGGTCAGGGACGCTGGCCTGGCCTGAGAATGAGGCCGTGCCCTAACAGCCAGGCCCAGATCTGAACTTAGCCCTGCCCCCACCTCACATTGGCCAGGCACCTGGAGGACCTCTCAGCCCTTGAGCCAAGGGTCCTCAGTGTGTGGCAGAGACACTGATATCTCCAGGGTTCTGAGAGTTGGGGTGGGGGAGGCAGGGGGCACCGTGGAAGCCCGTTTCTACATGTAGCACTTGGCGACAAGTTAGTGGGGCTGATCGAGCCTGGCTCCGGGTTTCTAGGGGGTTGTCAGGGCTAATGGTGAAGGGCCTTGTGATGGTTATGGTTGTGTGTCAACTTGGCTGGGCCGTGATTGTCAGTGGTTTGACAATTATGATGTAGTTTGGCAGTTGTGTAATGGCGTAATCAACTCCATGATGAGATCTGCTATGAGCAGCCAATCAGTTGAAAGGGACTTTCCTTGGGGGTGTGGCCTGCCTCCAGTATGTAAATGGATGTTCCAGTAAGGCTCTTGCTCTGGATCCTGCAACTGGCTCATCATCATCTGACCTCTGTCTTGGGACTTGGGCCAGCAGCTTACCTGCTGATCTTGGGTTCATCAGCCTCTGCAGCTTCGTGAGTCAGGAGGCGCCTCCAGCCTGATGCCCATCCCACATACTTGGGACGTGCTAACCTCTACATCTGTGTAAGCCCTTTCCTTGAGATAAATCTCTCTTTTTCTCTCTATATATACACATATATATGGTCAGCAGTTCGAATCCACCAGGTGCTCCTTGGAAACCCTATGAGGTAGTGCTACTGTATCCTATAGGGTCGCTATGAGTCAGAATCGACTCAACGGAAACAGGTTTTTTTTTATTTTGTTTTGTTTTATATATAGACATATATAATATATATATGCTTCACTAGTTTTGCTTCTCTGGCGAACCTAGTCTAAGACAGGCCCTGAATGCCAAGCCAAGGAACCAGCCCAGCCCAAAGCACCAGGACCACAGCACCCAGGGAGGGTCCACACAAGGCAGTCAGGTGGGAAGCTGTAGCTGTGGGCATGTGTTGAGTGGGTCTGGGTCCAGAGACAATTACTGTCACTGTCACCATCACCTTTCACCCCAGTGAGACACAGAGGCTGAGGAGAGCATGGCAGAGTCAGGTATCAGGTGACGTTTATGGAGTGAAACTGATGTGAGGGTGACAGGCAGGGCTGGGAACAGAATCGGGGCCCCCTGGGGACTGGACCATCCTGGGATTTGATGTACAGGAGCAAGCACAGGCTGGGCAGGGTCATAAGTCTACATCAGATGTAGTAGTGGCCTGCCTGTGATCGCAGCATCCAAAAGGAGAGAGGCCAGGGCAGAGGTGGAGCAGAGACCATTGGTGTGATGTGGTGGAGCTCAGAGTGCAGAGAGGGGGCTGAGGGTGCAATGACCAAGAGGCGATTCTGGGACACACAGCACAGAGGGAGCGATGGTATCCTAATCCCCAATACCCATGGATGTGACCTTGCTTGGAAATAGATATGGTCAGCTAAGAGGTCATACCAGAGTAGGGTGGGTCTTGATCCCTTCTGAGTGATGCTTTACAAAAGGGGCGAACAGACATGGAAACCGAGTCACTCACGGGGAAGACAGATGCCCTGTGGAGAGGTGTCCCCTAGCCCAAGAGTGCCCAGGCGACCAGAAGCCAGAGGAGACAAAAAGGGTCTCCCCCAGAGCACACAGAGAGAGCATGGCCCTGCCCACACCCTGAGTTCTGATTCCCAGCGTCCGGAACTGTGAGAACATTAATTCCTGCTCTTTAAAGCCACCTGCTTTTTGTTATTTCGTTATGGCAGAAACTAAGACACTTCTATTTCTTTCACTCACAATTCAAGTAGCTATTGAAGTCTAGGATTAATAGTTTTTCTCAGATCTATGAAGGCCTTGGAGTCCTCGTGGTGCAGTGGTTAAGAACTTGGCTGCTAACCAATAGGTCGGCAGTTTGAATCCACCAGGTGCTCTTGGAAACCCTATGGGGCAGTTATACTCTATCCTATAGGGTCCCTATGAGTCAGAATCGGCTCAACAGCAATAGGTTTGGTCTTTTAGTTTTTTTAGTTTATTAAGGCTTTGCTCCATTGCCTTCTAGCTCCCAGTGTTGCCAGTTACATGTCTGAGGAAATCCAGTTCTAATTCCTTTGTGAGTAACGCCCCCATCTCTTCCTCTCCCCCTCTCCTTCTCTCTCTGTCCCCACTTGGTCCTCTAACACGTCGCCATGTCTGGGTGTGAGGCCCTTTTCGTTTATTCCCCAGGAGCTCTGTGGGTTAACCAATCTGAGCATTTGTGTGTCCTTTCAGCACTGGAAATATTGCTTCTATTCTCTCCCCACCCCCCCCCCGCCCCCCATTTCTTGTTTTCTCTTTCTTTGCATCAATCCTCTAATTTCTTGAAAAGCTGCCTTTTTCTGTGTTCTGATTGTTTTGTCTTTACCACCTAATCTCTTTACAGAATGAATGTGTGGCCACAGAAACATGAGGTGGGAAAAATAGTAGGAGGGCAGGGATGGAGCAGAGGAATCGGGAGGTGTTTTCAGGGAGAAAGTAGGGGTGGTGGTAGTGGAGAGCTGACAGGGAAAATGGCAAAAGTGAGCCAAATTGAGATGTGGTTTGAAGACAGGTCGATAACACTGGCAGGTGGATTAGATGTGAGGAGTGAGGGATAAGGAGAAATCAAGAAACACTCCAGTTTGGGGCTTCAGCAACTGAAGAATTAGTGTGCTCCTTTCCTGGCCAGAAGGACAGGGGAAGTTTAGGTCAGGGTATAGGGTACAATGGGGTGGGGACAGAATCAAGATCTCCTTTGGGGGCACATTCAGAGTGAGGTACATATTAACCATCAAAGTGGACGTGCCAGCCAGGCAGCTGAATATGTAAGACTGGATTTCAGGGGACCGCCTGGGAGACATTGTGCATGAGTGGTGCACACCGTCATCTGAAGGGCTGTGCTCACCAGGGAGAATGCAGCAAGAAGACCTGCAGCCCAGGATCAGCTCCCGCAGCCCCCCAAAGTGCAGGACAAGGACCAGAAGCCAGAGGGCTGGTGGAGGGTGCTTCTCCCAGGGCAGCAGGAAGGAGACAAGCATGCAGGCTTGCCACCCGTCCTCACCCACAGCCACTTCTCCAGAGCCACAGGCCACAGCGCTCATCTGGAGAAGAGGTACACTGCCAGTGACTCTGGGCAAGCCCAGCCCATTGAGGGTGAGGAAAGGGGCCAACGGATGCTTCCGAGGGGGACGCAGTCAGCAGTGGGAGCTACCAGAGGAGGGCTATGTGTGCTGGGCGATGTGTCTGTCTCCCCACTCACCTCATTCACCAAGTCCGGTTCATCTCTGAAACTCCTGGGGACCCATCCCAGGAGCAAATGCCTGTACTAGCAGGTTTGTCAAAGCTGCTGGAGCCAAAAGAAGGCAGCAACTGGCCCACTGGGGTGGGGCAGGGTCTGGCAGGGGGGTCCTCTGCTCTGGGCTGCATCCCCTTCTGGCTGACCCCACATCACCCCTGGCTTCAGACTCTGCTCTCCGTGGAAAAGTCTTTTTACCCATGAATGATGGTCACACCAACCAGTGTCTAGTTAGTGGCCCTTCTCACATAAATGCTCTTCCTCTCTGTGGCTGAAATAAATAATTCTGTGCGACCAGACACATTTATCTCGATGGTAGAAGGTTCCACCATCAGTGGGAGGAAGGGACCATGGCCATCCTTCTTGTAGCCTTTCCCTGAGCACTTCTCTCTCTGCCCCCCACCCTTCCCTCTTCTCATGTCACCCCGCCCCACTAATGGCAGTGTTCCCCATCTCCCAGATTTATTCCTGGAGATTAACAGCCCACGATGGTGCTAGGGAGGCCCCTCTGCCCATGCCCCGGGCATTCTGAATGTAGATGTGAGAGACCAAGGGAGGTGACCCGGCCTCTAGGCCAGGCCCCTTGGCCACCTTTGGGCTCCAGGCCAGGCCCCTGTGGTGACTTTCTGCTGCCCAGAAAGTTCTGTTCATTCTACAGAATTAAGCTGGTTTTTCTTTTTCTTTTTTTTTTAATTCTTTGGGTACGTCATGTTTCTATGTTAGAATAAAGGACATAAATCACTTCCTTTCCAGGTCTCTCACAGTGTCTAACTTGATTCCATTTACGCTGGAGAAAGTGTTCTGAACACATTTCTCTCTGATTGGGGTAGGGTGCATCGTATGTGTTAAGGGGAAGCTGGCTCCTAGGTGGGCCCAGTGGGTACCTTGCAGGCAGGACGAGGGGTGGTGGGGACATAGGCTGTCCAGCCTGGGCCATGGCCACAGCTATGACTCTGGGTGTGAGCAGTGCTGAATGGGGTCTTTGAGGTTGCTGATGGTCATGGGGTGACATCTGTCTCACTGTGACTTCTAGGATACAAGGCGGTCATTCCATGAGGACTGGAGGCCCAGGGCCAGAAGCATTCATAGCACCCCAGGGGTTTGTAGGAAACTTTGATACTCCTGACCCACCTACTTACTCTGAGCCAAAGTCAGGGCTGGCCTCTCAGTTGTATTTGTCTGAATTTCCCCTATTTACCCAGTGGCCAGCCAGCTCTGGGGGTCAGATGTCTAAGGCAGCAGCTGGCAAACTTCATCGTAATGGCCCAGATGCTAAATGTCTCAACTCTTCAGGCCGCATGGTCTCTGTTGCAACTATTCCACTCTGACATTGTAGCGTAAGAGCAGCCGTAAACAAGACATGAAAGGAAGGATGTGGCTATGTTCCAATAAAACTTTATTTACAAAAATTCAGGCTGTGGGCCATAGTTTGCAGACCCCTGGCTTTAGGTATTCTGTCTTGAAGGGTCCTTTAAAGTGCAGATGATAAAAGTGAAGAAAGAACAGAAAACAAGGAGGTGGGGTTTCTCAGGCTTCAGTAGTTCATATAAACCTCTAAAGAAACAAAACAAACCCCCCAGACCTCAGTATTGACTTAAATGGTTTTATTTTAGTATTTTAATATGTACAAATATAAAAGCAGATATAAACGTCTTTTACTTTCTGTTTTCCTGTGACTTTAGAGAAAAACACATTTATAAATTAAATGCAAACAAAATTACAATGACAACAAAATTCAAATTAAAAATATAAATTCAATGTAGCAGAGAAGGTTGTTCTGCCAGAACTCAATGGCTATGTGGTGAGTCAGCTCCATCACTTTCCTCCTCTTGCACACGGCAAGTCCTCCTCGGCATGGGCACCATGACAGAGTGTGGCCTCCACTCCAGTGGACACTGTCTTTGCACTTCCACTCCCTGCTGTCAGGTGGGTGCCCAGGCTCGAGGGTGAGAGATAAGAACAGATTCCAGCAGACACAAGTTCACCTGAAGGGGCACCAAAGAGACCAGAGTGGGCACAAAGCCAATGCCCCCCATTCACCAGGACCCCAGGAATTGAAGGGCAAGCCCATCAGGAGAGCAAAGGGCCCATAAGAAGAGGGTGTGGTAGCCGGGACTACAGGGCCTGACCCACTCGGTCCACATCAACACCCCAAAAAAGGGAGCCATCTCATAAATAAAGGAGCTGCCACTGCTCCCCAGAGTGTTTTTATTATTGGATCAATTTGTCTTGCTTGATACAGATATGAATATTTCATGCCCTGCCGCTAGAAATTCAGTATGACAATAGAGCCCGCTTGCCTGCACACAAAGTCCCTGCATGGAGGGAGGTGGCCTGCCACCTCCTGGGCCACTAGCAGCATGAGCAGAGTGGAGATCCTGGCTGAGAGGCAGACCACCAGGGAGAACAGTGAAACATCTTAACAGAATGCATCTGCTAATCCACACATGTCTGTGATCAGGGACACAGAGGGGCAGGCTCAGCTCAGCCAGGGACCCCACAGAGATGGGGCTGAGGGAGGGGCGTGGGCCATAAGAGATGATGCAGAGGCTGACGCCCTGTCTGGGGCCCCCAGCCCCTCGGGGGTCCTTCCCGCTGCTGCCTTGTCACCTACAAGCAGTGTTATGATTGAATGTGTCCCCCAAAATGTATACATACATCATTTTGGAGATCATTGCAAATTTTATCATGTTTTTTTCCTTTTAAAAACTTGGTGTATGACAATACAGGGGAGGTCAGTACAACTGGTCTAAACCAAAAGCAAAGAAGTTTCCTGAATAAACTGAATGCTTCAAAGGCCAGCGTAGCAAGGATGGGGGTTTGGGGACAATGGTTTCAGGGGACATCTAAGTCAATAGGCATAATAAAATCTATTAAGAAAACATTCTGAATCCCACTTTGGAGAGTGGTGTCTGGGGTCTTAAACACTAGCAAGAAGCCATTTAAGATGCATCAAGTGGTCTCGGCCCACTTGGAGCAAAGGAGAATGAAGAACACCAAAGACACAAGGTAATTATGAGCCCAGGAGACAGAAAGGGCCACATAAGGTAGAGACTACATCATCCTGAGACCAGAAGAACTAGATGGTACCCAGCTACCACCAATGCCTGCCCTGATAGGGAACACAACAGAGAACCCCTGAGGGAGCAGGAGACCAGTGGGATGCAGACCCCAAATTCTCCTAAAAAGACCAGACTTAATGGTCTGCTGAGACTAGAAGGACCCCGGTGGTCATGGTCCCCAGACCTTCTATTAGGCCAAGACAGGAACCATTCCTAAAGCCAACTCTTCAGACAGGGATTGGGCTGGACTATGGGATAGAAAAGGAAAAGAGTGAGCTTCTTGGATCAGGTAGACACATGAGACTATGTGGGCAGCTCCAGCCTGGAGGGAAGATGAGAGGGCAGAGGGGGTCAGAAGCTGGCAGAATGGACACGAAAATAGAGAGTGGAGAGAAGGAGTGTGCTGTCTTATTAGGGGAAAAGCAACTAGGAGTACATAGCAATGTGTATATAAATTTTTGTATGAGAGACTGACTTGATTTGTAAACTTTCACTTAAAGAACGATAAAAATTAAAAAAAAACAACTTGGTGTATGAGTTTCCTGCAATCACTGAAACAAATGATCACAAACACAGTGGCTTGAAACAACACACATTTATTACTTTATAGTTCAGGGGGCAGGGAGACGTCCAGGCCCTCGTAGTATTTCACATGGGTCTGCAGGGCTGGCTCCTTCGGGGGGCTCCAGGGGAGAATTTCTTCCTGGCCCTCTCCAGCTTCTAGAGGCTGCCTGCATTCCTTGCTCATGCCCCTTCTTCCATCTTCAGAGCCAGCACCAAAGCATCTTCCATCTCTCTGTGAGCTCTGCTTCCGCCTGCACATCTTCTCTAACTCTGCTGTCTGCCTCTTTCGTGTGAAGATGCTGTGATTGCTCTGGGCCCACCAAATAGTCCAGGATAATCTCCATCTCCAAATCCTTAATTTAGTCACAACCAAAATCCTTTTCAGCTGTTTGAACCCACCAGCTGCTCTGAGGGAGAAAGATGTGACAGTCTGCTTCTGTAAAGATTTAAATCCTTGGACACCTTATGGGGCAGTTCTACTCTATCCTATAGGGTTGCTATGAGTTGGAATTGACTCGATGGCAGTAGGATGGGCAGACCTTTTGACCCTGTGAGCTGACATGTCCACAGGTTCCGGGCATCAGTACGTGGCCCTTTCTGGGAGCCACTATTCTATCTACAGGAATTCCAGTGACACAGTGGTTAAGCTCTCAGCTGCTAACCGAAAGAAAGGTTGGCAGTTCAAACCCACCAGGTACTCCTTGGGAGAAAGATGTAACTGCCTGGTTCTGTAGAGATTACAGCATTGGAAAACCTATGGGGCAGAACTACTCTGTTCTTCAGCGTTGTTATGAGTCAGAATCCACTCGACGGCAATGGGTTTATTCTATCTACTGCATATGGCATGTCTTTATTACTTCTTTCACATATTTCAGTGTCATGGATTGAATTGTGTCCCCAAAAAATATGTGTATCAACTTGGCTAGGCCGTGATTCCCGGTGTTGTTGATTGTCCACCATTTTGTCATCTGATATGATTTTCCTATGTATTGTAAATCCTACCTCTGATGTTAATGAGATGAGATTAGAGGCAGTTATGTTAATGAGGCAGGACTCAAGCTACAAGATTAGGTTGTATCTTAAGCCAATCTCTTTTGAGATATAAAAGACAGAAGTGAGCAGAGAGACATGTGGACCTCATACCACCAAGAAAGCAGCACCCAGAGTACAGCACGTCCTTTGGACCTGGCACCCCTGCTCTGAGAAGCTTCTTGACTGGGAAGAATGATGACAAGGATCTTCACCCAGAGCCATATAGAGAGAAAGAGCCTTCCCCTGGGGCTGACACCCTGAATTCAGACTTCTAGCCTCCTAGACTTTGAGAGAATAAATTTCTTCTGTTAAATCCATCCACTTGTGCTATTTCTGTTGTAGCAGCAGTAGATAACTAAAGTTTTCTAATTTTCTATAAATAACTCTATCAATTGTATAGGAACAATCCTAACAAGAACGTATGTTTTCTGTTGCTATCATAAAAGGCACTAGAATTTTCCTCCAGTTGATTACAGCTGCTATATAGAAAAACTATTGATTTATTTATAACACCATAGTTTCAACAAATTTACAGAATTCTTTCATGAGTTCCCATACATTTTCCTCGAGTTCCCTGGAATTTTCTTGGTACCCAGCCCCAGCATCCGCAGATAATGATAATGGGAACTTCCCTGTGTGGTAACGAGCGCTCACACCTCTGGAGCGTTTTAGGGTGCTGCTAGAACTTCCGCAGAGTGGGCTCTCGGGGCGACAGAGGGTGTCTGGGTTTCACCTGGGATTTTACACTTCCTTTGGGGCGTGACCTGCACGGACCCAGCCTGTTGCTGTCTCCTGGTGCTGCTGCCACAGACACGCCACGAGTGGGTGGCTTCAAGGACCGAAACTCACTTCCCTTCAGGAGGCCGTAAGTCTGGATTCAGGGCACCAGCTCTAGAGCAACGCTCTCTCTCTTTTTGGGAAAAACCTTGTCTCTTTCAGCCTGGGTAGCCCCAGCATTCCTCAGTTGCTTAGGGATCTCCACATGGCACCTATCTTCCTCACTGGTGCTTGCTTGCCTCTGTGTCTACACTGCTCCTTATAGCTCAGAAGCGAGTAGGTTTAGGGCACACCTCTTCCTGGTGTGGCCTCATTAACGTAACAGGGAAAGCCCTACTCCCCAATGGGATCAAGTCCACAGCAAAGATGTCACCTTGAAGACTAAGGTGTGTCGCTGAAGCCAGGGTGTTTTCAATCGCCTCATATGCACGTGAAAGCTGGACGATGAATACGGAAGACTGAAGAAGAATTGAAGCTTTTGAATTGTGGTTTTGGGAAAGAATACTGAATATACCATGAACTGCCAAAAGAACAAACAAATCTGTCTTGGAAGAAGTACAACCAGAATGCTCCGTAGAAGCAAGGATGGCGAGACTATGTCCCACATACTTTGGCCATATTATCAGGAGGGATCAGTCCCTGGAGAAAGACATCAGGCTTGGTAAAGTAAAGGGCCATCAAAAAAGAGGACGACACTCAACAAGATGGATTGACACAGTGGCTGGAACAATAGCTGGAACAATAGGCTCAAGCATATCAATGATTGCAAGGATGGTGCAGAACTGGGCAGTGTTTCGTTGTGTTGTGCATAGGCTCACTATGAGTTGGAACTGACTTGACAGCACCTAACAACAACGTAACAGTGTGTCTTTTGATTTCTTGACTGCTGCTTCCAGGGTGTTAATAGTGGATCCAAGTACAATGAGATCCTCGACAACTTCAATCTTTTCTCCATTTATCATAATGTTGCTTATTGTTCCAGTTGTGAGGATTTTTGCTTTCTTTATGTTGAGGTGTAATTCATACTGAAGGCTGTGGTTTTTGATCTTCAACAGTAGGTTTGTCAAGTCTTCTTCACTTTCAACAAGCAAGGTTGTGTTATCTGCATAACACAGTTTATTAACGAGTCTTCCTCCAAACCCGATGCCCCGTTCTTCTTCATATAGTCCAGCTTCTCGGATTACTTGCTCAGCATGTATATTGAATAAGTATAATGAAAGGATACAGCCCTGATGCACACTTCCTGACTTTAAACAATGCTGTCTCCCCTTCTTCTGTCTGAACAACTGTCTCTTGATCTGTGTACAGGTTCTGTATGAGCACAATTAAGTGTTTTGGAATTCCCATTCTTTGCAATGTCGTCCATAATTTGTTACAATCCACACAGTCAAATGCCTTTGCACAGTCAATAAAACACAGGTGAACAATGAAATATAGGTTTATCTCTTCTGAATCAACCCAGGCAGGTTTTTGACTCACAGGACAACAGGAGGCCCTGAGCAGCTGAGAGTCTAGGCTCCACCTGTAGGTCTGCACGGCGACCCTGAGGGATCTGGACAGAGAGACACTGACCAGTGGGAGAGCCTGAGCAATGCCTGGACTTCTCCCCCTCAGGGGCGTCAGCTGTAAAGCAAGACCAGGGATAGTCCCCCTGCCTCCCAGGCCGCCCTTCGAGATCCTGTCAGACAGGACCCCACTCTGAGCACTCCTGCCATCCACAGCCTAAGCCATGAAGACAGCCCCAAAGGGTTGTGCGTGCCCCTTGGGGTCCCATCAGCCTCGCCAGGTGAGTGCGTGAGGACTTGGGGGTCAGTACTTTGGGATAAAAGCCCCTTTGAAAAAGCTTTTCTCCACTCTCTGACCTTGTGGCCGTGTCTCCAGAGTCTTAAGCCAGCACTAAAGGTCGAAAAGGCCTCTCCCTGCACCCCTTCCCCCAGACGATAGCAAGGGGTCTGAATAGGTACCTGGCCCGTGGTGGGAGGCCTGTCCCTCCAGCAGGTGTGGCTGAGCCCCCCTCCCCACCCCCGACCACCACCCCAGGGCTTTCCCTCCTCCTCCCTTTCCCCTTTGCTGCCTCCTGCAGACAGATGGCAGGAAATGGCCAAAATCTGACTTCCTCTCATACTGGCAGCTCCTGTTCCAGTTTCCATGGAAACAGCTACCTGAATGTGGGGAAGGAAAGGGGGACGAGGTTCTTTAAAGTAATGATAGTTGAAAAACTTTCCTGGGCCTGTGTTTTCTGCTATCCGAGGTTTCCACTGTAACTCAAGCCAAAGACAGAGCTAAAAAGAGAGGGTGCTGGATTTCTCCACAAAGGAACCTGAGGTCCTCCCTGGGGGCAGGAGCAGGGACAGGGGTGGGGGCAGGGCTTCCCCTGGTGTGGGCTTGGACCAATGCCCTGGCTTCCACCTGCCCTCTGCCCAACACATAGGTTTTTACCACCTCTTTACGAGGATGCGGAGTCCCTAGATGAAGCAAACAATTAAGCTAAACTTAAAAAGCAAAGTCACCTTGAAGACTAAGGTGCACCTGACCCAAGCCATGGTGTTTTCAATTGCCTCATACGCATGTGAAAGCTGGACAATGAATAAGGAAGACTGAAGAAGAATTGATGTCTTTCAGTTGTGGTGTTGGAGAGAATATTGACTATGCCATGGACTGCCAAAAGAATGAATGAACGAACCTGTCTTGGCAGAAGGACAACCAGAATGCTCCTTAGAAGCAAGGATGGTGTGATTTGGTCTCACATACTGTGGACGTGTAATCGGGAGGGACCAGTCCCTGGGAAAGGAAATGATGCTTGTAAAGTAGAGGGTCAGCGAAAGACAGGGAGACTCACCATGAGATAGACTGACACAGTGGCTGCCACAATGGGCTCAAGCGTAACAATCACTATGAGGATGGTGCGGGACCGGGCAGCGTTTCATTCTATTGTACATAGGGCTGCCACAAGTCGGAACCAACTCAACGACACCTAACAACTAACCTAAAAGTTTGGAGGTTTGAACCCACCCAGAAGTACCTCAAAGGTAAGGCCTGGTGATCTGCTTCTGAAAACCTCATTCTGCTGGGCACTCACGGGGTCACCGTGAGTCGGAACAGACTCCACAGCATCGGGTTTCGTTCAGTTTTTTATGTTGCACAGGAGCCCCCAGTGGCGCAAATGGTTATAAAGCTCCACTGCTAAAACAAAAGTTGGAGGTTCAAGCCCACCCAGAGGCACCTCTCAAGAAAGCCTGGCAATCTACTTCTGAAAAAATACCCACTGAGAAGCCTACGGAGCACAGTTCTACAGACACGCATGGGGTCGCCATGAGTCCAAGTAGATGGGGTGGTACCTGGTAGTGATGCCGGTACGTTGCCCTCAGTAGCTGTGTGTCCGGTGTTGTTCTATCTGCCTGCAGCTATAACAGGAACACCAAGAGAGTGGGTGAGGGGGTGGGCGGTGGGCACTGTGTTGCTCACAGTATGTTCCCAGGGCCAGGACAAAGGTCAGCATGGAGCCGGGCACCACGACCACATACCTAGTGGACAGTCAGACAGGGAGAGACCGGCATTTCTGAGACCTTTTCCACCCAGGCCAGCCCGGCGGCTGAGCTGTGTGGGGTCAGAACTGTGGGAGGCTGGGGAGCCAGCTAGGACTCAGGGGGTATCCACTGGAGCCATGCCAGTGCACAGGTGCCCTGGGGTCGAGGCCAGTGCTCAGGTCCCCTGGGGTGGGGGCTGGTGCTCATGTCCCCTGGGGTAGGGGCCGGTGCTCAGGTGCCCTGGGGTGGGGGCCAGTGCTCAGGTCCCCTGGGGTGGAGGCCAGTGCTCAGGTCCCCTGGGGTGGGGGCCAGTGTACAGGTGCCCCGGGGTGGAGGAGGGGGCAGTGCTCAGGTCCCCTGGGGTGGAGGCCAGTGCTCAGGTCCCCTGGGGTGGAGGCCAGTGCTCAGGTGCCCGGGCTTAGTCCCCTAGATCAAGTTGGTCTGCCCAGCATGCAGGTAGACCTCCTGGCTGGCAGGGAGGAACCATGGGTGCACGGGGTGTACTTGGGGTATACCAAGAGGTCAGAGCTGCGTCCCCAGGCAGTAGGGTGGGAGGGACCACAGGGATTTCTGGCAGGCTGGGCGTGCTGGCTTTTGGCATCATATGGAAGGAGACAAGGCCTCCATCAACCAGAAGAAGCACCCAGCTCCTCTCTCAAAATGGCCTGAGCTCAGCTGCTGCTCGACTCCACAGGGAGCAGGAAGGTGGCTCTCACCTCTTAAGCCCGATCCATGTTTTCCCCCTTGTCTGCTGAGAACCAGACTTCCCTCTCTGACCTGAAAGCTGCTCCACCACTTGGCCCAGCCCAGGAGGACTTCTGCCCAGGGCAGGTCAGCCCAGCAGCCTCCACGGAGCTCCGGTTGGGCCCAGTTGAAGCCCCTCCTAAAAGGAAAGTCCTAGGATCATTCTGCTGTGTCCTGCCTGCTGTCTCTGTCTTCCACTGAAGTGGTCATGGGGCATTTCTTTCCCTTCTAACAACTTCCCAGGGCCTCAACGTCGTGCTTCTATTTCAGAGCAATTGAACGCTTGATCACGTCTGCCACAATGTCCTACCCCAACAGTCACATTCAAAAGAGAAGCAGGATTGAAGAGGCGGGTGGGTGCGTGGACGAGCCTACAAGGTATCTTTTAGCTGACACTTTAGAGCTAGTTCTGGGCCGAACACAAAATACAGAGAGGTTTTCTGACCAATGTTACTGCTTACAAATGAAGAACTGGAGACCAAATTTCCCTGAGAGCACAGGAAGGGTCTGGGGATCTGCCTGAGGGCAAGCAGGGAACCAGTTTTCCCCAGGGCACAGGGAGGGCTTGGGGTTCCCCCAGGGCAGGGGGAGGTCCCAGGGTTCCTCCAGAGGGCATGTTGGGGGCCTGGAGTTCTTCCCCAGCTGCCCCACCCAGCCAGTAGCCAGGAGACACAGCTGAGATTTGGCTTTGTCTAAAATGCAGACAAGGGTACTTTCTCCTGTTACAAAACTCCTCTGACCCCACTCCTCTGACCCCACTCCCATTCAAGTTTGAAGTGCACATCTGCCCGAACTCACCAGGCCTCCCTGCAGACTCTTCACCTTGAGTTTTCCAGGAAGATCACACTCAGGTTATAGCAAACTCAGTGCACGCGAGCACTGCCTGCCATGACTTTGGTGCCCTCTAACTCAGAGCCAGGCCTAGACACCAGATGTTTGACGGCACTGAGCTTAGCCAGTGTTGTGTGTCTTAATTGTTGCTGTGTATCTGCATATCTCCTGATATCAGCACCCATCCAAAGGGTTGGAAACAAAACAAAAAGCACCCTCATCCAGAAGCATGCAACATTAATGGAAATCTCAAAGAAACCCTTAAATTTATCTTAAAGGACATCTGTCTGATGGCAATGGGCAGCAATGCTTATAGACATGGACACAGAGATGGCTCCTACCCAGCCTGCGTGGAATGCTCACTAACCACCCTGAGAGGAATAATCATTAACCAGTCTGTGTGGAAGGCCCCTAACCAGCCTGGGTGGAATGTTCACTAACCAGCCTGCGTGGGAGGCCTCTAACCAGCCTGGGTGGAATACTCCTTAAACAGTCTGTGTGGAAGGCCCCTAACCAGCCTGAGTAGAATGCTCACTAACCAGCCTGCGTGGGAAGCTCAGGACAAGGTGGGGTCAACTACCGTGACTATTCCTGCACCATCCATCTTACATCACCACACCTTGCACAGGTGTGGTGGTCTGAGGACCAAGGATGCAGAGGCGGGCACTAGAGGAGGAGTAAGGGTGGTGGAGTGGGCAGGCCTGGGGCAGGTGCTCAGGTGACTGACCTTCAGGTTGCAGCTAGAGAAGGAGGGTGCGAAGGGCGAGGGCCTGGGCTTCTGCCCCAGGGCAGGAGGAGGGCCTGAGGGGAGGCTTGAAGGGGGGGCACCCACCCAAACAGGGCATCAGGGGCTCCCCGGAAAAAGAAGGAGGGCTCAAGGCAGGTCAGAGCTGAATATGGCCAGAAGGTGAGATGTGGCAGCGATTCGCCTCAGCCGGGAGTCACTGGGCCACAGGGCTGCGTCAGTCCATTTATTCAGTCAGAGATCTGATTACCTTCACTGGGAACAGGAGGACAGGGCAGACTGAACACAGCTCCCTGGGAAGGAGATTTCCAGGATCAAGAACAGGGCCCTTCACCACCCAGGTGGGCAGGATTAGACACTGCTTGCAAATCCCTCTCAGGAACAGAGGTTTGCTGCTGCTCTTCTGTAATTCAGGTCAGCAGTGTCCGTCCACAGGGAGGGAGCCCGTGTGTTGACAGGGACAGGCCAGAGCAGGCCAGGGGCCCAAGGACCAACTGTCATGCCTTCCACTGGGCTGAGGGCCACGGGTGCGCCTGGACACCAGCTCTTATGTGTCACCATCACGGGGGGGCGGGGATTCAGCGCCTCCTCTTCCTTCCTTCTCAGCCCACTGGGGATGGGGGACAGCGGGGGTGTGGGTAGGGGGCGGGGGGGTGGTTGAGAGGACCTTTCATCACCAGAACCCGTCAAAGCTCCTGCAGGCACCAGTGTTGGCAGGAGAGCCGTCCGATTGTGATGTGAGCGTTTCCTCTCCCGAGTGTTTACTCTGCTTTGTCAAGCATGAGGTGACCCACAAACACACAGAGGGCACCAGGACGAGGGTGCCACAGTGAGGGCCCCCACAGGGGCACCAGCGTGCCTGACAGTGACCCCAGCCAGTGGGCACCCCCCCAGTGACCAGTGACCACGGGAGCTGCTGTCAGTACAATGTGCCCCCTACTTGGGCTCTGTCCACTGGTCCAGAAGGGGACATCTGGCCAGTTAGAGCCTTTCTTGGAAATTTTGGGGCATATAGGCTTGGTCCGTCTCCTGGTGACCAGAGCCATCGACCTGGCCACTCCAGCCCCTGGGACTTGGCGGAGAAGCAGACCCTCAGAGGAGGCACAGTTCCAGGGTAGAGGAAATGAATCAAAGACAGAGACAGGGAGAGGGCTCTGTGAACACCCAGGGCCCAGCTTCAAATTTTTTGAGGTCCACCCTCTTTCCTATTCTAAATTCTGTGAGACACCCCTTATAATAAATAAAGTGTGCTTATGATAAACTGCTGCTTTGGCGTTAGCTAGCTGGCACTCGGTTTCTATCGCTTGTAACCAAGAGTCTCAGCTAACGTACATGGTGTTTACCAGTCCCTGGCAGCCTCCTGTATAGCCACGGCACCCGGTGCTTGGGACAAGATCCCAGTAGGGCCCCCTCCCCGACATGGGGGCCCTGACAGCCTCCAGCATAGTTACAGGTGCCCTGGTGCTCGAGACAAGAACCTCGCATGTTCCCACCCCGACACAGGGCTCCGGCCCCTCAGCTCCCCTGGTCTCCTGCCCCAAATAAATAGCGTTGTCTGTTTGTAACATAAAAAGCTCAACAATAAGGCACTACCAGCCCATAAATTTCTTTCCAAATACTTATTCAGTAAATCACATGAAGCAGGGAAAACAGCATCATTAAACACTTAGCGGTTTTGTGAAAGAGTTACCCAATCCTCTGAAAATTCCAGGTTTTCCGAGCCCCTCATTTGCAGCCACTACAGGCACAGCCTCTGACTGACTCCATTCTGATCTGCCACTGGGGCCAGGCTGTCCACGGTCAATAGGTAGAGCAAGGGCAAGAGGTCAGAGGTCCCCACCCTCTGACTCTGACTTCTGACCTCCCATCCAGACCTCCAGGGTGGGGCTGCAACCCTGTGCCTTTGCTGCCAACCCACCTGCCCCCAGCCTTTCTCCCTCCAGCCCCTCTCCCACCCCAGGCCCTGCCCTTGTCATGATCACTTCTCCCAGGCACCTTGAGCTGGTCAGACACTCAAGGTGACACTGGACAAGCAGGAAAAGGGAAAAACCAAACCAAGCTAAACTCATTGCCATCAAGTTGATTCCGACTTGTAGCCACCCTACAGGACAGGGTTTCCAAGTCGCAGCTGGTGGATTCAAACTGCTGACCTTTTGGTTAGCAGCTGTCTCTCTTAACCACTGCACCACCAGAGCACCATGAAAAGGGAAGAAGGCACAAAAATAGTGACAAGAAAATCCTCCAGGAGCCCCAGCTTCTGACCTCCCAGGACAAGCCCTAGCCGCTCGAGGAGTCTTGTTTCTCAGGGCAGCTGCAGAGGGCTGTGGTCCAGGTCACTTGTTCCTGCTGCTGGGGAGGTGGGGGTCCAGGTGAAGTGACGTCACACTGGCCTTCAGCGCAAGCCCCAGAAGCAGGGACTTAGAGCCAGGATTATCACTCTAGGGGCTGGAAGATGTGGGGGCGTGGGCTTCCCACCCTTGTTACCCAGGAGTGAGTGAAGCAGGAGAAAGAGTAACCACCACGATGGGAGATGGAACACCCAGAACCTGCTCCACCTGCGAGTGTTTGTTACAACACTGAGTTAACGTATCTTTGAGGGGTGAGATGAATCACAAACGCAGTATTCTCACCTGAATATTTTTAGAGGGTATAATTTATGTAAAAAGATAAAATCGTGACTCTCATACAAATATGGGGAGAAAAACATGCCAAAGATTTTATTTAACTTAGTAACTAGTGAAGAAACCAGTGAGATACTGCAATTGATAAAAGGAAAATTAAAAACACACACATACAGGCAATCAGGAATGGTGAAATAAGCTAACAAGTAAATTAAAAACTGACCAGTACCCACGGGGAGAGAATCAATTGCATTCCACCAGAGGAAATGTATCCGCATGTCTGTGGGTTGTTTGCATCACTGTAAGTCCTCCGCAATTACTGAGCTGTGAAGCAGCCCACAGACAAAGGCAGGCATCCCTGTGGAAGCAGGGAACCAGAAAGATGTACCACGTGAGGCACCAAGCATCTTTTTCCCCGTTTCAGAGTGTTTTGCAATTTTTCTTGACAATACATTAAAAAGCTAAAAATTGTACACCTCTAACCCCTGGATGTTCTCCCCTCTGCCACTGGGTCTGCCTTTGAGAAATGGTGGTTACAACCATTCCAGGTCATTAATAATATAGTTTATTACTCATTTTCAATACTTACAGTAAAAAGGAATGGTGTGATTTCATGGTGGCTCCCACCTGACATCAGTGTCCCCAGCACAAAGATGGGCATTTGTCAACCTGGAGACTGGGCTTCAGGAGTGAAGAAGAAGCCTCTGGAGCCATCCAGCCTCAACCACTGAAGGGTGTGTGAGTTGACCCCAAAGCCCCTCCTCACCAGCCCACAGCAAGATGGGCAGCTGCATCTCTGCGCATCTCTCAACCCAGGCCCTGAGCATGGATATGTGTGTGTGTATGAGTGTGTGTGGGTATGTATGGAAGTGTGTGCAAGTATGAGGGAGTGGGCATGTGTGTGGGAGTATGCACACTTGAGTGGTGTGTGTGAGTGTGTGTTCATGCATGTGTCATGTGTATAAGAGTTGAGAGGTGAGTGGCTGACATGACAGTGGTATAGGAACCAGCTCGGACCACCTGAGCTCGGCCCGCAGCAGGTACCCCACCTGTCAAGGGCTCCACACTGCAACACCAAGAGATAAGCTTCCCTCCCGCCATCAGCCAACGGGCTGCGGTTCTGCATTCACAGACTGAGCCCCTAGCCCTGGTCGCCCGTCGGCATCCTCCCTGGGCCCAAGGGGCCAGCCCATCGCTTGGGCTGGGGGCTCTCCAATACACCAGGGTCTTGACCACGCTGCATCATCCTGTGCGCCAAGTGCTCAGCCAGCCTGCAGAGCAGGTGCAGTTCTCCCTGAGCTGTCCAGATGAGGAGAGTGGTACCGTCCTCACCTGCCCTAAGAAGCCCCCCCTCAGAGCACAAAGAACAGCAACACACACTTGGAAAAGCAGCGTGTGAGGGAGACATATCCCCACAGCTCACATCTTGGGGGGAGTAATATTGGCCCACCTGCTACTATACCCCAGGTGTGAGCTGAAATAAAAATGAAGGAGACACAGGCCTTCTTCTTAAACGTCACAGGGAGAAGCAGGGAGGGAGCGATGGGTGCAGTCAGAACACCTGAGTCCATTTCACCGCCAGCGGCAGACGGCTTTGAGCACCTCCTTCCCCCTCACCCCATGTCCCATCTGGACAACAGGAGGCTGGACCACAGGAGCACCGTGGCCTCTGCAGCTCCAGCAGCCTCTGCTTGGCAATGGTGAATGTTCCTGAAACGCCATGGGGTCCCCTCAAGCAACAGCTTTCCCCGAGTCACACCTGCTCAGTGTCTTTAACTCAGTATCCCCTTCTCACATTGAAGAGAGCGGAGTGGCTTCCCCCACTGGTGCTAGAAGGAGAAATGAAACCTAAGTCAGCAACAGATAAACTTTAGTGCTCTGAATGGCAGCCACTCTGTCAGAATTCAGTGGAAGCAAACTGCTCCGGATCATTCTTCTCTAGAGGAGCCAAGATAAACCTCAACCATCAGGCCTCAGGGTGCTGTCCTGAACAATAAAAACACGCCAGGATATTTTTTTTAATGGGAATGAGTGGGAAGTGGGAAGTGCTCTAGGCAGTTACTCAGCAATAAAAAAAAGTCTGGAGGGCATCCGGATTGGCAAGGAGGAAGCAAAATTATCTCTATTTGCAGATATAAACAGAAAACCCTAAGGAATCCTCCAGAAAACTACTGAAACTAATAGAAGAGTTTGGAAGAGTCTCAGGTTATAAGATAAACATACAAAAATCAGCTGGATTCCTCTACATCAACAAAAAGAACATCGAAGAGGAAATCAGCCAATCAATACCATTCTTCACAGTAGCCCACAAGAAGATAAAATACTTAGGAATAAATCTTACCAAAGATGTAAAAGACCTAGACAAAGAAAATGACAAAGTACTACTGCAAGAAACTAAAAAGGACCTACATAAGTGGGAAAACATACCTTGCTCATGGATAGGAAGACTTAACATAGGAAAAATGTCTATTCTACCAAAAGCCATCTATACATACGAGACACTTCCGATCCAAATTCCAATGCCATTTTTTAATGTGATGGAGAAACAAATCACCAACTTCATATGGAAGGGAAAGAAGCCTCGGATAAGCAAAGCATTACTGAAAAAGAAGAAGAAAGTGGGAGGCATCAATCTACCTGACTTCAGAACCTATTATACAGCCACAGTAGTCAAAACAGCCTGGTATTGGTACAACAGGCGCATAGACCAATGGAACAGAATTGAGAACCCAGATATAAATCCATCCACATATGAGCAGCTGATATTTGACAAAGGCCCAGTGTCAGTTAATTGGGGAAAAGGTGGTCTTTTTAACAAATGGTGCTGGCATAACTGGATATCCATTTGCAAAAAAATGAAACAGGACCCATACCTCACACCATGCACAAAAACTAACTCCAAGTGGATCAAAGACCTAAACATAAAGACTAAAACGATAAAGATCATGGAAGAAAAAATAGGGGCAACGTTAGGAGCCCTAATACAGGGCATAAACAGAATACAAAACATTACCAAAAATGATGAAGAGAAACCAGATAACTGGGAGCTCCTAAAAATCAAGCACCTATGCTCATCTAAAGACTTCACCAAAAGAGTAAAAAGACCTCCTACAGATTGGGAAAGAATTTTCAGCTATGACATCTCCGACCAGCGCCTGATCTCTAAAATCTATATGATTCTGTTAAAACTCAACCACAGAAAGACAAACAACCCAATCAAGAAGTGGTCAAAGGATATGAACACGCACTTCACTAAAGAAGATATTCAAGCAGCTAACAGATACATGAGAAAATGCTCTCGATCATTAGCCATTAGAGAAATGCAAATTAAAACTACGATGAGATTCCATCTCACTCCAACAAGGCTGGCATTAATCCAAAAAACACAAAATAGTAAATGTTGGAGAGGCTGCGGAGAAATTGGAACTCTTATACACTGCTGGTGGGAATGTAAAATGGTACAACCACTTTGGAAATCTATCTGGTGTTTTCTTAAAAAGTTAGAAATAGAACTACCATACAACTCAGAAATCCCACTCCTTGGAATATACCCTAGAGAAATAAGAGCCTTCACACAAACAGATATATGCACTCCCATGTTTATTGCAGCTTTGTTTAAAAAAAAAAAAAAAAGCTGGAAGCAACCAAGGTGTCCATCAACGGATGAATGTTTATATAAATTGTGGTATATTCACACAACGGAATACTACGCATCGATAAAGAACAGTGACGAATCTGTGAAACACTTCATAACATGGAGGAACCTGGAAGGCATTATGCTGAGCGAAATTAGTCAGAGGCAAAAGGACAAATATTGTATAAGACCACTATTATAAGATCTTGAGAAATAGTATAAACTGAGAAGAACACATACTTTTGTGGTTATGAGGGGGGAAGGGAGGGAGGGTGGGAGAGGGTTATTTACTGATTAGTTAGCAGATAAGAACTACTTTAGGTGAAGGGAGGGTCAATACTCAATACACGGAAGTTCAGCTCAACTGGACTGGACCAAAAGCAAAGAAGTTTCTGGGATAAACTGAATGCTTCAAAGGTCAGAGGAGCAAGGGCGGGGGTTTGGGGACTATGGCTTAAGGGGACTTCTAAGTCAACTGGCAAAATAATACTATTATGAAAACATTCTGCATCCCACTTTGGAATGGCGCATCTGGGGTCTTATATGCTAACAAGCGGCCATCTAAGATGCATCAATTGGTCTGAACCCCCTGGATCAAAGGAGAATGAAGAACACCAAGGTCACATGATAACTATGAGCCCAAGAGACAGAAAGGGCCACATGAACCAGAGACTTACATCATCCTGAGACCAGAAGAACTAGATGGTGCCCGGTCACAACCGATGACTGCCCTGACAGGGAGCACAACAGAGAACCCCTGAGGGAGCAGGAGAATAGTGGGATGCAGACCCCAAATTCTCATAAAAAGACCAGACTTAATGGTCTGACTAAGACTAGAGGAATCCTGGCAGTCATGGTCCCCAAACCTTCTGTTGGCCCAGGACAGGAACCATTCCCGAAGACAACTCATCAGACACGGAAGGGACTGGACAATGGGTTGGAGAGAGATGCTGATGGGGAGTGGACACTTGAGACTGTGTTGGCATCTCTTGTCTGGAGGGGAGATAGGAGGGTAGAGAGGGTTAGAAACTGGCAAAATTGTCACGAAAGGAGAGACTGGAAGGGCTGACTCATTAGGGGGAAAGTAAGTGGGAGTACGGAGTAAGGTGTATATAAGCTTATATGTGACAGACTGACTTGATTTGTAAACGTTCACTTAAAGCTCAATAAAAATTATTAAAAGAAAAAAAGGATTAGGGTGGGATTGTAACACCAGGCTCACTGAGGTCACCTCCCTGATCCAAGGTAAAGGGAGTTTCCTTGAGGTGTGGAGGAAGGGGAAGCAAGCAGAGACTTGGGGACTTCATACCACCAAGAAAGCAGTGCCAGGAACAGAGCAAGTCTTTCAACACAGGGTCCCTGGCCTGAGAAGCTCCTCCACCAGGGGAAGATTGAGAATAAAGGCCTTCCTCCAGATTTGACAGAAAGAGAAAGACTTTCCCTGGAGCTGACACCTTGAACTTGGACTTTTAGCCTACTTTACTGTGAGGAAATAAATTTCTCTTTGTTAAAAAAAAAAAAAAGTCTGGAAATGAATAGACGTCTGTACTGGAGGTGGGAGTGGCTGTGTGGCCGGTGGTTGGAGCGTGGAGACCTGGGCCATGGGACTGAAGTGCTCACACACACTGTGGATGTGGGACACGGCATGGCTCAGAGTGTAGCCTTGGTCCCACAGCCTAAGCACACCATCTCATACCTATCAGTTCTTCAGAGGGAGCGTTGGAGCTCCCACATTCAAAGCAAATCCCCAGAGAAGCAGAGGCCTCCTGGTGGTGGGTCATCGAAAACCATAGGCCTGCCTGGAGGGATAAGGAGACAGACTGACTCCCTCATGTGCATGTGTGTGCGCGCGTGCATCCATATGTGTATGTATGTGTGTGTGTGTGAGTTTGTGTGTGTGCATGTGTGTGCGCGCGTGCATCCATATGTGTATGTATGTGTGTGTGTGTGAGTTTGTGTGTGTGCATGTGTGTATGAGTTTGTGCGTGTGTGTGTGTGGGTTTGGGTGTGTGCATGCGGGTTGCCAGGATGTTGACCAGGGCACCTCAGCTCTCCTCTTTGAGCCTTCTCATCCCATAGGAGCCTGCTCAGCTCATTCGTATGATGGTCTAGGGCTGCAAGGCACAACAGGAGTGCACAACCACCAGCAAATTCTCAGAAGCATCTGCTTGTATCATGTTTCCAGCCCAGCTTCAAGAAGTGAGAAGCGCAATTGGTAGGGGAGGAATGGAGGGCCGTTTTTGCAGTCTGAAACACACCAAGACCCTAAGCAAAGGAAATTCTAGAGGCAGAAGGGAGTGACCTGGGATGGAAGATCTAAGATGCAAGAAGACGAGTAAAGACTGTGGTAAAACCAAACCAAGCCCGTTGCCATTGAGTCAATTCTGACTCAAAATTACATGGTAATCTAAGCAAACGTTGTGTAAAAGAATGTCCACTTTGAGGCAGGGAGGAGACCCCTGGACAGAATTGCATGGGGGGGGTGTGTGAACAGAATTTAAACACTGAATATAAACAGCTTGTCCCAACCACTTGCTCAAAATGAAGACGCCCTGGAGTTTGATAAGTGACATGTAGGCTCCAGTAGCTGCGGTACCTGCCAAGGACGGACATGTAATGTCAGCTTCCAGATGAGTGGAGAGAAAAAATGGAATGAGAACCAAAATGTTCTTAACACCTGTGTGACCTTGGCAAGCGATCCAACACCTCTGGACATCAGGACCCCCTGTACAGAATGGTGAAGAGGACAGCCCCTCCCCCTCAGACACAGAGAGCAGCAAGTAAAGCTGCTCACAATAGATGGCGTTACGATGAGGCTTTCTTTAAAAAAGATGAAAGACGGTGCACAAAACCATTAGTCAGAAAATGATTTTTATAGAACAGTCTGACAAGCACTTCAAAATCCCACGGTCTTAGACAGTTCTTCGCATCTCTTCTACGTGGGCACATCTTGCGGTGAGCAATATGCTGCTGTTTAATCAGCAGCATTTTCTCTTTCTGCATGGTCTGTGGGTGGACGGTGCACCTTATATCGAAGACATTTTAGAGTGAGCGAAATGCAGTGACTACTCTCATGAGCAAGAAGCAGCAAGCACCAAAGCTGTTCTGGGACGAAGCATCTCTATGGAGGGGCAGATCCGGCCCTGAGCAGGGGTGCTAGAGAGGGAACCACACCAGAACTCCAGTAGAATTCCTTTAACATGGGGCTTGTAACACCCATAATGGAGGGGAAAGAGCAAAACCCAGATATAACAGTTGCAAGAAGCATCTAGAAAATCAAAGGGAAGTGTTGAGGCTACACATGGAGGGTAATGTTGGCTCAATCTCACAGGAGAAGTCTGAGAAGGTGTAGACGACGCCCCAGGTTTGTGCTGATTGGGGGAGGGGTAGCGGGATCATTGATACTCATCCCCCAACAGTCATTGCTTTAGGACTGTCCCTGGGGGTACATACATTCCCGGGCCTCTTGGAGACCATGTGTTTAAGCAAACCAGTCTCCAAAAACCCAAGAGCAGACCCCAACAAACAGACACAGGTGCTAAGACCCAGGATGTATGAAAATAGTAAAGTGGCCAAGGTAATGAGGCCGAAACACCATCATGTGATGATAAAAGATGGGCCACCTTATAAAGGAACAACTGTTGGACTGGCTATAGGTAGACCTCTCATCAGTAAAAATAGATGCCAGGGAATTTTATTCCCGGCTACAGTAGCATGTAGGAAGCACAAAGACTAAGAGAGGTTTACCAACCACCAAAAGTTCACCAAGAGAACTACTAAAGAATGTGCCGTATTCTTCACAAATAACACATCCACTCATATAACCCACATAGCACGCCTAGGAAAACAACGCGTGAGGGGGTCGCACTGTTGGCAAAAATCATATAACACCCACATTACTTGGGTAAAAATATGATACATCTGCAAGAAGGAAAGGTGGCTATAAAAATTAAAATCAAAGTTCTAAGCCAACAATAGTAAAATTAGGGAGAAATCCTGTCACGGTGAGGAGGAGGTATAAACACTAAATAGCCATAGCTTTTGTTAGTCACACGCTCAATCCTGAGAGAAGGTGGCTGTTCAGATAAGTCTTCTCCTTGGTGGTCCTTGGACTGCCCCGCACCACTCCTGCTATGTAATATCTATGGAGCACCCACTGCACCGCAGCACCTAGGCCAGCTTCTGGGAGTGCCAAGGCCAGTCAGACATCACCTCGTCCTCAGGTAGATTACCCGCCTGCTGGTTGCCCATAAACTCACACCACAAGGGGAAGGATGATTGACAATCAAGTTTTAAAACCTCAGTTAAGGATTCTTACCCACAATTGTAATCAAAGTTATGTTAACAATCATCCACACAGCAATTTGGATTCTCTCGACACACCATGTTACCTCTTATAGCCCCTTTAGATGGACTTGACCCTCCTTGGTGACAAGAAGGGCCACAGAGGACCTGGAGCAGATGGGCTGCAATGCAGCTGTATAATGTTGTAATGAAGAGCCTGGTTCCCATCCCACCCTGCCTCTCTGCTGAGTGACCTTGGATGAGTTACTTAGCCTTTCTGCACCTTAGTTGCTTCATCTATGAAATAGGAGAGGTAGTTGTTCAAACCCTACAGACTTAAGAAGAGAATTAAAGTAATTAATATATGAAAAGCCCTTAGAACAGTGCCTGCACACACTCAATAGACTTTTTTTTTCTTTTTTATCATCATTATATTTACTACTATCACCATTATGACATAAACACGAGGAGGGCTCCTACAGCCAGAGGAGCTAGAAATGGTGCTTAGAGTTAACACACTTTGCTGCCAACCAAAAGGTTTGTGGTTCGAGTCTACCCAGAGGTGCCTGGGAAGAAAGACCTGGTGTTCTACCTCTGAAAAATCAGCCAGTGAAAACCCTACGGAGCACAGCTCTGTTCTGACACGTGTGGAGTCACCATGAGTCCAGGTCTACTTGGTAGCAACTGCATTTGTCTTACTTGGCCAGGCTCCAAACAGGTTCTTAACTTACCTCCTTCTTAGACTCACAAATATGCAAAAGTAATTTGAATTGCATCCTCTTTATCTGGTTTCTGCCAGCCAGATAGACAAGTCCGTGCCCTGTATCTCCATGACCACACAGCTGCCCAGCACTTAAACTATTCTGCAACACGCGTACCCCAAACACAGTCATCGTTTATCCCGGAGCTCCACACATGTCCTGTGGTACGCTCTTACTGATGTGGAAACCCTGGTGGCGTAGTGGTTAAGTACTACGGCTGCTAACCAAGAGGTCAGCAGTTCGAATCCACCAGGTGCTCCTTGAAAACCCTGTGGGGCAGTTCTACTCTGATCTATAGGGTCACCGTGGGTCGGAATCAACTCAACGGCAATGGGGTTTTTTTGCCTGTTTGTTTGTTTCACTTTTTTTTTATTATTGATCTTGTTATGATAAATAAACTCCTTGTTTTTGCTTTATCAGGTCTTATCAGATCTATTCAACAATAATATTTTATCTTTTTAAAAGTTGAAACCCCAAGATTACAAAGTGGTCATCTAAAGAGCAGTCATTCAAATCCATCTGATTTCATTTAAATTTATCCCAGCAGAGCAAAGATCACCCTGTAAATTACCGATCTTCCCCAGCTTGACCTTGCCTCCACTCTGCCCTCTGCTTTCCTCCCTCAGAAGCTTCAGGTTTATAGCCAGAGAAGAAGCAGATGGCAATGCAGTCATTAGCTCTTTTACATGTCAAGTATTATATTATCTTTGGAAGTTGCTTTGTACCCTGTAGCTCGGGTGAGTGCCCTAGCAAAAGAAGCTTATCTATGGGGCCCAAAGTCATGGAGTGTACCTGTCTTAGTTATCTAGTGCTGCAATAACAGAAATATCACAGGTGAGTGGTTTTAGCAAACAGAAATTTATTCTCTCACAGTTTAGGAGGCTAGAAGTCTGAATTCAGGACATCAAGTCTAGGGTAAGGCTCTCTCTCTCTGTCAGCTCTGGGGGAAGGTCCTTGCCTCCTTTGAACATCTGTGGGCCTAGCATTCCTTGGAAATCTCCGTGTGTCTTGACATCGGTCTTCCCCTGGGCCTAGGAGGTTCTCAGTGCAGGGACCCTGGGTCCAAATGACGTGCTTGGCTCCCAGCTCTTCTTTCTTGGTGGTAGGAGCTTCCTTCCTCTCTACCCACTTCTCTCTCCTTTTATCTCTTTTAAGGTAAAAGGTGATGCAAGCCACACCTCAGGGAAACTCCCCTTACATTGGATCAGGGCTATGACCTGAATAAGGGTGTTGTATCTCACCCTCTTCTTCTTTAATATAACCTATTCTTGCCTCATTAACCACAGGCAGATATTAGGATTTACAACACATAGGACAATTACATCAAAATGGAGGACAATCACACAATGCTGGGAATCATGGCCTAGCCAAGCTGACACATATTTTGGGGGACACAATTCAATCCATGAGAGTACCTAAGGTTTATCTGGACTCCATCCTAACTTTGGCATGCTCCTTACTTCTTGGTAAATACAAAATGCAGCAAAAACAGCATCAAAGACCAATGACCAATCACAAAAGGCAATATTTGATATTGAAAAATCTTCATTTGTTTTATTTTACTCTATTTGGCTCTTTAAGAAGAAGAAAAAATGCCATGGAGTCAACGCTGACTCATGACAACTCCATGTGTCTCAGAATAGAACTGTACCCCACAGGGTTTTCAGTGGTTGAGTTTTCAAGACGTAGATCACTAGGCCTCTCTTCCAAGGTACCTCTGGGTGGACTTGAACCTCCAACATTTCAGTGAGTAGTCAAGTACTTTAATTGCCACCCAAGGCCTCCTTTTTGAGAAAGCATCTCACTAAACCAGTGCTGCAGCCAGACAGTCAGGAAAGGAGGCCCAATCACTCCCATTCCAGCACTGCCTGACCTGGCCAGCTGCCCCGCCGGCTGACCCTGGAGGCACTCTGTGGCCTTGTGGGGCTGCTGGGAGGGGAGGTCTGCCCTCCAGCGCCTCCACAGCAGTGGTGAGGAAGTGTGGAGCTGCCTGCCCCCAAACTTAGCAGGTGAAGCCGCCGCCTGGCCACTAACCATCGCTGAAACTCACCCAAGTCCTGGGAGCAGGCTGATGAGTTGGGACTAAAGAAGACTCCATTTTGTTTTAAAGTCAGTTCAAGTTAGCAGGCAGGTACGAGTGACTGCTGAGTCTCCGTACCATCCTGGAGCCCAGTGGCCAGTGTTCAGATACTCAGGGCTCACTTGGGAGACACGGGCAGAGGGATACTTTGGGCCCAGGGCAGCCCAGCCCAGGGCAGTGCTGAGGTGAAGGACCACCAGTAGCCCCTTCCTGCTTAATGGGGTGGAGGTGTGAGTTAAGCATATGTAATGAGCCGTGATGCATATGGAAGCCGTGGTGGCATAGCGGTTAAGTGCTACGGCTGCTAACCAAAGGGGTGGCAGTTCGAATCTGCCAGGTGCTCCTTGGAAACTCTATGGGGCAGGTCTACTCTGTCCTATAGGGTTGCTATGAGTTGGAATTGACTCAATGGCACTGGGTTTGGGTTTTTTGGGTTTTGTGATGCATATGTAAATATGATGCATATATAATTAACTGTGGTGTGCATGGAAGTGAATATGCATATGTAAATACGCATATGTAACGAGTTGTATATGTAAATGTATGTGCATATGTAATGAACTGTGATGCATATGTAACTGGTATGTGCATATGTGGTGCTATATGCACACGTGATGAGTCATGTGTGCATATAAAAGAGCTGTGCATAGGTAATGAGCTGTGCCTATGCAAGGAGCATGACACATATGTAAATGATCTGGACATATATGCAAATAGCTCAGTCCTCCATGACCTCTGCACTAGCATCCACCCTCAGAACCTCACCGCCCCTTTGGTCAGAACTTGTGCAAATACTTGATCCTGGAAGTCGCCTCTGTATTGGAAACGTGAATCCTCCTGAGGCTGGTCTGTAACATGTTTCCAGTTGTTTACTGCTGTCTGGTCCCAGGGAGTCCATCGTGTATGGCTCATGCCTCTAAGCTGGATGGATACCGGCAGCTTCGTCTCACTCAAGGAAAAATGGCTCAAGAGTGAGACGAGCCTGCGTCAGCTCCTGGTTTCCACAAACGCCCTGGGAGCGGTGGGCTGTGGAGAGACGGGGACTGTTCCAGAACTTCTGAAAGTGGCTCATTTTCTTGCTCAAAGAAGAGAGCAGAAAGGGCATTTTAATGTTCGTGGCACTGTTGCTATGAAACCTTCAGGGCGCTGGTAGGGGTAGCAGGATTAGAAACTGACTTCAACTTAACAGCGACTGAAAGCCTTGTTGCGTTTTTATGGGTGTGTTGACTACAGCTGAAGTCTCCTGGTGGTGACGGCACTGTCCTGGGCCCTTCTCCAGAAATCCATGAGCCTGACATGCAGCCCACACTTCGGCTGAATCGGGGTTCAATGAGGCAGCCGCCTGAGAACCCCGAGGGCTGAAGTCAGTGCTCACTGCCACAAGCCCAAGTGACCACTTCACTCAAAGCCGTACTTACAATTTCTGTCTCTGATAATATTACCATCATCCATAACAGTCCCCTGGGGCTGCTTACCCCGTGGTGGAAGGAACAAGGGTGGGGAAGCAGCCACATGGCGTTGGTAGCCTCCCCCCAGGTCTCAAGCCTCGAGACACCGGGCTACTCTCAGACCCAGGGCTCCAGAGCTGCACTGCAGGAACAGCTTGGGTGCCTGTCTGCTCCCCTAAAAGTGCCGTTTTTATCCCTGTCTTCCTGTTGTTGCTGATGTACACCGTCTGCCACATGTCTGAAGGGACAATTGTCTCCTTGGGAAAAGAGTGGGCTGCAAAGCTTTGGGTCTAAATGTCAGAATTTGGATCATGTAAGTCTTGGGCTCCCTTTCCTTCTTTCAGAGCATGTTCATGGGACACACGAGTGCTAGGCTGCACTGGGTGTGGGGTGTGGAGATGACAAGGACAGCCCCTGCCCCGGGGTTTGCAGGGTGAGGGAGGGGTATGACCCAGGGTGTGCAGTGGGGGGGTAGGGGAGGTGTGTGACCATTAGGGAGGCTTGAGGACACCACACAGGGAGAGCCCAGGGAGCAGGCTTGGGGAACTTTCTGGAGGAGGAGGCATTTGGTATGTGCTGAAGGACAAGAAGGTGCCCAGGCAGAGGTGTACAGGGAGGAAAGGCTCATATTTCTGGAACGCGGCAGAAGTGGGGGGCGGTGGGGGGCATGTACAGCTAGAAAGATGCACAGGCCGCCTGGGGCCTTGGCGCCAGGTGAGCCAGCAGGGGTTTGGGGTATAGCAAACGTAATGCCAAAGCGGGCAGGGCAGGCAGAGCAGCTGGCCCAGGGGTCAGGGGGATGGAGGGCAGTCCAGTGGGGGCACCCTGGGTATGGGTATGGGTATGGAGTATGGGTGCCCCAACCCTAGAAAGAGGTGAGATCAGGATCGGCTGGCCACTGCCTGAGGCTGCTGACCAGGCAGGCAGGCTCGTGTGAGCCCAGCAGCCCCCATAAGGGCCGTGGCCTCACCTGCTACAGTCCTGCCTTATCTTCACCAGGCGTAAGGGCCTGGCAGGTCTCTTCACCAGGTCTGTAGAGGACCTAATACCAAGGCCTTGTAGGGGATCACCTGGGGCAGCCCCACACATCCGTCGACATTAAAATACCATTTACCCCAAAACCAGAGTGGTCTTTGAAGCCTCAAGTGTTCCAGCCCTCTTGCTCCTTCAGTAGAATGTTCACCAGCAAAGCCAGGTCTTGCCAATACCAGAAAGGAAACCGGTGTGTGGCATTTCCTACTTTATTGTGTGATTTACTACCAAAGGAGCCCTGGTTGCACAATGGTTAAGCACTCAGCTGTTCACCAAAAGTTGGGGAGTTCAAACCCACCAGCCGCTCCACAGAAGAAAGACCTCATGATTTGCTTCTATAAAGATCACAGCCTGGAAAACTCTATGGGACTGTTCCACTCTGTCCTAGAGGGTCGCTATGAGTCAGAATCGACTCAATGGCAACTAGCATATTTTACCAGGAGGGGGGCATTTGTGGTTCAGTGGTAGAATCTCATCTTCCATGCAAGAGAACCAGGTTTGATTCCTGGCCAACGCACCTCATAAGCAGTCTGTCAGTAGAGGTTTGAGTGCTGCTGTAACGCTGAACGAGTGTCAACAGAGCTTCCAGACCAAGACAGTCAAGAAAGAAAGGCCTGGCAAACTACTCCTGGAAATCAGTCAGTGAAAACCCTGTGAATCACAACAGTCTGAACCACAACTGATCACAGGGATGGCAAAGGACCCGGCAACGTTTAGTTCCGTTGTGCGTGGGGCCAACTCAAAGCAGCTAAAAACTACAACAATCTTTTACCAACTGTTTAGTGAAGTCATCTTTCTACAGTCAGAGAGGTGTAGAGAGACGGCATTTTTAAAAGCAGGCACCCTCGGTTCAGCTGGCCAGCACTGTGAGCGGGGAAGGATGACCACCGGGCAGGCACAGAGCCCTCAAGTGACTGTGAATCCGCCCACAGGTGGAGAAAACCCAGTGACCCAGTGCCGTCGAGCTGATTCTGACTCAGGTGGAGAGCCATCTAAATTCCTCAGTTGTTTATCTTCCCAATGACCCCTCCACTCCCCGCTCAGAGAAAGCCAGTCTGAAGGCTGGCATGTCTGCAGTAAAGCAGGTGCTATAAGACTCCTACGGCGGTAACAAGACCAGATTCTAAACAGCCTCCCAAAATGACTGCTGTGAAGCCCAGCCGTGATCCTGATGTAAAAGCTCTGAATGCTGATTAAAAGAATCAGTCTGGTATACTTACAGCCAAACACTTCATGAGATTTGGTTCCTTGGTTTGGAGGTTTAGGGTCATGGTTTCACGGGACATCCCAGTTAATTGGCCTAATAACATGTTTAGTACTTCTGTTCTACCTCCTAGTTTGTTGCATGGTGCCTGGGGTCTTAAAAGCTTGCAAGTGACCATCCAAGGCACATCAGTTGGTCTTTATTCACCTGGAACAACAGAAGAAGGAGAGCCAGGAATAGGAGGAGGATATGGAATATGTAGCTAATTGCCTCCATGAACACCTGCCTCCTTTGCTGTAAGACCAGAAGAATTGAATGGTGCCTGGCTACCATTACTGAATATTTTGATCAAAGATTTCATAGAAGAATCCCGATCAAAAGGGAAAAAAATGCAGAATAAAATTTCAAATTCTCATGGACTCTAGACTTTTTGGAGCCATGAAGAGCAGATGAATCCCTGAAACTATGGCCCTGAGATAATCTTTAAACTTTAAACCGAAAATATCCCCTGAAGCCTTCTTAAAACCGAAAAATAGCTTAGCTTAACTAGTAAAAAAGGTCTGCCTTGAGCATTATGCTCTTATAAGAACTATCTATATGGGATCAAATTGACAAAAGAAACTCAAAGATTGGATGGGAACTTTAGGGGGCAGTGAGTTTATGTTAACAGGGGGGAACAACTCAGTAAAGGAAGGTGAGAATTGTTGTTCAACTCAGAATGTAATCAATGTCACTAAATTGCACATGTAGAAACTTGATATATGTTTTGCCATGTATATTCTCAACAACAACAACAAAATAAAATCAATCTGGTGACTTTTAAAAAGCCAAACCTCATTTTCAAAAATTACCCTCATACTTTCCCTCACGTGGTTTGCGAGAAGGACTTCAAGTTCGGTCTGAGCGGACGGCTTCTCTAACCAGCCTTAAAAATCTCCTCAAGGAAAGATAGGGAGGAGAGTGCTTTCTCTTCTTGGGGGGTCTTACAGCAGCAGCTGTGGCCACCCACAGCGATTCTGCATGACAAGCGTGGACACCCTGGGCAGAGATGGGCTGGCACCGGGCAGGCACAAGGGAGCAGCCCGTGGTGAGGCCCTCGTGCCCAAATGCCCACCTCGGAGGAGAACACCTTTCATCTCCCTGCCCCCACCACTCACCTCCATCACACCAGCAATAAGTAAGGGAGGTGGGGCTCTCTGGACGTAGTTTCTTCCCATGTGTGATAGTTTACATCATGTGTCACCTTGGCAAGGCTGTAATTCTCAGTGGTTTGGCAGACACTGGACTGGGTGCTCTTCCATAATGTGATATAATGTAATCATCTTCCATGATATGATCTGATGAGAGCAGCCAATCAGTTGAAAGGGAAGTTTCCTTGGGGTTGTGGACTGCCTCCAGGATATAGCTGGATGCTCTGGCAGAGCACACTCTCTCTCTCTCTCTCCCTTCCCCTCCACGTATTCCTTCCTCCTTCCCTCCCTCCTTCCTCCTTTCCTCCCTCCTCCCTCCCCCCTTTCTTTCTCACACTCTCTCTCTCCTGCACTCTTCTCATCTCCTGACTTCCAGATCTTGGGAAGTGAGCCTACAGAAGTCTCTGAGCTGTCACCTGATCAGCAGGTTTTGGATTCACCAATCTTGCAATCCCATGAACCACATTTATTCCATTGACCGTTTTGATTGTTCGCTGTCAATACCTTGGGCAGAACAATTATAACTTCAACCCTGGCCCCTAAATCATTAAATGTACTGACCACAAAGGAAAACAAGCAGGGTGCTCTTTTGATAACACCTCAGCCCAGTACATGAAACTGTCATACGTAAATAATGAGGAAGAGAGGAACGGTGTTTACCAGCTAGAGGTGGACTATAGCCCCTTTTAAGGTATCTTTATCCTCTAGACCAGTGGTGCTCAACCAAGGACACTTGGCTATGCCTGGAGATATCTGTGGTTGTCACAGCTGGGTAGGGACAAGTGGTCCCACCACCTAGGGAACGGAGGACAGGGATGCTGCTCAACATCCTACAGTGCACAGGATGGAGCCAGATCAAAGAATTATCCAGCCCAAAATGCCATTAGTGCCAAGGCCAAGAGACCCTGCTCTAAATAGGATCCTGAAGAATGGCTTCTCTCCCTTAGAAATACAACTCATTTGCATTTCTCTTGAAGTTAGTTTTTTGCTTAAGAAAGCATAGAGAATGTCTGCTGTTTCTCACAATCACACATATGTGTGCACGTGCACACACCTGTGCACACATGCACACCTGTGCACACATGTGCACATGTTTATTCAAGTATAAAGAATGTCTGCCCTCTCTCACACACAAGCACACGTGTGTGCACACATGCATCCACAGCAGTACAGATGTAGCTCACGTCTGCGTCCTAGCCTGGACTATCCTTCCATCTTTGGACACTGAGTCTGTCGGATGGACTGGGTCCCTTCATGAATGTGTTAGTCTCCTAGTGCTGCTATAACACAAATAACACATGTGGGGAGCATTAAGGACCAGAGATTTATTTTCTCACAGTTCTGGAGGCTAGATGTCCAAATCAGGGTCTCAGCCGTGTGGATTCCTTCCTTGTCAGTAGCTCTGGGAGTTCCTTGGTTCCTTGGCTTGTAGACAACACTTTCAGGGCATCTATCTTCCTCCCTGTGTGTGTCTATGTCTGATCCGATCTTTTTATAACTCAGAACTGATCAGGTTTAGGACACACCCTATGCTGGTATGGCTCCATTACAATTAACAAAGAAAACCCTATTTCCAAACAGGATCACATCCACAGGTACGAGTGCCAGGACTTCAACTCATATTTTGGGGACGCTATTCAGTCCAAAGCAACAGGAGTCATCCAGTTGCTAGTTCTCTGCTCTGCTTCACTGTGTATGTAATCTCAGCTCCATCTTGGCAAACTTGTTTTGGAAGATACTGGTTTCATCCAAAGCCCTCCCAGGAGGACCAATGGTCCCAATCATTGCATCTAGAGGCATTATATTTGCAAAAGATTAAAATCGGAAAAGAAATCCATGAACACTTTTCAAATGTTGTATTTCAGAGTTGCCCCGGGCCCAAGCCTAGCTGGCCCAGGCCTCTGTTTTCCTGCCCAGCATTCTGGAAGGGGAGAGTTCCCAGCCTGTGACCTGTGCCTGTAAAGGACAGCGTTCCAGGCACGTGTACAGTCAACTCCACTAGTTCTCAGATTTAAAATGAGACAGCCTACTTCAAAACTTGAAGTAAGTTCCAGAAAATCCTCCAGAACCAAAAGTATATATGTCTGGTACTTTCCAGAAGAATCCAACTAATGTAGAACGCACACAAGGTGCAGCCTAATTAAATTAGCCCTGTCTGAGGGGCTGTGCTGAGGACATCTGAGGGATAAGCCTGTGCAGAAGAAATGTCAATATTTTAATAACTTTCCTTGAAAAAATATTGCCATGTAAGTCTCTTTGGGTTTTCTTTCAGCAGCTCCTTCTGTCCCACTGGAAGATTAGACCACAGGAGTTATAGCCTTAGCTATTAATTCCCTCCCCTTCCCTGGCCCACCCCCACCCCACCGGCCCACCCCTCCTCTGGTTTGGATTAGAAATAAAGCTAAGCTGGGGTCAGACACATAAAGGTGCTGCAAACTCCATTCAGGGCTCTGGTTTTTATATTTTCATCTGAACAACAAGAAAATTAGAATGTTCTACCAGCTCATTTTGCTTTAAAACAGCTTTGGCAGCAAAAGCATGTGTTTCATTGCACACGTAGGAACACATGCCTACACACAGAGATATATACTTGCACCCACATACACACACACCTCCCGCACTGAAATGAACAAGAAGAACCTTCCAGAAACACAGGATCCACCTGTTTGAAAACTGAGTGCAAAGCGGAGAGGGGCCATGGAGTGGGGCAAGGGAGCAGTGAGTGTCTTCTGGGAGGAAAAAGACCTCACCTCGGAGCTGATCCCCCCCAAAAAGCAGGGGGCACCTGACACCCCCACTCTCCCCTCAATCCCCTCACATCCTGGAAGGGTAGTGGCTGAAGAAAACAGAAAACAACTCCTGTGGGACACCTTTGCACCCAGGAACTCCCATACAGAGGACCCTGCTACCCACCGTCTAGACTGGTGGGGTCATACAGACTCCCCTCCCACTGAGGTGTGTTCCTGTGGTTCAGTGCCCTCCCAGCCCTCTGGACCTGCAGCACCACCCACCCACCCAGTTTTCTATGATGCCCTCCCCTCCACAGAGCAGGAGGAGCCAGAGAGCAGCTGTCACAATGGATGGATAAAAGGGGATGAATTCACAGACCCTTACCATGGCAGGCCCCATGCATCTGTCAGTTTGTTGTACTGTGGTGGCTTTCATGTTGTTATGATACTGGAAGCTTTGCCACTGGTATTCAAATACCAGCAGGGTCACCCATGGTGGACAGGTTTCAATAGAGCTTCTAGACTAAGACAGACTAGGAGGAAGGACCTGGCAGTCTACTTCTGGAAAAAAGAGCTAGTGAAAATCTTATGAATGGCAGTGGAACATTGTCTGATACAGTGCCAGAAGATGAGCCCCTCAGATTGGAAGGCACTTAGAATATGACTAGGGAAGAGCTGGCTCCTCAAGGTAGAAAACCGATGCTGTCGATTCCCACTCATAGCAACCCTATAAAACAGAGTAGAACTGCCCCATACAGTTTCCAGGGAGCGCCTGGTAGATATGAACTGCTGACCTTTTGGTTAGCATCTGTAGCTCTTAACCACTCCACCACCAGAGTTTAGTCAAACTTAATGATGTTGATGGAGTCAAGCTTTCAGGACCTTCATTTGCTAATGTGACATAATGCAAAATGAGAAGAAATAGCTGGAAGCATCCATTAATAATCGGAATGCAGAATGTAGAAAGTATGAATCTAGGAAAATTGGAAGTCATCAAAAATTAAATGGAGGAGGAGGCGGGGCCAAGATGGCAGACTAGGTGGATGCTACCGCAGATCCCTCTTGCAACAAAGACTCGGAAAAACAAGTGAATCGATCACATACATAACAATCTACGAACTCTGAAAAACAAACACAGACTTAGGGACGGAAAAAGAACAAATACGGGCAGACAGCGACCGTTCTCAGAACTAGGAGCCAGCGTACCAGGCAGGTGACCTTTGGAGCCCGATCTGGGGCAGAGCCCAGGGGGGCAGATGGCACAGACAAGGGGTCCAGCCCTACCCCCCCGAACCCATCCCGGGAGGAAGTCTAGCTGGTTGGCGCGGGCGGTGTAGCGGCGCAGTCGGTGGGAGAAGCACCTGGGAGACAGTGAGTGATCTTGGAGTGGGGAGAGCAGCGTCCCAGCCGGGGAGCCGTCCCGCCGGGAGTTTGGGGATCAGCTATATTTCCCTAAAGCGACCCCGGGGCGGGGCCCACACGTTCGTGCCGGTGACGCCCAACCGGTTCGCGCGTGCGGTGCACCGCACCGGAGGGAGAAGTCCCCGGGAGGAAGTGACCGGTCTTGGAGCGGGGAGAGCAACATCCCAGCCGGGGAGCCGTCCCGCTGGGATTTTGGCTAAAGCGGGCGGGGTGTGAGCGCGGGGGTCAGTTATATTCCCCTGAATTGACCCAGGGGGAGGGCCCACCTGGTCGTGCGGGTGACGCCCACCCATTCGCGCGAGCGGTGCGGTGCACCCGAGGGAGAAGTCCCCGGGAGGAAGTGACTGGTCTCGGAGCGGGAGAGTAGCGTCCCAGCCCGGGAGCCGTCCCGCCGGGATTTTGGCGGACGGGGGCGGAGCATGAATGCGGGGATCAGCTATATATTCTGTGGTGCTACACTCCTAGCTCTCTGATCCCTCCCCCACCCTCCCCAGGCGGCTCCATTAACATCCGAATACCCTGAGCCAGAGGGAGAATTCAGATAGGGATCTGACTGCATTTTTTCTTAGCTGATTACCTGGAAAATCTAGTTTCCCAGTGATGGCTCAGAGACAGCAGTCCATATCAAACCACATAAAGAAACAGACCATGACAGCTTCTCCAAACCCCAAACAAAAGAATCAAAATCTCTCCCAAATGAAGATACAATCCTGGAATTATCAGATACAGAATATAAAAAACTAATTTACAGAATGCTTAAAGATATCTTTTTTGTTAAAGATATCACAAATGAAATTAGGATAACTGCAGAAAAAGCCAAGGAACACACTGATAAAACTGTTGAAGAACTCAAAAAGATTATTCAAGAACATAGTGGAAAAATTAATAAGTTGCAAGAATCCATAGAGAGACAGCATGTAGAAATCCAAAAGATTAACAATAAAATTACAGAATTAGACAATGCAATAGAAAGTCAAAGGAGCAGACTTGAGCAATTAGAATGTAGACTGGGGCTTCTGGAGGACCGGGGAATCAACACCAACATAGCTGGAAAAAAATCAGATAAAAGAATTTAAAAAAATGAAGAAACCCTAAGAATCATGTGGGACTCTATCAAGAAGGATAACTTGCGAGTGATTGGAGTCCCAGAACAGGGAGGGGGCACAGAAAACACAGAGAACATAGTTGAAGAACTCCTGACACAAAACTTCCCTGACATCATGAAAGACGAAAGGATATCTATCCAAGATGCTCATCGAACCCCATTTAAGATTGATCCAAAAAGAAAAACACCAAGACATATTATCATCAAATTTGCCAAAACCAAAGACAAACAGAAAATTTTTAAAGCAGCCAGGGAGAAAAGAAAGGTTTCCTTCAAGGGAGAATCAATAAGAATAAGTTCAGACTACTCAGCAGAAACCATGCAGGCAAGAAGGGAATGGGACGATGTATACAGAGCACTGAAGGAGGGAGAAGTCCCCGGGAGGAAGTGACTGGTCTCGGAGCCAACCAAGGATCATATATCCAGCAAAACTCTCTCTGAAATATGAAGGAGAAATTAAGATATTTACACATAAACACAAGTTTAGAGAATTTGCAAAAACTAAACCAAGACTGCAAGAAATGCTAAAGGAGATTGTTTGGCCTGATGACCAATAATATCAGGTACCAGCACAATACAAGGTCTCAAAACAGACCGTCCTGATATCAACGCAACTCAAATAGGGAAAGCACAAAAACAAACAAATTAAGATTAATTCTAAAAAATAAATCAATAAACAAAATAATTCACATAACAGGAAATCATGGAAATCAATAGATAAACGATCACAATAATCAAAAAAGGGACTAAATATAGGAGGCATTGAACTGCCAGATGGAGAGTGTTACAAGGCGATATAGAACGATACAAGTTAGGTTTTTACTTAGAGAAATAGGGGTAAATAATAAGGTAACCACAAAAAGGAATATCAATTTCATAACTCAAGAAAAAAGCCAAGAAAAACGTAACGACTCAACAAACATGAAGTTAAACATTATGAAAATGAGGATCTCACAAGCTACTAAGAAAAACGTCTCAGCACAAAAAAGCATGTGGAAAAATGAAATGGCCAACAACACACATGAAAAGGCATCAAAATGACAGCACTAAAAACTTATTTATCTATAATTACGCTGGATGTAAATGGACTAAATGCACCAATAAAGAGACAGAGAGTCACGGACTTCACAAAGAAACAAGATCCATCTATATGCTGCCTACAAGAGACACACCTTAGACTTAGAGACACAAACAAACTAAAACTCAAAGGATGGAAAAAATCTATCAAGCAAATAATAAGCAAAAAAGAAGAGGAATAGCAATATTAATTTCTGACAAAATAGACTTTAGACTTAAATCCGCCGCAAAGGATAAAGAAGGACACTACATAATGATAAAAGGGACACTTGATCAGGAAGACATAACCATATTAAATATTTACGCGCCCAGTGACAGGGCTGCAAGATACATAAATCCAATTTTAACAGAATTGAAAAGTGAGATAGACACCTCCACATTTATAGTAGGAGACTTCAACACACCACTTTCGGAGAAGGACAGGACATCCAGTAAGAAGCTCAATAGAGACACGGAAGACCTACTTACAACAATCAACCAACTTGACCTCATTGACTTATACAGAACTCTCCACCCAACTGCTGCAAAATATACTTTTTTTTCTAGAGCACATGGAACATTCTCTAGAATAGACCACATATTAGGTCATAAAACAAATCTTTCCAGAATCCAAAACATCGAAATATTACAAAGCATCTTCTCAGACCACAAGGCAATGAAGCTAGAAATCAATAACAGAAAAACTAGGGAAAAGAAATCAAATACTTGGAAAATGAACAATACCCTCCTGAAAAAAGACTGGGTTATAGAAGACATCAAGGAGGGAATAAGGAAATTCTTAGAAAGCAACGAGAATGAAAATACTTCCTATCAAAACCTCTGGGACACAGCAAAAGCAGTGCTCAGAGGCCAATTTATATCGATAAATGCACACATACAAAAAGAAGAGCCAAAATCAGAGAACTGTCCCGACAACTTGAACAAATAGAAAGTGAGCAACAAAAGAACCCATCAGGCACCAGAAGAAAACAAATAATAAAAATTAGAGCTGAACTAAATGAATTAGAGAACAGAAAAACAATTGAAAGAATTAACAAAGCCAAAAGCTGGTTCTTTGAAAAAATTAACAAAATTGATAAACCATTGGCTAGACTGACTAAAGAAATACAGGAAAGGAAACAAATAACCCGAATAAGAAACGAGAAGGACCACATCACAACAGAACCAAATGAAATTAAAAGAATCATTTCAGATTACTACATAAAATTGTACTCTAACAAATTTGAAAACCTAGAAGAAATGGATAAATTCTTGGAAAAATACTACCTACCTAAACTAACACATTCAGAAGTAGAACAACTAAATAGACCCATAACAAAAAAAGAGATTGAAACGGTAATCAAAACACTCCCAACAAAAAAAAGTCCTGGCCCAGACGGCTTCACTGCAGAGTTCTACCAAACCTTCAGAGAAGACTTAACACCATTACTACTGAAGGTATTTCAAAGCATAGAAAAAGACGGAATACTACCCAACTCATTCTATGAAGCTACCATCTCCCTGATACCAAAACCAGGTAAAGACATTACAAAAAAAGAAAATTATAGACCTATATCCCTCATGAACATAGATGCAAAAATCCTCAACAAAATTTTAGCCAATAGAATCCAACAACACATCAAAAAAATAATTCACCCTGATCAAGTGGGATTTATACCAGGTATGCAAGGCTGGTTTAATATCAGAAAAACCATTAATGTAATCCATCACATAAATAAGACAAAAGATAAAAACCACATGATCTTATCAATAGATGCAGAAAAGGCATTTGACAAAGTTCAACACCCATTTATGATAAAAACTCTTACCAAAATAGGAATTGAAGGAAAATTCCTCAACATAATAAAGGGCATCTATGCAAAGCCAACAGCCAATATCACTCTAAATGGAGAGAACCTGAAAGCATTTCCCTTGAGAATGGGAACCAGACAAGGACGCCCTTTATCACCACTCTTATTCAACATCGTACTTGAAGTCCTAGCCAGGGCAATTAGGCTAGACAAAGAAATAAAGGGTATCCAGATTGGCAAGGAGGAAGTACAGCTATCACTATTTGCAGATGACATGATCGTATACATGGAAAACCCTAAGGAATCCTCCAGAAAACTACTGAAACTAATAGAAGAGTTTGTCAGAGTCTCAGGTTATAAAATAAACATACAAAAATCACTTGGATTCCTCTACATCAACAAAAAGAACACCGAAGAGGAAATAACTAAATCAATACCATTCACAGTAGCCCCCAAGAAGATAAAATACTTAGGAATAAATCTTACCAAGGAGGTAAAAGACCTATACAAAGAAAACTATAAAACTCTGCTACAAGAAATTCAAAAGGACATACTTAAGTGGAAAAACATACCCTGCTCATGGATAGGAAGACTTAACATAGTAAAAATGTCTATTCTACCAAAAGCCATCTATACATATAACGCACTTCCAATCCAAATACCAATGTCATATTTTAAGGGGATAGAGAAACAAATCACTAATTTCATATGGAAGGGAAAGAAGCCCCAGATAAGCAAAGCATTACTGAAACAGAAGAAGAAAGTGGGAGGCCTCACTCTACCTGATTTCAGAACCTATTATACAGCCACAGTAGTCAAAACAGCCTGGTACTGGTACAACAGGCACATAGACCAATGGAACAGAATTGAGAACCCAGATATAAAACCATCCACGTATGAGCAGCTGATATTTGACAAAGGCCCAGTGTCAGTCAATTGGGGAAATGATAGTCTTTTTAACAAATGGTGCTAGCATAACTGGATATCCATTTGCAAAAGAATGAAACAGGACCCATACCTCACACCATGCACAACAACTAACTCCAAGTGGATCAAAGACCTAAACATAAAGACTAAAACGATAAAGATCATGGAAGAAAAAATAGGGACAACCCTAGGAGCCCTAATACAGGGCATAAACAGAATACAAAACATTACCAAAAATGATGAAGAGAAACCAGATAACTGGGAGCTCCTAAAAATCAAACACCTATGCTCATCTAAAGACTTCTCCAAAAGAGTAAAAAGACCACCTACAGACTGGGAAAGAATATTCAGCTATGACATCTCCGACCAGCGCCTGATCTCTAAAATCTACATGATTCTGTCAAAACTCAACCACAAAAAGACAAACAACCCAATCAAGAAGTGGGCAAAGGATATGAACACACATTTCACTAAAGAAGATATTCAGGCAGCCAACAGATACATGAGAAAATGCTCCCGATCATTAGCCATTAGAGAAATGCAAATTAAAACTACAATGAGATTCCATCTCACACCAACTAGACTGGCATTAATCCAAAAAACACAAAATAATAAATGTTGGAGAGGCTGCGGAGAGATTGGAACTCTCATACACTGCTGGTGGGATTGTAAAATGGTACAACCACTTTGGAAATCCATCTGGCGTTATCTTAAACAGTTAGAAATAGAACTACCATACAACCCAGAAATCCCACTCCTCGGAATATACCCTAGAGATACAAGAGCCTTCACACAAACAGATATATGCACACCCATGTTTATTGCAGCTCTGTTTACAATAGCAAAAAGCTGGAAGCAACCAAGATGTCCGTCAACGGATGAATGGGTACAAAAATTGTGGTATATTCACACAATGGAATACTACGCATCGATAAAGAACAGTGACGAATCTCTGAAACATTTCATAACATGGAGGAATCTGGAAGGCATTATGCTGAGTGAAATTAGTCAGAGGCAAAAGGACAAATATTGTATAAGACCACTATTATAAGATCTTGAGAAATAGCAAAAACGGAGAAGAACACATACTTTTGTGGTTACAAAGAGGGGAGGGAGGGAGGGAGAGAGGGAGGGAGAGTGCTTTTTACTGATCAATCAGTAGATAAGAACTGCTTTGGGTGAAGGGAAAGACAACACTCAATACAAGGAAGGTCAGCCTAATTGGACTGGACTAAAAGCAAAGAGGTTTCCGGGATAAAATGAAAGCTTCAAAGGTCAGCGAAGCAGGGGCGGGGGTCTGGGGAACTTGGTTTGAGGGGACTTCTAAGTCAATGGGCAAAATAATTCTATTATGAAAACATTCTGCATCCCATTTTGAATTGTGGCGCCTGGGGTCCTAAATGCCAACAAGCGGCCATCTAAGATACATCAATTGGTCTCAACCCACCTGGAGCAAAGGCAAAGGAAGAACACCAAGGTCACACGACAACTAAGAACTCAAGAGACAGAAAGGGCCACATGAACCAGAGACCTACACTATCCTGAGACCAGAAGAACTAGTTGGTACCCGGCCACAATCGATGTCTGCCCTGTCAGGGAGCACAACAGACAACTCCTGAGGGAGCAGGAGACCAATGGGATATAGACCCCAAATTCTCGTAAAAAGACCATACTTAATGGTATGACTGCGACTAGAGGAATCCCAGAGACAATGCTCCCCAGAACTTCACAGGAACCATTCCCGAAGACAAATCATCAGGCATGAAAAGGACTGGTCAGTGGGGGAGAGAGAGATACTGATGAAGAGTGAGCTAATTAAATCAGGTGGACACTGGAGAGTGTGTAGGCAACTCTTGACTGGAGGGGGGATGGGAAGATAGAGAAAGAGGGAAGATGGCAAAATTGGCACGAAACGAGAGACTGAAAGGGCTGACTCAATAGGGGGAGAGCAAGTGGGAGAAGGGAGTAAGATGTATGTAAACCTACATGTGACAGACTGATTGGAATGGTAAATGTTCACTTGAAGCTTAATAAAAATTAATTAAAAAAAATTAAATGGAACACATAAACATCAATACCCTAGGTATTATTGAACAGAAACAGACTGGTATTGGCCATTTTGAATCAGACGGACATATGGTCTACTATGCCGGAAATGGCAACTTGAAGAGGAATGGTGTTGCATTCATTGTCAAAAAAGAACATTTCAAGATCTATCCTGAAGTACAACGCTGTCAGTGATAGGATAGTATCCATACACCTACTAGTAAGACCAGTTAATACGACTATTATTCAAATTTACACACCAACCATTAATGTAAAGATGAAGAAATTGAAGATTTTTACCAACTTCTCTAGTCTGAAATTGATCAAACATGCAATCAAGATGCACTGATAATTACTGGCAATTGGAAACAAAGAAGAAGGATCAGTAGTTGGAAAATATGGCCTTGGTGATAGAAACAATGCCGGAGATCGAATGACAGAATTTTGCAAGACCAATGACTTCTTTCAAATACCTTTTTTTACCAACATAAACCACAGCTGTACACATGAACCTCGCCAGACAGAATACACAGGAATCAAATCGACTATGTATGTGGAAAAAGACAATGGAAAAGCTCAATATCATCAGTCAGAACAAGGGCAGGGACCGAATGCAGATCAGACCATCAATTGTTCATATGTAAGTTCAAGTTGAAGTTGAAGAAAATTAGGACAAGTCCCTGAGAGCCAAAGTACAACCTTTTGTATACCCCACCTGAAACTAGAGACCATTTCAAGAATAGATTTGATGCATTCAATGCTAATGACCAAAGACCAGACAAGTTGTGGAATGACATCAAGCACATCACGTAGGAAGAAAGCAAGAGGTCATTAAACAGACAGGAAAGAAAGAAAAGACTAAATGGATGTCAGGAGAGACTCTGAATCTTGTTATTGAACGACAAGTAGCTAAAACAAATGGAAGAAATCATGAAACAAAAAGAGCCAAACAGAAGATTTTAAAGAGCAGCTCAAGAAGACAAAGTATTATAAAGACAGGTACAAAGACCTGGAGCTGGAAAACCAAAAGAGAAGAACATGCTCAGTATTTCTCAAGCTGAAAGAACTGAAGAAAAAATTCAAGCCTTGAGTTGCAATAGTGAATGATTCTAGGGGCAAAATACTGAATGACACAGGAAGCATCAAAAAAAGATGAAGGAAATACATAGAATCACTGCACCAAAAAAATTGGTCATTGTTCAAACATTTCAGGAAGCAGCATATGATCAAGAACTGATGGTGCTGAAGGAAGAAGTCTAAGCTGTGCTGAAGACATTGGTGAAAAACAAGGCTCCAGGAATTAAGGGAATATCAACTGAGATGTTTCAACAAATGGATGCAGCCCTGGAAGTGCTCTCTCGTCTATGCCAAGAAATTTGGAAGACAGCTACCTGACCAACTGACTGGAAGAGACCCATCTTTATGCCTATTCCAAAGAAAGGTGATTAAACAGAATGTGGAAATTATCAAACAATATTATTAATATCACACCCAAAATTCAGCAAATTTTGCTGAAGATCATTTAAAAGCCACTGCAGCAGTACATCAACAAGGAACTGCCGGAAACTCAAGCCAGATTCAGAAGAGGACTTGGAACAAGGGATATCATTGCTGATGTCAGATGGATTGTGGCTGAAAGCGGATAATACCAAAAGATGTTTACCTGTGTTTTATTGACTATACAAAGGCATTCAACTGTGTGGATCATAACAAATTATGGACAACACTGCAGAGAATGGGAATTCCAGAATACTTAATTGTGTTCACGAGGAACCTGTACGTAGACCAAGAGGCAGTCATTGGAACAGAACAAGGGGATACTGCATGGTTTAAAGTCAGGAAAAGTGTGACTGACTCAGGGTTGTATACTTTCACCACCCTTAATCCGTATGCTGAGCAAATAATCCAAGAAGCTGGACTGTATGAAGAACACAGCATCAGGATTGGAGGAAGGCTCAGTAACAACCTGCATTATGCAGATGATACAACCTTGCTTACTGAAAGTGAAGAGGACTTGGAGCACTTATTGATGGAAGACTAGATCCTTCAGTGTGGATTACACCTCAGCAGAAAGAAAACAAAGTCCTCACAACTGGACCAACAGGCAACATTACGATAAACGGAGAAAAGATTGAAGTTGTCGAGGATTCATTTTACTTGGATCCACGATCAATGCACAGGAAAGGAGCGGTCAAGAAATCAAAGGACATATTGCTTTGGGCAAATCTGCTGCAAAAGACCTCTTTCAAGTGTTAAAAAGCAAAGATGTCACTTTAAGGGCTAAGGCGCACCTGACCCAAGCCATTGTGTTTTCAATTGCCTCATATGCATGTAAAAGCTGGGCAATGAATAAGGAGGACCAAAGAAGAATTGATGCCTTTGAATTGCTTGTTGGTGAAGAATATTGAATGTACATTGGACTGCCAAAAGAATGAACAAATCTGTCTTGGAAGAAATACAGCCAGAATGCTCCTTGGAACCAAGGATGGAGAGACTTGCCTTTCACCCTCTCACGCTCTGACAGTGTTGACCTTTACCCAAGCCTTGTGCTCCTGGAAAAGAGAGAGTTAATAAGTCCCCTACCCTTCCGGTTCCAGAAAACAGCTGACAGCAAGACTCACCCTTCCCCCACACTACTCAGGTGAGAGCCAGCAGGTCTCTGCTCACCTGGAAAAGCAGCTGCAGAACTCCTCGTTCCACTCCCAGCCTGTGAATGCTCAGCTGAACTGCTTCTCCCCACCAGTCATCGGCACAAAACACCCTCGAACTGGCTCAGGTCAGGGCTCCAGGGTCAGGGTCAGCTCACTTTCCGTTTCCATGCAGGGCTCAGAGTCCTGGGGTGGCCCCTCTGCCCTGCTCTCTTCAGCCAGAGTTTGTGTGCAATTTGAAGACAACATCACCAGTATTAGAACAGAACATTTTCTGTGGAAAGGCTTTATTGGGACGGCAGCACTCTGATTGCCTTCAGAACACCCAGATGTTTTAGAATTATCATGTTGGTATTATCATTCACAGGTTCTTGAAATGTCCTGTAACCATTAATGCAAAAAAAAAAAAAAATTCATAGCAGGCCTTGAAGATGTCTAAGATAGCCAGACGCGCACACAGCCTTATCTGAAGGCAGATGATAAGGACTCCATTGATAATATTTTCCCTATGTTTTATTTACTGATTTATCTCAAAGACAAAGTCATAAACCTAGCAAATAACTGACATTCTACCCTTAGAAAGAGAAGGAGAATTACAACCAAAGCCAAAGATTTGATGAAAGCAGAATAGTAAGTCCTTTTTGTCCAACTCCTAGTCTCCAACCTCGCCCAGGGTAAGCTGCTGAGAGCTTGCATCATTGACTCTCAGTTCTAGTTGTTAGATATCATCAAGTTGGTTCCAACTCATGCAACTGTACATGCAACAGAACGAAACACTGCTCGGTCTTGTGCCATCCTCAAAATTATTTCTATGTTTGAGCCCATTGTTGCAGCCACTGAGTCAATCCATCGCCTAAGGTCTTCCTCTTTTTGACTGACCCTCTACTTTACCAAACTTGATGTCCTTTTCCAAGGATTGATCCCTCCTGATAACATGTCCAAAGTATGTGAGATGAAGTATTGCCACCCTTGCTTCCAAGGAACATTTTGGTTGTACTTCTTCCAAGAGAGATTCCTTCGTTCATCTGGAAGTCCATGGTATATTCAATATTCTTCACCAACACCACGATTCAAAGGTGTCAAGTCTTCCGTCTTCCTTATTCATTGTCCAGCTTTCACACGCATATGAGGCTATTGAAAACACTATGGCTTCTGTCAGGCACACTTTAGTCCTCAAGGCGATATCTTAGCTTTTTCATACTTTAAAGAGATTTCTTGAGCCGATTTGCCCAATGCAATGTGTCGTTTGATTTCTTGCCTGCTGCTTCCATGAGAGTTGATTGTGGATCCAAGTAAAGTGAAATCCTTGATAACTCAGTCTTTTCTTCCTTTATCATGATGGTGCTTATTGGTCCAGCTGTGCGGATTTTTGTTTTCTTTATGTTGAGGTGTAATCCATACTGAAGGCTGTAATCTTTGATCTTCATCAGGAAATGTTTCGAGTATCCTTCACTTTCAGCAAGCAAGGTTGTGTCATCTGCATAATGCAGGTTGTTAATGAGTCTTCCTCCAATCCTGATGCCCTGTTCCTCTTCATATAGTCCAGCTTCTCTGATTATTTTCTCAGCATACAGATTGAATACCTATGGTAAAAGGTTACAACCCTGACGCTCACCTTTTCTGACTTTAAACCGTGCAGTATCCCCTTGTTCTGTTCAAGCAACTGCCTCTTGATCCATGTACAGATTCCTCATGAGCACAGATAAGTGTTCTGGAATTTCCATTCTCCACAATGTTATCCATAATTCATTATGATCCAACCAGTGGAATTCCTTAGCATAAAAAAAAAATAGTCAATAATAAAACACATACAGGTAAACATCTTTTTGGTATTCTCTGCTTTCAGCCCGGATCCATCTGACATCAGTAATGATACCCCTGATTCCACATCCTCTTCTAAATCCAGCTTGAATTTCTGGCAGTTCCCTGCCAATACATTGCTGCAGCTGCTTTCCAATGATCTTCAGCAAAATTTTTGCTTGCACATGATGTTAATGATATTGTTCAATAATTTCCACATTCAGTTGGATCACCTTTCTTGGGAATAGGCACAAATATTGATCTCTTCCCCCAGTGCCTCTCAGTTTGTCATACTGGGGGGGGCTTGTGTGTTCCTGTGACTCTGGAAGCTATGCCACTGGTATTCAGATACCAGCAGGGTCACCCTTGGCAGACAGGTTTCAGCTGAGCTTCTGGACTAAGACAGACTAGGAAGAAGGGCCTGACAGTCTACTTCTGAAAAGAATTAGTCAGTAAAAACCTTATGAATAGCAGCAGAGCATTGTCTGATATAGTGCTGGAAGATGAGCTCCCCAGGCTGGAAAGCACTCAGAAGACAACTGGGGAAGAGCTGCTTCCTCGAAGTATAGTCGACCTTAATGACATGGATGGAGTCAAGCTTTCAGGACCTTCATTTGCTGATGCAGCACTACTCAAAATGAGAAGAAACAGCTACAAACATCCATTAATCATTGGAAAGTGGAATGTACAAAGTATGAATCTAGGAAAATTAGAAATCATCAAAAATGGAATGGAACATATAAACATCTGTATCCTAGGCATTAGTGAGCTGAAATGGACTGGCATTAGCCATTCTGAACTGGACAATCATATAGTCTACTATGCTGGAAATGACAATTCGAAGAGGAATGGTGTTGCATTCATCATGAAAAGAACATTTCAAGATCTATCCTGAAGTATGTTGTCAGTGATAGGATAATATTCATGTGCTTACAAGGAAGACCAATTAATACGGCTATTATTCAAATTTATGCACCAACCACTAAGGCCAAAGATGAAGAAATTGAAGATTTTTACAAACTTCTGCAGTCTGAAATTGATCAGACATGCAATTAGGATGCATTCGTAATTACTGGTGATTGGAATGTGAAAGCTGGAAACAGAGAGTAAGAATCAGTAGTTGTAAAACATGGCCTTGGTGATAGAAATGATACCGGGGATCGCATGATAGAATTTTGCAAGACCAACAACTTCTTCATTGCAAATATGTTTTTTCACCAACATAAATGGCAACTATACACATCGACCTAACCAGATGGAATACAGAGGAATCAAATTGACTACATCTGTGGAAAGAGATGATGGATAAGCTCAATATCATCAGTCAGAACAAGGCCAGCGGCCGACTGTGGAACAGATCGTCAATTGCTCACATGCAAGTTCAAGTTGAAACTGAAGAAAATTAGAACAAGTCTGCGAGAGCCAAAGTACAACCTTAAGTATATCCCACAATCTAGAGACCATCTGAAGAACAGATTTGACACATTGAACACTAATGACAGAAGATCAGATGAGTTGTGGAATGACATCAAGGGCATCATACATGAAGAAAGCAAGAGGTCATTAAAAAGAAAGAAGAGAAAGAAAAGACCAAAATGAATGTCAGAAGAGACTCTGAAACTTGCTTTTGAACATCGAGCAGCTGAAGCAAAAGGAAAAAATGATGAAGTAAAAGAACTGAACAGAAGATTTCAAAGGGTGGCTCAAAAAGACAAAGTATTATACTGACATGTGCAAACAGCTAGCGATAGAAAACCAAAAGGGAAGAGCAGGCTTGGCATTTCTCAAGCTGAAATAACTGAAGAAAAAATTCAAGCCTCAAGCTGCAATACTGAAGCATTCTAAAGGGAAAATACTAAACGATGCAGGAAGCATCAAAAGAAGATGGAAGGAATTCACAGAGTGATTATACCAAAAAGAATTGGCCAACTTTCAACCATTTCAAGAGGTAGCATATGATCAGGAACCGCTGGTACTGAAGAAAGAAGTCCAAGCTGCACTGAAGGCATTGGCAAAAACGAAGGTTCCAGGAATTGATGGAGTATCAATTGAGATGTTTCAACAAATGGGTGCAGCACTGGAAGAGCTCACTCTATGCCAAGAAATTTGGAAGACAGCTACCTGGTCAACGGATTGGAAGAGATCCATATTTTTGCCTATTCCCAAGAAAGGTGATCCAACAGAATGTGGAAATTATCAAACAATATCATTAATATCACACACAAGTAAAATTCTGCTGAAGATCATTCAAAAGCAGCTGCAGCAGTGTATCAACAGGGAACTGGCAGAAATTCAGGCCGGATTCGGAAGAGGACGTGGAACCAGGGATGTCATTGCCGATGTCAGGTGGGTCCTGGCCAAAAGCAGAGAACACCAGAAGGATGTTTACCTGTATTTTATCAACTATGCAAAGGCATTCGATTGTGTGGATCATAACAAATTATGGGTAACATTGCGGAGAATGGGAATTCCAGAACACGTAATTGTGCTCATGAAGAACCTGTACATAGATCAAGAGGTAGTTGTTTGAACAGAACAAGGGGATACTGCGTGGTTTAAAGTCAGAAAAGGTGAGCATCAGGGCTGTATCCTTTCACCATACCTATTTAATCTGTATGCTGACCAAATAATCAGAGAAGCTGGACTATATGAAGAAGAAGAGGGCATCAGGTTTGGAGGAAGACTCATTAACAACCTGCACTATGCAGATGACACAACCTTGCTTGCTGGAAGTGAAGAAGACTGGAAGCTCTTACTGATGAAGATCAAAGACTACAGCCCTCAGTATGGATTACACCTCGACATAAAGAAAACAAAAACCCACACAACTGGACCAATAAGCAACATCATGATAAAGGGAGAAAAGACTGAGGTTGTTGAGGTTTTCATTTTACTTGGATCCACAATCAGCTCTTATGGAAGCAGCAGTCAAGAAATCAAAAGACGCATTTCATTGGGCTAATCTGCTGCAAAGAGCCTCTTTAAAGTGTTGGGACACAAAGATGTCACCTTGTGGACTAAAGTGCACCTGATCCAACCCATTGTATTTTCAATCGCGTCACCTAGGCGTGAATGAAGCCCCATGGGAGGGAGACCACACCTGTCATTGCTTTGTGTGCTGCCCAACTTTTCCTTTAGGGAACTGCCTTCCCCATCTGCTCCAGGGCCAAGAGGACCCCTACCACCACCATCACCACAGGCCTGTGAGGCCAGCTGGGCACCGTCTCCCACCATCTACAGACATACAGTCTGGGAAGACAGCCCTCCACCCTCACTCACCTTCATGCCCTGGCTAGGGTAAAGTCTGGGAAAACAGCCTCCCCCCCGCCCCACTTACCTGCAGGCCCAGGGTGGAATGAAGTAGTGAGGCCCCAGCTTAGCCCCAGCACCCTCCACACCTGCCCCTTGACACTACAGGGCAGTGAGGGTGGAGGGAACAGAGTGGTGGTGGCCCTGGCCCTGTACCGGCTCTGTCCCAGAGTCAGGGCACTCACCTCCAAGCCAGAGCTTCCTGTCCAAGATGGCTGCCAGGTCCTGCTGTGGTGCCCTGCCAGGCTGCACTGAGGCTCACACACAAGTGAGAGTTACTTGTAAAGACGACTCTACAGATGTGAGCTGCTACCATCCTCGTCCTTGGGGGAAAGGCCACAGCAAGAACCCACAGCCCTTACCTCTGGTCCTTGCGTCAAACACAACTCTTATCTCTTATTCCACCAAATGGAAATCACAGGATACGGATGAGTTCTGAAAGAATCTCAGTTGCTCAGGCTGAAATCCAGGCTTTCTCAACCTCAGAACTATTGACATTTGGGACCAGAAAATGCTTCGTGGTAGGGACTGTCCTGTGCATCCCAGGGTGTTGAGCAACATCCCTGATAGGTGTGAGTAACACCCCCCAAGCTGCAACAACCGAGCATGTCCCCAGGCATTGCCAATGTCCCTGGGGGCAGTCACTCACTTGACTCACTCCTTGGAGAGCAGCATGTGCTGGACTGCTCTGGGGGCAACAGAGGGACACAGGTGTCAGAGGGACAGGATTGCCCCAAAGTGAGCATGGCGCCAGAGGGAAGGGTGGTACCGGGGTCAGAGGCCCCCTGAATGCCCAACTTTGACCCTGGTCTTGGATGGAGACAAGGCTGCTCTCAAGGCCACCCCAACTCACGGTAACCCGAGGCACAACAGGACAAAATACCACCCAGTCTTGTACTATCTCCATGATTGGCTGGGTATCCATGGGGCTTTCAATGGGTCATTTTTCAGACACAGATCACCAGACCTTTCTTCTTAGTTCATCTTAGTCTAGAAGGTCTGCTGAAACCTGTTCTGCATCGTAGCAGCACACCAGCCTCCGCTGAGAGATGGGTGGTGGCGCCGCATAGGTGCGTTGCCTAGGAATCTAACTGGGTCTCTCCACAAGGTGAGAATTCTACCGGTGAACCACCACTGCCCCAGAGACAAGACTAGCCTGGCCAAATTATCAATCCTCTGTCCCCTCTTCCCACAGGTACAACAAACAGATGTTCTTCTCCAAGCAGCCCAACTGCTGACCTTTCGATTAGCATCGGAGCACTTAGCCACTGTGCCACCAGGGCTCCTAGAGAATTGGAAGAAGCGCCAAATCAAAGAGATGTTATTTCTTCCTTTGCCATCAGTAGGCTGAAAGCTGATAAAAACCCCAAATAAATTTAGAAAAACATACTGAGGGTCCACAAGCCCATACCTAAAATTTTCAGCCTGACTCCTCCATGCCAAGTCCAGAGCTACAGGCAGAGGGAGAATGGAGGTAACCTTGCTCAGTCCCCACCCCAAGGAGCTCACAACTGGGTGTGTTTTTGTTGTTAGTTGCAGTCGAGGCTGTTCCAACTCGCGGAGACCTTATGTACAACAGAACATTGCCCAGGCCTGTGCCATCTTCGTGATTGTTGGTATGTTTGAGTCCATTGTTTTCTCCATGTATCACAGATAGGGTGGTCAATGCAAACACATGAAAACTTTAGTCCCCAAATTCCAAGGGAGAGGAATTACAAATTCCTCTTCCAAAGACTGTCTACCAGCCCTGACTCAGCCCAGCGCCCTTTCTGGCTCATGGAGAGCATGGATTCTGAATGTGGACATGGGGCTGTACGATTTGGGAACAAATGGGACATTAGTGAACCAGATACAATTACCAAAGGACCGGAAGCTGGGCTGCTCCATCTATCCAGGCTTTCTCACTGGTGCTGGGACCTTGTGCGTGGGCCGAGCCGACAGGAGAGCTTTCTGAGAAGTAGAGCAGCTTGTCTGTGGTCCTGAGAGCTACGGGCTGGTTGGACAGTAACCACAGGCTCTCCTGGGGGGGATGGGGAAGAACAGAGGCTGTCCTTCCCCCATAGCCCCTGGGCTGCCCCAGGGGACTTGATCAGCAGGGCCTGGGTTCTGTGCTGTTTCAAGCCCAACATTCCTGCTGGCATTCCCCCCCACCCCGCCCCCGTTTCCAATTGGATTGTCATCAAGTACACGTGAACTCACCCTCCGAGGCCAGCCCCAAAGCTCCTCTCAAAACCCCTTAGAGAGAAGCGTTGAAGCTCTTTGCTGTGCTATTTGTTTCTGGAGGCTTTGAAGTATTTGCTTGTGGGGACAAGGCAACATCATGATTCATCTTTCTCTTTTATCTGCCAAGCCCACACTTTCTGTGCTTCACTTTTCCCTCCATAATAAGGTATTTCTGGGGCTGCAAACGATACCTCTTCCTCGTCCTGGGGAGAACTTGGGCCTAATCAACATAGTCACATTAATTTCTCCCAGTGTAAAGACAATACATATTGACCAAACCCAAACTTTTGCAGGATCCTCATCAAGTAGGAAACGCAATGGTCCTTTTTCAGAGCTCATCCTGCTGGCTTTTTGGTGAAATTGATAATATTGGCAGCCCTCTTTTGTCCTAAAAGCTCTTCCCATGGTGCCACTGTGCTTGCTGGGTCTCCGCTTACAGCCCTACAAAACGTCTCTGTGTACTTACTCTTCCTTCTTCCTCAGACAGGGAAGCTCGGCCCAGACAGGGCGGGGAGCTGGAGTAGCGCAGAGGGCTGTCTCTGTGGCTCTCAGCTTTTCGAGGACATTGGTAACGCACGTCGCAGTGACAGTGCCTCCATGGGATCCCTCTTTGGGTGACCAACGCCACTTCTAGGTGCTCAGCAAACCCCCACTCTTGCTACCACCCTCCCTCAGACCGTGGCACACCTGAGAAATAAACCTTTGTACATCTCCTATGCGTCAGGCACATCATTTGGAAAATATAGAAATGTAAAATAAGAAAATTAGAAACACATGCAAACCCACCACTCTGGAGAACCACTTAACATTTTGATGCATTTTCTTTCAGTTTTTCTTCTACAGATGTATTTTTTTCCAAACTGAAGTTCATGCTATATAAATAATTTTGAATTCCGCATTTCTCACTTACAATTAGAATCGTTTTAAGAACTCTGTGAAAATCTCACTTTAAAGGTGAAATGAGGTTCCTTGAACATGGGTAATTTATTTGACCCCCCATAAGGATAGTTATATACTTAGGATCAGGCACTTTTTTTTATTTAAAAATGCTGTGATTAATATCATTTTTTTAATTATTCCTTGGAAAGTCTTTGTGTGAAGATTTTTCCCACAGTATGAGCATGAGGAGACCTTTTCTAAGAGACTCCCCATCTGAAAATGATGTATCCAAGCATCAGTACATCTCTTTGGCTGTGAGTCGTTCACTTCCTGGACAACCCACAGCTCACGTCCTATAAAACAAAACCCTGGGCAGTTCTTGAACACAGAAATATTCTGGGAACCAGACTCTAAAATATTGACATCAGAATAATATTCACAATTAAATAAAATTTAATTTTTGGCTCACGTGGTAAAAGATTATATCAGGTTTCTCACTCCTTGGAAAATCAGAGAGAACTTAATAACAAATACCATAATTATCTGCAAAACCTGAACAGTGATTAAATTATCAGGAGGCAGTTCCTTCTAAAACTATTTCTTTAATTAGCTAAAGCTGGCAGTATATATTAATATTTCCAAGGTTATTTGCATACATTCACAACAGGCTAACCAGATACTAGCTGAAATATAATTTTTCTATTATTGTGTTAGAAATACTTTTAAGATTGAATCATATTATCATGTTTTTTCTATGATTATCAGAGTAGACACTCTTGACTTATTACCACTAATTCTCTGATTTTGGGCAGAAGATGCTTCTTGTTTTCCATGCTGACATTTCTCGATTTCCTAACAGAGGGCCGCTCTCTTGGCAGTGGTGATCTGCTTGATAGAACGAGAGTTTCAATAATCACACCCCAAACTGCTTTGGGATGAGCAGAAGAGCGTCCGCCCTAGCATCTGACTGCAGGCTACACTGGCTGTCTAGACCAAGTGACCACAAGCAGGACAAGCCTTGGGGAACAACGGGCTTAGGAATGGGGTGAGGGTGTGGGTGGGTGGCCATGGGGTCGACAGTAAGAGTCAAGCCTCAGGGCACTGCATCGAAGAGGCAGCTCTCAGGAAATGCCCTGATTTCTCTGACCCCACAGACCAAGGTAGGTGCCCCTCACTTGGCCTCGCCTCCGCAGTCTCAGCTTTCTGCAGCTCTCTAACTGAAGCTCGAGTTGGAGACCCAGCCCCCAGTCCCTAGACTGGGAGCTTCTGGGACAGGGACTAAGGGTCCTGGTCTTCCCAGTACCCCCGCACCCACTCAGCTTGCTGGAGGACAGTATGTGATACCTCAGCCCGAGGGCTGCCTGCCTGTCTACAAACACCCTGCAACCATCCCAGGTCTACCAGCTCCTCTGGGAATTTCTGTTTTGGCTCCCAAAGTATATTATTTCATTCTTGCTGACAATTCATTGTTTCTTTAAATCACAGAAATGCCGAGCAGAAAGTCCTTCATTGCTAAAGCTAAAGCTATCTTTGCAGAAGAGAGCACAGCCTGAGACCACCTGGGGTGGCCTTTCAAGGCAGAGTTGCCTGGGTGCACGTCCCCCACACACACCTACGTTCAAGTCCTGCATCTTAGGACACCACACATGTGCCCAGCAGCTCCTGTCTGCCATCCCAGGCCCACTCCTCTCTCTTTTCTACCAGCTCTTGGACCCTGGACTCTGACTAGGTGAGTAGTCCCTGGGCCCCTTGCCCTCTGGGCCCAGCTGGATTTGGCTAAAGGGGGCCCCACAGGAGAGTGGGGACAGAGAAGAGAGGGGCCAGTGTCTTGCTCTCTGCTCCCTTCCTTGGGCACCTTGAGCCAGCTGTGTCCCTTCTGAAGGTCTTCTCTGGTGGAATCCTGTGGTCCTCACAGAAACCTCCAGGAGCTTCTGCAGGCTCCCCACCCCTCCGAGCCCCACGATGGGGCCCTTGGTTGGGATTCAGTCTGTGCCCAGGCCCCAAAGCCTACCCGTCTCACATCCTTTTTCTGTGGGAGGAGGGGGCACTCTTCCTGGGCTGAGAAGGGGAAGGAGCAGCAGCCCTCAGTGGACTGGGGGCTGGAGGTACATCGACATTTTCTGGAACAGGCTCCTCTGGATCCTGTACAAGGCAGACGAACCCGAGACAGGAAGACCATGTGCCCCAAAAAACGTGCCAGGAAAAGATGCTTTCCCCCACACAGACTGAAAGGTATTTTAGGAATTAAAATGCAGTAAATTCAAATTACAGTCTACCCAAATCACGACACACAAAAAAGAAATGTAATATTCATACTCGACCTGTCATCTTAATTAATTTGTCCATATTATTTCAAGAGTTCTAAAAAAAGACAGGGCAGTCATCAAAGGAAAATGGGAGTATAAATAGATCAATTCAGCTAATCCACGCTCCACCTAAGCAGATGGAGGAGAGGAAAACTTTCCCACCGGGAGGAAGAAGTGGACCAGACAAAGAAAAAGCACCTGACAGCAATTGCTTAAAAATGTGCCATCTTTTTTTTTTTTTTTAAGTTTTGGGTTTTTTGTTTTTGTTTTTCATTATAATCCAGTCTGAAAATTCAGTATGCAGGACTTCTTTCTTATCGTATTTCCCTTCCTAAAATTAATTTGTTTTCATTAGTTCTTTTGAGTGACGGGACGATTTCAGAGGGCTTGTACCTGCAGCCTGTACATCACAGAATGAACTGTAAGGCTGGTTTTGATTTTTGAGAAATGAGAATATTTTGTTTTAAAGAATTTAGAGCTTCCCATAGATCCCACCGCTGTCTGTCAGTTTGTCCTACCATGGGGGCTGCATGTCACTGTGATGCTGGAAGCTAGGCCCCCCATATTTCAAACACCAGCAGGGTCACCCATGGTGGACAGGTTCCAGCAGAGCTTCCAGACTAAGACAGGCTAGGAAGAAAAGCCTGGCAATCTACTTCTGAAAGTTAGCCAGTGAAAACCCTGTGATCACAACAGAACGTTGTCTGGCTCACTTGCTCTGGACATGTCACCAGGGATCAATCGTTGGACGGAGGAATCCTCAGGCCCCACGGCTGGCCACCTGGGGAGAGCGCCCTCTGTAACTCTGCTCTCATCTCTTTCCTCTGTCACAAAACAAATGAGTGAAGGAGGTGGGAGCGCTGCACACTATCCTGACTCTCTGACTTCACCATGTTGTTTTTGTTATCTGCTGTTGAGTCACCCCCAACTCATGGCAACCCCCAGCAACACTGTGCACAACAGAACGAAAGGCTGCCCAGTCCTGTGTCATCCCCATGATCAGTTGTGGATCAGACTGCTGTGATACATAGGGTTTTCAATGGCTGATTTTTTGAAGTAGATCTCCAGGCCTTTCTTCCTGGTCTATCTTAGTCTGGAAGCTCTGCTGAGACCTGTTCAGCATTATAACGACACGCAAACCTCCGGTGACAGATGGGTGGTGGCTACACATGAGGTGCGTTGGCTGGGACTGCGACCCAGGTCTCCTGCGTGGAAGGCAAGAATTCTACCCCTGAGCCATCACTGTACCCTTGCTTGGAATACCCTTCTCTTTTTTCTCCCTCCATCTACTGGTAAAGTCACCTGTTCCCTGAGACCCAGCCAGAAGTATGTTCAAACTTCTAAGCAGGGTTCATCTCAGGAATGAGACATGGATGTCTAACCCCATACCAGTAAGCACTGCACCAAAGTTCCTGCCAAGGCAATAAGTTAATTACAAAATTGAGGCATATAGATTATAAAAGGTGAGATAATGATTAGCAAATCTTTGTAACTGCCTACAAAAAAGATGAAAGAAAATCTACAATTAGAACCAATAAGAAGTTACAACAGGGCTACAGCTTACAAGCTCAACAAGAAAAAAAAAAATCAAAGCACCGTTACTCATAAGCAATAACTAATTAGAAAGCATGATTTATAAAAGATCCCATTCACAATGGAAAAAAAAAAACTGTAAGTTACCTAAGACTAAATCTATCACAAGCTGTTTGAGAAGATTATAAAACTACTCAAGGGATAAAAAAAACATGAATAAGTGAAGAGACGTAACTACATGGTTGAATGAAAAGATCCAGTTTCATAAAGGTGTCAGTGCTCTCTGAAATAATCTATAAATTCAAAGCAATCCCGATCAAAATCCCAAAGGGATTATTTTTTGTGGAAAGTGTAAAACATATTCTAAAATTCATATGAAGTATAAAAATCCAAGAATTGTCTACACCTTTTTGAAGAGGAGGATCATGAAAGAAGGACTTTCCTTATCAGATTATCAAAGCTCATTATAAAGCTACAACAATTAAGGTATGTGTTAAAGCCATAGACAACTAGGCCAACAAGACCCCTCTCTTTCAGAAGAGAAAGCCCAGAAACAGACCCCTAGACCCCTTGCATTCACACAGAAACAGGATTGTGTCATACAATAGAGGGAGCATTGCATATCTGTGAAAAGTCTATTTAGTATCTAATAAATAGCCCTGGGATATCAGGCTTTCCACACGGTGGGGAATAGCACATCCCTATTCTCAACAAGGAGCCCTGGTGGCACAGTGGTTAAAAGCTCAGCTGCTAGCCGAAAGGTCAGCAGTTCTAATCCACCAGCCACTCCTTGGACACCCTATGGGGCAGTTCTATTCTGTCCTGCAGGATCACTGTGAGTCAGAATCAACTAAACGGCAACAAGTTGAGTGTTTTGATTTATTCTCAACAAGCACAGCTGTGAATTCCAAACATACATAGTTTTCAGGGCTGGGGCCTCTGGGGAGATAGAAAATATGGAACAGACTGGAGATGGTAACACAGGGGGCCTCAATTTTCTCTAAATGCTTCACAGATTGGAAACAAGAGAAAGATCTAAAGCAAATAACACAAAATGCCAACATTTGGAGTGATCAATACATGATTACTATTTTTTCATCTATAATAGTCTGTAATTTTTTATTTAAAAAAGTGTAAAACATAATTATGAATTATTTAGTTCAGGTAAAATAATGTGATGACTGGAATTCGTTTTAGAATACTGCACCAAGAAAGAAATGGAAACTCAAGAACAAACGACAAACAGCTCAATCAAAAAATGGGCAAATAAAGTGAACAGACATTTCACCAAAGAAGGCATCCAGGCAGCCAACAAATACATGAAGAGGTGCTCGAGATCAGCCATTAGAGAGATGCAAATCAAAACTACAGTGAGATACCACCTCACATTGGTAAAGATGGTGTTAATCAAAAAAACAGAAAACAACAAATGCTGGAGACGCTGTGGGGAGACTGGAACGCTCATACACTGCTGGTGGGAATGTAAAATGGTACAACCACTGTGAAAATGATATAGTGCTTCCTCAAAAGGCTGGAAATAGAAATACCATAGGATCCAGCAATCCTACTCCCAGGTCTATATCCTAGAGAAATAAGAGCCATGACACGAATAGACATGCACACCCCGAAGTTCATTGCTGCCTTATACACAATACCAAAAAGATGGAAACAGCCTAATGCCCATCAACAGAAGAATGAGTAGACAAACCACGGCACATACACACAATGGAATACTGTGCACCAATAAAGAACAATGATGAATCCACAAAACATCTCACAACATGGATGAACCTGGAGGACATTATGCTGAGTGAAATAAGTCAATCACAAAAATACAAATATTGTATGAGATCACTACTATAAAAAGTCAAGAAAAGGTTTTCACACTGACAGAAACATTCTTTGATGGTTACCAGGGATGGTGGGGGTGGGGGGAGAGAGAATGAAAACTACTAACAAGATAGCAGACACTACTAACTTTGGTGAAGGGAGAGATATGGGGGAATTCAGCACTACATAATCAAGGTAAAGGAAGACACTGAAAGGTAGGCAGGAGTAAAAAGCCACAACCATAAATACTAATACACTTACAATCCTGCAACAACAGTAACAAACAGTAACATACAAGTGGATACACACGTAGACATGTACACTGAACAGGGGAGGGAGGGTATACGGAAGTACGTCCACGTACATACATATGTGAACACGCTGAAAATACACCCATGAATGCAATAGTGCACACGGGGGACACAGACATGAAAACTTCTTAGCCATAACCATACACCTCCCAGGACTGAGATACTGGCCTTGAGGGCTAGGGACCATCATCTCGGGGGACATCTAGGTCAATTGGCATATCATAATCCATATAGGCAATGTTCTACATCCTACCTTGGTGAGTAGCACTAAGGTCTTAAAAGCTTGTAAGCAGCCATCTAAGACACAATTCATCTCTTCCTGTGTGGAGCAAAGAAGGATAAAGGAAACCAGAGACTCAAGGAAATAATTCATCCGAAGGAAAGATGGGCCACGTGAACCGTGGCCTCCACTAGCCTGGCTACCACTACCAACTGCTCTGACTGGGACCACAGTAGTAGGTCATGAACAGAGGGGAGGAAAATGTAGAACAAGATTTAAACTCACTGAGTAAGACCAGACTTACTGGTCTGATGGGGACTAATGGAACCCCCGAGACGATGGCCCTTAGATACCCTTCAAACTTGGAACTGAAATCACTGCCGGAGATCACATTATAGCCATACAACAGACAGGCCTATAAAACGAACAATAACACCGGAGGGGAATGTACACCTCAGAACAACCAACTATACAAGACCCGAAGGGTAGCATTTGCCCAAAAACAAAGTTCAGAAGGACGTAGGGGCAGGAAAGCTGGGTGAATGGACATGGGGAACCCTGGGAGGAAGGGGGTGAGTGCTGACACTTCAGGAGTTTGCAACCAATGTCGTGAAACACACTGTGTATAAATTGTTGAATAGGAAACTAAATTGTTCTGTAAACAACAATAAAATGGAAAAAAAGAAAGAAATGGAGTGGGATAGATGAAAGGAGACTGGCCAAATGCTGACAATTTTTGCAGCTGGATAACAGGTACATGGAACTTATTATACCCTTCTCTCTACTTTTAGGTATATTTGAAATTTTTTATACTAAGTTTTCAAAACTAAACAGGAGGAGGAGGAGAAAGAGGAGGACAAGTAGAAAGAAGAGGAGAAGGCAAGAAGGGAAAGGAAGACCAGAAGGCGGGAGTGCTGCCCCGGCAGCGGAAACCCAGGCTTCCCACCTTTAAGGGCCTGCACAGCCATGACACCTCCACCCCTTCCTCTCCACCCTCTGTGACGTCACCCAGCAGCCACTGGGCTAGGCATCACATCTGTGTGTGGAGTTGATGTCTGTTCTTTTCTTATACGTGTGCATGTCACCAACAAAGTAGCCCCACCCTCCTTGGCACCTGGTACATCTTCGAAACCCAATTTGGAAAGGCATTGTATGCGTCATCTGTCGTGACGTAACAAATTGACCCACAACTTAGTGGCTTAAAACAGCACCGACTGGCAGCTCGCAGCTTCTGTGGGTCAGGAACTCAGGAGCAGCTTAGCCGGTTGTGGTCCAGTCTCTCACAAGGTCACCGTCAAGCTGCTGCCGTGGCTGCATTATCTGAAAGGTGGGCCGGGGCTGGAGCACCTGCTTTCTGAAAGGCTCACTCACATGGCTGTTGGCTGGAGGTCTCAGTCCTAATCATGTGGGCCTCCTCAGGGGGTGCAGGGTGTCCTCATGACATGGCTGCCAGCTTCCCCCAAGTGAGTTCCAAGAGGAAGAGTGAGGAAGAAGGCTTTTATGACGTGGTCTCGGCAGTCACACCTGATCTGTCACTTTTGTCGCATTATATTTGTTTGAAGCGAGTCACTGAGCCTGGCCCACCATCAAGAGAAGGGGAACAGGCCCCATTACTAACAGAGAGGAGCATCAGTGAATTTGTGGACATTTTAAAACCACCACACAGGGGTCACTGCCCTTGACTCAAAGAGGAGGAAGACATCGAGTAGAGACCAAGGGAAGAGGTCCCGGTTCTGGCCACACCACAGGATTCCAGCTCCGGAGGCTGCAGCACCACATCCTATAGCAGGCACCTGGCTTCCAGGCCTTTCCCAAAGTCAGGACGCAGCCCTGAGCCCCCTCCGTACCCCTTGGCAATGTCATTGGTTTATTTTAATCAGCTAGTTTGCGAGCAAAAACTAATCTTGCAGAATAACTATTCTTGCAAAACAGGAGCAGGTACAAGTTCTACAAAGTTGGAAATTAAATGGCTGCTCTTTTTCTGAGACATATGTTAAGCTGGTACCTCATTAAGCTTCTTTCTGCTCCTAGACTCTAACAACCTGCTACTGAATCTTTTAGCCCCGAATCATTACTCTTTCATAACCCCCAGCACAAGGTCTCAGGGAGAAATTCATCTTTCTCAAAGCATTCCAAGGGAAGCAGGTTCAGACAAACTGCATCGCAGTTCAGATAAGAAGGCTTTGATCAGTGTTGGTGGAGGCCACGGGGCTGAGCAGGCTGCCCCTGGGGGCTGGGGGTGGGGGCGGATGGGAACTCTGCGAGGTGGGATCAGCAGGTAACAGCGGATGCAAGACCAGCATCCTACAGTGGTAAACAGAAACAGGAACAGTGAAAATCACCCAGCAGCATTTCTTTTTATATGACACTGATTGTGTTTGCTTTGAGTTACCAAACTGATCAGTGTTCATTGAGGAAACCAAAAAGACTCAGAAAATGAGGACTGCTGAGTCAGAGCAAGACCAACCAACGGTAAAGTGTCTCCCTAGCCAGGCAACCCATCGACACACCATGGTGCCAGTCAGCCAATGTGCTATTTGTGAACATTCTCATTTTTCTAATCCTTCATTAGTGCACAGAGCCTTTCCATTAACATCCTACACAAAAATTATTTCTGACGATTGCTCCAGGATCAGTCTCCACAAACGAAGCTGCTGGGTGGGAGGGTTTGGACCTTTTCAAGGTTTTCAACACCGACCAAGTGCCCTCCCTCCGGACACTTGTCCAGGCCACCCCCTCCCTCCCACCCCTGCCTCTGCCAGCCCTGGCATTTGTTCTCCTGTCCTGGCTGTCATTGTTCTACGTGGGAAACTACATCATTTTGTTTTCATTTCCTTCACTTGATTTCTAATGAAGTCAAACACTTTCTCATGAATGTGTATGTTTGAATTTCTCTGACTGGGACCGATATTTCACTGTTAGTCGCTGGTCAGGAAGTGGGGCCTGCTGAGAACAGTTAGACTTTTCTCAGCCCTCAGTGTCCCCCATTATCTCAGCCCCGTAGCCTGGGACAATCAAGAAACAACCGTTACCAAAGCTACTGTTGATGGAGTGCCTGCGTGTACTGTATGCTCCATGTCCACCCTTTCAGTGTCCGGGTCGTCACCCAATCCTACCGTCATGCAAGCTGAGGCTTGGAGAAGGGGCCACACCGCAGCTGGAGGGCCTCCAAAACCCACACCTTCCATCATCCAAGCTGCTTCAGATTTTTGTTATTATTAAGAATAAAGGGTAACTTCCTGGAAAATTCTGCTGTGACCCACCTAAGCTTTAATAAGATCAGCACGCCCAGTGCCTGCAGGATGCACCTGGGCTCCTCAGGGTGCTGGGGCCTCACGTGCAGGACCCTGAGGCTCTGACTTCGTCTCCAGTCCAACTCGGCAGAAAGCCTACCTACCAAATAATGTTGATGGGTCTTTGTGTATCTCAGACCGAAATGAAAGTCAATACAATTGCCCTGAAGTCTTTATTTATATTCCAGGAACCTACTTCAAATGTAAATGTGGATAATGAACAAACACTGATTAAATTGTCCGGATGAATATGCATCGGATCACCTGGACTGCCACGTTCATTTTCTTCTCTCTCCCGGAATAACGAAGCTTTCTTCCTTCTCTGAAGAGGGGAACGCCGAACACAAAGGGAAAAACTGAGCTTGAATTTCTGTTTTTTTTTAAAGAAGTAGGCTTCAGTAAACAATGTCATCAGTTTCAGGGTCCAGTTCGATGTTTTAATTTAAGATTAATTCCACCTTCCAAGTCAACCCCAAAATAACTTCTTCGATACCATAGGCTTGATGACTAAGAAGCCATGTGATATGAGTGGACGTGCACTTGCTGAGTCACTGCTGTGGGAACAGTATGTCTTAAAGGCTTGTCGTGTTAAACTAGGGTGCTGGGCTTCCTTGGGTGACTGCTAAATGGTCTTCCGCATCAGACCAAACACCTAAAAAACAAAAAACCAACCTATTGCCATCGAATCAATTCCAACTCAGAGCGACCCTGAAGGACAGGGAAAAGCTGCCCCATAGGGTTTCCAAGGAGCACCTGGCGGATTCGAACTGCCAACCTTTTGGTTAGCAGCTATAGCTTTTAACCATTACGCCACTGGGGTTTCCAACCAAACACTTGGAGGGGGAAAATCCCAAAATGCCTGGCAGAAGTCTGTGTACATAAAAAGCACTGGATGTTGGATGCATCTGGAACGTGAAGGATTTCCCTGTGTGTGCCAACGCTTGAATTAACCCACGCCTCCACTGTGGGGTGTTTCCTATTAATCACAGGGGCGGAGGCGGGGGAGATGCAGGACACTTTGCAGCACAGGTGGTGTCACTCAGGTCAGTCTCACCAGGCCCTACCTTTGTCCCCCTCCCCTGCCCCACAGCCACCACCCTTCTTCGGGAACCCAGAGGGCCATCGGCCGTGGTGAGTGCTAAACTGTCGGGTCTTGGTGTTCAGCAACAAGTTACAACAATCAGGGTGAGCAGCGTGTGGGCCGTCCTTCCGATTTGCTTTGCTTTGTACTAACCTATCTGGCCTCCTATACGATCATTTGAAGTAGACATTTTCACAGGTGAGAAATGGGGGCATAGAGAGCTGATGAGGCTTTTCTGAGGTGGCACAGCAACTGTGGTGGAGCCCCACACAGTCATGACCCCAGCAGGGCATGGGTCAGACAAGGACACCCTGTCACCAAGGACGAAAGAAGGAGAGAGCCTAGAAAGCACAAAGCTGAGGGGGTGTATGAAGCTTGAGTAGTAGCTTTGCTCATCATAAGCCGAGGCTGGCCTTATCCCACTGCCATCGAGTCAATTCCAACTCATAGCGACCCTGTAGGACAGAATGGAACCACCACTTGGGATTTCCAGGCTGTAATCTCTACGGAAGCAGACTGTCGACCTTTCAGTTTGCAGCCGAGCCTTAACACTGCACCACCAGGGCTCCTTGAGGCTCACCTTACAACCACTTTAATTCCCCCCTCTGGCACGGAGTGGGTTTGTTTTTTTTGTTTGTTTTGGGGGGCACTTCTCACAGGTAATCCCTTGTTATATCCAGATAGAGGGCAGCTTAACAACACGCTGAGCATGCAGATTTCAGAGTGACAAGGCTTTTCGATTTGAAACCAATTTTCCCATTACCTAGACCATAACATGGAGCCCTGGTGGCAGTGGTTAAGAACTCAGCTGCCAAACAAAGATCAGCAGTTCGAATCCACCAGCTGCTCCTTGGAAACCCTGTGGGACAGTCAGTTCTGCTCTGCCCTCTAGGGTAGCTGTGAGTCAGAATCAACTCGATGACAAGAGGGGTGGTTTTGCGTGGTTTTAGGTATTACACCAAAACACGAAAGGGTCCTTTTGAAAGGCCTATGGAATTAAAATGTTACAGCGGAATCAAAGTGTGATTTCTTTGTATTAACTGAATAAGAAAGCAGGTGTTTGCATGTCCACTTAGAGCACTTGGAGAACAGACAGGACGTTCAGCTTCAGGGGGGACCAAGCGCATGCTGCCTGGGAGGTCCATCCTGTACCCAAGGCTTCCTCCTCGGGTGGGGTCTTGCAGGGATCCTGGAAAACATCTGTTCTAGCTCAATACCTAAACTTCATCTCTAGAAGGTCCCGGCGTAAGGCAAGATGAACAGATCCAGCGATTAGATGCCATCACTGACGGAAGTAGCAGTTCGGTGGCTGAGCAGAGGAACTTCCCTGGCTGCAACCTGAACCTGCCTTAGGTGGGGAGGGGACAGTAGGAAGGGTGGAGGAGGAGTGTGCTGTGCTGCCACCGATCATGAGTTTGTTTGTAGCCAGTGAGAGCCTCGTACCAGTCAGTACTAGTTGCTGTCGAACTGACCCCTCCTCATGGCAACCCCGTGTGTGTCAGAGTAGAACTGTGCTCCACAGGGTTTGCAATGACTGATTTCAGAAGTAGATCACCAGGCCTTTCATCCAAGGCACCTCTGGGTGGACTTGAACCTACAACCCTTCAGTTAGTTGGCAGTCGAGTGTGGTCACTGTTTACACCACCCAGGGACTTCAAGACCCCTGTATTTACACTCTGGTTTTCACACCTTTGTGTTGGTTTGCTTTTTATTTTGAAATACCTTTTCTATACAGTAGTGATTATTAGAATCTTTGTTGTAAATCATAATTCCCAACTTAATCAAGACATGTATAACAATTATTCCCAACTTAATCAAGACCCATTAGCAGTAAATTTAATTTGTTAAGATTTTGGATGAAATGTTGCCTCGAGTCATTTCAAAATTTGTGCAGGCTCCCCATCTTTGATTCCATGAGGCCTCCGCAGGGGCAAGGCCCGTCCTCGCATGGTGCATTGCACGGCTGTGAAGTCACCTGTGTCGTAAATCTGCTTTGGCTTCTACGTGAAGTCTTTGCTGATAAAGTCCAATGAGAGGGTGTTTTCCATCAGGAATGGAGTAGCTTTTCCTTTAGGTTACTCAGTGGGAAAAGACGCAGATTCTACATGTCCACCTGATACATAATCCATCCAGGTGTTGATCTGTGTAATCTGCACTAACAAGCGTTTTCCGGTGAAGGAGGACAAGCTGCCTCATCACCCAAGCTGGCACACTCTGCTTCTTCCACCCAGGGACCTCCCCACCAGGCCACACTACCCTCCCAACCTGGACAGACCACTCTGAGAATGCAACCAGGACAAGAGGTGGAAGACAGACAGAGAGAGGAGTAAGGAGGGGTGATGGGAGAGAAAGGGGTGGGTGGAGAAAAGCAGGGAGCAGAGCCTCCTGGTCAGACAGCTAGACGGGCCCTCTGCGGGGAGCTCCAAATGCAGGGCCACAGCTCACCCACCTGCCCTGCTCTGGGCAGTGAAGCCAGAGGGCGGCTATGTGTCGTCTTGTGTGGGCAGGGCACCCACCCTTCTTTCATGTATTTATTTGCTTCCCTTCAAGTGCCTGCTCTTGACCACTGGGGGATGGGCCAGGGGACAGGATGCAGGCCCCTCGTGGAGTCGCTGTCCAGTGGGAGAGATGACAAGGAAGGTCAGCTCACCCAGTAACTACAGGTTGTGCTCAGCGAGGTGCTGCAGCGGGCTTGACCAGGGAAGGCCTCTTGGAAAGGCAGCAGGTAAGCATAAACTCAAAATATTTGTGGGAGCAGGCAGGTAAACTGTGGCAGGAACAGTGTGCCAGGCAGGGGGAACAGCATATGCAAAGCACAGTGCAGGGAAAGAGCTTGGTGCATCCAGGAGCCTGGAAAGGGCAACCACTTGGGAGTACAGTGAGCAAGGGGTGACTGGCTTGGAACAAGGTAGCCAGGCAGGGAACATCAGGAGCCCGCCTGTCACCAGGTACGGGGCCCATGCCTACCCACCACCAGTTATTCGACCGAGTGGCCTCCCTCCTGTGCGTTCTGGAAACTATGATACAAAGACGGCCCAGGCAGTAGTGTGCCCCTCTCTTTCTCTTTGGGGAATGTAATGCACATAGAATTAAGTGTTTGGCAGAGGGTCAACAAAAATGAAGGAGACACTCCATGAGACGGATTGACACAGTAGCCTCAACAACGGACTCAAACATACCAGCAACAGTGAAGATGGTGCAGGCCAGGCAACATTTTGTTCTGCCATACATGGGTTGTCTTGACTCAGAGCCACTCGACGGCACCTAACAACACGGGATTTAAAGAACATGGCCGCTGGGAGGGGCTGAGGCTGGGGAGCAGGTGAGACCCTAAGGTTGCAGATGTCCCTGTGTGTGAAAACATTTACACAAACATCCTGGCAGCAGGGCCACTGCAGAGCCTGCTGCTCTCTGTACTCCTCAAACCTCCAAAACTTCTGGGATGTCCCCAGGCATACACCCTCCATGCAAGACCAAGAGCTTTCAAAAGGACTGTCTTTCTTGTACCAGACCAACAAGCGTGGCCCTACAGGCTATATTCTGGGGGAAAAGCTTTCGGAACACCAGCCCAGAAGACACTCCATCCACTTGCTTCCCAATCCACCCTTCAGAGACCTAGTTTACACGCTCGGCAGTTAGTGGAGCCCAGAGTGGCAGCTTCATCTTTTCCAACCAGGATTCCAGAAGCTTGTTTCCACTGAGAGGACACCTTCCTTTAAAATAAAATCCCTGTGGGATCAGAGTCGTGGTTATAGGACTAGTATGGTGGGACCTCCATCAGAGTTACAGGGTGCTTAGTAGTTAAGAGTTCAGCTGTTACTCAAACGGTCAGCAGTTCAAATCCACCAGCCACTCCTTGGAAACCCTGTGGGGCACTGTGTCCTATAGAATCGCTATGAGCCAGAATCCATTCGACGGCAGTGGGTTTGGTTTGGTTACTTCTGGAGGACGCTAATTATTCTGGGAGTGAAGGCAGCTGGGTCTTCACTCCATGTGGCCCCCATCTCCCCGTTTGTGAGACACGTGGTATCCCAACAAGAGCATGTGGGTGATGCTGCTATGATTACAAGTTCACCACACAGAACTCAAGGGTGAACAGACAGCAAATACTGAAGCCCCAGCCCCTGGGCATTCTGCCCGGTCTAGCTCACCAGGGCAGCCCTGCCTCTTCACACAAGCCTGTTGGTGTTTTTCAGAGAAATAACTAAAAGAGCCTCGGCTATATGGGTATCATCAAGGGAAATACTGGCATGTGCTTTCTCAATGGATTCCCTCCCACTTGCCTCGCGTTCCACTGGTGGGGTCTTTGTATTTACGTGGTTTGACCTTAAATGTTGATTCCTGTTGGAGAGATTGACTACGGGAGGCTGAATAACGGCCCCCTAAGATATCCATGTCCTTAATGCCAAGAACCTGCAAATATGTTACTGTTATGGATTGATTTGTGTCCCCCCAAAATATGTGTTGCAAATCCTAACCCTGTAGTGGTTATAATCCCATGTGGGAATACGTCTTCTTTGTTATGTTAATGAGACAGTATTAGTATAAGGTATATCTTAAATCAATCTCTTTTGAGATATGAAAGAGAGTAAACCAGCAAGGAAGCAAGCAGGGCTGGGAGAAGAGAAAGGCCATGCCACATGAAGATCACCAAGGAGCCAAGGAACGCCGAGCCTGCGGATGAAAGAGACAAGGATCTCCCCTGAAAGCCAACCCAGAGAGACCCTTCCCCTAGAGCTGATGCCCTGAATTTGGACTTCTATCCTCCTAGACTGTGAGAGAATACTTTACTGTTGGTTAAAGGCACTTGTCATATTTCTGTTATAGCAGCACTAGATAACTAAGACAGTTAATCCCACGGCACAAAGGACTTTGAAGATGTGATTACGGGCCTTGAGATGAGAGATTATCCTGGATTATCTGGTGAAATCTCAAAGGTTCTTATAAGAGGAAGGCGGAAGTGTCAGGGAGGTTGGAAGATGCTACACTGTGGGCTTTGAAGATGGAGGAATAGATCACAAGACAGGGAATGCAGGCGGCCTCTAGAAGCTGAACAGATAAGGAAGGAAGAAGCCCTGCCGACACCTTGGCTTTATATTCTGACCTCCAAAACTGTAAGAGAATAATTTGCATTGTTTTAAGCCACTAGGAGCCATGGTGGCGCAGTGGTTAAGAGCTCAGCTGCTAACGAAATTGTCGGCAGTTTGAATCTACCAGCCACCCCTTGGAAGCCTATGGGGGCAGTTCTACTCTGCCTGTAGGGTCACTAAGAGTCGGAATCGACTCAACGGCAATGGGTTTTTTTTGTTTGTTTGTTTTTTTTTTTTTTTTTTTTTTTGGTTTTAAGACACTAAGTTGTGGTCATTTGTTACAAGAGCTACAATAAACTAATACACTGCCTTTACTCCTTTTTTTTTTTTTTTTTAACATTTCCTTTTTTTCTGATTTTTTTAAGTGGACCAGATTAGCCATCAGAACACTGAGAATTATCTGAGACCATTTTGCTCATTGTTCACTAAATATTATTTTTTATAGCCAAAATGATATTGCTGTTTAGTCTGAAAGAACATACCATCATGCCGATCAATATTCTAAGGAGTAGATTAATCTTTGTAAATTTCACAGTAGTAGGCAGGCCTCTGTGATGAAAGTTATTTAAATTAAATTATTTATGCCGATAAATGAGACCAAAAGGAATTTCAGGACAGCGATATTAGAAGCTAGAGATGTGGGCAGCGTGAAGCTCTTCAGAGCTCCACCCCATGGTAACCAAACTGGGAGGGGGCCACAGAAATACACCAAACCCTCTTCACACATCATTGTTCCAGCTAACTATGGGCCTCAGATGCTTCAAAATCTGAGCAAGAATCAGTGTTTCTCACGCCTACTCATTTGGTTGGAGTCCCTGGGTGATAAACAAACAGTTAATGTGGTGGGGTGCTAATTGAAATGTTGGAAGTTCGAGTCCACCCAGAGGTGCCTCAGAAGAAAGGTCTGGAGATCTACTTCTGAAATAAACAGGCACTGAAAACCCTACAGAGCTCAGTTCTACCTGACACACGTGGGGTTGCCAGGAGTCAGAGTTGACTCGAAGGCAACTGGTTAGTCATTTGGTTTAACCGAACATGTTGAGAGTAATTACTTAATTAGAAGACCCAAACTGGGACATGCCCATATCGGAACTATCCTACTCTGATCTCATCCGTGTTATCTCTCAGTGTTCCCTCCAGAGTTGGAAGTTGTGAGGCACCAGCAAGGCTCCTCAAGGCGCCTTCAAAGTTCCCTTCTTCCTCATTTTGGTGGAGACGGACGTAGACAGAAGGGTGACACTGGTATGCCCAGGATCACGTAGCTGCTGCCACGTTCACTTCAGCCTCATCAAGCACCTCCTCAAGGCCGTGGAAGGTGTGGGGACACGGGACATGCTTTGGGAGTGAATAGATCACACTCCCAGGCCTCGAGGGTCCACATAGCGGGGAACTGGACCTCTGGGAGTGAAGCTGCTGAGGTGTGGGGCACACAAGAAGCATTGACCATGCAGAGCTGATGGGGCTCCCCACCCCTACACAGCCAACAGGGAAGGAGGTCACGTTCTCCAAGAGTTGCCTGGATCATCTTGAAAGCCAGCAAGCATTGGCCCTTGGAGGGTGAGGGGGTGGAGGGAGAGGTCCTTCCAGGTCCAGGATTCCAGCACGTGCTGCCCCCGGGGGGAAAGGAGCTGTGAATAGCTCATCACGGCCAGTGCACAGCAGCAGGGGCCTGGAGGGAAGCAGACCAGGCCAAGCAGACCCTCCATCACATCTCCAGGTTTTCTCAGGGAAAGTGGGCCAACCCAGCATGGACGGTGCTGTCAAAACTGCACAGAAGCAGCCCTTCCACCTCAGCTCCCAGGTTACGAAAGCACAAATCTTGGCTTCCCTTGAGAAAAGGAGGGAGCGGGTCTTCCCCAAGCCCAATCCTCCTAAACCACCCCCTTAAATCAGGCCAAAGGGAAAATCAGATCCCAGGCTGACTCAGAGAGACACAGTCCACAAACAGGTGTGGATCAACTGCCATGTGCCAGTGGGGGGGGGGGGCTCCAGAGGACACAATGGTGCAGTGCTCAGGACTCGGGACTGGCCCAGATGTTGTCACCTAAGGCTGCAAGGGAAGGGAGTCACTAGGAGGTGAGGCTGCTGACAGGGGCGTGGCACTGCAGGTAAGGGCACAGTCCCCCTATGGCTACCTGGGGGCAGGGAGCTGAAAGGAAAGTCCCCTGCGTTGCTCTCCCTCTCCCTTTGTTCCTGCTGAGCTCCAAGGGCAGCTACAGGCTGGAGGCACCCACGGATGTAGTCCAGACCACTCAGCCACCCAGAACAGAGTGAGGGGATCATGGCAAGGAGTGGGCCTAGAGGGTAGCGGTGGAGGTGGACAGTGTCCAGGCCAGGCCTGCCTCGTGGAGCTCCCCTGCTGAAATGGAGAACACATATCACAGCTGTACATGTAATCCATCACCAGCACCCACTGAAATGCATGTGTGAAGGTTTGGCACCTGTACGAAGAGTGAGTGACAGGGACTGGGGAGGGAGGAACGGTCCTGGGGGCAATGCTGGAGGAGCCAGTGAAGAGCAGGGAGAGTGAGCCAGCATGCCCCAACTGTCCTGGCCCCAGCAGAGCCCAGAAGCTAATGGGAGGTCTTTGTGTTCTGATCGCCTCCTCTTCCCCTCATTGGTGTGGGGGATGACCAAACACACAACTCCAACACCATACAGAAGAGATGGACAGTAGTTTATTAGCCACAGCCCAGCCCAGGGAAGGGGGACACCACACCCCATGCAGCGCCACATGGGGGCTGCACTTGGGAGCAGAGAGGACCAGCAGAGCTGTGAGAGGCAGGCTTTGTAGTAACAAGAAGGTGGAGTGCCCCTGGTTCCTGCAGGAAGATGAGATTGGCTTGTTTGGATAATTCTGCAGATTGGCAGGGAGGTGATACGCACTACTCAGGGATGAGCAGGCCTTGTACCAGGTTCTGTGATAAGTGGGTTTGCTTAGCTAGAGAACCTAGAAGGCAGGGGAGGGGGGAGGGAGTTCCTGGTTTTACCAGTTGTCAAAACAGCATGTAACATTGAGTCTTAATTTTAGACCTTACACCACAGCTTTCCTGTGCATCCTCTTCCTTCTTGAGTTTTCTGTCCTTTCCCTAGGCCACCTCCACACAAAGATCAAATTTCAAGTTTTCTACTCCTTTTGGACAAGCTTATGAGATGCAATCAATTAGAAGTATGCGGCTATTTGAAAGCAAATCTAATCCGGAAACGTCCTTTGACACTACAACACCACTCCATGCAAATTCTAGGGGAGAAAGTAATATGGAATGTCACTGAGGATCAGCAAACAAAGTCGAACAGTGGGTTTTGTGATTATTTCCACATTCAGACTTCTATAACATGGTAGAAAATGGTTATACTCTTTAGCTTGTGCTAGATATGGGATCAAAATCCACGCTAATGCTGTGAGCTCATGCTGCAGTGGAACGCTTCCATGAAAAATTCTGTCACTTTTGGCCAAACAATTCCCTCCAGTCCAATTATGAGGCAGCCCCAAAGTTTCCTGGAGCTCGGCAGCCACATCACTTAGTATTTGTGGTGAACAGCAGGGGGACATGTCCTCACCTTCTCCAGCATCGAGTCTGCGCACGACTCTGGAGACAGATCCGGGGTCCTCAGAGCTGGGAGAAATTTTCAAGTATTTTGTTGGAGCTGCAAATCTCTAGGGGTTTTTTAATCATTTGAACCTCTTTTTTTTTTTTTTTTAATGTTAAAACGTATTCCCTGAAAGAAGAAATCTTGCTCACCAGATGGTGGGAAATTACCACAAAAATAAATGACTAAACAATGCATTCCTTTAATGGGGCCATCGATGTCAGTGACTCCTCCAGCTCCATAAGAAAAAACAGTAAGAGAGTCTCTTGACTTGGGCAGAAACTGTGAACTGTGTAGCAGAGCCTGCCGGGTCTCTGGTCAGTTTCATAATCCACATTGGTCCACCGTGTCAATCCTCTCCCCAGGTGACTGGCCCCTTAAATAAATAAAACAGGTCTGATCCTGAAGCAAATAGAAAATATCGATCTTCTTGAGCTGGTGCAACAGAGAATATTCTTAGAGATGTTCTTTGCACATTCCTTAATAGCCATTTATGGGCCAAACTGCTCCCCCAAAAAATGTCCATGGACAAGAAGTGACCTTGGAAAAGTCACTGCTGGGGGTCAGTGAGGGACAGGAGCTGTGTTACCACCCGCACACAGCAAACAGGTCTCCAGCTAGGAAGGAGCATCATCCCGGCACCCAACCCTCATCCGGGTGTGTTATGAGGACTTCGTGTTGCTGGTCCCACCAGCTTCTCTGCCGGATATTTCAAGTGCACCAGGCACAGCCACCCCTCCTGTGTCTTCTAACAAGGAAGCACGCAGGAAAGCCTGTGAGTTCCACAAACAGTTAAAACACTCAGCCACTAACTGAAGGGTTGAAGGTTCGAGTCCATCCAGAAGCACCTTGGGAGAAAAGACCTGGTAATCTACTTTCCAAAAAATCAGCCATTGTAAACCCTGTGAGTGCAGTTCTACTCTGACATACATGGGGTCACAACGAGTTGGAGTCCACTGGACAGCAGCAAGACCTCAATTCGCTGTCACCACATTCCCCCCGCCCACTCCATGCCATGCCCTCCATGTCCACTCTGGGCATAGAAGGGAGGAGGCAGACCCCTGAGGATGGGCTTCTCCAACTCCCATTTTCCTTCGCAGACACATGTGATTCTAACAGGTAAAACTGCCCTCAATTTCATGTTTGGATGACTTTCAAAAGTATTTCACAACCAAATTCGGCTACAGCTGAATTCTGCAGACTATAGGAATACCTGTTTGTGTTTAAATCATAACCAGGACCAGAGTAGGAAAGGATGCAATTTTTGGGCAATCATAAATAAAGCCTGGGCCAAGGTCCCTGGGTGGTGCAAATGGTTTATGCTCAGCTGGAAACCAAAAGGTTGGCAGTTCAAACCCACCCAGCAGCAGCACGGAGGGAAGCCCTGTCGATCCACTCCCATAAAGATTCAGGAAAAAAAAAAACAAACCCATTGCTATCAAGTTGATTTCTACTCAGAGCAACCTTAAAGGACAGAGCAGAGCTGCCCCGTAGGGTCTCCAAGGAGCAGCTGGAAGATTCAAACTGCTGACCTTTTGGTTAGCAGCCGAGCTCTTAACCCCTAGGCCACCAGGGCTCTGTAAAGATTAGAGCCAAGAAAACCCTGTGGGGCAGTTCTACTCTGTAACACATGAGGTTACCCAAATCACAAATCAACAACAGAAAGCTTGGGCTGCATTTAGCCTGAAATCACCGACACCGTTCATTGCGTTTCAGGAAGGCAACCTCCAGGAATCGCATTAACATGGTGACTCTGTTACATGGGCAGCAGCTGAGAACTTCCAGTCACAGACTAACTCAGGTGTGCCCTGAATTCACATCATTTTTGCTACATTAAGTTAGACCTGACTCAGAAATCCCTCCTGCCAGGGTGGTGGGAAAACAGGTCTCAGCCCCTATCAGGAATCCCCAATCAGTTGTCCTGCAGATGAAAAAGATGGAGAGCCCCACCCAGTCTTCCATCTTTAGGGACCCCACAGGTACCCATCATCAGAGTGTGAGTGCCCCTGGGAAGCTGTGGCTTGAGGGTGCTCACCCAAGGTGGCAGCGGCCGCTGAAGATCAGCCCACCCAGTCCACCCCAGCCTCCCTGTGTTCTCCCAGGCATGGGAAGGGACCTGACCTAGGGGCAGGTGAGCTGCTTTGGGACAGGTGAGCCAGATCCAAGTGAAAGGGGACCATGGCGCAGGCTATAGAAAAACACATGGCAGGTTTGTGTTTGAACTTCAGTTAAATGTTGCTGTTGTTAACAAGGCTGCTACGAAGATGTCAGCTAGGACTATAGTCATCTGAAAGTTTGGACAAGAGAGGATCCACTTCGAAGCTGGCTTGTATGGCTGTTGGCTACCCATGTGTCCTTGCTGGCTGTTGGCTGGAGCTGTCAGTTCGTTGCCATGTGGGCCTCTCCATAAGGCTGTTCCAACTGATAGCAACCACACGTGACAGAGTAGAACTCCCCCACAGGGTTTTCTCAGCTGTAATCTTTACAGGAACACATCGCCTTTCTCCTGCAGAGCTGCTGGGTGGGTTTGAACCACTAACCTTTCTGTTACCAGTGAGTGCTTAACCTCTGCATGACCAGGGCTCCTTTAGTTAAACATACACTTATCACATTGTTGTTGTTAGGCGCCGATGAGTCAGTTCTGACTCATAGCGACCCTGTGTACAACAGAACGAAACATTGCCCGGTCCTTCACCATCCTCACAATCGTTCTTATGCTTGTGCCCATTGTTGCAGCCACTGTGTCAATCCATCTCGTTGAGGATCTTCCTCTTTTTCGATGACCCTCTACTTTACCAAGCATGATGTCCTTCTCCAGGGACTGGTCCCTCCTAATAACATGTCCAAAGCATGTGACACATAGTCTTTCCATTTTTGCTTCTAAGGAACATTCTGGTTGTACTTCTTCCAAGACAGATTTGTTCATTCTTTTGGCAGTCCATGGTATGTTCAATATTCTTCGCCAACACCACAATTCAAAGGCAACAATCCTTCTTCAGTCTTCCTTACTCATCATCCAGCTTTCACATGCATATAAAGCGATTGAAAAGACCGAGGCTTGGGTCAGATGCATCTTAGTCTTCAAGGTGACATCTTTGCTTTTCAACAGTTTAAAGAGGTCTTTTGCAGCAGATTTTCCCAGTGCAATACATCATTTGATTTCTAGACTGCAGCTTCCATGGGTGTTGATTTTGGATCCAAGTAAAATGAAATCCTTGACAACTTTAATCCTTTTTCCCCTTATCATGATGTTACTTATTGGTCCAGTTATGAGGATTTTTGTTTTCTTTATGTTGAGGTGTAATCCATGTTGAAGGCTGTGGTCTTTGATCTTCATCAGTAAGTGCTTCAAATCCTCTTCACTTTCAGCAAGCAAGGTTGTGTCATCTGCATAACGCAGGTTGTTAATGAGTCTTCCTCCAGTCCTGGTGCCCCGTTCTTCTTCATATAGTCCAGCTTCTCAGATTATCTGCTCAGCATACACATTGAATAGGTATGGTGAAAGGATACAGCCCTGATGCACACCTTTCCTGACTTTAAACCACACAGTATCCCCTTGTTCTATTTAAACAACTGCCTCTTGATCCAGGTACAGGTTCCTCATGAACACAATTAAGTGTTCCTGGAATTCCCATTATCTGCAATGTTATCCATAATTTGTTATGATCTACACAGTTGAATGCTTTTACATAGTCAGTAAAACCCAGGTAAACATCTTTCTGTTATTCTCAAGAAGACAAAGTAAAGTATTATATGACATGTGCAAAGACCTGGAAATAGAAGACCAAAAGGGAAGAACACTGTTGGCATTTCTCGAGCTGGAAGAACTGAAGAAAAATTTCAAGCCTCGAGTTGCAATGGTGAAGAATTCTATGGGGAAAATATTAAACGATGCAGGAAGCATCAAAATAAGATGGGAGGAATACACAGAGTCAATGTACCAAAAAGAATTGGTCAATGTTCAACCATTTCAGGATATAGCATATGATCAAGAACTGATAGTACTGAAGGAAGATGTCCGAGATGCACTCAAGGCATTGGTGAAAAACAAGGCTCCAGGAATTGACAAAATGTCAGTTGAGATGTTTCAACAAACGGATACAATACTGGAAGAGCTCACTCATCTATGCCAAGAAATTTTGAAGACCACTACCTGGCCAACAGACTGAAAGAGAGTCATATTTAAGCCTATTCCCAAGAAAGGTGACCCAACTGAATATGGAAATTATTGAACAAAATCATTAATATCACACAGAAGTAAAATTTTGCTGAAGATCATTCAAAAGTGGCTACAGCAGTATATCAAGAGGGAACTGCCGGAAATTCAGGCCAGATTCAGATAACGACGTGGAACCAAGGATATCATTGCTGATGTCAGATGGATCCTGGTTGAATGCAGAGAATACACCTATCACACAACCCAGCAGTCCCACTCCTGAGAGTGTTCACAGCAACTTCACTCCCTGATGGGCAACCTGGAAACAACCCAGTAAAAAGGGACAGACTACTGACACACACATAAACCTGAAGGAACCTCAGAGACACTACACTGAGTGAGAGAATCCAGTCTGGAAAGCTTACCTACTGTCTCGTTCCATTTATACAACGCTCTCGAACGACAAAGCGCCAGTGTTTGAAAGCATGTCCGTGTGGCCAGGGTCAGGGGTTGGGGAGGAAGTCTTTTGGGATGATGGTTCTGTTCTGTATTCTGAATCTATGCATGCATCAAACTTCATAAAACCGTACACCAGAAGAAAAAAAAGTCAGTTTTACTCTGTTAATTTTAAAAATAAAAAATTTTAAACAATTACAGATATAACTTTCACATTTTGCCAAGAAAAGGTAAAGTGCTTTTTTTTAGAAAGAACAACTCAAAGTAAATGATTAGTGAAAACAGTGTCAATTTGAATTGCCCAGTAACATCAAAGTAACGTGGACGCACACACTCAGGTGAAGCGACACTGGCAGCTGGAGACGATGTCGTCATGCCTCACCACCTACCCCACGGCAGTGTCCCCATCCTGGCACAGTCTCTCAGGAGCATCCCTGGTGCCGCTGTCCCTGGTCTAAGACTGGACATCTGGAGTAGTGTCTAATAGCTCGGCATCTCCGTTTGTCACCATGCCTTCCCGGCTCTGTCCTGGGGGTGCCTCCAAGTGATTCCTCTCTGGACACACCCTCAAAACCATGTCCACCCTAACATAGCTTGGGCATCCTCCCAGGCTGCAGGCGGGCCCACCCATCCTTCTCACTGTAGCATCTTATCCTGCATGCAGGCCCCGGCCCGCAGGTGTGTGGGTGTCACAGTTCTGCAGGTATTGTTACAGTGTGACAATGCCACGTGTCTGTGCACAGGCGGGGGTGTTTCTGGAGAAAAGATTCCCATAAGAGAATCAGTGCAAATAGAGCAGGAACCATGGCCCTCCCCAAACCTGGCAGCATGATCCGGTGGCCCGGTGCACATGGGGTCAGAGCTGTCAGGTGGCCCTCACACAGAGGGTCATTGTCTGCATAGTACAGGAGGGCTGAGAAACCAGGGCAGGTGGGTACCTGGGCTCTCCCCAGCAGGGAAGGTCTGAAATCCAAGGAGGTCCCAGGACAGGAGGGAGCAGTTGGACTGAGGAGGGCCTGGCAGGCCCATGACGTTCACAGAGGACAGGGCCATCTGTGGGTATCCAGCAAGAAGGCTGGGGAGTGGGCACCCCACCCTCTCCCCTCCCTCCTTTTGTCTCCTGCAGGTGTATCCCTTTGGCCAAACCTTGGGGAGACAGAGGGAAAAGAGTCCCAATGCCCAGCCTCCTGGGCTCAGAGCAGGGTGGAGGGGACCGAGAACAGGTCTGAAGGGGCTGACGGACGTGTCAGCACAAAGACTCTACCTAAGAGGCCCACTCACCTCTGCTTGCCAGGCAGCCTTCTTGCTCTCCTCACCCCTGCTACCTGGGGACCCTTGGAGGCTCTTAAGCCACAGCCATACCAGCATGTCTGCTCCATCATACCTGCAGACTGCCATAGGCTGACACTCCCAGAGGCTGGGGAAGAGGCAGGATGGGATTCCCTCTTTCTACTCTAAGATTCCCTGAAACTTATGAGGGAGGGAAGTTCTGGCCTCTCCCCTTTCCCCACTCCCCCACCCCAAGGTGGCCTGTGGCCTCCCTGGGACTCCTGGCTCTGTGGCTTCCTTTAAAAAAAAAAAAAAAAAAAAATGGCTTCCTTTAGGTGCAGCCAAATCTGCCGTTCTTCACTGTCTTCTGTCTCCTTTACAATACACTGTCATGGATCAGCTTCAGACTCAGGAGCCTTCTGGGCTTAGCCTTTTGAGTTTCAAGTCACCCCAGTCTTCTCGATCAAAAGCCCTGGTCCTCAGAACTTTTCTCTGCTATGGATTTCAGGATTCTATCTTGCACTCAGAGCCAAAAATCGGTTCCTTGTGCTCTGGATTCTGTAGAATGCCCACCCTCAGAGGGACGCCCAGTGCAGTCAGGACCCAGTTCCTGTCCCAAAATTACATTCCGCCCATTCCCTGATCCTTGCGTTGCCAGACCTCTAAGCACATCCGCTGCTAGGAAGGGCGTGATTGTGTCTGTCTCCTTCACAAGGTATCTCAAGGTCTTGACAACCCAAAGATAACCAATACATGCTGAATGAGTGAAGGGCAAGGATGAATTTGTTTTTTTAAACTCCTAGTTTGCCTAGCAGGAGAGAGCCACTGGCCCTGGTGCCTCTTAATTTCTAATATCTGAAGGGCATAGCCCAGTGGCAGTTCCTAATAAGTGCTCAGTTCACACAGACTGCTTCCAAAAAACAAGCCAAACCCAGTGCATCGAGTCGATTCTGACTCATAGCGACCCTATAGGACAGAGTAGAACTGCCCCATAGAGTTTAAAAGGAGGCCCTGGCAGATTCGAAATGCCGACCCTTTGGTTAGCAGCTGTAGCTCTTAACCACTACGCCACCAGGGTTTAAACAGACTACTCAGCAAGTATTATTTTTTGGACCTTGATCACCATCCAAACTTCTCACTGATCTCACTGGTCATGCATTTTTTTCCACACTCTCAGCCTCCAGCTTCCACTTTTCTGACCCACTTTTTGCCTCCGCTGAAGTCCTTGCCGATGGAGGGAGGTGCAAGGGAAGGAGGAGAGGGCATGAAGCCTTGGGATTCTGTGAAAGACAAGGAGCCTTCTGTTACCACCACTATCTAACTGTGTATAACTGCACTGTGTTAGTTTCCTGTGGCTTCCATAACAAATCACCACAAAGTGAGTGGCTTTAAAACAACACAAATTTACTGTCTCCCACTTCTGGAGGCTAGGAGTCCAAAATCAGGGTGTCTGCCGAGCACATCTTCTCTGAAGGCTCTCTCCCAGCTCCTGGTGACCCCAGGCATAGTGTGCTTGGTGTCAGCATCACTCCTTTCTGCTTCCATTGTCATGCAGCTGGTGTCTCTGCGTGTTTCTTCTCCTTGTCTTGTAAAGACACCACTCATACTGGGTAAGACCACCCCACTCCACCTCATGCTAACTTAACTAATTACATCTGCAAAGACCTTATTTGCAAATTCGCATTCACAGGCACCAGGAGTTAGGACTTCAAAGTGTTTTCGGGAGACATTGTTGAACTCCTAGCCAAAAGTTAGGAATAAAAATCAGAAAAGGAGAGGTAAAATTATCCATGTGTAAAGAGAACAAAATAATGAAGTAACTCAGTTTACAAAATTAAGATAAAATTCAATAGATTTCCTAATACACTTTAGAACATATAACTTAAGAATAAATGTACAGGACCTATGAGAAGAGAAAATTTAAACTCCACTTGGGGAATTGAATAAACGGAAGGGCACGTACTACTTTTGACTAGAAATACAAAATATTGTAAAGAAATCAATTTTCTCCAATCTATAAAATCAAGACCATTCCAATAAAAGTATTGAGAGCAAGTAATTTATCTAGGTGCTGAGGACACCTAGATAAACAGTCAGCACCCGATTCAGTGAGGCCACAATGAGACACCAATCTGACCTGCAGAAAGTAAATAGTTGGCCAATGACATCAAGTTCTGATGAAAGTGAGTGCAAGAAGAATGCTCACACATCTGGAGGAAGTGTAAAGTTATATACCCACTGTTATGGATTGAAACGTGTCCCCAAAAATGTGTGTCAACTTGGCTAGTCCCAGTATTGTGTGGTTGTCCACCATTTTATGACCTGATGTGATTATACTGCTTTTTGTAAATCCTAACCTCTATGATATTAATGAAGCAGAATTAGAGGCAGGTATGTTTTTTTTTTATGTTAATGAGGCAGGACTTAATCTGTAGGATTAGATTGTATCTTGAGTCAATCTGTTTTGAGATATGAAAGAGCAAATCGAGTAGAGAGGAGAGGGCCCTTGTTACCACCAAGCAAGAAGAGCCAGGAGCAGAGCTAGTCCTTTGGATCTGGGGTCCCTGCACTGAGAACTTCCTAGACCGGGGAAGATTGATGACAAGGACTTTCCCCCAGAGCCCACACAGAGAGAAAGCCTTCCCCCCTGGAGCTAGCACCCTGAATTTGGACTTCTAGCCTCCTAGACTATGAGAGAACAAATTTCTGTTTGCTAAAGCCATCCACTTATATTTCTGTTTTAGCAACATAGATGACTAAGATACCCACTTTGGGGAGGAATTTGGCAATATCTAACAACATTGAGGATGTACATATTTTATAACCAGAAAAAAAAAAAAAAAACAGTAGTTGATTCTATTCCAGCTCACAGCAACCCCATGTGTATCAGAGTAGAACTGTGCTCCGTAGGTTTTTTTTTTTTTTTTTTTCTTATTGTGCTTTAAGTGAAAGTTTACAAATCAGGTCAGACTCTCATACAAATATTTATATACACCTTGCTATGTACCCCTAGTTGCTCTCCCCCTAATAAGACAGCACACTCTTTTTCTCCACCCTGTGTTCCCCGTGTCCATTCATCCAGCCTCTGTCCCCCTCTGCCTTCTCATCTCCCCTCCAGACAGGGGCTGCCCACATAGTCTCATGTGTCTACTTGAGCCAAGAAGCTCACTCCTCACCAGTATAATTTTCTATCTTATAGTCCAGTCCAATCCCTGTCTGAAGAGTTGGCTTTGGGAATGGCTTCTGTCTTGAGCAAACAGAAGGTCTGGGACCATGAGCTCTGGGGTCCTTCTAGTCTCAGTCAGATCATTAAGTCTGGTCTTTTTATGAGAATTTGAGGTCTGCATCCCACTGCTGTCCTGCTCCATCAGGAATTCTCTGTTGTATTCCCTGTCAGGGCAGTCTCCATCGATTTTCAATGGCTAATTTTTCAGAAGTAGGGTGCCAGGTCTTTCTTCCAAGGCACCTCTGGGCAGACTAGAACTGCCAACTTTTTGGTTAGCAGCTGAGAGCATTAATCATTTGTGCTCCCCAGGGACTCCATTTTATGACTACCCCAAAATTATGCTCTTGGATATTATACAAGAAGACCCCTAAAATAATGTTTATTTGTGGTGGTAAAAAAGTATAATCAGGAGGCGGGGCCAAGGTGGCTGACTAGGTAGAACTACTGCGGATCCCTCTTGCAAAAAAGACTCGGAAAAACAAGTGAATTGATCACATACATGACAATCTATGAACGCTGACCGTCAAACACGGATCTAAAGAGTTGACCTGAGTGACAGGGGAGTGAAAAGCTGCGCCCTGAAGCAGCAACCACTTCTGGAACTGGCATCCCACGCCACAGCCCTGAGCCCTCACGGTTCCCTGGTGCCAAGTGGTGGGGCTGATTGCAGCTTGCTGATGCAGGGCAGGCATGGGACACAGCCCTAACCGTAGCCCCCTGGGGTAACCTCGGTAGAGACTCAGCCAGTGCAAGCAGGCTGCACACTGACACGGCTAATGAGAAAACGAGCAACCACGGGGAAGCAGCGACTGTTTTCGGACCCTGGAGCCGGTGTCCCAGTCAGAAAACCTCGGCGCCAGGCTTTGCACTAAGTGCAGAGGAGCTGAGCACCACTTCCTGAGATGGTGCAAGCACGGGACCCAGCCCCAGCCCCCTGAAGTAACCTTGGGAGAAACCCAGCCAGAGCATACAGGCAGTGTAACTACGTGGCTGACAGGAGGAGAAATCACCAGGAAGCAGCAACTGGTTTTGGAGCCGGGAGTGCAGTGTCCCAGCCAGAAAACCTTGGTGCTGGGCTTTGGAATAGGAGCAGAGGAGTTGACCACGGCTTCTGAGAGGGCACAAGCACGGGATGCAGGCCTGACCCTTGGGGGCAATCTCAGCCCAGCCAGCACACAGGCTACACACCCCTTAGGAATCTCAGATAAAACAGTCATCACCAAGCAAGATAAGTAACTTTGTCTATATTGCTCGGTGCTACTCTCTGCTATCTATCTGATCTCTTCCCTCCCTGCCCCAGGCAGCTTCATTAACATTGGAATTTCCTGGGCCAGGGAGTGAAGTGCTCTGTGGGTTTTTTTTTTTTTTTTCCTAACCCATTCTCCTGGCCTGAGAGAAGCAGCGACTAACAACCCAGGGACGAAAAATCCTTTCCTGACTTCCTAAACTGGAATAAAAATACAGAACAAGCTCCAGCCAAGCATATGAGATCCACAGTATTTCGCTTTCATCCCTACAGGGAACAAGGCAGCTATTATAATGCAAAGGTTATTCTGATAGAGATCTGACTGTAATTGTTTTAGCAGAGCACTGGAAAGACAAGTTTTCCAGGTCTGATATCCCTACCTATTAAAAAGAGCCCTCACTGATCCACTGTGGGGGAGCTGAGGGCTGAAGCTCCACCCAAACCACCGAGCCACCTGCCAAAGGGGTCTGAGGATACTGATGCCTACCAATCTTTAGAGGTACAAGCATTGGTTACCTAAGGTACAGCTGCAGAGCCCACCCACCAAAGTCCTTTAGGAATAGAGACACACCTACCTCACTGGCACATGGGAGAAGGCTGTCAGCATCCTGCCCTCCTTGGAGTGTGACCTCCTGCTGCTACTATAATCTGGTGCACACAACTATCACCACTACTCCTTTAAGTTAATAGGTGACAGTCTACACCACACACTTGGTGACCCAAAATCAGAACACCTAAGCTGATTTCTATTCAAGAATAGTGAATGGACTCTTAGGCTTATATATCTGGTAACAGCCCAAACCAGCTGGTAATAGGACATAAGTGATTCAAAGGCTACAACAATCAAGACAGCACAATCTAGTAGCCCAACTATGTATATTGAAAGAAAACAAAACAAGATAAGACTCAGTGAGCAAATATAAAGTAAATCATTACAATATCTTATAGATGGCTCAGAGACAGCAGTCGATATCAAATTACATAAAGAAGCAGACCATGATAGCTTCTACAAATCCCCAAATTAAAGAATCAAAATCTTCCCCAAATGAAAATACAATCCTGGAATTGTCAGATGCAGAATATAAAAAACCAATATACAGAATCCTTCAAAACATGAGGGATGACCTCAGAAATGAAATAAGGCAATCCACAGAAAAAGCCAAGGAGCACACTGACAAAGCAGTTGAAGAAATCAAAAAGATTATTCAAGAACACAGTGGAAAAATTAATAAGCTGCAAGAATCCATAGAGAGACAGCATTCAGAAATCCAAAAGATTAACAGTAAAATTACAGGATTAGACAACTCAATAGGAAGTCAGAGGAGCAGGATCGAGCAATTGGAATGCAGAGTGGGGGAGCTGGAGGGTAAGGCAATTGACACCAACATAGTTGAAGAAAAATCAGATAAAAGAATTAAAAAAAATGAAGAAACCCTAAGAATCCTGTGGGACTCTATCGAGAAGAATAACTTGCATGTGATTGGAGTCCCAGAACAGGGAGGGGTAACAGAAAATACAGAGAGAATAGTTGAAGATCTGTTGGCAGAAAACTTCCCTGGCATCATGAAAGATAAAAGGATATCTATCCAAGATGCTCATAGAACCCCATACGACATTGATCCAAAAAGAAAATTACCAAGGCATATTATCATCAAACTTGCCAAAACCAAAGGTAAAGAGAAAATTTTAAAAAGAAGCCAGAAATAAAAGAAGAGTCACCTACAAAGGAGAATCAATAAGAATAAGTTCAGACTACTCAGCAGAAACCATGCAGGCAAGAAGGCAATGGGATGACATATATACAGAGCACTGAAGGAGAAAAACTGCCAGCCAAGGATCATATATCCAGCAAAACTCTCTCTCAAATATGAAGGTGAAATGAAAACATTTACAGATAAACACAAGCTTAGAGAATTTGCAAAAACTAAACCAAAGCTACAAGAATTACTAAAGGAAATTATTTGGTCAGAAAATCAATAACAACAGATACCAACACAACATAAGGTCACAGAACAGAACATCCTGATATCAACTCAAATAGGGAAATCACAAAAACAAACAAAAAAAAAATTTAAAAAGAAAAAAATGCTCAAAACAGGGAATCATTAAAGTCAATATGTAAAGGATTACAGTAATCAAAAAGAGGGACTAAATACAGAAGGCATAGATCTTCCATATGGAGAGGAAAACAAGGCGATATAGGACTATACAAATTAGGATTTTACTTAGAAAAATAGGGGTAAATATTAAGATAATCACAAAGAGGTCTAACAATTCCATAATTCAAAATAAAAACCAAGAAAAACATAACGACTCAGCAAACATAAATTCAACCACTATGAAAATGAGGAACACTCAATTTCCAAAGAAAAACTTTTCAGCACAAAAAAGTAAGTGGAAAAATGAAATTGTCAACAACACACACAAAAAGGCATCAAAATAACAGCACTAAAACTCATACTTATCTATAATTACGCTGAATGTGAATAGACTAAATGCCCCAATAAAGTGAGAAAGAGTCTCAGGCTGGATAAACACGATCCATCTATATGCTGCCTACAAGAGACACACCTTAGACTTAGAGACACAAACAAACTAAAACTCAAAGGATGGAAAAAAATATATCAAGCAAGCAACAATCAAAAAAGAGCAGGAGTGGCAATATTAATTTCCGACAGAATAGACTTTAAAGTTAAATCCACCACAAAGGATAAAGAAGGACACTACATAATGATTAAAGGGACAATTTACAAGGAAGATATAACCATGTTAAATATTTATGCACCCAATGACAGAGCTGCAAGATACATAAAATAAACTCTAACAGAATTGAAAAGTAAGATAGACACCTCCACAATTACAGTGGGAGACTTCAACACACCACTTTCCAAAAAGGATAGGACTTCCAGGAAGAAGCTCAATAGAGACACGCAAGATCTAATTGCTACAATCAACCAACTTGACCTCATAGACTTATACAGAGCATTCCACCCAACGGCTGCAAAGTATACTTTTTTTTCTAGTGTGCATGGAACATTCTCTAAAACAGATCACATATTAGGTCATAAAACAAACCTTTTTAGAATCCAAAACATCGAAATATTACAAAGCATCTTCTCATACCACAAGGCCATAAAAGTAGAAATCTATAAGAGAAAAATCAGGGGAAAGAAATCAAATACTTGGAAACTGAACACTACCCTGCTCAAAAAAGACTGGGTTATAGAAGACATTAAGGAAGGAATAAAGACATTTATAGAATGCAACGGGAATGAAAACACTTCCTATCAAAACCTCTGGGACACAGTAAAAGCAGTGCTCAGAGGTCAATTTATATCGATAAATGCACACATACATAACGACGAAAGAGCCAAAATCAAAGAACTGTCCCTGCAACTTGAACAAATAGAAAGTGAGCAACAAAAGAATCCATCAGGCACCAGAAGAAAACAAATAATAAAAATTAGAGCTGAACTAAATGAAATAGAGAACAGAAAAACAATTGAAACAATTAACAAAGCCAAAAGCTGGTTCTTTGAAAAAATTAACAAAATTGATAAACCACTGGCCAGACTGACTAAAGAAATACAGGAAAGGAAACAAATAATGTGAATAAGAAATGAGATGGGCCATATCACAACAGACCTAACTGAAATTAAAAGAATCATATCAGATTCCTAGAAAAACACTACCTACCAAAACTAACACAATCAGAAGTAGAACAACTAAATAGACCCATAACAAAAAAACAGATTGAAAAGGTAATCAAAAAACTCCCCCCCCCCCCCAAAAAGCCCTGGTCTGGATGGCTTCACTGCAGAGTTCTACCAAACTTTCAGAGAAGAGTTAACACCACTACTACTAAAGGTATTTCAAAGCATAGAATATGATGGAGTACTACCTAACTCATTCTATGAAGCAACCATATCCCTGATACCAAAACCTGGTTAAAAAAAAAAAGGTAAAGACACCACAAAAAAAGAAAATTACAGACCTATCTATATCCCTCATGAACATAAATGCAAAAATCCTCAACAAAATTCTAGCCAATAGAATTCAACAACATAACAAAAAAATAGTCCACCATGACCAACTAGGATTTATACCAGGTATTTCCACCACCATTTAATATTAGAAAAACCATTAATGTAATCCACCACATAAATAAAAGACAAAAACCACATGATCTTATCAATTGATGCAGAAAAGGCGTTTGACAAAGTCCAACACCCATTTGTGATAAAAACTCTCAGCAAAATAGGAATTGAAGGAAAATTCCTCAACATAATAAAGGGCATTTATCCAAAGCCAACAGCCAACATCATTCTAAATGGAGAGAGCCTGAAAGCATTTCCCTTGAGAACAGGAACCAGACAAGGGTGCCTTTTATCACGGCTCTTATTCAACATTGTGCTAGAGGTCCTAGCCAGAGCAATTAGACTAGACAAAGAAATAAAGGGCATCCGGCTTGGCAAAGAAGAAGTAAAAGTATCTCTATTTGCAGATAACATGATCTTATACACAGAAAACCCTAAGGAATCCTCCAGAAAACTACTGAAACTAATAGAAGAGTTTGTCAGAGTCTCAGGTTACAAGATAAACATACAAAAATCATCTGGATTCCTCTACACCAACGAAAAGAACATCGAAGAGGAAATCACCAATTCAATACCATTCACAGTAGCCCCCAAGAAGAGAAAATACTTAGGAATAAATCTTACCAAAGATGTAAAAGACCTATACAAAGAAAACTACAAAGTACTAGTGCAAGAAACTAAAAAGGACCTACATAAGTGGAAAAACATACCTTGCTCATGGATAGGAAGACTTAACATAGGAAAAATGTCTACTCTACCAAAAGCCATCTATGCATATAAGGCACTTCCGATCCAAATTCCAATGTCATTTTTTAATGTGATGGAGAAACAAATCACCAACTTCATATGGAAGGGAAAGAAGCCTCGGATAAGCAAAGCATTACTAAAAAAGAAGAAAGGGGGAGGCCTCACTCTACCTGATTTTAGAACCTATTATACAGCCACAGTAATCAAAACAGCCTGGTACTGGTACAACAGGCACATAGACCAATGGAACAGAATTGAGAACCCAGATATAAATCCATCCACGTATGAGCAGCTGATATTTGACAAAGGCCCAGTGTCAGTTAATTGGGGAAAAGATAGTCTTTTTAACAAATGGTGCTGGCATAACTGGATATCCATTTGCAAAAAAATGAAACAGAACCCATACCTCACACCATGTACAAAAACTAACCCCAAGTGGATCAAAGACCTAAACATAAAGACTAAAACGATAAAGATCATGGAAGAAAAAATAGGGACAACGTTAGGAGCCCTAATACAAGGCATAAACGAAATACAAAACATTATTAAAAATGACAAAGAGAAACCAGATACCTGGGAGCCCCTAAAAATCAAACACCTATGCTCATCTAAAGACTTCACCAAAAGAGTAAAAAGACTACCTATGGATTGGGGAAAAATTTTCAGCTATGACACCTCCGACCAGCGCCTGATCTCTAAAATCTATATGATTCTGTTAAAACTCAACCACAAAAAGACAAACAACCCAAACAAAAATTGGGCAAAGGATATGAACACGCACTTCACTAAAGAAGATATTCAGGCGGCTAACAGATACATGAGAAAATGTTCTCTATCATTAGCCGTTAGAGAAATGCAAATTAAAACTATGATGAGATTCCATCTCACCCCAACAAGGCTGGCATTAATCCAAAAAACACAAAATAATAAATGTTGGAGAGGCTGTAGAGAGATTGGAACTCTTATACACTGTTGGTGTGAATGTAAAAGGGTACAACCACTTTGGAAATCTATCTGGCGTTCCCTTAAAAAGTCAGAAATAGAACTACCATACAACCCAGAAATCCCACTCCTTAGAATATATCCTAGAGAACTAAGAGCCTTTACATGAACAGATATATGCACACCCAGGTTTATTGCAGCACTGTTTACAATAGCAAAAAGATGGAAGCAACCAAGGTGTCCATCAACAGATGAATGGATAAATAAATTATGGCAGATTCACACAATGGAATACTACACATCGATAAAGAACAGTGATGAATCTGTGAAACATTTCATAACATGGAGGAACCTGGAAGGCATTATGCTGAGTGAAATGAGTCAGATGCAAAAGGACAAATATTGTATAAGACCACTATTATAAGATCTTGAGAAATAGTTTAAACTGAGAAGAACACATTCTTTTGTGGTTACGAGAGGGGAGAGGGAGGGAGGGTGGGAGAGTGTTATTTACTGATTAGATAGTAGATAAGAACTACTTTAGGTGAAGGGAAGGACAACACTCAGTACAGGGAAGGTCAGCTCAACTGGACTGGACCAAAAGCAAAGTAGTTTCCTGAATAAATGGAATGCTTCAAAGGTCAGCAGAGCAAGGGCAGGAGTTTGGGGACTATGGTTTCAGGGGACTTCTAAGTCAATTGGCAAAATAAATTCTATTAAGAAAACATTCTGCATCCCACTTTGAAGTGTGGCATCTGGGGTCTTAAATGCTAACAAGCGGCCATCTAAGATGCATCAATTGGTCTCAACCCACCTGGATCAAAGGAGAATGAAGAACACCAAGGTCACAAGGTAATCTTGAGCCCAAGAGACAGAAAGGGCCACATGAGCTAGAGACTTACATAATCCTGAGACCAGAAGAACTAGATGGTGTCCGGCCACAACTGATGACTGCCCTGACAGGGAACACACCAGAGAACCCCTGAGGAAGCAGGACAGTGGGATGCAGACCCCAAATTCTCATAAAAAGACCAGACTTAATGGTCTGACTAAGACTAGAAGAATCCCAGCAGTCATGGTCCCCAAACCTTCTGTTGGCCCAGGACAGGAGCCATTCCAGAAGACAACTCATCAGACATGGATTGGACAGGACAATGGGTTGGAGAGAGATGCTGATGAGGAGTGAGCTACTTGTATCAGGTGGACACTTGAGACTACGTTGGCATCTCCTCTCTAGAGGGGAGATGGGAGGGTAGAGGGGGTTAGAAACTGGCAAGACAATCACAAAAGGAGAGACTGGAAGGAGGGAGTGGGTTGACTCATTAGGGGGAGAGTAAGTGGGAGTATGTAGTAAGGTGTATATAAGTTTATATGTGAGAGACTGACTTGATTTGTAAACTTTCACTTAAAGCACAATAAAAATTCTTAAAAAAAAAAAAAGTATAATCGTCCTAAGTGCACAGCAGCAGATCTGAGAAATACATAGCGGTAATTCATTCTTTGGAATACCATAAGCCATAACCAAAGCCACTGCCATTGAGTCCATTCTGTCTCATAGCCACCCTGTAAGACAGAGTAGAATTGCCCCACAGTGTTTCCAAGGCTGTGAATTTTTACAGAAGCAGACTGCCACACCTTTCTCTCACAGATTGGCTGGTGGGTTCGAACGGCCAAACTTCAATTTGCAGCCATGTGCTTTAACAACTGTACCACCAGGGCTCCCACACGGCAGTTAAAATAAGTAAACTAGAGAAAAAAATCTTTCTGCAGTCGGCCCCTAAACTTGTTCTGACTGATGATACTGAGCTTCTCCACTGTCTTTTTCCACCAATGTAGTCAATTTGATTCCTGTGTATTCCATCTGGTAAGGTCCATGTGTATAGTCACATTTATGTTGGCAAAAAAAAAAAGGTATTTGCAATGAAGAAGTATTTGGCCTTCCAAAATTCTATTGTGCGATCCCCTGCATTGTTCCTGTCACCAAGACCATATTTTCCAACTACCTATCTTTCTTCTTTGTTTCCAATGTTTGCATTCCAATCACCGTAATTATCAATGCATCCTGATTGCATGTTCGATCAATTTCGGACCGCAGAAGTTGGTAAAAATCTTCAATTTCTTCATCTTTGGCCTTAGCAGCTGATGCATAAATTTGAATAATAGTCATATTAACTGGTCTTCCTTATAGGTGTATGGATATTATCCTATCACTGACAGTGTTGTACATCAGGATAGATCTTGAAATGTTCTTTTTGACGATGAATGTAATGCCATTCCTCTTCAATTTGTCACTCCTAGCATAGTAGACCATTTGATTGTCTGATTCACTGTGGCCAATACCAGTCCATTTCAGCTCACTGATGCCTAGGCTATCGATCTTTATGTGTTCCATTTTATTTTTGATTATTTCCAATTTTCCTAGATTCATAGTTTGTACATTCCACATTCTGATTATTAATGAATGTTTGCAGCTGTTTCTTCTCATTTTTAGTCATGCCACATCAGCAAATGAAGGTCCCAAAAGCTTGATTCCATCCAAGTCATTTCGGTGAACTCTATTTTGTGGAGACAGCTCTTCCCCAGTTGTATTTTCATTGCCTTCCAACCTGAGTTAAAGTGCTAAAAAGCAAAGATGTCACCTTCAAGACTAATGTGCACCTGACCCAAGCCATGGTGTTTTCAATCACCTCATATGCATGTGAAAGCTGGACCATGAATAAGGAAGACCAAAGAAGAATTGATGCCTTTGAATTGTGGTGTTGGAGAAGAATATTGAATATACCATGGACTGCCAAAAGAACAAACAAATCTGTCTTGGAAGAAGTACAGCCAGAATGCTTCTTAGAAGCAAGGATGGCAAGGCTTCATCTCACATACTTTGAATATATTATCAGGAGGGATCAGCCCCTGGAGAAGGGCATCTTGCTTGGTAAAGTAGAGGGTCAGCAAAAAAGAGGAAGAACCTCAATGAAATGGATGGACATGGTGGTTGCAACAATAGGCTCAAGTATAACAACGATTGTGAGGATGCCAAAGGACCGGGCAGTGTTTCGTTCTGTTATACATAGGGTCACTATGAGTTGGAACCAACTCCACAGCACTTAACAACAACAACAGAGATATAAATAGCATGCATAAATCTGAGAAAGATAGCACACATATTGAGCAAAACAAGCAAGTTGTAGAATGATATGTACACTATAATAGCATTTATATATAAACTTTAGAAAATGCAAAATAAATCTGTGTACTGTTTATGGACTCGTGAATATTATTAAAAGCGTAAAAACATGCTCAGAAATAATAAGTACCTAATTCAGAATGGTGGTTACCTCCATGGGGAGAACAGAGGGTGGGAACCAGGGGCCTTCACAGGAAACTTCAGTTGTGTTTCTCATGTTTTATTTCTTAAGCTGAGCCGTAGGGATTGGGTATTTGGCATATAATTCTCTGTATTTTTTGTATGCCTTAAATATTTCATAAGTTAAAAGAGGAAAGAACAGGACAATATAAATAATACACCACCATTCACCATCTTAACAAAAAGGATATATGCACATATGTATGTTTGCACGCGTCAAGGAAATTGCAGCAAGGATGGACAAAGATGGTAACTATGGTGCCCGTTGCAGGGGACGAAGTGTGGATGTGAATGAGAGGGCGATTCTTGTTTTCCACTGAGTGTGCTTTGGCACTGTTCATTTGCTTTACCATGTGCAAGAATTATGCTTTCAATTTATAGAAAATATTCAATTTTTAAAATTTTTTAAAAAGGAAAGCAAACCCTCAATCAGCCCCAGCTTCCCTCCAGTGGCACCGGCTCTTCACAGCTTCACAACCCTGGTGCCACAGCCCTGGGCTGTTGAGTCCCTCTGCTTCGAGGGGATCCAGTGTGGGCAAGTTGCAGATGGAGGGCTCCCCACTCAGTGCAGCTAAGGGCTACATGCCTGGCTTGACCCACCAGCCCTTCCTGAGCCAGGTCCCCTTGGGCCCACCCAAGAGCTGCAGTGCAGACACTGCCGGTACAATCAAGTGGTGGCTCCTCTGCCCCCTGCCCCACACCAGTGAACCGCATCACCAGCCCCAGCCCTTCCTCCCCACGTATTTCAACCAGGGAGAGCCAAGAGAGTCTGACCCACACTGAAGATGTGAGCACCTGCTTTTGGAAAAGTTTGAATTATGAATGACTTGGAAATAACCATGTTTCATACATAAAATATTGATGTGATTCTTTTAAAACAACTAAATTGCAGGCAAGCAAAATCCACAAAAGGTCACAACAGAGCTGAGCAGACAAGAGCTTGAGGGACTCAGCCCGACCATGGGTAGAACATCAAGTGATTAGAATGAGCCATGCGGATTTCATCTATGAAACCATCTTTTATTTACTGACATTAGCTGGGTGTCCTCAAAGACGGCAAGTGCTCTTGTCTGACTTCTTCCTGAGATTATTCCTACTGAAGAAAAAACAAACTATCAAAAGTTGTCGTCAGAGAATGAGCCTAAAACTGATGGAAAAACCATCTTTCACACAGCCATAGTCCATCAGTCAGGCCACCACTCAAATCACATTTGGCATGTGAAATGGCCATGTTTGGTCAGTCAAATGCCGAGACACCCATGACCTCAGGCACAAAGCCCTCACCACCAGGGAAATCTGAAAACATTTCTTTCTGAAACAAGTATAAAAAGAAAGACTTCATTTGCTTTACAATGTATTTAGAAATGTGGAGAGAACAAGAGGAAAGGAAATAGTTGAAAAGAGGAAAAGTCCTAAAGATCCATTTATTCCACTCTCAGCACAGGCATGGGCAAAGTCAGGGGTCCCTGGAACAGGGATTACTTCTAGGAGGTGAGCTATGCTCTTGTGAGGGAGATCAGCCTGGGAAGGAGCCTGTTAAAATGGGAATGGCAATCAGAAGCCTTTCAGGGGGAGGAAGGCGGTTGGTGTGGAGTGGTGTTGTCTCTGTGGTGATCTTGTATTCCTGCACTTGGGCATTTAATCAGGAATGGAGTGGACCTTTGGGCTGAATTTATTAATGAAGTACTTCTAAGGACTCTCCTGGAGGAAGACCGTAAAACCCATCGCCTCCTTCTGAAAATTTCCAAGGTTACTCCCATAGAGAGAGGAGAGTCCTTCAGTGAGGTAGCAGCCCCTTCGCAATAACAGTTTCCCAGAAGCAGACCTCTCATTGAAGGAAAAACATCATTTAAAGACAAAAAAATATATAATTTTTATTGTGCTTTAAGTGAAATTTTACAAATCAACTCAGTGTCTCACACGAAAACTTATATACACCTTGCTACATACTCCTCTATGTATCTGTCAGTTTGTTGTACTGTGGTGGCTTGTGTGTTGTGGTGATGCTGGAGGATATGCCACCGGTATTCAGGTGCCAGCAGGGTCACCCAAGGAGGACAGGTTTCAGCTGAGCTTCCAGACTAAGACACACTAGGAAGAAGGACCCAGCAGTCTACTTCTGAAAAGCATTAGCCACTGAAAACCTTATGATTAGCAGCAGAACATTGTCTGATATAGTGCTGGAGGATGAGCCCCCCACGTTGGAAGGCACTCAAAAGATGACTGGGGAAGAGCTGCCTCCTCAAAGTAGAGTTGACCTTAATGATGTGGATGGAGTAAAGCTTTCAGGACCTTCGTTTGCTGAGGTGGCATGACTCAAAATGAGAAGAAACAGCTACAAACATCCATTAATAATCGGAACCTGGAATGTATGAAGTATGAATCTAGGAAAATTGGAAATCGTCAAAAATGAAATGGAATGCATAAACATCGATATCCTAGGCATTAGTGAGCTGAAATGGACTGGTATTGGCCATTTTGAATCACGCAATCATGTAGTCTACTATGCTGGCAATGACAACTCGAAGAGGAACGGTGTTGCATTCATTGTCAAAAAGAACGTTTCAAGATCTATCCTAAAGTGCAACACTGTCAGTGACAGGATAATATCCATACGCCTACAAGGAAGACCAGTTAATACGACTATTATTCAAATTTACGCACCAACCACTAGGGCCAAAGATGAAGAAATAGAAGATTTTTATCAGCTGCTGCAGTCTGAAATTGATGGAACATTCAATCAAGATGCATTGATAATTCCTGGCGATTTGAATGTGAAAGTTGGAAACAAAGAACAAGGATCAGTAGTTGGAAAACATGGCCTAGGTGATAGAAACAATGCCAGAGATCGAATGATAGAATTTTGCAAGATCAATGACTTCTTCATTACAAATACCTTCTTTCACCAACATAAACGGCAACTATACACATGGACCTCGCCAGATGGAACACACAGAAATCAAATTGACTACATCTGTGGAAAGAGACAATGGAAAAGCTTGATATCATCAGTCAGAACAAGGCCAGGGACTGACTGTGGAACAGACCATCAATTGCTCATATGCAAGTTCAAGATGAAACTGAAGAAAATCAGAGCAAGTCCATGAGAACCAAAATATGACCTTGAGTGGATCCCACCTGAATTTAGAGACCATCTCAAAAATAGATTTGATGCATTGAACACTAGTGACTGAACACCAGACGAGTTGTGGAATGACATCAAGGATATCATCCATGAAGAAAGCAAGAGGTCACTGAAAAGACAGGAGGAAAGAAAAGACCAAGATGGATGCCAAAGGAGACTCCGAAACTTGCTCTTGAGCATTGAGCAGCTAAAGCAAAAGGAAGAATTGATGAAGTAAAAGAACTGAACAGAATATTTCAAAGGGCAGCTCAAGAAGACAAAATAAAGTATTATAATGACATGTGCAAAGAGCTGGAGATGGAAAACCAAAAGGGAAGAACATGCTCCGCGTTTCTCAAGCTGAAAGAGCTGAAGAAAAAATTCAAGCCTCCAGTTGCAATAGTGAAGGATTCCATGGGGAAAATATTAAACAACGCAGGAAGCATCAAAAAAAGATGGAAGGAATATGAAAAAGAATTAGTCGATATTCAACCATTTCGAGACATGGCATATGATCAGGAACCGATGGCACTGAAGGTAGAAGTCCAAGCTGCTCTGAAGACATTGGCAAAAAACAAGTCTCCAGGAATTGATGGAATATCTATTGAGATGTTTCAACAAGCAGATGCAGAGCTGGAGGTGCTCACTCACCTATGCCAAGAAATATGGAGGACAGCTTCCTGGACAACTGACAGGAAGAGATCCATATTTATGCCTATTCCCGAGAAAGGTGATCCAACGGAATGTGGAAATTATAGAACAATATCATTAATATCACACGCAAGGAAAATTTTGCTGAAGATCATTCAAAAACGGCTACAGCAGTATATCAACAGGGAACTGCCAGAAACCGGGCTGGTTTCAGAAGAGGACCTAGAACCAGGGATATCATTGCTGATGTCAGGTGGATCCTGGCTAAAAGCAGAGAATACCAGAAGGATGTTTACCTGTGTTTTATTGACTATGCAAAGGCATTCAACTGTGTGGATCATAACAAACTATGGATAACACTGCAAAGAATGGAAACACTTAATTGTGCTCCTGAGGAACCTTTACATAGATCAAGAGGCAGTTGTTTGAACAGAACAAGGGGATACTGATAGGTTTAAAGTCAGGAAAGGTGTGCGTCAGGGTTGTATTCTTTCACCATACCTATTTAATCTGTATGCTGAGCAAGTAATATGAGAACCTGGACTATATGAAGAAGAACGGGGCACCAAGATTGGAGGAAGACTCATTAACAACCTGCATTATACAGATGACACAACCTTGCTTGCTGAAAGTGAAGAGGACTTGAAGCCCTTACTAATGAAGATCAAAGACCACAGCCTTCAGTATAGATTACACCTCAACATAAAGAAAATAAAAATCCTCACAACTGGACCAATCAGCAACATCATGATAAACGGAGAAAAGACTGAAGTTGTCAAGGATTTCATTTTACTTGGATCCACAATCAACAGCCATGGAAGCAGCAGTCAAGAAATCAAAAGACACGTTGCATTGGGTAAATCTGCTGCAAAGGACCTCTTCAAAGTGTTGAAGAGCAAAGATGTCACCCTGGAGACTAAGGTGAGCCTGACCCAAGCCATGGTATTTTCAATTGCATCATATGCATGTGAAAGCTGGACAATGAATAAGGAAGACCAAAGAAGAGTTGACACCTTTGACTTGTGGTGTTGGAGAAGAATATTGAACATACCATGGACTGCCAAAAGAACGAACAAATCTGTCTTGGAAGAAGTGCAGCCAGAATGCTCCTTAGAGGCAAGGATGGTGAGACTGCGTCTTACATACTTTGGACATGTTGTCAGGAGGGATCAGTCCCTGGAGAAGGACATCATGCTTGGCAGAGTACAGGGTCAGCAGAAAAGAGGAAGACCCTCAACGAGGTGGATTGACACAGTGGCTGCAGCAATGAGCTCAAGCATAACAAGGATTGTAAGGATGGCACAGGACCAGGCAGTGTTTCGTTCTGTTTTGCATAGGGTCGCTATGAGTTGGAACCAACTCGACAGCACCTAACAACAACAACAACAAAGTACTCCCAGTTACTCTCCCCTTAATGAGACAGCCCGCTCTCGCTCCACTCTCTCTTTTCGTGTCCGTTTCGCCAGCTTCTAACCCCTTCTACCCTCTCATCTCCCCTCAAGGCAGGAGATGCCAACATAGTCTCAAGTGTCCACCTGATCCAAGAAGCTCATGCCTCATCAGCATCCCTTTCCAACCCATTGTCCAGTCCAATCCATGTCTGAAGGGTTGCCTTCAGGAATGGTTCCTGTCCTGGGCCCACACAGGGTCTGGTGGCCATGGCCACTGGGGTCCTTCTAGTCTCAGTCAGACCATTACCCATTTAACTCTAGTCTTTTTATGAGAATTTGGGGTCTGCACTCCACTGCTGTCCTACTCCCTCAGGGGTTCTCTGTTGTGTTCCCTGTCAGGGCTACACTGGCCTTTGAAGCCTTCAGTTTATTCAGGAAATTTCTTTGCTTTTGGTTTTGTCCAGTTGTGCTGACCCCGCCTGTAATGTGTGTTTTCTTTCCCTTCACCTAAAGTAGTTCTTATCTACTATCTAATTAGTGAATACCCCTCTCCCACCCTGCCTCCCTCTCCACTCTTGTAACTACAAAAGAATGTTTCTTCTCAGTTTAAACTATTTCTCAAGTTCCTATAATAGTGGTCTTATACAATATTTGTCCTTTTGCATCTGACTCATTTCACTCAGCATAATGCCTTCCAGGTTCCTCCAAGTTATGAAATGTTTCACAGATTCATCACTGTTCTTTATGGATGAGTAGTATTCCATTGTGTGAATATACCATAATTTATTTATCCATTCATCTGTTGATGGACACCTTGGTTGCTTCCATCTTTTTGCTATTGTAAACAGTGCTGCACTAAACATGGGTGTGCATATATCTGTTCATGTAAAGGCTCTTATTTCTCTAGGATATGTTCTGAGGAGTGAGATTCCTGGATCGTATGGTAGTTCTATTTCTAGCTTTTTAAGGAAGCGCCAAATCGATTTCCAAAGTGCTTGTACCATTTTACATTCACACCAGCAGTGTATAAGAGTTCCAATCTCTCCACAGCCTCTCCAACATTTATTATTTTGTGTTTTTTGGATTAATGCCAGCCTTGTTGGAGTGAGATGACATCTCATTGTAGTTTTGATCTGCATTTCTCTAATGGCTAATGATCATGAACATTTCCTCATGCATCTGTTAGCTACCTGAATGTCTTCTTTAGTGAAGTGTCTATTCATATCTCTTGCCCATTTTTTAATTGGGTTATTTGTCTTTTTGTAGTTGAGTTTTTGCAGTATCATGTAGATTTTAAAGATCAAGCTCTGATTGGAAACGTCATAGCTAAAAACTTTTTCCCAGTCTATAGGTAATCTTTTTACTCTTTGGGCAAAGTCTTTGGATGAGCATAGGTGTTTGATTTTTAGGAGCTCCCAGTCGTCTAGTTTTTCTTCTGCATTCCTAATAATGTTTGGGACACTGTTTATGCCATGTTTTAGGGCTCCTTAGCGTTGTCCTTATTTTTTTGTCCATGATCTTTATCGTTTTATATTTAGGTCTTTGATCCATTTTGAGCTCATTTTTTGCATGGAGGGAGGTATGGGTATTGTTCCATTTTTTTGGCAGATGGATATCCAGTTATGCCAGCGGCATTTGTTAAAAAAGACTGTCTTTGCCCCATTTAACTGTTTTGGGGCCTTTGTCAAATATTAACTGCTCATATGTAGATGGGTTTATGTCTGAATTCTCAATTTTATTCCATTGGTCTATGTATCTGTTGTTGTTTCAGTACCAGGCTGTTTTGACTCCTGTGATGGTACGACAGGTTCTCAAATCAGGTAAAGTAAGGTTTCCCACTTTGTTCTTCTTTTTCAGTAATGCCTTATTTATCCGGGGCCTCTTTCCCTTCCATATGAAGTTGGTGATTTGTTTCTCCATCTCCTTAAAGAGTGTTATTGGAATTTGGATCAGAATTGCATTAAATGTATAGATCGCTTTTGGAAGAAGAGACATTTTTATAATGTTAAGTCTTCCTGTTCTCGAGGAAAGTATGTTCTTCCACTTATGTAGTTTTCTTTGTATAAGTCTTTTACATCTCTCTGGTAAGATTTATTCCTAAGTATTTTATCTTCTTTTACCTTCTTGGGGGCTACTGTAAATGGCATTGATTTGGTGATTTCCTCTTCGATGTTCTTTTTGTTGGTGTAGAGGAATCCAACTGATTTTTGTATGTTTATCTCGTATCCTGATACTCTGCTGAACTCTTCTATTAGTTTCAGCAGTTTTCTGGAGGATTTCTTAGGGTTTTCTGTGTACAAGATCATGTCATCTGCAAATAGAGATATTTTTACTTCTTCCTTGCCAATCTGGATGCCCTTTATTTCTTTATCTAGCCTAATTGCTCTGGCTAGGACCTCCAACACAATGTTTAATAAGAGCCGTGATAAAGGGCATCCTTGTCTGGTTCTGGATCTCAAGGGGAATGCTTTCAGGCTCTCTCCATTTAGGGTGAGGTTGGCTGTTGGCTTTGGATAAATGCCCTTTCTTATGTTGAGGAATTTTCCTTCTGTTCCAATTTTGCTGAGAGTTTTTATCATGAATGGGTGTTGAACTTTGTCAAATGCCTTTCCTGCATCATTTGATAAAATCATGTGATTCTTGCCTTTTGTTTTATTTATGTGGTGGATTACATTAATTGTTTTGCTAATGTTGAACCATCCCTGCATACCTGGTATGAATCCCACTTGGTCATGGTGAATTATTTTTTGATATGTTGTTGAATTCTATTGGCTAGAATTTTGTAGAGGATTTTTGCATCTAAGTTCATGAGGGATATAGGTCTATAATTTTCTTTTTTTGTGGTACCTTCATCTGGTTTTGGTATCAGGGATATGGCGGCTTCATAGAATTAGTTTGGTAGTATTCCATCCTTTTCTATGCTCTGAAATACCTTTAGTAGTAGTGGTCTTACCTCTTCTCTGAAAGTTTGGTAGAACTCTGCAGTAAAGTCGTCCGGATGAGGGCTTTTTTTTGTTGGGAGTTTTTTGATTATCTTGTCAATCTCTTCTTTTGTTATGGGTCTATTTAGTAGTTTAGGTAGGTAGTGTGTTTCTAGGAATTCGTCCATTTTTTCTAGGTTTTCAAATTTATTGGAGTACACTTTTTCATAGTAATCTCATATGATTCTTCTAATTTCAGTTGGGTCTGTTGTAATATCGCCCATCTCATTTCTTATTCAGGTTATTTGCTTCCTCTCTTCTTTTTCTTTTGTCAGTTTGGCCAGTGGTTTATCAATTTTTTCAAAGAACCAGCTTTGGGTTTTGTTAATTCTTATCAGTTGTTTATCTGTTTTCTATTTCATTTAGTTCTGCTCTAATTTTTATTATTTGTTTTCTTCTGGTGCCTGTAGGTTTCTTTTGTTGCTCTCTTTCTATTTTTCTCCTGTTGTAGTGATAATTCTTTGATTTTGGCCCTTTCTTTTTTGTGTGTGTATGCATTTATTGATATAAATTGGCCTCTGAGCACTGCTTTTGCTGTTTCCCAAAGGCTCTGATAGGAAGTGTTTTCATTCTCATTGGAGTCTATAAATTTCTTTATTCCATCCTTAATGTCTTCTATAATCCAGTCTTTTTTGAGCAGGGTATTGTTCAGTTTCCAAGTGTTTGATTTCTTTTCCCTGCTTTTCCTGTTATTGATTTCCACTTTTATGGCCTTATGGTCAGAGAAGATGCTTTGTAATATTTCAATGTTTTGAATTCTGCTAAGGCTTGCTTTATAACCTAATATGTGGTCTATTCTAGAGAATGTTCCATGTGCACTAGAAAAAGAAAGTGTACTTGGCTGCTGTTGGGTAGAGTGTTCTGTATATGTCTATGAGGTCAAGTTGGTTGATTGTGGTATTTAGATCTTCTTTATTGTGCTTCTTTCTGGATGTCCTGTCCTTCACCGAAAGTGGTGTGCTGAAGTCTCCTATTATTGTGGAGCTGTCTACCTCCCTTTTCAATGCTGGTAGAGTTTGCTTTACTTATCTTGCAGCCCTGTCATTGGGTGCATAAATATTTAATATTTAATATGGTGATATCTTCTTGGTGTATTGTCCCTTTAATCATTATATAGTGTCCTGCCTTTTCCTTTATAATAATGGAATTAACTTCCAATTCTATTTTGTCAGAAATTAATATTGCCACTCCTGTTCTTTTTTGATTGTTGTTTCCTTGATGTATTTTTTCCATCCTTTGAGTTTTAGTTTGTTTGTGTCTCTAAGTCCAAGGTGTGTCTCTTGTAGGCAGCATATAGATGGATCTTGTTTTTTAATCCATTCTGCTACTCTCTGTCTCTTTATTGGTGCATTTAGTCCATTTACATTCAGGGTAATTGTGGCTAGGTATGAATTTAGTGCTATCATTTTGATGTCTTTTTGTGTGTGTTGTTGACAGTTTCTTTTTCCCATCGAATTTTATGGGCATTGTCCTTTCCTCATATTTGTTGTTGTTGATTTTGTTTCTGCTGAGTCTTTATTTTTTTATTGTATTTTGTCTTGATAAGTAGGATAGTTTGTCTCCTTTGTGGTTACCTTATTATTTACCCCTATTTTTCTAAATTTAAATCTAACTTTTTTTCTTTGTATCACCTTATCTTCCTCTCCATATGGAAGGTGTATGATTACATTTCTTAGTCCCTCTTTATTATTTTAATGTTGTCTTCTTTTATATAATAACACTGCTCTTACCTGTTTTGAGCTTTTTTTTTTTTTTTTTTAAATACCCTTGCTTTGTTTTTTGGATTTCCCTGTCTGGGTTGACTTCTGGTTACTTTTCCCAGTGTTCTAGTCTTGGGTTGATACCTGATATTATTGATTTTCTAACCAAAGAACTCCCTTTAGTGTTTCTTGTAGTTTTGGTTTGGTTTTTACGAATTCCCTCAACTTGTATTTACCTGGAAATGTCTTAATTTCACCTTCAGATTTAAGAGACAGTTTTGATGGATATATGATTCTTGGCAGGCAAATTTTTCCTTCAATTTTTTAAATATGTCATCTCATTGCCTTCTTGCCTGCATGGTTTGTGCCGAGTAGTCCAAGCTTATTCTTATTGGCTCTCATTTGTAGGTGACTTTTCATTTATCCCTCACTGCTCTTATAATTGTCTCTTCATCTTTGGTTTTGGCAAGTTTGATTATAATATGTCTTGGTGTCTTTCTTTTAAGATCTACCTTATGTGGCGTTCGATGAGCCTCTTGGATAGGTATCTTCTCATCTTTCACAATATCAGGAAAGTTTTCTGCCAACAAATCTTCGACAATTCTCTCTGTATTTTCTGTTATCCCTCCCTGTTCTGGTACTCCAATCACTCATAGGTTATTTCCCTTGCTAGAGGCCCACATGATTCTTAAGGTTTTTTCATTTTTTTTAATTCTTTATCTGATTTTTCTTCAAATATATTAGTGCCAAGTGATTTATCTTGAGTTCAGAAATTCTAGCTTCTACTTGCTCAATTCTGCTCCTCTGACTTTCTATTGAGTTGTCTACTTCTGTAATTTTATTGTTAATCTTCTGAATTTCTGATTGTTGTCTGTCTATGGATTTTTCCAGCTTATTAAACTTTTCATTATGTTCCTGAATAATCTTTCTAATTTCTTCAGTTGCTTTATCTGTGTGTTCCTTGGCTTGTTCTGTGCATTGCCTCATTTGCTTCCTGATGTCTTGAAGGGTCCTGTATACTAAACTTTTGTATTCTGCCTCTGGTAATTCCAGGAATGCACTTTCAACTGGAAGATCCCTAGATTCTTTGTTTTGAGAGTTTGTTGAGGTGATCATGGTCTGTTTCTTTATGTGACTTGATATTGACTGTTGTCTCTGAGCCATCTATAATTTACTGTATTAGTTCATGCTTGCTTACTGTGTCATAGCTTCTTGCATTGTTTTGTTTTGGTATACCCAAATGGGTTGCTTGAGTGAGCTAGCTTGATTATTTTCACCTTTGGAGCTCTGACGTCCTGTCCCCAGATGGCTAGAGCTGTTTTCAGATATATCAGTCTAGGAGTCCATTCACTTTTCTTGTATGAATTCAGCTCAGGTTTCTAGGTAGCTGATCATCAAGTGTGTGGTACTGGCCCTGTCCTACAGTCTTAGAGGGGCAGGGGTGATTGGCATATATACCAGTATCTGATCGCAGCAGGGGGTCACACTCTGAACAAGGCAGGGTGCTGAGAACCGACCCCCAAGTGTCTCTGAGGAACGTGCATCCCTGTTCCCTAGAGCATGCAGGTGGGTGGGTTCTGCAGATGGATCATGGGCACCCAAAGTTTTTGGTTGTAAGGACTGGGAGGTACCAGTTACCCTTGGACCCCTGTTATGGGTGGCTGGGTGCCCTGAGTGGAGTTACCAGTCCTTAGGTCCCTGGTGTGGGTAGATGAGGACATTATTTAATAGGCAAAGCAATGTCGAACATCAAACACCCACCTCTCCACTGCACAGGTGAAATGGTTGGAGTCTGCCAACAAGGGCCTATTCTCCTGAAATAGGCCCACACAGGTCCATGCAGAAGGGAAGATGCTCAAAGTCCACGGAGAGTTTATGCCTAGACAGGAGCTGCTTCTGTCCTGAGCTCCCCCAGTTAGTGGAGCTAACAAATTATCTTTTCCCTGAATTGCAAATTTTTTCCCTTCCCCAAGGCCAGGAAGATGGCTCTAGGTGCTCAACAGTGCCTATCTCAGGCCCAGGGAATTCAGCCGCTGAAGCCGGCTTGGGGGTGGGGAGGGCAGATTAAAATATACGCAAGTACTTAGCTTTTGCGAAGAGTGCTGTTCTTCTCAGATTCTGGAGTTGTGAGTAGACTGCATGGCTTGCTGCTTCTCCCTGAGGAAACTGTGGCCGAATGCTAGTACCAGCCTGCTGCCACCGCCCGGGGAATGGTGCCTGAAGGCTCCCCGCGATTCAGGTCCGGTAACTCCTCTCTGCTTCTGAACAGTCTCTTCCTCCCCCTGCCCCTCAGTTCGTTTTCTAAGCTTGCTTTTGGAGCTCAGGGCTACCAGCTTGCCACAAACATACTCATTTCACTTGTTTTTTCAGGTCTTTGTTGTGAAGAGGGCTCGCCAGACGTGTCTGTCTATTCTGCCATCTTGGCTCCGCCTCCAACACTCTTCAATGGCATTTTTTTAATGAGATGAAGAAACAAAGCACCAACTTCATATGGGAGGAAAAGAGGCCCTGGGTAAGTAAAGCATTACTGAAAAAGAAGAACTAAGTGGGAGGCCTCACACTACCTGATTTTAGAGCCTGTTATACCACCACGGTAGTCAAAACAGCCTGGTACTTGTACAACAACAGATACATAGACCAATGGAGCAGAATTGAGAACGCAGACGTAAATTCATCCACCTATGAGCTTTTTATGAGCAGCTGATAGTTGACAAAAGCCTAAAGTCCATTAAATGGAGAAAAGACAAGTCTCTTTAACAAATGGTACTGGCAAAACTGAACATCCATCTACAAAAAAAAATGAAAAAAGACCCATACCTCACACCATGCACTAACTCAAAATGGATCAAAGACCTAAATACAAAATCTAAAATGATAAAGATCAAGGAACAAAAAATAGGGACAACGCTAGGAGCCCTAATACATGGCATAAACAGAATACAAAACATTTCTGACGATGTACAGATGCCAGAAGAGAAACTAGATAAAAATCAAACACTTAGGCTTATCAAAGGCTTCAGCAAAACAGTAAAAAGACAACCTACATACTGGGAAAAAATATTTGGCTACGACATATTTGATCAGTGTCCAATCTCTAAAATTTACAAGATACTGCAAAACCTCAACAACAAAAAGACAAATAACCCAATTAAAAAATGGTCAACGGATATGAACAGGCACTTTACCAAAGAGGACATTCAGGCGGCTAACAGATATATGAGGAAATGTTTACGATCATTAGCCACTAGAGAAATGCAAACCAAAAGTACAGTGAGATACCATCTCACCCCAACAAGGCTAGCATTAATCCAAAAAACACAAAATAATAAATGTTGGAGAGGTTGTGGAGAGGCTGGAACAGTTACACCGCTGTTGGGAATGTAAAATGGTACAATCACTTTGGAAATCAATTTGGCACTTCCTTAAAAAGCTAGAAATAGAACTACCATCTGATCCAGAAATCCCACTCCTTGGAATATATCCTAGAGAAATAAGAACCCTCCCATGAATAGATATATCCACACCCACATTCACTGCAGCACTGTTCACAATAGCAAAAAGGTGGAAACAACCTAGGTGCCCATCAACAGGTGAATGGATAAACAAATTACAGTATGTTCACACAATAGAACACTATACAATGATAAAGAACAACAATAAATCCGTGAAACATCTCATAACATGGATGAATCTGGAAGGCATTATGTGGTGTGAGATTTGTCAGTCACAGAAGGACAAATATTGTATGAGATCACTATTACAAGAACTCAAGAAAAGGTTTAAACACAGAAGAAAACATTCTTTGATGGTTATAAGGGTGGGGAGGGAGGGAGATGGGTTTTCACTAAGTAGATAACCCAGACCCAGTGCTGGCTAGATAGTGGACAAGAATTATCTTACGTGAAGGGAAGGACAACACACAATACAGGTGGAAGTCAGCACAACTGGACTAAGCCAAAGGCTAAGAAGTTTCCTGAATACAACCCGACACTTCAAGGGACAGAGTAGCAGGGACGGGGGTCTGGGGACCATGGTTTCAGAGGACATCTAGGTCAATTGGCTTAACGAAATTTATTAAGAAAATGTTCTGCATCCGCCTGTGGTGAGTGGCATCTGGGGTCTTAAGAGCTAGTGAGAGGCCATCTAAGATGCATCAATTGGTCCCAACCCACCTGGAGCAAAGGAGAATAAATAATACCAAAGAGTCAAGGAAAATATTAGCCCAAGAAACAGAAAAGGCCACATAAACTCCATCAGCCTGAGACCAGAAGAACTAGACGGTGCCTGGCTACCACCAATGACTGCCCTGACAGGGAACACAACAGAGTCCCTGATGGAGTAGGACAAAAGCGGGATGCAGAACTCTAATTCTAGTAAAAAGAGCAGACTTAATGGTCTGACTGAGACTGGAGGAACCCTGGAATACATGGCTCCTGGGCTCTCCGTTAACCCAGAACTAGAACCATTCGGGAAGCCAACTCTTCACACAAAGATAAGACTGGACTATAAGACATAAAATGATACTCGTCAAGAGTGTGCTTCTTTGTTCAAGTAGATATATGAGACTAAATGGGCAGCTCCAGTCCGGAGGCGAGATGAGAAACAGAAAGGGACAGAAGCTGGTTGAATAGACACGGGAAATCAGGGGTGGAAAGGAGGTGTGTGCTGTTACTTTATAGAGAGAGCAACTAGGGTCGCATAACAATGTATGTGTAAATTTTTGTATGAGAAACTAGCTTGAGCTGTAAACTTTCACTTAAAGCACAAGGTAAAAAAAAGAAAAGAAATCAAGGCATTACTGCTTGGGCAAATCTGCTGCAAGATACCTCTTTAAAATGTTAAAAACCAAAGATGTTTCTTTGAGGACTATGTTTTTCCTGACCCAAGGCATGGCATTTTCAATGGTTAATATGCTTGGTAAAGTTCAGGGTCAGTGAAAAAGAGGAAGAGCCTCAACAAGATGGATTGACACAGTGGCTGCAACAATGGGCTCAAACATAACAGTGATTGTGAGGGTGGCACACATGCAGTGTTTCATTCTGTGGTACATAGGGTTGCTATGAGATGGAAACAACTCAACAGGACCTAACAACAACAACATATGCATATGAAAGCTGGACAATGAATAAGGAAGACTGAAGAAGAATTGATGTCTTTGAATTACTGTATTGGCTAAGAATATTGAATATATCATGGACTGCCAAATAACAAACAAGTACAGCCAGAATGCTCTTTGGTAGTGAGAAGAGCGAGACTTGGTCTCATGTACTTCAAACATGGTATCAGGAGATACCAGTCCCCGGAGAAGAATATCATGCTTGATGAAGTAGAGGGTCAGTAAAAAAAGAGGAAGACCCTCAGTGAGATGGGTTGACACCATGGCTGCAACAATAGATTCAAACATACAAACAATTGTGCAGATGGCGCAGGACCAGGTAGTGTTTCATTCTGTTGAACATAATGTCGCTATGAATCGGAACCAAGTGGATGGCACCTAACAACATATATATATATACATATATATATACCAAAACAAAACCAAACCCAGGGCCATCGAGTCGATTCCGACTCATAGCGACCCTATAGGACAGAGCAGAACTGCCCCATAGAGTTTCCAAGGAAAGCCTGGCGGATTCGAACTGCCGACCCTTTGGTTAGCAGCTGTAGCACTTAGCCACTATGCCACCATGCCCACCATATATATATATATATCTTTATGTATAGTTTTTTGAATCCCTGGATGGTGCAAGTGATTCACATGTTTACTACTAGCCAAAGGCTGTGGTTCAAGTCCACCCAAAGGTGCCTCAGAGGAAAGTCCTGGTGATAAAAAAAATAAAAGCTCCTGAAAAATCAAAACTCAGCCGCTGAAAGTCCTGTCTTTTTTCACTGACCCTCTACTTCATCAAGCATGATATTCTTCTCTAGCACAGTTCTGTTCCGACACCCTTGGGGTCACCCGAGCAGAACCAACCTGAGGGCAAGCGGTTCTGGTCACACACAGTTTTACACACAGCTTTATCTGTACCCACAGGTACAACTTTACAAGCCTGAGGCCTCACTGTTCTTGCCCAGGCAGCCGTAGTTAGACTTTCTTTACTTGGAGGATTTTTATTAATAATTGAGTGGGTGATTACTTTTAGCTTGGCCCATTCAACACTATTTGCTTTGTGTATAGCACAATTGATTTTGTAAACAGAACATATTTAAACATAATTTGACAACAGTGTTGGTTTATTTGATGTTATCCTTTGAAAATATGTTTATCAAGCCTTATATCTTTGGCATCTATAATCGCTAAAGACCAACAAAGCCATCATGAGTTAGAGCAAATCTACCAACATGTGCTTAATCTTGTTTCCTTGGTAGGGAGGAGGAATTAACTCAAAGGATTGTATGCCAAAGGCCAAATCTCTCCTGGGCTGCTCAGGGCCCAGGCTGGGAGGGTGCAGAGAGTGGGGGTTCCTTGGTCTGTGCTCCCCTGGTGGTGCGTGACCTCTCATGGGCTGAATTCTTCCTAGCCTCTTCTGTCCCCCACCCACCACCAGCCCTCATATACCCCTTCTGTCCATTTCCCAGGACCTTGCCCCAGCCTAAACCTCCAGGGCTAACTCTAGAAATTCAATTCCCCTCATGTGACTGTAGAGTAATCCAGCCATGCTCACTCAGCTCCTTCCCTACTTGGCAAGTCCAAAAATTTATTAAGATGGCAGCTAAACCCAAGACCTTCTACCGTGGACTCCCCTGAGCAGCTCAGGACTCTCAGAGATTTGCAACGTCTGTTGCCCCCTATGTGACCCCACCACATTTGCATTTGCAAGTTCCCCTGGGGCTCTGGGGTCCCCTGGGGCTCTGGGGTCCCGTTTCTTCTCTAACAGCCATTCTCACCTCACAGCCCTGTCTCCCCATGGCAGCCCAAGTAACATCCAAAGACACAATTCAGATTGTGTCTTACATAAACATCTCTTGCAACATCCACCCCCTCGATCTCCCTCCCTGCACTCCAAAGCAAGGATTTTCTCAGTTCCTTGAGATCACGGCCTCTCTACTGACTCAGGACCTTTGCACAAGCCTCTGTCTGAAGGATATCTTCCTACCACCATTAAGACCATCCCCTGGTCATGGTCTCTCCTTTTTCAGGTCTTAGCTCAACTATCTCCTTCTCAAAAAATTCTCCCCATCTCCTTACTACATAGACTAAGACATGCCCCTTTTCAGCACCTCCTGGGTTTCCTCCCAGGACTCTTCATATCTCAGAATTATGTATCTTTGTTTACTTGTAGAGTGTAAGCTCCAGGCGGCAGGTAGCCCCAGACACCACAATCTTCATATAGTCAACACTCAATAAATATGCATTGAACGAATGAATGAATGTTGTCTTAGACTGGGTTCTCCAGAGAAGCAAAACCAATGAAGTGTGTATAGAGAGAGAGAGAGGGAGAGACTTATCTCAAGGAAATGGCTCACAAAGTTGTAGAGGCTGGCAAATCCCAAGTCTGTGGATCAGGAGTCAGGATGGAGGCTTCTCTTGGCTCACATAGCTGCAGGGGCTGACAAACCCAAGACTGACAGGCAATACAGCATTGTTTCACCCTCTCCCCCCCATGATATAGCAGGGGATACATTGTTGTATTCCCTGTGGTATAACAGGGGATACATTGTTGCATCCTGTGGTATAACAGGAGGGAGTTACATTGTTGTACTCCCTGTGATATAGCAGGAGATATATTTTTGCACTTCTCCTGGCTCTTTGCCGATTACCCTACCACTGGAGCAGTCTTTCTCAGGTTGGGGGCCCGTGGAACATGGCTGTGCTGGTATTAATATTGAAAGACATGTTCTATGCTCAAACAAGGTTAAGAAATAATGGGTTAAGCAAAATTTATGACAGACTTTCTCAGCACTTTTATAAACATTGCGGATCTCTCTCCCAAAGGGGAATTTGGCCTAGTTCTTTGGTTCTCCAACTCCATCCGTTGTGAAATACGCCATTAATTTCTTAACAACTTATTGGAAGAAAAACAGAAAGCTACACTAACATGGGCTGTAAGCTGTGAAGAGGGTGACCAACCATTCCCACCTGCTCAGGACTGAGGGGTTTGCCAGGACATGGGACTTTCAATGATAAAATCAGGAAATGCTCAGGCAAACAGGAATGGTTGGCCACCTTAGGTGCAGCCCAACTTCAGGAATATTTAAATGCAGGAACGGTGGAAATCACACCTGGGAATTTGCCACATTTCCAAACTCATCCATCAAGTCATCTTTAAGGGGCACCTCACAGGGTTCTATATACACCCCTTGGGAGATGATAAGGTAAGCCTACACTCAGAAATTAGCACCTGTCTGGTCTTCATACATGCCCATGAGTCCCCACAGCCCCAGGTGGTCTCTGACCAGCTCTACAAGGACCTCTTCCATAGACAGGCACAGCTGTTGATCCAAATGCCAGAGCTCCTGGGTTCAAACAGAGGCTCTGCCACTTGCTCAAAGGGGACTTTGACCCCTCTGTCCCTCCACTTGGGTAAATTAGAGGAGATACTATAATACATACTTTTACACGCAGGGGTGCTGGAGAGGATTAATGAGGTCATGGAGGCAAGGGACATGGTATGGCCAGCCTCACTCCTGCCACCCTGGACTCTTCAGATTCCCCAGGTTATTATCCTCCTGGGTGTTGGAAGTCCTGCCCTGTGGTCCTTGGGATGGCCAAACACGCGACACCTGGCCCTGGAAAGATGAGAATAATTGTAGTTTATTAGTCGCATGTACTCATGACCTGCCAAAATGTCAGTGGGTTGAACCTACCAGTGGCTCTGTGGGAGGAAGATGTGGTAGTCTACTTCTGTAAAGATTACAGCCTTGGAAACCTTATGGAGCAATTCTACTCTGTCCTGTGGGGTCTCTATGAGTCAGAATTGACTCAACAGCAATGGATTTCATTTTGGTTTAACTAATGGCCTGGGGGAGGAGGACACCACACCCCACACAGGGCCACACAGGGGCTGCGCTTGGGAACAGAGTGAACCAACAGGGCTGTGGGAGGCAGACTTTGTAGAAACAAAAGAGTGAGGTACCCCTGGTTCCCACAGGAGGATGTGATTGGCTTTTTTGACAAACTCCACAGGCAACAAGGTGAAACCATTAGGTTGAGAGGTTGAGGACCAGGTGAGGTGCAGCTGGTCTGACCGATAAGGGAACTTGCTGGCTAGGAAGCCTTTCTCACAAGGTGTAAGTCACATCTGGAGAGAGCAGAAGAGCTCATGGTTAGACTTTTGGGGCCCTGTGAGGCTCAAAGCTGTCAAAACAGCACTTGAAAGTTTCAGCTTTACAATACACAGGAACTGCCAGGACCATGGAGGGGCCTCATGCCCTTTGGCTATTTTCATTGTTTTTAAGCAGTTTGGTGGCCTAAATCAACCCTAGTAGTTTATATTTAATTATTTACATTTTTAGCAGAAACACCAATTTTAGGGAAATGGGTATGGTAACTCTAATTAGCCCTTGCAAGAAATCAAAATTGAATACATGACGTAAACAGAATACAAACTATAACTAACAACACACAAACACCAGAAGAGAAACTAGATAACTGGGAGCTCCTAAAAATCAAACACTTATGCTCATCCAAAGACTTTACCAAAAGAGTTAAAAAAAAGACAACCTACAGACTGGGAAAAAAAATTTGGCTACAACAAATCCAGTCAGTGTCTAATCTCTAAGATCTATAAGATACTGCAAAACCTGAACAACAAAAAGTCAAATAACCCAATTAAAAAATAGGCAAAGAATATGAACAGGCACTTCATCAAAGAAGATATTTGGGTGGCTAACATGAGGAAATGCTCACAATCATTAGCCATTAAAGAAATGCAAATCAAAACTACAACGAGACACCATCTCACCCCAAAAAGGCTACCATTAACCCAAAAAATACAAAATAATAAATGCTGAAGAGGTTGTGGAGAGGCTGGAACAGTTACACACTGCTGTTGGGAATGTAAAATGGTACATCCACTTTAGAAATTGATGTGGCACTTCCTTTAAAAGCTAGAAATAGACACACCATACAATCCAGCAGTCCCACTCCTTGGAATATATCCTAGAGAAATAAGAACCCTCACATGAGTAGATATATCCACACCCACATTGACTGCAGCACTGTTCACAATAGCAAAAAGGTGGAAACAACCTAGGTGCCCATCAACAGGTGAATGGATAAACAAATTACAATATGTTCACACAATAGAACACTATACAATGATAAAGAACAACAATAAATCCGTGAAACATCTCATAACATGGATGAATCTGGAAGGCATTATGTGGTGTGAGATTTGTCAGTCACAGAAGGACAAATATTGTATGAGATCACTATTACAAGAACTCAAGAAAAGGTTTAAACACAGAAGAAAATATTCTTTGATGGTTATGAGGGTGGGGAAGGAGGGAGACGGGTATTCACTAACTAGATAAAAAAAAATAGTAGATAAGAATTATCTTAGGTGAAGAGAAGGACAACACACAATACAGGGGGAAGTCAGCACAACTGGACTAAGTGAAAGGCTAAGAAGTTTCCTAAATGCAACCAAACACTTCAAGGGACAGAGTAGCAGGGGAGGGGGTCTAGGGACCATGGTTTCAGAGGACATCTAGGTCAATTGACATAACGAAGTTTATTAAGAAAATATTCTGCATCCCACTTTGGTGAGTGGTGTCTGGGGTCTTAAAAGCTAGGGAGCGGCCATCTAAAATGCATCAGTTGGTCTCAACCCTCCTAGAGCAAAGGAGACTGAAGAACACCAAAGACACAAGGAAAATATGAGCCCAAGAAACAGAAAGAGCCATATAAACCAGAGACTTCATCGGCCTAAGACCGGAAGAACTACCACCAGTGACCTCCCTGACAGGGAACACAACAGAGAGCCCCTGACAGAGCAGGGAAAAAAGTGGGGTGCAGAACTCAAATTCTAGTAAAAAGACTAGACTTAATGGTCTGACTGAGACTGGAGGGAACCCAGAAGACATGGACCCCCGGACTCTCTGTTAGCCCAAAATTAAAACCATTTCCGAAGTCAACTCTTCAGACAAAGATTAGGCTGGACTGTAAGACATAAAATGATACTCAGAAAGAGTGTGCTTCTTAGTTGAAGTAGATACACGAGACCAAATAAGCAGCTCCTGCCCAGAAGTGAGATGAGAAGGCAGAAGGGGACAGGAACTTGTTGAATGGACATGCAAAATACAGGGTGGAAAGGAGGAGTATATTGTCACATTGTAGGGAGAGCAACTAGGGTCACATAACAATGTGGGTGTACATTTTTGTATGGGAAACAAAGTTGAACTGTAAACTTTCACTTACAGCACAATAAAAAAAAAAAAGAAAAAATCAAAATTGGATTCAGGACAAAACACGTCTATAATATTATTACCTAAGCATGAAAACAAGTTGTTCATTTTAATAACAAGAACATCTTAATGACTGAGTAGTTCTAGAGCACCTATGGAAAAAGAACATTCCATATCATAAGGTAAAATAAGCTAAAACATAAGAAAAGCTTGTGGCGCAAACTCTGTGCTTTAGAAAGGTGAGTCCAGCCGATGAGGTGGGAGGATGCCCTGGAAGGGTCAGGCTGGAGGCAGGCAGACCTTCTGGAGGCTGATTCTAAACTCTATATGAAAAAGCAAAGAATCTAAAACAGCCAAAACAATTTTGAAGGTGAAGAGCAAAGCTGGAGGATTTCCACTATCTGATTTCAGGATATATCATAAACAGTCTAGACAGTGTAGTATTGGTGAAAGATAGATACATAGATCGATGGAACAGGATAGAGTCCAGAAATAGACCCACTCATACACAGGCAATTGATTTTCAACAAAGGTGCCAAGGTAATTTAATGAGGAAAAGATAATGTTTTCAACAAAAACAAATGATGCTACAACAATTGGACATCCATATTAAAAGAAAAAAACTTTGACACTTACCACATAACCTTATTAAAAAAATTAACTCAAAGTAGTTTATAGATCCACATGTAAGATTTAAAACCATAAAACTTCTAGAAGAAAATGTAGGTAAAGGAATCTTTGTGATCTTGGGTTAGGCAACAGTTTCTTAGATAGGACTTAAAAAGCACACCCTAAAACTTGGTAAGTTGGACTTCATCAAAATCTTTGCTCTTTGAAAGATACTGTTAAGAAAACAAAAAAGACCATAAAACAAAACAAGATTAAATTGGCACACTAGCTCAGGGGCAAAGACGAGAAGGCAGGAGGTGTCAGGAAAGCTGATAACAGGGAAACCAAAGTCTAGCAGGGGAGAGTGTTGACACATCGTGATGTGTCGTGGGGTTGGCAATGTCACAAAACACAATGTGTATTAATTGTTTAATGAGAAACTAATTTGCTCTGTAAACCTTCATCTAAAGTACAATAAAAAATTGAAAATATGAAAAAAGTTATCCAGAAAATGGATAAAACATCTAAAATATCACCTATATGAGACTAAATGGTCAACAATTACTAGAAAGAATAGATGAGAAGGTGGGGGAACAGTGAGACTAGTTAATGGGAACAGAACAACTAGAATGAAATAATGAGAATGTTGACACAGTGTGGAAAATGTAACCAATGTCACTGTACAATATGTGTAGAAATTATTGAATAGTAACATATTTTATTGTGTATGCTTTCACCAAAAAAAGAATAAAATACTATTAAAAAAAGAAAATTAGAACAAGTCCATGAGAGCCAAAGCATGGCCTTGACCTTTAGTAAAAAGAAAAAAAAAAAAAAAAGGAAAGAAAGAAAAAAAAAGATAAGACAGAGAGAAAATATTTGCAAAATATTAGTCATTCAGGCAAAGCAAACCAATCCACAATAAGCTACAACACTCACACACTAAAATGGTTAAAATTAAAAAGACTGACAATACCAAGTGTTGACAAGAATGTAAAGCAAATAGAACCTTCATATATTTCCGGTAGGAATTAAAAAGGCACAGTCACTTTGGAATAGAGTAAGCAATTTCTTATAAAGTTAAACATACAGTAATATATGACCTAACAGTTCACACCTAGATATTAACCCAATAGAAATAAAAATATATTCCACACAAAGACTTGATATAGATGTTGATAGGAGCCTTATTAGTAGTAGCTAATAATTAGAAACAATTAAAATGTCCGTTAACTAGTCAGTGGATTAATAAATTGTGGTGTAGTTGTACAGTGGAAGACTCTAACAATTTAAAAAAACTGAACTACTGATAAAGCAACCGTATAGATGAATCTCTTTCACTTATTCTAAGTTAAAGAAGCTTAGCGTGAAAAAAATAGATACTACATGATTCCAGTTATAAAAAATTCTAGAAAAGGCAAAACTATAGTGTCAAGGACATGATGGAACTTTCTGAGGTGATAGAAATGTTCTATATGTCAATTATGGTGGTGGTTATATGAATCTATACACTGGTCAAAATTCATCAAACTGTAAATTTTCAATAGGTGAATTTACTGTAAGTAAATTACACCTCAATAAAGCTGATTTTTACATCAATAAATAATTTATTTCTCCATTTAAAAAAGAGAAAATGTATGGACATACATTTCCAGAAACATGATAAACAAGGTACCCATATTCGCCCTCCTCCGAAAACAATTAAAATGCTAGAATATAATGGAAACCACTTTTTAAGTGCATTGATGAGTTGGAAAGACACTAAGAACTTCTCAAGGACAAAAACCACATGGAGTCAGGAACTTAGGGACCTTTGACTTTTGTAACATCACAGAAAGGTGGGGAAAAAAAGATACCCAGGTGTGTGTCAAATAGGAAACACCCCTTCCACACCTAAATCAGAAATCCCAATAACTATACCCTCATTATAAGGGTGAACTAGAAATAGAGGCACACTCCAGGGGACCATAAGGAAACTGGTCAGTTTCAAACCGTGAAGCTGAATGAAAGAAAGGGGGAAATATCTTCCTTAAAAATTCATAACTGAAAGCTGGCTCTTATGTGGGCTTAGAGCCTAAAATTAAAATACCCCAGTGGTATAAAGAAACCTAAGCTAGAAATTTAGCTAAAGTGGTCCTAGATCAGTAGTACTACTGGTACCCGGCAGAAACAAAGTCAAATTCTTTCTGGAAAAACTCACCTTCAACCCAGGCCTCAAAAAATTGGGCATATGAACTTCAAAAAATATGAGCTTACAGTCAAATTTACAATACCACAAGCACAGAAGTTACAGCGAGAAAGAACCAGCAGAACCAACAGGAGACTCAGTCATGCAAACATATCAAATATTAAAATTATGAAACACCAGATAGAAGATAATTATGCTAAACATATTTGGAGAAATAAAACAATTCAAAATATGAATAAAGAGCAATGTTAGTAAAACAACCACCATCTAGTTAAAAAAAAGAACTCAATAGAAATTGTGGAATTGAAAGTATAACTGAAATTTAAAACTCAGTGAATAGGTTTACCAACAAATTTTACACTGTTGAAGAGAGAATTAGTAAACTGGAAGACAGGCCTGGAGAAATTATCCCAAATGAAGGACCAAAGAGCAAAATGATGGAAAATACAAAACAGAAGCTAAGATACATGGAGAATGAAGTGTTATGGTCTAATATAATATCTAATTGAAATTCCGAAGGAAAGGAGAAAGAGAATGGGACAGAGGTGATATTTGAATAGTAAGGGATGAGAATTTTCCAGAATTGATAAAAACTCTGATCCACCGATTCAGGAAGCACAACCAGTTGCAAGTAAGACAAAATTTTGCAAAAGTTCACACCTAGAAACATCATAACAAAATACAGAAAATACAAAAAACCTCAAGAGATAAAGCACACCACTCCTCCATCACAGTTGGCAACAGAAATAAAAACCAATCTGCTGTCCTGTCCTGCGGTGTCTTTGTTTCTGGACCTTCTTTACAGAAGAACAGAAGTTTGCTCAAGTGGTTGCTGCATATGTTCTTAACACCTATTGTGCACAGAGAACACACAGTCTCCCCACACTTTCACCTATTTGCCTCTGCTCCTGCCAGGGGAACTATAACCACCAAACAACAGTCCTATAGTCAGCGTTCCATCTTGTCTTAGGCTGGGTACTCTAGAGAAACAATACCAGTGGAGCATATAAATACATATAGAGAGAGAGCGATTTATTTCAAGGATTTGGGCTCAGGAGGCATAGAGGCTGGAATGTCCCAAGTCCATGGGTCAGGCTTCTCCTGATGCACGTAGCCACAGGGTGGTGGTGGGGGGAGGGGTGCAAACCCAAGATCGGCAGGTCAGAAAGCAGGGCTCTTGTTCACAAGCTGTGAAGACCGACAGACCCCAAAGATCGGCAGGCAATACCGCAGGTAACCTGCTAGCTCAAGTCCCAAAAACTGGAGATCAGATGAACAGGAGCTAGCTGCAGGATCCAGAATGAGCAAAAGCCACAAGCCTTGCTAGAATATCCACATATATTCAATGCAGGCCACACGCCCGGGGAAACTTCCTTTCAACTAACTGGCTACTCACAGCAGATCCACTCATGGAGGTGTTCACATAATATCAAATCTCATCATGGAAGTAATCACGCAGTCGTACAACTATCAAATCACTGAAAATCATGGCCCAGGCAAGTTGGCACACAACCTTGACCATTACACATCCATCTACACAGAAACTCTCAAACCTCACACTCTTAAAAATCATAGAGGCTTCAGAGAGCTTTTGTTTATATGGCGTCAACCTTGCACTTTGAATGGATATTTTGCCTATGTGCATGCAAGATAGACCTGTGGACTTTAATTTAAAAAGTATGAAAGACTCACTGATGCAGTTTCAGATTCTGTAGTGTGACTAACCATGACTAACCACTTGTTGAGATTTGGTGTAGCATCAAAGAATAACCATAATTATATGAAAAGGCTATCAAAACAGTGCCCCCTTTTCTAACTATCTATCATGTGGGGCTGAATTTTCAAACAAAATAACCTGCCACTGAATCCAGAGATATGAGAACCTAATCATCCTTTATTAAGCCAGACACGAAAGAGATTAAAAACAAAACAAACTTATTTGCTCAGTATACAGATTGAATAGTATGGTGAGCAAATAATCCCAGAAAGTGGACTATATCAAGAAGAACACAGCATCAGGATTGGAGGAAAACTCATTAATAACCTACGTTATGCAGATGACAGAACCTTGCTTGCTGAAAGTGAAGAGGACTTGAAGCACTTACTGATGAAGATCAAAGACTATGGCCTCAACATAAATAAAACAAAAATCCTCACTAGACTAATAAGCAACATCATGATAAATGGCAAAAAGATTGGAGTTGCCAAGGATTCAATTTTACTTGGATCTGAAATCCACACCCATGAAGTAGCAGACAAGAAATCAAGAAACATATTGCATTGGGCAAATCTGCTGCAAAAGACCTTTTTAAAATATTAAAAGGCAAAGACGTCACTTGGAGGACTAAGGTGTACCTTACCTAAGCCATGGTATTTTCAATCACCTCATTTGTGTGTGAAAGCTGGACAATGAATGAGGAAGACCAAGGAAGAATTCTTTGCCTTTGAATTATGGTGTTGTGGAAGAATATTGAATGTACCATGGACTGCCAGAAGAACGAACAAGTCTGTCTTGGAAGAAGTACAACCGGAGTACTCCTTGGAATCAAGGATGGCAAGACTTGGTCTTGTGTACTTTGGACATGGTCTAAGAAGGGACCAGTCCCTGGAGAAAGGTAACATGCTTGGTAAGGTAAAGGGTCAGCGAAAAACAAGAAGAACCTCCAGGAGATGGATTGACACAGTGGCTACAACAATGAGCTCAAATGTGAGCATGGCACAGGACCAGGCAGTGTTTTGTTCCGTTGCACATAGGGCCGCTATGAGTCAGAACCAACTCCAGAGCACCTAATAACAATGACTTCGTAATATCACACGTTTGAAAATGCTGGTTAGCTGAATTATGAAGATCTTCCAAATGCTGACACATTTCATAACACGATACCCAAAAATCACATTTGTTGATACCACCACTGGTCTTATCGGAACGCCTTTAAGTATTGGGAAGAGGTCAAACCCATGGTGACAGACACCAGTTACCCAAAATTCTAATGTTTGCCCGAAAGCCCAAATCTCATCAGCTGCAAGTACTGTCAGTTGTTTTCCTAGAAATGGCAAGGTCACTTACTTCATTTCTGAGAAAATAGCTACCTGATGCCAAGCCTGAATAACTACCGTTTGTCAGTCACTCTCTCAAGTCAAAATGGTGCTCAAGAAAGCAGCTCACGACTCAAACCCACACAGCGCTTTCCCTCAAGGCATCCATCACACTCTGTACGTAACAGAAGTACTTTGTGTGTATTTCCACTTTGCAAAATGCAGAATGTTAACAAGATATGTTGTCAAGGGTTGAAATTTTTTTTAATTAATATTTTTATGGCCTCATCAAGGGCATTCTTAAGTGAAACCAGCTGTTTGTGAACTGTGGGAGTGTGAGGGAGAAGACACAGCCCTTACTGGCACCATGCGGGCGCCTCCTGGATTCGTGCCGAGGAGCTGGCAGTTCTATCTCCCATACTTCTGCACAGCTGTGCAAATGTCAGCAAAGTGGAAAGGGACAATGACGTCTTAGTGTCATTATGAATACAGTTTTCTCTCCCAGACTCTGAGTGGGTCTTGGGAACCCCCAGGGGTCTGCAGACCATACATCCAGATGTGCTGGTTGTAGACACCCTCTCTCTGGACCCTGACCCAGAGCTGGCCAAGGGAGACTGGGGAGGGGGCGTTTGTAACCAGCTTGTAACCTGCACACAATGCTACCTGATGCTACCAAACGTATCAAATGTCCCACCAAGGAGCACTTTGGCACCTAAAGGATCCCAGAGGCACAATCCATGGCAAGTCCTTTCTCTCTGCCAGGTGAGGAATTTTAGAATATCGGGACTTCACCCCTTGGGGAGAACATTTGCTCATCCAGCTCCTCACCCCTGTGGCTGTCTTTGCCCCACCCCAGAAGTGAGCCCATTGGAGCCAGTCTCCCATAGTCTGGTCTCTCCTTCTACACACATCCCCCTTCAAAGTCTCATTAAAGGAAAGTCTACTTATTAAAAAACAGCTTAACGCTGTGCTCAGATCAAAAATGGGGGGAAATGTTAAACCCATGAGCTCCACTTTCTTCTAAATGATTCTAATCGGCGTCTCAAGGTGAGTCTGTCCTTGTCTGTGCCTCAGCCGACATCATATCTGCACACAGAAGCCCTGGGCAGGGCTTAGCGTCCAAAGTCCCTTCAGGCTAATGCACACACCCCGTCCAGGACTGCGGCAGAACATCAGCAAAGGCCGATTTTATGAGCAGGCTTCAACCAGTAACTGCTGTCCCCAGATTCCTTACTAGCCACCTGTCCTGGACCCCTCGTGGAAGGAAGCACTCCCACTCTTGCTGAAAGGAGCCATTCGTCTCCATTTAGGTGAGTGTAGCCACAGCAGCTAAAAATGAAGCCATCAGGCCCAGGTTCCTGAGTGCCAAGTGTGTGAGTGCAGCTGGAGCCTCGTGGCTAAGGATAGCAGCTGAGGACCAGGTCTGGGAAACAGGGCTGGGGACGGCTGCTGGGGACCGGGACTGGTGACCAGGGATGGGGGCCAGGGATGGGAACCAGGGATGGGGGCCAGGGATAGGGATCAGGAATGGGGGCCAAGGATGGGGGACAGGGATGGGGACCAGGGATGGGGATGTCAGCTGGGAACCAGAAGTGAGGATAGGGACTAGGGACCAGGGCTGGGGACCTGGGCAGGGATGGTGGTTGGGGACCAGGGATGGGGCCATCGCTGGCCCAGGGCACTGATAGCCCCAACAGGTGGACCCTGCGTAGGTCTCCTCCATCTGCCAATTCTCCTTCACTGTCCCAGCCTCAAAAGGATCTCACCACCAGCAGGGACGACAGAGTGGGGAGGGTCTGGCCAGAGGAGCACAGCGGCCTCACCTTTGCATCCTGCAAGCAGATGGAACCTTGCTCCAGGTAGCTTTGTCCTGGAAAGCTGTGCACACACAAACTCAGCAGCCAGCAGCACTCCCTTGGTCAATTCAAAAACCAGTTGCTGTTTAGTTGATTCAAACTCACTGTGACCCCATGTGTGGCAGAGTAGCATTGTGCCCCATAGGGTTTTCAAAGGCTAGTTTTTTGGAAGTACTCACAGGCTTTTCTTCTGAGGAGCCTCTGGATGGACTCGAATCACCAACCTTTCACTTAGCAACTGTGTGCATCAACCATTTGCTTCAACTCAAGAAGTATGATTATCCTCATCATTGTTGTTGTCAACACAGATCAACATTGTCACAAAGGAGTTTTGTCTGAGAAATTGTATTACCTGGACCACCTCCAAAGCTCTCTGCTTTTCTATATTTTCTGTAAAGAGGAAAAAGCCACCAAGCAGCTAGTGTCGTGGGTAAGAGCATCTGTCTGCAGCCAGCCTGGCTGCAATCCAGACTCTACCGCTCACTGGTTGCAACACATCAGTCAATTCATGTGACTTCTCTGTGCTTCCGTTTCCTCTTCTGAAAAATGGAGATCATACGGTTTGTTGTTGTTGTTAGGGGCCCTCAAATCAGTTCCAACTCATAGTGGCCCTACATACAACAGAAACACTGTCTGGTCCCATGCCATCCTCACAATCATTGCTACGTCTGAGCCCATTGTTGCAGCCAGTGTGTCAATCCATCTCATTGCAGGCCTCATCTTTTTTGCTGACCCTCTACCTTACCAAGCGTGATGTCCTTCTCTAGGGACTGATTCCTCCTGACAACATGTCCAAAGTACGTGAGACAAAGTCTCATCATCCTTGCTTCCAAGGAGCACTCTGGCTATACTTCTTCCAAGACATTCTTCTGGCAGTCCACGGTGCATGCAATATTCTTCATCAACACCATAATTCAAAGGCATCAATTCTTCTTCTGTCTTCCTTATTCATTGTCCGGCTTTCACAATCATATGAGACAATGAAAAATAACAGTGTAGGTTAGGCGCACCTTAGTCTTCAAGGTGCCATCTTTGCTTTTCAACACTTTTAAGAGGCCTTTTGCAGCAGATTTGCCCGATGCAATATGTTTCTTAATACCTTGACTGCTGCTTCCACAGACATTGGTTGCAGACCCCAGTGAAATGAAATCCTTGGCGACTTCAGTCATTTCTCCGTTTATCATGATGTTGCTCATTGGTCCAGCTGTGAGGATTTTTGTTTTCTTTATTTTGAGGTGCAATCCATACTGAAGGCTGTGGTCTGCTCTTCATCACTAAGTGCTTCAGGTCCTCTTCACTTTCAGCAAGCAAGGTTGTGTCACATGCTAACGCAGGTTGTCAGTGAGTCTTCCTCCAATCCTGATGCCACCTGCTTCTTCAGGGGGTTCATTAGGAGGGTTCAATGAGGAACATTTATGAGGTGCCTTTAGCAGTGCCTGGTGCATAGTGAGTACTATTTACATGTGTCTTGAATAAATGGATGCTATTCCAGAAATAGCATTGGCCCAAGGACCAGCAGACTTGAGTCCTTGTCCTCCCGGGTCACTGAAAGCCTAGGAGAGCAGTGTTCACTCCTGAGTCCACACCTACATTCTCTCTGAGACAAGAGCATTCAATCTGCTTCCACAGACAGAGGGAGCTGGTATCTGACACTTTCATCTCAAGAGAAGTCTGGGCGTATTCTAAACATGCTCATGCTTATTGTGGATGGTGGGAGCGCTCTCTCTGTCCAAAACAGAGGATGTTTCTTCGCAGCCACGGCAGACAAACAAGGGAGGCCAGCAGTCCTTTCCTTGTAAATTATTTCTTCTTCTCCAGCACAGAAATAAGAAAGACAAAAAGGTCTATAGCTAAGACAGTAAATAAGGCAGCTGAGAAGCCGAGCCTGAAAGCAGAGCTGTGCAGATGGCTCTTCCAGACACTGGATAAGCACAGGCACGCGGGACAGAAATCACTTGGCCCGCCAAAGTGCCACTTGGCGCTGTGCTGCTTCGGGAATCTCAATGCAAAGGTACTTCCAAGTGAAACCGAAGTGGAATCTTGCTGCTGGAGGTTCCAGGTGTCCTGGTGGACAAGGAAGAACATGAACCTGACATCCAAGACCCAGGCTCAAGTCCTTCTCAGCCAGTTTCAGGGACACTGAGCAAGCCATGAGACTGAGGCCTCAGAAGTAGGACAGAGCTGAGCCTGAGCACCTCTGTGGCCTGTGGTCTGCCCTCCACACCCACCACCAGATATAGTCACCAAGCCCTAGGGGAAAATGCTTATAACTAAGGAAGAAAAGCCTGGGGCAGAGCCAGGTTCTCTGGAACCGTAGGCTGTGCCCAGCATCAGCGGGGCGGGACCAGCACGTGGGCCACCACCAGTCAGAGCTAGCAAGGCCCTGGAGCTCAGATGGTGGCCAAGAGCCCAAGGCATGGTGGGTGCTGCCTCACAGGCCCTGCTGAGGCCATAGCTGGCCGTACATGTGTTACTGTCCCCATCCGCCTCGGCTGTACTTCCCCATGTCTGGGACGTGGACATGGCTGGCGGGACATAGATGTGGCTTTAAGTAACCCTGATTGCCCCCTGAGAAAGCTGCCAGCTCCATTCTCAACTCTTCGCTCCTCTGCCCACTCAAGAAGTGGGTCTCCATTTGCCCGTGTCATCTCACTCAGAGTCCCCGGGTGGCACAAATGGATAAGTTCTCAGCTACTAACCAGAAGAATGGCAGTTTGAATCCACCTAGAGGCACCTTAGAAGAAAGGCCTGGCAATCTGCTTCCCTAAAACAGCCCATTGAAACTCCTGTGGAACACAGCTCTACTCTGACACGCATGGGGTAGCCATAAGTGAACAGCAACACATTTGGTTGTTTTTTGTTTTGTTTTGTTTTTTTAACTCTCATTAATCTCTTTCAGGTGACTTGTGGCACAAAAGGTTAAATTCTTGACTTCTAGGTGAAAGGTTAGCAATTTGAACTCACCCAGAGGTACCTCAGAAGACAGGCCTGGAGATCTGCTTCCAAAAGGACACAGCCTTGAGAAACCTGTGGGACAGTTCTACTCTGCACACGTGGGGTCACCAGGAATCGGAATCAGCTCAACAGTGACTTACAACAACAACCTCTTCCAACAAAGAGGAACAGACACAGGCTTCCAGATTTGGGAGAGAATAGGATTTAGGGAGAGTTTAATAACTTTGTTCTGTCTTCAGAATGGGGCTCATATTTCTTCTCTAAATAGAAACCCAGAATGACTTGCCCTAAATGTAGGGAAACTGTAACAGTAGATCTTCCATTACAGGTCCTTAAAGTGCCATTGGACTCACTTGACAGGAAACCATCATTCAGCAACCTCTATTGTGCAAACTTCCTGGGTCTGGGACTGAACCAGGCACTGTTGTTGGCACTCGGGACCCTTCGGTCAACAGAGCAGGCAAAGGCCCGTGCTGGAGTGCAGGAGGCGGCTGCAGAAGTAGACGGGGGTAGGGGGAGCAGGGCGTTAATCATTGTGGCTAGCCAACACCCTGAGGCTGGGGCACTGCCCTTGGGAGAAAAACCCATTGTCGTAGAGTCGATTCAGACTCATAGCGACTCTACAGGACAGTAGAACTGCCTCATAGGGTTCCCAAGGAGCTGCTGGCGGCTTTCAGCTGCGCACCTTTACCGGTCGGCAGCTGTAGCTCACCGTAACCCTTAACCTCTGCAACACCAGGGCTCTGCCTTTGCGAGAGACACTTCCTGATCCGGAAAGAGGTGGCATTCTGAAGGAAGAGGCAGATGCAGTGATGACATGTGACCCGGAAGGTGTTGTCTCTGCAGGTGGCCCTGTCCTCCCTGGGCTGTGCTCTCAGGACGGGGTGCCGCTGCATCCTTGCTAAGTAGACATTCCTGCAGGGGGGCCCAGGCCCCCACTGTGTAGACACCAGGCTCCTCCAGGCAGAGAGGTGGGTCTCTAGGGAGCCTTGGGCTTGAGGATGGGAGAGTCAGGGGCCTGTCCCTATAGATGTCCTGCCTCTCAGTCACCAAGGAAAGACAGATCTGAATGAGCGGCATCCAGGCCCTCTAAGGGGGCCCTCACCATGAATGTGGGACTGACCTGAGGTCCGCTGGTGTGTATGTCTGTCTCCCTCGAAAAGGACACAGGTGGGGTGGAACGTCAGCCTTGGGGGCATCTGGGAGCTCAGGGAGGAGATGAGGAGAAAGGAGGAGAGGAGGGGAACAGAGGGAAGGGATGGGAGGGGCAGTCCCCATTACTTTGGACCTGCAGTGTCAGGAGGGGCTCACTCCGCAGACAGAGCTGCTGAGAGTGGATCTAAAAAGACACATGATAATTGAATCTCTAGGGGCCTTTGCTCAGCGTCTTTCTCTCCGAGAATGGATGGATTCTGTTCCTGTTAGAAGTTTAAGAAGCTGCCACTGTCATTAACAAGGCCAGGCCCCCACCTCCCTCCAGGCTCCCACCTCCCCCCAGGCCCCCACCTCCCCCCAGGCCCCCACCTCCCTCCAGACCCCCACCTCCCCCCAGGACCCCACCTCCCCCCAAGACCCCACCTCCCCCCAGGACCCCACCTCCCTCCAGGCCTCCACCTCCCTCCAGGCACCCACCCAGTGCAGAAAAGCCACAGGGGGCACAACACTCCTAGCCATTTACTCAACATTGTTACAAGAAGGACGGGGAAAAAGGGAAGGTGTTCAAAGGGGGAAGATGAAACCATGAAGGCAGACAGGAATCAGATGCTACAAACTGGAATCCATGGGGAACCTGTGAGGGGGAGTCATGCTGGGCTGCAGAGCCTCAGACTCCAGCTGGTGTCACCCCAGTGGAGGGCTCAGCCTGGGGCCGTGCCCCACTCATCCTGAGGGGCTGGGTAGGGGGGCTCCAGGAAAAACCGGTATGTCTGGCTGTAAATTGAGGAAGACCTTGTAAGAGTAATCGATCCATGGCTTGGGGTCAAAGCGAAGCTGATGAGTGTGTCAATTTTATAAAATGAGGAGAAATGAGGAGCTTCTGGTCTCCAGTAGGATGGAGCAGGCACACTGAACGAGTCTCTCCCACTGGTCACAACTGAAACCACGGGTGGAATACATAAACAGCTCTCTGGGAACCCTGGGAAGTAAATGACTGCCGAGTGATCTGTGTGGGAAATCTAAGCTCAAAGGGAACCAGCAAGGCAGGGAGCTTCCTGCGAAACCCATAGGGTTTCCTAGGCCGAAACCTTTACAGGAACAGATTGCCAGGTCTTTTCTCCCACAGAGCCACTGATAGGTTTGAGCCACTGTCCTTTCAGCTAGCAGCCGAGCGTTTAGCCATTGCGCCACCAGGCCTCCTTACAGAAGAGAGTCCAGAAATAAGCCCATAAAGATACGGCCCATTGACCTTTGACAAAAGCACAGAGGCAATTCAGTGGAGGAAGGATTATCCTTTAACAAATGGTTCTGGGGTAATTGGATGTCCATCTGCAAAAAAAAAGCTGCAACCTATACATGACACCTTATACAAAAATTAATTCAAAATAAAGCATAGACTTAAATATAAAGGGAAAAGCTGTAAGACTCTTACAAGAAAATGCAGAGAAAATCTACCGCACTGGGCTGGACAGAGAGCGCTGGAATAGAACTCCGAAGTGTGGTCCATAAAATTAAAAAATTGTTAAATTAAACTTCATCGAAATTAAGAACTTCTGCTCTTTGAAAGACACTGTAAAAAGAATAAAAGACACATCACAGACTGGGAGAAAATGCCTTCAAATCACACATCTAATAAGGGACTTGTGTCTAGGTTTTATAAATAACTCTCTAACTCAATAATAAGAAATTAAACAACCCAGTTTTGTAAAATGGCCAAAGATTTGAACAGATATTTTGCCGAAGAACATACAGGAACGGCAAGTAAACACATGGACAAGGACAGTTTTTCTCGCTCCTTTGATGGAAACTGCCCTCCTGAGGCCACAAGGCAGCCACATGGTCTGCTGATGCATTCCCAGATGCAGCTTCTTGGCCCCCCAGCCCCCAGTTCTGTGCCTGTGTGTCTGTGCTGCTCACAAAGCTTCTGCCAGCAGTCATAACGGGGGAAATTTACAGCAAGTCCAATGTGTGACCCACGAGCTAAGCAGAGAGACTTAAGAAGACCCACTTAAATGACCAAAATGGCATTTTCTTCCTTGGCCTTTCCTCTGATGAGCTGGATTTATGAGCTTTGGTAAACTGCATCAGCAAGAAGACCAGGTTGGTAAAACAGAACTCCTTTGCTGGGGAACACCGGCTTTCTGAACTCGTAACTCTCCTGAACTCGAAGGCACTTCCTTCCCTGAGTCCACACTGGAAAGGTGAAATGCACCCTGGGTAACAGCTATGTAGACTCCACACACCCCACCACTGCAGCTCAGACGCAACCGCAATTGCTTGGTTCCCCAAGTCCCAAGCCCACTGCATCATGATGGCACAGGACAGTTCAAAGCAAGCATGCGGGCTGTCCCAGACAGGCAAGCGGCTTGACCTTCACAGTGAGGGTGGCTGAGCCCAAAGAGGAAGCCCCTTCCCCTGGGAGGTCTCACCACCCACATGCCTTACATCGGTTTGCTTTGACTCACTCCGTGATCCCTGTGAAGCCAGCAGGGTGGTGGGGCGCCCAGACCCCAGACCACTGCGTGTCAGCAGGACGCTCAGCTCACCTGCAGCCCATGAGCACACGCATGTATGCACACTCAAGAATGCATGCACTCACACACATATACATATCACACATGCATGCATGTACATATGTGTGCACCCATAAACTCATACATACGCATACACACTTATACACATACACACATATACATCCACACACATACGCACACACCAAATACATACTCACACACACACACAATCCAGATGCCCTCAGGCATGTGGGGCTGTCCCAGGTGGACAAGTGGCTTGACCTTCACAGCGAGGGTGGCTGGGCCCAGAGAAGTAGACCTTTCCCCTAGGGATCTCACTGCCCATGCCCCACAGCTCAGGGGCATTGACTCGGCTCTAAAAATATATAATCTATTAATAAAAAGCAAAACAACAAATATAAATAAAATACAATTTTAAAACACAGCTTTGCAGTGTAGCCTGTACTGCATTAAATAACCACCATTTATAGAGCATACCTGCGAGGGATTTGCATACACCCTGTCTTCTCATTAAAACCTCTGGAAAAGTTATTTTTCTCCAATTCATGAATGAGCTCACTAAAGCCCGGAGAGGTCACGAGACTCTCCTGAGGTGGCCAATCCAGGATCTCCGACTCGACTCTGAGTCCAAATCCTTTATAAACACTCTGCACCCACTCATTAGACTGCATGCTTCAGAGAAGAAAAGGTCTACATTAGCAAGAAAGAACGTGAGAACCGGACCCCATCAGGTGGACTTCACTGTCTGTCATAGCTTCATATAGACGAGCTGGAACCACACTTTCCAGAATCCCCTTCCCTGTGTAGTTCCAAACTGGGGTTGGTCACAGGAGAAATGCATGCAGGTTATGGAAGCCAGAAGTCACAGCGTATGACTTCTGAGGCTGGCTCATAAAAGACAATGCAGCTTCCACCTTGCTCATTGAAATATACACGCTTGCAGGGTCGAGCTACAGATAAGCAGCCTGGCCATCCTAAGGCCATCATGCTTCAAGGACACTATTCTGTGAGGGAGCTGTGCAGTAAGGAAGCCCTTTTGTGAGGAAGCCATCTTGTGACAAAACCACACTGTGAGGAAGCCATGCAGTGAGAAAGCCACACTGCAATACTACTGTAAGGAAGCCATTTTGTCAGGAAGCCACGCAGTGAGAAAGCTGCGTTGGGAGGAAACTGTGATGTGAGGGAGCCAATCCCTACAGAGAGGTCAGGTGTAAACACTAACCAGCAGTCCTAGCTTTCAAATCCTCCCAGTCCTCCCGACATGTGCATGAATGAGCCTTCAGGTAATTCCTGCTCACAGATTTCAAATCACCCCTACCTTCAAGTCTTTCCAGCTGAGGCCCCAGACATTTTGGAGCAGAGACAGCCATCCCCACTGTTCTCAGTCTGAATTCCTAACCTTCAGAGCCAGTAAGCATAATAAAATGGCTGCTTAATTGTGGGATAATTTGTTACAAAGCAGTAGTAACAGGAACACTGCCTGTGACAGAAACAGTTTTTATTTTCTGTTGAACATAACATATTCAACGCTCTGGGGGAGAGAGAGCAGACCAGAGAAGAAACCCACAAAAACATGATTCGTTTTCTTGTACTAATAGGAAATTCTTCCCAAATATAAGCCAACTGTTCCCTGGTTCCTTTCTTTCCTATCCCAGAAGAGGAGAGTTTATGACATTTACTAGGCATGGGTAGAACCATCCCTTTGCCCAACCTGGTGAAGGCAGGTAGCTTGAGTGGCCATGCTTAACCATTTCGGCTGAAGGTTGCTCTGAATTCTGGTAGTTCACAGGCTACTGGGTGACAAGAAAGCCCCTTCAGTGGATTGTTTAGCATTTCTGCTCCTTTTTAGCCTCCTGTGGAAGCCTTGGGCAGTTTTATATCGACAAGCCAGGTCTGCTCCTGAAAGCTACTCCTTAATTCAGCACTGGAAAGGAGGCTACCGTGTGCAGCATTCAGCTCAGCAGAGCTTCAGCTGGCGTTCCATTTGGAGCACGTTTGTTGCAAAAAGCACACCAAGATATTTTTCTTCAAGGATGTTGGACAATCTCTGGAGGCCATCTTCCCACATCATTTTTCCAGCAAAAACATGGCATTTACGTCTCTCTTCTAGAAGAAGATTTACGTTCTTAATAAGGGAAATCTTGATGTCGTCAGTTTTGTTGCATTTGGGAGCTAATGTTTGCCTTTATGCCATCGTTCCATTGTGAGGGAGGTTTAATTGGCAACTCGAAGTTTACCGCAGCAAAGCTATAAAACATCTGGGAAACTTGAGAAAGGCATATTTTTATAGCCTTGAGGCTACTGGCAATTTGATAAGCATAAGATATGGATAACTTAAATGTTTAAGCATTTAGTTACTAGTAAATGGGAGAAGTTTTGTTTTATGTTGTGTAGCTTATTATTTCATAAGTGTTCATTTAAGCATCAGAGACAGAAGCCAGCTTTCTCTCTTTCAGTCTCACTCCTTCATCCAGGCTTTTTCTTGTAAGCAGCTCATTGCACACCCTGGGGAAACCTGGACTGGGTCCAAAGCGGAATTCTATCCTCTGCCACCAACGTCCTGTGTAAGACTCACAATGCTTCCATCACTCCCCTGCAGCCATGGAGAGCATCCGTGCTCATGGCACTGCTTGCCTTCTCCTTATGCGCCCTCGGGTCAGCAGCTGGCTCCTTAAGCAGTAGAGGCAGCGATGGTGATACGTGTCCAACAGCCTGGAGACACGTCCCCGAGGGCAGCCCAGCAGCCCACTGGAGATCAGACAACCACTGGGCAGGAGAGGGTGGCAAAGCCAGCCTTTCCTGGGTAAGACAGCCGGCCTCAGCTCTACCCACTTGGCTTTGCCTGCCCTCCACGGGGACATCAGGTGTAAATTTTTTCTGCACATATCCACAGATGTATAATTTAACTAAACCGCGTAAGTGTGGGTGTGTCATACAAACTTTGTGTGTGCGCTTTAAACAGACTTTATTTTTTAGAGCAGCTTTAAGTTTACAGCATAATAACACGGAACATACGGGGGTTTCCACATAGCCCTTCTCTCCCTTGCATTAACACCTACTCTTAATTATTATTAATCCCTACTGTTAATTCCTTGCCTTCCTATGGTACATTTGTTGTAAACTGATGAACCAATATTAATCAATTATTACTCACCAAAGTCCACAGTTTGCATCAGGGATCACTGCAAACTTTGTTTTGCAGCATAGCCTTTCTCCTTTCTGCTGTCTTCTCCCTCCATCCTGACTGCTCCCCCCTCCCCACTCTCCCCACCTGCCCCCAGGTAACCCATGTTAACAGTGTCACGGGAATCTGCCAGTATTTTTCTCTTCAAACATATAGTCATAAGTGCGCGGCTACTTAGATAAACATATATTTAGAGGGGTTTTAACCATTGGTTTTTGTACAAAAAAATAGGAACATCGTATATAGATGTTTCCGAGTCTTGTTTTTCCCTCCTGACAAGCTCAAAGCCACCTTATTTAGCTTCAGTCCACTCTCAGTGGGAGTTGATTCCTACTCCATCTATGCCTGTTCTTGGCCACAGGCACACAGGCACTCCGGCTTTGCTTCGGTGTACAGTGCTGCAGTCAGCATCCATGAGCAGAGGCACTTCTGTACTCGTAGGTTTAGTTGCGGAAGGTCAACTCCCAGAGAAATTGTTGGGTCAAAGGAGAACATGTATTTTTACGTGAATAGTTGTTGCAAGATAAAGCAATATCATGAAGCAGTTCTGACAAAGAAGCCAATGTGCTACGCCATCAACATAGCGTCACAGACAGGGGCAGGGGGATGGGCATGGTGGCCTCTCTTGGCCACACCCGGCACAGCCACACATTTCAATGGCGTGAGACTCTCTCCATGGGAGGAGCGAGAACAGAAGTTTCAAGTTCAATGGAAATGCTGGACTGCTATATTCCATCCACTGTTTCAGAGTCTGAATAGATTGGGCACATCAGCTAAGCTCCCAGGCAGCTCTACTTCTGCCTCTTGCAATCCATCATTGGCTTCACAGCCTTACACTGCAGGACATTGACCTCGTCGAGGTCCCCCAGAGCATCTACTGTCAGACCAGCTCCCCAAGCCTTGCTGGCCAGAGTGCCCCCTGCTGGCCAGACTCCAGCTGTGCCAAAGGCACTGGGCCCTGCCCAAGATGGCCGCCTGCTGTCTCCACAGGAAGTGTAGTGCCCAGAGACTGTGAGACTGCAGAGCTGGACACCACCCCACTCCACCATCTGCTTGTGGGGTACCAGGTGCTGGGCGAGGAGGGGCATAGACAGGAGATAGGTCAGTGTTGACAACTGGGAAGAGGAAGGACCAGTGACTAGGATGAAGCATATGAGGAGGAAGGGGGCAGGGAGCCCAGGCAGGGGTGGGAAGGCCTCCCTGAGGAAGGCGAAGAGGAAAGGGAGAAGCCATTTCTGACAAAGTCTTTCAAGTGGGGAAGATCCTGGCGCATGGGAAGTTCTGCAAAGGAGACACCCAGGGTGGCTGGGTCAACAAGTGGGAGAGGCCAGGTATGCAGGGTGAGGGTGGGGGCCCACATCGAAGGCTCAGCTCACCTCACAGGGGTCTGAGGGCCAAGCACCCCCAGCCAACCAGTAGGATGAGCAGCCAAAGCTTGGACAGTTTCCTGTCTCTGAGAGCCCCACGTGGGAAGGGCAGAGTGGTTCTCCTGGCACACCCTGGCACCCCAGGCCAGTGACGAAGAGCAAGCCTCCCCAGCCAGCCGCACACACCAACCAAAACTTTATACGCAGCGTTTTAAAATTTGCAGTTAATTTTTTTCCCATTTTTTAAAGTTGTGCTTTAGATAGTTTACAGAGCAAATTAATTTCTCATTAAACAATGCACATATTGTTTTGCGACATTGGTTTCCAACCCCATGACATGTCAACACTCTCCCCTTCTCAGCCTTGGGTTCCCCATTATCAGGTTTCCTGTCGCCTCCTGCCTTCTTATCTTGCCCCTAGGCTGGTGTGCCCATCTAGCCTGCTTTTGTTTTATGGCCTAAAAAATTTCCATTTATTTTTAGATCAGGTTACCCCACTGAGGCTCTAAATGGCAGTGAGCAAGGAGACAGCACAAGTTGCTGAGGAAGAAGGTCACAGCAGAGGACAAGGGTTGCCAGGACTACCCAGGTCTGACTCCTTCGCAACAATTATTTATGGCTTTATTTTGAAGAGATGTTTGTGGTTATTTACTAAGTACCGACCTGTTTTGATAGCATTTGAAGGCCTGGGCAGGAGAAGACCAGGCTGCCAGCCTGCCCCTAGCCTTGACTGAGGCCCTGCAACCTCTCCCTCATCTGTTTTGAGGTAAACAACCGAGACAACCCAAGGACAGAGGAAGAGAAATGCAGAGGCGAGGCCGGAGGGTGGCAGCCAAGTCCAGGCCTCTGGAGGGAACCTCTTCTTGTGGAGTCACACGCCCCACTTTGGCTTCTCCAATGGGTCCCCAGAGCCAGGGCATGGGGCGCCTTGAACTCAGACATGCCAGGCCACACCCCGCCACCCCCAGTCCTGGGGGTGGCAGATAGATATGCATAATGGTGCAGCCCAGTCTGTACCCCTCCCCAAGTGTCCCCAGAGGACCAGGAGCCTTCCCCTTCAGGGCGGTGCGTACACAGGAGCAGAGGGTGCCCACCACCTGGGATACCTTCACTGGCCAGCCACCCACCCCTCGGCTGCTGAGGGTGTAGGTTGCTAATAGTGCATGGCTGCCCCTTCTCCAGAGAACTGTCTTTGGCCTGGTGGGAACCACTTTCGCACCAACCTGCACTGACCACCCCCAAAATGAGTCTGCCCTATGGCCAGTGACTGAAACCAGGTAGAAACTGGGCTCCAGGGGACACACCCAGAGCTCCCCGCAGGATCAGGCAGGGGACCTCCAGAGCCCCCCACGAAGGATCAGATGGAGGCCCCTACAGCTCCCCACGGGATCAGGCAGGGGGCCCCCAGGGCTCTCTGCTGGCCCTCTGTAGCTAGGCTTCAGCTGAAAGTCTCCTTTCTTAGCAAGGTCCCCACCTTTACGCCGCTTCTCCTCTAAGCCCTGCTTCCGTAAGCACGGACACCAGAGCTCCCATACCAGGCGCTGTTCCAAGGGGCCCAGCCTTCAACCTGCAGGAACCTGGAGCGTGGTCACCAACTCCATTTGTTTCCTGTGACCGTCATAACAAATTATCACCAACTTGCTGTTGTTAGCTGCCATGGTTAGCACCCATGGCAACCCCATCCACAAGAGAATTGGATGACAGTGATCCGTGGTGTTCTCACTGGCTGACTTTCAGAAGTTGATCACCAGGCCTTTCTTCCAACTCTGTCTTAGCCTGGAAGCTCTGCTGAAATCTGCTCAGCATCCTAACAACACACAGCCCTCCACAGACAGTCAGTGGAGGCTGCACACATTCTGTCACTGGATTTAGGACCCATCCTGACCTGGGACGTCTCATCTCATCTTAATCATATCTGCAAAGACCCTTCTTCCAAATAAGGTCACATTCTGAGGTTCCAGGCGTTGGAGCCACCATTCGACCAGCCACGCCAACCCAGGCTAGAAGGAGTGAGGTAAAGGATCAGATCCTGGTGTCAGGAATAGGAGACTCCCATGCAGAAGGCCCCTGGGGAGGGCAGTGATCTTCCTGACTGAGAAACCTCAGAAAGCCAGGGAACAGGTTCCCCGACCTCACTCTCAGCCCCAGTATGACCTCCTCCTGGCTTCCCATTGGTCCCAGCACAGGAAGCAGGCACAGGAGCTCAAGGAAAGGGCGGATGCATATAACCGTGAAAGAACGCAGTGTCACAAACAGCCCAACATCCTCATGGCTTCCACCCACCAGGATTCATCTCACTCATGCCCAATTCCATCTCAGGTTGGCAGGGAGCACCACCTGGTCATCGCTGGCTTCCAGGACACCACAGCTGGGGTATAGGGGCTCGGCCCTTAAGGAAATGTCTGGCAATATTCCCACTCACAGCTTATTGGCCAGGCAGGTCACATAGCCATGCCTATGTGAGTTGATCCCTTTGAATTGTGGTGTTTGTGAAGAATATTGAATACACCACGGACTGCCAGAAGAATAAACAAATCTGTCTTGGAAGAGGTGCAACCAGAATCCTCCGTAGAATCAAGGATGGCGAGACTTTGTCTCATGTACTTTGGACATGTTATCAGAAGGGATCAGTCCCTGGAGAAGAACATTATGCTTGGTAAAGTAAAGGGTCAGTGAAAAAGAGGAAGACCCTCAACGAGACAGCTCGACAAAGTGGCTATAACAATGGGGTCAAACATAGCAGTGATTGTAAGGATGGCACAGGACTGGACATTGTTTTGTTCTATTGTGCGTGGGATTGCTAAGGGCCAGAACCAACTGGATGGCACCTAACAACAACAACATCTGGGGTGGGGGCGCAATCCTACCATACATGTGAAGAACCCCAAGGTGTGGGACAACCCAGACCAAGTACCGTGACAGTGGAGTCACTAGAGTTGGTGTCATCCAATGCAGTAACTCATGGTGTCACCCCCTCCCCCAACACCATGGCTTAAAGTTACAGCTGCAAGAATGGTGTCTGCAGTGGTGGCCAGAGGTACAAAGCATGGATGACTGGCACTATGACCCAGGGAAGTGGATTCCACAATGTCAGCCCAGGAGCAACATGGGCTGGGGGCACCATGACAGTTGGTGACCCTCCAACCCTATGTGGGTGCCAAGGAAGGACAGGCAGGGATGGGAAAGGGGGAGGTGGGCAGATGATGGAGGGATGGACAAGGCCAAGCAGGGCCAAGCAGCGGGCTAGGGGTTCACCCAAGCTGGGCCAGTGAAGGCAGGAAACCCGGACGCTGCCAAGTGGAATGCTTCCTTTTATAGACAGTCATTTTGGTGTCATCCCCTCTGAGAGTATCACCCAGTATTGTTGGTACCCCTGCAGCCCCCAGTGAAGCCACCAACCCACAATCCTCCTCCAGAGCAGCCTGAGAGCCAGGCTCAGCTCTAGCGGTCACACACCACACTGACACGCTTGCGTTTTGCCATCAAGCTTCTTGAGGGCTTCAGCACGTTTGACTCAGGCCGGGAGTCTGGGAACAAAGTGTTGTTTGTTGTTGGAAATACTCCAGCACAAAGGGTGATTTCTCCCGTCCCTGGGCCTGCCTCCAGTGCATCTGCCAGCCTGGCTCTCCCCTGGGCAGGGCTTCCCATTGCCCCTGGACATGGTCCCAGGAACTGGACGCAGTGCTTACTCAGGGAGGGTCTGCCCTGCGCATGTGGGTGGATGGCTGTGGGCAGTGGATGCAGAGTGGGTGCCAGCTCCTGGAGTGTGTTCTGGAAATCCACCCCATCTCCTCCTGCTTTGCGGCTCTACCTCGCACTGCCCCAGCCTACCCCTGCAGATCTGGGTCAAAGTACACTTGGTGAGGTCCTTGGCACCCAGCAGGATCGGCAAGACCCAGAGGTGCAGTGCAGTCTGCCTCTGCAAGGGGAATGGGAATCAGCCATAGCCAGCTCAACCTTGTGCCCAGGGAACCATCTGGGACAAAGGCCACCTGGACTGAGATGGCAACATTAGCTCACCTGGATTGCGAGGCCCCCATGAGGAGGGCAGGTCAGAGCTGGGGGAATGAAGTGGCCTAAGGGCACAACTTCTTCAAGTCTCAGCATGAACAGCACTTCTTTCTGGACCCTCCTGGCCACTGGTGACCTTGCAGACCCCTCCTGACGCCTTCTAACCCCTTCAGGCTCCTCCTGGCCCCTCCCAGCCGCTCCTAGACCCTCCTGGCCTCTCCTGGCCCCTCCTGGCTCCTCCTGACCCCTGCAGGCTCTTCCTGGCATCTCTTGACCTCTCTTGACCCCTCCTGGCCCCTCTTGCCTCTTCTGGCCCCTCTTGGCTCCTCTGGACCCCTTCTGACCCCTCCAGGCTCCTCCTGACCACCCCTCCCCCGGGCCCTCCTGACTTTTTCAGTCAAGCGGACAGGGGGCCAGCAGGAACGGGAGAAAGCCTGAGCTCAGCAGAGCTGATCCCGACACAGCCAGCAGTGTTTGGGTCTCTGTTTCCCCGTCTGTCAAAAGAGGGCAAGAGGAGCCACCTCCCACCATCAACACCCACAAGGCACCTTCCTGGGGTGCAATGGGGGTCATACTGCCTGCCCCTCCTTCCCCAAGGTCACTGTCTTGGGGTTCCCAAGTCACGCAGGGCTCCATCCCCCACACAGAGACCCCCAAAACCAATTTGTTCTCATTTGCAATTAAAGAACCCACTGTTTGGTTTTGAAGGATTTGGCACCCATGAGTGTGAAACGTTACAGAATCACATCAGAAGATGTGTTCCTGTTCGAGCCCGCGTGCGTTCTGTGAGGTGTTTGGCAGCATCATGAAAACAAAGTAATTCCAAGTCGAAGTCAACAACACGAAGGTGGAACCTCTGTGAAATATTTATTCTGTCCAAGCAACTGATTCCCCCAAGACAGAAAAGTGCCAGTAGTGGTAATTTAGTTTGAATTTTTAATCGTAAGACAAAATAAATGGCTTTTTACATTTTACAATTCATGTTATTTTTATTTTAGCAATCCCTGAGTGGGATACCACCACCCGTCTGTCAGTCTGTCGCACTGTGGGGCTCGCATATTGCTGTGATACTAGAGGCTATGCCACCAGCATGTCACAAACCAGCAGGGTCACCCACGGTGGACGGGTTTCGGCAGAGCTTCCAGACTAAGACAGACTAGGTGAGAATTAGAATTACGACTTTTACAGTAAAAAGCTGTTTCCAAAAACATGTTCGGTTAACATATCCGAGAAGCCGCCACCCTAACGGGACTTGGTTTCAGGCCCCCCATCACCCCTCCGGTCCTCCAGGGAGACCCCATACGAAGTTAGGTGCTAGAGAATACAGTCTGGTCCTCAGGCAAATGGAGAAATGACGGCTCAGGGCTCACTCACCTTCTCCATCCGAGGCAAGTAAGAAACGTCACTCACACGTGTCACCTCAGCCTTCTCCAAAGTGGTCCAGAGCATAACGGGAAACGGTGCTGACACCACAGAGCCCCAGGACCCGTGGACACTCCCACAGACTCTCCTGGCCTGTGCCCAATTCCCAGGCAAAGCCCCCACAAAGATCTCATGGAAGGGACTGACAGATGCTGTCCTCCGTAAATAAGAGGACCGGAGCGGCTCTCCCTGGAGACCCCTGTGCCTGCAGCCCCCTCAGTGAGGGCCTTTCCTGAGGAGCGGTGGCTTTTCACATCCTCTGCAAATCCTTGGCAACCCGCTTGAGTGAACCCGCTCTCTGTGAGCTCCCTGACTCAGCATCACTGCCCACCGCGTCTGCATACTGCCCTCTTCTGCCCACGGTGGGCAAGCCAGGAAGGACTGTCCCAGCTCACGTCCCCTTGATGACCCCAGATGAGCCCCCCTCACCAGTGTACACAACAGGCCCCACGGCCCCCACGCCCAACTTAGACTCAGGACAACAGAGGCCACTCTCAAGGCCGGGGTGGCTGTCCCTCCTCTGCTAGAGGCCACCACACGGGAGCCACCAGGAGTGAGCCTGCCCACCCAAGGCACACTCCCACGACCCCCGCCAGCTGCCCACAGGGACGGCTTCCCATCTTTTCACCTCCTGGCCTCCCCTAAAGCAGTAGCTGATGTATGGGTTCCTGTAATGTGAGGTGGATACAGAAAGAGGGAGGGAGGGTAAGAGGGGTCCCTCCTGTGCCTCCCCAGCCCCAATCCAAATGAAGTTCACCTGCCGCAGTGACGGGTCTCACCTGGCCACACCGACACCAAGCCAAGACCTCTCTGCCTCAATACCCCTTTCTTGTTTGTCCAGGCCCCTTTTTTTTTTTTTTTTTTTTTTTTTTTCTTGCCAGATCTGCCCCCCTCACCAAACCCAAAAGAGACTTCAGATCTGGTAACAGCATCGTTGGCCCGGTTCTTGCCCTTCCAGAATCATTCCTGAGTGGTGTGTGGAACTCCGGCCATGGGGACCAGGATGGGCCCCCATGTCCCCAGCTGGCCGTGGCCCTCCCTGGCGATCTGTGCGTGTTTCTGCTGCCCCCCCTCAGAACGAGGCCTCTTCTCAGCTGCCATTGTGGGTCAGCAACCCCTGGGGGTTTCTCAAGGCAGAGCGGGCCCAAAACGCTCCCTGCTGTCACTCGCCACAGTGGAAGGCTGCCCTTTAGGCTGGAGTCAGGGAGCCAACAAGGCACCGTTCACCTGGGCAGGCGAGGGAAGGCCCACCATTCTGCCCCCATGCGTCTGCAACCCCTGTGGCTGCCTCATGTGGGATGGCCCCCTTCGCCATGCTCTGTGTCTTCTGGGAGCTCAGGGCTGCTGCCTGACGGTGCTCAGACTTCACAACAGGTCACATTCCAAAGCCTCCTGCCCAGGGCTTATCCAGTGGCCAGTGCCATCCAGTCATTGTCCTCGGACAACTGGGCCACAAGATACGGGACACCCACATGTGCAGGGAGGTCACATTGCTGGATGGGTACCCCTGCATCTCACCACCCACCTGGAGGGGTGCCCCTGTATCTGACCAACAACCTGGGGAGGCACCCCTATGTCTGACCACCACCTGGAGGGGCACCCCTGCATCTCACCATCTTCTGGAGGAGGGGCACCCTTGCATCTGAATGGGTACCCCTTCATCTAACCATCTACCTGGAGGGGCACCCCTGGTGAGCTGACCACCCACTTGGAGGGGCGCCCCTGTATCTGACCACCCACCTGGAGGAGCACACCTGTATCTGACTGCCCACCTGGATGTGTGACCCTGTATCTGACCACCCACCTGGAGGGGCACCCCTGCATCTGACCACCCTCCTGGATTGGCACCCCTGTATCTGACCACAGTCATTATCACAAAGACAGGCAGGGATGATTTCCCTCCAGCCTCTTCACTGCCCCCCTTACCTGCCAGGTGTGAGGCTGGAGGAGGAAAGGGGTCAGTCCTCCTCCAATCTGCACAAGGAGCTGCTATTGCCCCCGCCATCCACCTCATCAGCAACTCTAGCCCACAAATAAGAAAGATAAAGGCAGAGGGAAGAATCACTATCCTAATTGGTTTCTCCCTGAATCCATTGGAAAAAATACTTATGGGCTTCCAGCCTCGCTCAAGAGTTAACCAAAGTCCCTGATAAGATTTAGTCTTTTAAAAAATGAACCTCCCGACTGAAGGCATTCTATAGGAAAGGTGTTGACAGCATCTGAGTTCTTAGGATTTCCCCTTTCTGGGAAGCTGCAGCAGGAAGTCTGGTGAACTGTGGTCAGCTAAGCATGAACACAGCTGCCAAGAGTGCCCCCTTTTCTTTTATTTTGGTGAGGAAAAGGTGCCTCTTTTAATCCAGGTGAAGCATAATCCGAGAGGCTCTGCGCAGGCACACTGGGGGCTGGGGTGGCATGCCTGTGCTGGTCTCCCCTGCGCTGGGCTACTTGGTAAGTGGTGTCAGAGGTGAGGGAGGACGTGGCTCAGTTGTGGCAGCTGGGATCATGCCACAGACCTACAAAGCTGGTTCTGGAAAACAAGAGAGAGACAGTCACCTTCAGCAGTTTACTTGGCTACCTGAGCTCCAGAGGCTCTCTGAAGGAGGCAGGTGTGATGCCGCAGTCTCCCCTGTGGGTGGTGAACCACGTAGATTTATTATCTCACAATTCTGGAGGTCAGAAGCCCAACGCAGGTCTCACTGGGTTAAAATCAAGGTGCCAGCAGGGCTGGCTCTTTTGGAGGCTCAGGGGAGAGTCTGCTTCCCTGCCTTTTCCAGCCCCCGAAGGCCACTGCATTCCTTGGCTCATCACCCTTCCTTGCTCCTCAAGTTAACACCAATATGGCTCTCCGACCACTTCCCCTCTGAGCCCTTTTCTGCCTTCCTCTTCCACTTTTAAGGACCATGTGATTACATTGGGCCCACCCAGATAATCCAGGGTACCATTAAGTCAATTCTGACTATAGCAACCCTATAGGACAGAGTAGAACTGTCCCGTAAGGTTTCCAAAGCTGTAATGTTTATAGAAGCAGACTGCCACATTTTCTCCCAAAGAGCGGCTGATAGGTTCAGACCTCTGACCTTTTGGTTAGCAGCCGAGCACTTATCCACTGAGCCACTGAGGATCCTAATCCAGGACTTAAGGTCAGCTGATTATCAACCTTAATTCCATCTGCAGCCTTAATCCCCCTTTGCCACATAACCTAACATGTTCACCGGTTCTGGGATTAAGATGCGGATGTCTTTGTTGGAGGAGCCCTGGTGGTACAGGGGTTAAGAGTTTGGCTGCCAGCCAAAAGGTAGATAGTTCATATCCACCAGCTACTCCTTGGAAACACTATGGGGCAGCTCTACTCTGTCCTACAGGGTCACTATAAGTCAGAATCAACTCAACGGCAATGGGTTTGGTTTGGTTTGGTTTGGGCCTTTGTTGGCAGGGCAGGGGGGCACTCGTTCTGCCAAGTACACTACCTCTCTCCAGTCGAGTTTGGGAGAGACGGAATGGAGGAGAAGCCCCCACCTGGGCACATTCGTGGAATCAAGCCCCTGGCAGAGGTAGGGGCCCAGGCCAGTAGGAAGCAGCAAAATCAAAATGGTGGTATGGACCTCGCAGAGGGGGGAAGTGTCACCAAGGAAGCAGCATTGGGAATATTTTCTGAGAGGTTAGTCAAGTGTACAAACAGAGACTCCTCCCAGGGTCAGCATCCAGAACCCAAACAGGCCTGTTAGTGGAGTTCAGTACAGGTATTGAGAATGGCTCAGAACACGCCTGTGACAGGCAGTAGCCACTGAGGGCCCAGGGAGTAAGGTGTCAGCATCTAGGTGAGCATGGAGTCGGATCCCTGTCTGGTTCCCAGGCAACAGAGGCAGCATAACTGCCATGTCATAACATGCCCACAACTGGCCGCCTGCCCCAGCCTGCACCACACCACTTGCAAACAGCAAGGACAAATTTGCCCGATTCCGATAACACCCAGACAAAGGTTGCTAGTGTTTACATCAGTGGAACAAGCAGAGGGAGGGAAAGTTGTCTTTACGCAGACATTTCTCCACTATAAATGCCATCATGATGTTGTAAGTCAATTACAAGATATAAGAAAATACCGGGCCTGGTCCTCCTCCCCAGGGAGCTGAATTGGCTTTAAAGAATCAAATACATGGCTAGAAAAATAAATAAATGAAAAGAGCTACTAAACTCAGAGGGTTTCATTATGGCCATTCAATTCCGAGTAATAACGACCCATCGCTTACACAGGGTGAATTTCTAAAAAGAATGTTCCTGAAATGTGTCAGCCTTGTGCACCACTCACAGAGTGATCGGGTGTAACAGACTTTAAAAACATGCAGAGAACAGGCAGCATCAGAGCAGTGCCAGCAAAGTGCTGGTTCTGGGCAGCCTAGATGAGGCTAGGCTTGAAAGAAAAACCCAGACTGCAAACAGAAGGCACCAAGTGTTAGCTGACTCCAGGCCAGGACAGCAGCCGTGCTGGAGAGCAGAGCACTGGGTATAAAAACCCTAGCGAGCATCCAGCATGGACCATGGAGGCTTCAGTGACAATACCCCATCCAGAAGGGCCACAGGTGTGCATGAGGAGAGCCAACTCTTGGGCCCAAAACGTGAGCGAGACATCTGAGTATTTCCACCTCCCAAGATAGTGGGCTACTCACCTTCTAGGTAAAAGAAAACCATACACAGATGATGTGTATACTTCAAACAAGACCTAAATAAATGGAGGGAGATACCATTGGTGCAAACGATCAAGTGCTACACTACTAAATGAAAGGCTGACGGTTCAAACCCGCCCAGAGGTGCCTAGGAAGACAGATTCAGCCATCTGCTTTCAAAAGCCTTGAAAACCCTAATGCTTGCCAATGGCAACTAACAACAACCAGGATCCTGGGTGGAGTGAGTTATTATGAAAACACCAACCCTTTCCATATTAATATGGAGAGTGATGCTGCTTAAGCCGGAATCCTAAAGAGGTCGTTCCCTTTTCCCTTTTGAAATAAGCAAAGTGGTTTTTAAGTTCACATAGAGGAATGATACCTCAAAAAGGTCTAGACAGTCTTTTAAACAATAGTGCAACAATGGGGTCACACCTGATCAATGTAGCCAATGGAACCACGACCTCGTGGTCTCGGCCAAGGACAGCAGCTGGCACAACAGCACTGACAGAATGCCCAAAGCTGAGGGAAGTCATTATGGGGGCTCGAGGCCGGTCGCTGGGGATGGTGGCTTATTTAACCCAGGGTGCTGGCGTAACTGACTACAAGGGAAAGAAAGCTGGAATCCTGCACTACACCGTGCATAAAAATCAACTCCACAAGCAATCAAGTTTGAAATGTGAAGTGTAAAACTGTTAAAAGAAAACTGAAGACAGCATTCTCTATCCCCAGGGGGATGGAAGGACTTTCTTTGGGAAGACAAGGAATCTGGAAGCCACAAAGGAAATTGGACTTAATGTGTCCCTTGAGCTGCAAGTTTTTTCCTCCTTATTATTTGTTTGTTGTGTGTTTTCCCACATTAATAAGTATTTGAAGCAAAGGCTAACCATGCTTTAGTTAGCCAGTGCTGCCAGAACAGAAATACCAGAAATGGGTGACTTTAACACCCACTTAGAGGATAAAAATGTATTTTCTCACAGTTCAGGAGGATAGAAATCTGAGTTCAGGGCACCGGCTCTAGGGGAAGGCTCTCCCTGTCTCTCTGAAGGAAGGTCCTTTTCTCTTTCAGCTTCTGCAGCCCTGGCATTCCTTGGTTCCTTGGTGATCTACCTTCCCCGTTTGTGTTTGTCTCTAAGTCTGTGCTGCTTTTTATAGCTCAGAAGTGGTCAAGTTCAGGACACACCCTGCACAACATGGCCTCCGTAACATAACAAAGAAAGCCCAATTCCTAGACGGGATCACACCCACAGGTTTTTTGCCTGTTGCCCTTGAATTTATTCTGACTCATAGCGACCCCGTAGGACAGAGTAGAAGAGCCCCATAGTTTCTAAGGAACAGCTGGTGGATTTGAACTGCTGACCTTTTGGTTAGCAGCTGAGCTCTTAACCACTGTGCCACCAGGGGGGATAAAACTTAATCCATAATATTTTATACTAAAGAGTTCACATAAATTGATGACAGAAATAAGCAGGAGACGAGCAGACATTCTGCAGAAAACTAAACCCGTTACCATCGAGTCCATTTCAACACATAGCAACCCTATAAGAGAGTAGAACTGCCGCAGAGGGTTTCCAAGGCTGTCGTCTACAAAAGCAGACTGCCACATTTTTCTCCTGAAGAGCAGCTGGTGGGTTCAAACCTCCAAACTTTCAGTTAGCAGCTGAGCACTCAGTCACTGCACCATCACAGGGATGCAAATGGCTGGAGAAAGGGGGAAAGATGCTCAACCACCCAGTGGTCAGGGAGTGGCCAGGTGCAGGGACGGGACCAAGCCCATTAAAGGTGACCAGCATTCTGGGCTGGAGACCCCCCCCCAGACAAAACAATTCACCAGTCCAATCGATGCAGTTGCAAGCCAATCGCTCCAGCTTCGCAGACACCAGTGGTTGCCATATAACTCTGGCGCAGGCAGCTTTGTGTCAAGGCCCTCAGGCTTTGGCCACTTTGGGGGACAGTGTGGTGCCCATAGGAAGAATGCCTCAGTCCACCAGGGTTCTTTGGGAGAGTCCCAGGCCCAGGGAGGGGGTTGTTCCTAGAACCTGTTTCCAAGACAGTCAGACTAGTGAGGGGGTTGTTCCTAGAACCTGTTTCCAAGACAGTCAGACTAGTAAACAAAAATAGAAATGTCATTGAAACACTTTACATGAACTTGATAACATGCCAGTTTCATTTGACAAGGAGCTTAAGTTGCGTCCTAGACTGGGCTTGTTTGCAGTGATTCATGGCTACAAATCCGGCTTCTCCACCAGCACCAGTGTCAGTGAGGCCACCCTGAACCTCTCTCCAGATGGTCCTATCAGCCACCGGAGTCAGAAGCAATTCCAACAGGAAGACTCCCTCCCAAGAGCCTGGCGCACTCCCAGCCAGAGGGGGTTTGTGGCCAAGCCGGATGGTGGATCCAATTTCTACACATGTGGCCCCAAGAGCTTTCTCCTAGGTGATCCCTAACATATTACTCTTTCCTGCTAGCCGACTTCATTTCATTTCTAATACTCCAAGAAAGAAACTGTGAACAATAAATTCTCTGTTGATTATCAAATAGATATTGTTTTCACCATCTTGATAAGTGATATTTTATTTAATAATACACTCACGGCTGCCCTGGAGAATAAAATCTAACAGAGCTGAAGATAGGAGAACAAATAGAATGCTCAAACAGAGTGATTCCTGCAGGAAGTGCCAACCATTCATGCCAGGGTTCCAGCCAACAAGGGAAAATCCCTAGTTCAAAGTCTGCCTCCAGGGGGCCTGCCCTCCTCCTTCCCCAGCCATCATTGGTGAAGTTCTGGGAAAAAGAAAACAGCTTCTCCACGGGTGAAGCTTTTGGGAATCCCAGCTCTGATCAGGCTGGAATGTCAGCAACTAGCTCCCACATACAGACGTCCCATTTTCTTTTCTGGTTCCAACTTGAAAATGGTTCTATTTTTTTTTAATGTTCAAACAACACATTTGCAAACAAGAATCTATTTGTTTATCCTCACGTTGTAGGTCGTAAAGCATGATGATAAAGAGATTCTTTATCCACACTTACCGTTGTCCATCCTTTGGTCTCAATCTCGGATGTCACTCATTACCCAAGGGTGGAAAAGTCAGGAATGCATAATAGAAATGCTCCAGGTGGCTCTGCTGGTGAGATCATATAACCTTGTATTAACAAACTGGCTCTTTAAACTTTGCCAACATTAGTCCAGTGTGAACTGAGACTCCATTCCAGGGAATATCCACCCCTTGCATTTTCTCAAAAGAACAGCAGGTGATTTGGACGTGATTGTCCAGGAGACACAGACCACAGTATTGGATACCTCTCTCCCTGGCCATCAGGGACCCTTGTTCTCTGCCACTATCCAGCAGAGAGACCCTCAGCCACTCTATGTCTCAGTTTCTCCAGCTCTGAAGTGGAGTCACTGGGCAGCATGGTCTCTGCAGTTCCGGCCCTCAGCGTTCACCCCATGTGATTAGGCCCTCAGTGTTCACCCCATGTGGGTATGTTACCAATAACCAGTCTGACACAAAGTATCCTTGTCTTTTCCCCTGTAAGAATGCACATGAAAGACAAACTTATCTTCAACAAGCTTTATTTTGCTTGAGTCAAGCAAAAGGAGTCAGTGTGGGACTAAGCCTCTCTAAAAGACTGACTTGAAAAGGGGAGCAAGGCTAGGGCTTATATGGGTTCGGTGGAGACAATAGAGTAATGAACATTTAGTGGGCTTCTTTCAAGGGGCGGGTACTTCTCAGAATGGCGATGCATGTTAATTAAGTTCTGTGCACACCTGGAATCCAAGATGGAACCTGCCGATATTCAAGATGGAGTCCTCTCTGCAGCCCTTGGCATCACTTATTATGGGATAAAGCGCAAGCGCACTGATCTTTGACACTACTTTGCCATCTTTGGAGGGCTAAAGAAGGTTAAACAGCAGTCTCGCTTTGTTCATGTGGAAGACTGTAAAGGGAGAAGGGACTAGAAAAAACACTAAGAAGGAGATAGTAATTCACAGGTTGTTTCAACCTTATCTCATGTTGACAGGGTGTGGTTCCTGTTTACCCAACTTCTAGATAGTAATCTTTTAACAGCTCTTTTGTTCTGCTAGCACAGTTAACCCTATCTGTCTCAGGTAGACCCTCAGCATTCACCCCACCTGGGTAGACCCTCAGTGTTCACCCACGTGGGTAGACCCTTAGTGTTCACCCATGTGTTCAGCATTCACCCCATGCGGGTAGACCCTCAGCATTCACCCCACGTGGGTAGAAGCACGGCTGGAGGACTGGAAATGGCTTTAAAATACACTCTGAGAAACCTAGTGCTGTGTACTTCCCCATGTGCCAGAGCTCAACAGGTGAAACAGAGGACTTTAGCCCAGTTTCAGGAAAAGGGTGGGTTTGGGGAGAAGATGATTAAGGCTTCTTGGCGTCATGGTCGTAGTAGTGACATATTAGCACCATGATAAATGAGCACCCACAGGTGCCAGGCACTGTGCTGGGTAAGTCCCAGGAGGGATGCACTTGACCTTCTCAGCAGCCACCCTTGGAAAGTCATGGGCATTCTCATTGGTCAGATGGGGAAACTGGCAAAGCACGACTAGGTGATGTGCCCAGAGTCACACAGCTACAGAAAGCCAAAGCCGGGACTTGAACTCCAACAGAGGCTGTGCTCTCAGCTGTTAGCTACCCTGCTACCCCCACCCTGCCCACAGGCTGCCTCCCCCGCCACACACAGGCTGCCCCCACCCTGTGCACAGGCTGCCATAACAAAATGCCACACGGTGACGTCTTTAAAGAACACAGCGCATTCTCTCGCAGGTCTGGAGGTCACGAGTCCAAAGCAGAGCGTCAGTCATGCTGACCTTTCTGGAGGTTCTGAGATAGGAACCCTTCCATTCCTCTCTCCTAGCTCCTGGCAACAGCCCGCAATTCTGGTGCTCCTTGGCTTGCAGCTGCACCTGCCTCGATTTCTCCCCACTGGATGGGGGGCTATAGCCCTCAGTATCCCTGAGACTCTGCCCTGGTCTTGTGTTCTGTCCCGGGTGGTCCCTCTGCCTCTGCTCTGGGGGAGGAGGGGCCTCAGGACCCCACCCCTCAGCAGGGGCCAGTCATTATCAGATTGGAGCCTGGGCAGCTCTAGGGTGCCCTAGCCTCCAGCACCATGCCAGCTTCAGGAACTCAAGACTGCTGCTTACCCATTGTACGCCCATTGACACAAGGGCTACATTTGGGTGTGGGGCTAATACCTGGATGTGCATGTCCTTCTGCAAAAGTAATTGAACTTTGTATTGAAAATAAAACAGCTTTTCCAGATTCATCCTGTCTGATGCAGACTCCAGGCTTGTGGCAGGTGCCGTCTCTCCCCAGTTACATGGAGTGGGCCAGATCCTCTGTTAATTGATGTTTGCTGAGGGTCTCCCCCAGGTCAGGCAGGCTCCTAGGAGCTGAGGATGCAGCCAAAATCCTGAACCAGAGACCAAGCTCATGAATAGGTGTTTAATATTCTCCAAAAGTGTAAAGAAAAAAATTACATTCGGTTTAGTTGAAATAAAAAAATGAGGGATCAGTGGAGCATTTTCTGGGTGAGGCTGAGCTGTGCACCGGAGCCTCGTCCACTACTTCAGGGTGTTGGACGCTGGCCAGGTGGCTCTGCCACCCAGATGGGCCCCTCGCCCTTCCAGATGCAGGGAGCCCGTGTCCCTGAGGGAAGTGCAAAGCCCTTCCTGGGCCAGAGGTTGTTTTATGTTCTGCAATGTGGACACAGACCCCCAAAAAACAGAGGGTCTCCAGCTGGCCCAGCATCAAGACCCCTGGCCCAGGTGACCCCCACATACAGTCCCATTTGGAGGAGTCGCCTCCATTGGCCTGAGCTGCTCAGTGCCAAGCCTGCCGCTCCTGGCCCCATGGCTGATGTCTGCAGTGCAAGAAGCCCTCAGCCCACAGGCGGGGAGAGTGGATGTTCACAAGGGCCTGTAAGGCAGAAAGCATGGATGTTCACGAGAGTCTGTAAGGCAGGAAACGTGAATGTTCAGAAGGGTCTGTAAGGCGGGAAACGTGAATGTTCACGAGGGTCTGTAAGGTGGGAAGCATGGATGTTCACAAGGGTCTGTAAGGCAGAAAGCATGGATGTTCACCAGGGTCTGTAAGGCAAGGAGTGTGGATGTTCATGAGGGTCTGTAAGGCAGGGAGTGTGGATGTTTCCAAGGGTTTCTAAGGCAGGAAGCCCTCAGCCCACAGGGGGGGAGCGTGGATGTTCACAAGGGTCTGTAGCAGACGTTCCTGGTCTGGGTGAGCTGGAGAGGCCTCAGGCTGGAACTATAGCTGAGCTCAGGACAGTCCTCGGAGGCCAGCGGTCTACTGGAACAGACGTCTGAGAGGACTGGACAAGCACTGCTGGGAAGGTCTACAGCCAGCCCAGACCCTCTCTGAGCCCTTTTCATGTTCTATATCCCACTAATGACAGGGACACAGAAACAACGCCCCTTATATCCAACGGTCACTCACTGTCACCTAGGGGGCCAGAGACATGGCAGCCTAGAAGAGGCCTCAGCACCCCCACGCACTCCATGGGGCCTCAGGCCTAAGGCCTGACTTCATCACCTCCATGTCCAAGTGAGGTCACGTGAGATGAGGCTGAGGGGCTGGCCATGGCCACACATGGGGCGGTGAGTGACAAGAAGGAGAAGCCTGACCACCTGGGCCCAAGGCCCAGGCCTGAGCAGGCCTCCTGGAGCCAGTCCAGCCCATTGCACCCACTACGGGGCCTCGGAGAGGTTCGCCCATGGTGGATATGAGAGGGCTTTGCAATTGCCAAGAACTAAATAAATGCCATGCTATTATTATCACCTCTTATCAAATTAACCACCCATATTCCATAATTGCAAAGTGCTCTGAGCAAGGCGGATCGGGACAGCAATGCTCATTAAAAATTCCATGCCACTCCCTCGGTTTTGCTGAACTTTGCATTAATTCTTTACTTTTCTCTCCTCATTAAATCCTGCTCCTGGAGCTGTTATCAGCTCCCAGCCTCTCCTGATTAAATAATGACCAGGACCACCACCCACCCAGGGGACCCCTCTCATGATACCACCAGCCCGAGGCAGCCCAGCACCGGGTTCTGTGTTTGCCTCAGCAGCTGATTACACGGGCATCCGAACTCACCCCATTTGGGGGCAGGAAGTGCTCCTCTCATGCCCAGATTAAAAGCTTGCCATTTTCTGGGGAGAAGTTCACTTTCACAAATAATTAGGCTGGGATACACCTTCCCTCCAGGACAGCAAAGGCCCCCCATCAGCCAAACCCTAGTCATGAAGCCGGGGGCTGTCTGGAGCCACTCCCCGTGATAGTGCGGCTCTCCCTTTGAACTGACCAGGCCACCTCAGTCCCTGAGCTTGAGGGTCCCATCCCAGAATGGCTGTCCTCATGCGGCCCTCAGGCCATGTGCTGCCTCACCTGAGGAATTCCAGCCCTGGTTTCTACAGGTACAAGCACTGGCTTTGAAGTTCACTGTGGGCCCCTGAATGCCCTGAGACCAAGCCTGGCCCTGCCCCAGCCCCCACTGCCTGGGGCCCTGGGTCACCATCATCAGCCCCCACACACCTCAGAGCTTCAGCACCTAGATTCAGACTCATTTGAAGGCAACTTTAGGCAAACCCTGCAGGGCTGGCCTGTGACCAACACGAGGTCATCCTGGAGTGCAGTGGCTCTAATCCAGTATGATTAGTGTCCTTATAAATAAGAGGAGAGAGACAGAGGAACAACGGCCACCTGACGGCGGAGAGATGGGAGTGACTCAGCCACAAGCCAAGGAACGCCTGGGGCCAACAGATGCTGGAGGAGATGAGGGTCTTCCCCTAGCTAAGCCTTCAGAGGGAGTGTAGCCCTGCCAACACTCTGATTTCAGCCTGAGAGGGAACACATTCCCATTGTTTTAAGGCACCCAGTTTGTGGTAGCAAACTAATACAGAAAAAAACAAACCCAGTGCCGTCGAGTTGATTCTGACTCATAGTGACCCTATAGGACAGAGTAGAACTGCCACATAGAGCCCCACAAAAAAGGAAGACCATGGGAAGCCATCAGCTGACACTGGGAAGCCAGGGTAGGCTCCCAGAACTCACCTGGGTGGAAACACAGAAAAGAAACAGATGAAGCCCATGGCAGCTAGAGCTGAAGGGTGGACGCCACCGTCAGTGTGCTATGAGTCCCGTGGAGCACTCAGGGAAGAATGTCAAAGGTGGGAGTAAGGAGGCCTGTGCCTGCTGTCCAGTCTGACTACAGGGAAGAACAGATATCATTTTATTTCATGTTACTGAATAATGCTTAATTAAATAATATTTAATATTGTAACGTTATTATTGTTTTGTTATTTTAACAATATTATTATTTAACAATAATAAACTAAAATTTTCACTTGATTTTACTGAAACCACTCATTTTGAGTTAATTTTTTTCTGTCTTAATTACCTAGTGCTGCTATAACAGAAATATTACAAGTGGATGGCTTTGACAAAGAGAAATTTATTCTCTCACAGTTTAGGAGGCTAGAAGTCTGAATTCAGGATGTCAGCTCCAGGGGAAGGCTTTCTCGCTCTGTTGTCCCTAGGGAAAGGTCCTTGTCATCAATCTTCCCTGGTCTAAGAACTTCTCAGCACAGGAGCCCCAGGTCCAAAGGATGTACTCTTGGATCTACTTTCTCAGTCATATGGGGTCCCCCAACTCTCTGCTCACTTCTCTCTTTTGTATTTCAAAAGAGATTGGCTTAATACACACTCTAATCTTGTAGATTGAGTCCTGCCTCCTTAACATAACTACCACTCAACCTACCTGTTTAACGTCATAGAGACAGAATTTACAACACATAGGAAAATCACATCAGATGACAAAATGGACAGTTACACAATACTGGGAATCATGGACTAGCCAAGTTGACACACATTTTGGGGTGACTGAGTTCAATCCATATCATTCACTCTTTGGCTCCCCAAAATTCATGTCCTTGCCACATGTGAAACATATTCATCCCATCATATCATAGCAAAAGTCTTAATTCAACTCCAAATCCAAAATCCAAAAATTCTTCTTCATCTGTGAAAGCTACAAGTTATCTGCTTCCACAGTACCGTGGTGGAATAGGCACAAGCTCGACATTTCCCTTACAAATGGGAGAAATTGGAGGGAAAGAAGGAATGACACCAAGCAATTCAGCAGAACACGTTACATTAGACCTCAAGGTTTGAAAATAATCCTCTGTTCTCTGAGACCATTTGGGCAATGGCCCTGCCCTCCAGGCTCTAGGTATTAGCCACACTCTCTGGATTCTGAGTAAAGGTCCCTCAGCCTGGGGGATCTCTGTAAGCGCTTTTGCTGGGTAACTCAGTAGATTCTGTGACCCACCACCACGAACCAGACCCAGAGGACAAGCCATGCCCTCTGCCACCCAAGGGGGCTGGTGGTCCCCTTCTAAAAAGGTCTAAATGTGAGTGAGGCTGTGAGGAGTTCTACACCAGCCTCTCTCTGGACTCTTCACCAGGACTTCATTACACAGAGGAGACAACACCAACAAAAAGCCCCCGAGCAGCCTTGAGTCATAACAGACTCCAGCCCTCATACTCCACCCAAGTTGAGCCACCAGCACACACGGTACCACATCTAATCCAAAGTAAGTGAAATGAAATAAGATTAAACGTTCTGTTCCGTGTGGCCTGGGCTGCCATATTGGACAGGTGCCCAGGACCTTGATCTTGGGTGGAGAGCTGTCTCCCAGCTCAATTGTTTCACGAAGCGTTGAGCCATAGACAGAAGAAGAGAGCCTTCCCCTCCGCCGCCAGCCCAGGTCAGTGGGCATTTCCCGCGTGTTCCCCACAGGCAGCCACCGTGCTGGTTTCCAGGAAAACAGAGGGAGCTGAAAGCTCAGAGAACACCGGCTCAGGAGAAGGACATTGTTCTTGTGTGCATGTGGGTGATCTGGTTACAGGAATCCATGCCAACTAATGACACCTCCAGCACCACCGATTCGTTTAAGGCAGGGAGTTGACTTTCCACCTCTTAAAGCCACTTAAAGTGTGCTAATTATTTTGCCAGAATTTTCTCTCAGTTGAAATGTTCTCTTTTGTGTCCTATTAAAAGTGTTAATAAGCTGCATTTAAGAACTTACCTCGCAATTACATTGAGGAGGCTAAATAAAGTTGACACCACCTCTTAGTCCATTGAAAGAGAAAAATGGGACTGCAGCTACTTAACAAATATTTTAAAAGTCAGAGCTGGTGAACATTTTAACGCTGCCCAAAATACCCAGATGTAATTTGCAGTGATAGACAGTGCATCCTGTTATGTGTGAAGTTCTGTGTTAAGCTGGGAGGAGGACAGGCAGCACACATGGCTCTGACAGGCTGGGCTCTGGGCGTCCACAATCCCACGTGTCCATCCTTTATATCAGGTTTGATTTTTGCACACAGGTGAACTCCCTCACCCCGTGCTGAGAGCACACTGGCCCCCCTTAGTAGGTGCGTATCTGCAGGAACCCCTTGGGTCTCTAGGGCTCACCCTACTGGACACTTTCCATGACTCCGCTCATTCTCAGTGATGGTGCTCCATCGTTTCTGAGAAGTAAAAATGAGCCCTAAGACTGAATTCCAATCAATTCTCAGGAAGACACTTCAAGACACACAGGTGGTCACGTCTCAAGTAAACAGATGTTGGTTTAGATCAAAAGGCCTGAGTGTTTCAGGCTTGGGCTCCCTCCAGCCTAGAGGGAAGTGGGGGAGAAGACAAGGGAGTCTCTCTCCTGCCCAGGAGGGAGGTCACACACACATCACCTGTTGGTGTCACCCCATCTGGTTGTTGGCATCCCTAATTTGCAATCTGGGAAACGGAAGCACTTGGGTACCAAGCACCCAACGAGCTGGATGCTAAGATTATGAGGTGGTCCTTGGATGGGCTACTAACCAAAAGGTCCACAGTTTGAATCCACCAGGCGCTCCTTGGAAACCATATGAGGCAGTTCTACTCTGTCCTATAGGGTCGCTGTGAGTCGGAATCCACTAGACTAGCAATGAGTTTGGTTTGGTTTTGGAAGGTCTCATCTTCCTCATCCCTAAAACAGAGAACGTTAAAAGAAGATGGAGAAAGAGGAGGAGAATAATCTTGGAAAACATAACCTGAAAGTCCTTATAAATCTCAGCAGTGTTATGTCTCATTTTAGGCAAGCTTTATTTTATTTATTTATTTTTTCTTTATTTTGCAGACAAGTCAGTCTGACAAAAATCGAAGTTAACAAGAGCAGGTCCGCCTCCCAATGCCTCTAACTGAGATGCAGGAGGGCCACCTGGTGGCAGGTCTCTTTCACGAGCGTTGTTTGCACTTTGTAGAGTTCTGTCTCTTCCCTCTCTGTTTACCTGACCACCTGGGACGTCAGATCACACACCCACCTGCAAGCGCACCTCCACCTCCGGAGGCAGCTGGGCCTCTGCTTTCAGGGGGCTTGACTGTTTGGAGCTCCGACCCCACCACCCCAGCTGTAGTGCTATTAATTACTTATGTGTGTGGCCCTTCTAGCCATGGTCTTGTAACTTTCACCCAGGTGGTTGTGTGATGGGGTAATTGTGACCCGCCAAGAGGATTGGTCAATTTTGCCTTAAAAGAGAGCCAATTTCAGGTTAGAGAGGGAGAGCCCACCCCCCCATCAAGGAAGGAGAGACCCAGAAACAGAGACCCAGCAGCAGGCGGCTCATGGGGCTACCTGGCCCATGGAGAGAGAAAGCTGAGAGCCTTTGGGCAGAGACTGAGGGCCAAGGAGAGGCATGCCTGCAAGCACAGCTGGGGAGAGGCTGCCCTGATCCCTGATGAAAGAACTGTATCCTGAGTGATCTTCAGCCTGAACTGTATCTGTTACTTCCCTAATAAACCCCATAATAGTGAGTATGGTCTATGAGTTCTGTGTGGCCACTGCAGTGAATTATGGCACCCAGCAGAGAAGTAGAGAGCGCAGTGGGAGGAACAGAGTCAGAACTGGTAGAGACTGTGGACAGAGGAGGCGTGTCTGACCTCCACCTTGCAGGAATCAGCCTTGGGCTGTTGATCATGGTTCTCCTTCTCCATCTAGGAGTTGGAGGAGCTCAGACCCTCACCTTCCACCGGATCTTAAGGAAAACCGACCAGGAGACCACTGCCCCCCCCCCCCCGCAAACATTTGGCTGCCACGGCCCTGGGGGAGAGGCTGCGTCTGTGGCGTGGGTTTGGTTGGTTTGCGGCCCAGGCCCAGTGGCACATGCGCAGGCTTGTGACCTCAGGCCGATGCAGGAGGCCCTACCCAGGCCAAGAGAGCCCCGGTCCCCCAGGCCTATCTGGGTGGAGAAGATGGCATCCCTGCCCACACTGGGGCTTCCACCCAGGGCCCAGGGCAAGTGGGGGCACACTATCCCCAGAGGGCCCCAGTGGACACATCAAAGTCCCACATGTCTGGGGACCAGACCAATGTGGTGGCGCCAGGGACGTCCCCACAGCAGGGAGACCCCCACCCAGACCCACAGCCACCTCTCCAAGCCCCAAAGGTACACAGCACTCCCAGGGGTGTGTCCAGGAGATGAGGTATCTTTCACCCCCTCCAAGGAGTGGAGCCCTGGGCACCCATCTCGAGCTTGGCAGCCACCCAGCTCCCCCTGCCTCTCTGGAATAAGCCCACTGCCTGTCTTCCCACCTCTCGCCTCCCTTCCCAGGCCTCCTCCTTCTCCCTTATGGTGGGACAGGGAGGTGGCTGCCCATTCCCTGCAAGTGGTCCCTGCAGACCCAGTCCCCCACTCTCTCCCTCACCCGGAGAGAGGGATCATGCCTTGGGGGGGAGATAAGGGGGCTACTGCCTGCCCTGATGCAGGATTTGGGTTCAGCACCTGGGGCCGACCCATATGAGCCATGTGGCCCTGGAGAGCTACTTCCTCCACCGGTGGGCAGGAGTCTCCCTCTGCCGGGGGTCCTGAGCCCTGGCTAAACACAGGGCCCAGCTGTACCTTGACGTGGCTTTATGGTGCCCTGTGTACAGAGTGTGGCCTTAGAAAGGTGGCTTTCCTGCAGCAAAGCAGGCTGACTAAATCCCACAGGGCTGCTGCACCGGCTGGCTCTTCCAGACTGAAGGGAAGCCCCAGGAAGAGGTCCAAGGAAGCAGGGACAAGCACACCCAGACCTGGTATTGGAGGCACTGAGACAGATGCTGTTGGTGACCAGTTTCCAGCTTTTAAGGAGAGAGCCGTGAAGCTGCCTTTGGCTGGGGAGCCAGGAAGGATGGGAGGAAGGGCAGCTTGAGGAGCCCAAGAGAGCAGATAGGCCCAGGGATGAGTGCCCTGCAGCTGCTGTAACTAACCGCCACAAAGCTGGAGGCTTCCAACAGTTCTGGAGGTCACAAGTTCAAAATCAACATCACTGGTCCAAACTCAAGGTGATCCATGGGGCCATACTCACTCCAGATGCTCTTGGGAAAATTCTCCTTGCCTCTTCCAGCTTCTGGTGGCCCCAGGTGTCCTTGGTTTGTGGCCATATCACTCCAACTCTGCCTCCTCCTCCTCCTCTGTGTGTGTAAAGTGTCCCTCACCCTCCTTCTTATAGGGACACGTGATGGCATAATAGGGTCGCTATGAGTCGTAATTGACTCAACAGCAACGGGTTTGGCTTTTTGGGTTGGATAGAGTCTCAGTCGGAATCAACTCAACGGCAGCTGATCTCCCCATCTCGAGACCCTTAATTTATTTCCATCTGCAGAGACCCTTTTCCCTGGAACAAGAATGTGGACATGTCACGGGGACCATTATCCCTGAAGCATTGCAGAGGATGAGAGCTGAGGAGAAAGGACAGGTCTGGAAGCCCCGAAGAAGCTGGGGGGCTGCAGTGAGCACAGGGGGCCTGAGCTGAAGAGTGTGGGTGAAGGTGAAAGAAGGGGTGCTTGGTAGGGAGATGGGAACATCAAACACCGTCCTGGATGCCGTCTGCGAGGCTACAGTGAGGACCGCGAGCTGGCTTTTATTCCTTCGGTTGTCGGATTCTACCCAAGCCCCCGTCTCCTACACGCCAGATGGGCTCAGAGGCGTCTGGAGGCAGGAGCATGCATGTGGGAATGCTCGTTTGGAGAGTCAGAAAAACGAGAAGGACATGGTCTCCAGGAGTGCCAGCTGCAAGAGGGATGCCAGCAGGACCCTCTGTGGCAGGGGAGAAGCCTCCCCACCAGCTTGTTGGTTCGGGAGGCCACAGCCCGGAAGACAGGGACAGCTGGGCCTCTGGTCTGGGCTCTAGGATGCTGGAGCCCTGCATGGCCACCCAGTGAGATTTCACACCCCTCATCTGGCACCAGAGAGGGGCATGGGGGCGTGGTCAGGACGCAAGCAGGGCCCATGTGCCCTGGGCTGAAAGGCAGACAGGGGAGCCCCCTCCTTACAATAGGGTGGCTGATCTGGGGATGACAGGTCTAGACAGCTCAGAGATCCTGATGTCTGAGCCCCACTCCGGGCCTGTGGGGGCCCCCAGCTCACCCTCCCCCTCGTCCTGGGCACACCCCCCCACAACCTCCTCTGTTCCTCCCCTCTTCTAATTTCTCCCGGAGCTGGGAACGGGTGACAGGCAGCTCTGGGCTTTCTGTCCAGAAAATCCTCCCCACCAGACACCTTAGAAGAGCTGAAATTGGAGGCTAGGAGTTGGTCCAGGGCTGGCCCAGCTAGGATGGCAGGAGGGCCGGGGGGCTGAGATCACCAGGCCTCCTGACCAATCAGCTCCCCTAAAAGTGCCCAGGGCTTGTCCCTTGTCTCTGATGACATTCTCCTGCCTCCAGCTGCCCTCTTGCAGAGCTGGGCAGCTGCCTGCTGCATCCTAGCCTGAGTCTGTGCCTGGGGCCCCCCTAGGGGCACAGGGTCCCTGCCCAGGATTCTGCCGCTGCTTCTAGAGGAGTAGCAGGACCAGTGATGCCTCACAAAGCACCGTCCACAGAGACTCCACAGTGATGGCTGTCACTCCCACACAGCCTGTCCTCACGAGGGTCACGGCCAAAGGCCAAGGGTGGGAGCTGGGTGCTGGACCGTTGTTTGGCTAACATGTGTCCTAATGGGTCTCTTCCCTAATTTCAAAGCCAGCGGTGGACAGTTTCTGAAGCTGTGGCTCCCCCACCACAGGACTGGTCAACAGGAAGCAGCCAGAGGTTATGACCTGGCTGAGCCAGAGCCTCATGGGGCAGGGGGACAGCTGTCACCCCTCATGCAGCTCCTGCCCGGAGCAGGGGTGTGGGAGGCGCTGTCACATGAACAGATCAATTCGGCACAGAGCTGGGGTGCGGGCGTTGGCCCGAAGGGGCTGTGCACCTCCAAGAGGCTTGGGGGCGCCAGTGACACAACCTCGCCCTAACCACACCCCACCCCAGGCCCTGTGGTGCCTCCTGGCCTTGGAGGCCACCCCCGATCTGCTGCTCCTCACCTGGCCAGCAGACAGCAGCAGCGCCCCAAGAAAGATGAAATGGCTGACCAGGCCTGTTGTGGGCCCAGAAGTCCATTCAGACTCACAGCTGCCCTATATAAGAGAACGCCGCCCTAAAGGGTTTCCTAGGCCTGAGGGTCATAAACAGCACCTGAGGCGCACCTGATTGGGGCATCTGCACCAATACTTTTACTGGTATTTTTACTTTGACAGTGATGACTGGGCCCACCACAATGACAAAATATCTCACACTTGGGCAGCATCTAACATTTTCAGAGAGATTTCACATTTATTTTTCCTTTTTACCTTTTAACCTTTTATGTTTCCTTTTAAACTCTTTATGGTGACCAGAGCTGGGATAAAAATCAGTTGCCATGAAGTCAATTCTGATGCCTGGGGGCCCCACTCGTGTCAGAGCAGAGCTGTGCTCCAAAGGGTCTCCAATGGCTGGTTTTTCAGAGGTAGAGCACCAGGCCTTTCTTCCGCGGCACCTCTGGATGGACTTGAACCTCCAGCCTTTCCATGAGCAGCCAAGTGTGTTAACCGTTTGCACTTCCCAGGGACTCCAGGGCTGGGACAGTTATTCTTGTTTATCAAGGATGAATAAACAAACTCAGAGAGCATGGAAGTTGACTCAGGATCTTCCAACCCAGAGAAGCAGGAACTGGAACCATGTCTGAGGCTCCGCCCAGACCTCCCCTTGTCCCCAGGGAAGATGAGCTTCTGCAGCTCCACTTGGTGGCCCAGCTTCTTCTTCAAGCTCATGGGACGTGGATCGACTGGGGCACAGATTCCCCATAACTGCACACTCAGACTGCAGCTTAGAGCTCAGAGGACCAGGACACTCTCGGGAACCGTCACTGTCCACCCTCCGCTCAAGTTGCAAGGGTTGCATCCTCACATGTTTTGTTTTCCATCCATTTTGTTATACCGTTTGTTTGGGTTGATCAACCTGAGATACAGTGGATGTCCCCGGGGATCCATCACCCCACGTTCTTGGGTGCTTTGAGCATTACAATTCCGTGTCTCTGAGGCAGATCCTCTCTCCAGGGCAAAAAGTTAAGCGTTAATTATAATCGAGGGGCTGCCGTGTAGCGGTTCCCCAAGTAAGAAAAGATGAAGGTGCACGTTACAGCGCCTCCCTGGGGGCTGGGGGAGCCCTTTCTTCCTGGAACTGGCAGCTGCTGCAGCATCTAGGATTCATCTTATCAGTCAAACTGACACTTTCTCTCAGGAGAAAATAAGTGGCTCATACTGTCAAGGAGACTTTGATGCACGAAAACCTTTTTTCAATGTACGGGATTTCTCAGTTACTGAGATAAATGGGGGGAGATTCGACATTTATTGTGCATAATTTAAATTCAAGTAGGCTCATAGCGAAGGAGAATTACGAGACACTCTGAACTTTGCCTGTGATTCCAATTCTGTTCCATCGCTGACACAGGGTTCTGAGTGGCTTTCGATCTGCCTTCATTTCTGTCATTTAGAGGGGAAAAAATACAGTGTGGAATATCATGAATCTGTTTTTTTTATTTTGAAATTAAATAAAATTATCCCTATGTATGAAAATGAGCAAGTATTTTTCACACTTTTAAATATCAATTTAGAATGAGAAACATCAGGTGGCTGACAAAGTTCCAAAATACCGGCAACGCCCAGGTGCAGGGGAAGGTGGAGTTTCGAGAGGAAAGGTTGTCCCTGTCGGTGTTTTCAGATTCCTCACAGACCCGCTGCCCATGACACACGTGGAGCTTGGTCATCTGGACTCCCGTGGCCTCACTCTGCCCCTCAGTTGCTCCAAAGGGGAGAGAGAAGCAAGCAGTTCTGTCTGTGCATGGTTGGGGTGGTGGAGGGAAATCCGGGGTGCCCTGTAAGCATGGGGTACCTCCATGCTTAGCCCGGCCACGCTAACGGGGAGGGCCTCTGAGACTTCTCTGTTGTCTGTGATGCCCAGCTATCCCTGGTCCGGGAGAAGAGTCTGGAATTTGTCTCCATCTTCAATACTGCCTATAGTGGGGTAAATGATGGCCCCCCGGAGGATATGTTCACATCCTAGCCCCCTAGTCCCCAGAACCTGTGAGTGTTGCCTTGTTTGGAAAAAGAGTCTTTGCAGACGTGATTAAGTTACGGATCTCAAGATGAGATCATTCTGGATTATCCAAAACCAAAAAAAAAAAAAAACCGTTGCCCTTGAGTCGATTCTGTAGGACCCTATGGGACAGAGTAGAACTGCTTTGTAGGGTTTCGAAGGAGCAGATGGTGGATTTGAACTTCCAACCTTTTGGTTAGCGCCCTCACTGCCTCCTCCCCCGACCTCAGATTGGAACCTCTGCTCAGCCTTGCTGACCCAGCTCCAATCCCCTCTGCCCACAGCTCCTGGTGCAGCTGCTGGCCCTGCCTGGGTGCGGTGCACAGCCTGCCTGGTTGCCCCTTGAATGGCTTGCTGGGCCCCCTTGGCCTCCCCAGGGCTTGGCGTGTGTCGACACACGACATGACCCACCTTCCCAAGAGGACTACGTGATGAAAAGGATCCATATACAAAGCATAGGGCCCGACAGAGAAGCCGTCCCTGACGCCACCGTGAGTGAAGCAAACCTGCCCTTGGGCAGCTCCGGGGTGACACTGCCTCCTTCTGTCCCCTTCAGGGTCACACGCCAAAGGGGCATCACTTGCTTAGAGGCTCTCGGCTTCCCTGAAAATACATGAACATTGCCATGAAAAGGGTCCCATTTTTACTGCCCCTCCCTGCAGGCCCAGGCTGTCTTCCCCAACCCTGTAAAGGTCCTTCACCAGGGAGGCTGAGCAAAGGACATGGCCCAGCAGGGGAAGAGCCAGGATGGTGCCCACCCAGGTTAGGTGCTGCCACTGAGGCCACCCTGCAGCCCCAGGCCACTCCCTGCAGAGATCCTGATTCATCCCTAAATCCAAGCCTCCTGCCCACCCCTCAGTGGGAAAGATGCCCCAGTCTTTCAGCCATGCACTGACCCCTCCCTGGAGCCCACCTACCTGCTGCACCTGGGGGGGTGGAGCGGGGAGTAGGGTTGAGGGGTAATTCCCAGGAAGGGGCCCTTTGCCACAGGTTTCAGAAGATACGTGGGACAGTTTGTGTCACAACACAGCAGTGACTAGAAGTCAGTTGTCTTATGAGCCCCACACCACTCGGAGCCCAGTTTTTACAGAGCCTGACTCTGCTCCCCTTCCTTGAAAGGTCTGCACTGTTACTGGGAAGACAAGGCGGCGTGAGTCACGTGAAAGGCCACACCTCCCTGTGACAGGGGCCACCGAGTCACCTTGGGATACTGGAAGCCCCTCTGTGCTCAGTTTTATTTTAAGGGCCGCAGCCCTCCACCCTGTCTCTGCCCTGCTGGAGACCATCTTAGCCAGCGAGGATTTGACTCTATCCCAAAGTTCGGCAATCACCCACACCACCAGTGACAACAGCAGGTGATTATCGAGGGCTCTCCACAACCATCTGAGCTGCACCAGGTGGCCCATTTTCCAGATGGGAAAAGTGAGACCCCGAGAGGGGCAGGTCACAGAGTTGGTGAGGAGTAGAGCTGAGGTCTGCCCGGCTCACCGTCTGTGTTCATAGTCCAGGCGCTGTGTCTCAGACATCTCTCCACGTGGTAGTGAGACACATGACAACAAGGCCCTGCACTCAGGACCCTGCGTTCAGGACCCTTAGTTCAGGACCATGTGTTCAGGACCCTGTGTTCAGCACCCTGCGTCCAGGACCCTGCGGTAGGGACCCTGCATTCGGGACCCTGCACTTGGGACCCTGCACTCGGGACCCCGCATTCAGGACCCTGCATTCAGGACCCTGTGTCCAGGTACCGTGCGTTAAGGGTGCTTAGACTCCAGTGCTCTGAGGCCAGCAGGGCCCAGCTTGTGAGAGTTGAATGCGGATTGCCCCCATCTCTTCCCAACTCTGTGCTCAGCTACATCACATTGGTGGCTTGTAATTGGCCGTGCTGAGTATTTACACCACGGAAAGTGGCAAACAACACATCAGGGCTCAGTTCTTTCTTCTAGAGAGTCAGTTCCCAGCACACCACTCTTATTTACAAAATCCATATCATTCGATTTGTGTTGTCTTCATGTAAAAATATAGAATACTGTGTGTATCCACACACACATCACACATATGCACACATACTCACACAAGACACACACATGTACACACACCCTACCTACACTCACACACATAGGACACACATGCACACACACATACACACATATACACTCACAAACACACGTGCATACACACACCACACACGCAGAACACACACCTACTCATTCACACACTTGTGCACACAGACGCACACATATACATGTACCACACACACCACACACACTCACACAGAGACACATACCACATGGCAGAAGGGATTATTTTAATTACAGCTATCTTTTTTTTTTTTTCCCTAAATGTTCAAAATGTGCAGCTGTCATTGGAGAAGGGAACGCTGAGCAGCCCTATGTTGGCTGGCATCCCCAGGCCCCTCAGAGCTCCGGTCAGACTGGCTTAGACCTCAGTTCCACAGATGGGACACTGACATGGCCCCACGCCTCCTTTCAAGTCTCACAGCTTCCTCTTCAAGTTCTCGCCACCAAGACCCTGCTTCACCTGAGAGACTTGTTCCCCCCACATCCTCACCCGTTCTGGGCCCTCCACAGGTTTGTACAGGAAATTCATTCATTTCCTGCATCTGGGAGGGGTCGTGGGTGGGGGTTCCACTTTCTCACTGCCTTATCTCACTCCCTGGATCCTTCCCCTCCAGATGCTCACCAGTCCCTCCCTTGATCATGCTGGATATCTCGATCCACACCCAGCTCCTGGACTCTCACCTTCTCCCCTGGCACCTGGGACTTTTCCCGAGAAGCACAATTGCCTCCTGGGAGGCCCCCGGGGTGGCCGTTACCAAAAAGCACGGTCCACTTCCTGACAGCCGCACTGGCTTCCCTCCGTTTTCTTGTTTTCTCATTCATAGTTCATCAAATAAAAATCCCCAGTGGGACGTGGGACGTGGGACGTCTCCAACAGCTGCAACCGAAGCTTCATTCAAACAGGACTGCGTCTGATGTACTCCGAAGATTCTCTAAGTCTCAGGGGGACCCAGAGCCTCCCACAACGGGTCTGGAGGGGACCGTGCCACCACCCAAGACACTCGCTGCCATGCTGGACTCCCTGGGCTCCAGGCCCCTGATCCACAAAGGACTTGAGTCCTGCTCAGAGCTGAGCCTGGAGCTAAAATTAAACACACCTGAGGCCCAGGCACACTGCGACAGAACACTGAATCGAGGTTCCTCTGGACTGGAGGAGGGAGGAGGGCACCCACAGGACTCAGGAGGGGTGGGAAGGCTGTAAGGAAGGAGAAGGGGGATAAGTGGACTGAGAAGAAAACAGAGGGTAGACAACCTTGAAGTTGGTGCCAAAAGCAACCACAACAGACACTGAGGAGAGAGGGTGGTGGGAGCGGCATGGGGGTGGAGGAGATAGGGTGGGGAGAAGGGGAGAGAGGAGAGAGAAGGGGAGAGAGGAGAGAGAAGGGGAGGGGGAGGTGGGGGAGCAGGAGGAAGGAGTTAGGGTAGGGGGAGGGGGAGAGAAGGTGAGGAGGGGGAGAGGGGGAGGGGGCCGGGAAGGGGAGAAAAGAGACAGGGTGGGGGAAGGGGAAAGAGGGGGGAGGGGGAGGGGAAGGGGAGGGTGGGGGAGAGAAGAGTTGGGGAGAGGGGAGGGGGAGGGGAGGGCGAGATGCGGGAGAGAGGAGATAGGGTGGGGGAGGGGGAGGGCGGGGGGGCAGGGGGGTGGGGAAACACCCAGCACCTCATCGACAGTCACAGGAGACTTCTGCAGGTGGTCTGTCAGGTCAGCGAAGGCGTTGCTGCTGAGAGGAAGAAGGAACACCGCAAAGCACTGGCGTCACAGAGAGGCCTGTAGTCCAACACTGAAACGTATTCACTTTCCTTTTATTATTTTATTGTGGTAGAACGCGTACAACAAAACATGTGCCTTTCAGCCATCTTCGAGTGGACAATTCTGTGACATTAGTTAAGTTCACCACGTTGTGTATCACCACTATAATTTTTCTTTTAAAATGATGTTATAAAAATAAAAACAAAAATGACACTCTGTCCTTAAAATCTGTGAGAATCGCCCTGGCCACACCATGTGTGCAGATGCTGGGTTTCCACTACCTCTACAGGTACACAGGTCATGGTAAGTACCAGCCACGGCCCGCGACACAGGCCTGGCCCAGGGCTGACAGGTGCCTGTCCTGACAATGCTGATGAGCACTGGGGTTCCTCCAGCAACCCCTCTCTGCAAGCATCTTCACTCAGAGCTGCGTTTGTACAAAAACATGGAAAGAAGGCTTCTGGCTTACAGAGCATTTGACATCAGCAAAACATCACCATCAGCAGGCAGGGTAAATACAATGAACTCAAAGTTCTGTTTTTCCGGAATGGTATTCTGGGCCCTCCGTCTATGTTCTGACACTTCTCATTGGATAAAGCATGTGATGTGGTCAGGGACGGATTACCAGGAAGCACATATGCACCAGGTTTGCACTGAACAAGTTACGTATGCAAGAGCTTAATTGCATTGGCTTGCTAATCTGTGGTGAGCAATTTCACCTGGGTTTCACCGGGTCTTTGATGTGGTTGGGGACAGGGGAAATTGTGCACTGCAGATTGGTGGGAAGGCACAATTGGGCCCGGGCTTCTTGGGTAACCCTGCCCTGAATGGGGTTCTAACATTCAGTCTACCCTGCAGGCTGGCGGGACACCCAGAAAGGGGCTCCTCCCTGAAGGAACTTATTGAGTCCACAGCGTTCAGAGAAGACAAAGTAGCCATTGACAGGCTGTGCGGTGGGGGGATAGCCCCACTGTGGGCAGGGGCTATCTCGGGCCAAGAGCCACCTGGGTTGGGTCAGAGCTAGGCTACGTTGACCAAGACACACTAGCTCCCTGCTCAGCTCAGAGCTCATCGTCCAGGGAAATAAATTCTGCAATGGAGGAATGATTACTAAAAGTACCCAGGATGGGAGGGGGTGAGCACTATACCAAGTAAGAGCTGGGGAGGTGGTAAAAATGCAGTGTGGAGTGATGGAGAAAACCAGCTGCCGTTGAATCAACAACTCCAACTCCTGGTGACTCCATGTGTGTCAGGGTAGCACTGTGCTCCATAGGGTTTTCAATGCAGACTTTTTGAAAGTCAGTTGTCAGGTCTTTCTTCCAAGGTGCCTCCGGATGGACACTAACTTTTGGTTAGCAGCTGATCATATTATCATTTGCACCACCCAGGGACTCCGTCCAGGGAAAAGGTGTAAGATTTGCAGCCTGGCTCCAGCACACAGACAACACTCGACTTCCTTATCTATAAAATGGGGATGGAGAGAGCACATTAAACACTTCCTGTTCTGATGGCCACAGGATTACCTGGGGCACTTACGTGGGCTGAGCCCAACTACCCCCTAGTCTTGTTTCCCACAGCTCCTTCCTCATCTGCCAGGTAATGCCCATGGAAGGGATATCAGAATGGTGGAGATGGAAACACCTATCGCTTCGATGATGCAAACTGCAGAAACAGAAGCTGAATGGAAACTTGGCAGGTGAATAGGCAATTTGGACAAGGATAAGAATTACATCGGACTTCTCTTCAGAAATCATGCAAGCACAAAGAGTACAATAAAATATTTTAAGTGTTGAAAGAAACAAACCTTCAACTAGAATTTTGTATCCAGTGTAATTATCTTTCAAAAGTGAAGGACAAACATAGACCAGTGGAACAGAATTGGGAGCCTAGACATAAATCCATCCACCTACAGCCAGCTGATCTTTGACAGGGGACCAACATCCATTAACTGGGGAAAAGACAGTCTTTAACAAATGGTGCTGGCAAAACTGGATGTCCATCTTTAAAAAAAAAAAAAAGAAAAGAAACAGAACCCATACCTCATACCATACACAAAAACTAATGCAAAATGGATCAAAGACCTAAACATAAAGCCTGAAATGATAAAGATCACGGAAGAAAAAAACAGGGACAACGCTAGGAGCCCTACTACATGGCATAAATACAATACAAGCCATAACTAACAACGCACAACACCAGGAGAGAAATTAGATAACTGGTTGTTGCTGTTGTTGTTAGGTGCCCTAGAGTTGGTTCCGACTCATAACGACCTCATGTACAACAGAACAAAACACTGCTGGTCCTGTGCCATCCTCACAATCGTCGTCATGACTGAGCCCATTGCTGCAGCCACTCTACCAACCATCTCGTTGAGGGTCTTTCTCTTTTTCACTGACTCTCTACCAAGTATGATGTCCTTCTCCAGGTAACACGTTCAAAGTATGGGAGATGAAGTCTTGCCATCCTTGTATCTAATGAGCATTCTGGTTGTACTTCTTCCAAAACAGATCTGTTGGTTCTTTTGCCAGTCCATGATATATTCAATATTCTTCGCCAGCACCATAACTCGAAGGCATCGATTCTTCTTTGATCTTCCTTATTCATCATCCAGCTTTCACATGCATATGAGGCGATTGAAAACAACATGGCTTGAGTCAAGTGCACCTTAGTCTTTAAAGCAATATCTTTGCCTTTTAACACTGTAAAGTGATCTTTTGCAGCAGATTTGCCCAGTGCAACGTGTCTTTTGATTTCTTTACTGGTGCTTCCACGGGTGTTGATTGTGGATCCAAATAAAATGAAATCCTTGACAGCTTCCATCTTTTCTCCATTTATGATGATGTTTTTTTTGTTTATAGGTTGAGCTGTGAGGATTTGTGTTGTTTGAAAGTGTCATTCAAAGGCAAAGAAACCAAACCTGTTGCTGTCGAGTCGACTCCGATTCATGGCAGCCCCACGTGTGTCACAGTGAAACTGCTCCATAGTTTTCAGGACTGTGACCTTTCGGAAGCAGACCACTAGGCCTTTCTTCTGAAGCACCTCCGGCTGGGTTCAAACCACCAACTTTCTGTTAGTACAGGGCTTCACCACTTGCACCGCCCAGGACTCCTAAGCTGTTCATGGTATTCCTTTTGTTATCCTTTTGATGTCCTCCCTCTTTCCCTTCCTTCCTCCCTTCTCTTCCTTCCCTACCCTCCTCTCCCCTTCCTTCCTTTCCTCCTCTCCTTCTTTTCCGCCTTTCTTTCCTTCCTTCCTCCCTACCCCTCCCCTCCTCTTCCTTTTCTCCCTGCCTTTCTTTCTTCATCTTCTGGAGAAAAACACTGGATCTGATCCTTTTGGGGAGGAGTAAGGGAAAAAGGGGAATGAAGGACTTGTAGTGCTCACTCAGGCAGCGAGGATCCAGCTGGGTGTGCTCTGGGGATCACAGGCTGAGGGTGAATGTCTGTGGACCCAGTGGCTCTGACCTCACCAGCCCACAGGACATGCAGTCCAGGATGCCCTTGCCAGAACGAGTTTCTCGATCCGGTTAATGTTAGATGGGATGATGACATGCATCACTGATAGGATAATTGGAGACAACCCCGAGTTTGCTACTAAATCTGAACGTGAGAATGACCCACATTTGACATTTTAGATGACATTCAGTAACTGAAGTCTAAATAAAGCAAAGAAAGATTTTTTTTAAGTTATGTAGGGAAGAGCAATTAATAGGATCTGCTCCCTCTGTGATTTTTTTCATACTTTTCAGATACAAGGTTCTTTTCTGGCTTGATGAAAAATTAGATAAACAGTAAGTTAGACTTTTTAAAAATCAACTTTTATCAATGTGTGATCCACATGCGTACAATATAATGGACCCAATTTAAGTGTGTGGCTTCATGAGTTTTGACAATGGCGTACACCTGTGACCACTGCTCCAGTGAAGACATACAACATTCCCCTGGCTCCAGTGAAGACATACAACATCCCCCTGGCTCCAGTGAAGACATACAACATTCCCCTGGCTCCAGTGAAGACATACAACATTCCCCTGGCTCCAGTGAAGACATACAACATCCCCCTGGCTCCAGTGAAGACATACAACATCCCCCTGGCTCCAGTGAAGACATACAACATTCCCCTGGCTCCAGTGAAGACATACAACATTCCCCTGGCTCCAGTGAAGACATACAACATCCCCCTGGCTCCAGTGAAGACATACAACATTCCCCTGGCTCCAGTGAAGACATACAACATCCCCCTGGCTCCAGTGAAGACATACAACATTCCCCTGGCTCCAGTGAAGACATACAACATCCCCCTGGCTCCAGTGAAGACATACAACATCCCCCTGGCTCCAGTGAAGACATACAACATCCCCCTGGCTCCAGTGAAGACATACAACATTCCCCTGGCTCCAGTGAAGACATACAACATTCCCCTGGCTCCAGTGAAGACATACAACATTCCCCTGGCTCCAGTGAAGACATACAACATTCCCCTGGCTCCAGTGAAGACATACAACATCCCCCTGGCTCCAGTGAAGACATACAACATCCCCCTGGCTCCAGTGAAGACATACAACATCCCCCTGGCTCCAGTGAAGACATACAACATCCCCCTGGCTCCAGAAGGGTATCTCTTGCTCTTTCACAATCAGCCTCCTCCCACAACCATGTTTTTTCCTGTCTCCATATTATAAGCGATCTAAACGGAGGCTCAGCAGTCAGACTGTTTAAAAAATAATTTTTTTTCATCTAGTAGATTCTGACTCCTGGTGACATCATGGAGAGGAAGGAGTCGCCGGATGGGTGACACAAACGGTCAAACGCTCGATGACTAACTGAGATATTGGCAGTTTGCACCCACCCAGAGGCACCTCAGAAGACAGGCCTGGTGATCTGTTTCCAAAAGGTCACATCCTAGAAAACTCTATGGAGCAGTTCTACCCTGCACGCACGGGGTGGCCGTGGTCGGAATCACCATTTACAGCACGTACTCTTTTGTGTCTAGTTCCTTTTGTTCAGCATTGTATTTCTGAGATTCGCCCCTGTCGCTCTTAGGAGTAATTTGTTCTTTTTCGTTACTAAATAGTATTCCGTTGTGTGAGTACAGTACACTAGACTCTAATACACACCAGACACTTCACAACTCGCGATGAGCTCTAAAAATTATGATAAGGAAAAAGAAAACTGTCTTGCAATACCCAAGACTTGTCAACACCAATTAGAATGCAAACAGTGAAATTCACAGAGATATTTAAAGCTCTTTATTATCACAGAAAAGAAGAGTTAAAACTTCTTGCAGGCCAGCTGACGCAGGGTGGGTCCCAAGGAAGACAGCTCACTATTGTCAGGAATATGCTACTTCTGTGGACCACACCTTGTCTTTTAATGTAATTTAATGGTAGCCAATACGTGAAAGAACACATCTGAACCAAGTTATCTTGCCATCATTTGAAAAGACTTATCTTTCCACACATAATGGTAAAACGGAACAAAAAATAGTAAACCAGTTACCGTGGCGTCCACTCCGGCCCACGGTGACCCACGCGTGTCAGAGTAGAACTGTGCTCCACAGGGTTTTCAGTGGCCGATTTTTTGCAAGTAGATCCCCTGATCTTTCTCCCGAGGCACCTCTGGGTGGACTGGAACCTCCAACCGTTTGATTACAAGTGAATGCGTTGGCCCTTTGCACCACCCAGGGACTCCTTCCATACACAAAGCAATTACACAGAAGACAGTCTGATAGCTGGCCAACGTTTCAGTTGCGGTCACCGTCAGGCTGGACAAATCTGCACATAAAAAGGGGAGATTATGGCGCCTTGTCTCTGCTTCTCCTGACAAGGTTCCCGAAGGGCTGTGGTGCTCACTGCCCCCACCACCGCCCCCCCCCCCCCGGCAGCTGCTCTGGGCTTCTGGGCTCCTACCGGGGAAGCTAAGGTCCACCCTGCAGCCTGTCTGATGCCACCCGCCTGCAGCACTGGAGAGCCACAGCTCCCATCCCGTCCCTGGCTCCCCGCCCAGCTCCAGGAAGGCTGCTCCTCTGTCCTCCATTCTCTGTTCCCACACCCTTCCGGACTCTGACCTCGGTTCTCTTCCCCATCCACCCCCGTTCCTGGTGATCTCACCATTCCAGCCTCAAGATGCTGCTGACCCTGAGTTCACACTCCAGCCCCAACCTCCCTGTGATCCCGGCTCGGATGTCTAGCTGCCTTTGCCACCACTCCCTCAGCTGATGGCCACCCCTGGGCCTGTACTGCCACACTGCTCCTTCTGTGGTCCTTCCCTCCTCGAGCTAGGGCTGCAGACCCCAGGAGTGCAGTGGTCCCTCGGTCCCTTCTTCCTCTACATCCATCCCACCTGCACGCCCACCCAAAGCCCTGCCTTGGCAACACTGCGGCTCTGAAATCCAACCGTTCTCACCGTTCTCACTTCACACCCACGTCCACACCCCTCATCACCTTGCCTGGACCCGGCAGTGGTCCCTCACGGGTCTCCTTGCCTTGGCCCTGGAGTCCCTCCTTCTGTTCTCAGCACGGCAGCCACAGTGGCCTGTTACAGCCCCATCGGTCACCACCCTCCCCTCCTCATCACCCCCATAGGGTCCCCCACCCATCAGAATCCTTGAATGGGCCCACATGGGCACACCCTCCATTCTCCTCGCCTTACCTCCCTGTCTTCACGTCTACCTCGTCTCCCTTCACCCACTTTGCTCCCCCACCCCCGGCCTCCTGCCTTGCTGCTCCTTGCTTGTTGCCAGATGCACGCTGCCCCAGGGCCATTGCACCCGCTGTTTCCACCTCCTGGCACAACCTTTCCCAGATATTGCACGGCTGGCTCCCTCAACCCCTCATGGTCCTCCTCATCATTCAGTTTAAAATTGCAAGTTCTCCCCACACACACCCCAAATATACGCCCTTTGCCCGATCTCTACCTTATTTTTCTATCTAGCACCATGTGACTTATTACATAACTTGCTCTTGTTGTCGCCGGAATCCCTGTCTGAAATATAAGCTGGGGAGGTCAGACTCTCTGCCCCCGCCGCACCCTGGCAGCTGGAGCAGGGCGTGGCCATCAATAACCGTTCCTTCAGTGAACGGAGACTCTAGGTCCTTGTTTCTCCTGATTTGGAGCATTGTCTTCTAACTGTGCAATGCGACCACCGCCAACTCTGCAACATCACTGATACGAGTTAGGACTCAGATACCGGTGAAACCCATAAATGAATGGGTAATCTCTCGGATACCAGAGAAAACAAACCCACAAACGAAGAAGAGGCCAGCCACGTTGTATTTCAAACCAAAGGTTTTCATCAAAGTGTCTCCCTAGGTAGCTCCAAGAATCCCTGAGCCGCCGACTTCACAGACACAGGCGAACTCGGCACGGGGTTCTGGCCGCGAACCTGCGGACTCGCCGCGCGGGCCGGGAAGCCCCACCCGTCCGGACATCGCCGTGCCTAGTGCGCCCCTGTTGGCTCCTTCCATTGGCCGAGGCTCCAAGGGGCGGGCCAGAGCAGCACTCAGGCCTCGCCCACCCCTGCCCGGAGGCCACGCCCACCCACCCCCAGACAGCCCTGCGCCGAGCGCGCCCCCATTGGCTGCTCCGCGGCAGGGCTCGCAAAAGGGCGGTGCTCCAATTGGTCGAGGTCCGAGGGGCGGGGCTCAGACTGGCGGTGGGGCACGCCTGAGAGCGAGGCTGAGTCAGCACTGGAAGTCGAGTGTCCACCCTGCTTTCGAAGCCTGTCCACTGGGTGCTTCGGGGTCGCCGCTTCGAGCCCTCTACACCCTCCCTGAGAGCGGCCCCGCAAGTGTTCTTCCAAGGAGCTCCGGACACCCGCCGGCCCGGCGCTCCTCCTGCGTCCCTAAACCGTCTCCTCCCGACCGCGGGTCATGGGGCGGGGAGCGGCTCCGGGCGCGCGACGGCGTCTCGCGCAGGCGCAGTCCACGCGGGGCGCGTCGCCGACAGCCCCCGGGCCGCACGCCAGCCTCGCCCCGCCCTCCCGGGACAGGCCCCGCCCCCGGCCCCGGCCCCTCTCACTGGAGGTGGAGGGATGACGTCATCGAGCGGGGCGACGGGCATTGGGCGCCATTTTGAAAAGGGAAAAAAAAAAATCACTGGCGGAGGCGACTGCCGGGCTGAGGTTCTCGGGAGGCGGTAGCGCGGCGGCTGCTCGTTCCGTGCGCGCAGTCGGCGCGGCATCGTCCGCCCGCCGCCGCCTCAGCGCCGGCCGCCTCGGCGATGGCAGGTGAGGGGCCGCGCGCCGGGGGCGGGACGGGCGGGGGCGGGGGCCGGGCCTGATGCCCCTCGTGTGTTTGCAGGAGCCGGGGGCGGCGGCTGCCCCGCGGGCGGCGGCGACTTCCAGTGGTGCTTCTCGCAGGTGAAGGGGGCCATCGACGAGGATGTGGCGGAAGGTAAGGCTCGGCCGGCCCGAGCGCAGCTCCTGGCGTGACGGGCACGTCCCGGCGCGCGGCCCCGCCTCGGCCTCCGCGCGGTCCCGCTGGTGCAGTGCCGCCCGAGCGGAATCGCGCCGGGCCCTGCAACCCGGGTCCGGGTCACTGTGCGCGCCTCCGGCCGCGGCCGCACCTCGGGCCCCGAGAGGGACCGGCCCGAGCACTTCCCGGGCCCCCGGCGCTCGCGGGCCTCGGAGGGCGGCCCAGGTACAGGCTGGGGCTCAGGCCGGAGAGGGGGACGGCAAGCCTGGAGGGGCCAGACCGGGGGGGGCGATAGAGCCGCGGGGGACGGGCCCGGGGCACAGGTCGAGGGGCGACAGAGCCGCGGGGGACGGGCCCGGGGCACAGGTCGAGGGGCGACAGAGCCGCGGGGGACGGGCCCGGGGCACAGGTCGAGGGGCGCAGACGTGCGGGTACAGGCCTGGGGCACGGGCTGGGGGGCGCAGACGCGGGGGGACGGGCCCGGGTTCAGGTCTGAGAGGGACAAGCCGGCACTCGCCCCGCTCCCCGGGACCACGCTCCCCTCTGCCTGGTGGCCATGGTGGCCTGAGGAGTCGCCCCGTGGGGACGGCTGCAGTGGGGCGCTGTTCTGTACGTGATGGTTTCTTGGTGCGCTCACGGATGTGTCATTTTTAATGGGATATTGGCTGAGAGGGGTTATGTAAGTAGCCTAAGGTCACAGACCGGGGGAGTGGCGGAGACTGGATGAGAACGGGGGTATTTTGAGCCCAGTTCTGGGTTCTTCCCAATGGAAGTGGCCCCCGCCTCCTGTATTTGGTGGAACTAAGAAAATAACTGCAGAAGTTGGGGACTCAGGATACTTAAAATCGGGGTGACTGTACTTGAGGATTAGGGACGGGGCCCACGGTTCTCTAGACCCCAGCGCAGTCTTTAATCTCTCTCTTTTTTTTGGCTCAGTTTCTTCCTCTCTAAGAAGAGAGTTGGTCTACTGGATTCTTAAGACTGCCTTCTAGGGTTCTAAAATTATTGAATTCTACCACCAATCTTGATGTCTGTTTCTTTTTCCCTTTTAGGTTTTAATCTCGAACCTTATGGCATTGCATTAAATTGGCTGGTGGTTTTTTCACAATAGTCTCAAGTGGGCTAAGGCTTAGAGTTTCAGGACTGGGTGGGAAACTCCGTAGGGTGTACCCTGCCTCTCTCAGCTTCCCATGAAGCCACATGTCATCTTAAAGGGAAAAATTGAGTGTAAAAATGATTTTTAGAGACTGAGAAGTTTAACATTTTAGGTTTAGAATAATAAACTTTTTTTGTTGTTCAGCCATCTTACTGAACATTGTGAGCCTTTCACTTTTCAAGAGTGAATTGTCATTGGCTGATGCTTTGCACCAAGTTCATCTTCCCTGCCCCAAGTAACCTTGGCTCTTCCTGTGCCCTTTACTCCCTCTGCCTGCTCCCTGTGCTTCTTCCTGGCAGTGTCTCCTTTGATGCATGACCCTTGGGGACATCTGCGAGCCTTGGCCCATGGGACAGACAGTGCCCAGATTAGGGAAGTGCAGTTGTACTCTAAGAAATTTGTGAAGTCGTGTATGGTTTTTGGTTGTAGCTTGATGATTTTATATAGTGTAAATAAGCATAAACAAGCACGTTGATTCTGTTTCCTTTGGATCAATCTAAAATATGTTACTTTTGTTGTTTGATTTATGTCCCAAGTAGGGAACAGTTCACCTTTACCCAGGTGAAGTGGTGATTTCTATCGAGAGGAAAGCAGAAAATGTTTGTTTGGTGGCAGAGCTTAAGGCCTGTCTTAGTTTCTGGTTTCTTTCTTTTTTCTAGAAGTTTTTATTGCCAAGTTAAATGAATAGAAATTTAAATATAACTGAAATGGTATATTTTAAGTGTGACTTGATACTTTGAAGATGGCATTCTTTCTCTTACAAGAATGGGGACAGAAAGGTTTTGTTCTCAGAATTAAACTGATTAGAAGTTTTTGCAGCCTTAAACCCCGGTTTTGAGCAGAAATTTGAGCTCATCTAGAAGTTTCACGTTTTGGAGTTGCCATCATTTTGGTGACTGCTTTGCGCTGATAGTGTGTGTATCGCAACTTTCTCTTTTAACCCACTCAAGGGGTTAGTCACTTGGCAGGGTTAACACATTTTTAGGTGTTCTTTACTTTGTCACATAGTTGTGATATGAATTTGAATTGCATCATTAACGTAGAGTTTGACAGTAACTAAGGAAAATGCAATCTTTAGCAACTGGTAATTTTTAAGCAACATGTAAAAAGAAGCTGGCAGAATGCTTTGCAGAAGAATTTCTGGCCCAAACTCAACCTTAATGAAGACATTTTGATGCTCAGAGAGTTACTAGGGAATGGGTAGGTAGTTCGTGAGAGGGACTAAGCTTTGACCGGAGGACTTGGGGTGCGCTGAAATCTGAACGAATGCATGGCTCTGAGGCGTGCCTGCGAAGGCTTTATTTTGGCCTGAGCTTTACCGTGAGTCAGCCTTAACCCTACGCTTTAGACCATGTTTCTGCATTCCTTTGGGATGGGTGATAAGAAAGGGCATTAGAAATTGAAGCTAGAGACCTCACCTCACTTCAGTGAGGGTGGTATCTGCAGAGGTAGAGGGGTTGGGGGAAGGAGGGTTAAAAGTAGGCACTCTGAACTTTGAAGATTGTAAAGTGAATGAAAGACAGTGTTTTGTTTTTATAGCTAATGGTTTGGGGTGGCTTTAATCATAGCTCCCAGTGAGAGTGTTGACTGTGTAAGCTGGGATGTTGTTTAAGGGCTGAGTCTTGCTGTGGGGCAGCACTTTCGCATCTCTGCTGGTAGGTGTAGACCAGGAAATGAGTGTTGTCCTGCTGGGGACTAGATGGGGAGTGGCAGGCAGTGGGGACGTGCCCCTCCTACCCCTTTGGCAAGCTGACTGTGGCTGAAGTCTTCAGCACCTGGAAGGTGGAATAGGTGAGCTTTTATGCCTAGATAAGCAAAATTTGAAATAGTAAAACCAGGGAGGCTTCCAGAGTAAGCAAGGAGAGAAGTTGTTAGCGTGTGCTCTAAGCAGTGACTGCTTGTTCGTGTGCAGAGTTTTCGCATGGGATGTTTGATCACCTTCACCCAGCCCTGCCCCCTGCCCTGGACCTGCCTTCCCTGGGTGAATCTGCAGATACCACTTCACCTTCACCCAGCCCTGCCCCGTGCCCTGGACATGCTTTCCCTGGGTGAGCTTTCCCTGGGTGAGCCTGCAGATACCACTTCACCTTCACCCAGCCCTGCTTTCCCTGGGTGAACCTTCCTGGGTGAGCCTGCAGATTGCACGCTGTGTTACGTCCTGTTTCTGCCTGCTTCAGTAGACTCCAAGGCTGGATTTTTGCCTCCCCACTCTCCCCAACCCATCCCCCCGCCCCGCACCTCCATTAGCACCTTGCAGAAGACCCAGCGTGGAAGTAATGATAGCTAAAAGATGAGTCTTACTGTGTCCCAGAAATTGCTCGAAAGCTTTACGTGTCAGTTAATCTCCACACAACCCCAGAAAGGAGGGACCGTTGCTCTTCCCAGTTTTAGGTCCAGAAACCAAGGCACAGAAGGTCATCAACTTGCCCACGGTCACACAGCCACTATATGACAGCCAGGGTTTGAAGCTGGGCCAACTGGCAGCTGTGCTGCCTCTATGAGTGTCCGCAGCCAAGACAGATCCAGCCCTGCTGTGGGGTATTGGCTGCCTGGCCTCTTGGTGCTCGGTGGAGCTCTCGCCCGCAGTAAGTGTAGGAAAAGTGCCCTTGAAAACAAGCGAAAATGAGAAGCTGTTGAAGTGCCCATCAGAATGATAGATTAGCAACAAGGGTTCAAGCTGGCATCTTTTCAGAACACTTTGCAGAGTATTTGAAGGGTAGGTATCAGAGGCAGTAAGTGATGGACTCTCCTGCTTGTCACACACACACTGCAGTGTGTTTGCCCATAAAGATACTCTGACATCATTGCTGTTTGCTTGCCAGCAGGGAAGCTTTGGGTTTTACTGCCAAGAAATAATGGGGAGAGGTTGAAGAAGGGGTCTGTGTTCAACTGTTATCTGGTTTTATAGAACTTTGTGTCACTTGATGGCAGCTGCTTCCTTTCATCTTATTATTTGTTGTTTTAAGTATTTTGGCTTTTTACTTGATTATCTTGTTTTAATCATCTTTTTAATCTGTGATCCAGCCTGTTGCTTTGAATTAGACATTAACCTTTTTCTAAAAAAAAAAAAAAAAAATACTAACCAAAGCTAAAGGTTTGTCTGCTTAACTCAGACATGTGTCTGGGGAGTTGTATAAATAATATGGACATCTGGCTAATCTGGTAGGTAAACCCTAGTTCTGTCTAGAGTTTATGTGTGTCGTCAGGCCAATTCCAACTCATAGCAACTCTGTGTACAACAGAACAAAACACTGCCTGGTCCTGCACTGTGGTGTAATGGATCACTTTTGTGTGGCTTTTCTCACCATGGTCTTGCAATTCACTTGTAAATCAGGTGGATGGGACTGTGCACATAGGGTAATGGTGGCCCTCCAAGGGAACTGGCTAGTTTTGCCATCCCACTGGGCTTGAAACAAGCCATCCTAGACGTGGAAAGGGGAGGATCCCACCATAAAGACCAACAGGAGAGGCCAGCGAGAGACAAGCGCATTGGGCTTCCTGGCCCACGGAACGAGAAAGCTGAGTGCCTTCTGGCTGAGGCTTACTGGCAGAGTGGGGTGCCTCTGGGTACTTACTGACCGAGCTAAAGGGGAGCTTTGTAACACTTGCCTGAGCAGGGCAGAGGCCGAAGGGCCAGAGAGAAGCCTGCCTGGAAGCATGGCTGGGAAGAAAGTGGCTGTCCTAAATGGAAGAACGATATCCTGAGCGTACCTGAGCCTTTACTTCCCTATAAAACCCCGTAATCGTGAGTATTGTTTGTGAGTTCTGTGTGGCCATTGCAGTGAATTAATTGAACCTGGCACAAAAGTGGAGAGTGCTGTGGGAGGGATGGTTGGTGTCAGAATTGGTAAAGATGGCAAGAGAGAAGGCATGTCTGGCCTCTGCCTCCTAGAAGTCAGCCTTAGGCTGTTGATCTTGATTCTCCTTCCCCCTTTTGAAGTTAGAGAAGGTCAGATGCTGCCCTCGTGCCATTTTTACATGCACCATCCTCGCGATTGTTGCTGTGTGTGAGCCAGTTGTTGCAGCCACTGTGTCAGTCCATCTCATAGAAGGTTTTCCTCTTTTTCGCCAACCCACTACCTTACCAAGCATGATGTCCTTCTGTAGGGACTGGTCCTTCCTAATATGTTCAAAGTATGTGAGATGAAGTCTTGCCATCCTTTCTTCTAAGGAGCATCCTGGCTGTACTTCTTCCAAGACAAATTTGTTCATTGTCCTGGCAGTCCATGGTAGATTCAGTATTCTTCACCAGCACCTTAATTCAAAGGCGTCAGCTCTTCTTTGGTCTTCCTTATTCATTGTTCAGCTTTTGTATGCGTATGAGGCAATTGAAAATATCATGGCTTAAGTCAGATGCACCTTAATCTTCAAAGTGACATCTTTGCTTTTTAACACTCTTGGGTAAAGAGTGCATAGACGGGAAACTGCCAGAATTCAAGCCGGATTCAGAAGAGGATGTGGAACGAGGGATATCATTGCTGATGACAGATGGATCTTGGCTGAAGGCAGAGACTACCAGAAAGATGTTTATCTGTGTTTTATTCACTATGCAGAGGTATCCAACTGTGTGGATTATAACAAGTTACAGATAACATTGCGGAGAATGTGAGAGTTTACGTAGAAGCTATGAAAGAAATATTTTAGTTGGGGAACAGCAACAAAAATTAATGGACCTTCGGTATCAGTAATGATCCCTGGTGGCACAGTGATTGAGTACTCAGGTGCTAACCAAAAGGTTGGCAGTTAGAACCCACCAACCACTCTGAGGGAGAAAGATGTGGCAATCTGTCCATAAAGATTCACAGCTTTGGCATCCCTGTGGGGCAGCTCTGCTCTGCTCTGTGGGGTCCCTGTGAGTTGGCATCGACTTAATGGCAATGGGTTTGGCTTTTTTGTTTGTTTTAGGTATAAATATCAGGAAATTATTGTGCTCCATTGCTTAAGAGGTACATTCTGATGTCAGTGATGTTAAAATGTGGGAAATGTGCTTCTTCAAATCAATGAAAGCAGAACTCTTCAGTCATAGTCATTATTTCAGACTACCGTATTGATTTCTTCCCAGTATAGAAAATTGTGCAGTAGTTTTTATCATTGACCTTTTTTTTTTTTTCTGTTTTTAAGTCTCAGGTGAGATGTCAGGTTTTTTGAAATATTCCCAGTCTGATTTCTACAATCCTGCTGTAGAATTTGCACTTACCTCCTGTTATACCTGTGCCATTGAAATGGACCCGGAAAGGTGTCCCCCGGAGAAGGCATCCTCTGGAGCAGTCACGCTCTCTGGTGGTCTCTGGTGGTCTTGTGCAGTGTAACTTAGAGAGAGAGCTTCCCGGGGAGGCCACCTTTAGGAAATCAGACATGCACATTTCTTAAGAGTCATTCTTTGAATGTGGCCAGTGAGCGCTGGTGGCGTGGTGGCTGAGAGCTCAGCTGCTCACCAAAGGTCGGCGGTCCGAATCCACCAGCCACTCCTTGGGACCCTGTGGGGCGGTTCTGTCCTGTTTGCCCTGTAGTGTGGCTGTGAGTCGTAATGGACCCGAGGGCAGTGGGTTTTGGTTTATTGAGCACCAGCTACATCTCCATGTCTTTGAAATCAGGATGCATGTCCAAGAACCTGGGCTGCAGTTATAAAATTAGGTACAAATTTGTAAGACGCGTGTGGTGTTCACGTCGATGGTGTTGCCCCGCGGGGACTCACCACGAGTCGGACGTGACTGCGTAGCAACTGCTTTCTTTTCTGTTTTTTCTTTCTCGGGACTTTTTTTCTCCTTGATCTTAAAATGTCTTTTGTTTGATGAAAAGTTCTGGGTTCAGTTTGTGTCTGCCATTTATCAGCTTTAAAGACCCTTCTGCCCCACACCTTGCTGATCATAAAATCAGGAACACTTGTTAGACTGTAAGATTTTTATTGAGGTTAGACAGTGTGTAGTGCTTTTGTAGCCTGTGAAGCACTGTCAAGTGTTAGGTACGATGGCTAATTAATTCTCATGTATTTTAAGGTATTTGGGTTTGGTTTTAACTATATTTAAATGCAAAAAATAGCAGTTTATTCTTTTATTTTTTGTGATCTCTGTCCTCATCTCTCTTCCCACCTGCAGTTCCCTTCCACTGGGCCTGTTTACCGTCAGCTGCTGTCAGATCAGCCCCAACTCATGGGGATCCCATGCACACGGAACAAAACACTGCCCGGCCGTGCACCGTCCTCGTGCTCGGTTGCAAACTGGACTGTTGTGATCCATACGAAACAAAACACTGCCCAGTCTTGCACCGTCCTCGTGCTCGGTTGCAAACTGGACTGTTGTGATCTGTGAAGGTTTTTTTCCGCTGGCTGATTTTCACAAATAGATAGCTAGGCGCTTCTTTGTAATCCTTGTTAGTCTAGAAGCTCCGCTGAAGCCTATTCAACATCATAGCAACATGCAGGCCTCCACTGCCAGATGGGTGGTGGCTGTGTGTGAGGTGCAGGGTCTGAAATCAAACACAGGTCTCCTGCATGGAAGGTGAGGATTCTACCACTGAACCACCACCACGCACCCCGCTGGGCCCAGCCTCTTGATTTTTCCATTATCATCCCATGATTGTTCCCCATCCCCTAGTCTTTGCTCAGACTTCTTGTTGCTTCCTGTCTGCTCTTCACACCCTCCTGATCCCTCTAAATTGATCCCAGCTTCCACTTTGTCATGAATCAGCACTCCAGCCACTCTTTAACATTCATTGTCCTTTTACTTGGCATCGCATGCTGTTTAACAATTAGCTGTAGCCCCTTTGTTGCCTCCTAATTTTACTACGTGTTTTAGACTTGTCTTTTCAACTTAATGTTAATCCTAGTAGGGAAAGTCATGTTGTTTTTGGTTGCCGTCGAGTCCGTTTCAACTCAGAGAGACCCCACGTGTGTAGAGTAGAACTGTTCCGTAGGGTGTCCGAGGCTGTAACCTTTCAGAAACAGACCGCCAGGCCCGTCTTCCAAGGCGACTCTGGGTGGGTTTGAACCACCAGCCTTTTGACTAGTAGTCAAGTGCTTAACAGTTTGCACCATCCAGGGACTCCTAAGGAAAGCCATAAAGAATATGGAGTTTGAAGTCACATGGATTTTGGTACAAATCGCATTTCTACCCTCTTACGAGCTTTATGTTAACTAGACAAGTTAGATACCTTCCGTTTCCTCATCTGTAGAACGGGAGTATTGTTACCTAGGACCATTAAAAGGTTGTTGTGAGGATTCCAGGTAATTCGCAGAAAGCAGAGGGCTGCTAGTGCCAGGTGTTGGAGATGGAGAAGCACAGTTCCTGCCCTCAGGAACCTCTCTTTTTAGACAGAGACCGACAGACAAATGACTGTGACACCATGGCTGATACCAGAGTGTCACGGGAACACAATAGGAGGAGGCCGGGTACACAGGCCTTGGGGAAAGTGGAGAGGAGGAAGACAGGGAAGTCTTCCCAAAGGGTGTAGGGAGAGGGAAGAAGGGACAGGGACATTCCCGGTAGAAAAGAGGCAGGTTGAAATGGAGATGCCTGGTTCATTTGGGAAATCAGAGAACTTGGCGTGGTTGTATAGCAAAGAGGGTAATAGCCTGAAACTGGCAGGAGCCAGATGGTGATTAAAAGCCTTAACTGCTGTGCTAAGGAATTTGAATTTTTTTTTTTGAACTTTAGATGAAGATTACAGAACAAATTAGTTTCTCATCAAACAGTACACACGTTGTTGTATGACATTGGTTAACAACCCCACGACATGTCAGCACTATCTCTTTTCAACCCTGGGTTCCCTATTACCAGCTTTCCTGTTCCCTCTTACCTTCCGAATTGTATTTTGAAGGTGATTATGAGCTTTTAACACTGTAAGCAGAGTGTTAAAAGGAGTGACAGCAGCTTTACCTGTTTAGAAAAGTCATTCTATCCTTTGGAGAGTGGATGATAGCGGGGTAAGAATGGAGGCAGAAATGTCAATTAGGAAGTTACTCCAATAATAAAGGCTAGAAATGAAAATTTACACTAAGTCAGAGGTCGGCAAAATTTTTTTATAGAGGGGCAGGTGGTAAATACCTTAGACTTTGTAGGCGAAGTGGTCTTTGTTGCAACTACTGAGGTGAACTTTGCTTTTGTAATAGGAAAACATAAACAGTGCAGAAACAAGTGGATGTGACTGCATTCCAATAAAACTTTATTTACAAGAACAGACCGTGGGCCAGCTTTTACCTTAGGGTTGCAGTTTTCTAACCTCTGCTCAAACAGTTCTCTGTCCTATAGGGTCACTATGAGTTGGAATCGACTCGACGGCAGTGGGTTTTTGGGGGGTCGGCTCTAAACTATTGGTTCTGAGAGCCTTTTGGTTCCAGGGCCCTTTATGCTCTTCGTGATTATTGAGAAACCCGAGTGCTTTTGTTAGTGTAATATGTGTTGATACTTACTATATTTGGAATGAAAACAGAACAACTTGAAGTGTTTATTATTTCATTATAAATCTTGCATGTTATCATAATGTTTTTAATAATTAAACACTTCCAAAACAACAACAGCAAAAAATTCAATGAGATGTGGCATTGTTTTACACTTTTGCAAACTCTTTATCTGGCTTAATAGAAGACAGCTGTGTTCTTGTATCTGTTTCTGCATTCATTCTGTTGCAATACATTGTTTTGTTGAAATACATGAAGAAAACTTTGCCTCATGCAGATATATAGTTAGAAAAGGAGGTGTAATGTAATAACTTTTCATGTAATTGTAAATGTTTTTTGATACTACACCAAAACTTGACAATTGGTAGTTTCTTTGAGTTTAATTGCACTTGGAGATCTGAAGCTGCATCAGTGAATTGTTTATACTCTGTTCCATTGAAGCCCATAGTTCTCTCCTGCACTTTGAGTGGGTCTTTGGTTCGTTTGGTCATATCACGCGCTGATCATTTAGAAACACGGGTGGATTGAGTTCTGCAGATCTTCTAGATGTTGATATTTGGAAGCATTTCCTCTTCAGCTGTTCAAGATAAAAGAAAATTATGTTTGTTAATGTCACCACCGGTCTCATCAGAATAAATACACTCTTTTTAGAGGGCAATTTGACAGTTACTATCCAACTCTAAGTAAGGGTTGCGGTCGGGGAGGGGGGGTGGTGGTGTGCTGTTGAGCCGATCCTGACTTGGAGTGGCCCCAGAGTAGAACTTCCCTGTAGGGTTTCCAAGGCTGTAATTTTTACAGGAGCAGATCACCAGGTGTTTTTCCCTCAGAGTACCTGGTGAGTTGGAAATGGTTGAGACCCCATAATTCACTCTTTCCAGGAATCCTACAGAAATATGCTGGCATTTTGTAATGCTGAACATCTGGGAAAGAGGAAATGCTCAAAAGTAGCGGAGCACTTCATTAAACACATTGTGCATTACTCAGCAGCCATTCAAAGGAATAAAGGGGCTCTGTGCCTATTGGAAGGAGCCCTAGTGGGTTAAAGCGCTCATCTGGTAACCAAAAGGTCACCAGTTCAAACCTTCCAGCCTCTCTGGGAGAAAGACGTGGCAGTCTGCTTCTGTAAACATTTACAGCCTTGGAAACCCTATGGGGTGGTTTACTCTGTCCTATGGGGTCGCTTGAGTCAGAGTTGACTCCACAGCAGTGGGTTTGGTTTGGTTTTTGGTGCCTATTGGAAAGAGTTCTGTGATATATTAGATGGAAGAACGCAATTTGCAGAATGACAATCCCGTGTAAAACTGAGTGTGATCATAGAAGCCTAGAAAAGGGTCTGGAAGTTACATACCAAAGATACCTTGGAAGGTGAGGGAACCCAGTTTGCACTGACGAGGGACATTTCACTGTCGTTCTACACACCTCCATGTTGTTTAAAAGTTCCACACCAAGGATTCATTGTTTAAACTTTCAGTTGTTCTGCTCCAGGTACCTGGAATGACTAAATAGGTATTCCTAAAAGTTCAGCCATTGCAAAAGCTCTAGGACGATGACTAGATTGAAAGCAAAGCAAACAAAAACCCAGCTGATTGTAATTGTTACTGAAAAGGGGGGACTCAATGTCTTAGGTGCCTCAGTGCATTTATATTATGTACCTAACTTCGTAAAACGTCGGGGGCTACCCTCGGCTCTGTTTTCTACCCTTTGCAGTAACCTGCATGTACCGACACCTTCTAAGGAAATGTCGTCATTTCATTATCTGGATATAGCTTTACCTGTAAGGTAAATATTTTACATTTTAAGTCTCAACCATTTGCCACATCACATTTGATTGGTTGCTTTTTAAATAAAGAAAAAATATATGTTGTTTTTGTTTGGTGCCATTGAGTCGATTCCAACTCATAGCGACCCTAAATACAACAGAACGAAACACTGCCCAGTCCTGTGCCATCCTCACAATTGTTGCTGTGTTTGAGCCCATTGTTGCAGCTGCTGCGTCAGTCCATTTCGTTGAGGGTCCTCCTCTTTTTCTCTGACCCTTTACTTTGCCAAGCATGATGTCCTTCTCCAGGGACTGGTTCCTCCTAATAACATGTCCAAAGGACCTGAGATGAAGTCTCGCCATCCTCACTTCTAAGGAGCACTCTGGTTGTACTTCCTCCAAGACAGATTTGTTCTTTCTCCTGGCAGTCCATGGTATATTCAGTATTCTTTGCCAACACCATGATTCAAAGGCATCAGTTCTTTGTCGTCTTCCTTATTCGTGGTCCAGCTTTCACATGCATTTGAGATGATTGAAAACGCAATGGCTTGGGGTCAGGTGCACCTTAGTTCTCAAAGTGACCTCTTTGCTTTTTAACACTTCAAAGAATTCTTTTGTAGCAGATTTTCCCAATGCAGTGTATTTGATTTCTTGACATCTGCTTCTATGGGTATTGATTGTGGATCCAAGTAAAAGGAAATCCTTGGCAAATTCAGTCTTTGCCCGTTTGTCATGGTGTTGCTTATTGGTCTAGTTGTGAAGATTTTTGTTCTCTTTCTGTTGAGGTGCAAATCCATACTGAAGGCTGCGGTCTTTGATCTTCATTAATAAGTGCTTTAAGTCCTCTTCATTTTCAGCAAGCAAGGTTGTGACATCTGCATAATGCAGGTTGTTAATGAGCCTTCTTCCAGTCCTTATGCCACATTCTTCTTCATACAGCCCCCCTCAGATTATTTGCTCAGCATACAAATTGAATAGGTATGGTGAAAGGATACAACCTTGATGCACACCTTTCCAGATGTTAAACCATGCAGTACCCCCTTGTTCTGTTTGAATGACTGCCTCTTTGTGTACAGGTTCTTGTGAGCACAATTAAGTGTTCTGGAATTCCTACTCTTCACAGTGTTACCCACAATTTCTTATGATCCATGCAGTTGAATGCCTTTGCATAGTCAATGAAATACAGGTAGACATCTTCCTGTTATTCTTTGCTTTCAGCCAAGATCCGTCTGATATCACCAATGATATCCTTCCTTCCATGCCCTCTTAATCCAGCTTGACTTTTTTTTGGCAGTTCCATGTCGATGTCCTGCTGCAACTGTTTTTTAATTATCTTCAGTAGAATTTTACTTGCATGTGATATTAATGATATCATTGTATAATATATGCATTCTCTTGGATCACTTTTCTTTGGAATGGGCACAAATACGGATCTCTTTCGTATGGCTAGCCAGGTAGCTGTCTTCCAGATTTCTTGACATAGGCGAGTGAGTGCTTCCGGCATTGTATCCATTTGTCGAAACATCTCACTTGGTATTCCATCAATTCCCAGAGCCTTGTTTTTCACCAGTGTCTTCAGTGTAGCTTGGACTTACTCCTTCAGTACCGTTGGTTCTTGATCATAGGCGCCTTCTGAAATGGTTGAATATTGTCCAGTTCTTTTTGGTACAGTGACTCTGTGTATTGCTTCCATCTTCTTTTGATGCTTCCTGCTTTCCTTCAGTATACATACATATTGAAAAATATATACGTATTATTACCAACAGTAACATTGTTCTTTGCCTTTTCCTTTATTGTATGCATATTTACATTTTTTTCATCGTAAGAGTCCCTCGGTGGTGCAGTTAACTCACTCGGCGGCTAACCAAAAGATTGATGGTTCGAGTCCACCCAGAGGTGTCTTGGAAGAAAGGCTTGGAAATTTCCTCTCAAAAAATTTCTATTGCAAACCCTGTGCAGCACAGTTCTGCTTTGCTTGGGTTTACCTTGAGTCAGAATCAACTTGACAGCTACTGGTGATGCAGATATCATAGGAAATCGCAAAGAATAATGATAACCACCCAATAGCTCTTGACATTTCGTCTTACTTGCTTTTTTATTTATTCATTTTGAGAAGTTAAGGGTTACGTTTAAAAGGGAAGCCTCTTAAACTCCAATTCCATTCCTTGCATTTCCTTTCCTCACCAGCAGCAACTTCTACTATGAATTTGTAATATAGCCTGTCCCCATTTTTTAATTTTTTGTCAAAAAAGATGTACAGGTAGCCTTTTAAATTTTTTTCATCAAACAAATATTAACGTGGTATCTGCTTTACCACTGCTGAATATCAGAGGTCACCTTTCTTTCTTAGGTTTTGACTTCGTCTTCTCATTTGTTCCTGATACCAGAGAGGATGTCTTTTATCAGTTGTTTATATCCTCTGCCGTCAACTCTGGTTTCAGTTTAGTTGTGTAACATGGTCTTACTTTGAAACTTAGACAATGAGAAAAGTTTGTTTTAACCACTCTCAGCTTACTTTAGTTTTCATTAAAGAACAGTAAAATTCAAGTAGTGGAGTAGTGGATTTGAATTATGAAATTATCCGTTTAAGACTGTCTGCGTACTCTATCGAGTACTGTTCAGAATGAAATGTGTCACTAGGTAAAACAGTCGTACAATCATGTAGTCCTCGCCCTAAAGTCCCTGTTGGGCCTATGAAGAAGCCCACTGCCTGTCTCTCCCGGCCAGCTCGCTGCCTGGAGCACTGGAGTCCTGACATTGGCAGCCTCTTGTTTCAGTAACTGTTCTTGCCTTTGCTGGGTCTCAGCTGGCCTGCAGAGAAGAACACAGTACCCAGGCAGACGCAGATGAGGAGCTCCTCAGGTCGGATACCACACGTTCTGATCTCCTTTTCTTGTTTATATTGCTTTTAGTCATTGCATGTACTTTTAAAATTTTTACTCTCAATAAATGTATTCCTAAAAGGCTACTTGGAAATTGAATTATTTTCATGCAGTGAGTGAAATTGATAGTCAGAAGCAGCTATTAAAATTTTTTTTTTAAGTCCATAATCACAAGTTGGGGGATAATTATTGTTTGCTGAAAGTTTGATAACTTGTTTCATCATTTACTTGATGATCTTACCTATTTTAAGCTTTCTGTAACTTAGGAAAACCCGTGAGTTCTTATGTGAGTACTTACGGTGTTTATTCAGTATAAGTTTTGCTAATTTGATAGACACTGTTGTTGTTAGATGCCGTCTAGTCGGTTCCGACTCATTGCGACCCTGTGCACAACAGAACGAAACACTGCCTGGTCCTGAGCCATCCTTACCATCATTTTTATGCTTGAGCCCATTGTTGCAGCCACTGTGTCAATCCACCTCCTTGAGGGTCTTCCTCTTTTCTGCTGACCCTGTTCTTTCCCAAGCGTGATGTCCTTCTCTAGAGGCTGATTCCTGCTGACAACATGTCCAAAGTATGTAAGACGTAGTCTTGCCATCCTTGCCTCTAAGGAGCATTCTGGTTGTACTTCTTCCAAAACAGATTTGTTTGTTCTTCTAGCAGTCCGTGGCATATTTAATATTCTTTGCCAAAACCACAGTTCAAAAAAAGCATCAGTTTTTCTTCGGCCTTCCTTATTCATTGTCCAGCTTTCACATGCATATGATGCAATTGAAAATACCATGGCTTGGGTCAGGTGCACCTTAGTCTTCACGGTGACATCTTAGAGGTCCTTTGCAGCAAATTTACCGAGTGCACTGAGTCTTTTGATTTCTTGACTGCTGCTTCCCTGGCTCTTGATTGTGGATCCAAGTAAAATGAAATTCTTGACAACTTCAGTCTTTTCTCAGTTTATTATGACGTTACTCATTGGTCCAGTTGTGAGGATTTTTGTTTTCTTTATGTTGAGGTGCAATCCATACTGAAGGCTGTGGTCTTTGATCTTTATTAGTAAGTGCTTCAAGTCGTCTTCACTATTAGCAAGCAAGATTATGTCATTTGCATAACACAGGTTGTTAATGAGTCTTCCTCCAATCTTGATGCCCTGTTCTTCATATAGTCCAGCTTCTCAGATTATTTGGTCAGCATATAGATTGAATAGATACGGTGAAAGAATACAAGCCTGCTGTACACCCTTCCTGACTTTAAACCAATCAGTATCCCCTTGTTCTGTCTGAACAGCTGCCTCTCGATCTATGTAAAGGTTCCTCATGAGCACAATTAAGTGTTCTGGAATTCCCATTCTTCACAATGTTATCCATAATTTGTTATGATCCACACAGTCGAATGCCTTTGCGTAGTCAATAAAACACAGGTAAACACCCTTCTGTTATTCTCTGCTTTCAGCCAGGATCCGCCAGACATTAGCAATGATATCCCTGGTTCCACGTCCTCTTCTGAAACCGGTCTGAATTCTGGCAGTTGCCTGTCGATATATTGCCGCAGCCGTTTTTGAATGATCTTCAGCAAAATTTTGCTTGGGTGTAGTATTAATGATGTTGTTCTATAATTTCCACATTTGGTTGGATCACCTTTCTTGGGAATAGGCATAAATATGGATCTCTTCCAGTCAGTTGGCCGGGAAGCTGTCTTCCATATTTCTTGGCATAGACGAGTGAGCACCTCCAGTGCTACATCCATTTGTTGAAACGTCTCAATTGATATTCCATCAATTCCTGGAGCCTTGTTTTTCGCCAGTGCCTTCAGAGCAGCTGGGACTTCTTCCTTTAGTACCATCGGTCCCTGATCATATGCTGCCTCTTGAAATGGTTGAACATCGACTAATTCTTTTTGGTATAATGACTCTGTGTATTCCTTCCATCTTCTTTTGGTGCTTCCTGTGTCATTTAATATTTTCCCCATAGAATCTTTCACTATTGCAACTCGAGGCTTGAATTTTTTCTTCAGTTCTTTCAGCTTCAGAAACACTGAGTGTGTTCTTCCCTTTTGGTTTTCCATTTCCAGCTCTCCGCACATGTCATTATAATACTTTGTCTTCTCCAGCCGCCCTTTGAAATCTTCTGTTCAGTTCTTTTTCTTCATCAATTCTTCCTTTTGCTTTAGCTGCTAGACATTCGAGAGCAAGTTCCAGAGTCTCTTCCGACATCCATCTTTGTCTTTTCTTTCCTCTTTTCGGTGTCCTCTTGCTTTCTTCATGGATGATGTCCTTGATGTCATTCCACAACTCGTCCAGTCTTTGGTCGCCAGTGTTAATGCATCAAATCTTTTCTTCAGATGGTCTCTAAATTCAGGTGGAATATATTCAAGGTCATATTTTGGCTCTTGTGAACTTGCTCTGATTTTCTTCAGTTTCAGCTTGAACTTGCATATGAGCAATTGATGGCCTGTTCCACAGTCCGCCCCTGGCCTTGTTCTGACTGATGATATTGAGCTTTTCCATCGTCCCTTTCCACAGATGTAGTCAGTTTGACTTCCCAACTCGTCCAGTCTTCGGTCGCCAGTGTTAATGCATCAAATCTTTTCTTCAGATGGTCTCTAAATTCAGGTGGGATATATTCAAGGTCATATTTTGGCTCTTGTGAACTTGCTCTGATTTTCTTCAGTTTCAGCTTGAACTTGCATATGAGCAATTGATGGCCTGTTCCACAGTCCGCCCCTGGCCTTGTTCTGACTGATGATACTGAGCTCTTCCATCGTTTCTTTCCACAGATGTAGTCAATTTGATTTCTTCGTGTTCCATCTGGCGAGGTCCATGTATATAGTCGCCGTTTATGTTCGCGAAAGAAGGTATTTGCAATGAAGAAGTTGTTGGTCTTGCAAAATTCTGTCATTTGATCTCCAGCACTGTTTGTATCACCAAGTTTCCAACTACTGATCCTTCTTCTTTGTTTCCAATCACCAGTAACTATCAATGCATCTTGATTGCGTGTTCAATCAATTTCAGGCAGCAGCAGCTGATAAAAATCTTCTATTTCTTCATTTTTGGCCCCAGTGGTTGGTGCGTAAATTTGAATAATAGCCGTATTGACTGGTTTTCCTTGTGGGCGTATGGATATTATCCTATCACTGACAGCACTGTACTTCAGGATATACCTTGAAATGTTCTTTTTGACGATGAATGCAACACCATTCCTCTTCAAGTTGTCATTCCCAGCATAGTAGACTATATGATTGTCCAATTCAAAATGGCCAATACCAGTCCATTTCAGTTCACTAATGCCTAGAGTATTGATGTTTACGCAGTCTATGTCATTTTTGACGATTTCTAATTTTCCTAGATTCATACCTCATACATTCCAGGTTCCGATTATTAATGGATGTTTGCAGCTGTTTCTTCTCATTTTGAGTTGTGCCACATCAGCAAATGGAGGTCCAGAAAGCTTTACTCCATCTATGTCATTAAGGTCAACTCTACTTTGAGGAGGCAGCCCTTCCCCAGTCGTGTTTTGAGTGCCTTCCAACCTGGGGAGCTCATCTTCCAGCGCTATGTCAGACAATGATCTGCTGCTGTTCGTAAGGTTTTCACTGACTAATGCTTTTCAGAAGTAGACGGTGGGGTCCTTCTTCCTAGTCTCTTATTCTGGAAGCTCAGCTGAAACCTGTCCTCCATGGGTGACCCTGCTGGTGTCTGAATACCAGTGGCATAGCTTCCAGCATCACAGCAACACACAAGCCCCCACAGTACGACGGACTGACGGATAGCATATTAAAAGACCATTTCCCAAAGTTTCAAATACATCCTTCCCTTTTTAGTACCTGTCTCTCAAACAAACCCTTTGCCGTCGAGTGGATTTGGACTCATAACGACTCTGTAGGACAGAGTAGAGCTGCCCCTTAGGGTTTCCAAGGAGCGGCTGGTGGATTCGAACTGCTGACCTAGGTGAGCAGCCACAGCACTTAAGTACTGGGCCACCAGGGTTCCCACCTCTCAAAGTAAGTCTTTTTATGTAGTTATGTAATATTTGCCACTGTTACTGTCTCCTTGCTAGTTTGACTGAGTTTCAGATACTGGAAGAGTAAGTTGTGTATGTTGTTGAGCGTCTGGTCGTGCAGCTGGAGAGGAGCGATGGAGATGTCGCTGACAGTAGTGAGTGACCGGCAGTGAGCGAGCCTTCACTCCTCAGTCCTCCCTTCTTCATTAGCTCACTCATTCTGCAAGGGTTTGAGAATGTAGTTGGCATGGTCCTAAGACTTAAATAATTCGCTAATGAATTACTGCCATTGTGTTGAGCTCTGGGTGGGGTCGGGAGCTTCCCTGGTCCAGGGATGGTTGAGCTTAAACAGGAGGCACTGAGGGGCCTGGAGAGAGGCTGCCCAGCAGAGGGCAGAGAACGTGAGCAGACCAGGAAAAGGAGGGCATACCAACCAGCAGCCCAGGAAAAAGGCCGGACAGCAAAGGGACACGAGGGTCAGGGTTCGGATCTTTATCCTGAGGGTGGCGGGAAGTCACCTGTCGCATGTAAGGAGGAAAATAACACCTTTCAAGCTGTGTTTAGAAGATGAGACCACTTTGGCTGCAGCGTGGAGAATGGGTTGGAATTGCTGTGGGGCAGAGTACTCAGTTTGAGGGATGTATTTTTAATTTTATAGTGAGCCTGTAAGGTGTTGATGGTTATGTTACGACAGTGACCTGTTGTTAATAGTTATAAGGTGCTTTGACTTGCTGATAAGTCAGATTTCTGCCATGGCTCACAAGGCTCTTATTATGAAAAGAATTAGTGAAAACCTAATAACATTATATATGTGCATATGTGTATGTCTCTGTGTGTGTGTATGTATATGTATGTGTGTATAATCTTTAGACAGTCTTTTGGATAAAAACATTCTCATTTCAACATGGGTCGAGGGAAATAATACAGAATATCCTGTGTGGTTTGGAAGTAAAACCTGAGGACCTGTCTTTATAATAAAGATGAATTACATTCCTCGTTTTAAAAAAGTCTCAATTTGGTTGCTGATTTTATGATAACAGTAGCTGCAGTTATTGTATAATTGCCACCTTTCTTCTGTTTGATGGTAGCTTCATGGTACTCTGGACAAGACAGGGTGGAGGCACATTTCTGAAGGAGATGGGGCTTAAGAAAATACACATTTTTTTACATTTAGATGGCATACGTGCTATGAAGAAATACAAGGTGTTGGCAGTACTCATTTAACAGGTGCCTTGGGGCTGGGGAAGGCACCTTGACAAAGTGACATTTGAGCTAAGATCTTAACGAGTGAGGCCAAGGAGGGGTGGCAGTTAGGGGCAGAGAGGCATGGCAGAGTTCAGGAAGAAAGCTGGGTGGCTGACACCAGAGAGCGTGGGAGCTATGGTGAGAAGTAGACGCTGAGGCGTGAACACTGGGACACAGACCAGGAGTGTCTCTCACTGGCGGAAGGCACAGACGTAGCTGTGGTCACGCTGTCTCAGCAAGGTGTGCGTTCGCGTAAGGAGGGCACTGGGGAAGCTTTGCTTCAGTGGGGCCTTGTCAGATTATCAGGTAAGATCTGCGGGTGGAAGAGGAGAAGGAGAAATTAGATTACCCGTTCTAAACAGAAATGGCTGTCCACATTCTGTCCAGGCTACTGTGCTTACAAAGATACTCAGTCTTCGACCTGGCCCTGGGTCAGAGCCAGTCTCACTGGTGGCACCTGTGTGATGTGGAGCTCCTGTGCCTTGGCTTGCTTACCTTTCACACCCACGTCATCCTTAGAGGCTGGCACCTCATCTGGGAAGAGCTCCGTAAACTGAAAGTACAGAGTGAATGTGGACAGCTGCACCGAGGTCTGCCACTGCCAAATCCATTTACAGTGCACCTTCCATGAACAGGCAGGTCACGGGACTTCTTTGCAGCGCACCTTCCATGAACGGTCACATCAGGGGACCTGTTTCTTGTTTACAGTGCACCTTCCACAAACAGGCATGTCAGGAGGACCAGTTTCTCGTTTACAGCGCACCCTGCACGAACATGCATGATAGCAGACCGGTTTCTTGTTCTAAGACATTGCTTCATAAAATGTTCCTCAGTTCTTGGTGTATGGGAGAAAGAACCACAACAGATCTCAGACAAACTCTCAGGACCATGCAGCGTTAAAGGGCATGTTACTTTGAGAACTGGTGCGTTCTCAATGGTTTTATAATTCATAGCTATAACTGGCTATGTTTTCTAATAAAGTGTGCCTAGTTCCTGTGAAAATGTGGTATATTAGTACTTCATGTTATTCAGAAAGAACACAAGTGCCCCTTTGGGGTTTCTCGCCACCAAAAGCTGCTGCATGTACCTGTTGTCTTGGTCATCTAGTGCTGCTGTAACGGAAATACCACAAGTGGATGGCTTTAACAAGCAGAAGTTTATTCTCTCACAGTCTGGGAGGCTAGAATTCAGGGTGCCAGCTTCAGGGGAAGGCTTTCTATCTCTGTTGGCTCTGGGGAAAGGTCCTTGTCATCAGTCTTCCCTGGTTGAGGAACTTCTCAGCGCAGTGACCCCGGGTGGAAAGGACACACTACTCTCCTGGCTCTTGTTTCTTGGTGGTATGATGTCTCCATGTCTCTCTGCTCGCTTCTCTCTCATATCTCAAAAGAAATTGGCTTAAGACACAACCTAATCTCATAGATCGAGCCTTGCCTCATTAACATGACTGCCACTAATCCCACCTTATTAACATCATACCAAACCACACCTGTTGCTGTCAAGTTGATTGTGATTCATAGCAACCCTAAAGGACAAAGTAGAACTGCCCCATGGGGCTTCTACGGAGCAGCTGGTGGATTCGAACCGCAGACCATTTGGTTAGCAGCCCAACTCTTAGCCACTACACCACCAGCACTCCATTAACACGTGAAGTTAGGATTTATAACACATAAGAAAATCACATTAGATGACAAAATGGTGGACAGTCATACAATACTGGGTATCATTGCCCAGCTAGGTTGCCACATATTTTTGGGGAACACAGTTCAGTCCATGACACTTGTCATCCTCAGATCTCCGATACAAGCCCATAGACGGCTCGGATGGCCGCAGTCCGATGCATGTTAACTCCTGAGACTCAGTGCATTGAGGGCAATTTAAGTCACTTTGGTTGAATTAGAAAGAATGCTGTGGCAGTGTTCTGAAATGCCGTTTGAGACAGCCTGACCCGAAGCAGAGCAGTTGGTATTGGTGGTTCCACACAGCAATGGCTCGGGAATCCTCTGCCGTCAGCGTGGCAGTTGCTCCCGTTCGCCTGTGTGGTGTTTTCTTTCCAAGGGCCAGATGAATAAGACTGGTCCTGTGCAGCTTGCCAGGTGCATGCCTTTTTTTTTTTTTAATCAGTAATGCATGCGTGTAGCTTAAAAATCAGATACTAATGAAATTTTACATCAAACGGCCTTGCCGCCTCAGCTTTTCACATCCTTGGCTCTGCTTCTTGGCCCCTTTGCACTTGGTTAACTGTTTTGGAATTTACCTCCTTATTTTTAAATAATACACTGATTTTTTATTTCTTCATTTTGGACAGTAAGTGTTGACTTCCTGCTATAATAATGATGATTTAGCTTTTTTTTTTTTTTTTTTATTGCTAACATCGACCCCAAGGCATACATAACCAAAAAAAAAACCAAACCCATTGCCATCAAGTCGATTCCGACTCATAGCGACCCTATAGGACAGAGTAGAACTACCCCGTAGAGTTTCCAAGGAGCGCCTGGCGGATTTGAACTGCCAGCCTTTTGGTTAGCAGCCGTAGCACTTAACCACTACACCACCAAGGTCAGTGGTTAAGTGCTACAGCTGCTAACCAAGAGGTCGGCAGTTTGAATCCACCAGGCGCTCCTTGGAAACTCTATCGGGCAGTTCTGCTCTGTCCTGTAGGGTCGCTATGAGTCAGAATTGACTCCATGAGCAGTGAAGATGCACATACTCCCCCATAAAAAAAGTTGAGAGAATTCTGAGTTTTGGTTGCATTGGTATTATGTTGACCATGTAAATATTGTACGTTTTCTTTTTCATACGCATTTTAATTTTTACTAGAGGTAATGATTTCCTGATTTTTTCATATACCCAACTCTCTGTGTCTTTAATGCCTTTTTTTTTTTTTAAACACTTCCACTGATCTGTCGGGTACCTAAGAGTATTTTTCCCAAGCACATCAGGTATCCTCAGCTTGTCTTTCCCTGGAGACGCCACTCATAGCAGCAGCCTCCGTCTGAGCTGGCGGCTGTCCCCGAGGCCTGTGGCTGTGTGGCTTCTCTCCTGGCCTGTCTCCATTTTTTGGATGTCAGATCCCTGATCTTCCTTTCTCTTGGTTTATTCTTTCATGTTGCCAAAGTGTTACCAATTGCCAACCTGACACAAAGGGTCCTGGTCTTTTCCTGAGTAAGAAAACACACAAAAGACAAACTTCAACAAACTTTATTTTGCTTGAGTCAAGCAAAAAGGAGTCAGCGAGGATCTAAGCCACGCCAAAAGACTGACTCGAAAAGGGAAGCAAGGCTAGGCCTTAGATGGGTTCCGTGGAGACAATAGAGTAATGAATATTTAGTGGGCTTCTTTCAAGGGGAAACCCTGGTGGCGTAGTGGTAAAGTGCTATGGCTGCTAACCAAAGGGTCGGCAGTTCGAATCTACCAGGCGCTCCTCGGAAACTCTATGGGGCAGTTTTACTCTGTCCTATAGGGTCGGTATGAGTCGGAATCGACTCAGCGGCACTGGGTTTGGTTTTTTTTTTGTTCTTTCAAGGGGCGGGTACTTCTCAGAATGGTGGTGTATGTTAATTACGTTGCGCATGCATCTGGAATCTAAGATGGAACCCGCTGATATTCAAGATGGAGTCCTCTTGGCAGCCCTTGGCATCACTTACTGTGGGATATAGCACAAGCGCAGTTGATCTTCGACACTACATCACCATCTTCGAAGGGCTAAAGAAAGTTAAACAACGCTTTGTTCTTCTGCGCATGCAGAGCCTGTAAAGGAGGAGGGGATTAGAAAAACACTAAGAAGGAGATAGAATTCATGGGCTTTTCAGTCTTAGGTTGACAGGGTGAGTTCCTGTTTACCCAACTTCTAGATGATAATCTTTTAACAGCTCTTTTTGTTCCACCAGCACAGTTAACCCTATCTGTCTCAAAATTACATCTTTCTGTAGTGTCATGGATTGAATTGTGTCCTCCACAATATATGACAACTTGGTTAGGCCATGATTCCCAGTGTTGTGTGGTTGTCCTCCATTTTGTGATTATAATATTATGTTCAAGAGGATTATGGTGGAATTGTAATACCCTTACTAAGGACACATCCCTGATCCAATGTAAACTGAGTTTTCTTGGGGTGTGGCCCGCACTGCCTTTTATCATAAAAGAGAGAAAAGGAAAGGGAAGCAAGCAGGGAGGGGGGACCTCATACCACCAAGAAAGCAGTGCCGGGAGCAGAGTGCATCCTTTGGACCAGGGTTCCTGCATGGAGAAGCTCCTAGTCCAGGGGAAGACGGATGACAAGGACCTTCCTCCAGAGCCAGCAGAGCCTTGCCCTGGGGCTAATGCCCTAAATTTGGACTTCTAGCCTACTAGACTGTGAGAAAATAAATTTCTCTTTGTTAAAGCCATCCAATTGTGGTATTTCTGTTACAGCAGCAGTAGATGACTAACCCAAGTAGTTTCTGAGAAAGAGTGTACGGGAGACAAGTTTTATTTTTTTTTCCTCCTCTTCGCATGTTTGAAAACATCTTTACTTCTCCCTCAAACTTGGTTGAAAGTTTGGCTGGGTGTGGAATTCTAGGTTGAACATTATTTTTTCTCAGAATTTTTAGGGTGGTTGGTATTCCGCCATTTTCTTGCACCCTGTCTGATGCCATTCCGTTCCTTTTGAATGTGACCTGCTTGATTTTTCTGGAAGGTTTTAGAATTTTCTTTTCATCCTTGGTGTTTTAAATTTCAAATAATGCACTTTAGGCTTGGTCTGTTCATTAATTATGCTGGGTGCTCATTGGGCCCTTTCAGCCTGGACTGTCTTGTCCTTCAGCTCTAAGGAGTCTTACCCCCTTTGATGTTGTTTTGCCTTTGTTTTTTCTGTTGTCTTTCTGGAATTTGTTAACTGGATGATGGGTCACTTAAATCATCCTCTGTCTTTTCTTTCCTAAGTTGTTTTCTTTTTTGCCTTACCTTTTGAAAGAGGCCTTGAGTTTTTCATTACTACTGTTGTTATTACTATTTAAATTTCAAGGTGCGCCTCCTCATCCTTTTTTTCATAGCATCTCCTCCTCTCTGGGGGCCTACTGGGTGCCATGGTGAACAGACAGGCATGGGGGCAGGCTGCCTGAGCTCACACCCTGCCAGCCACCTAGCAGCTGACGCTACGTCCATCATGTCTAGGAGACAGGATAACAGTAGTCCCTGCATCGAAGGCCTGCTGTGAGCCTCCACTGAGACAGGAGCAGAGCTCGAAATTGCACCCGGCCCCTGGGAAGCACTGAGCAAACATCGGCCCTGCAGTTCTTGCTATTTGGTATTAGCTCCTTGGGGACATCAAATGTGGTTTCCTTGTCAGTTTGTTTGATGTATTGTCTCTCTTTCTTCCATGTCTCTCCTCCTTTGCTTAGGAGTCTTCTCCCTCTTGTCTAATGATCCTCAGCTGTTTGTTCATATTTAAGAGATGAGGCACTTGGAAGCTGATCGGCAGCTCTGTAAGTAGGCTGGGCTTTTTAGCTGGAGGGCTTCGCTGTGACTGGCCACTTCTGAGGACTCCCGAATGTTTGAATACGGCATTTCACAGAAGAATGCTGGGGATGGTGGGAAGATACACCCTTGGCTGCCAGCATTTGAGGAACAAGACATTGGAGTCAGTTATTGTACGCTCCTTCCAAATAGGATGGGTCCTGGGGCTGGGCAGGGCTTGGGGATGTAGCACCTGGGAAGGGGCTGTGGGAGTCTCTCCCTGCACGCACTTAGACTATAACTGGTCAGGTACCACTCCTTGCCCACTTGCCATCATCCAAAACGTTTGCAGAAGCTTCTTAAAATTGTTGTCACTTCTTTTGCATTGTAGACAGATTCCTTTGTATTTCCTTCTGACATTTTAATGGGAGCTGGGGAGGGGAAGGAGAACAACACATGCAGATGACCCATTATCTTTTAACTAAAGTCTACAGATGGATTCTTAGGGACTGTGGAAGATGCTTCACGACTCTTATTTGATGATGATGTGACATTCTACTGAGTGTGTTCTGCATCAGCTCGGGGACCACCCTACAACAAGACGCACTGGTGATGTCTGCCTTTGTGGTCCAGCCTTGCTGTGGCCCTGAGGAGAGGCCCAGGCCCCACAATACCAGACTACGTGGTGCTCTGGTCACCTGTCTGCTCAGAGGGAAACAGGAGCATTGAGTCATCACCCAGTAGTGGGATGGGAGCTTTAAAACCCAGCTCAAACCGAGCCCCAAGCCACTACCATACTGACGCTTTTACCATCAGTCTAGTTTTGTAAAACAGTACCCATCTGATAAATTGATGTTGGTAACTTAAATTTTATTGGTTTTATAATTTTGTTGGTATCTGTGCCTTTATTTTGGATTTAAAGCTCTTATAAACACTACAGAGGCTCTGTCTGATTTTAAGGTTTGTGCATATTTATGCAGCATAATGAAAATAATTTCTCAGCACTGGCAGTCAGTGTGAGTTGCTCTCTTAAAAGATCCAGTACATTTTAATTAAGTTTGAAAGTCACTGACATAGCTAGAATATCATTAATTGTATAATATTGTATGCCTTCTGTGTATAAATGACATAGATGTAGTCCTTTCTCATCCAATAAAGATAACTTCAGTTTCCTATAGGAATATTAGGGTTTTTCTTGTTTTGTTTTGTTTTGTTTTTGAGTAATTTTACGTAAAAGTGACTCTTCTAACGAGGAAGCCTAATCTCTTTCCCAAGTTTTCCTGAAAATTAAAAAAAAAAATCTCAGGCAGTAGAATCCAGTGTGCTGAAAGTCAGCAGATGGTGCCAATGCATTGCATGTAGAACTTGTTTTATAGATGTTAGCATGAAATCATATATAACAGTTATTTGATTAAAATGTTTTGTGCAGACCTTTAAGAATTGCATTGTATTATGGCCACATTTTTGGGAGCTCTTCAAATTGTACCCATTTTTGGGTCCATTTCGTAGTGGTAGGTAAGTTTACAGTAGCAGTTGAGCACTTTTGGTCTTTAAGACTTTGCCTTTTAATGACACCGTGGGCGCTGCCTGTACAAAGCTATCATCTGTCAGTAGAAGGCACCCGTTGAATGGCCCAAGCAGTGGGGCCACTCATAGCAGCAGTCGTGATCTACTCACGCCACACACAGCCAGCTGGGACAGCAGGCCAACGTTGAGGCCAGTCTGTGGTCACAGAGCCAGCTACGGCTGACACTTGCTCTCATTCGTCAGTGCTCTAAGATACAAAGTTGGCCGTTCTCCTCTGGAATTCATCACTGTACCTTTTCATGTTACAGATTCAAACAGTCTGTGTCATAAGTCCAGATCCATTTGCTCCAAAACAGAGGGCTTACCTCACAGCACGTAGGACACCTCCAGCACTTAGTTTTGTTGTTCTTTTTATCCCTTTTCCTCTAGTTAGCGGATGTCCAAGATTGTTGTGTCAATAGTGTCAGAAATCTCATGAGCCGTCATCATTCTCTGTGGAAGTAACTTCATCCTGACAGTGACACAGAACTTGTACTGTCCAGATGTTATTTTATACAGACGCCAGCAAAGATTATTACATAGAATATTGAAATTTTCTGTTGGTACGTTGATGTTAGGTACAGTCCAGTGAGTTCTGACTCATAGCGACCCTTTGTACAATAGAATGAAACACTGCTGGTCCTGTGCCATCCTCACAGTCATTGCTGTGTTTGAGCCCATTGTTGTAGCCACTGTGACAGTTGATCTCATTGAAGGTCTTCCTCTCTTTCGCTGACTCTATACTTCATTCAGTATGATGTTATTCTCCGGGGACTGATCTGTCTTGCTATCCTCGTTTCTAAGGAGCATTGTCACTGTACTTGTAAGACAGATTTGTTTGTTCTTCTGGCAGTCCATGGTATATTCTGTATTTGCCAGCACCATAATTCACAGGCATCAGTTCTTCGGTCTTCCTTATTCGTTGTCCAGCTTTCCCATGCATTTGAGGTGATTGAAAATACCATGGCTTGGGTCAGGCACACCTTAGTCCTCAAAGTGATATCTTTGCTTTTTAACACTTTAAAGATGTCTTATTGCAACAGGTTTGTCCAGTGCAATATGTTGTTTAATTTCTTGACTGCTGCTTCCGTGGGCATTGATTGGATTGTAGATCCAAGTAGAATGAAATCCTTGACATCTTCAATATTTTCTCCATTCATCATGATGTTGCTTATTGGCCAGTTGTGAGAATTTTTGTTCTCTTTGTTTCGAGGTGTAATCCACACTGAAGGCTGTAGTATTTGACCTTCGTCAGTAAGTGCTTCAAGTCTTCTTCACATTCAGCAAGCAAGATTGTGTCATCTGCATATCACAGATTGTCAGTGAGTCGTCTTCCAATCCTGATGCCACATTCTTCTTCATATAGTCCAGCTTTTCAGATTATTTGCTCAGCATACAGTTTGAATGAGTATGGTGAAAGGATACAACCCTGATGCACACTTTTCCTATTTTAAACCATGCAGTATCCCCTTGTTCTCTTTGCACCACTGCCTCTTGGTCTATGTACAGGTTCCTCATGAGCACAGTTCAGTGTCCTGGAATTCCCATTCTTTGCAGTGGTAGTCATAATTTGTTTTGATCCACACAGTTGAAAGCATTTGCATAGTCAGTAAACACAAGTAAATATCTTTCTGTTACTCTCTGCTTTTAGCCAAGATCCATTGATATCAGCAGTGATATCCCTTGTTCCACGTCCTCTTCTGAATCTGGCTTAAATTTCTGTCAGATACTTGTCGATGTACTGCTGGAACCATTTTTTAATTGTCTTTAGCATAATTTTACTTATGTTAAGTACTTAGCATAATTAATTACTTGTAATTAATGATATTGTTAGATAATTTCCCCCTTCTGTTGGATCACCTTTCTTTGAAATAGGCATGTATATGAATCTCTTCAACTTGGTTGGCCAGGTAGCTGTCTTCCAAGTTGCTTGGTATAGACGAGTGAGTACTTCAGCACTGCATCCATTTATGGAAACATCTCAATTGGTATTCCATCATTCCCTGGATCCTTGTTTTTCGCCACTGCCTTCAGTACAGCTTGGACTTCTCCTTCAATACCATCAGTTCTTGATCGTCTGCTACCTCCTGAAATGCTTGTATGTTGACCAACTCTTTTTGGTATAGTGACTGTACTCATTCTATCTTCTTTTGATGCTCCCTGCCTCGTTCAATTTTTTGCCCATAGAATCCTTTGGTGTTGCCACTTGAAGCTTGAATTTTTTTCTTCAGTTCTTTCAGCTTGAGAAATGTCAAACGTGTTCTTCCCTTTTGGTTTTCTGTCTCCAGGTTTTTGAACATTTCGTTGTAATGCTTTGTTTTCTCGAGCTTCACTTTGAAATCTTCTATTCAGCTCTTTTACTTCATCATTTCTTCCTTCCACTTTAGCTACTCTGTGTTCAAGAGCAAGTTTCGGAGTGTCTGACATCCATTTTGCTTTTTTTTCTTTCCTGTCTTTTTAATGACCTTTTGCATTCTTCAGGTATAATGTCCTTGAGGTCATCCCCCAACTCATCTGGTCTTCAGTCATTAGTGCTCAGTGTGGTAAATCTATTCTTGAGATGGTCTCTAAATTCAGGTAGGATGTGTACTCACGGTTGTACTTTGGCTCTCATGGACTTCTTTTAATTTTCTTCAGCTTCAACTTGAACTTGCATATGAGCAGTTGATGGTCTGTTCTGCCACCCTCCCCTGGCCTTGTTCTGATTGTGCTTCTCTGTCATAACTTTCCACAGATACAGTGTATTCCATCTGGTGAGGTCGCCTTTTATGTTGTTGAAAAAAGGTACCTGCAAGGAAGAAGTCCTTGGTCTTGGAAAATTCTACCATTTGCCCACCAGGGTCATTTCTATCACTAAGGCGTATTTTCCAAACTACTGATCCTTCTTGTCTGTTTCCAACTTGCACGTTCCAATCACCAGTAGTTATCAGTGCATCCTGATTGCGTGTTAGATCAATTTCAGACTGCAGAAGTTGGTAAAAATCTTCAATTTCTTCATCTTTGACGTTAATGTTTGGTGCATAAATTTGAATAATAGTCATATTAGCTGGTCTTCCTTGTGGATGTATAGATATTATCCTATCACTGATAGCGTCGTTCTTCAGGAATGATCTCAACATGCTCTTTTTGATTATGAATGCGACACCAATTCCTCTTCGATTTGTCATTCCCGGCACAGTAGACCATGTGATTGTCTGATTCAAAATGGCCAATACCAGTCCATTTCAGCTCACTAGCACCTAAAAAAAATAGGGTATCAATATTCAAGCGTTCTGTTTCATTTTTGACAACTTCCAAGCTTCTTTGACTCATACATCGTACATTCCACGTTCCAATTATTAACAGATGTTCGCAGCTGTTTCTTCTCGTTTTGAATGGTGCCACATCAGCAAATAAAAGTAGCAAAAGCTTGAATCCATCCATGTCATTAAGATCAATACTACCTTGAGGAGGCAGCTCTTCCCCAGTTGTGTGTTAAGTGCCTTCCAACCTGGGGGGCTCATCTTCAACACTGTATCAGGCAGGGTTCTGCTGTTTATAACTGCTGCTATTCGTAAAGTTTTCCCTGGCCAGTTTTTTCAGAAATAGATTGCCAGGTACTTCTTCTCAGTCTTAGTCTCCAGTCTCTGCTAAAACCTGTCCACCATGGGTGACCCTCCTGGTCCTTAAAATACTGGTAGCACCAGCATCGTGGCAACACACAAACCACCACAGTACAACAAACTACGGTCAAGTGGTGGTCTGTTGGTGGAACAATCAGATATATTTTTAAAAATTAGCATTAGGCATGCATTTTAAAGTTAGGCATCACTCTCCTGGGCCCAGAGTTTTTGTTTTTGTTTGTGTCCTTTTGAAAATTAATTTTCTGTATTTCTATCCAATATTCTTATATCATTACAGCCCAGCCTAGATAAATCATGGTGCAGCAGGGGACCAGACATTGGGTCAATATAAGCAAAACTTCCAAATCCACATGTGCTGGCGGGCTCTGGGCGCCACAGCCAAGAAGTGGCTGCTTGGTAATTACAAGTTTGCCATGAAAACGTTGCTTTACTTACGGAGACTGTTTTGTGTGTGTTTGTCTTTCTTTGGATACTTTTTTACTGATTTTTGATAATCATGACTCCTCCCAAAATCTTCATCTTCTAAATTGCTTCTGTTTTATTGACAGCTGACATCATTTCAACTGTCGAATTTAACTACTCTGGAGATCTTCTTGCAACAGGAGACAAGGGCGGCCGAGTTGTTATTTTTCAGCGAGAACAAGAGGTCAGTAATTCACAGTCCCCAGACCAGGTGGCAGTTTAACCCTTCTCGTGTGACTTAGAAGAAGGGAAGCAAGATCACTTTCTCAGTGTTGAATTTCATTTAGATTTAGTTATATGACATTAACCATATAGAATCTTCTTCCAGAAATCCTTCTAGGAGTGAGCAGAAAGATCTGTGTCTCCCGCTCACTGGCGGTCTTGCTCTTGAGCCCCCCCGTCTGTCACTTGTAGTGCCTTCATCTTCAGAGCAGGGCTGAGAATCTCCGCAGGGCCGAGTGAATACCAGGCGGTGGTGTTAAGAATTTATTTGCTTTCATCCTGAGATTATTTAAAGTGATTGTGGAAATCACGTTACAAGCCCAGATCTTTTTAATAAGAATTTTTTACTTCATAACTTCAAGGACTAGTGAATATTATTGAAGTTTTAAATAAATGTTGAAAGAAAAATACTTGGACCTAAATTTCCATAAATTGTTGTCACTAAACCATTGATCACCACCTGTGTTCATTCCGTGACTTAGCCACTGGGGGTATGATTGTATAAGTGTAAAATCGGACAGAGGAAACCTATCCTGTGATACTTTTTCCTGATCTTAGAATGACAGGCATCTTGGGTCCTCAGCTGGAGAACAGACGTGCTTCAGAAGGCCCTTGGCCGTCTGGGCCTTTCCTCTGTACATGTGTGACACAGCCATAATATTAATGAAAAATGTGAAAACCTATCTAAAACATTAGTATTTAAGAGATATTTCTCTTATCAAGTTAGTGTCCCAAAGCAAATTTTAGAATAATTCACCACATTTAGCTTTTTTAGGTTGTAGCAGTCTGTGATGGGCCCCATCTCTCCCTTGTTAAACTGAATTTGATTGGGTCTGTTAGGCAGGGAATACGTGGGGAAATGTTTGCATTTCTCTTCTAATAACTGTTCCAACAAAAGCTTGTCCTGGCTGGGAAAGAATTTCAGCTACGGCATCCCCGACCAGCGCCTGATCTCTAAAATCTATATGATTCTGTCAAAACTCAACCACAAAAAGACAAACAACCCAATCAAGAAGTGAGCAAAGGATATGAACACACACTTCACTAAAGAAGATATTCAGGCAGCTAACAGATACATGAGAAAATGCTCTCGATCATTAGCCATTAGAGAAATGCAAATTAAAACCACGATGAGATTCCATCTCACTCCGGCAAGGCTGGCATTAATCCAAAAAACACAAAATAATAAATGTTGGAGAGGCTGTGGAGAGATTGGAACTCTTATATGCTGCTGGTGGGAATGTAAAATGGTACAACCACTTTGGAAATCTATCTGGCGTTATCGTAAACAGTTAGAAATAGAACTACCATACAACACAGAAATCCCACTCCTCGGAATATACCCTAGAGAAATAAGAGCCTTCACACAAACGTATATGCACACCCATGTTTACTGCAGCTCTGTTTACAATAGCAAAAAGCTGGAAGCAACCAAGGTGTCCATCAACAGATGAATGGTTAAGTAAATTGTGGTATATTCACACAATGGAATACTACGCATCGATAAAGAACAGTGACGAATGTGTGAAACATTTCATAACATGGAGGAACCTGGAAGGCATTATGCTGAGCGAAATTAGAGGCAAAAGGACAAATATTGTATAAGACCACTATTATAAGATCTTGAGAAATAGTATAAACTGAGAAGAACACATACTTTTGTGGTTATGAGAGGGGAGGAAGGGAGGGTGGATGAGGGTTTTTTACTGATTAGTTAGTAGATAAGAACTACTTTAGGTGAAGGGAAGGACAATACCAATACACAGAAGGTCAGCTCAAATGGACTGGACCAAAAGCAAAGAAGTTTCTGGGATAAATTGAATGCTTCAAAGGTCAGCGAAGCAAGGGCGGGGGTTTGGGGACTATGGCTTAAGGGGACTTCTAAGTCAATTGGCAAAATAATACTATTATGAAAACATTCTGCATCCTACTTTGAAATGTGGCATCTGGGGTCTTAAATGCTAACAAGTGGCCATCTAAGATGCATCAATTGGTCTCAACCCACCTGGATCAAAGGAGAATGAAGAACACCAAGGTCACACAACAACTATGAGCCCAAGAGACAGAAAGAGCCACATCAACCAGAGACTTACATCATCCTGAGGCCAGAAGAACTAGATGGTGTCCGGCCACAACTGATGACTGCCCTGACAGGGAGCACAACAGAGAACCCCTGAGGGAGCAGGACATCAGTGGGATGTAGACCCCAAATTCTCATAAAAAGACCAGACTTAATGGTCTAACTGAGACTAGAGGAATCCTGGCGGTCATGGTCCCCAAACTTTCTGTTGGCCCAGGACAGGAACCATTCCCGAAGACAACTCATCAGACATGGAAGGGACTGGACAACGGGTTGGAGAGAGATGTTGATGAAGAGTGAGCTACCTGTATCAGGTGGACACTTGAGACTGTTTTGGCATCTCCTGTCTGGAGGGGAGATGGGAGGGTAGAGAGGGTTAGAAACTGGCAAAATTGTTATGAAAGGAGAGACCAGAAGGGCTGACTCATTGAGGGGGAGTAAGTGGGAGTATGGAGTAAGGCGTATATAAGCTTATACGTGACAGACTGACTTGGTTTGTAAACGTTCACTTAAAGCTCAATAAAAATTATTAAAAAAAAAAAAAAAACTTGTCCTGGTCAGCCTGTCAGGACAGTTTTATCCCAGGTGCTTCGGAGATGGCCAAGGGCCTACCAGGGTGTCTCCTGGCTGGCCTCTGGGGGCCTTGCTGCCTCTGCGGGTGGGTTGTCTGGTGGTAGCTTTCTGCGCCTGGTCCCTCAGCAGGGGAGAAGGTCTGCAGCTTAAAGACTGAAGCAGGAAAGGGCAAGGTCAGGGGGAAGTCCTCTCCCTTTCTCCTAAGGGGTGAGCACACTAGCTCCGCTCTCTTCTGAGGGCAGTGATGGGTAGGGGTCTGCAGACCAGAGGCCTTGCTGGTGCTCACAGATGGGCTTTGCTCATAAGCACTGGCTTTGGGGTCATTTCTGGGTTTTGAGGGGGAGAGGAGAGTGGGAAAAGAACCAGGCTTTGCCAACTGCCTTTTTGTGCCTGGCGGCCCTCACCAGCATTCTGAATGAGGGTGAGGAAGGAAGTGAGGTAATTTTCTGTTATGCAGTATTCCTGCCAGAACACACTGTGCCCAGGCCTGGGCTTTCTGGAAAGCACTTGTCTTGCCTTTTCCCTTGCACATTCATAAGGAAGGCCACTGGTCCTTCCTGTCTCTCTGCTCCCCAGCAGAGGAGTGGACAGTTACTTTTATCCCCAAATTCTTGTGCAGATTTGTGTGGTAGAACTTGGCTGTGGAGGCTCCAGGGCCTTTGTTCCCGTCCATCCAGGATTCAAGCTCTTCTGTGCTATAGTCACTGCTGCCCCCTGGGAGAGTCTGTGGGAGGCGATTCTTGGGTCGCCTGTGCCAGGGGCAGGTTGCTTGGCCAAACGGGAGGAGATTTATGGGCGCTAACAGATCCCATTATCAGAGTGTACCTGTGCGGCCCTCATTTTAATTGTGTCCATGTAAATTAAAGATTTTTTAAAATTGTGATTTCTCTGATTTGAGATGGAAATTCTTTTGTGAATATTGTATATTATCATTAATCATTTAAAATCCTCACCAGTAATATGACAAGTTTATAATTTTGCATTCTTATTTCAGATGTAGACTATCACAGATGTAGACTATCACACAGTGCCATTTGAGAACTGTGTGACTTTACCTTTTCAACAGAAGCGTTTAAATGTTACTTTAGCAGGAAGATGGTTTAACCGAGTAGAGTCACAGCTGTCTTAAAGATACCCTTGTGGAAGATACCTGTCATACTTCCTCATGGTTGTTAGGGAAGAAAATGCAATTTTTCTTCATTTTAGTGGGTTGTAAAAAATACTAGCTTCAATTGTGAAATTGCCTATGATAAAAGTCAAGCATCCTGTTAGGAAATGATTAGGTATTTTAGAGCTGTAGGGCCCGTCACACTGAACGTTCACCTTGCTGAATATCAAGTGACAGAATTGTATAGGAGAAGTCCTTGAAGGTGTTCATGTTTGATGAGCCTGGGTAACTGCAACTTCATAAACTCCCAGCAACTTATTTTTTTTTTCATCTTTTTCTCCACATTTTGGGTAACACAGAGGGACTTTAATGTTCCACCTGCTTCTCATGCAGAATATCTAGCTTCTGAGCAGTATCTGGAAACCCTGGTGGCATGGTGGTTAAGAGCTACGGCTGCTAACCAAGAGTTCGGCAGTTTGAATCCACCAGGCGCTCCTTGGACACTCTATGGGGCAGTTCTACTCTGTCCTGTAGGGTCGCTGTGAGTCGAAATCGACTCGATGACACTGGGTTTGGTTTTGGGGTTTTGAAGCAGTATCTTATGCTTTGAGTTCATTTAGCTTAGAGTTTGGTCAGTTTTATTTTAGGGTGGATCAGGGCATACAGCTTATAGCCACTAAATTACTAGTAAGGTGAGCAGTGACTGTCAGCTGTTGAAGTAGCTTGAGCAAAGATGGCGGTGGCGGCAGAGAAGACAGAGCTGGGTGACAACTGTGTCATCAGCTTGAAGATGCCCTTGGTGCTATGGCAGTGCCAGCAAGAGGGGAAAACCGCTGCCAGCTACGGTACAGCAGTGTTGGATGTGAAGCTGTGCCAAGATCTGGGCCATGTCCGGAGTGGGGAACAAGTGCGTCTTGGATTCGGTGGAGCAGGGAGGCCCCATGAGATTGACGGCACAGGATGTACAGCGTTAGGTCAAGGGAACCTCCGAGGTGATGAGGTGGGAAGAGTGGTTAGCCATCTGTGCAACTCTCAAGTTAGCTGCAGAATTCTCTGTCCACATTCAGTCCTGCAGGGGAGCTCCATGTGTAAAGCTGATGAAGTGGGGTTTCTGGATGGCCCTTGTGCGTCCCACCCTCAGAACTGGGGTCACAGAGCCCTGTGAGTCATCTGTGTGCTGGGCCTCGCCATCTGCAGCTCCAGCCCCTTTGCAGAATCACTTTCATTTGAATATTTCACCTCGTTACAGCGAAAATCAACGTGTCTGGAAGCAAAACCACTGTCTCCCAGGTGCTGTCCACTCTCCCCCACCGCCCGCTGTGTGTTGGCCCCTAGCTCCTCTCAGAGCCCGTACAGCTGTAGCCAGCCTCCTCCATGGGTGGTGTCACACCATCCGCCCTCCTTCCTGGGAGGTGCAGGCAGCTGTCTGACCTCAGCCTGGGCCGTTTGTCTCTGTGCCCTGCTCTTCTGTGTGGATCGATGTCACCTTCTCTGTCAATGAGCCTCTTTAGACATGTGACTGCTTGATTCTACAGACTCTATTCAAAATATTCACTTTTTTCTCACTTCGTCTGAGTTAGAAGTATGTATGGATGAGTTATGCTTTCTCGTGGACAGTGTAAATAGCATGAACCACCTACCACACACCCTCCTGAAAACCCATGTAATGGAAAGATTGCCAAGCTCTTGCTGATAAATGCGTGCTTTCGAGGAACATAGAATACATAAATATTCAATAAAGTGGGGAAACTAATGTCGTTTTTTGGAATATTATATGATCTCATCTCAGAAATATAAAAAGTACCTATCTAGATAAGAGGATTTATTTCTTTGGTACATACGCTAAAGTGTAAAAAATGTAAGATTTTAGATCTTGGTTACAGAGGAAGAATTAAGCAAAATACCCGTGTCCTTTTTGACTATGAAATATTGAATATTTCATATAAAATTGAATTTCGGGCCTACGGAAGATTCCAGGATTAATATAAATATACCCCCGAACCCACCACCAGGTTTCCTTCCGTTACAAAAGGAAATGAGACCCAGGGGAGCCAGAGGAAGCACCTTTGTGCCCTCCCACTCCTATCCTTCCACTGCCCCCCATCTTATCTTCCTATCTGTCTTCCCAAAGTCGATCATTGTTTTGAAGAGGGTGTATGTCTTCCCAGGCATGTTGTTCTACTTGTAATATATGGAATTGTTTTGTGTGTATTGAAAACTTATGTGAGAGGTATTACATTAGGGCATCTTTGTACAGCTTGCCTTCCTCCACAGCGTTGTCGGGCATGTCCGTGCTCACGTGTGGAGCTCTAGTTCATTCAGTTTCTCTGCCAAGGAGCATCTGCGCCATGAGTGCTGCTTCCCAGCCTCTCAGGGCTTCACTCACGAGCAGCCCACACACAGCCTGCTCAGATGGTTGCCTCGAAGAGGAAGGGGAGGCTTGGGGGACGGTCTTCATCTCCTCTTTCCAAGTGAATTAATTCTGAGTTTCAGGTGCTTGAAGGTTTTTTGGTCCAGAATTTTGTTAACTTTTAAAAATGCCTGTGGTCATTTGATATTCAGATAGGTGGTAGTAAAATTCTCTCGCTGCGTTGTTCACTAAGACAGTTGTCCTGTTTCCTTGCAGAGTAAGAGCCGCCCTCACTCTAGGGGCGAGTACAATGTTTACAGCACCTTTCAGAGTCATGAACCAGAGTTTGACTATTTGAAAAGTCTAGAAATTGAGGAAAAAATTAACAAAATTAGGTGGTTGCCACAACAGAATGCTGCTCATTTTCTACTCTCTACGAATGGTAAGAACATTTTTAAGTGTCTCTTTGACGAGGGTTTTGTTTTTAATTTTCTGTGTATGGATTCCTTTTCATTTTAACTCATTCTAGAAGTTATTTTGGCCTTAAACTTTGGGGGGAGGGTAAATTATCAGCTTGGTAGCAAGTGATAGTTGGGTTGAAATTTCAGAGAGTGCACGGAAGCAAAGCACCCCACCGTGTCGCTCAGCTCTGCCTCTTTCTGTTGCACAGGATACAGTGTTTGTCCGTGACTGCAAACGTGAATGCTCACAGACCCCTAGCTTATAAATCAATAGAGCCATGAGGCTTTCTAATATAATACTCAATTAATAGTAGTCGTGTTATGGTTTTTCTTTTAATATGGAGAATGGGGTTTTTATTTTCAGATAAAACTATTAAATTATGGAAAATAAGTGAACGGGATAAAAGAGCAGAAGGTTATAACTTGAAAGACGAAGATGGACGACTCCGAGACCCATTTAGAATTACAGCACTACGGGTATACGTTGCCTTTTCTTTCAAATGTCCAGTACTTTTCACAGATTAATCAGAACAAGTAACGCGTAAGCAGCTGTGTAGAGAATATTGTTACGTGGCAGCCCTGTGAGATCTGCTTTCTTCACTGATGGAAGTCATTTGCAGTAATAGTGATCGCTTTTATGTACCTTTGTTAAAAACTGGGACTCCTCATATTTTCACAGAAGCTGAAAGCCACACATCCCCCTCAGAAAATAGTGGTAATAAGGAAAAAACTCAGATTTAATTCCACCACAGAAATATTTCTCAGTGTATCGGCTACCTTCCACTCTGAAGGTTCAGAGTACTACATGGGCACAGTTTTAGTCCAAAAGGAATTCAGAACATATCCCTGGGTGACATAGCCACGGACTACCACAGTACACTCGTGATGGTTTCGAATTCATTCCCACTGCGTTAGCTAGGAGAAGCTCTGATGCTCAGGGTTCTTGGGCGTGTTCTTCTCTGCGCCTGTCTTCCCACTTTCTTTCATTGTTCAATTCTCCACTCCCGTTTTAGTTCTCCCGAGTGCAGTAGGAAGTGAACACATTCCGTCAGTTCTAATACCTAGGCTTTTTAATGTTTTAAGTTGAAGCTTTATGTTAAAATTGGGTACAGCTTAAAACCTTGGTGTCCTGTCTTAGTGGTGTCCACAGTTGATGGATTCTTGAGTTAGATCAAGTGTGAGGAGGCCAGAGACACGTGAGTCACACCACAGGCACCAGGGACCCCAAGAGGTGCACATGGAGTCACACCCACGGGCACTGGGGACCCCGGGAGGTACACATGGAGTCACACCATGGACACCAGGGACCCCAGGAGGTACACACTGCAGCCGCAAAGCACCATGTCTCTGTTGGGAGGCAGTCCCTCCAACAAAGTGCCTTATCCCAAAGGAATGTTGCTAGTATGTTTGAAAATTGTAGGTTCATTCATTTTTTTATGAGGTTAAAAAGCCCTCTTGAAATATTGTTTATCAAGTGAAGACCTGGTTAGTGAACATACTCTGAATGAGTAGTTAGGGGTCCTACAGAGAAGGGGCTGTGTTTTAACTCTTTGCTAACACATGCCCCTACAACAGCGAATACTAGGAACTCACTGGGCTTGGAGAGCACTGGGCTGTTTGAATAGCATTTCTTGGGCACTTTCCATGTTGGGCAGTGTGCCAGGTGCTGGGATATTGGTACACAAGATGGAGCCACCCGCCTGGCAGCCAAGGCAGCCTTACAGGAATTACATAAACAGTGGGTCATCACAGGGTTCTTGTTCCAGAGGAGAGGTGCAGGATGGACTGGGTCCTCGTGAGACCTCTCAGGTAGACACCATCACCTGCAGGACGGCCCTGGGTCCTCACAAGACCTCTCAGATAGACACCGCCACTGTTCCCCTGGTGGGCTGATTAATGCTGAGAGGCCATGTCGTGTGCTCAGATCAGCTTACAGAACCATCATTTTTGAATCGAGAAGTTTTGACCCAAATCCCTGGTGAATCCTAACAGGCTACGTGCTGCTGTGTTAGTATCCTTGCATTAGTGATAAAGTTTTGAGATCAGTTGCTGTGACAATGACATCAGCTTGCTGGTTACCACAGGTGAACTAACTTGACCACAGAGGAGTGTTGGAGTGGCCAAGACCCTGGGTGCACCCTGTCCTGCTCCAGCCCGCCCCCTCCCCTCCACTCTCACCACCGCCTCCCCATCCGGGTGTACCCCTCTCTCCCAGCTCTCCTCTGGGCTTCAGTGGAAACAGAACCCAAATTTCTCCTCACCAGACCCACTTCACACATCACAGCCCTTAGGCGTCTGTTCTGGGAAAATGATAGGTCCCATTAGGCCTGACCTTGACTTTGACTCAAGGCTACTTTTAGAGATTGAGCTTCAGCAAGACCAGTCTTGTCGGTGGCCACAGTGACATGTAGGGGAAGGGTAGTTACCATCATCTGCTGTTTTTGTGACTAGTGGGACGAGCGGTCACAGACCGGGGCTCTGCACTGTTGGCTTCTCAGTGTGTGTTCAGGTCTGTTTGGGGTTCTTACCTCTCAGAAAGTTTGACGTTCTGTGATTTGTCTGCATTTAACTGGGTAGGAGTCAGAATTTTTTTTTTTTTTTTTAATTGTTCTGTGTTTCTTTGAAATTACTTTAATGCCAGAAAGGGAATTTCATTAAAAGAATCTTTTTATCCTAAGCAATACCTTTGTCATATTTTCTGGTTAACTGGGCTTGTTAGAGGGTTACGGTGTCTGTGTTTTCAGCCCTGTACATGATACACGATAACACTGACGTATCTTCCGTAGAGAGGGCAGGCCTCCACCGTCAGCATGTACCTGGCTTTAAAGTGAGGCAAGTGTTTTTATATATATTTTTCAAGTTCATTTTTACAGAATTTTGACCAGAGAAGGAGAGAGATTTCCTCCTGGCCTCCTTAGGGATCCCCTTTGGTTTCCAGTTACAAAAATGACTTGAAAAGCACATATCATTAATTATTTGTTTTCTTTTTCAACCTTATGCTGTATTCTCTGGTCCTGGGGTACTCTCTGGCCAGTGTGCCTTCCTTGCCCTCCCCTGTCCCCCTGGCTCCTCTCTGGCTTGTACATTCCAGGCTAGATGGCGCGGTCCCTGACCACGCACTTGTACGAAGATGTGGGGCTTTTGCCTTTTACTTTGCATACCCTTTTATTGAAGTGTAATACACAGGCAAAAACGTGCGTGTGCCAGGTAAGTGAACAGCTCTGAATTTTCTGACTGAACACACCCACACAGCCAGCACCCAGAGCAGTTCATGGAGCAGTGTCAGCATACGGGGTCCCTCCTGTGCACTCTTCCTGTCACTGCCCTCCCCAAGGTTCCATTGTGTCCTGTTGAGAAGCAGCCCACCCGTGATGGAAGCTAGGATGTTGGTGGTCCCTGGAACTTGCCTGGCCCTCACTCTTTGAGGCCGTCAGGCTGAGAGGAGAAAGGGAGGAGGCTGGGCCGAAGCCCTGAAAGACTTTGCTGTCTCGGGCCTGAGTGTGGCCCACGGGGAGCAGGTGGTCTGGGTGCCAGCTCATCTGTCCTCAACAAGATAGTGTCAGCTTCAGCCATGGGAGCTGGGGGAGGCACCCAGCCCAGAGAGAGTATCACCCTTTGTAGCCTTTTCACAACCCTGCCACCTGGTTACTATGGGTATTGCCTATAGAGAGCTGTCACTGAACTGTGAAAACAGATGTGTTCCTTTTTGTTATCTACTGTGAGTGTTCTCTTTTTATGCTGTTCTGGTCTTTGTTTTGAATTCCTATTTCCTTCCATTTCTAGGTCCCCATATTGAAGCCCATGGACCTTATGGTAGAAGCAAGTCCTCGACGAATTTTTGCAAATGCTCACACATATCATATAAATTCCATTTCAGTAAATAGTGATCATGAAACGTATCTTTCTGCAGATGACCTGAGAATTAATCTGTGGCATTTAGAAATCACTGATAGAAGTTTTAGTATCCTTCGTCAGATGGGTATCTTGGCGTTTTTCTTAGGGTTGTTTTTCTGATGGTTAATTTTCCTTTGCATTACACTCCTGCATGTCAGATTCTCTTCTTTTAAATGTGGTTTTACTACATGATAACCAAACTAAACCCACTGCTGTCAAGTTGATTCCGACTTCAGCAACCCTGTGGGACAGAGTACAACTCCATGGGGTTTCCAAGGCTGTAATCTTTATGGATGCAGCCTGCCACATGTTTCTCCTGTGGAGCAGCTAGTAGGTTCAAAGTGCTGTCGTTTTGGTTAGCAGCCGAGCGTTTAACCACTGTGCCACCAGGGCTCCTGTCTGCTACATGACGGCTGGTGATATAAGTTCTCTGCAATTTAAAGTGTCGATCACTAGAAACACAAACTTCTTTATGCCTTTGGAAAAGGTCTCTGTGTAATGGGACACTCTGAAGTCCAGAGCCTCCATTGGCCGCTTGGGCCATTGAAATAGTATATATTTGAAAATTCAGCATGGGCATGTTTGTGTGTTTGTTTCTTGATTTGTTAATACCTAACAGAAAATACTGGCTTAGATTAGAATGGAGCATTATTTCCCAACCTGGAAAGTGACTGATGTTGGGGAAACCGTGTTTTAGAAGATGATACATTTAAGGAACGGTCAAGGAAAATTTCATCATTTTTAACGTTTTAAGATAGTGGTATCATTTTTAAGATAGGAATCTGAATATGACTGGCTGATCACAGATTTTTTTTTTTTAATTGACTTGTCCAGAAAATAAAAGAGCCCTATGATATGTGCATATCAAGTAGCTTCAGCCAGATTTTCCCATATTTTGGAATTAGATGAATTAACCATGTGGTGAGATCTGGTGAGGACTGGGCAGGTACTTTTCCTTTCCATTAGTCACATAAAATCTCAGGAAATGAAGTGTGTATGGCTTCTTCAAATTCTAGCATTTCACACTAAATTTTGATTATTTGGAGTCCCTTTACTTGATTTGGTCACTTCATTTATTTATTTCCATCCTCTGTGTAGCTGTTGATAGCTGAAAGAAGTCCAGTCTTGGTGAGTTCTAGGCTGTGATTGCTTTTGGGAGAATCTGTGCTGCTGGGCTGACCTGCTTCTGGCTGTGACAGTTCTCTTTTTCCCTTGACTTTGAAAAGCTTCCCAATTGAAGTGGTTTATACCCATGACCCGTTTTCTCTGTAATCTCCTAGGCCTCTGTTTTGTAGTTATCCTTTCTGATAATATGTAACCATTTTAAGCAAAACTCAGATAATACAGAGAAAGGAAAACTTCCCCTCCTTAATTCCACCCCGAAGGAAACCCTTACTACCAGTATGATGCGTCCTCTTCTGCCCTGGTTATGTAAGCAGGCTCACCGTCTGCACAGTGGCAGCAGAGTGTGTGGCACTCGTGGGACCTGAGCCCCGTGACCTTGGCAGGATCCTAGGTCTCTGAGCCTTTTTCCTCATTCATTGTAATGGGCCCGGGAGGCACTGTAAAGATTCAGTGAGGCGCTGGATGCAGACCTCTTTGCACAAGGCCTGCTAGGTGGAAGGAGCCCCGATTATCAGTCTGGTTTTCATTAGTGTATAGTGGCATCCTCCTATCAGTTGTTCACTTTGTAACCACATAAGCTATTTCACACAGGTTTTGTTATTTTAATTACTACTATATGGAGTTACTTTGTTGCCAGTTTATCCCTGTGGGTAAGCACAGCTCCAGTGAAGGACATGCATACAAGTCTTTGTGCACACATGTTGGAATAAACCCCAAGAACTCGGGTTGGATTGAAGGGTGTACAGTTAACGTTTTGATCCGTATTCTGGGGTTGGTGGCTTCTGTCTGGTGGGCCACTGATCTCTCAGGCAGGCTGTGAGTGCTTGTTTTCAGCAGAGCACTGCGTCTCTCAGAAAAACTTCCCAGATTTATGAGGCTAAAAATGAGACCATTTTTCATTTTTTTGATTATTGCAGAATTAGAATATCTTTTCATTAATGTCCATTTTTGTGAGTTGCTTTTTACCGTCCATAGTCATTTTCTTTTCCCTGCTGGGATGCTCTTTTTTTGCCTAATGACTGGTGAGAACTCTGATACATCAAGGGTTTTCTCATGCAGTTGTATCTTTTGTTGCCTTTTTTGTTTTAATCTTTTGCCCCTGTGATCATGCCTCAAGTGACCTTCCTATAACCTGGATTATGAAACACACTTTGATGTATCAAAACTTTTAAATACCTTTTGTCCATTTACATGTGGAGATGGGACCTGGTTGCCCTCTGCACAGCCCCTCCTGTCAGGGCCTCTTGTCCTGTGGCCACTCCCTGCTCTGTAGATGATAATGCTGCTTGAGTCCGTCCTCCATCCCCATCGTGGGCGAGGCGTTCTGGGTCAGCCTCTCGGCACCACTGGCCACACGTAGAAAGGCAGGCCCGCCCTTTTGAATAATGTAGTGTCTTTAATTATTTCAACACAGTAGATAGAAAAGAATCTTTAGCAACATGTAGGATGCCCTTCTCGTCAGCCAGTTGAAGAAACATGACCATAACCTCTGCCCCGCCACTTCCCTTCTCCCATCCGCTGACTGCTGTGAGGACAGTGGGACATCTGCCTTGTCAGCATGACGTTGTCAGACGTGATTCGGACAGTCCGCTGGTTGTGAGGTGGGGTCTCAGGGCTGCCTTTCCATTTCTCGTATTTCTGGTGCAGTTGAGTGTCTTTTCATAGGTGCTACCCTCCCGGTGCTGTGAAGTGCATATTCAGGGAAGGGTGGAAAGGAAGGCAACACTGGGATTAGAGGAAGGAACCTTGTGGGATGACTGTAGTCTAGTGAGGAGCCCTGGTGGTGCAGTGGTTAAGAGCTTAGCTGCTAACCGAAAGGTCGGCAGTTCAAATCCACCAGCCGCTCCTGGGAAACCTTATGGGGCAGTTCTGCTCTGTCCCGTAGAGTCACTATGAGTCGTGATGGACAGCAACGGGTTTGGTTCGGGTTTGTTAGTCTAGTGAGAGATTACGAGCTCTTCAACTATATACATCAGTGGCCAAGGAATGGAGAGAAAATGGATGTCGCTGTCCAAGGGGTCCCTTTGGGTGAGGCAGTCAGCCCTGGATGATGAAGGCCCCTTGACCCATTATTCTCTTGGTGCGGGTCAGTGCTGTACAAGCCCTGGCAGTCTCACTCAGCTTGACTTCCTCATACCATGCTGGGCAGCATGTCCTTCCAGGGCGCTCCACCAGACATTCACAGCCCTCTTCACACCAGCCATCCGGGTGCAGACCCCTGGTCTTACCAGGTGAGTGTGCGGCTCAGATGGCAGTCACACCAGCTGTGCTGGTGGTGGTCTCCTCTGAGAGCACTGATGTCTGTGATTTCCAGTCTCAGCCTTGCCGTTTCCTCATGAGCCATCGCCATTGAGTGCTCTGCTGGCTCTCCCTGGGGGGGTCCCTGCCCCATGGGTGGCAGCCTCACTGTTCCCTCCCAGCTCTACCCATCCCTCAACTCAGGGAGACCTCCGGGCTCTGGGCTCCCTGAGTCTGCACAGCGCCCACGCTGGGGCAGTTGTAGGGCTCACCTCATATGTCCTGTCTCCTCAGGGTCACTCACCGTCTGGTGTCCAGTGGCCTGCGCCCTAGTCCTGTAGAGTGTGTCTGGTTTTTAGTTGTTTCAGGGGGGAGGCATCTGGTCCCTACACTTCCAACTTGGCCAAAGTGGGCTTCTGCCCATTCTTGTTTCTCTAGTGAGTAGTTTCTTTATGTAGTTTTCTCTTGGGCTTTAGGGGCATTGTTTATTGTTTTGTTTTGGGGGAGAGGCTGGGGGTGGTTTGTGTGAGCAGTGGTTGAAAATAGCCTGTCTTAGAAGTAAAGATCTAAGGTTAGTACCCAGCGTTTTGTGAGGCAACCTGCTGGGCTGACACTGTCCTGACCACTGAGACAGGCTCTTGATGTCAGAGAACTGAGAAAGCAGAGTCGTTTGGAACTTGAGGTATTCTTGTGTTTGTAATTATTCATGGATTGGAGTAGGGGCTTTTGGCGGCGAGTGCTTGCTTTTCTCACACATTAGCAGCATTGGAGTCAGTGAGTGAGGTTCTCGTAGAGCGTAGTCGTAGCAGTAAGATCAGAGCGGTGTGTGTTCTCTCTGGTTCTGGCGCCCCAGTCAGCCAGTTACTGCGATCTCATTAATGCTTCATTGTAAATCCCGTACTGGATACTCGTCTGGAATACGGTATGTGTAATCCGCATCGGAGAGATTTAAAGCTTGACCTCTTGCCTCTTAAACCTCACGTGCGTGGATTATCTCACGTCTGCTTCTTGATTGAATGTGCACTGATTACAAAGCCAGTCCTTTTTGCCTTAACGACACACCCAGACATCGTGGACATCAAGCCTGCTAACATGGAGGAGCTGACGGAGGTGATCACGGCAGCCGGGTTCCACCCGCACCAGTGCAACGTCTTTGTTTACAGCAGCAGCAAAGGCACCATCCGCTTGTGTGACATGCGCTCCTCAGCCCTGTGTGACAGACACTCCAAGTGTAAGTGCTGGTGGTGCCCCTGTAGCTCGTGGAGTCCCGGCTTTCTAGGCCCTGAGCTGCTCCGGAGACTGCAGTCTTCTTCCTGTGAGAGGGCCTGCATTGATCTGTGACCAGGTATGGCCCTTGCTCACAAGGAGAGCAGCTGTCCTGGCTCCTGTGTGTCCACCTCTGTAGACTCAGGTTGTAGTGGGTGGGTCCTTCCACCTTCATCAGGTTCTGACGAAGAGCCTTGGTGACCTCTGCCTTTGTGCATTGGGCCCTGGGCTGAGGCTGCCAGGACACGGCCCACCTGTGAGTGCCCAGCTTTCAGAGCAGTGAGCTCTGTGCAGTGAGCTGTGCCCTGAGGTGAGAGATTGGGCTTTCAATCCATGGAGCCCTGGGTTCGGTCAGCCCTTCCAGGTGAGGAAAGGCTTCCTTTTTTTTTTTTCAAAGACGGACGAGACTGGCACGACTTCATAGAAGCCTCTAGTCTGTCTGTGGTGGCCTCTGTAGCCTGAGCCTGGAGATGTCCCTGCAGCACCCCAGGCACAGCTGTCCTGCCTGAGAGAGCAGACGCATGAGTGCCAATGGGGTGGACGCCACGCGGTGTGGTCAGTGTCCCAGGGTGTGTCCGGAGCTCACGGACAGGAGCGTGTAGCCAGCGCTCAAGCTTGTGCCTTGTCTTTTTTTTTTTTTGAGATTGAAGTGTGTTTTTAAAAATTCTGTACTCCTTGTATAGTCCGTGCAGTGAAGAATAAGTCTTTCTCTGGCCTATGTCATTCAACACCCTTGAATAAACTTCAGGTAGCAGAGTAGCTTCATTGTCAGCAAAGTACTTGATTTGAGTGAGTGCTTGTAATGGCTTGCTTCAAAAATAGCTTCAAACACAGAGGCAAACAAACATACAGGTTCTTGCATTTAAAGAAAGCTAAGGCTGCTTGAAAGGAAGTGCACGTCTCCTCAGCTGAAGATCCCTAGGCGGCAGATGTGTCATGGTGTCAGGGACCCAGTGGCCCATGGGGCACCTCCGTAATGGGTGCAGGCACAGCCTGGGCCAGTTACTGTTGAGAAGGCAAGGGAGGAAGAGGCCTTCTCTGCCCAGGAGGCATCTAGAATTTTTCTTAACAGCACTTGGGTTGTGTTACAGAAGATCATTACTATTGGTAAGACAGACAGAACTCCTTTTTCCTGACTGGCTTGACAGGTGGGACCATCCAGGTGTTGAGTCAGGATCACAGCTTTCCCAGGTGGAGCTGGCAGTCTTTCCTATTGACCCACTAACCCCTGCCCGTTTCCTGGGGCCCAAGAGCGCCCAGCCTGCATCATCACGTTGCCACTACCGTCTTAACGGCTGACCTGGGCGCTCCTAGGACATGCAGCATATGTGTGGTAGCCGTGTCTGATTAGACCCATGGCTGGGGCAGGACCCCGCTGATCTGGGCCTAGGTGCGCTTAGGACATGAGACATGAGCGTGGTGACCGTGTCTGGTTAGAGCTGAGGATCTTGACCAGGGGCCTCCTCAGAACACCGTGGGGAACCTGTCAGGCCCCCCTGTGGAGACACCGATGCAGAATCAGTGAGCTTTGGGGATCTGTGTTTCTGCTGCCTGCCCTTTGTCAATAGCCACGGAGCTAGAACGTCTTGTCTAAAACTCCAAACTATGGAAATAGAAGACTGTCAGCAAACGGTTTTTTAAGTCACCAGTGTTCCCTCTTTGGTACAGGTAGTTTACCAGTGTCCCAGGGTCTCTGTGAAAGTCCAGATCCTCCTTGGATATTAAATGAGTTCTATGACTGTTACAGAAGCTGAAAATGTCTCATTTTGTTTTTCAGTTTTTGAAGAGCCCGAAGACCCCAGCAGTCGGTCCTTCTTCTCAGAAATCATCTCCTCCATCTCGGACGTGAACTTCAGTCACAGCGGCCGCTACATGATGACCAGAGACTACTTGTCCGTGAAGGTGTGGGACCTCAACATGGAGAACAGGCCTGTGGAGACGTACCAGGTAAGGCTGGACGCTGGGGGCTGCGTGGCGTCTTGTGTTTAGTCTTTTCTAACCTTGCATGTAATTTTTTAAAGGTTCACGAATATCTCCGAAGCAAGCTTTGTTCTCTGTATGAGAATGACTGCATCTTTGACAAGTTTGAATGCTGCTGGAACGGCTCTGACAGGTGAGGTGCGCGCAGTCAGGAGCAGTCACCCAGCGTCTGCCTGTTCCCTGCACTGACAGGTGAGGTGCGTGCAGTCAGGAGCAGTCACCCAGCGTCTGCCTGTTCCTTGCACTGACAGATGAGGTGCACGCAGTCAGGAGCAGTCACCCAGAGTTTGCCTTTTTCCTGCACTGACAGGTGAGGTGCACGCACTCAGGTGCAGTCACCCAGGGTCTGCCTGTTTCCTGCACTGACAGGTGAGGTGCGCACAGTCAGGACCAGTCACCCAGGGTCTGCCTGTTTCTGCACTGACAGGTGAGGTGCGCCCAGTCAGGAGCTGTCACCCAGAGTAGCTTGCCTGTCTCCTGCAGGGATCCGCAGAGACCTCCATGTCGTGTCAGAGGGGCAGGGCAAGAGGGAGGAGGCTGGATGGTCCAGAGATGCAGGGACCGATACTGATAGATGGTCATTTCCAAGCCTCGTGTTTGTATGTGTGTGTGTGCGATGACAGCGTTGAGGTGTCTGAAGAAACGTCTCTCCTTACCTGTACGTCCTGCGTTTAGACAGGAGCATGCTATGAGGGATGTGTTGGCTGTTTGTAAAATGCTTGCCAAGTGATTTTATTATTATTTTTTATTATGCCCAGCATAAGGGAGAAGGGAGAAACAGGGAAGTTACTGTTTATTTGGAGTGGCCATATTTCAGTGTTTCTCTGGTTTGGAAGGAAAGAGAAGAAGGTCCTCAGTTTTCTGGCTGCCAGCCATGGAGACGGGGTGGGGCCGGCCTCGGGTGCTAGGCTTAGTTTCTGGCATGATAGTTCTTGATGCCGTGGTGCTTTATCTTGTGGGCATTTTTTAAAGGTGGTAAGACTGCTAGTGCTGCTGAGAGTTAGAGACTGTGGAAGGGAGATTATCTTGCACCGTGGTTAACTAGAACTTGGAGCCATGTGGCAGCGGTGCCCTCGTCCAGAGTTCACGTGGACAGAGGACACCTGCTGCTGGCAGATACATGCACGTCTCCTCTGGGCAGAGCTGAGCTCACCAGTAAGTGAGGGGAGTTCACAGTGGCCACAAGTGGAGAGGCCACAAGGACGGAGTGGTACACGAGCCTGGGAGCCCTGGGCCACCCAGGGCAGTGGCACACACCAGGCACCTGCTGCCTTGCATGATGGGGCAGGAGGCATCGTCCCTGGGACTCTGGCTTCTGAGAAAGCACACAGAGGAAAATGTGTCTGTCCGAGGCCTTGGATTGGGGAGATGCAGCCCCTGAGGTTCTAAGCAGGAGCCTGTGCTTGTGTTTGCTGGGACAAGAGGCACCTCCAGGTGGGCAGTGCTGTGAGCAGCTGGAAGAACAAAGGTGTCCCCAGGCCTGGGTAGAGACAGAGGACTTTACTTCCTGTAACCATGGTACAGCAAGACGCTGGCCTCTGCTTCCCAAGCCACACGGGGTGTCATGGAGCGGCCCAGGTAGGTGCTCTGTAGGCAGTAGGGTTTGTGTAGCAGCTGACTCATATGGCACTTGGTCATAGTGAGAGCAGACCCGCCCACCCTCTGTCCACAGGGAGACATCTCTCTCCTCGTCACTCACTGCAAACACAGGCAAAGAGCAACCTCCGGCCTGGGTTCCTGCCACACCAGCCAGAACACACTTGGCGTTTGGCCGTGGGGATTTTTTCTCACAGCACACCTGGCACCAGGACTTCCAGATGGGCTCAGTTGCCCATTACCAAGCATGTGTAGAAAAAGCTGCCATGAGCAGACTAGCAAGAATATTAGATATCAAGATCATAAGTTACGGTATATGAAGTAGGAATGCGTGAAATTTTTACAGGTTAAGTGAAGGAACCAAAAACCTGAGCAGGGAACCACAGACCATTAAAAATGACCTCAGAGATGTGGAAAAGCCACAGAACTGAGAGAACTGAAAGTACAACAGTTTAACATTACAGTGTGGCTTTAGCAGGGGAGCCTAGTGTAGCTGAAGAGATCCTGAAATACTGAGGTGGAAGAGAGAGCAGAAGAAATTATCAGAATGCAGCCCAGGAAGCCAGAGATGGGAAAGAGAAAAGGTCAAGGAACATGGAGGATGGGGTGGGATATAATGTGCATCCCCGTGGAGAGAAATAATCCAGAAGTAGAGAATTGTGGGGAAAAAAGTAGTATTTAAAGTATGGGGACAGGGGTAGAATTCTCACCTTCCACGCGAGAGACCAAGGTTCCATTCCAGGTCAGTGCACCTCATGCATACCCACCACCCATCTCACTGGAGGCTTGTTGCTGTGATGCTGAGCAGTTTTTAGTGGAACTTCCAGACTAAGACCTGGAAGAAAGGCCTGGAGACCTACTTCTGAAAATCAGCTGATGAAAACCGTACGAATCACAACAGTATGATCGATCCCATTGTACGTGGGGTCGTCATGAGTTGGGGGCTGACTAGACAGCAGCTCCAACAGTGGTAATGCCTGGGATCAAGAGGCAGTCGTTTGAACAGAACAAGGGGATACTTCATGGTTTAAAGGCAGGAAAGGTGTGCGTCAGAGTTGTATCCTTTCACCATGCCTATTCAATCTGTATGCTGAACAAATAATCTGAGAAGCTGGACTATATGAAGAAGAACAGGGCATCAGGACTGGAGGAAGACTCCTTAATGACCTGAGTTATGCAGATGACACAACCTTGCTTGATGAAAGTGAAGAGGACTTGAAGCAGTTAGTGATGAAGATCAAAGACTATAGCCTTCAGTATGGATTACACCTCAACATAAAAATCCTCACAACTGAGCCAGTAACCAACATTGTGATAAATAGAGAAAAATTTGAAGATGTCAAGGATTTCATTTTACTTGGATCTACAGTCAATACCATGGAAACACCAGCCAAGAAATCAAACGATGCATCGTGTTTGGCAAATCTTCTGCGAAAGACCTCTAAGTGTTAAAAAGCAAAGATGTCACTTTGAGGACTAAGGTGGGCCTAACCCAAGCCATGGTGTTTAAGTCAGTTCATATGCATGTGAAAGCTGGACAGTGAATAAAAAAGACCGAAGGAGAATTGATGCCTTTGAGTTCTGGTGTTGGTGAAGAATATTGAATATATCATAGACTGTCAAAAGAACAAACAAATCTGTCTTGAAAGAAGTACAACCAGAATGCTCCTTAGAAGCAAGGATGCGAGACTAAGTCTCACATACTTTGGACATGTTGGCAGAAGGGATCAGTCCCTAAAGGACATCATGCTTGGTAAAGTCCAGGGTCAGTGGAAAAGAAGACCCTCAACGAGACGTATGTACTGACACAGTGGGCTCAAGCATAACAATGATTGTAAGGGTGGTGCAGGACCAGGCAGTGTTTCATTCTGTCGTGCATGGTGTCACTATGAGTCGGAACCAACTCGACGGCACCTAACAACAGCAATGCCTGGGAATGCCCACATCTGATGGAAGACTGAGACATGGGGTCAGGAAGCAAGACCCACCATGCACACCGTACTGACACTGCAGGCGCCACAGGCAATGGGAAGGTCTTCAGGTAGCCAGAGGAGAGAAGACAAGTGGTCTCCGGAGAACGTGCATGTAGACCGAGTGTAGGCTTCTTGGCAGCAACAGGGAAGCCAGACACAGTATAATGGTGTCTTCATCTTGCTAAGAGAAAGTGGCTTTCGGCCTCAAATTTGAGAATGGGGGTGTGATAAAAGTCTTTTAAGGCCAAAAACAGAATGTGCCATGAACAGGAAGCTCCTGAAAGGAACCGCTGAGGGATATATTTCCAGGAGAAGGAAAGCAACTGGAGAAAGGGCCTGAGACAAGACAGAACAGTGAGTGAAGATGTGGTTAGAGCTGAGGAGATGTCGGCTGCAAACCCATGTTGAGTCATCTGGGGGAGGGGCGTGGGGCAGAAATTGGCCATCTCTCACACCATACTTAAACTGGTGTTTAAAGACCAGAAGACCTGATGGGAGAGCATCTTTATGAAAGTGAAGGGTTGGCTAAACAGGGCATAAAAATCCCCAAGAATGAAGAGAAATGTTGAGTTCAACCACGTTAAGAATTTTTTACTTATTTATATTGAAATAAAGCATGAAAGTCAAACCCACATAAGTAAACGTAATTTAAAAAGGGGTAAGTTTCCAGCATCTGTAAAGAATTACAAACAACTAAGAAAATGGCAGAAAACCACTAAAAAATAGCAAACACCATGAACATGAATGAATAGAAATAGAAAAACAAACAGATTTCAACAGTGCTCGTCCTTATTAGTAATCAGCAAATTAAAGCCACAAGGATGCTATCCCATACCTGTCAGCATGGTGACAATGTTGGGAGGGCGTGGGGTGCGGCTGGCGGCAGCCAGTCAGGTGACAGTGTCATGTAGGTTCCTTTTTTCAGAAGTGCACTGATGTTGTTAAAAGGATGAATGCCTTGTCTTTCCCCTTCCTGTGCTGTGGTACTTCCTTTTACCGACATGATTTTGTGTGTGTGGATTCAAGACAAGATTTTCAAAGCGTTTTTCTTCTGACACGTTATTTGTTTTCATTCGTCATTGCCAAAAATACTTTTGCTGTACAGTGAATAAAACAAAACCCATTGCCGTCGAGTCGATTCCGACTCATAGTGACACTATAGGAGAGAGTAGAACTGCCCATAGGGTTTCCAGGAACCATCTGGTGGGTTCAAACTGCCGACCTTTTGGTTAGCAGCCTGAGCTCTTAACCACTGCGCCACCAGTGGCGGAGGGATGAAAAACGACCCGCTCTGGGAGTTCGATACTCTGGGTACAGCACCATGGGAAGTGTAGGATTTGAATACTTGTGGCTTGAATTCTTCGTCACTTAGAGAAATGTCACTCTTTTCTCTTGTTTTGAACAGTGCTATTATGACTGGATCCTACAACAACTTCTTTAGGATGTTTGATAGGAACACACGGAGGGATATTACACTGGAAGCGTCACGAGAGAACAGCAAACCTCGAGCTGTCCTAAAGCCTCGGAAGGTGTGTACAGGTGGCAAGAGAAAGAAAGATGAGATTAGTGTTGACAGTCTGGACTTCAACAAGAAGATTCTTCACACCGCTTGGCACCCCGTGGAGAACGTTATTGCTGTAGCCGCCACCAATAACTTGTACATATTCCAGGACAAAATCAACTAGCGAGCCTCGTTGGAGGACCATGGCCCATCTTCCTAGTCAGCCGCTGCTTTCTGCCAGAGAAAAGGCGCTGTTTCCCCTCCGTTCCGGACGGGACAGTGATGCACCTACTCTTCCCTCTGTGGGCGAGGAGAGCAGGGCCCGGGGCTCCGCCCACAGTTCTGTCTTCAGTGAGGTGACGCAGTGTTGCCCAGAGGAAACCCACTCGAGGCAGAACTAAGGGACAGTGCTCAATAAAGGCCATCGTTCAAAATAAACGTATTTATTTACGTCCGTGCCTGTCTTTCCAGTTTATAGACCCAAAAGCTAACGTTCAGGAGAAAAGTTGTCAAATATTTCTTTTTCTCTCCTCCTCCTCCCTCTCTCCGCCATCACATTCAGGCCTTCGAGCACACATGGTGTGCCGTCTGTCCACAGGCTGTGTCTTCCGGCCTCTGAGTTCACACGGGTTTACCCTGACCTGAGGTTCAGGCCTGGGTGGGTGACAGCGGCGGTCACACACCTGCTCACATGCTGTACCTGCTGTCACACCCTGAGTGGCCACTTAATAAAAACAGCCAACTGCAGAGAGCATTTTTAAATCCAAACACAAGTAACGCCTCTGTTTGCTTCCACTGCATATGATGAAATTATGCAGAGTTATTCTCTGGGACAATTTGGAAAACTTCATTCTTAATTGGCAAAATGGTGAAATATGTGGAGTATTTCAAATTTTAAATGCCTCTGCCCCAAAACTGCCGTGACTTCATCTCTGCAGAAGTAGTATATTTGATACACCAGGGAAGGTAAAGCCTTCACAGGGGCCGCCTCTGAACAAGAAAGTTGCGAGAGATGAAAACAGAACTGCTGCTCTGAGTTAACACCCGGTCTGCAGTGTGCGCAGGTTCACTGCAACGGAGTGCTCTCATGCTTTCTTTTTAAAAAGTACTTTGGAGGGAAACTAGACTTTTTAAGTGTTGCTAAAATTACATGCACGCAGAATTCCGTATTGCGTAGCTACCAGCCAAGTCCAGCAGTTAGAGCTGTGGGGTGCCACCAGTACCTTGGTGGTTGATTTTAAAAGTGAAATCTCTGATACCCAAAATTACAGCAGTGTCATGGTGCTGAGTGATGGCATCCCCGTCACGCTGGTGGGCCTCCAGGGAGGGGGAGGGGCTTGCACATTGCAGGGCCAGGACAAAACGCTCCCCACTGCCCTGACTAATGTTGATAGAAGACCCACATGAAGCTAGAAAATTGAGACTCGAAAAGGACATTTATTTTCATTTAAAAGGCATTCTATTATGTATCAGTTGTGACACAGGTTACAGGTTTTGGGGTATGGAATGGAATTATTTAAGCATCAGCCCTGGTCCTTCACAAAATAACAAAAAATAGTTCTAGTAAAATGGGATTGTATATATTTGTTCAACTATTTTGGCCAGAAAGTTGAATAAATTTTAAATGTTTAACTGGATGTGCACTGTGTATTTGGACAGCTTTTTCTGCCTTTCTTTTAGGACGTATTTCTCAGTAAAAAAAACAGGTGGCTCCAGGTCCCCTCCTTTGCGGGTCAGGGTGCACACATGCCCTGGGGCCTCAACTGATCTGGAGTCCCTGCGGGGCAAGGCCCGGGGGTCGAAGGCTCCAGGCAGCACCGCACGGCTTGTGTGTGTGCATCTCGGAGCCCACGTTTCCTTAGGGGCTCGGAGGTGTTCCAGTTGTTGGCGAGACTGCAGGACTCGTTTCCAAGGAATATGTGCTTTTAACAGGCATTTAGACATTTTCGGAAACTCTGGTGGCGTAGTGGTTAAGTGCTACCACTGCTAACCAAAGGGTCGGCAGTTTGAATCCGCCAGGCGCTGCTTGGAAGCTCTATGAGGCAGTTCTACTCTGTTCTGTAGGGTCCTATGAGTTGGAATCAACTAAGCGGCCCTGGGTTTGGTCTTGGTAGACACTTGCCATCTTGTTCTTTTTCTCTTTTGTTTCTGATTCCATGTAAGCCTTTTTCCCACCCAATGAGAAGTAAAAGCCTGTGGTTTTCAGCTTGTATGGCTTCCCATTTTGCATGTAAGCACATTTATGAAATACTTGTCACTTTTCTTGTTCTAAAACTTTCTGCTTTGCTCCTGTTCAAAGCTGGAGAATTTGCATTTGTCCGCTTCTGAAAGTGAATTCTGTCCTGTTTTTCTTACGCAGTGTTCTGTGCCCTGTGTTACAGGAAGCTTTCCTGGGCACTGGGTTGGCGCCTTGATAGATGAGTAAGCTTGGACTCGTGAACATCAGTGCATTTTTAGAAGAGAGGCCGGCTTGCTGTCAACTAGTTCAGTTAATGCCGTTATGACGGAAAGTCTAGTTTTAAAGTGCTCACAAGTGTTGGTTTGCCAGGGCCCTGACTTCCTGCAAAACCGAGGAGAGTAATTTTCAAAGCCTGAGAGCCACCCCCAGGCCTCTGGTTACATGCAGAGCTGTTGGCCTGTGGTTGGTGCCAGGTGGCTCATTCCTGGTGGCTGCAGCAGACCCCACCTGGACCCCAGGGCCCCCCAGTGGCGTGGCCTTTTCACGTAGGAGGGGTTGTCAGCAAGCGCACATGAGGGGCCGAGAAGGACCTCAGAGTCAGCAGTTGTGGGTCTTTTTTTAATGTGTTTTATCTCCACAGCCTGTAGCCTCGGCCTCACCAGGGGAGTGGCAGGGATGGGGTCAGGGGGGTGGGGACAGCCCATACTGTGGGGCCTTGGCTGGGGCCTCTCCATGCCATATGTGTAGGGCAATGTCTGTGTCAAAGAACAGTGTCTGAGGTGGCTGCTAGGATGGAGTGGGGCTTGAAGTGGGTACAGAACAGCCCCGAGTCTTGGGGACGGAGTCAGCCAGAGGCAGGGCAGCCCAGGAGCTGGTGGGTAAGTGCCCCAGCTGCACCCCTTCTGGGTGGAACAAGGAGCTTCGGTCCCTGCCACCAGTGGATGGCCTGCTTGGGGGTTAGCTCAGGCCTGCTGGGGGGTCAGCTCAGGTCTGCCTTTTCCTTGGTCCTCCCCTGGCATCAGAGGCGCGTGCTGTGCTCATGGCAGGGCTGCCTGAGCAAGGCCGACTGTGCAACCTGGCCCAGGGGTGACCTGTCACCCACAGGCTTCTTCACACAATGGTGGCAGGTGTCTGGGGTGTAGACTAGTACCCCCCCCCAGAGCTCCTATAGGTCGGGCCGTGGGAGGAGTGGAGGCCAACTGGAGAGGTTGACGAAGGAGACGGTGACACTGGGCACTCATTGCCCACTGGGCACTCATTGCCCACAGGCCCCAGGCTGAGTGCTGTTGTAAGTCTTGCTTTCCTTAAAGCCAACCTGGTGGTCAGTCACAGATGGACACGCTGGTGCAGCTTGCGTCACTGGCAAAGGTCACATGGCTACACAAGGTGGCATCTCCCCCATGACTACTCAGTGGAGTGCTGGAGACGAGCAAGGTCACATGGCTGTGCAAAGTGGCATCTCCCTGACGACTGTGGAGTGGTGGAGACCAGCAGGGTCACACGGCTTTGCAAGGTGGCATCTCCCCTATGACCACACTCTGTGGAGTGCTGGAGACCAGCAGGGTCACACGGCTGTGCAAGGTGGCATCTCCCTAATGACTGTGGAGTGGTGGAGACCAGCAGGGTCACACGGCCATGCAAGGTGGCATCTCCCCTATGACCACACTCTGTGGAGCGCTGGAGACGAGCAGGGTCACATGGCTGTGCAAGGTGGCATCTCCCTGACGACTGTGGAGTGGTGGAGACCAGCAGGGTCACATGGCTGTGCAAGGTGGCATCTCCCCTATGACCACACTCTGTGGAGCGCTGGAGACCAGCAGGGTCACACGGCTGTGCAAGGTGGTATCTCCCCCACGACTGCAGTCTATGGAGCACTGGAGACAAGCAGGGTGATCACAGGATGTGGGGTGCTGAGCACCTGGAGCCTGATGTTGATCCCTGGGACCCAGGGGCCTGAAGTTGTGCAGTGAGTCTGCGGTACCACTGGCTCTGGCAGCCGTCACCATGACCTGAGTGCAGCCACTGGGCCATGGATCCAGTGTCCAGGCAGCAGCGAGTCCCAGACCAGGACACACACTAGAAACCACACTAGGAGGTATGAAGACTGAAGGACCCCCTACTTGTCTGATCTCACCTGTCTTCAGCGTCACCTTCTGCCTCTGCCCTAGGGCCTGCCCTCTGGTTCCCTGAGTGCACGCCTGTGTACCACACTGAGGCACACTGGGAGGATTTCAGGAGAGAGAGAGGGACTGGGGGGAAGCACTTCCGGTCATCCAGGGAGAGCTGGGGTGCCTGAACTCAGCCGCCGAAGTGGACCGCCAGACGGCTCTGCATGAATCTCTGCAGTGGAACCGTACTAGTGCTAGTTTTGATAGAACGGAAACTGTCACTCAACCAACTAGTTGCTGTGGAGCCCATTCGGACTTCAGGGCGACCCTGTGCATGTCAAGAGTAGAACTGTGCTCCATAGCATTTCCAAGGGTTGATTTTTCAGAAGTAGATCACCAGGACTGCACTCTTGAGTAAAAAGGTATTGTCTATTTATTTTACTTATTTAATGCCTTATTTTGAACCAACATCAAGAGGAAGGTTGTAAAAATTGTAGAGTTCGCATTTACTCTGCATCCAGAAAAAAAAAAAAAATCCGTTGCTGTCGAGTTGATTCTGACTCATAGTGGCCTCATAGGACAGGGTTGAACTGTCCCATAGGGTTTCCAAGGAGCAGCTGTTCAATTCGAACTGCTGACCTTCTGGTTAGCAGCCGTAGGTCACCGTAGCTGTTAACCACCGTGCCATTGTACATGTTAGGTGCTGTCAAGTCAGTTCCAACCCATAGCGATCCCATGTACAACAGAACAAAATACTCCCTGGTCCTCCACCATTCTCACAATCATTGCTGTGTTTGAGCCTGTCTTAGGCTGGGTTCTCTAGAGAAGCGAAGCCAGTAAAATGTATAAATATATACAGAGACAGATTTATAGCAAGGAAATGGCTCAGGTGATTTTAGAAGCGGGAACATCCCAGGTCCGTGGATCAGGATAGAGGCTTCCCCTGATTGATGTGGCCACAGGTTGGAGAGCAGTGCCCCTGCTCACAGGCTGTGAAGATCGACGAATCACAAGATCAGCAAGTAATAAGCTAGCCCAAGTCCCAAGAACTGGAGGTCAGATGAACAGGAGCCAGCTGCAGGATCCAGTGCAGGCAAAAGCCACGTCTGCCTATATTCAGATGCAGGCCACGTGCCCAAGAAAACGCCACTCACAGCAGATCCCATCATGGCAGTGATCACTTATAAACACTGAGAATCATGGCCCAGCCAAGCTGACACACAGTCTTAACTGTCACAGTGCCCATTGTTGCAGCCACTGTGTTAGCCCATCTCACAAAAGGTCTTCCTCTTTTTCACTGACCCTCTACCAAGCATGATGTCCTTCTCAAGGGACTGATCCCTCTTGATAACATGCCCAAAGTATGTGAGACAAAGTCTCACTATCATCCCTCCTAAGGAGAATTCTGGCTGTACTTTTTCCAAGGTAGGAAAATACCTTTTTTTCATCATCCGTCCGCTCACTGCCTTTTGCATCCATTGATGAGTAGCCAGTTGTAACTGTGTGGACTTTGCCTGATGGTAACTCTACTTCCACTGCTCCTTCTATATTGATTCACTGGAATTCTGTTGAAAGAGAAATGTCTCTTTCCTCCTGAATTTATCTATTTGGCGGTTCTTGTGTATCGGTGTGGACTCATGGGTGTGTCTGAATGCTGTGGGCTGTTACCTGTGTGCCAGGTATTTTTTACTCAGACCGCCCAGGATGGCCACTGGACACTCCTTCCCATGGCTTGTGTCCTGTCAGTAGGACCCCCAGCACTCCAAGCACTTTCTGGTTCCACAGATGTTCCAGGCTTATCTTACCCTGCAATCAGCTGGTTCTCCAAGGAGCCCTGGTTCCTTTTCTTGGAGAATGGTTTTAGACACCAGCATCTGGGGGTTGGTTGTGCTCATTGCTATTGGAATGTCACTGCTTTTAGGCCCTTTCGTTGAACAGAACTAGGAAATATGTATGTACTCACACACGCTTTTATATTTATATAAGTCTTTTTATTCTTAAAACCAAGGAGCCCTGGTAGTGCAGTGATTAAGAACTCTGCTGCTAACTGGAAGGTAGGCAGTTCAAACCCACAAGCCGCTCCATGCGAGAAAGTTGTGGCAATCTGCTTCTGTAAATAAAGATTTACAGCCTTAGAAACCCTATGGGGCAGCTCTACTCTGTCCTGTAGGATCACTATGAATTGGAATCGACTGGACAGCCATGGGTTTGGTATTTTTGAGTTTATTATTAAAACCATGAGTTAATACTAATACTTCCAATTCCACACCTACACCAAAGGATTCATGCTAGCGTCCTCCCCCTTTTATTATTTGTGACTCTTCTCCGTCAGGGAGGAACCTGGCTGTCATTGCCCATCATGTGCTTGTATACTTGCTCACACTGGTGTACGCACAGAGCAATTCCAAAACTGCTAACCCATACCTTGTGAGAAACATTTACTACCAAGAACGTTCTTTTTTTATTTTAGCCTTACAGAATTTAATCTAAATACTGTTTTCCAAAGCTTTTTCTCCATCCCTTCAAGGTGGTTATATTATCCATTGTAAAAGAGTTGGGTTCCCTTGTTATTGTTTGTATCCCATTTTGGGTTCCCCCTGTGGGATTTAGAATTATCCTTACCCAAAGAATTTGGTCTTTGCCCTCAGCTTCTGAGGGATGTTCTCTAAAAAACCTTAAGTGCCTCTGACTCCAGAACACACCTACCTAGCAGGTTATGCCAGTGAGGCAATGAGGTGACTCAGGTGGAGGCTTGTGAGTCCAGACAGACCCACCTTGCGATAGCTCTTGATCACCTCGTGATGTTGACCGACTTCAGGGAGGGGATTTACAGTTTGTAGTACGTAATGAGACCCCCCAGCAAGCTCTGGACATGGAAGCTTTTTGGGCATCCTGGTTGGTGAAAGACATCCATGCACGTGAAAGCGTGGCACATTCCTTCCTGGGACACAGAAGCTCCGTGTTGGGAATTGTCCCACACCTCGAGCTGTGCATCTTGTTTGTATCCATGTTTCCTACAAAGAAATGGTAATTGTAGATATAGCACTTTCTGTGAGCTCTGAGTCGTTCTGGTGAATTATCAAACCTGAGGGAGTAGTGGGAGCCAGCAGGTCAGAAGTGAGGGAGCCCAGGGGGGACTCAGGAGTTTGCGGCTGGTGTCTGCCTACTTGGCATCTGAAGGACGGTGTCCTTTTAACTTGTGAGATCTGACCTAGCTCTGGGTGGCTCCAGTCAGGGAAAGAAGTACCACATTGGTGGCTGGGCTCAGAACTGAGCAAAGAAGTGGAAAAGTAGATATTTGATGATTATTTATCCTCATACCCCAAAATGGATGATTTTAATTATTAAAGATTTTGGCTGTATGTGCAGCATCACCAAGAGTCAGCTGTATGAAAAGGAATACCCAGAGAAAGGGCACACTTTCATTCCTTCTTCCTCTTCCCACCTGTTATCCTACCTGCCCCCACCCCCCCCCCCCCCCCCCAGGAACCAGCCTCATTCATTTCTGGCTTATTCAACCCAGTTTCTTTTTTGCACTAATGAGCAGGTCCGTGTGTGTGCATTCTGTAGCCCCTCCTCTCATGTGAAGGACAGCACACTGTAGCACTTTTTTTCGGCAGTCCGTTATCCTGCTGCCCCCCCGCCCCCCAGTTTGGGCAGGGCTCAGCGGGGTGGCTCATTTCTGCTCCATGTGGCATCTACCCAGCTGTGTGCCTGGGGCTGGATGTTCCACTTCAAAGATGGGTCACCGCACAGTTGGCAGGTTTGCTGGGTGCCAGTTCCCTTCGGTGGCTTCTGCCGTGGGCAGTGTGGCTTCCTCATAGCATGGTGGCTGGGTCCAGGTGCAAGTGCCTGAGACGGGAAGCAGAAGTTGCTGGTTTTGTGAGGCCTGGGCCTGGAGCCTGGCACAGTGCCTGTCCCTCCTTATTCCATCATTCAGAAGTCACAGAACCCACCCTCAAGTCCTCCCATGGGAGGACTGTCAAAGGATTTGGGGGTCATGTTTTAAAATGGGCCCAGGTTTCTCATCTCAACCATCTGTCATCAAATCTGTTATTTCCTTTCTGTTGGGGACACATATACTCTTCTGCGCTTTGCTTTTTTTTACTTAACAGTATCTCCTGAAAATCACTTAGTTCACTGAGATGGTCCTCATTCTTTTTTTTTTTTTTTTCCAGCCACATAGTACTCCATGGTATGGACGTACACTTAGTGAATCAGTCTCCTACATACAGGCATTTTGGTTGTTTCAAATATTTCACGTTTAATATTAATGTTATGAAAAAAATGTAAATAATATGATTTTTTACATACGTGTTTTAAAATTTTTAGAGGTTAATCTTCAGGATACAGTGGGTTTTGGGCGTACCACAGGAGTGTGGATATGGTTTCTTTAGCTGTCACCAGATTCCCCAGGAATCTGCATTCCCGCCAGCACCTAGTGTCCTGCCCCACAGCCGGGACAGAGCGTGTTGCCCTTCCTACCTCCCATCTGATAGGTAAGAATTAGTGTCTCGGTCCTCTTTTAATTTACACTTCTCCAGTTATGAGTTTGAACATTTTTTCAAATGCTTTGGGGCAGTATTTATCTCTTTTGTGAATTGGTTGTTTTATAGCTTTTCCCCAATTTTCTATCAGTTTTAGTCCTTTGTCTCTCAATTTTTAAGCAGTTAAGAGCTCAAATTTTAACCAAAAGGTCAGCAGTTCAAGTCCACCAGCCATTCCTTGGAAATCCTATGGGGCAGTTCTGCCCTGTCCTGTAGAGTCGTTATGAGTCAAGAGTCCACTCAGTGGCAACAGGTTTGGTTTTGGTTTTATCTGTCAGGCGCTCCTTGGAAACTCTATGGGGCGGTTCTACTCTGTCCTGTCGGGTTGCTATGAGTCAGAATCGACTCGACGGCGCTGAGTTTGGTTTTTTTGTTTTGTTTTTTTAGGCATAGCAGCCTTTGTCTGTGATATATGTTACAAATATTTCCTTTCGGTTTCTCAGTTGTCTTTTAACTTTGATTTTGGTGTTTTTTGTTTTTTAACCATGCAAACATTTTCCATTTTTATGTAGTCAGATTTATCAATCTCTTATTGCCTCTGAATTTTGAGCTGTGATTAGAAAGCTTTCCCCTGCGCTGAGGTTAAAGAGGAACTAGCCCATGCTTTCTTCTAATACTTGCACTCTTCTATTTTTACAGTTAGATCCTTAATGCGTTTGGAGTTGATTCTTGTGTGTGTGACACGGACCTGACTGTCGTCCCAGACGGCTTCTCTACCACTTCCTAAGAGACCCAGCTTCACCTCTGATTGAGATGCCGCCACTGGTATACAGTCAATTTCCACATTATCTGAACCCATTTCTGAGCTTTCTCTTCCGTTTGTCTATTCACGTGTTAGTACGACAGTTTCAACTTTGAGGTTTTATGGTATATTTTAAAATCTGGTAGGGTTAGTCCTCCCTTATCGTTTTTATTTTGCATATATTGTTTCCATATAAACTTAATACTTACTGTCTAACTCCAAAAAAAAATCTTCTTGTTTTTACTGGGACTGAATTAAATTTATTAAGTTAGGGAGAACTACCATCTTTATAACGTCGAGCCAGCATATCCAAGAATGGGATGCCTTTCTGTTTGTTCAGATCTATTTTTGTGTTTTCCAGGAGAGTTTTAATTTTTTTCTTTATAGATTTTGCACATTTCACGTTGAAAAATTCCTAAGAAATCAGTCTTCTCTGTTGCTGTTGTAAATGAGTTTTCTCTGAATACTGTGTTCTAACTCCAAAGACTGTGTTCTAACTGGCTATTTCGTCATGTCTGTTGAGTTTGTACATTAGTATCTTGCTACCTTGCTGAAATCTTTTATTGTTTGGATTGGTTTTATCACTGATTCTCTAGGGTTCTTCAAAAATACTATCAGCTGAAAATAGCAAAACTTGTTGCCATCAAGTCAGTTCTGACTCACAGCGACCATGTACCATTTGCAAATAGAAATAGTTTTATTTCTTCTTCACCAATTGTTAGCCCCCCTGACTGATTTCTCTTGTCTAATTGACTTGGCCACTGCCTTTTGTATAATGTTAAATAGTAGCAGAAGTAGTGGGCACCTGCGTCTTGTTCCGATCTTAATGGACATGCTTCTGATGTTCTTTATAATGTAATGTGCTGGCCTTTATAAATAGCCAGCATTGTGTGTGTGTGTGTGTGTGTGTGTGTGTGTGTGTGTGTGTACCTGTACAGAATAGGTGTTGATTTGTCAGAGGCCTTTCAGCATCTATGGCAATGATCATATTTTTCCTTAGTCTGTCAGATTTCCTAATATTGAAGCAACCTTATATTCCTGGAAGAAATCCCATTTGATCATTGTACATTATTTTCCTGTGGAATTGGTTCTCTTTTTAAATATAATTGCATCAATATTCATGAGTGATACTGGTCCTTTTTTTTTTTTTTGGTACAGTCTTTATTAGTTTAAGTATCAATTGTTATATAGATACTTATAACAATATAAAGAGTTAGGAAACTTTGATTTTCAGCGCTCAGGAACAATTTATACCACTCTCGGGGGCTGGAAAGTTTCATAGAACCTAAGGCATTTATTTCTGGGGTAGCTCCTTATTAACCTCTATTTATTCTGTGGAAATTGGTCTGTTTCAGCTTTCTGTCTTCAATGGGGTCAATTCTGTCTTTCTTTCTTTCTGTAGGAAACTATCCATTTCACCTGGGTAAAGTATTTGCAAAGAAATCTACAAAGGAATCTTGTGATGTTTTTTGAGACCCTTATTTCAATGGTTATTTCCCCCTTGGCATTGCCTAATTTTATGTTCGGTCTTTTCTTGATTAAGTTAGCTAATGGTGTTTATTTTCAAAAAAATAACAAGTTTATTATGTCTTTTTAGTATCTACTTCTTTAATTTCTACTCTTGTCTGCTATTCCTGTCCTTGAGCTTTCTTTTGATCTGCGTCGTTCGTTTTCTAGCTTTTGAGCGGGGTTGTTGCTGTTAGGTGTCAGTCATTTCTGAATCATAGAGACCCTGTGCACAACAGGATGAAACACTGCCCGGTTTCACCATCCTCACAATCGTTGTTATGCTCGAGCTCACTGTTGCAGCCACTGTGTCAGTCCACCTCGTTGAGGGTCTTCCTCTTTTCCGCTGACCCTGTACTTTGCCAACCATGATGTCCTTCTCCAGGGATTGATCCCTCCTGACAACGTGTCCAAAGTAGGTAAGACACAGTCTCCCCATCCTTGCTTCTAAGGAGCATTCTGGTTGTATTTCTTCCAAGACAGATTTGTTCATTCTTTGGCAGTCTGTGGTGTATTCAGTATTCATCGCCAACACCACAATTCAAAGGCATCGATCCTTCTTCGGTCTTCCTTATTCATTGTCCAGCTTTCACATGCATGTCTTGGGTCAGGCATACCTTAGTCTTCAAGTTGACTTCTTTGTTTTTCAACACTTTGAAGAGGTCCTTTGCAGCAGATTTACCCAATGCAATGCGTCTTTTGATTTCTTGACTGCTGCTTCCATGGCTGTTGATTGTGGATCCAAGTAAAATGAAATCCTTGACAACTTCAGTCTTTTCTCCGCTTATCGCAGTGTTGCTCATTGGTCCAGATGTGAGGATCTTTGTTTTATGTTGAGGTGTAATCCATTCTGAAGGCTGTGGTCTTTGATCTTCATTAGTAAATGCTTCAAGTCCTCTTCACTATCAGCAAGCAAGGTTGTGTCATCTGCATAACGCAGGTTGTTACAGAGTCTTCCTGCAATCCTGATGCTTCATTCTTCTTCATATAGTCCAGCTTCTCAGATTATTTGCTCAGCATACAGATTGAGTAGGTATGGTGAAAGAATACAACCCTGACGCACACCTTTCCTGACTTTAAACCAATCAGTATCCCTTGTTCTGTCCTAACAACTCTCTCCTGATCTACGTAAAGGTTCCTCATGAGCACAATTAAGTGTTCTGGAATTCCCATTCTTCGCAAAGTTATCTGTAATTTGTTACGGTCCACATAGTTGAATGCCTTTGCATAGTCAGTAAAACACAGGTAAACATCCTTCTGGTATCCTCTGCTTTCAGCCAGGATCCGTCTGACATCAGCAGTAATACCCCTGGTTCCACGTCCTCTTTTGAAACCGGCCTGAATTTCTGCCAGTTCCCTGTCAATATCCTGCTGCAGCCGTTTTTGAATGGTCTTCAGCAAAACTTTGCTTGCGTGTGATATTAATGATATTGTTCTATAATTTCTGCATTCGGTTGGATCGCCTTTCTTGAGTGGGGTAGTTCATTTTTTTTCCCCTTTTATTATCTTTATTTTCTCTGAATACTGCTTTAAATCTATCCTATAGGTTCTGATATGTAATGGCTTTATCGTTACTTTTTATAACTGTCATTGCTTCCCACTCTTTAGTGGCATTGTTTCTACTTTGTTGTAACAGAACATTTGTACATTTCCTTCCATCCCTTTCTCACCTTTTGATCCTAGATCTACATGTACAGATATTCAGTGTCCACCCCGAGTCCTTTAGCCAACACTTTCCCAGCTGTTGTCTGGATGAAGCTCAGCCTTTAGTAGATTCCACCGGAAGGGTTCATGGTTGCAGAATTCCATCATTTCTTTTCTGCTGAAAATGTTTCTATCACGCTGATACCTGCATGAGAGCCTGGCTGCATGTAAAATCCAGTGCTGGCCCACTGTTGCCTTGCCTGCGCTGTTTTTGAAATGTTTAACGGCAGTCTCATTCTTTGGCCGTTAAAACATTTCATTTAATCTGAGAGCCAAGGAGTGTTAGTCTCAGTGCTTCTGTCTTTGCTACTCAAAGTATGGCTCGCAGATCACTATCAGCATCACCTGGGGGCAAGGGACAAGGGAGCGAAAGGCCAGCATGGCCACAGCAGACACAGGGGAGTGCTGGAGGCCGCAGGACATGGCCAGCCTCCTGGCAGTAGTATATTCAGTCTTGATCCCAAGGCTGTCATTGATACCACGGGTTCCAATTCACAGCGACCCCACGTTGTGGAGTAGAACTGCCCCGTAGGGTCTTGTAGCCTGCGGCCTCTAAGACAGCAGATCGACAGGTCTTTCTCCTGTGGAGCGCCTGGTGGGTTCAAACCGCCGACCTCTCAGTCAGCCCTGGGGCACCAGGGCTGCTTCTCTCAAGAGCAGGGGCTAAAATTTCGTTTTTAAAGTTCTGCTCCTGAAATGCATCAGTGCTTCAGAAAAAGACACTCTAGTCAGAATGTCTGAATAAATGTTTGCTGCTGATTGAGTGGCACACAGCATTTCTGGGCGGGGAGGGAAATAAATGCCTACTACCCACACCCCACTGTCAGTGCTTAGCACAAATTGCGTCAGGAACAGGAAACCACATTACAAGTAGGAGCCAAGTGCCAATTTCTTCTAAAAGTCCAAATTATTTGGATCGTGTTAAGCATTTTGTACTTAGTATGATAGTCGCTATGAGTTGGAATCGACTCAACCGCAACAGCTTTGGTTTTGGAAACCCTGGTGGCGTAGTGGTTAAGTGCTACGGCTGCTAACCAAAGGGTCGGCAGTTCAAATCCACCAGGCACTCCTTGGAAACTCTTTGGGGGCAGTTCTACTCTGTCCTGTAGGGTCGCTATGAGTCGGAATCGACTCGACAGCACTGGGTTTTGGGTTTTAGTATGATGGTGTGGGCAGTTATTTGTATCAAGAATAGAAACAAGGGCTATTTGCAAAAGCTGTTTAAAAAGCCTCAACTCCATGCATTACCATTACTGCACCTGAAGGATGTAAGTGTATTATATATATGTAGTCCACTGTAGTATTACGGCCTGGTGGGAAAAGCCTCGAGAGTACTGGTCTTCACATCACATGTCTGTAAAGTACTTGGGTAGTGATAGAGCTTAGTACCCCCAGCTGGTTCCACCAAGCACTCAGCTGACGCTGTCAAAGAGAGACAGATGTGACTGGCCTTGCCCTGCAGCCCAGGCACCTGAGTGATATTCAAACAGGGAGCACAGAGGGATGAAACCTCGATGGCCCGTCACCTGCTCGGATGGCCAAGTACAGCCCCATCACCATGATACGGCTCAGCAACTGTACAGGAGCAAAACACCATTTCTGATGTAAGACAAACTACTTCCTATTTGCTCTCAAATAAAAAGGCGTTCCGCTTGACCAGCGCGCTCCCCGTGACTTCAGTGCTCTCCTCCCAGCTGAATTACAAGCAGCAGGTGGTGCCGCTCCACCGGGCTTCTACCAATGAAAGAGCTGCTGCTTCCAGGGTAATCGTTTAAATATAAACAAAGATTTTAAAAATGAAACGTTAAGGTTTATTTTTAACACAAATACTAAATTAAATGTGGAAAAGTGAGACAAATACAGGCTAGCATATACACAGTACATCAAAGAGGTGGCCTTTAAAAAACCCTGCCGTAGAAAAGATAAACAGTGCAACAGTGGGGAACAGGCCTGGTTTAATCAAAAAGCGTTTATGACATTTGGCTTTAAACCATATGTCAGTACAGTTAATCTGTGAAGGGTTTGGCAAAGGTTTATTTTTCTCTTTCCAGTCGTTCAGGGTAGACACACAGATTGGCTTACTTAGCATGAAGCCGATTCTCAGAGCACACAAAGGTCAGCAGGAAGGGTGAGGTGAAATGGGGGATCTAGAGTGAAGAGGAGAGAATCTACTGAGCAGGGACCCTGGACAGAAAACCGATGGTCCAGGGTGGTTACTTATAGTCCGAGGTTTAAGTCAGCATACCGCCAGAGCCAGAGCAGTTTAGCGTGTGAGCTGTACAGGAGTTCCCACCTCGGTTTTCGATTTCTTGCTTAACAAAGAACAATCAGCATAGCTAACTGCAGTCTGCAGTCCACAGCCTGCATCCACTTAAATTACTAAGCATAAGGTGTTTTCTGCACTACCGTACGAACATAAGGCCACAATACTTAACTCTGGACAAGCCCCGTAATGTAGTAGTTTTCCTATCGACATCATTCGTTCTTCTGAAATACAGCTTGAACTGAACTACAGTCCCAGATAATTTGTTAAAGTACTACATACATCGTGACTCATATGTTAAAACTATTTATATTCAGGTATAACATCCAAAGAAAATTTTACTACCAGCTATTGCAGTAGATACAACCAGTCTGACATGCTCATTCCCTGACCCACAGGCGTGATCACGGGTTAGTGTGGTTCTGGTGTCACTCTTCAGTAGCACTAACTGAGAACACAGCGTTTCCAGGACAGACAAACACCCGTTGTGCAGCCACCCAGGATCAAGCTCTCTTCAGTTGGCTCTGTGGTAAATTCAGAATCCCCACTTGTGAACAAAGCTGATTCCTGTCTTCATCAGAAGGTGCTGGTTGAGGTGGTCAGGCGCCTTCCAATGTAGATCCTTCAGAGAAAAAGCAAGGAGCAGTTAGCGTGGTCTCTCAGATTACTGAGTATTCCCAGAGCTGAGATGGCAGCTGACTGCTGACAGCTTATGGGAAAGCATTTAACAGCTTAGGGGCTAATTTTAAAAATACCTATTTTTAAAATTTTTGTAATGAACCTATCTGCAGTCTTTTAACAAGCTTTTTATGCTTCATCAATGCGTATTTTAATCTAATTTAGAGACACCCAACTGTGCTCTGGTTTTCACAGTACAGCGCACCAAATACCTGTACAAGGCAGGAGACTAGCCCACCTAAGCATCATTGCCATGGGGAACGTGTTCCTTTCCTACTTTTTGAGTCCCCGTGTGGTGCACACAGCTGACGTGCTTGGCTGCTAATCAAAAGGTTGGAGGTTCAAGTCCACCCAGAAGCCCCTTGAAAGAAATGCCTGGTGATTTACTTCCAAAAAATCAGCCACCAAAAACCCTACGGAGCAGAGTTCTACTCTGCCACGTGGGGGCACCATGAGTTGGGTCGATGCGACGGCAGCTGGTGGGATTACCCCCAGGTGTGGCATGCAGTGGTTGTGTGGTGACATGTCACTGACCCGAGGCCAATGGCCAGCAGATGCGAGAGCAGCAGAGATGGAAGAAAAACCTTCAGAAATTCTGCCGAAAAGATGCCCCCTTTCTTCATAACGCTCGTGTTTCTCATGCTGAGAGTGGCTGTGCGCTTTGGGTGCTTGAAGAGGAATTCCCTAGGGCAGAAGGGACGAGCATTTTAGTCTGAGTTTCCTGTGTCAAAGCAAGATCGTGATGTGAGAAACAGACTCACTTGGGGGGGACGTTTTCGGGCCGACTTGACCAGTCCCATATCCAGTCTGAGTTTTTCTTCAGGATGCTTTCCACTTCTTTCCTTCTCTCAATATAGTCTTCTTCAGACTACGGAAAAGTGCATGTGAAGTTAAAAGTAGATCAACCTACTGCATCTGTGCCTTCAGCCGGGCATGGGATGACACTGTTAGTGAGCTGAGTCCACAGATGTACCCCGCTCTCTGGCTCAGGCTGCAGGGCAGCAGGGAGTGGAGGCTTCACTGGGGTCCCCTTGAGGACACGGAGCCCTTGGAGTACTGTTCTCCCTGTGCACATCTGTCTTTGCCCAAGGACATAATCTGAAGGGGGAGCAAAGATGTTGGGGCAGTGCTGGCTACAACAGATTAAAATGAGAACATTCTAAGGGGCCCAAAACAGGGAAGAAGTACCGCTTATCTGTTGGTCTGTCACACCGTGGGGGCTTGTGTGTTGCTGTGACACTGGAAGCTGTACCACCGGTATTTCAAATACCAGCAGGGACACCCTTGGTGGACAGGTTTCCATGGAGCTTCCAGACTAAGACTAGGAAGAAGGACTTGGCGGTCCACTTCTGAAAAAACTGGCCAGTGAAAACCTTATGAATAGCAGCAGAACGCTGTCTGATACAGTACCAGAAGACGAGCCCACCAGGTTGGAAGACACGCAAAATACGGATGGGGAAGAGCTGCCTCCTCCAAGTAAAGACAGCCTGAATGACGTGGATGGAGCAAAGCTTTCTGGACCTCCTTCATCTGCTGATGTAGCAAAGCTCAAAATGAGAATAAACAGCTGCAAACATCCATTAATAATCAGAACATGAATGTACGAAGTATGAGACGAGGCAAATTAGAAGCAATCAAAAATGAAATAGAACACTTGAAGGTCAATATCCTAGGCCTTAGTGAGCTGAAATGGACTGGTATTGGCCATTTTGAACCGGACAATCATATGGTCTACTATGCCAGGAATGGCAAATTGAAGAGGAATGGCATCGCATTCATCGTCGAAAAGAACATTTCAAGATCTATCCTGTAATAAGATGCTGTCAGTGACAGGATAATATCTGTACACCCACAAGGAAGACCAGTTAATATGACTATTATTCACATTTACGCACCAACCACTAATGCCAAAGATGAAGAAATTGAAGACTTTTTACTAATTTCTACAGTCTGAAATTGATCAAACATGGAATCAAGATGCATTGATAATTGCTAGTGACTGGAATGCGAGAGTTGGTAACAAAGAAGGATCAAAAGTCGAACGATAGAAATGATCCCCAAGATTGCATGACAGAATTTTGCAAAACAACCTCTTAAATACCTCTTCTCAACAACATAAATGGTGACTTACACACGTGGACTTTACTAAATGGAATACACGGAATCAAATCAACTACATCTGTGGAAAGAGACAATGGAAAAGCTCGCTATCATCAGTCAGAACAAGGCCAGGGGCTGACTACAGAACAGACCATCAGTTGCTCACATGCGAGTTCAAACTGAAGCTGAAGAAAATTAAAGCAAGTCCACAAGAGCCAAAATACAACCTTGAGTATACCCCACCTGAATTTAGAAGACCATCTCAAGAATAGATTTGACATATTCAATACTAATGACCAAAGACCATGAAGAAAGCAAAAGGTCACTAAAAGACAGGAAAGGAAAAAAAGACCAAAATGGATTCAGAAAAGACTCTCAAACTTGCTCTTGAACACAGAGTAGCTAAACCAAATGGAAGAAATGATGAAGTAAAAGAGCTGAACAGAAAATTTCAAAGGGTGACTCAAGAAGACAAAGCATTATAAGGAAATGTGCAAACGCCTAGACTTAAACCAACTGGGAAGAACACGCTTGATACTTCTCAAGCTGAAAGAACTGAAGAAAAAATTCAAGCCTTGAGTTACAATATTGAAGGATTCTATGGGCAAAATACTGAACTACCCAGGAAGCATCAAAAGAAGATGGAAGGAATACAGAGTCACAGTACCAAAAAGAATTGGTAGATGTTCAACCATTTCAGGAGGTAGCATATGATCAAGGACCAACGGTACTGAAGGAAGAAGGTGTTGGCAAAATAACAAGGCTCCAGGAACTGATGGAATACCAGCTGAGATATTTCAGCAAATGGATGCAGTGCTGGAAGCACTTAACTCGTCTATGCCAAGAAATTTGGAAGACAGCTCCTGGATGAGATTCACAGATGTGTCCACTCCAAAGCAAAGTGATCCAGTGGAATGCAGAAATCATCCAACAATGGCGTCAATATCACACACAAGTAAATTTTCCTGAATTCAAAAACAGTTGCAGCTGTGCACTGCTGGGAACTGCCAGAAATTCAGGCCACATTCAGGACAGGGAATGAGGAATATCACTACTGATGTCAGATGGATCTTGGCTGAAAGCAGAGAATACCAGAAAGATATTTACCTGTGTTTTATTGACTATGAAAAGGCATTCAACTGTGTGGATCGTAACAAGTTATGGGTAACACTGCGAAGAATGGGAATTCCAGAACACTTTATTGTGCTCATGAGGAACCTGTACATAGATCAAGAAGCAGTCGTTTGAACAGAACAAGGGGATTTTAAAAATCAATAAAGGTATGTGTCAGGGTTATATCTTTTCACCATACTTATTCAGTCTGCATTTCGAGCAAATTATCTGAGAAGCTGCACTATATGAAGAACAATGCAGCATCAGGATTGGAAGAAGACTTATTAACAACCTGCAATATGCAGATGACACAACTTTGTTTGCTGAAAGTGAAGAAGGCTTGAAGCACTTACTGATGAAGATCAAAGACCACAGTCTTCAGTATGGATTACATCTCAACGTAAAGAAAACAAAAATCCTCAGAAGCGGACCAATAAACAACATCATGATAAACAGAGAAAAGACTGAAGTTGTCAAGGATTTCATTTTACTTGGATCTGCAATCAACACCCATGGAAGCAGCATTCAAGAAATCAATGCACTGTATTGGACAAATTTGCCGCGAAAGACCTCTTTTAAGTGTTCAAAAGCAAAGATGTCACCTTGAGGACTAAGGTGTGCCTGACCTAAGCCATGGTGTTTTCAATTGCCTCATATGCGTGCAAAAGCTGGACAATGAATACGGAACACCAAAGAAGGACTGACGCCTTTGAATTATGGTGTTGGTGAAGATACTGAACATTTTGACTGCCAAAAGAACGAACAAATCTGTCTTAGAAGAGGTCCAGCCAGAATGCTCCTTAGAAGCAAGAATGGGGAGACTTCATCTCACATACTTGGACATGTTATCAGGAGGGACCAACCCCTACAGAAGGACATTATGCTTGGTAGAGGGTCAGCAAAAAAGAGAAGGACCCTCAATGAGATGGACTGACACAGTAGCTGCAACAATGGTCTCAAACCCAGCAGTGATTGAGAGGATGGTATTGGACCCGGGCAGTGTTCTGTTCTGTTGTACATGGGGTCACTGTGAGTTGGAACAGACTCAGGGGCAGCGAACAGCACCAGCTAAGTAAACGGAATACTGTATATCAAGCATGTTTAGAAACAAAACTGCTTTCATGGTACAGTAAGAGAAAAAAAGCATATGACCTCAGATTTTAAAAGTTGTATAATAGAGACAATCTAATAATAGAGACAACCTAACACACTAATTCAAGGGACTCTCTTTAGAAAGTGGGATTGTAAGGGTTTTTACCTTTTTACGTTTTTGCATTTTCAAAACTCTTTACCTGAGCAAATAATTACTCTTAAAATCAAGGGGGGAAAAAAACTTAAAAAAAAAAAAAAAAAAGGAAACATTCTAGAATATAGTACGAAACCAGCTAAGCATATGCACCAGGCTGGTCTTGGAGCATGCCCATGGCCAGGTCTCCAGCACAAAGGCCTCCCAACAGCCAGGTATGCTCTGGATGCTTCGGGAGCGCTGGGCTCTTTGGGTGGGAGAGAAGTGCTGGAGGCCTGTGCAGTTGTTACCTTTGCCCTACTTCTTTGGCAAAACAACTTGTGGGGAGGGGGCGCCCAGGCTGTTTTCTACTCCAGAGGGTTTGTTACTTTTACCCAGTGGAGTCCTAGGGTTGAGGAACTTTTCCTGGGTAAGCTGTAAACAACCTGAGGGCTTGATCCTTTTGTTTGATAATTAACAAAGCCTGAGTAGATGGACTTTATGGGTAATTGAGGATTGGCTGAACTCTGGTCTGGTGAAAGAGGCCCCACCTTATAACTGAGCAGGATCTGAGGACCAGAATATGTAAATGGATGAAATGCAAAGGTTTTAGAGATCTAGTTTACTGGCTAAGGGCTGGGAAGGCAGAGGAAGAGAGCCCTATAAGAGCCAAGTGGTCGTGAAGCTGCTACACTGGCCATGAGCTGGGCCAGTAAGCAGCAGAGAGGCCAAAAGCTGAGGCCTGCATGACAGGGAAGGCAGCTACCCAGCAGAGAAGCCTTGCCCACTGGTCACTGGAAGAAGGCAACGGAGCTGGTTGAGAGCAGTCCCAGAGCTGTTCCAATGGAGAGCTTATCTACTCCATGAGCCTTTTTGCTCCGACAGCTCTCCTGGTCAGAAGCTGACCTAGCCTGAAGAATGGAGGAATGTGCTTTCCAATCCAGGGACCTTCCAGACCTGGCTTGTGTGCTTCCTAATGCTGATCCTCACTTGCAGCCTGTTATTTCCCTAACAAACCATACCACTCTGGGTTGTGGGAGTTCGGTGTGGCTGTTGCAAGGAACCAAACCCTGCAGAAAAGCACTTGCAGAGAAGCACAGAGTACCGTGAGGGGAGCGACTGGTGTCGGAACTGATGGAGAAGCGGGAAATGGGAAGGTGGAGATATACCTGACCTGGCCTCCGCCTCACGGCAATCAGCTTTTTGCTGATCCTGGTTCATGAAGTGACTCGTTCACAGGCCTCATGGGACACAAGCAGAGGAGGCAGAGTGACTGTGAGGTACCGACTGTGAGACCAGACTTTGCTAGGATGGCTTTCAATAAATAGGAGGGAAAATTCGGCTGTTCATGTTATCATGATTATTACAAGATGCCCAGGAAAAGGTACTGTGCATCTAAAATATCACGCTGAGCACTGTTGCTAAACTGAGCAAGATACTGGTCACTGCTCAACATCTACGCAGGAGTACAATGGAAAAGAAACACGATAAATCAAGGCAACAGCCCCAGGTGCACTGTCATAAACTCCAGCCAACAGAAGGTTTCGTGGCCCCACAACTAGCCAACAGCTTGACATGAACCCTCCAGTCAACGTCTGTTGAGCGAATGTTAGAAAAATGGTGTCCAGTGTCGCAATTAGCTACTAGTGCTTAACTGCCCAGGTACCAGCTAGCAACTGGATGTTAGGAAAAGCCTCGGATCTAATTTCTGGCAAGCAACTACAATGTCTAACGAGGAAAGAGCCCAGGAATCAGAACCCCAATCACAATGATGGAGTGGCCCTGAATGGCCATGTAGGTAATGCCGTGCTCTCCCAAGAGCCTTCAGATACTCGGAGGAAAGTGGCACCAGTAGCCTGTTCAGTCACCTGCCTGTGGCAGCTCACCGCCTCTCCAGGCTCCCCCTTCTCTCCCCTGTTCACAGTCACCTGCCTGTGGCAGCTCACCGCCTCTCCAGGCTCCCCCTTCTCTCCCCTGTTCACAGTCACCTGCCTGTGGCAGCTCACCGCCTCTCCAGGCTCCCCCTTCTCTCCCCTGTTCACAGTCACCTGCCTGTGGCAGCTCACCGCCTCTCCAGGCTCCCCCTTCTCTCCCCTGTTCACAGTCACCTGCCTGTGGCAGCTCACCGCCTCTCCAGGCTCCCCCTTCTCTCCCCTGTTCACAGTCACCTGCCTGTGGCAGCTCACCGCCTCTCCAGGCTCCCCCTTCTCTCCCCTGTTCACAGTCACCTGCCTGTGGCAGCTCACCGCCTCTCCAGGCTCCCCCTTCTCTCCCCTGTTCACAGTCACCTGCCTGTGGCAGCTCACCGCCTCTCCAGGCTCCCCCTTCTCTCCCCTGTTCACAGTCACCTGCCTGTGGCAGCTCACCGCCTCTCCGGGCTCCCCCTTCTCTCCCCTGTTCACAGTCACCTGCCTGTGGCAGCTCACCGCCTCTCCAGGCTCCCCCTTCTCTCCCCTCCACGTACCCCTAGGGAGCAGAGAAGGTCCCCACTACATGTCCTGCTCCAAGCTCAATGTGAAGCCCATGCTGTGGGGATGTCCCCACCCCACATATTTATTTAAAAAAGGAGAGACTCTAAAACCCAGCTGTTACCCCACTACATTTAAAACATTACTGTACAAACAGATCACAGACATTTACACCTGGCTTACCTGAGAGCTGTTCTTTTCCCCAATGCTATGTGTATCTGCCTCAGAAGCTCTGTTCGTATCTTGCGGTGTCTGTGAGCGAGGTGGGCTTGATAATGGTGTGGATAAGAGTGGGAAGAGCAGAACACCTCAGTTAGTGGGCTTTCTAGCATTAGAAAGCAAAAGCCCCAAAGGCAGGGAAATGTCCCCTCAGGGAAGAGGACGTGTATCCCCTTCCACCCAGCACCAGGCAAGGACCAGTCTATTTCTCAGGTTCTGACCGTCTGCAGTTATGCATGACTGGAGTCTGCAGGCTCATCTTGCAGGGGAAAGGCACTACCGGCGGAAGGCTGGCATTCTCAGCCACGTGTTACTATTACACAGCCTCTGAGAGTCTGGCCTCTGGCCTTGACTCAGCCATCCTGCCTGAGTTCGCGTCACTTGGAGGGCTGCCCCCCAGATCCCTACCCCAGCCGGTGCAAACCATCACTGCTGAGGTGCGCAAAGTAATGTCTAACTTGAGGTCAGGACACCCAATGTCAGAAAGCTAGCTGATGTGATGGGGCACTAGGAGGTGGACTGTGCTGCTTGCTCCTGAGCCTGAGCATGACCCCTGCATAGACTAAGCCCCAGGTCACCTTCTCCCACTAGAGGGCAGGGGTCCCTGTGTGCAAGAACGACTCTAATCTGGCCTGCACGGAGAAGAAACCCACCCATCTGTACGGCTTCAGCATGCACTCAAAGGGCGCTGCCTGTCTACTCAGAAAGCCAGTGCCGCCACACAGGCTGCTGCCCACCCTACCTGTCACAGTGGGAGCTCTTGGAGCTGCTCCTTCCAGACTCGTGCTGGGCGTCCAGCAGTATTTTTTCCATGTCACCATTATAAACAGAAACCGAGGCTGGGACACTGCTCCCATTCCCGTTGTTGCTGAAGTGCAGTTCCACCCAAGAGCCTGTTGAGGATAAGATGAAAGGCATGGCTGGAATCACCTGTGTCCACTTTGAAGTCTGGCCCACCCTCCCATTCCCAAGAGGCACCAGCAGCAGAGCACACCGTGAGCCATCTCTTTTAACCACACCGTAACACACTGCTTGGCCACTTCTGGTACCTTGTACTACGGTAACTGGAACACTTGTCCTCCCCTTCCTAGGTACGGGGGCAAGCCCCTTTGGTGCTGAAACAATTCATCTGTTTATCTCTTATGATTCCTTGATACCAGGCAGATGTTCAGTAATGTACTGGATCGATCAGAATCCAGTTACTCAGATTTTTCTGCACTAAACTTTTAGAAGAAAAAGCCTCATGTCAACCCAATGCTGTCGAGTCGATTCCGACTCATAGTGACCTTATACAAAAGCTTAAGGGAGTTAAAAAAAAAAAAAGGTTTAAACTCTATTTTACCACATTATTTTACATACTAGCATCACACACTGACCCTGACGCCCTCCAAAATTCACATCTGTGACTGCTCTTCTGTTTTTATTGAGACAGGAAATCAGATTAATACATTGACTAGAACAAAAGTAATTTCTGACTACGCTGCAATCAGATAACTTGATTAACCACAGCAATCTATAGCTCAAGCAGGGCATTCATTTAGCCAATTCTTTATAGAAAGTTAAAATCAACATTTTTTATTATATTAAAAATTGATACTTGTTACTAGGTATCCCAAATTGATTCTGTCCAGATAGATTTATAGATTCAGAGAACTGTCTTACCATCAGGCCATCCACTTAAATATAACACACAAGAAAAAGCCACCCCTCCAAAAAACCTACAGTGAAAGCCATCACTACAGGAAGCCAGCCTTGTCTCTGAGCACCGCTATCTGGAGTTACTCTGGTCCTGCCATTAATGATGTTGTATAGATGTGCTACGCAGAAGACAGAGGGGCCTGCCTGCTTAAGGGAGACCTTCCACAGGGGACACACGGAGCTACAATGCAGGGGGAGGAGGGGCTGTGGCATGGCCTCTGTAGGGGTGGGGCTGAAAGATGAAGAGAAAGGGAGAACAGACAATTCGCACAGAGTGGGACAGACACAAACCCTAACCGGAGAGATGTCCAGGAGGTGCTGCAAGAATAAGGTTCCGAGGGGCTGAGGTGGGGGCAGTGAGGCTGAGAAGGCTGGTAGGGCCAGGGACAAAACTCAAAGGTTCCCACAATCTTATGTACCACAGGGGGCCACAAAATGTCTATGGGCTTCATCCATGTTGTCATACTTATCTTTTTGTGGTGGTTGTTGCTACTATATAGAATTTCACTGTACGACTACGCCATGATTTACCCATCCAACCGTGAGATACTTGGGTTGCTTCCAGTTTGTAGCTACTACCTCCAGATAATGCTTATATAAACATTCTTGTCTCGTGGCATACATGTGTACATTCACTTCCTGTGGCTGCTCCAACATTACACAAAATTGATGGCTTAAAACGAGAGAAATGTATTCTCTCACAGCTGGGGAGGCCCAGAGTCTGAAATCGAGGGGTCAGCAGGGCCACATTCCCTCCAGAGGAAGAATCTGCTTCTGCCTCTTCCATCTTCTGGTGGCTGCAGGACTCGCAACTGAGGCTTCACGTCTCCAGTCTCTGCCTCCATCTTCACGTTGCCTTATCCCGTGTGTGTGGGGGGGCGGGGGGGCTCCCTCTGCCTCTGTCTTAGGAGGACACCTGTGATGGCAGTTAGGGCCACCTGGATAATCCAGGATTATGGCTCTCAAGATCTTAACTTAATCACGTCTGCAAAGACCCTTTTTCCAAATGTAACATTCGCAACGTCCAGGGATCTGACATGGATGTTTTTGGGAGGACATTTTTTGGCCTACCACAATGTGCACACATTTCTGTCGCATGTTCCTAGTACTGGGTCTGCTGGATTAAAAGTAATACATCTATGTTCAGTGTTATTAGAAACCACCACTGCTTTCTAACGGCATTGGAAAGTGGCAAGTTATCCAATGCGGTTGTGCCAATTTACAATACCTCCAATTACAAACCAGTGAGTGAATGTCTGCTGCTTCACATCCATGCCAACACTTGGCATCATCAGTCTAATTTTAGCCATCTTAGTGGGTGTGCAGTGGCATCGTGTGGTTTATTTTATATTTCTCAGATTTTTCAGAAGTTTACTGGCCATTTGGATATCATCTTTTGTGAACACGCTGTTAAAATCTCTTACTCTTTTTCCTGGTGGGTTGTCATTCTTTCTGTTACTACCTTCTAAGAGTTCTCTATTCCAAATATAAGCCTTACTTCAATTACATGTGTTACGGCATAAACATGCACCCTGTGGCTTATCTTTTCACTCTCTTAATAATGGCCTGATGAACAGAAGTTCTTGATTTTAATTCAGTCAAGTTTATCATCTCTTCCTTTTTGTTTCAGTGCTTTTTTTGGATCCTATTTAAGAAATCTTTTGCTAAACTGAGGTCACGAAGATAATCTACTGTAAAAACCTGTTGCCATTGAGTCAATTCTGACTCATAGCTATCCTATAGGACAGAGTAGAATCTCCAAGGAGCAGCTGGTGGATTCAAACTGCTGACCTTTTGGTTAGCAGACAAGCTCTTAACCACAGCATCTACTATATTACCTTTAAAAGCCTTTATTGTTTTGACTTTCACATTGAGATCTAAAACTCAACTGGGAATTAGTTTTTGTGTACCATCTGAAACAGAGATTAAGTATTTCTGTACAGATATCAAGCTGCCCAGCACTGTTTACTGAAGAGCCTGTCTTTACCACTCTGCTCCGTGCTGCCTCTTTGTCATAGGTTCATTTCTGGGCCTACCATGGTTTCTCTACTTCGTGTCCCAAGTCTGTTTATCTACAGCAAATCTGTCTGAAAAAGACCAATCTGGAGGCACGTGGAGGATGGACTGCAGTAGGGAGAGGGAAAGGGCAGACTACAAAAGGCTGAAAATTTAAAAACAAAATAAACTAATTTTGTAGTCACTATAATTTTATTAAGTACAATAATAATCACCCTGAGCTGCTACTCCGTCCTTAAACCAACATGGCATGATACAACGCTGTGCAATCAGGGGAAAAGGAAGCAGACTATTAATCACTCCATTGTTAGCTGGAGAGCCAAGGCAGACTGCACAGTTCTCCAACACACTAGGCGTCTCTTCTCAGAGTCCTAGCCCAGCCTCAGTAAGTCACACACAGAATGTGTCACGAGTCAGAAAAAAGCTAACCGAGGCCCAGGTATGAAATGTGGATTTGCAGTTTACATCATCAGTAGCCTCCTAGTTAACTGCTAACAAAATGACCCCCAAGTTTTCCAACGATGCGTGATTTTTTTCTTAAGCTCTCAAATTGCTCCACATTGGCCTGGACCTACCCAAGCATGCATCATAAATGCCCAGGAAAAGTGTGTGTTTGTCTTGGAGCCTGCAACTCACTGGACAAGAAAGCCCAGCCACTCCACTTCTGTACCTCGGCAGAGGCTAAAATGACTCCAGAGCTATTTATACACAAAACCATTCCTGAAACCGCACATCTGATTACATCTTCACCAAGGCTGCTGACTACATTTCCAAGGACCCTGACATTGATGCCCCTCATCAAAAAGCTCAAACATGAGTCCTTTGCTAGCCCCCCTCCTTTCTTGGGAGTTCAAGATGACACCCAAGCAAGCCAGCTCTGACCTAGTTGCCTGAACCAATGACACAGTCCCTGCTTTGGGCACCGTTCCATATTTCTAAGCTCAGTCTTTGTTACTTGATTCTGGGCCTGGATCTCTTTAGTTGCCTAAGCCAAAGTGTTCCCTATAATGGGGCTGCCTGGCATAAATGGAGTTTGGGGAAAACTCCATCTACATGAAGAGAAGTACATGCCTTTTAAAGCTGTCTCATAAAATGATTTACAAGCTTTATTCCAAGGAATGATTTAATACGGAACAAGAGTTTGATTGTTGACTTACTTCTACTATGTACAGAAAGTACACTTACTGGAAGATGAAAATGTATGCTGTCAATCTACTTATATCTTACAATTATTAAGATTGTTAATCTTTTCTAGCAAGAAAGACAGGGTATAAAGTTGCTTAACAACTCCAGAAAACTTCCTCATGATCACAATATTCCAAATAACTTTGGTTATTTGAAAGGAATGTTTGTTCTCCAAGGCAAATCCTCATTCCTGGTATCATTTTATAGTCTTCTTGTTTTCTTCTTTCCCCTCACTTCTGGGTTCTCAACCCATTTCATAGTTTTATTTATCCTATTTGTTAGTAAGCATTTTTTTTTTTATGGTGTGTGTAAATGAAACCAGTTGTCGACCTCATGTGTTGTAAAGCAGAACCGTGCTCCCTGGTTGTGACCTTTCAGAATCAGATTGCCAGGCCTCTCTTCAAAGGAGCCTCTGGTTGGGTTCAAACTACCAACCTTTCAGTTAGTAGCCGATCACTTAAGCACTGCACCACACAGGGACGTACGTGTGTGTGTGTGTGTGTGATCTAAGTGCTGTGTGTGTGTGTGTGTGTGTGTGTGTGTGATCTAAGTGCTCAGAACAGTTCCTACCTCTATTGTGACCAATTCCAGGAATATACTAGCATCGCTGTCCACTATATATCCCAAGGCAGAAGTCTGTCCTCAGCACACACTGGTTAAGCGCCTAGAGCTGGCACAGCCCTGTGTGCAGGGTAAACTCAGGGCCCCAGCTCTCAAGGCTACCAAACTCTGCAGTGATACTTCTCAACCCTGGCTATGAAGGAGGACTAGCCTGTGGTGCTTTTTCAAAATTTTTCAGAAGCCCGGCCCCACCCTCCTCTGAAAATTCTGATTTGGAATGCTGGGGTAGAGCCCAGGCAAACAGATTCTGAAGAAGCTAACAGCGATGTAGGCCAGGGTTGAAAACGATCCACTAGGGAAATGACAAGCACACCAACAATTTACAAAACAGTGGGGTAAATGTCAGAACAGAGGGATGTCCATGATGTTGTGTGGCATTACAGAAGAAAAGCTTGAGGCAGAAGGGCGGCTAAGACTGGAGAGAACCAAAGCTACCAAAATCACACAGAAGGCTTCTTCCCTAGGAAAAGTAGGCTCTAGGAAATTGCTCTTTTTATATTTAAAAGCTTCTCACGTTATCTGGAAGAGGTACAAAAGAGACTCAACTGACAAATACTTTTGAACATAAACCCAACTGGTAAATGATTCAGGTGACTGGCTTCAAACAGGAGTTGGTTCATCTCAACCTTCATTTTGTTGGGCTAGTGCTGTGGAAGGCTCCAAAAGCACTGTGCTGGCATTTCATGGAGAGTCCTTGATGTGCCCTTAATTATTGTTGCCTGCCTTATTTGTAAATTTCCTCCTAAATTTATCTGTCACTTAATCTCTGGGTCTCATTTTGACCATATGTAAAATGTAGGTTGGGTTAGAATCTAGACCTTTGAAATCCCTTCCAGCTCTAAAACTGCAAGATGCCATAATTTCTCTCCAAGAGAGATACAAATTCTATTTCTTGTCATACAGGTTCACCCATGATGGGTTGCCTATGACAACAGAACCATCCGACTAGCTGCAGATACAGCATTAAGTGAAAAGCTGGGAGCTTGTGGCATTAAATTCTGCTTTCTCAGAGCAAATGTTCTCTCGAGAAGCTCTGCTTTGAAATGTGTGGGTTTTTCTGGGGAGTAAGTCATGCACCACGGCTACCCCCACCCTGCCCTAAATGCTACTGGGGCACAATATTGTCACAAAATTCTGTCTCCTTTGTGCATAGTAATATACCTAAGGAGAAAAAGAAATGCAAATTCAAATATCCCCCGAGTCAAAAGCTTTGACTGGAAAGGACCAAGGGGTAAAATGGGAATGGATCAATCAGTTTTATTATCTATTCACTCCTCTGGGAAGATATAAGCCTAGGGGGAGATGTTTGCTGTTCTGTCTATGGGTTTGGCTACTAAGTTCCTCCGTTGTCCCTTCAGAGGTAAACATCAAAAACACCCCAACCCACTGCCATTGAGTCGATTCTGACTCAGAGTGACCCTATAGAACAGAGTAGAAATAACCCATAGGCTGTAAATCTTTACAGGAGCAACTGGTGGGTTTTGAACCTCCAACATTTCGGTTAGCAGCCGAGCACCTTAACTGCTGTGCCACCAGGGCTTCTGAGAGGTAAACAAGAGGTAATCCAATCAGAACAGAGCAGGACAAGCGCTGCCTCAGCTGCACCTGATTCAAGCCCAGATTCCCATTTGTTAGGGCAGCTCTATATTCCCACGTGACTCACTGGGCTGGATGGCCAGCAAGTGTCCCGCTGCACGTACACTCAGGGAACAGCCGAAAAAATCTTTACATGAGTTTCCACTGTATGTAACCATCTTTTTATAGAATAAGCAGAACAAAAACCTTTTAACTCCTGAACTGGCCATCCTGTGTCACCAAAGACTCAGCAGTGTGGTTTATAAGACAGCCAACAGGCAAGCTAACTGCCCCTACCCACCCCCCATGCGACTCTTCCAGAGACTGTAAATTTGGGGTCTGATGGTCTGAATCAGTAAGTAAAAGATTCAATGTCAGAAATAAAATAGTTTGATGGTTAGAAAATCGGTGATTTCTGGGCAAAAGATGAAGGCAAACATCCCTGGGATCTTATGAGAAAATACAGAGAGAAAAAAACAAACTCCATCTGTTTCAAAGAAGGAATTAGTCAATATTTAACTTTAAAAACAATACTATGAATTACAAGATTTTTTTAAAGTGTGGTTGTAGTTTTTAGATACATACCATACAATGCATTAGGCTAATTAAGTGTTGCCCAGTAAATTCTTGTTTTCAGAACAAATGAAAATTTAATTAGCAGCTCAGTAATTTATATGAATAACCGAAGGGTTTGATCAGAGGTTTCAACAGTCCTCTCCAAAGCTTATTTACATGCTCGTTTTGTTTAGACAACTCTTGCTTCAGAGAGTACAAGGGTCAGCAGACACCAGTCTCCTAGTCCAACTCTGGGGCCCCCAGGATCATGTCAACAGGGCCAGAAGGAAAGAGGCCAGTTGCCCCAGCGTTGCCCTGGTGGCGCGGTGGTTAACTGAAAGGTCAACCGTTGGAACCCACCAGCTGCTCCGTGGCAGACAGATAGGGGCAGTCTGCTTCCGTAAAGATTTACAGCCTTGGAAACCCTATGGGGCAGTTCTGCTCTGTCCTATAGGGTCGCTGTGAGTCGGAATGAACTCACAGGCAACAGGTTTATTATTTTTTTTAACCCAATATTGGCCTAAACTATTAAATGTTAAAACTATTAGGTTCATCCGTTAAATGGTGATTTTACTTTAAGGAGAAATTTTAAGTTGGCCTGAGCTGGAGAATTTAGACTTGTGGTCAGCTCCTGACCCCAGATTCATTCCGTCCCCCCCACCCCCGCCTTCTTGGAGGCCGAGCAAGCTTTGGACCCACCCTGCAGACTCGGTCGCCAATCAGGCCCCTGGCGCCCCAGAGGCAACTCCAGCCACACCGCCCGCCGCGGGGCTCCGCCAGCGACGCCCGGGGGGGGGTCAGGACGGGCCGCCCACCCGCCAAGGCGGTTTCCAGCAGGGCCTCTTTTGAACGCGCCGGACACAGTTCGTAACTGGGGGCGCTGGGCTGATAACACGCCGCCTGGCACTGAAGCACAGCTCGTTCCTGCCCTTCGACGAGCCACAACCGAAGCCCACCCCGGAGCACCAGATGGCAACTACGTCCACTCGTTAGCAAAGCCCACTGCGCACCACGGCATCTCCTCGAGCGGCAAACCTGCGGGGTTTGCCTTTCGCTAGCCGTCCCTGCCCGGCTCGGAAGCTCCAGGACACAAACCCCACCAGAACCCCGCGCCCCCGAGGGCTGCAAGTCCTTAACTCCTGCAGAAACCGGGCGGCCCCGGGCCGCACTCCCCGGCCCCCTCGGCCGAGCCTCCCCCGAGCCCCGCTGCCCCGGCCCTCTGCCGAGCCTCCCCCGAGCCCCACTTCCCCGCCCCCTCGGCCGACTCCCCCGACGCCCCCACACACACTGCGCCCCGACTTCCGCGCCACGCGGCCTCACCCTGCAGGTTCTCCTCCTGCAGCCCGGGGACACCGCTCTGCGACATGGCGCCGGAGAGCGGCTGTGGCCGGTCGGGTCCACGAGCCGGGCTGCGGGTCGCGACGGCGCCTTAGGCCGATGGGCTGGAGCCGGGGGAGTGGGAGTCGGCCTGGCCGCTTGCACAGCGCGTCTCGCAGGTTCCTGTTGCGCCGCCAGCTGACGGACTGACGGACTGACGGACTGAGTGCGCGGGGCAGGGCTGCCACGGACTCAGCGGCTGCGTCGCTGATTGGCCGCGGGGCGGGGCCTGCGCGCGTGCGGCGCGTGCGGCGCGTGCGCGGGGGCGGGGGCGGGGCGGCAGTCTGAGGCGCGGGCGGCCTCTATCCGGGTCCTGCGCCCGCGATTGCGACAGCCTGAGGTAAACAGGCGGACGGGCGGCGCGGCTCCCGACGGGGGCGGGGCGGGGCGGGGCCGGACGGAGCGCCGCGGAGCCACGTGACCTCGTGGCCGCGCCCGTTCGGTTTGGGCTGCGACGCCGGCGCCTGAGCGGAGGGTCGGGCGCGTGGTTGGGGCGCGTGGTTGGGGCGTGTGGGGCCGCAGGCGGTGCGCGAGGCGGGCCTCGAGCTGTTTGGGGTCCCTGCTCCCCAAGGAAAGCGGCAGCAGGGCAGCAAACGCTCGCCGCCGCGGTAATGGCCGCGCTGACTCCCACCGCCCTCTCTGGGCCAGAACTAGCCGTTTCCCGTGTTAAGAGTGTGGAAACTGAGGCACAGGTAGGGCGAGCAACCTGGTAGTGACTGCAGCTGAGTCCCAGGGTGCGCTGCCGACCGCGCAGGGCCCCGACAGCCCACCCTCGTTCACCGGGGAGGAAGGAGGCCCAGAGGTGAGGCCCAGGTCACCCGGCGGCTTCTGCCAGCCTGTCAGGAGCGGAGCTGTAAGTGTCGCCTGAAAGGGCTTGTCCCCAGCTATCAGGCGGGGAGGAAAGGGGCTGTGGAGAGAGGTGTCCGGGAGCCGCCGTTCCTCTCCGACCATCGGTCGCAGCCTGCGGGTCTCCATTCGAGTACTCCGGCCGTTCCCGGAGTGTTCTGGAAGGCCGCGATCCAGCGCTGCGTGGACAGAAAGCAGCTTGCTCACACAGACACGAATTGTAGAGTCCCTCCCAGGAAGCCCCTTGCACACACCAACTCCTGGCTGGTGCCTCCCCCAGTGCCCCCAGGTTCCCCTACTGGGAAAGCTGCCTTCCCTGGGAATGCCTCCTGCGCGGGGCCTTTCCTAACCCCCACCGCAACACACACCCCTGTCTGCGGCACAGGGACTTTGGAATGTCCCAGCCGAGCAGGACTGGGGAGTACCCATTAGCCCCCCGTCCTCAAATGTATGCCTCTCCACTCAGTCTCCTCTCCCTCTCCTCTGGAAGTCCTTCACTTGTGTCCACCCCCAGGCCATTTCCCATCTGTCAGCCCCTCCCCTGGAGCCCTGGTGGCCCAGTGCTTCAGCGCTGGGGCTGCTAAGGAAAGGTGGGCCTGTGGAACCCATCCAGGAGAAAAGACCTGGTGGTCTGCTTCTGTAAAGATTACAGCCGAGGAGACTCTATAGGGCAGTTCCACTCTGTCCTATAGTGCCTGCCTATGAGTCAGAATTGATGCCAGCGTGCACAACAGTGCCTCCTCAATTCCCTCCAGCAATCTGTGAGTAACATGTACCCCATTTTATGACTCTTTCATTGAAGTAAATCTGTTCTCTGTCCCTAAATTTAGGATTCACTAACCCCTTTTCATTATCTCTGTTGCCCTTTACCTCATATATGCAGGTTTTTTTAAGAAATGAATTTGAGATTTTATTTTATATAGCAACAGTGGAGAATAGGACTGTCACTATATGATGGGGCAATAGAGAGCAGGTAGTTGGTGAAGAACCAGGCATTTAGAAGCAGGAATAGAGTTGGTCCAGTATTTGGGAGGAGTCTGTGCTTGGTCCATGTAAGTCGCCAAATATTTTCATTATTGAACTGGGTTCGAAGGCAGGGAGTCCCCAGAGGTGCTGATTTTCTTGAGGGTTGGAATTTAACTTTTGGCAGAGCTATGGTGTAGGGAGGTAGGGTGTAGGGACCTGAAAAGGAGCTAACTTGGAAGAACCAAAACCAAAAACCAAACCCATTGCCATCAACTTGATTCCAACTCATAGTGACTACAGGAGAGAGTAGAACTGTCCCATAGAACTTCCAAGAAGCGGCTGGTAGATTTGAACTGCCAGCCTTTTGGTTAGCACCTGAATGTTCAACGACTGTGCCACCAGGGCTCCAACTTGGAAGAATAGGTTGTAAACAGTGGGTAGTGTGGGGGCAGCCAGAAGACACAAGAAGTTACTTCCAGTTTGGAGTGAACGCAAGGGTAAATAAGGAAGGGCAGTACACCAAAAAATGTTCCCTGATGATGATACTTAAAGGAATCTCTGCTGCAGGTTCACAGGGGGCATCACAAGTGCTGTTACATTATAAGCTACCAGGGGATCTGGCCCTTCCTAAGAAAGAAACTAGCTGAACCAAATGAAACACAGGTAAACAGGTGCAGCTGCAGCGGAAGGACACCCAGTCACTGAAAGGCTCAGAGTAATTAAGAAAGGGTTGAGCAGAGGGAGCTAGAAGTGCCCTAATGACAGATAAGGAGTCCTTGGGTGGTAGAAACGGTTAAGCACTGGATTAGTAGCAAAAAGATTGGCTGCAAACCCACCCGCAGGCACCTCAGAAGAAAGGCCTGGTGATTTGTTTCCAAAAGGTCACAGACTGGAAAACCCAGTGGAGTGCTGTTCCAACAACTCTGCACACATGGGGTTGCCATCAATTGGAATTGATTCAATGGCAACTGGTTTTTTTTTTTTTTCTTTTGGTTTAGTGACAGATGAGGGGAAAGGGGAAGAGGGCCCTAGAATTCTCTCACTAAACCAGCTGGTCTACTAAGAGGAGATTGAAAATGTGAACTTGAAGGATAACTTGAAATGCTACCAGATCTCATGATTCCTCTGCCTTTAAGTGAAAAGGAAAGGTACCCTACCAACCTCCAACTTGAAATTCCTCAGTAAGAGAGACTTTGTCCTGGAGTAAGCAGTAGGGCTCAGAGAGTAATTAATTTAAGGCTTCTTCAGGGGAGAGGAGTCCCTGCACCTAGCAATGTGTTCGCATACCCTTCAGCTTCCTGGCCAGGTGTCTCCCATCCACCTCTTTCCATCATAGCTAAATATAAAATAATTGTTGCAGTATTGCTTAGAATTCTAAGGCAATTATTAATAAGTTATTCCTGAGAAAACCAAATAAACTAAAATATAATCTTACACTAATATACCAGAGGATTTCAATTAGACATCGGGTGCGGGAGAGTCAATGTATGCATTACAGGTCTTGGTTTGTTTAGGAAGGGAAGGTTCTAGATATTGATGTGTACATAGAAAAAGTATAAGCTTAACCATAAATTTAAAGTATAATGATGAGCCCTAGAAGACTAGACATAGGCCCTTCACTTTCAAACAACTTGAGAAGAAAATGAAAAATAATAAGAAAAGGTAAATAGCAAGGATATAAAAAAGGATATAAAAGGTTTGAATAATATAGTTAACAAACTTGATTGCATGTCTATATGTGAGCTTTCATAGCAATACACAGAATACACGTTTATTTTGGTCACCCATGGGTCTTGTTTTCTGTATGGACTGTGTATTGAGTCACTTAAAAAAATGAATTCTCAAAAGTGGAAATTACACACTGTGCAAATGAGTGTACGCTACAATAATTCTAGACATTAGCTACAAAAGGAAAGCTCTCGTCGCCCCCAAAAAATCATTCTAATTGCCACTTAGGAACCTCTTCTATATTTTGTACCCTTTTGTAAAAGAAAAAAATCCAAAGAACTTGCAGTCAATTTAGAAATAAAGGTCACTGAGTAACCAGTTTGTAAATGAGGGGAAGTTTCTCTTTATCGGAGTATTTCAGCTAATAAATTAAGATTGAATGTAAGAATTAAAATATCACTATTTTGCATTTCATTGTTTGTCATGGGTTTTTTTTTTTTTTGAGAGTTCTTACGCTTTAGGGGTACATGCAGAAATATTTATGGGTAAAATATTATATCTGGAATTTGCCTCAGAATAACACAGGACAGGGGTAGTAGATGAAGGTATAGGTGAAACCATGAGTTGAGTATTGTTGAAGCTGAGTAATAAGTACATAGTGGTTAATTTTATTGCATCAACTTTTGTTTATGTTTGATATTTTTCACAATTTTTTTAAAAAAGAAATGGAGGTAATAAAGTTTGATGTGTACCAAAACCTAAATGAGAAGGAAGATGGCTGACTGAACACATTTATTTAGCGTCTCAAAATCCTATTGAAATGACAGTAAAGAAATATAAACGAGAATAAACTCACAGCAGAACTGGAGTTGGTTTCTCAGTGGACCAGAGTTACTAGCAACCTGGAAGAAAAAAATGACAGAAGAGAACAAGAGATGCAGCGACTAGAAGGCAGAGGCGTTGTGAGACCTTAAGTGTACACAGTTTTTAAAAAAAGCTTTCCTGATTTTATAACTGTATGCAAAAAACATTAAAGTGTACAGCTGGGTGACTTTGTCATATGTATACACCCATGAAACCATCACTACAATAAAGATAATGTTTTTAAAAAGTGATGAGATTTTGAATGGGATCGTGTTGAGTCATTAGATCAATCATATCCATTACCTTTAAAAGTTTCTCTTCTCTCAGCGTAATTATTTTGAGATTCAGCAAATGTCACATGTATCAATAGTTTGTTCTTTTTTATTGGGTGTCTGGATGTACTTAAAATTTGTTTATCTGTTCACTTGATGATAGACATTTGGGGTGTTTCTAGTTTTTACCTATTACAAGTAAAACTGCTGTGAACATTCATGTGCAAGTCATTGTGTAGACATGTTTTTTCATTTTTCGTAGATAAATAGGTAGAACTGAAATGGTTAGAACATATGATAGTGTATGTTTAGGTTATTTTGCCAACTGTGTATCTTCTTTAGTGAAGCATCTTTTCAAATCTTTTGCCAATATTTTAATTAGGTTGTCTTATTTAGTTGTAAGGGTCCTTCTTGTATTCTATATACAAGTCCTTTGTCAGACAGTGTTTGCAAATATTTTCTCCTAGTCTGTGATTTGCCTTTTCTTTTCCGTGAGTGTTTTGAAGAGCAACGTTTTCATTTTTGACAAAGTTCAGTTTACTGCTTTTTTTCTTTTCTAGTTCATGCTTCCTGTGTCCTAGTCATTTAGTTTCCTGTGGCTGCTGTAACAAATCTCCACAAACTTGGTGGCTTAAAACAACAGAAATTTATTTTTTCACAGCTCTGGAGGCGGGAAGTTCAACGTCAGTTTCTCTAGCCCAAAATTCAAGTGCAAGCAGGGCTGTACTGCCTCCAGAGGCTCTAGGGGAGAATCTGTTCCTTGCTTCATTTGCTTCTGGTGGCTGCTGACCTTTATTTGCTTGTGGCCACATCAGCCTGTCTGTATGATCATATCACCTCCTCCTTTTCTGTGTCTCAAACCTCCCTCTGCCTCGGTTTTATAAGAACACTTGTGATTGGATTTAAAGCTCATCTGAATGATCTAGGATAACTTTGCCATGTGAAGATCCTTAATTTATTTTCATCTCTTAAGTCCCTTTTTTTCTTATAAGGCAAAATTTACAGTTTCCAGGGATTAGGACCAGGTATCTTTGTGTGGCCATTATTCAGCATACTACACTTGGTTAAAACATCTTTTCCAAACCCATTGTCACTAATATTCTCTCCTATAATTGTAGCTCTTACATATAGGCTTATGGTCCATTTCAAGTTAATTATTGTATATGATGAAAGGTAAGGGTCAAGGTTCATTCCTTTCATACGTATATCCAATTATTCAGCATCATTTGTTGAAAAGATTATCTTTTCTATATTGAAATACCATGGCATCTTTGTCAAAAATCGGTTGATCATATATGTGTGGGGCTACTTCTGGACTCAAGTCTGCTCCATTCATCTGTATGTCTATTTTTACACCATTTCACACTGTCTTGATTACTGTAGCATTACAAGCCTTGAACTCAATTAGTATAAGTCCTCCAATTTAGCATAAATCTTCTTTTTCAATTGGCTCTTCTAGATCTTTTGCACTTTCCAAATTTTAGAATCAGCTCTCCATTCTCTACCAAAAAAAAAAGTGGTCAGATTTTGAATGATATGGTGTTAATTCATTAGGTCAATTTGGAGAAAATTGACATTTTAATAGTATTGAGTCTTCCAATCCATGAACACAGTATACTTCTCCATTTATTTAAGCCTTCTTTAATTTCTCTCAGCAATATCTTGTAGTTTTTTATGTACAGTTCTTAAATAGCTGTTAGATTTATCCCTAAATACTCATTTTTTGTTATAAATGGCATTTTTTTTGTTTTGATTTCTGATTGCATATTATTACAAAAGAATAAAACCAGCTGCTGTTGAGTCAATTATAGTTCATGATTACCCCACATATTGCAGAGCAGAACTGTGCTTCATAGGGTTTTCAAGTGACCTTTGGTAGTACATCGCCAGGCCTTTGTTCCAAGGCATCTCTGGGTGGGTTCAAACAGCCAACTTTTCAGTTAGTAAGCGAGCACTTAACTCTTTCCACCACCCAGGGACTCCTGTGTATTGTTAATGTATAAAAATAATTGTTGATTTTCGTATATTGTCATTGCATCCTGCATCACTGAAGCTTATACAATTCTGTAAGTCCTCTTTTTAAAAAAACAATACAGAATTATGAAAATTCATATTTAAGAAAAATTATTAGGGCTTTGGAGATTCAGCTTCTTCTGAGGTCTCTTAGGCAATTACCCAAAAATGTTGAAATGGAGATGTATTTGTTTATTGATTACAACCTGGGTTTCCTCCTAATGTAGAACCTTTCCAACTCCCAGCATCTTCCATCACTCTGCGAACCTCATGCAAGGGAGACATAAGCTTCAAACAGCTTTGCTGTAAATCCTCCTTGGGCCCAGATGAAGGTTTTAGCAGAAGTGGAAGTCAGTCTTCTTAGGGGAAGCCCAGAAAGCCCCAAGTCAGATTTGGGGAACCAAAGAAAATGGAAGTGGGAAATGGAAAAGAAAACTCGGTTATTTGTTGAAGAACTGTGCAGGTGACCTTCTCTACTCTCATCATCCCTACCCTGAGGGGAAAAAAAAAGGGGGTGTTTTTTAAGGCATTCATCATCAAACTTTTTTGCTGCTGTCACCTTGAAAGAATTTTGAAAACCCCCCCTTCCATATTTTAGGAAACGTGTTTCTCATCAAAAATATAAATAGTTGCAAAGGATGTTATTTCTACCATTTTATAATTATTAGCATTTTAATCTAACTCTTATATCACTTGGAACCCTGGTGACCCAGTGGTTAAGTGATATGACTGCTAACCAAAAAGTCTGCAGTTCAAATCCACCAGCCGCTCTTTGGAAACCTTATGGGGCAGTTCTGCTCTGCCCTCTAGGGTCACTATGGGTCGGAATCGACTCAATGGCAATGGTTTGTTTTTTTTTTTCTTTTTTCTTATAGCACTTACATGTATCCAATGGCTGCTAAATATCAGAGCGATTTGATATCCATGAGTAAAATTTCTTCTTCAACTCTATGAAATGTTATATCTTTCATCTTCTTGATTCTACTTTCTCCATATAAAATGTATCACAATATGTTTTTCTTTTTGAAAGTCCAGTATTGATTATCCTATCCTACCTCTCTGTCACAGAAGTTTGCATATACATTTCAAAATAGTAAAAGTATTTCCTGGGACCCTAAGGGTCTTTAAAAATTTCTTTTTGATAGGCTTATTATTCTGATAATTGTTGTTTGGTGCTTTCAAGTCAATTCTGACGCATAGCAACCCTATATACAACAGAACGAAACACTGCCTAGTCCTGGGCCATCCTCACAATCATTATGCTTGAGCCTGTCATTGCAGCGACTCTATCCATCTCGTTGAGGGTCTTCCTCTTTTTCGCTGACCCTCTACTTTACCAAGCATGATATTTTTCTCCAGGGAATGGTCCCTCTTGATAATGTCCAAAGTATGTGAAACAAAGCCTTACTATCCTTGCTTCTAAGGAGCATTCTGGCTGTACTTCTTCCAAGACAGATTTGTTCTTTCTTCTGGCAGTCCATAGTATATTTATTCAATGTTCTTCACCAACACCAAAATTCAAAGGCGTCAGTTCTTCAGTCCTTCTTATTTATTGTCCGGCTTTCACATGCATGTGAGGCAATTGAAAATACCATGGCTTGGTCAGGCAAAACCTAGTCCTCAAAGTGACATCTTTTTTAACATTTGAAAAGGCCCTTTGCAGCAGATTTGCCCAATGCCATACATCCTTTGATTTCTTGACTGCTGCTTCCAGGAGTGTTGATTGTGGATCCAAGTAAAATAAAATCCTTGACAACTTCAATCTTCGTTTATCAGGATGTTGCTTATTGGTTCAGTTGTGAAGATTTTTGTTTTCTTTATGTTGAGGTGTAATCCATACTGAAGTCTGTAGTCTTTGACCTTCAACAGTAAGTACTTCAAGTCCTCTTCATTTTCAGCAAGCAAGGTTGTGTCATCAGCCTGCATAGTGCAGGTTGTTAATGAGTCTTCCTCCACTCCTGATGTCCCATTCTTCATATAGTGCAGCTTTTCAGATTACGTGCTCAGCATACAGATTAAGTATGGTGAAAGGATACAACCCTGATGCACACCTTTCCTGAATTTCAACCATGCATTATTCCCTTGTTCTGTTCAAATGACTGCTTCTTGGTCTATGTACAGGTTCCTCATGAGTGCAATTAAGTGTTCTGGAATTTCTATTCTTTGCAATGTTATCCATAACTTGTTGTGATCCACACAGTCAAATGCCTTTGCATCGTCAATGAAATACAGGTAAACATCTTTCTGTTATTCTCTGCTGTCAGTCAAAATCCACCTGACATCACCAATGATATCCCTCGTTCCACGTCTTCTTCTGAATCCAGCTTAAATTTCTGGCAGTTCCCTGTTGATGTACTAATGCAACTGTTTTTTGAATTATCTTCAGCAAAATTTTACGTGCATGTAATATGAATGATATTATTCAATAATTTCTGTAATGTATTGGATCACTTGTCTTTGGAATGGGCACGAATATGGATCTCTTCCATTTGGTTGGCCAGGTAGCTGTCTTCCAAATTTCTTGGCTTAAATGAGAGTGCTTCCAGTGTTGCATCCTTTTGTTGGAACATCTCCATTAGTATTCCGTCAATTCCTGGAGACTTGTTTTTCACCATTGCCTTCAGTACAGCTTGGACTTCTTCCCTCAGTACCATTTCTCTTGATCATATGCTACCTCCTGAAACGGCTGAACGTTGACCAACTCTTTTTGGTACAGTGATTCTGTGTATTCCTTCCATCTTCTTTTTATATTTTTATTTTTATTGAATTTTAGATGAAGGTTTACAGAAAAAACTGGTTTCTCATCAAACAGATAGTACACACATTGTTGTATATGACATTGGTTAACAACCTCACAACATGTCAACACTCTCCCTTCTCAACCCTGGGCCCCCTATTACCAACTTCCCTGTTCCCTCCTACTTTTCAGTCCCGCCCCAGGGCTTATGCACCCCTTTAGTCTTGTTTCTTTTTGTATGTAAACCTTTTCATGAGTTCTTACAGTAGTTCCATCTTCTCTTGATGCTTCCTGCGTCATTCAGTATTTTCCCTGTAGAACCCTTCAGTGTTGCAACTTGAGGCTTGAATATTTTTCTCAGTTCTTTCAGCTTGAGAAGTGCTGAGTGTGTTCTTCTCTTTTGGTTTTCTAACTCCAGGTCTTTCTTTGTAATACTTTATCTTCTCAAGTCGCCCTTTGAAATCTTCTGTTCATCTCTTTTACTTTATCATTTCTTCTGTTCACTTTAGCTACTGTATGTTCAAGGGCAAGTTTGAGTCTTTTCTAACATCCACTTTGGTCTTTTCTTTCTCTCCTGTCTTTTTATGACTTTTTGCTCTCTTGTCCTTGATGTCATTCCACAACTTGTTTTCCTTCGGTCATTAGTGTTCACTGTGTCAAATCTGTACTTGAGGTGGTCTCTAAATTCAGGTAGGATATACTCAAGGTCATGTCTTGGCTTTAGTGGACTTGTTCCAATTTACTTCAGCTTCAACTTGAACTTGCGTATGAGCAGTTGATGTTCTGTTCTGCAGTTGACCCCTGGCCTTGTTCTGACCAATGGTATTGAACTTCTCCATCATCTCTTTCCACAAATATAGTCGATTTGATTCCTGTGTATTCCATCCAAAAAGTCTGCCTGTGTAGTTGCCGTTTATGTTGTTGAAAAAGGTATTTACAATGAATAAGTCATTAGTCTTGCAGAATTCTATCATGCGATCTCCCACATCTTTTCTATCACCAAAGCCATATTTTCTAACTACTGATCCTTCTTTGTTTCCAAGTTTTGTATTCCAGTCACCAGTAGTTATCAATGCATCTTGATTGCATGTCTGATCAATTTCAGACTGCAGAAGTTAGTAAAAAAATTTTCAATTTCTTCATCTTTGGCATTAGTGGTTCATGGGTAAATTTGAATAGTCGTATTAACTGGTCTTCCTTGTAGGTGTATGAATATTATCCTATCACTGACAGTATTGTACTTCAGGGTAGATCTTGAAATGTTATTTTTAACAATGAAAGCACTACCATTCTTCTTCAATTTGTCATTCCCAGCTTTGTAGACCATGTGAATGTCTGATTCAAAATGGCCAATACTAGTCCATTTCAGCTCACTAATGCCTAGGATATTGATGTTTATGCGTTCCATTTCATTTTTTTGACGATTTCCAATTTTCCTAGATTTAAGCTTTGTACATTCCACGTTCTGATTATTAATGGATTCTTGCATCTGTTTCTTCCCCTTTTGAGTCATGCCGTATCAGCAGATGAAGATCCCGAAAGCTTGACTCCATCCACATCCTTAAGGTCGACTCTACTTTGAGGAGGCAGCTCTTGCCCAGTCGTCTTTTGAGTGCCTTCCAACCTGAGGGGGCTTATCTTCTGGCACTATATTAGACAATGTTTCACTGCTATTCCTAACATTTTCACTGGCCAATTCTGATAATTAGTATTTCAGAATTCATCAAAATATTTCAAAATTTTTAAAGTAATGATTAAGAACAAGACAAGATACAGCATCGTTTTATTTATTTCTTTTTATAGATGTGAATGCTAAGAAACCTTGTTCACATCAATTACCAGATGGAAATGGAAGGTGTTGTATGTTTGTGTGTATTTTAATAGCTATGACAATTCTCTGAACTCGTGAGTTACGTGCCAAAAATCACAAGATAATCTTTCACCAAAAATTTTTTAACAATCAACTAGCTGACAAGTAAGCCTTTTTTCAAATATGTTGAAAGCAAAGATTTACAACTTAACTGACTTGCAGAAAGATTTGTTGTCAGTTATTAGTTATTCACATTCTCACCCTTGAAACACTAGCATTTAAAATTGTGTTTTGGGTGCTTCTGCAGGTCTACATACCCCAGGGCTGTGTGTCACAGAATCATATTGGGTGAGAGTTCCTTTCTTTTGTAAAGTGGGAGAAGGGTGATTGTGAAAAGGGAGCTGAGGAAGGACCTGTTCACAGGTGGATCAGTTTTAGGAAAGAATGCTTACAGAACTTGAGGCCCTGGAAATTGGTTCCTTTAAAACTATCCTGGCCTCCCTCCCAACTTGGAAAGTCTTCGTGTGTACCAAGGGTGAGTGCACCCTGGTTTGAGACCACTGTGCTGAGGACTTGGAATTAATGTAGAAAAGCTCTTTTCCTTCTGGCATTTGTGGAGAGGAAGAAGAGGTGAGCAGGGCAGTCCCTCCCCACCCTACACACTAAAAAGGGTGAGGAAAACTAGCGGTGTCTTAGTTACCTAGTTCTGCCATAACAAATACCACAAGTGGGTGGCTTTCAAGTATAGAAATTTATTTTCTCACAGTTCAGGAGGCTAGAAGTCCAGGACGTCAGCTCAAGGAGAAGATTGTTGTCTCTTTCAGCTTCTGTAGCCCTGGTGCGCCTCACCATCTGCCCACCCCCGTGTGTGTCTGTTTATAACGAAGAAGTGATTAGATTTAGAACCCAACCCACTCAAACCAAACCTGCTGCCATCAAGTTGATTCCGACTCATAGCGACCATATAGGACAAAGTAGAACTGCCCTGTAGGGTTTTCAAGGAGCAGCTGGTAGATTCAAACTTAGAAACTTCTGGTTAGCAGCCATAGCTTACCATAGCTCTTAACCAGTGCACCACCAGGGTTCCAACCTACTCACGCATGGCCTAATTAACATAACAAAGAAATGCCTGTTTTCATATTTTAGGGGGACACAATTCAACAGATAACAAGGGGAGTGGGGAGAAGAGATGATGGAACATGTAGAGGCACTGTTTTCTCATCTGTGAGAGTGAGCACCAAGAGATGCTCTCTAAAGTTTACACAACAAGAAATACATATTTAGGTATGTAATTTAAAAAAAAAAAAAAACTTTTAAAATAATTTTACTATCAAAAATAAGGATAAGTAGATAGGGAAATAAGCTAATTCTTTTTATTTTTCCATTAGGAATCAGTAGATACTGTCTAAAGTTGAAAAAAAAACTTATTAGCATTTTTTAAGTTATTTTGATCACTATCTAAGCAAGAGGTCATTAAAAAGAAAGGAAAGAAATAAAAGACCAAAATGGATATCAGAAAAGGCTCTGCAAGTTGCTCTACTGCTAAAGCAAATGGAAGAAACGATGAAGTAAAAGAGCTGAACAGAAGATTTCAAAGGGTGACTCAAGAAGACAAAGTAAACTATTATAATGACATGTGCAAAGACCTGGAGTTAGAAAACCAAAAGGGAAGAACACGTTTGGCATTTCTCAAGCTGAAAGAACTGAAAAAAAAGGAAGCCTTGAATTACAATGTTGAAGGATTCTACAGGGAAAATATTGAATGATACAGGAAATATCAAAAGAAGATGGAAGGAATACACAGAATCACTGTAACAAAAAGAATTGGTCGACGTTCAACCGTTTCAGGAGGTAGCATGTGAACAAGAACCGATGGTACGGAAGGAAGAAGTCCAAGCTGCACTGAAGGCTTTAGTGAAAAACAAGGCTCCAGGAGTTGAAAGAATACCGATTGAGATATTTCAGCAAACACACACAGCACTGGAGATGCTCACTCATCTATGCCAAGAAATTTGGAAGACAGCTACCTGGCCAACAGACTGGAAGAGGTCCATATTTATGCCTATTCCAAAGAAAGGCGACCCAACCGAAAGCGGCAATTATCGGACAATATCATTAACATCACATGCAAGTAAAATTTTGCTGAAGATCATTCAAAAGCCGTTGCAGCATTACATTGACAAGGAACTGCCAGAAATTCAAGCTGGGTTCAGAAGAGGACGTGGAACAAAGGACATCATTGCTGATGGCAGATGGATCTTGGCTGAAATCGGAGAATACCAGTAAGATATTTACCTGTGTTTCATTGACTATGCAAAGGCATTTGACTGTGTGGATCATAACAAGTTATGGATAACATTGAGAAGAATGGAAATTCCAGAACACTTAATCGTGACCCTGAGGAACCTGTACAAAGACCAAGAGGTAGTCATTTGAACAGGACAAGGGGATACAGAGTGGTTTAAAGTCTAGAAAGGTGTGCATCAGGGTTGTATCCCTTCACCATACTTATTCAATCTCTATGCTGAGCAAATAATCTGAGAGTCTGGACAGTATCAAGAAGAACAGGGATCAGGATTGAATTAGGACTCCTTAACAGTCTGCAGTATGCAGATGACACAACGTTTGCTTGCTGAAAATGAAGAGGACTTGAAGTACTTACTGATGAAGATCTGAGACTACAACCTTCAGTATGGATTATACCACAACATAAAGAACACAAAAATCCTCACCACTGGACCAATAAGCCACATCATGATAAACCGAGAAAAGACTGAAGTTGTCAAGGATTTCATTTTACTTGGATCCACAGTCAACACCCATGGAAACAGCAGTCAAGAAATCAAGGATGTATTGCATTGAGCAAATCTGCTGCAAAAGACCTCTAAGTGTTAAAAAGCAAAGATGCCACTTTGAGGACTAAGGTGTGCGTGACCCAAGCCATGGTGTTTTCGGTCACATTACATGCATGCAAAAGCTGGACAATGAATAAGGAAGACTGAAGAAGAATTGATGCCTTTTAATTGTGGTACAGGTGAACTTCCAGAAGAACAAACAACTCTGTCTTGGACAAAAGGGGCCACATAAACCAGAGACTCCATCAGCCTGAGACCAGGAGAACTAGATGGTGCCTGGCTATCACTAATGGCCGCCCTGACAGGGAACACAACAGAGACTCCCTGACGGTGCAGAACAAAAATGGGGTGCAAAACTCAAATTCTAGTAAAAAGGCCAGACTTAATAGTCTGAGACTGGAGGAACCCCAGAAGACATGGCCCCCAGACTCTCTGGTAACCCAGAACTAAAACCATTCCCAAAGCCAACTCTTCAGACAGAGAATAGACTGGACTATAAGACACAAAATGATACTGGTGAAGAGTGTGCTTCTTAGTTCAACTATATTCATGAGACTGCATGGGCAGCTCCTGTGTGGAGGCAAGATAAGAAGGTAGAAAGGGTCAGGAGCTGGTTGAAAGGACACAGGAATTCTGGAGTGGAAAGGAGGAATGTACAGTCACATTATAGGGATAGCAACTAGGGTCACATAACAATGTGTATAAATTTTTGTATGAGAAACTAACTTGAGCTGTAAACTTTCACCTAAAGCCCAATTAAAAAAAAAAAGTGTCTTGGAGTATAGTCAGAATGCTCATTAGAAGCAAGGATGGCAAAACTTCGTCTCACATACTTTGGACATGTTATCAAGACGGACCAGTCCCTGGAGAAGGGCATCATGCTTGGTAGAGGGTCAGTGAAAAAGAGGAAGACCCTCAATGGGATGGATTTACACAGTGGCTGCAACAGTAGGCTCAAGCATAACAATTGCAACGATGGTGCAGGACGGGGTAGTGTTTTGTTCTGTTCTACATAGCGTCGCTATGAGGTGGAACTGATTCAACACCACGTAACAACAACAACCACCTAAAGAACTAAGCACATGATTAAAAATTGTTGCCTCTTTTTTTTTTAGGAGTAAGTTAAGAAATCTTCACTTTTCATTTTGTGGCCTTCTATATTATTTGGATTTTTTATCATATGCATATATTATTTTGATTTAAAATATATATGTAAGCCTACAATGGCAGGACCCCACGTGTCTGTCAGTTTGTCCTACTGTGGGGGCTTGCATGTTGCTATGATGCTGGAAGCTATGCCACTGGTATTCAGATACCAACAGGGTCACCCATGGAGGACAGGTTTCAGCTGAGCTTCCAGAATAAGACACACTAGGAAGAAGGACCCGGCAGTCTACTTCTGAAAAGCATTAGTCAGTGAAAACCTTATGATTAGCAGCAGAACATTGTCTGATATAGTGCTGTAAGATAAGCCCCCCCAGGTTGGAAAGCACTCAAAAGACGAGTGGGAAGAGCTGCCTCCTCAAAGTAGAGTCGACCTTAATGACCTGGATGGAGTAAAGCTTTCAGGACCTTCATTTGCTGACATGGCACGACTCAAAATGAGAAGAAACAGCTGCAAACATCCATTAATAATCAGAACCTAGAATGTATGAAGTGTGAATCTAGGAAAATTCGAAATCGTCAAAAATGAAATGGAATGCGTAAACATCGATATCCTAGGCATTAATAAACTGAAATGGACTGGTATTGGCCACTTTGAATCGGACAGTCATATAGTCTACTATGCTAGGAATGACAGCTTGAAGAGGAATGGTGTTGCATTCATCGTCAAAAAGAACATTTCAGGCTCTATCAAGTACAATGCTGTCAGTGATAGGATAATATCCATACACCTACAAGGAAGACCAGTTAATACAGCTATTATTCGAAATACGCATCAGCCACTAGGGCCAAAGATGAAAAAATAGAAGATTTTTATCAGCTGCTGAAGTCTGAAATTGATCGAACATGCAATCAAGATGAATTGATAATTACTGGTGATTTTAATGCGACAGTTGGAAACAAAGAAGAAGGAACAGTAGTTAGAAAATATGGCCTTGGTGGTAGAAACAGTGCTGGAGATTGAATGATAGAATTTTGCAAGGCCAACGACTTCTTCATTGCAAATACCTTCTTTCACCAACGTAAACAGCGACTATACACATGGACCTCGCCAGATGGAACACACAGAAATCAAATTGACTACATCTGTGGAAAGAGACGATGGAAAAGCTCAATATCATCAGTCAGAACAAGGCCAGGGGCCGACTGTGGAACATACCATCAATTGCTCATATGCAAGTTCAAGCTGAAACTGAAGAAAATCAGAGCAAGTCCACGAGAGCCAAAATATGACCTTGAGTATATCCCACCTGAATTTAGAGACCATCTGAAAAATAGATTTGATGCATTGAACACTGGTGACCGTAGACGAGACGAGTTGTGCAAGGACATCATCCATGAAGAAAGCAAGAGGTCACTGAAAAGACAGGAAAGAAAGAAAAGACCAAGATGGATGTCAGAGGAGACTCTGAAACTTGCTCTCGAATGTCGAGCAGCTAAAGTAAAAGGAAGAATTGATGAAGTAAAAGAACAGCAGATTTCAAAGGGCGTCTCGAGAAGACAAAGTATTATAATGACATGTGCAAAGACCTGGAGTTAGAAAACCAAAAGGGAAGAACACGCTCGGTGTTTCCCAAGCTGAAAGAACTGAAGAAAAAAATTCAAGCCTCAAGTTGCAACAGTGAAGGATTCTATGGGGAAAATATTAAATGACACAGGAAGCATCAAAAGAAGATGGAAGGAATGCACAGAGTCATTATACCAAAAATAATTAGTTGATGTTCAACCATTTCAAGAGGTAGCATATGATCTGGAACTGATGGTACTGAAGGAAGAAGTCCAAGCTGCTCTGATGGCATTGGCGAAAAACAAGGCTCCAGGAATTGATGGAATATCAGTTGAGATGTTCCAACAAACAGATGCAGCGCTGGAGGTGCTCACTCGTCTATGCCAAGAAATATGGAAGACAGCTTCCTGGCCAACTGACTGGAAGAGATCCATATCTATGCCTATTCCCAAGAAAGGTGATCCAACTGAATGTGGAAATTATAGAACAATATCATTAATATCACACGTAAGCAAAATTTTGCTGAAGATCATTCAAAAATGGCTGCAGCAGTGTATCGACAGGGAACTGCCAGAAATTCAGGCTGGTTTCAGAAGAGGACGTGGAACCAGGGATATAATTGCTGATGTCAGGTGGATCCTGGCTGAAAGGAGAGAATACCAGAAGGGTGTTTACCTGTGTTTTATTGACTATCCAAAGGCATTCAACTGTGTGGATCATAACAAATTATAGATAACATTGCGAAGAATGGGAATTCCAGAACACTTAATTGTGCTCATGAGGAACCTTTACATAGATCAAGAGGCAGTTGTTCGGACAGAACAAGGGATACTGATTGGTTTAAAGTCAGGAAAAGTGTGTGTCAGAATTGTATTTTTTCACCATACCTATTCAATCTGTATGCTGAGCAAATAATCTGAGAAGCTGGACTGCATGAAGAAGAACGGGGCATCAGGATTGGAGGAAGACTCATTAACAACCTGCATTATGCAGATGACACAACCTTGCTTGCTGAAAGTGAAGAGGACTTGAAGCACTTACTAATGAAGATCAAAGACCACAGCCTTCAGTATGGATTGCACCTCAACATAAAGAAAACAAAAATCCTCACAACTGGACCAATGAGCAACATCATGATAAATGGAGAAAAGATTGAAGTTGTCAAGGGTTTCATTTTACTTGGATCCGCAATCAACACCCATGGAAGCCGAAATCAAAAGACGCATTGCACTGGGTAAATCTGCTGCAAAGGACCCCTTTAAAGTGTTGAAGAGCAAAGATTTCACCTTGAAGACTAAGGTGTCCCTGACCCAAGCCATGGTATTTTCAATCGCATCATATGCATGTGAAAGCTGGCCAATGAATAAGGAAGACTGAAGAAGAATTGATGCCTTTGAATTGTGGTGTTGGCGAAGAATATTGAATATGCCATGGACTGCCAGAAGAATGAATAAATCTGTCTTAGAAGAAGTACAACCAGAATGCTCCATAGAAGACTGCGTCTTACATACTTTGGACATGTCGTCAGGAGAGATCAGTCTCTGGAGAAGGACATCATGCTTGGCAAAGTACAGCGTCAGTGGAAGAGAGGAAGACCCTCAACGAGGTGGATTGACACAGTGGCTGCAACAGTGAGCTCAAGCATAACAACGATTGTAAGGATGGTGCAGGACCGGGCAGTGTTTCGTTCTGTTGTGCATAGGGTCGCTATGAGTCGGAGCTGACTCGATGGCACCTAACAACAACAACAATGGCAGGGGCTTTCTCTAAAGGACACAGTAGCCAACTGAAAGCTCTCAGTGGCCAAGCTGGAACAATTTGAACAACAAAATAAAGTAGCATAACCCAAAGTATAAAATAAATACCAACAAGTCCATACGAATCTCTCAGACCTAAAAATTCCGAATAATTTCTGTGGATACTCCACCCTCAATGAGGGGATCCTAAGTCCCCATTCTTAAAGTGTGGAATGAGCATAATGACTTCCTTCGAAAGAGCACAGCATGGAAAGGGGGGAGAAGAGCAACTTTATAGGTGAGAAAGCTGACCAACACTACCTCAACCAGGTGGTCAAGGTCAGCATCAACAGTGATATGTCACGTTGCACCCTTGATGACATATTGAAAATGGCACTTTTGCCTCTGTGGTCTTCTTCCCAAACACCTATAACCCCATTCTAATCATAAGGAAAATATCGGGCAAGTCCTAATTGAGGAATATTCTACCAAATTCCTGACCAGTGCTCCTCAAAACTGTCAAGGTTATCAAAAACGAGGAAAGTCTGAGGAACAGTCACAGCCACAAAGAGCCTAAGAAAGCATGATGACTGAATGTGACGTTGGGTCCTGACGGGATCCTGGACAGAAGAGGGACATACAGGTAAAAACCAAGGAGATCCTAAGTGTGGCCTTGGGTTAATGATAATGCATCAGTATTGGTTCACTAAGTGTAATGAGGACTGGGCAGCGTTTCATTCTGTTGTACATAGGGTCACTATGAGTCACCCAACAACAATTATAGTGATTGTATCATACTAACGTAAAACGTTAATAATGGGGAAACTGGGTGCTGGGGTATGGAAACCACTATCTTCACAACTTTTCTCTAAATCTAAACCTTCTAAAAAAATTAAGTTTCTTAAAAATAATATTCTAAGTGCTGCTTATATGAAAAATTAATGAACTAGATATTTACATAAAAAGCTAGAAAAATAAAGCTAAGTAATATAGAAAAAATAAATCAATAAAAATTACAACAAAATGAATGAATTAGGAAACAGAATTGTCTTCCATTAAATCCAAAATTTATTTTATCAGTAAATGATATTTTAAATGATAAAGATTAGTTACAATTTCAGAGAAAATTTTAAAACATGATAGAAATATCACGTGCAACTTTGTACTACTAAAAACTAAATAAAATTATGTTCAATGTGTGATGGTTACGATTGTGTGTCAGCTTGGCTGGGTCATGATTCTCAGTGTTTTGGCAGTCATATAATGTTGTGATCACTTCCCTGTTGAGATCTGATACGTGATTACCCCCACAATGGACTCTGCTGTGAGTGGTTCTGGTGGGAGCGGGCCCTGTGGCGGTTCACCACCTCCTCAGCCTTCATCTCTCTGCCTTCTGCCACCTAGTCCTTCCTGCTGTCCCTGTTGGGGCTTTTGCTTGTTCTAGATCCTGCAGCTGGCTCTTTTTCGTTTGACCTCCAGTTCTTGCACCTGAGCTAGCAGCTTACCTGTGGTCTTGCCTGCAGATCTTGAGATTCGTCAGTCTTCACAGCCTGCCATAGCCGTGCTCTCTGGCCTGCCGATCTTGCGTTCACCAGCCCCTGCGTCTACGTGAATCAGGAGAATCCTCTTTCTTGCCCGCACGGACTTGGGATACTACAACCTCAAAAAACCCCGTGAGCCATTTCCTTGTATAAATCTCTCTCTGTCTCTATATCTATACACTTTACCAGTTTTGTTTATCTGGAGAACCCAGTGTAAGACACAATGAAATTATATATTACCAAAACTGACCCATCAGGGGGTAGAAAACCTAAATAGAAAAAATGAAAACATAGTTAAATATCTACTCCCCCCAAAGACTTCAGGCTCAGACAGTCTTGTAGATGAATTCTGTGCGACTTTTAAGATATGGATAATTTCTTTTAATTCTCGGGTATAGTCAAACATGGAACTTTTACCAGCTTACTCTGTGAGGTTGTTATATCAGCTAATGATATAAGCAATAAAACATTGGGCCAGTTTCACTTAGAAATATACATGCAAAAATAAAAATTTAGCAAATTAAATTCTAAAGAAATTTAATACATCACAATCACAGCAAGCCTCTCCTGCAAATATAAGGATGGTTTAATATTTAAAAACCTATATAGATCAAAACAGAAAAAAAAAAACTTGATCATTTTAAGAGATCAAAGACTAAGAATCATCATTTTAGATGCAAAAATGATTAATATCCATTCATGACTTATAACATACCAAAACCAAGTTTAGTAAACTAGAAAGAGAAAGAAACATCCTCAGTTTATTAAACAATCTGTAGAGGACATTTACTAATATTTTTGGCTGCTAAATACAAAGGATTATTATGTAGACTATAAATGAATCCTATAAATCACAATAAAAGTACAAACGACCCAGTGGATAAATGGAGAAAAAACTTGAACAGGCACCTCACGAAAGCCAAAACTCAAATGGCCAGTGAACATATGACGAGATGCTTAGCCTTATTAGTAACCAGGGAACTCAAGCCGAAACAGTAGCAGGCCCTTTAATCAGCTGTGATTATTGCTGATAACTGACGCCCTCTCTGGTCTCAACGTCAAGCATCCCACTCTCAGGCCACTTCCTGTCTTGCCACCTCCTTTCCTCCCAGCCACTGATCCTCTACATCTTGACTACTCACTCCTTTTACCTCCTTGCTTCTGTTTTTACCACAATCTGTCCTCGTCATTACCTGTGGACACCTTTGACCCCCTGTCCCCTCTCCTGTCACGGTACCTACCTGGCAAAACACCATCTGTGCACCATACCCGCTCCAAGCATCTGAAAAAGGCGAGAGAGAAAGGCATGACCGTGCTGACTGGCTTTTTGTAAATGCTTGACCCCTCACCTCCAGTGGGCATTTGGTGCCAGGGAACACTATGACATTTCCTAGCTCGATAGTTCCCAGACTTTCTCTGCATGTCATGGCACCCACAGGGAAGAGTTGGGGGGTTGCTGCCTGCTGCACATTCAATAAAGAGAGGGCCGAGACCGAGAAAGGCCAGCACTTCCATCGCCACCAGGTCCAAGATGCAAATTTCCTGTGGACCGGATACAGCCCTGTGTGATTGTGAGCGGGCCAGGGTTGTGTTGGATCTGGGTGAAGGGCCACCTGGAAAGACAAGCAGAAGGAGGCTGGAGGTACGCATCGCAAGGAGCAGCTGGAGGAGTCTCAGCATGCAGAGTTGGAACCAAAGGTGAGAGGCGCTGGCGTCTACCTGCTGGAGTTTTCCCAGGACCCAAGAAAGATAGCTTTGCTCATGTGCCAGCTCAAGCAGTGCACATGCTCTTACTTATTCTGTTGTGACCCCCCAGAGGTCAGAAGCTGCAGCTAGGGAGTGAAGTGGGAAGAGATGGCCGAGAACAGAAAAGCAGTGGCCATTCCCGCTCGCACTGCAGCTTTCCCGTGTGTGGCAGCTGAGAGGAGGAGTGAGAAGCTTTCACTCTGAACGAAGTTGAGCGTTTGGATGGTCTGAGACCCTTGGAGGAATTACAGCCAATGGAGGGCATTGTGTGTGAGTCCTGGCGGGATTTCACCACATGGCAGAGGCAGTGGCCCACAGAAAAGGTCAGCAGGCACAGTGGGGTAAGGAATAACACGTAACCTGCCAGCTGTAAAATTGTGTGGTAAGGCTATTTAAATGAGGGCAACACTCCATCTTTCAATACATACATGACACAGACGTGCCAAATGCATACATGACATGCATGCAGACAGAATCCCATCTCTGTCAATGGAGTGACTGTCGGTGAGAGGCTTGTACGTCCCCAGGAACTCACACTGCCCTGGTGTGAACACCATCCTGGGAATGCTGTTCCTTGCCCCCGCTGGCGGAAAACAGTAACTTCTCTCTGATCTCAGAGTGATGTCTGCACTACGCCGGGCTGTGTTTAGGAGCTGCTGTGATGAAATATTTAGAAGTGTAAACACTGTGTGCTTTTACCTTATGTCCCAGGCTTGTGCTTGCTCAATGCCCCAGTTGTTTAAAAAACAGGCGCCTTTTAAAATAAAAGGTTGTTTTTGACAGGAGCCTGGACGGGACTTGCCTGAACATTTTCAAAACAGGAAGTAGTTAGGAGAGCGGAGACCATTCCTGCTAGCCAGCTGACGGAGCCCCAGGGCTGTGGTGGCGTGTTTGTTTACTTGCCCTTGGAGTCCACACAGCATTTGCCAGGCTGGCTCCCCCGCGGAAGACCACAGGAGGCACTGTGCACAGTAACTAGTTCAGGCAGCCGGGGACAGACGTGCTGACCAGGCCTGTCTGCCGTGTAGCCCCTGCCTCTCTCAGAGCAAAACCCCACAGCTTTGTCAGCACGTGGTGGCAGTGGGGACAGCCTGCCAGGGAGCAGAGCTGCATAGCCACATGCGAGCAGACAAGCGGGCATTTAGCATCAGCTTCTGGTCTTGTAGCTTAGCCCCCATGCCATGTCCGGACCCCTTGAGGAAGAGGCTCTTGGGGGGCTGAGCTGGCTTCCCTCTGATAGGCTGAGCTCCGCACTGCTTGGGATGAGCACACGCAGGGCCTCTCTTACCTGGAGAGTTCGTAGATGATGTGATGTGCGTAGTCCCTGCGTCTTCAGGCCTTTCAGAGAGAGGGCATAGGCATCCGTGCATTTGGGAGCGGTGAGTCTGGCAGCAGCTCAGTGGGCACCGGTTGAACTTTGGAAGGGGCTAAGATCCCTAGTGCTGCTGTAACAGTAATACCACATCGCGGGAGGCTTTAAAGGACAAATTTTTTTCTCACAGTTCTGCACTCTGGAAGTCCAAATGTAGACGTCTCAGCTTCTAGTAGCTGCCGGCAGCCCTTGGTTTTCCTGGGCTTTGTAGATGCACCTGCCTGCATTGTCACACACCTGGTCTCCCTGTGTGTGTGACTCTCCATGGCTGTGCCCCCCTTCGTAAGACACCGCTCAGAAGTGATAAGGTTTAAGACCATCCTATTCCAGTATGACCTCATAAACACAAGAAAAGAAGAGCCCTATTTCCCCAAACAAGGTCATGTTCAAAGGTACAGGGGTTAGGACTTACAGGGCTTATTAAAAACGCAAAGTTTTCTGTCAGGTAAGAGTTTTATTCAGATTCAAAGATTTGCAGATCAGGAAGTGCCAAAATGAAATGGCATTATACTCAATTTTGCAGAACCTTGTACAGAGTTGGGAAGAGTAGGAGGTACATTGGATTGGGTGATATTCCACATGCTCTCATTCACCAAGAATTTCTGTTGGCTAAACTCTTCAGAAATAAAATCCCTTCAGACAGGGATTGGACTGGACAATGGGATAGAAAAAGATGCTGGTGAAAAATGAGCTTCTTCGATCAAGAAGATGCTTGAGACTATGTTGACTTCTGTCTGGAGGGGAGATGAGAGGGCAGAGGGGGTCAGAAGCTGGCAGAATGGTCATGAAAAGAGAGAGTGAGGGAAGGAGTGGGCTGTCTCATTAGGGGGAGAGCAATTAGGAGTATATAGCAAGGTGTATATAAATTTTTGTATGAGAGACTGGCTTGATTTGTAAACTTCCACTTAAAGCACAAGAAAAATTAAAAAAAAAAAAAAAAAAAAGAATTTCTCTTGGCTGGGCAATCAGCCTCAGCCACAGCTTTCTGCTTCCCAGAACTGCCTCCTTCTGTGTCCTGCAGCATTCTGGGTGGGCCCCCTCAGAATGACCTTGGTCAAGAGTGTGGTCCTGGGTCACATACTCTAAAAAGCAGAAGCAATGGCCTAGGACAAAATGGAGTCCAATGCAGGCCTGTGTCAACCATTTTAGTTCCATCAGCTGCCTCAGTTCTAGCGTGCTCCTTCACAGTGGCTGTGGGTTCGCGTGCGTTCACGTAGATAGAAAACTGCGAGTGAAGTCTGCCGCTTGGGGGGGCAGTAGTCCTGCAGGAAGCTCTTTTCTGTCTTGTCATCTCTAATTCTTCTAATAACCAAAGAGGAGGGACTGAGCTCAGAGGGGCTGAATGACTTGCCCACAGCCACATAATCTCTAGGGGGTTAAGTACAGGCCTTTGGGCTCCATGGCCTGAGCTCACCTCATCCTGTGTCCCTAAAAAAGACAGGGAGCCAGTGCTGGGCCAAGGGGTGGGGTATTGGCTGGGTGCAACCGTGATGGCCCAGCCAATGCCAGTATGAAAAGCCTAGGCCCCTGGCTGAGAAGGGGGAGGCTGGTAAGATCGGCTGAGCCAGCAGGCGAAGCAGGGTCTGCGCAGGAGCCCCCAACCACAGGAGTGGAGTGCACCTCAAGAAGGCCACTAGGTGCACCGGGGAACAGAGCTCTTAGCAAAAACCCTGAGACATGGTCCCCAGGAGTCTCCCTTGCTTAGCCAAGCCTGGTCCCTGGATCAAAGGAAAGTAGTGGGCTCTTTTTAGGGGTGCACTGGAGTGGACCCAGATCAAGCTTTGTGCCTACAGGAGAGATGCCCTGGACCGAGGCCTGGGCCTTCTGCCTCCCCCCTCCCTGTGGCTGCTGAAAATGATACTTTCACTCCTGGCCCTGCACACCTCCCTCCACCAGTCAGCCCTGGTTCTGACTGGTCCGCTGATGTGCCGCTGCCTGCATACCCAGGCTTGGCCTCTGGTTCTTCTCTCTTCCTTGCCTTCTGGCCCGATGCACCCAGTCCCGGAGAGGGGGAGGGAGAGAGGATGGGGGGGAGAAGAAAAAGGAGGGAAGGGAAGGGGAGAGAGAGAACAGCGTTGTAGGCTTGCCCCCACTGTTCCTCATTTTTTCCCATCCATAAAATGGGGATATAAAATAATACCTACTCCACAGTGTTAGTGAGGGTTAGAGAGAGCGACGCGTGTGAAGAGCAGAAACATCGTCAGTGGCAGTCATGACAATATCATCCCTGCGTCCCTCTGGATTAGCCCATCCTGGTTCTGTGTACGTCTGGGCCCAGTGAGCCCGCGTTTTCGGGGTGGTCTTAGGTATGAGGCGCAGCACTTCTGAGCTCTGAGGAGGAGGCCCCTCAGGCTGACTTTGCTGTGTGATACCAGGTCTGTATGTACAGCGTCTAACACGTTGCTTAGGAAACAGAAGGTCTCAAAGACACAGCATCGCAAGTGTAACTGCCCAGGCCCTTCACATCTCGCTTGCTGCCTTTGGAGAAACTGGGCAAAGTGATGGTGTAAAAGGTGCCTGTCCGTGCGTGACAGGCCAGCACTCATGGGTATGGTTCCAGGGAACTGTTCTGTCTGTGCAGGTGGCCCTGAGTGGCCTCCACTGGCCAGTCGTCCATGTGCCACACACAAGTATTCCCGAAATGACTGTCCACCCCTCCTCGATGGCAGCCTTTGCCCCAGCAGCACATGGAAGGTTCCAGGCTCCCTCCCCTTCCTGGACAGCCTTCCTGGCAAACGGCAGCTTCCATCTGACAGCCCCCGGGGATGGGCTACCATGCACAGCCATCACAGGGAGCACCCAGCACGATGTGGAGCCTCAGCTCTGCCGGGATCCTGGAGAGGCACTGTTGCTGCTCCTTCACTTTGGACTTAACCTTCCACTTGTGGGGTGAAGGGCCTGGCCTGAGGGGTAAAACTGGGAAGAGACGTGAGCACTCACACAAAGCACAGCTCACGGCCTTCCTTGGCCACCTGCCTGCATGTCAGAGTCAGCCCACAGGCAGCCTGCTGGCACAGGCGGGGATTCAGCACTCTCGGGGGTTTGCCAACCAGTGTGACTCTGGGATTGAACTATACCCTCCACTCGGTACTGTCAGTAATGAGGGCAATATTTTGGGCTCTATTGCCTTTGTTTCATTTCCCCATTCAATACCCAAGCAAGGAAATGGGTGCTATTACTGCGGGCCCCTTGGAGACTATGACACCTGACATCGCTGTGGAGAAGCTACCTAAAGAGACTCGGCGGACGATGTGGCCAGGCAGCAGTAGAAGACTGCCTTAGAAGGGGACCACCTCTCCGTATCTGTGATGGGCCACACCAGCCTTCCTCAGGCCTGACACACGCTTCCTGCGGACCTGCCCTGGTCCTGCCTGCTTCAAGCCTGGTTCCCAGTGTCCTTGCTCCTCCCAGCAGCCTTTCCAAGGCTTCCAAGCCACAGTCCCTAGCCCCAGGCCCCCTCGCTGTCCCTGGCTCTCCCCTCCTCTGTGCCAACAGCACCACTGTGCCGTCCTCACGTGGCACCTGTTCACTCTGACGCTTTTCCTTCAGGTGTGTGTCTGTGTGGTCTCTCAAGTAGACCGCAGTCTAGAGGACCTATGTGTCCCCTGCAACTCCCCTCAGAGCCAGGAACTTACCAGACTTGATAAGTGATTCTGATGATGGAGTTTGCACTGCACGATGTGCTGGCTGGTACTTCGGGATGAGGATAATGAAAATAATATGAAAATGCCAAGTCTGACTTCTTCCCAGTCCACCCCGCTGGGCATCCTTTCCCCAGTGCAGCACCCAGAACTCACTGGGTGCTGTGGTGCAGTAGCTGCCATTGCCACTGCTCCCTGCCGCTTCGGAGGAAGGAGGGAGACAGGCTCACGGAGAGACCCCGTGCCTGGCAAGAGCGCCGCAGAGGAGCTGGCCGGGCAGGGCCTGCAGGACGGTGCAGGAAAGAGACAGATGTGCAGCTCACACCGAGCGCCGCGCAGCCTCACCACTGAGGACAAGGGGGTCGGACAAGGGCAGCCCGTGCCCCCGGCTGCTCTGACACTGGGCCCCCACCCCTCACCTTGCACAGGGCTCCTTGGCCTCCTCTCAGCTCAGACCCACCATCACCAGCAACACACTGGCCAGGAGAGTTCCCGATGGCTTCCATGGAAACCATACTCCTGTTGCCCACCCAGATCCTTGTGGTCACCCAGCACCTGACACTGCAGCCCCCCGTACCCCCTCCACACACACTTACACCTGCAGCCAGCTACCTAGACTAGTGGGTACACAACAGCATCACCTGTGAAGATACACACCCCAGGCGCCACCAGACCTGCTGACTGTGGGGACAGCGTGAGGAAACGTGTCTTCAACAAGCTGTCCAGGTGATCCTGGAAACAGCCGAGAGGAACGGGCATCCACTTTCTTGCCCATCAAAGCCAGCCCTGCCCGCGTCTCATCACTGACACCTAACTGCTTTCCTGAGAGAAGTTGCCTCTAAGGGGCTTTGAACCCATGTCAGGTCACTTGGGAGAGCTCCACAGGCACCCCCAGGGCACCATGCCTCGACGAGATTGGGCGTGAGAAATACCAGGACTCCAAGAGCACCAAGCATCAAACAGCGGAGCTTCAACACAGAGCATGCTCAAGGAGACCAGGCCTTGGAATGCCAGTGCAGGACAGCATCCGAATCAAATCCACGGGGAAGAAGGCCACTGGAACCAGGCAACACAGCAGCTCCTCCTGCACCCCACGTGGGCCTGGTGCTGAGGCCTCACCTGTTTTCTCCACCCTCTGCCCCTATCCCATGGTCTTCTGTGGCCTTCCCCAGCCAGGGATAATACCTGACATGTCTGGTCATTCATAGTGACCCACTGGATACTGGCTCAGTGACAAATAAGAGTTGTCACATCTGAAAACATTCCTCAACGTTTGGCATAAGGTCTGTTGTTGAGATGGGAGTAAAGAAAGAGTGCACAGATTCTTCCTGCTTCCTGAAAATCCTGGAGCAGTTACTCATCACTTCCATGCACCAGCTCGCTGGCGCCCTCTGCAGTCCACGATGTGGAACTCTAAATCAGCAAATAAAGCCCCGGTTTTTTTTTTGTTTTTTTTTTTTATAGCAGTTTTATTCATAACAGGTCCAAACTGGAAAGAGCCTAGGTGCTCCTCAACAGAATGGAGAGACAAACAGCGTCAGATTTACACGAAGGAATAATGACAATAAAAAAAACCCTTTGCCATCTAGTCGATTCCAACTCATGGTGACACTATAGTACAGAATAGAACAGCCCCATAGGATTTCCGAAGAGCTGCTGGTAAGTTCCACCTGCCAGCCTTTTGGTTAGCATTGGAATGCCTAAGCAGTGCACAGCCAGGGCTCCAGAATAACACTCAGCAATGAGTAGGAACAAACTACTGACACATGCAACACCCTGGAAGACTCACACAAAATGGTAGGCTATGTAAATCCATTTATGTGAAGTTCCGGGCTAAGCTAGTCTATGGTGGAAAATCAGAACCAGGGGTGTTGCCTCTTGAAGTGTGGGGGAGGGGCTGGCCGGGAGGGGCAGGAGGGAACTCCCTGAGGTGGGGGGTGTGTTCTGGACTTTGGTAGGGGTTTGGGTTACACGGGTGTCACCGTTGCCTTTCACAGAGTGTCAGCTTTCTCTCTCCCTCCGGAGAAAGAAACTAGGAAAAAATGCTAAACTCCAGTTACTGATAAGCAAGTGGCAGTGTTTAGGGCTGAAGTGTGCTGAGATCTGCAACTTACTTTGTATCTGTAGGCTAGCCAGCAGGGTAGAAACTCAGAGAGTTGGTGCTGTGGTCTTGAAGCAGAATTCCTTCTTCTCTGGAAACCTCAGTTTTTGCCCTAAGGCCTTCAGCTCATTGAATGAGGTCCCCCCACATTGTTGAGGGTCATCTCCTTTATTTAAAGTCAGCTGACTATAAATGTTAACCAAAAGAAAAAAAACCACCAAAAACCCATTGCCTCCCAGTCAATTCCAACTCATGGTGACCTCATGTATTACAGAGTAGAACTGCTGCATAGGGTTTTCTCTTTAATCTTTTTTTTTTAATTGTGCTTTTTTATTATTATTAATAATTTTTATTGTGCTTTAAGTGAAAGTTTACAAATCAAGTCAGTCTGTCACATGTAAGCTTATATACACCTTACTACATACTCCCATTTACTCTCCCCCTAATGAGTCAGCCCACTCCCTTCTTCCGGTCTCTCCTTTCGTGACCCTTTTGCCAGTTTCTAACTCTCTCTACTCTCCCATCTCTCCTCCAGACAGGAGATGCCAATACAGTCTCAAGTGTCCACCTGATACAAGTAGATCACTCTTCATCAGCATCTCTCTCCTACCCATTGTCCAGTCCCTTCCATGTCTGATGAGTTGTCTTCGGGAATGGTTCCTGTCCTGGGCCAACAGAAGGTTTGGGGACCATGACCACCGGGATTCTTCTAGTCTCAGTCAGACCATTAAGTCTGGTCTTCTTATGAGAATTTGGGGTCTGCATCCCACTGTTCTCCTGCTCTCTCAGGAGTTCTCTGTTGTGTTCCCTGTCAGGGCAGTCATCAGTTGTGGCCAGGCACCATCTAGTTCTTCTGGTCTCAGAATGATGTAAGTCTCTAGTTCATGTGGCCCTTTCTGTCTCGGGCTCATACTTATCGTGTGGCCTTGGTGTTCTTCATTCTCCTTTGATCCATGTGGGTTGAGACCAATTGATGCATCTTAGATGGCCGCTTGTTAGCATTTAAGGCCCGAGACACCACACTTCTAAGTGGGATGCAGAATGTTGTCATAATAGAGTTTATTATGCCAGTTGACTTAGAAGTCCCCTTAAGCCATAGTCCCCAAACCCTGGCCCTTGCTCCGCTGACCTTCGAAGCATTCAGTTTATCCCAGAGACTTCTTTGCTTTTGGTCCAGTCCAGTTGAGCTGACCTTCCTAATTGTGCTTTTTTAAGTGAAAGTTTACAAATCATGTCAGTCTCTCATACAAAAATTTATATACACCTTGCTATACACTCCTAATTGCTCTCCCCCTAATGAGACAGCACACTTCTTCCCTCTACTCTCTCTCCTCGTGTCCATTCAGCCAGCTTCTGGCCCCCTCTGCCCTCTCATCTCCCCTCCAGGCAGGAGGTGCCAACATAGTCTCATGTGTCTACTTGATCCAAGAAGCTCGTTCTTCACCAGTATCATTTTCCATCCCATAGTCCAGTCCAATCCCTGTCTGAAGAGTTGGTTTTGGGAATGGTTCCTGTCTTGGGCTAACAGAAGGTCTGGGGACCATGACCTCCGGGGTCCTTCTAGTCTCAGTCTGACCATTAAGTCTGGTCTTTTTATGAGAATTTGAGGTCTGCATCCCACTGCTCTCCTGCTTCCTCAGGGGTTCTCTGTTACGTTCCCTGTCAGGGTAGTCATTGGTTGTAGCCGGGCACCGTCTAGTTCTTCTGGTCTCAGGCTGATGTAATTTCTGGTTTATGTGGTCCTTTCTGTCTCTTGGGCTCATAATTACCTTATGTCTTTGGTGTTCTTCATTCTTCCTCGCCCCCGGTGGGTTGAGACTAAGTGATACATCTCAGATGGCTGCTTGCTAGCATTTAAGACCCCAGACGCCACTCTCCAAAGTGGGATGCAGAATGTTGTCTTAATAGATTTTATTATGTTAATTGACCTAGATGTTCCCTGAAACCATGGTCCCCAAACCCCTGCCCCTGCTACGCTGGCCTTCGAAATGTTCAGTTTATTCAGGAAACTTCTTCGCTTTTGGTTTAATGCAGTTGTGTTGACCTCTCCTGTATTGTGTGTTGTCTTTCTACATAGGGTTTTCTTGACTGTGACCTTTACAGACGCGGATCACCAGACTTTCTTCCATGGTGCGGCTGGATGGTTTTGAACTACAAATCTTTAGGTTAGTAGTTGATTGCCAACCATTTTCACCACCTAGGGAATTTAAATGTTAACCACATCTACAAAATACCTTCACAGCCACATCAAGGTTAGAGTTTGATTGAATAACTGGCCTAGCCAAGTTGGTACATAAAACTAACCATCACAGATGAATAGAGGGGTGGAGAGAATGGTGATGAAGCAACCATACTATATTAATCATAGAATCTAGGTGGTGAAAATGTAGGGGTTCACATACAATTCCTTAAATTTTCTTGTATTTGAAGATTTTCATAATGTCAGAAAAAAGGAAAAAGAACAATGGGTACAGGGAAGGCAGAACTGGTGTAATAGTCAACCCTGTTCTAAAGGGAAGGAAGGGAGGTTCGTCTCCTGGGCATGCCACTTGTAAGATGTTGTAAGAAACCACACTGGAGATGTGGAGACTGCACAGAGCTTTTCTGGGGGCAAAGGAGTAATGAGAGTATGCACTGGCCACCAAGAGGTGTAGAAGGAACCAGTGGCTTTGCTCATACTTAGTGGGGTTCCTGGCTGACTTTTAGGAAACTTTTCCTAGGTGATGAGACTTGGAGACATTGTCTGGAGACCCTGACTTGTTAGTTTGTTGTTCGTTCCTTCATGTGTTTCAGTCATTTCCTCAGTTCACCTTTTTGAAATTCCACTCTTCTTTAGATCCCAAACCTAGCTGAGGTGTGGCTTTGGTGAAGGGGGAGGATTCAAAATGGAATGAAACGTAGACCCTGGAGGAATTGCGGTTCCATCTCCTCCTTCCTCAGGTCGCTACTCAGATGTCACCTGACCAGTAAGGCCTTCCCTGGTTACCTTAGAGAAGATAGAAGCTTCACTCCCTTCTGCAATTGCATGCATTTTATAACCCCTTTAACCCTGCGTTTATTTTTCCCCAAAGCTCTTATCAGCTGATGTTTTAAAAATGTCTCACTGTCTATCTCTGCAGTGTTTGTCCAGAATCTAGAACAGTGCCTGGCATCTAGCGGATCCTCCACAAGTATTCATCGAAAGTCAGCCACTGAGTATACAAGCTACAGGTGCAGGTCCCTGTAGGGTGCTGGGATGGAGCTTCCAAAGCTGGCAGGAACGGCTGATTCTTTTGACTCTTCTCTGTGTTGATTAAGGTGCATTATGTTGAAAATGGGGATAATCCAAAGCCATCGAAACCTGGTTTTGGAGCAGACGCAAGAACGTGCTTGCAGCTGTCCTCACATTTACCCAGATTGCATGTCTGTCATTTCGGCCTACACTCATGTATAGTACTCCTGTCAAAACAGTAAACAATCCTATCACCTCAGGAGGCTCCCTCTGCCCTCCTAGGTGTCCACAACCCTCTACCTCCCCCAGTAGGAAGGAACACTTGTTCTGATTTGTTCTCACTACGTAGTTTAACTTGTTCTACTCTGTCCTATAGGGTCGCTATGAGTCGGAATCGACTCAACAGCAGTTTAGAATGTCATATGAATGATTCCAGTTCTCTTCACTGTCTGCATTCTTTCCCTCAGCACAGTGTATCTGAGATCCATCTATGTTGCTGCATATAGCAGTACTCCACTCCTTTTTATTGCTGAGTAGTGCTCCATCAGTAGTGGTCCAAGACTTTCACTCTTCTGTTGATGGACACCAGGGCTGTGTGCAGCCTTTCGTTGTGAATAAAGCTGATATGAACATTCTTGTACAAGTCTTTTTGAAAATATGTTATTTCTCTTGGGTAAATACCTAAAATTCAAATTGCTGAGTCATACAGTAGATGTATATTTAACTTTTTCTTCATGTATGATGGCCTTAATGCCATCCCACAACTCGTGTGGCCTTTGGTCATTAGTGTTCAGTGCGTCAATTTATTCCTGAGATGGTCTCTAAACTCAGGTAGGGTATACTCAAGGTTGCATTTTGGCTCTCCTGGACTTCCTGTAATTTTCTTCAGCTTCAACTTGAACTTACATATGAGCAATTGATGGTCTGATCCACAGTTGGCCCCTGGCCTTGTTCTAACTAATGATATTGGGCTTCTCCATTGTCTTTTTCCACAGATGTAGTCAATTTGATTTGTGTGTATTCCATCTGGTGAGGTCTACGTATATAGTCGCCATTTATGTTGTTGAAAAATGGTATTTGCAATGAAGAAATCATTGGTCTTGCAGAATACTATCATGAGATCTAGAGCATTGTTTCTATCACCAAGGCCATAATGTACAACTACTGATCTTTCTTGTTTCCAACATCAAGGACATCATACATGAAGAAAGCAAAAGGTCATTAAATAGACAGGAAAGAAAGAAAAGACCAAAATGGATGTCAGAAGAAACTCTGAAACTTGCTCTTGAACATAGAGTAGCTAAAGTGAATGGAAAAAATAAAGAAGAGCTGGACAGAAGATTTCAAAAGGCAGATCGAGAAGACAAAGTAAAGTATTATAATGAAATAGCCAAAGACCTAGAGTTAGAAAACCAAAAGGGAAGAACACACTTGGCATTTCTTAAGCTGAAAGAACTGAAGAAAAATGTAAGCCTCGAATTGCAATAGTGAAGAATTCAACAGGGAAAATATTGAACAATGCAGGAAGCACCAAAAGAAGATGGAAGGAATACACAGAATCACCGAAACAAAAAGAATTGGTCGACATTCAACCATTTGAGGAGGTAGCATGTGATCAACAACAAATGGTGCTAAAGAAAGAAGTCCAAGGCGCACCAAAGGTATCGATGAAAAACAAGGCCCAGGAGTTGAAGGAATATCAGTTGAGATGTTTCAACAAACAGTTACAGCCCTGGAGGTGCTCACTTGTCTATGCCAAGAAATATGGAAGCAGCTACCTGGCCAACCAACTGGAAGAGATCCATATTTGTGCCCATTCCAAAGTAAGGTGATTCAGCAGAGTATGGAAATTATCAAACAGTGTCATTAATATCACACACAAGTAAAATTCTGCTAAAGATCATTCAAAAGCAGTTGCAGCAGTACATCGGCAGGGAACTGCCAGAAATTCAAGCTGGATTCAGAAGAGGACGTGGAATAAGGGATATCGTTGCTGAAGTCAAAGGGATCTTGGTGAAATCAGAGAATACCAGAAAGATGTTTACATATGTTTTATTGACTATGCAAAGACATTCAACTGTGTGGATCATAACAAATTACGGATAACATTGTGAAGAATGGGAACTCCAGAACACTTAATTGTGTTCATGTGAAACCTGTACATAGACCAAGAGGCAGTCGTTCAAACAGAACAAGGGGATACTGCGTGGTTTAAAGTCAGGAAAGGTGTGTGTCAGAATTGTATCCTTTCACCATACTTATTCAATCTGTATGCTTGGCAAATAATGCAAGAAGCTGGACTATATGAAGAACAATGCAGCATCAGGTTTGGAGGAAGACTCATTAACAACCTGTGATGTGCAAATGACATAACTTCCCTTGCTGAAATTGAAGAGGACTTGAAGCACTTACTGATGAAGATCCAAGACCACAGCCTTCAGTATGGATTACACCTCAACATAAAGAAAAGAAAAATCCTCAAAACTGGACCAGTAAGCAACAACATGATAAATGGAGAAAATATTGAAGTTGTCAAGAATTTCATTTTACTTGAATTTACCATCAACACCCATGGAAGCAGCAGTCAGGAAATCAAATGACATATTGCCTTAGGCAAATCTGCTGCAAAAGACCTCTTTAAAGTGTTAAAAAGTAAAGATGTCACTTTGAGGATTAAGGTGCACCTGACCCAAGCCAGGATTTTTTCAATCACCTCATATGTGTGTGAAAGCTGAACAATGAATAAGGAAGACCGAAGAATTGATACCTTTGAATTATGGTGTTGGTGAACAATATTGAATATACCATGGACTGCCAGAAGAACGAACCAATCTGCCTTGAAAGAAGTATAACCAGAATGCTCCTTAAAAGCAAGAATGGCAAGACTTCGTCTCACACACTTTGGACATGTTATCAGGAGGCCCAGCCCCTGGAGAAGGGCATCATGCCTGGTAGAGGGTCAGGGAAAAAGAGGAAGACCCTCAACGAGATGGACTGACACAGTGGCTGCAGCAACAGGCTCAAGCATAACATCGATTATGAGGATGGCACGGGATCAAGCAGTGTTTTGTTTTGTTGTACATAGGTTTCCTGTGAGTGGGAACCAACTCTGCGACACCTAACAACAACAGAAACATCACCCTGAAGTCAATAGGGTTGATTGCCTACTAAAATAAAAAATAATCAACATTCTCTATATAGGACTTAAACAAGGCACAGAGTCTTATAACATAATATTGAAAATAACCAGAACAGAATCCAATATTACCTACCATACAAAATTTGTTGCTGCTGAGTCGATTCCAACTCATAGTGACCCTATAAGACAGAGTAAAACTGCCCCCTAGGGTTTCCAAGGAGTGACTGGTGGGTTAGAACTGCTGAGGTTTTGGTTAGCAGCCAAGCTCTTAACCACTGTGCCACCAGGGCTCCGCCCATCATACAAAGAACCATGAAAATCTCAACTAGAATGTGAAATGACAATCAACAGTTACCATTGCCGAGAAAACAGAGATGTTGGGATTATTTGACAAAGCAATTATTTTAAAAATGCTCCAACAGGTAAGAGTGAACACTCTTGGAAAAAAAAAAAAAACGGAAAGATAGAAAATCTCAGCAAAGAACTAGAAATTATAAAGAAGAATCAAATGGAAATTTTAGAACTAAGAAACTATAATAACCAAGATAAAACCCTCACTGTTTTGGGGGATGAGCTCATTAGAAGAGTGAAGATGACAGAGCAAAGAGGCTCTGTTAAGAAATCTCATCTATCTTAAAAATTAAATATGTTATGTTAGGTGCTGTCGAGTCTGTTCTGACTCACAGCGACCCTATGTACAACAGAACTAAATACTGCCTGGTCTTGCACCATCCTCACAATTATTATGCGTGAGCCCATTGTTGCAGCCACAGCATCAATCCATCTCTTTGAGGGTCTTCCTCTTTTTCGCTGACCCTTCACTTTACCAAGTATGATATCCTTCTTTAGGGACTGGGCCTCCTGATAACGTATCCAAAGTACTTGAAATGAAATTTCACCATCCTTGCTTCTAAGGAGAATTCTGGTCGTACTTCTTCCGAGACAGACTTGCTCCTTCTTCTGGAAAAAAAAAAAAAAAAAAATCTGGAAGGCACCATAATTCAAAGGTATCAATTCTTCGGTCTTCCTTATTCATTGTCCAGCTTTCACATGCATATGAGGCGATTGAAAAAATCCTGGCTTGGGTCAGGTGCACCTTAATCCTCAAAGTGACATCTTAATTTTTAACACTTTAAAGAGGTCTTTTGCAGCAGATTTGCCTAAGGCAATATGTCATTTGATTTCCTGACTGCTGCTTCCATGGGTGTTGATGGTAAATTCAAGTAAAATGAAATTCTTGACAACTTCAATATTTTCTACATTTTTTTTTTCTTTTTTTTATCATGTTGTTGCTTACTGGTCCAGTTTTGAGGATTTTTGTTTTCTTTTTTTTATGTTGAGGTGTAATCCATACTGAAGGCTGTGGTCTTGGATCTTCATCAGTGAGTGCTTCTCTTTCAGCAAGCAAAGTTGTGTCATCTGCATAACGCAGGTTGTTAATCAGTCTTCCTCTAGTCCTGATGCTGTGTTCTTCATACAGTCCAGCTTCTTGCATTGTTTGCTCAACACACAGATTGAATAAATATAGTGAAAGGATATGACCCTGGTGCATACCTTTCCTGGCTTTAAACCATACAGCGTCTCCTCGTTCTGTTCAAATAACTGCCTCTTGGTCTATGTACAGGTTCCTCATGAGTACAATTAAGTGTTCTGGAATTCCCATTCTTCACAATGTTATCCATAACTTGTTATGATCCACACAGTCAAATGCTTTTTCACAGTCAATAAAACATATGTAAACATCTTTCTGGTATTCTCTGCTTTCAGCCAAAATCCATTTGACATCAGGAATGATATCTCTTATTCCATGTCCTCTTCTGAATCAGGCTTGAATTTCTGGCAGTTCTCTGTCGATCTACTGCTGCAACTGCTTTTGAATTGACCTTTAACAAAATTTTACTTGTGTTTGATATTAATGATATTGTTTGATAATTTCCGCATTCAGTTGGATCACTTTTCTTTGGAGTAGACATAAATATGGATCTCTCCCAGTCACTTGGCCAACTAGCTGTCTTCCAAATTTCTTGGCATAGACGAGTGAGCACTTCCAGCACTGCATCCGTTTGTTAAAACATCTCAACTGGTATCCCGTCAATTGCTGGAGGCTTGTTTTTCACAATGCCTTCAGTGCAGCTTGAACCTCTTCCATCAGTACCATCATTCCCTGATCTTACGATACCTCTGAAATGGCTGAATGTCGACCAATTCTTTTTGGTATAGTGACTCTGTTTATTCCCTCCATCTTCTTTTGATGCTTCCTGCATCATTTAATATTTTCACTGTTGAATCCTTCAATATTGCAACTCGAGGCTTGAATTTTTTCTTCAGTTCTTTCAGCTTAAGAAATGCCAAGTATGTTCTTTCCTTTTGGTTTTCTAACTCCAGGTCTTTGCACATGTCATTATGGCACTTTACTTTGTCTTCTGGAGCCACCATTTGAAATCTTCTGTTCAGCTTTTACTTCATCATTTCTTCCATTTGCTTTAGCTATTCGATGTTCAAGAGCAAGTTTCAGGGTCTCTTCTGACATCCATTTTGGTCTTTTCTTTCTTTCCTGTCTTTTTTAATGACCTCTTGCTTTCTTCATGTATGATGTCCCTGATGGCATTCCATAACTCTACTGGTCTTCGGTCATCAGTGTTTCAAAGCTTCATATCTATTCTTGCAATTGTCTCTAAATTCAGGTGGGATATACTCAAGGTCATACTTTGGCTCTTGTAGACTCGTTCTAACTTTCTTAATCTTCAACTTGAACTTGCATAAGAGCAATTGATGGTCTGTTGCGTAGTCGGCCTCTGGCCTTGTTCTGCTGATGATATTGAGCTTTTCCATTGTCTCTTTCCACAGATGTAGTCGACCTGATTCCTGTGTATTCTGTCTGGTGAGGTCTACGTGTATAGTTGCTGTTTATGTTGTTGAAAAAAGGTATTTGCAATGAAGAAGTCATTGGTCTTGCAAAATTCTATCGTGTGAGCTCCGGCATTGTTTCTGTCACCAAGGCCATATTTTCCAATCCTTCTTTGTTTCCAACTTTGGCATTCCAGTCACCAGTAATTACCGATGCATCTTGATTGTATGTTCAATCAATTTCAGACTGCAGAAGTTGGTAAAAATCTTCAGTTTCTTCATCTTTGGCCTTAGTGTTGTTGTTGTTAGGTGCCGTCGAGTCTGTTTCAACTCATAGTGACACTATGTACTACAGAACGAAACATTGCCAGGTCCTGTGCCACACCCACAATCATTGTTATGCTCGAGCCCATTGTTGCAGCCACTGTGTCAATCTATCTCATTGAGGGTCTTCCTCTTTTTCCCTGACCCTCTACTTTACTAAGCATGATGTCCTTCTTTAGGAACTGGGCCTCCTGAGAACATGTCCAAAGTATGTGAGACAAAGTCTCAACATCTTTGCTTTTAAGGAGCCTTCTGGTTGTACTTCTTTCAAGACAGATTGGTTCATTCTTCTGGAAGTCCATGGTATATTCAACATACTTTGCCAACAGCACAATTCAAAGGCATCAATTCTTCTTCGGTCTTCCTTATTTATTGTCCAGCTTTCACATACATATGATGTGATTGAAAACACCGTGGCTTGAGTCAGGTGCACCTGAGTCTTCAAGGTGACATCTTTGCTTCTCAACACTTAAAAGAGGTCTTTTGCAGCAGATTTGCCCAATGCTATGCGTCTTTATTGATGCCTATTCCCAAGAAAGGTGATTCAACCAAATGCGGAAATTATTGAATAATATTTTTTTTTATCATCAATATCACACACAAGTAAAATTTTGCTGAAGATCTTTGAAAAGCGGCTGCAGCAGTGTTTAGACAAGGAACTGCCAGGAATTCAGGCCAGATTCAGAAGAGGACATGGAACCAGGGATATCATTGTTGATGTCAGATGGATCCTGTCTTGGCCTTAGTGGTTGGTGAGTAAATTTGAATAATAGTCGTATTAACTGGTCTTCCTTGTAGGTGTATGGATATTATCCTATCACTGACAGTGCTGTACTTTAGGACAGATCTTGAATGTTCTTTTTGACAATGAATGCAATGCCATTCCTCTTCAAGTTGTCATTCCCAGCATAGTAGACCATACGATTGTTCTATTCAAAATGGCCAGATAAGTCCATTTCAGCTCATTCATGCCTAGGATATCGATGTTTATGCATTCCATTTCACTTTTGATGATTTCCAGCTCTCCTAGATTCATACTTCGTACGTTCTACATTCTGATTATTAATGGATGTTTGCAGCTGTTTCTTCTCATTTTGAGTCATGCCACATCAGCAAATGAAGGTCCAGACAGCTTGACTCCATCCACGTCATTAAGATCGACTCTACTTTGAAGAGGCAGCTCTTCCCCAGTCGTCTTTTGAGTGCCTTCCAACCTGAAGGGCTCATCTTCCGACACTGTATCAGACAGTGTTCTGCTGCTATTCTTAAATTTTTACTGGCTACTTCTTTTCAGAACTAAACCGCCAAGTCCTTCTTCCTAGTCTGTCCTAGTCTGGAGGCTCAGCTCAAAATGTCTTCCCTGAGTGACCCTGCTGGTATTTGAATACCAGTGCCATAGCTTCTAACATCACAGCAACACACAAACCCCCATAGTATAACAAAGTGACAGATGTGAAACTATGCAGTGCTGTTGGAATGTGTTCCTTGTGTTCACCCCTGTTAGGACCTGGACAGTGTGTCTACCTTAACTCAAAGTCTGCGGTATGCTGTTTGGGATCAAATACATGTGTTTGTAGTTCAGGGGTGAGCTCAAGTTCATAAGCAACTTTATTGGGTAGTTTTTCTTAACTTTTTCCTTTCTTCAATCTCCCCAGTACTTTCCAGTTCCAGGGGCTCCCCTTTTGGTCATTCTGCTGAAGAGCTGAGCTTTGTTTATCCTGCTTTGCCACACACTTCTTGTTACTGCACCTGTATCTTGGGCCGCATGGAAGGAGAACAGAGTGAAGGGAAACGGGGGGGGGGGGTGACAGAGATGACAGTCATCCAGTGCTGCTATGACAGAAATACCACAAGTGGATGGCTTTAACAAACAGAAATTTCTCACAGTCTAGAAGGCTAGAAGTTGGAATTCAGGGCGCTGACTCTAGGGGAAGGCTTTCTGTCTCTGTCAGCTCTGGGGGAAGGTCCTTGTCATCAGTCTTCCCCTCAGTGCAGGGACCCTGGGTCCAAAGGACACACTCTGCTCCTGGCGCTTCATTTTTGGTGGTATGAGATCTCTCTCTTCTCTGCTCATTTCTCTCTTTTATATCTCAAAAGGGATTGACTGAAGATACAACCAAATCCTGTAGATTGAGTCCTGCCTCATTAACATAACCACCTCTAATCCTGCCTCGTTAACATCGTAGAGTTTAGGGTTCACAACACATAGGATAATCACATCAGATCACAAAATGGAGGATAATCACATAATAGTGGGACTCATGTCCTACCCAAGTTGATACACATTTTGGGGAGACAGAATTCAATCCCTAACAAGGGGTGTGCCCCCACACTCTTGGGAGCTCAGCTCCTTCAATCAGAGGAAGGGTTCCACCCTTAGAGTGTAAGCCCCAGAAGGCCCCTATTGCTGCTGCCACATCCATTGGGTTGTGCAGGGGCTGGGAAACGAGAAGGACAGAAAGGAGTATGTTCCGCCCTCTCTGAGTGTGAGGAGATAGACCCCTTTCCTGCCCTTCAAGCCAGAGCTAGAAGGCTTCTCCGGAGTTCTCTCTTTCTGCACCAGTGCTCACTTCCAGGTTTGGGACTGACTCCATCTAAGCCAGGCTGGAGAATAAGAGAGGGAAAAATGGTAAACTCACCACCAGTCTGGTGGTACTTTGAAATATGATCTTTCCCAACCTACCTGCTACTATTTGCTTTCAGAGGCCTCAAATTCCTGTGCCACACTTCCTGTCCTTCACAGCTGCGTTTGGTGGAGAAAAGGTGGAGTGTATTCAGCCCATCTTACCCAGAACCAGAACCTTCTGTTCATGGGTGGGTTCCTTTGGCTAGTCTAGTTACTCTCTGTTTTAATGAGTGAATTCGAGGAGATTAAAAAAAAAAAAAAAAGATAAAATGAAACACTGGCATTATGAGTTTCTCTGACCAGAAACCTGCCGTCTTATTTTGTACTTTCTTTATGTGCCACATTTTTCTTGGTTTGTTTCTCTCTTCTTTGTTGCTTTATTCTGGATTTTTTTTTAAGACCTGGAGAATCCCTTTTTTTTTTTTTTTTAAGAATTATAGTTGGTTCTGCAGTTAAAAGATGCAGAGAACAGACAATGCAATGCAATTAATTTTAAATAAACTTGTCTGTGAATAAAATGTTCAGCCCTTGTTGTATCTGTAAGGGAAGCTAGCATGTGTTCACTTCTACGTGGGGCGCCTTCTCTGCATATCAGGCTGGATGCTGTTTGGCAGATGCCACTGCTCCACACAGCTTGTCAAAGAGGATTGATTAGGACTGATTATTTATTTTTTAACATTCAATTTTTTCCTTCTGCTAGTTTGGAAATTATACACTCTGTTTCTAGTCTTTTTGTGGCTACCCTAATATTGCAAAACTCATAATCAACTAATCAAAGTGGAAGCTAAACAATACCTTTGCCCTCCCCCTAAACAATAAATGCACATTGAACAAACATATTACCTCTGCTTGCCTCCTGACTTATATGTTATTTGCTTCATATATTTTAATTGTATCTTTTTTTTAACCTCCCTAGGTATCACTGCTACTGTTTCATCAAATAAATTTTTGCTCATCTCTACCCAGACATAAACTACTTTCAGCATTTTTTTATAACTTCTTGCGTTCACAGCATCTATCTGGGATAACTTTATTCTTATTTGAAGTTTATAACCCCCTTTAGTAAGGGTGTGTGATGGCAAACTCTCAGTTTTTGTGTGTCTAAAAATGCCTTTATTTTCTTTTTCCTTTATTCTAGAAAACTGAATTTATTGGGTGTAAGATTCTTGTTTAGCAACTCATTTTTCTTTCAGCACACTGAAAATATCATCCTAGTGCTTTCTGACTTCCAATGTAGCTATTTGGAAGTCAGCTGCTATTCTAATTGCCAACCCTTTAGAAAAGGCTGCTTTAATATCTTTGAGTCTAATGTGGATGACTTCCTTTTTATTTTTTCTTCTTAAAATTTATTGATTTTTTAAAATATATGGATCAGTAGTATAAGTCTGAGCTGTTACCTCTTCAAATATTGCCTCTGTCTTATTTTCTCTGTTCTAGAACTCTAATTAGACATATGTTAGACATTTTTCACTCTGTTCTCCACACCTCTTAACCTCTCTTCCTGATTTTTAATTTCTTTGTATCTCTGGTTTGCTTTCTAGATAATTCCTTCCACCTGTGGCTCATTTGCTATTAAACATAATTAATTATTTTTTTATTATTATACTTTTCATTTCCAGAAATTCTATTGTTATTGAACTTGGGAGGGTGGGTCCTTGTCCCTTACGCTCAGACCTGCCAGTAATCTGGACACTGGCCTTTGAGAAAAAGAAAGTAACTTCATTTGCAATGCACAGAGCAAGGAGCCAAGAAGTTCCTCAGATCCAACTCCCCAAATGTCAGAGAGGCAGGGCTTTTATGTCATTTAGGTAGCAAGCTGGCAGCTGCACAGGAGGGGGGTGGTTTCCCCCGCACAGGCATGCTGGGAGAGGAAAGTCCTAGAAAAAATACTTAGGGATGTTCATGGGGTAAGGTTACAATCCCCCCTTGAGTTGTAGCAATTCCCTTAAAGGATGAGGGTCGACAGCTCACCTGGCTGCTTCCTGTTGACGTGGAGTGAAGTTAGGGACTGAGGCTACAGAATTGCCTACCATCTTTTGTTTGTTTTTGTTTAGGATCTGGTAGGGGCAGGAGGAAAAAGATCCCTGCACCTCGGACCCCTTTTGAAAAGAATCAGGTTAAACACTTCAACAGGTAAGGTAGAATCAGTAATAGCAGGAAGATAAAAATTAGTGGAGTCACCTGGGGCCAAAGTCAGCCAGCCAAAACTGGGAAAGAGGACATAATCTAATCCCACCAAGAGGTTGTTCCTTCAGATTCTGTTACAGGCCTTGGTCTGGTCCAGTTCGCCACTTGGTCAATTACTTGTAGATTTAGCTTAACCTCATGAGAGGTGTTGAACCATACACAGCAAGAGGTGCCGGCTATTGACAAACTCCTCCCTCCTTAGTTAGAATATAGTCTAGAGACAAGCGGTGGTCTAGTACTACTCTGACCAGAGAGTTCAATGACTGTCATTGAGATTTTATGGCTCTCCTAGTGGCTCGTGATAGAAGATGGATGGTGTCGGAGAGGTTGAGCACAGCATCCTGTAAAGCAGCTAATTGTGGGATTAACAGTTAGGATTCTTAAAATGAACCATCCTATTCCTGTCTCTCTGATGGGCTTATATCCTGTTCCCCTTAAATCCCAGCCTTCTTTGGTATCATTTGCAGCTCTTTTTCCCCACATGTGTTTATTGGGAGGTGGAAGTTTTATAAGGGCGGAGAGGTTATCAGAAGTCAAAAGCGTCATGGGGAAAGTGACAACTCCTATCATACAAGTGCCAATTGATTCTTTTGGGTTTAGGCATGTATGGGTAAGCTAGGCTCCTGTGATATCAGGTGCTACAGGGGGTAAAATTCCCGCAGAGAAAATAGATTCCTCGAGGTGCACAAACAGAACTACCTTCTGCTGAGTGGTTACGGAGGTGGGTAGTATTGAACCATGTTGAGAAGTTGGTTAGCCCACAGGTGGAAACTTGGTGGCCTTTATTGCAACCTGGATAGACACCAAGTTCAGCCATTGAGGAAAGTTGTCTCCAAGTACTAAGGTTTCCAAGATAATATGCAAAATCTACAAACTTGGTCCTGTTAAAAGAGGCAGTTTCGGGGACCACCGTAGTCCACTGTGACAAGTCAAGTACTTTGAAACATGGCATGGTTCCTTGTGAGTCTTTTTTAACAGGGAATACTCTTACTCTTACTTCTAAGGGGTCAGAGGTACTGTTCCCCCTTTTGGGCTCTGGCATTAGAGACCCAGGAAGAGTTGGTGATAGGGTTTCCCCAGGGAACTTTCACACCAGCAGAGGAGGTGGGGAATGGATGACAGATCCAACAATTACTCAGATTACCTCTCCAGGAAATGGAATTGGAAAGCTGGATGAATCAGTTGTCTTCCCACTTAGCTTGGGTATAAGTGATAGGTTGAAGCAGGTAGAACAAAAGCAATAATGCCACGACAGGGTTCATATGGGTTAATTTTAGCACCATGGCAAATAGGTGGTGCCCGCAGTGGGGAGAATACAAGAGGAGATACAGATAGAGAGGATCAACAGAGCACATGTGACAAGGACACCTAGTACTTCTACAGTCTGCAAAGGTGGAGACATGGCAGAAAAAAATGTTACTTATCTACCTTTTTGAAGAGTAGTTTCAAGTCCTCTAGTGGCTTGCACTCCCACTCTGGCTCAGGAGATAGGTTGTCTTTATAGTCCCATGAATGGAAAGACCACACTGATGACCAGTGCCAGTAGGTGAGGTCTTCAAAGGCTCATCTGGATCGAGGGGTGCTCGCTTCACTCTGGTGTGGTGAATCCAAGGCTTTACTTCACCTATCTTCTCTAAGGAATAAGTGACTAGTACTCGACGGCGCTGGGTTTTTTTTTAGAGCCTCATAGAGGCTGATCCACTTGGGCTAGAGCTGGCTGATAGGATGGCGGTCGTCTTACCTTTTTCCAAGAACCTGGTCTCCTGGTACAAAAGGATGAAGAGGGATATCTGTGGGAAAGAACAGACAACTAGAAGTATATTGGCTAGTACCCTTTAAGGTTTCATATAGTGACCTGAGATTTCCGGAAACACTAAAATTTTGGATTACCTTAGGATCATATGAAGCACTGAGCCCCCAGGCCACCTTATGGAAAGGACTCCCATATAACATTTCATAAGTGCTCAATTGAAGCCTACTTCTAGGGGCCACCCGGACTCTCAACAGGACAGTTGGCAGTCGTTTGATCCAGGGCAAGTTGGTTTCTTGGCAGAGCTTAGCCAATGTCTTTTTCAAAGTGTGTTTCATCTTTTCTGTCTTGTCAGTTGACTGGGGTCTCCAGGGGGCATGTAGCCTCCCCCTAATTCTTAAATGTCCCAAAACTGCTTGGGTAACTTTGGGTATAAATGCACCTCCGTTATCACTCTGAATTGAATAAGGTAAACCAAATCTAGGAATAAGTTCATTAAGAAAAGCCTTGCTTACCTCTGATGCCCTTTCCATCTGGCCAAGGAAAGCTTCTACCCATCCAGTAAAAGTGCCTACAAATACTAAGAGGTATTTATTTATTTTTTTATAGCAGTAGAGTCTACTTGCCAGTCTTCTCCAGGTTCAGTTCCGTGGGCTTGTACCCCTGGCATAGGAGGTGGCAGACCTGCTTTCGAATTGTTTTTTGCATAGGTGGCACGTTGTTGCACTACTTTCTGAATAGTTCTTTGTATATTAGGCCCTTTAATCATTTTGGTCAGCCACTGGAACATAGCACATCTGACAAAGTGTGTACTCTCGTAAGCTGCTTTTATCACTGGGTGCATCAGGTGTCCAGACACTAACACCTGCCCATAAGAATTATAAAGCCATTCATCTTTCAGGAACCATGAGTCATTTACCAGGAAACTCCATTCATCAGCCCTGTTTGTATCACACTGAGTGTACTATGGGTTTGTTAGCAGTTGGAGATCAGGAATCAGAGCAAGACAGGTGGCAGAGGTTTTTGCCTTGTTGGCTTGTTTGGCTGCCTGATCTGCAAGGTGATTTCCTTTAATTATGTGAGACTCTCCTTTCTGGTGCCCAGGGCAGTGCATGACTGCCACTTCTGTTGGTAGGGTGACTGCTTCTAGGAGGGCTAAGATTTCCTCTGCATGTTTTATTTCCTTTTTACCTGAAGTTAGGAGTCCTCTTTCTTTCCAAATGGCTTCATGGGCATGAAGTACCAAAAAGGCATACCTGGAATCTGTACCTACATTTGCTCATTGGTCGGATCTCAGTTGGAGGGTCCTGGTCAAGGCAATGAGTTCTGCCTTTTAAGCAGAGGTTCCAGGGGGCAGTGCCTTGGCTTCTTTGGTCTCATGAAGGGTGACTATGGTGTAGCCAGCTTTTCGGACTTCTCGTTCCACAAAGCTGCTTCCGTCTGTGAACAGCTCTACATCAGGGTTAGTGAGAGGCTGATCAGACAAGTTCGGCCTTCTGGAATACACCTCTTTGATTACCTGAATGCAATCATCTTCAAGGCTCTCATTATCTGACGAGGGTAGCAGGGTTGCAGAGTTCAGGGTGGAGACAGTCTTCAGCATCAAAGCAGGATTGTCGAGTAGGATAGCCTGATACTACTAAGTCTCCCTGCCATTAACCACAGACCACCTTTCTGTTCAACCAAGGAAAGCACACAGTGGGGAGTTAGGACCATGGTACGTTGGCCAAGAATGAACTTCTCAACCTCTATCAGGAGTTCATATGTAGCTGCAACCACCTGAAGGAAGGTGGGCCAGCCCTGGGCCACAGGGTCTAGTTGTTTGGAGAAGTACACAACTAACCTGTCACTTCCATGGCCCTAAAATCTGAGTAAGCACCCCCAGGGCAACTCCTTGCCTCTTGTGAGTGTATGGTTCGCAAGGTTTCCTGAGGTCTGGCAACCCTAGGGTGGTGGGCAGACATCAGCTTGTCTTTGATTTGTTGTAAAGCTGTCTGATGTTCTGGAATCCATACCAAGGGCTCTGAATCACTCCCTTGGACAGCCTGGTATAAGGGTTTGGCGAAGAGTCTGAAATTAGGGAACCAGATTCTACAAAACCCTGCCGTCCCAACTTGCAACTGTCTCTTAGTGGTTGCCACCCAGGCAATTGCCTCTTTTTGATCAGGTAACAAACAGCTCTCTTTTCCCTTGTGATATTTTGAACCCTAGGTATTTTACTTTAGGGGCAGAGATCTGGGCCTTTTTCTATAAGACCCTGTACCCCCAGTCTCCCAGAAAGTTCAGTATCATAACTGTACTTTTGTCGGAGAGTTCCTTGGTGGGACTGGCAATCAGAATGTCATCTACCTACTTGAGGACTGTGCTGTTCTTGAGGTGCAAGTCCCGGAGGTCTCTGGCTAGTACCTCCCCAAAGAGTGGGGCTGTTCTTTTTGTGTGTGTGTGAATTTTTTTTTTACTGTGCTTTAAGTGAAAGTTTACAATTCAAGTCAGTTTTTCATACAAAAATTTATGCCCACATTGTTATATGACCCTAGTTGCACTCCCTGCAATGTGACAGCACACTTCTTCTCTCCACCCTGTATTTCCCATGTCCATTCAATCTGCTCCTGTCCCCATCTGCCTTCTCATCTCGCCTCCAGAAAGGAGCTGCCCACATAGTCTCATGTGTCTACTTGAGCTAAGAAGCACACTCCTCACCAGTGTCATTTTGTGTCTTATAGTCTGGTATAATCTTTGTCTAAAGAGTTGGCTTCGGGAACGGTCTTAGTTTTGGGCTAACAGAGAGTGGGGGGGCCATGACCTCTGGGGTCCTTCCAGTCTCAGTCAGACCATTAAGTTTGGTCTTTTTACTAGAATTCGAGGTCTGCATCCCACTTTTCTCCTGCACCATCAGGGACTCTCTGTGGTGTTCCCTGTCAGGGCAGTCATTGGTTGTAGCTGGGCACCATCTAGTTCTTCCAGTCTCAGGATGATGGAGTCTCTGGTTTATGGGGCCCTTTCTTTCTCTTGGGCTCATATTTTCCTTGTGTCTTTGGTATTCTTCATTCTCCTTTGCTCCACATGGGTTGGGACCAATTGATGCATCTTAGGTGGCCGCTTGCTAGCTTTTAAGACCCCAGATGCCATTCACCAAAGTGGAATGCAGAACATTTTTTAATACGCTTTGTTATGCCGTTTGACCTAGATGTCTCCTGAAACCATGGTCCCCAGATCCCTGCCCCTGCTACTCTGTCTCTCGAAGTGTTTGTTTGTATTTAGGAAACTTCTTAGCTTTTGGATTAGTCCAGTTGTGCTGACTTCCCCTGTATTGTGTGTTGTTCTTCCATTCACCTAAAATAATTTTTGTCTACTATCTAATTAGTGAATGCCCCTCTCCCTCCCTCCCCACCCTCGTAACCATAAAAGAATGGTTTCTTCTGTGTTCAAACCTTTGCTTCAGTTCTTATAATAGTGGTTCTCATACAATATTTGTCCTTTTGCAGCCGACTAATTTTGAGAGTGGGGCTATTCTTGAACCCCTGAAGGCAGTCAGCTGCAAAAAGGCCGCCTGTGGAGCACAGGACTTACCCGATTCCACTCCTACTTGGAAATGATCTGCTGAAAGGGTGACTTGAAAACTTAGCTTAGTTAACACATCCCTCCCCAAAAGGAAAATGGGCCAGTCAGGCACATACAGAAAGCTGTGAGTCAATTCTGTACCTCTGACTTCACAAACCATAGGTTGAAGGAATGGTTTACTGACAGGTTTTCCAGATGGTTGTGCCCGTGTCCACCAAAAATTCAGTAAGTTGTCTTCCCACAGTCATTGTAACCCGAGGCTCCTCATGGGAAATGAGGACTGGTTGAGTGGGCCGTAGGGGAGGCCCTGGGTCCCATCAGCCTAAATCTTCAGCTGACAGGGTGTTACAGGTTTTTTCTTAAGTTCCTGCTCTGGTTGGGTTGGCTGTGAGGGGCACTCCCATTTCCAATGGCCTTCTTGTTTGCAGTAGGTGCACTCTCGGGGGTCTGGCTATTGGGGGGCTTGGTTTAGCCACCCACCCTTCTGGGGCCCACAGGGACTTACCCTGTGGATTATTCCATGCAAGGCTTGTCTGAGTGGCAGGTTACCTCTGAGTGCCACTGCCAGGAATGCAGCTTGTTGTTTCATCTTCTGATTTTTCTTCTTCTCCTGTTGTTGTTGTTGTTGTTAGGTGCCGTCGAATTGATTCTGACTCATAGCAACCCTGTGCACAACAGAACGAAACACTGCCCAGTCCTGAGCCATCCTCACAATCGTTGTTATGCCTGAGCCCACCATTGCAGCCACTGTGTCAATCTACCTCATTGAGGGTCTTCCTCTTTTCCACTGACCCTGTACTCTGCCAAGCATGATGTCCTTCTTCAGGGACTGATCCCTCCTAACAACATGTCCAAAGTATGTAAGACACAGTCTCGTCATCCTTGCCTCTAAGGAGCATTCTGGCTGTACTTCCAAGACAGATTTGTTCGTTCTTTTGGCAGTCCATGGTATGTTCAATATTCTTCTCCAGCACCACAATTCAAAGGTGTCAATTCTTCGATCTTCCTTATTCATTGTCCAGCTTTCACATGCATATGATGCGATTGAAAATACCATGGCTTGGGTCAGGCGCACCTTAGTCTTCAAGGTGTCATCTTTACTCTTCAACACTTTAAAGAGGTCCTTTGCAGCAGATTTACCCAGTGCAATGCGTCTTTTTATTTCTTGGCTGCTCCTTCCATGGCTGTTGATTTGGATCCAAGTAAAATGAAATCTTTGACAACTTCAATCTTTCCTCCATTTATCATGATGTTACTCATTGGTCCAGTTGTGAGGATTTTTGTCTTCTTTATGTTGAGGTGCAATCCATAGTGAAGGCTGTGGTCTTTGATCTTTATTAATAAGTGCTTCAAGTCCTCTTCACTTTCAGCAAGCAAGGCTGTGTCATAACGCAGGTTGCTAATGAGTCTTCCTCCAATCCTGATGCCCGTTCTTCTTCATTTAGTCCAGCTTCTCGGACTATTTGCTCAGCATACAGATTGAATAGGTATGGTGAAAAAATACAACCCTGACACACACGTTTCCTGACTTTAAACCAATCGGTATCCCCTTGTTCTGTCGGAACAACTGCCTCTTGATCTATATAAAGGTTCCTCATGAGCACAATTAAGTGTTCTGGAATTCCCATTCTTCGCAACGTCATCCATAATTTGTTATGATCCACACAATCAAATGCCTTTGCGTAGTCAATAAAACACAGGTAAACATCCTTCTGGTAGTCTCTGCTTTCAGCCAGGATCCATCTGACATCAGCAATGATATCCCTGGTTCCACGTCCTCTTCTGAAACCAGCCTGAATTTCTGGCAGTTCTCTGTTGATATACTGCTGCAGCCGTTTTTGAATGATCTTCAGCAAAATTTTGTTTGCGTGTGATATTAATGAAATTCTTTTTGGTATAATGGCTCTGTGTATTCCTTCCATCTTCTTTTAATGCTTCCTGTGTCATTTAATATTTTCCCCATAGAATCCTTTACTATTGCAACTCGAAGCTTGAATTTTTTCCTCAGTTCTTTCAGCTTGAGAAATGCCGAGCATGTTCTTCCCTTTTGGTTTTCCATCTCCAGGTCTTTGCACATGTCATTATAATGCTTTACTTTGTCTTCTCGAGGTGTGCTTTGAAATCTTCTGTTCAGTTCTTTTACTTCATCAATTCTTTCTTTTGCTTTAGCTGCTCGACATTCGAGAGGAAGTTTCAGAGTCTCTTCTGACATCCATCTTGGTCTTTTCTTTCTTTCCTGTCTTTTCAATGACCTCTTGCTTTCTTCATGGATGATGTCCTTGATGGCATTCCACAACTCGTCTGGTCTTTGGTCACTAGTATTCAGTGTGTTAAATCTATTCTTCAGATGGTCTCTAAAGTCAGGTGGGATATATTCAAGGTCATTCTTTGGCTCTTGTGGACTTGCTCTGATTTTCTTCAGTTTTAGCTTGAACTTTCATATGAGTAATTGATGGTCTCTTCCACAGTCGGCCCCTGGCCTTGTTCTGACTGATGATATTGAGCTTTTGCATCATCTCTTTCCACAGATGTAGTCAATTTGATTTCTGTGTGTTCCATCTGGCAAGGTCTATGTGTATAGTCGCCGTTTATGTTGGTGAAAGAAGGTATTTGCAATGAAGAAGTCATTGGTCTTGCAAAATTCTGTCATTCGACCTTTGGCATTCTTTCTGTCACCCAAGCCTTATTTTCCAACTACTGATCCTTCTTCTTTGTTTCCAACTTTCGCATTCCAATCGATAGTAATTATCAATGCATCCTTATTGCATATTCGATCAATTTCAGACTGCAGCAGCTGATAAAAATCTTCTATTTCTTTATCTTTGGCCCTAGTGGTTGGTGCGTAAATTTGAGTAATAGTCATATTAAGTGGTCTTCCTTGTAGGCATATGGATATTATCCTATCACTAACAGCGTTGTACTTCAGGATAGATGGTGAAACATTCTTTTTGACGATGAATGCAACACCATTCTTCTTCAAGTTGTCATTCCTAGCATAGGAATCACTATATGATTCTCCGATTCAAAATGGCCAATACCAGTCCATTTCAGTTCACTAATGCCTAGGATATCAATGTTTATGCATTCCATTTCATTTTTGATGATTTCCAATTTCTCTAGATTCATACTTTGATTATTAATGGATGTTTGCAGGTGTTTCTTCTGATTTTGAGTTACGCCACATCAGCAAACGAAGGTCCTGAAAGCTTTACTCCATCCACGTCATTAAGGTCGACTCTACTTTGAGGAGGTAGCTCTTCCCCAGTCATCTTTTGAGTGCCTTCCAACCTGGGGGGGCTCATCTTCCAGCACTATATCAGACAGTGTTCCGCTGCTATTCGTAAGGTTTTCACTGGCTAATGCTTTTCAGAAGTAGACTCCTGGGTCCTTCTTCCTAGTGTGTCTTATTCTGGAAGCTCAGCTGAAACCTGTCCTCCATGGGTGACCCTGCTGGTATCTGAATACCGGTGGCATAGCTTCCAGATCACAGCAACACACAAGCCCCCACAGTACTGGTCTCAATTATTGAAGACCTTAAAGGCAGTCTCAACAAGTTGTGAAGTATTCATTCCCAAACCTCTTTCTAACCTGTGAGGTTTTTGCCTGATGTTAGGGGCGCTGTGGCTGATGAAAGTCATATTTATTAACCTAGCGCTTTCTGGATCCTCAGGATTTATATCAGTAAACTGTCACTAGGACACCTGTTCTAGGAAACTGGAGGGATTTTCTTTGGGGTCTTACTGCACCTGTTCTAGGAAACTGGAGGGATCTTCTTTGGGGTCTTACTGCACATCCTGAACTTTTCTAAGGCTCTTTTGTTTTGGGGCCCCTTGTTGCAAATCTACTGTTAGACAGTTTTGGTAATATTCTAGCTGCCCTACCTCTAGCTGATCATTTGGGTCCCAGTTTGGATCAATGGCAAGTATAGCTTTGGCAGCTGGGAGCCCAATATCATTCTGAGGGTTGAGATTGTGTAGCCTGTCAGCCTGCTGGTGTGCCTTTTCTAAGACCATATTCTGTTCTTCTGGAGTTAAAAGAATATTTACAAGTGACTGACAATTAGCCCAATTAGGGTGATGTGTAGCAAAAATGCACACAAACAGAGCTTCAGTGCATTTTGGTTCATCTGTGTATGCTGGGAGATTGTTCTTCCAGTTGCACAGAGGTGGAGAACAGTATGTGAACCCAGACAGACCCTCTAGGCTGGCCATTGTGATCCAGTCTGGCAGGCATTTATCTCAGTGGAAATTGCCCTGAGGAGACTTGGGTGGATCCCTGGCCAAATTGCACCCCACTGTGTGCTAGGGAGACTCTTCCCTGGGCAGAACCAGGAGTTTCTGACTCATGAAGGGCTGGTGAGCAATTCGCCAGAAGGGTAGCAGAGGGTTCTGCCAAAGGGGTAGCGGCTGCTGCTGGTGAGGCAGCGGGGGCCCCCAGCATTGTGGCCCGTGGGGCTGTAGGGGCTGGGGCTGGGCCAGGAACCAGTCCTACACCTCCAGGTGGATAAGGAGGCGGGGGCACAGGCACAGGCAAAGGGATGAAGAGGTGTGGATCACTCTCCAAGTCTGGAGGGACCAGGGTTTCCTATCTCTGCCTCCCTCTTCCCCTGCAGTCTGCACTATCACCTTATGCTGTTTTTGTAGGTTTTTTGTTTTTTTTTTTTCCAGAGAGACATAAAGGTCTATGCATAGGGGATTTCATCCCACTTTTCCTCTCTTTTGCAAAACAGATGTAACGGTAAGATGGTATTATAGCCCAGCAACCTGTTCTCAGGCCATTTTTTGTGGAACCCCAACTGGTATTGTGGCCAGGCAGTGTTACAGAAGAAAATTAGTTTCTTCTCCTCCATAGACTCAAAACTAAAACAGGACCAGTTTTTAAGTATACAGCCTAAAGGGGAACACTCTGGAATACTAAGTTTGTTTCCCGTATCTCATTCACACACACACTCACTTGCACCAGAACCGGAACCAGGACCGTCATCAACCAGAAACTAGGGTGCCTATTCTCTGCTGTCAGCTAGGGGAGTGGGGCAGGACAAGCAATAAGGATGGCTTCATAGGGCCTCAATCCCCCTTTAGTGGGGATGTCATAGTCCCATCTTCAATCCTCCAGGTACCCTCCTACTTCAAATTCCCAAGCCCTTTTACTTAAGAAGAGAAATATCAAGGGCACTTACCTAGCAGACGTCCAAACCTGAGCTAGTTTCTAGTTCTCAAAGTAGAAGTGCCTCGGGCAGGTCGCCACCTTGGTTGCGGTTAGGAGATTCACCTGATCCTCCTGAACAAGAGGCTTGGTGCACACTGAGGGTCAGTGGAGGTCCCACTCGCAGTCAAGGGGGTTCCAGGCTCCAGACAGAGGGTCTCTGCAACCCTCTGACATCCCATCTGGGTCACCAAAATTGTTATCAAACAAGGTGGGTCCTTGTCCGACACTCTCAGACCTGCCAATGATCTGGACGCCAGCCTTTGAGGAAAAGAAAGTAACTTTATTTGCAATGCGCAGAGCAAGGAGCCAGGAGGAAGTTCCTCAGATCCGACTCCCCGAGTGGCAGGGAGGCAGAGCTTTTATGTGATTTAGGTAGCAAAATGGTGGCCCTGCAGGAGCACCAGGGGAGAGGGATTTTCCCTGCGCAGGTGCGCTGGGAGGGGAAAGTCCTAGAAAAATTACATAGGGAGGTTCATGTGGTCAGGTTACACTGTCAGGTTTTCAAATGTGCTAGGCTATTTTATACAGTTTTGTGGTCCTTGTAGAAAATTTTCATCTTGCTCTTTATTTCTTTAATTGTATCATACATACTTGTTTTAATGTCTTTATCTGGAAAGTTAAATATCCTTGTAGGTCTGTTTTTTCTTGTCTCCTTCTGCCCTCTTCTCCTCCTTTTTTGCTCGTTCAAACCCATATGGCCGTATTTTTTTGTGTCATGATTATTTTTGACTGTGAAATGTTCATTGTCCTTGAAAGATTATTTGTGGAAGTTCTGTGAGGCCTAAATTAAGACGTATTCCTCCAGAAAGGTTTACATTTGCTTCTGCCGGCACCTTCTGGCAGTAGTTTTCTGGGACCACCTTAAGATAAGACTTGGAGTTTTAGGTCTGTCACCCATGGGATATGGATTTGAACGTGCCTGGGTCAAATTTCTGACTTCTCAAAGAAGGATTTTCTCCAGTCTTTGCTGTGCTCAGCGTCGAGGGAACTTTTCTTTCAGTCCCCTGGAAGTGTGCGGGCAGGGGTATAACCTTTGCTTCACCCTTACGTTTTTTGGATATTATAGGAAGAAGGCATCCTATCTGGACTCTACACTTGGGTAGACCCTGGTCCTTCACTTTTGTGCCCTTGCCCTGAAAGGCCATGCAAATGACACGCAAGTAAGCCAGAACAGGGAAATGCTCGTCCTTCCTGCTCTTCAAGCACTCAATTTCTAGTATTAAATTTCTTTCTTCTAAAAAAAAAAGAGTAGTTTCTATTGTTTGCAGCTGACCTGATAATGTTCATTTCTGTAAGTGGGTGTAGGCAGTAGACCCTCAAGAGTTGACATTATCTAACTTTGAGGTTTGAAGGTAATGAGGACCTGGTTATCATTGGAGGTGAAGATACCAGTAGTCTAAGACACCTTGAGTTGAATAGTTCTTGAAGTATCACCTGTGATGACCTGAAATGAAGTACCAATTAAAGATATGGCTTTGAAAGACCACATGGCAACTCCATAGCATACAGCATTATGGGAACAAGGAATACAAGGATTTTGACTTGGAATGGTGACATTTGGGAGGGTTTGGATAAACTCCAAATAACCTGAATGCCCAAGCCCCACTGAGCCTCCCACACCTCTCTGGTCTAGAGAGGTTGGTCTTGCTTAGCTTGAACACTGCTGTAACCTCACCTGAGGTAGTTATGGGCAAGAAGATGGCATTTCACCCACTACCTTCTCCCTGATTCTAGGCCATCACTGTATCAGGTCCCAGCATGCTCCAGGGACCAATTACATTACTGCATGACTTGTCCCTTCAGTCACATTTTTGGTTTCATAGAGAGTTCCCTGTAACCAGGTGACTGAGGAATAAAAAATAGAGGCTGGTATACAGATATATGTATGATATGCTGGCATGTGCTGGGAGTCCTCTGAGAGCAGTTCAGCTGACTCAAATTGGCCCTAGTGGGCAGTGCAGAAAGGAAATCCACCCAGTGGCCAGACTTTAAGCAGTGCATTTGGTTACTCACTTAGCCTGGAAAGACAGTCAGCTAAGTTATCCATCTGCACTGATGGTTGGCCAATGATCAGGAACTTAGAAGGAACAGGTTTGGAGGATTAAGGTTGAAGAGGTCTGGGAAGATGTGTGTACATGGAATGGGCCCAGATGTGAAAATATTTGTGTTCCATGTACATGCCCACCAAATGCCCCTGCTGCACAAGAGGCCCTCGAGAATGAGGTGGACACAATGACCCATTCTGTAGGTGGATGTCAGCCAGCTGCTTGCTCCAGTCATCCTGGCCCTTGTGGGAAAGGCTATGTAAGAAGTGGCTCTTGTGGCATGGATGGGAATTATACCTGGACCTAACATCTAGATTTCCCCAACCAAGGCTGGTCTGGCTACTGCCACTACTGAGGGCTCACTTTACTAGCATTTGAGACCACATGGCACCCCTGATATGGCACCATGCCTTGGGGGAACCAGCCAGCCACCTGGTGGCAAATGGATTATATTGGGCCCCTTCCATCATGAGGAAATCCTGGCGGCATAGTGGTTAAGAGCTACGGCTGCTAACCAAAAGATTGGCAGTTCAAATCTACCAGGCACTCTTTGGAAACCCTATGGGGCAGTTCTACTCTGTCCTATAGGGTCGCTATGAGTTGGAATCGACTCCACAGCAATGGGTTTGCCATCACAAAGGGGGCAGTGATTTGTCCTCATTGGAGTAGACGCTTATTCTGGGTATGGTTTTACCTTCCCTGCCCTCCAAGCTTCCACCAGTAATGCCCTCTGGATACCCACTGAATGCCTTATTCACTTTCACACCATCCTGTATACAAATGCTGTGACCAAGGAGCCAAATAAGTGAGGCATGGCTGACACCCATGAGATTTACTAGTTTTACCATGTGTCTTAGGCTGGGTTTTCTAGAGAAGCAAAACCAGTAAAGTGTGTAAATATATAGAGAGATTTATATAAAGGAAAAGGCTCATGTGATTGTAGAAGCTGGAACATCCCAAGCCTCTGGATCAGGCTGGAGGCTTCTCCTGATTCACGCAGCCGCAGGGGCTGGCGAGCCCAAGATTGGCAAGTCAGACAGTAGGGCTCTGGCTCATAGGCTGCAAAGACCAATGATCCAGAGGTCAGCAGGCAAGATGGCAGGTAGGCTGCTAAGTGAAGCCCCAAGAACTGGAAGTCAGATGATCCAGGAGCCAGCAGCAGGATCCAGTGTGAGCAAAAGCCCATGAGCCTTGCCAGAAAGTCCACTTGTATTGGATGTGGGCCACACCCCCAAGGAAACTCCCGTTCAACTGATTGGCTGCTTACAGCAGATCGCATCATGGAACTGATTACATTATATCAAATCTCATCATGGAGGTGATCACATCATCATACGACTGCCAAACTGCATCGTAACTGCCAAACCGCTGAGAACGATCATACCATGTATCTGGGCAGGGGTGGTTCAGCGGTAGAATTCTTACCTTAATGCAAGAGACCTGGGTTGGATTCCTGGCCAAGGTACTTCCTACACAGCTACCACTTGTCTGATGGTGGGGGCTTGTATATTTTTCTGATACTGAACAGGTTTCAGAGGAGCTTCCAGACTAAGATGGACTAGGAAGAAAGGCCTGGTCATCTACTTCTGAAAACCAGCCAGTGAAGACGTATGGATCACAATAGTAAACCACTCCTGATCGTGGGGAAGGCACAGGACCAGGCAGCGTTTCGTTTCATTGTGCATGGAGTCGCCATGAGTCGCGGCTTACTCGACAGTAACTACCGACAACAGCAACAGCCATGTATGTATCGTCCAGAGCGATGCCGAATACTGAAACGGCCTATGTCCGAACTCAGGTTGGCAGTTGGGACCATAGCATCTTGGGAGGTGGAGATTATCAGATGCGTTCTTGAATCAAAACCAATAAACGGTACTGGTTTTCCTGTGGCCAGAACACACAGGTCCGAGAACCAAGGGATAAATTGGGAAAGGGGTCTCTTGCTATCACAACTCATGACTCACTTGCAGAGTTCGTGCCTTCCAGGCCCACAGTGTTGGGTTCTGCTGACTCCTAAGTCTTGGTGTTCCAGGAAGGAGTGCTTCCCACTAGGGAACATTTTGCGCAGTGTGTATGTGTCATGGATTGAATTGTGTCCTCCAAAACTGTGTCAACATGGCTGGACCATGACTCCCAGTATTGTATGATTGTCCTCCATTTTGTGATCTGATGTAACTGTCCTAAATTGTGTAAATTCAAGTCTCTGCCGGTGGTTAATGAGGAAGGATTAGGTTATGTTCAAGAGGGTTAGGGTGGGATTCCACACCCTACTCAGATCAGAGCCCCGATCAGATGTAAGGAGAGTTTCCCTGAGGTGTGGCCTGCATCACCTTTTATCTTACAAGAGATAAAAGAAGAGAGAAGCACACACAGAGAGAAAGACTTCATACCACCAAGAAAGAAGCTCCAGGAGTGCAGTGCGTCTTGGGTTCCCGGGCTGAGAAGCTCCTAGACTAGGGGAAGATTGTTGACAAGGACCTTCCTCCAGAGCTGACAGAGAGAGAAAGTTCTCCCCTGGAGCTGGTGCCCTGAATTCAGACTTCTAGCCTCCTAGACTGTGAGAAAATAAACTTCTGTTTGTTAAAGCCATCCACTTGTGGTATTTCTGTTACAGCAGCCCTGGAGAACTAAGACAATATGTTTTCATAAAACAGTGCTTAGCCATCCTGTGGGCAACATGTTCTAGTGTTTTCTATTTTATTCTGTTTTTTTAAAAAAATGTTGGTTTGGAACTTGATTTCTGCCCCCTCGAATGGGCCCCTTGGAAACCCTGGTGGCATAGTGGTTAAGAGCTAGGCTGCTAACCAAAATGTCGGCGGTTTGAATCCACCAGGTGCTCTTTGGAAACTCTATGGGGCAGTTCTACTCTGTCCTATAGGGTTGATATGAGTCAGAATCAACTAGAGGGCAAACGGGTTTGGTTTTGGTAATGGGCCCCAGACCATAGTTTGGATACAGGTTCTTGTTCAAAATAAACTTGCATCTATGTGTATTTCCAGTTCTTAGTAAAAAAGTGATATTATTAATATAATGCTTTCTCTGCCAGGCACAATTCTAACTGGTTTACGTTTATTATCATTTCAGCCCTGCAACAACCCTAAGCACTGGGTGATTACCATTCCTCCTATTTTACCATGAAGACTGAGCATCGGGCATTTAAGATGATGTGGCGGTTTGGGGGAGACTTTAACCCCACAGTCTCCAGGGACCAGCTTTAACGACTGCCCAGTGCAGTCGTTAAAGGTCTGTCCGACTGAACTGTGGGTCTGTGTTGGGGAGTAACCATAAGGCTTGTTCAACGCAGGGCTCCAAAAAGCATTTTTCTCAGCAGGACGGCGGAAGGCAGCATTTGGAGATGGGAAGCCAAGGGTTAACCGCCTAGATACACAAGTGCAACTCTTCTTGCTGCTTCATGGCTGCTAGCATGCGACAGGAAACGTAGGTGAGGAATTCTTCAAATTAGTAAGTCGCCGGTCAGCCCGCGGCCCTGGCGACAGCCACCGCCGCATTTAGCCGGGTCTGGCCTTCAGCTAGCCCCCCACCCACCGCTGCCGCCGGTAACAGCAGGGTTATTTTCAGGGTTATCTTTTTTAACTGACTGCAAACCCGCTCCCTAGAAGAATAAAACCAGCAAGAAAAGGGAAATAAGCGGCTGGGTCGGGGATGTCGCCGGCCGCGCGGCCCCAACAGGGAGTGCAGGGGAGGGCCCGGCTTTCGGGGAGCGCCCCGCCGGCGGTGACGCGCCCCCCGCCCGCCGCAGCGCCACTGCAATGGCTGCGCGGGGCCGCGGGCCGCCGCCTCGGAGCTCGCGGGCCCGGAGCCGCCGGAGTACGGTGAGCCCGCGCGCCTCCCCGCGTCGCGGTGCCACCCTGCGCGTCGCTCGGCAACCGGCGAGGAACGGATATGCAGGTGCGCGGCGGGCTCGGGCGGGTCCCCGGGGTTCGGGACGCCCTGCCCGTGGGCGGCGGCGGGGTCTCTGCGCTCCCGCCCCGCCCGAGCCGTCCGGGTCTGCGGCCGCCCCCATCCGCACAGGCGCCGCGCCGGGGCGGCGGCGGGGGGTATTGGGGTGACTGGGGGATGGGGGACTACGGGATGGGGTGGCAGGTGACGGGGCTGCCAGTGGCATCCCGGGGGTCCTGCGGCCCGGGTGCCCTGCCTAGGGCGGGGCCCCTTTCCTCCTCTCCGAGCCCCCTCGTCGCCGGGTCACAGGCCGGTTATTTCAGCTACGCTCATTGCTCGGTCATTTCGCCTCTGCCGGGGCTGGGCGCAGGCCGCAGGGCTCTAGCGGCGACACGGGCACCGGCTGCGGGGTGGGGCCGCCAGGTGCGCGCCGCCGCCGCCGGGCTCCGCGCGTGAGTGAGGCTGGGCGCGCAGGTGCTCGGCGACAGCGCAGGCAGGGACTCCCGCGTTCCCGCAGCTCCGAGTATGCCGGCGTCGGGAAGGCGCGGCCTGCCTCGGCTGGCTATTTTTTTGAGGGGGGTTCCGTTTTAATGTCACGGGGTCCCGTTGCCGGGGCTGCGTGGGCGAAGCTGGCGAGAATATCGGAAGCACCGAATAAGGAAGGGTGTGATGAGGGGCCAGGAGACTTGAGGGGCAGGTTGATGAGCACATCACTGGTGCCGGCGGTGACAGCGCTCCTGGAGAAAGACTTACGTAAGCCCTTTGACCCTCCGCCCCTGGAAGCTGCGGGACCCGCATCAAATCCTCCTGCAGCGCATCTTCGTCTGGATTCAGTGTCGCCTTCGGGCATCGGCGGGATGAAGGCTTTCCTCAGTGCCTGCTGTCCGTCGCTGTGAGAAGCGGAGGGTGACCCTGCAGACGGGCAGAACAGCAGGAAGTAGGGAATGCCATTTCTGCCCTTCCTGGCTCCCACTTTCCAGAGAAGGTGCTGGAACGACCTGCGGGGGGGGGGGCAGGCGGGGTGTGAGAGGATGGGAGGAGAAGGTAACGGGGTAGGGGGGGCTCAGGATTGAAGTGGGGGAACAAGTCCTCCTTCTTCGGTGTCACCTAGCCTGTTTCAGATGGCTTTCTGAAAGCTGACCGGCCCCTAAGTTGGCCTTGGCTTTGGCAACTACCTGCAGAATTCCCCCCCACCCCCACCCCATGTCCCTGGCAAGTAGAGGTCTGCTTATGTCCTTGGAAACTCAAGTTCAGAGCAGTAACGTTTAGCTTTCAGACGTGCCTCCAGCATGTAAGGCGGGTTGACCATGCTTTCAGGAGGGAGAACCGTGCTCAGGCCCAGCCCTTCACAGTGCCTCCTTCCCGGGGGGCTGCCGCCTAGGCCGGCAGTAACAGCAGCTCCAGGCGGCCGGGGTTGGTGGGGGCCCTTCCTACTGATAAGAAGAAAATGAATAGCACAGCTTCTCAGGCCTTACCTCGAGCCCCAGGCCTTTCCCAAATGAGAACGTTTTGGAAAAAAGTAACTTTTAAAAATGGGTTTCAGTTGGGGGTTCATTAAAGATGTAATTTCAACATGAAATAGGATTTTGGACAGAAACATTACGTATAAGCTTACTGTTAAAGGACTTTATTCGTATTGAAAATATTTATGCATCCTTGATCCCAGCAGTTGTCCTCAGTACTGATGACACCTACTGAAAACCAGATGCTGGCAGGGAAGAGTAAGCCAACTAATGGGGGTTCAGTTGGGACAACCAGACAGCAGGGCAGGCTTGCCCTGCAGGGGCTGTGGTTTCACGTTTGAACTCCCAGGGGAGCCAGTGTGGCTCTAACTTGCCAGTGCTCCTTGGAGGCATCACAGCCAACAAGTTTTAGGAGCTAAGGTTTTTAGCACCACAAGTTTGCCTTCAGGGTAGTTGTGAGATCTCAGTTTATGAGAAACAGCATAACAAGGGGGGCGGAGGGGTGGAGATAAGAAAGGGAAAATACTGAAGACAAAAACTGTCAGCCATCGTAGCTCTTGTTGTATGCCAGGCACAACTCTGCTTACTTCACCTGCTTTGGCTCCACGTGTTTTCCAAGAACCTGGGGAACTGTGTGGTTGGGGAGCGTGGGTGTGTTTCAGGGAATGAAGAGATGTGTTGGGATTGAGGTGGTGACTTGGGGCCCTGGGCAGGGCTGAGTGATGCCAGTGGAGAAGCCACCAGGAGGGAAGAAGGCTTGTAAAAGAAGGGCCTGCCCAGCCATCCTCAGCTGGCCAGATGCCAGCTCAAGGGCAGAGGCAGGAGCGGGGGCTGCGCCACCACACACAGAGGACTGAGTCCTGGGAATTGCTTTTCCAGTTCAGAACAGACGGTTGAGGTCCTGGGGCTGGGTAGGCCCTCCACCCCACTGGGCCCACAGCCGGGTCAGGTGTCTCCTTTCGCATATTGAGACTCTGTGCTCTGTGTTTCTATCCAGTATTGTCCATCAAGGCCTCACTACACGACTCCACCTCTACACGCCCTGTGGACAGTAGTAATCGTGTTTTATGCACAAGAAGAGATGGACAGAAACAGAAGCTGCCATTAAGCTGGGCTGCACGGGGGCTAGCAGAGGGGATGGTTGAGCTGCCGAAATGACCTAACTGTCTATCACTGCAGCGTTCCTGCGCCGGAGACTGGCCGCAGAGGAAGCAGAGTCCCTGCCTTGGTGTACAAGTCCATTTCCCATGGGTGCCTGTGTTCCCGAGCCCGGAGCTTGTCCTGCTGGGACTCCTTCTACTCAGGGCCCTGGTTTACTGATCTTTCCCTCCTCACCCTCTTTGTGGCAAGGCCAGGGTGTGTCCCTTAGTGTCCTCACCAACCCAGACTGGCCTTAGGAATATAAACAGGGTGTCAAATCTGAGGTCACAGTAACCAAAACCAACTGCTGTCGCGTTGACCCCAACTCATGGCCGCCGCATGTGTGTTGGAGTAGAGCTGTGCTCCACAGGGTTTTCAGTGGCTGATTTTTCAGAAGTAGATCTCCAGGCTTTTCTTCTGAGGCACCTCCAACCTCCAAGTTAGCAGTGAGTCTGTTAACCATTGGCACCTTCCAGGGTTCACCTTGAGGTTCACCGGAATGAGGCCTGATTTCTATTTAACAGCCAAACCCCAGCTACGTAATAAGGCAGATCATTTAGTGCTGAGTCTGTTTTCTTCCATCTGGGTTTATAGTTCTTCTGCAGCTGTAATTCACAATGGACCGTTAAGATACTAGAAATAATTAATAAAACCAGGTACTTGAAGTGCCCCTGTGGGTCAACCTTGCTTGGCTGGTCCTATGACCTGCTCTTCCTCATTGGGAAGCTGTATAATAATTTATTTCTTAACGTGGCTATGTTTTCTTCCTCTGCTGATGAAAGCGTCCTAGGCCCTGTCCATCTTTTATATCATAAATGGAGCTGGCTCATCCTTTCTCATCCAAGCTGCCCCAGGTTTGAGATGACCAGCGGAGGAAGCAGGATTGCGTTTTGCTACCCCCAAGGCTCTCTTGTAGACTCGGTTCCCACAGGACATGTGCTCCTTACAGTCCCTGGGGCGCTGTAGTCTGAACCAGCTGGGGCAAGTGCAGGGGGAACTGTTTTCAGCTGGAGCTACAAGTTACCAGGAGGCTCGGGGTGAGGGTCCCCTCCATGCTCCACTTCTGTAACAGGCTGAGATTCTCCGGGGAAGGAGAATCCCACGGAGCCCAACCCCCGGAGTCCAGCCCACCGAGCCCAGCCCCCGCAGACCAGCCAGAGCTCTGTGGAATCTCCCTGCAGGAGCATGCAGGACTGCTCCCCCCACCCTGGGACCCGGAGCCGCAGTTCTTATCATCGCATCCTCTCCGTGGCGGACAGTGAAGTTCTGGGAGTCAGCCAGGAAGTAAAATCTCACCCATGGTCCTCTGACAGCGGCGCAGCGTTTGACCTCAGGGTCATGCTAAATGGATCCCAGGAGGTCTCTGAGTTTCCAGGGCAGTTCAGACGATGCTTTCACAGATTTTCTTCTCATGTCCCAGGTGGCCTCCTGGGACCCAGAGGAAGATGCTCGCAGGGGGGAAGCTGCAGCCACCGCCCTCCTTTCCTGGTCACATCCAATGGCCTGCCATGGCCTGTCATGTTACCCACTTAGCAAACACTCCTGGGCACTGCTGGCCTTCAGGGGGTGGTGGCGGACAAACCAGACATGGCCACTGCCCTCCCAGCAGTGAAACCACCGTGCAGACACTGGTCATGTTTAAGCTATGACAGACGCCACTAAGAAGTTTTCAGAACTCTGTGAGAGCCCATGACGGGGACTTTAACCCAGTCAGGGAGGTCAGAGCAGGCTCCCAAGGAAGTGGCCAGCAGCCAGGTGAAGAGGGAGGGGGCAACCCCAGACTGCCCTGTCCTGTGCCAGCCCCAGGATTGGTTTTGGATTGGACTGTTGTGATCCATAGGGTTTTCATTGGCTGATATTCAGAAGTAGATTGCCAGGCCTTTCTTCCTAGTCCATCTCAGTCTGGAAGCTCCACTGAGACCTATTCAGCATCCTAGCAACACTTAAGCTTCCACTGACAATGGATAGTGGCTGCACGTGAGGTGCATCAGCCGGGAATTGAACCTGGGTCTCCTGCATGGAAGGCAAGAATTCTACCCCTGAGCCACCAATGTTACAGTGTCAGGTTCTCATAAATAATGCAGCTATGAACATTCTTCTGCTAAAAGTTGATATTTTTAGTGAATTTTAGACTAACAAAAAAGTTGCAAGAATAATACAGAGTTTCCATATCCCCCTTACCCAGGTTCCCTAATGTTAACATCTTATGTCACAGTGTTAATAGTATCAAAACCAAGACACAAACATTGGCCCAGGACTATGAACCAAGCAGACCTCATTCAGATGTCCCCAGTTTTCCCACTGATGTCCTCTCTGCTGCAGGACCCCATGGGGAGCCCATGCCGCATCTAGTTGTCGTCTCTCCTTGGCCTCCTCCAGGCTGGGTCAGCCCCTTGGTCTTTCCCTGTCTCTCATGACCTTGACACTTTTGAACGGTAATGATTAGTCATTTGCAAAATGTCCCTCAGTTTGAATTATCTGATGTGTTCTCATGATTAGAACGAGGTTATACATTTTGGCAAGAATGCCACAGAGGTGAGGTTGTGTATTGCTTCACGGAGCTGCTGATGTTCTTGTTGTCTTAATGGTGGCATTACCCAGATCCCAAGCTTCCTGGTTCCACGGCGCCCATTTCTGTCCATACAGCCAAGTCCAGGCACTTTAGTGGGTTTGTTCATTTGTTTGTTTTGGTGATGGGGAGGGAGTTGTGAGTACTCCAGTTTTGTCCTTATCTTTTATCTTGCAGGACCCTGAATGTCTCCCTTTTTCTCCTTTTCTCTTGCTGTACTTGATTGCCAAAGGGAGCTTCTCCCTTCCTTTTCTGCCATTTGTCGCCCCTCGAAGTTGTGCGTTTGAAAGGCTCTCCCTTTAAACCTCATCTGTCCTTCTGCACCACTCTCACCTCTTGAGGTTGAGCACGTTCCTTGTGTTGCCCACCAGCCCTTTACGTGGCCTTTGTCTCTCTAAATTGCTCCCCCTACCCTTCAAATGGGTCTGGCCCTTTAAGCTCTTTGAACTTACTTTCTGGCTCTCACTGTGTTGACCTGTTCCATACTTTTTTTTTTTTTTTTTTTTAGCACTTTTATGTTGAGAGTGGCTCTGATCTTTCTGCCGGTCGTCCTGCTGCGCCTTCCTTAGCCTCATTCCTCTGTTCTTCTTGGTCTGCACAAAGCCTGTGGCCAAGCAGGGTGGACTGGGAGTGTGAAGGATGGTGGGGCTGGGATTTGAGGAGTTTTCTCTTTTTCCTCATAATAACTTTGATGATTCGGGATTCTCTGTCTTCACGTGAAGCTAAGCTATCGTATATGGGTTGGGAAGCAGATTTTGGGGGGTTGATTGCTACATGAAATCCAGTTGCCGTGGAGTCTACTCTGAATAATGGCAACCTGTGAGTGTCCGAGCAGAACTGTGCTCCACGGGGTTTCCAGGGCCTGATTCTTAGCAAGCAGACCGCCAGTAGGTCGGAAGTAGACAGGGCCTCCTGGGACCGGAAGTCACCCAGGGCCTCCTGGGACCGGAAGTCACCCAGGGCCTCCTGGGACCGGAAGTCACCCAGGGCCTCCTGGTTACTGCACAGCCTACGTCATCTTCCTTAGTGAACATTCCTGTACACCTTTTTGTGACATAGACAGTATTTTCATTTCTTGTGGTAAATTCCTAGTATCAGACATAGAGTAGGTGTATATTTTGTTTTATAAGAAACTGCCAGAATGCTCCCCAAAGCTTTTGCTCCATTTTTTAGGAAAGTTCCAGTTGCCCCACATCCTTGCCACCATTTGGTGTGTTCAGTCTTTTTAATTTTAGCCATTCTCGTAAATGGCAGTTGTATCACCTTATGGTTTTAATTTCCATTTCCCTAATTGCTAATGATGTCAAGCACTTTTTAGTATTTGTTGGCCATTCATCTATCTTCTTTGGTGAAGTATCTGTTCAAACCTTGGTTTTTGGGTTTTTTTGTTTGTCTGTTTTTGGGTTGTTTGCCTTTCCTTATTGCATTGTTAATGTTCTTTATATATCCTGGATATCAGTCCTTTGTCAAATATATGTTTTGTGACTATTTTATCCCCGTCTGTGGCTTGCTCTTCATTTTCTCAAGTGTACATTTCTTTTTTAAATAACGTGGTAATATAAAACAAAACATTTGCCACTTCAACATTTTTTCCATGTACAATTCAGCAACATTAATTATGTTTATCATGTTGTTTTTTTTAATGTTTTATTGTGATTTTGGTGAAAGTTTACACAGTAAATTAGGTTCTCATCTAATGATTTCTATACAGATTGTTCAGTGGCATTGGTTACATTTTTCACACTCTATCAGCATTATCAGTATTTTGGTCATTCTATGGGTTTGTTAGTTCCATTATTCTAGCTTCCCTGTCTCCCCTCCCCACCCCCCCCCTTGCCTTCTCATCTTTGGTCTGGGGTAAATGTATACCATTTGGTTTCATTTAGATGATTATTTTGAGGAGCACAGTACTCATGGGTGATATTTATTTTAAGGGCCAATCTGTCATTTGTCTAAAAGGTGACCCCTGGGAGTGGTTTGAGTTTCAAGCTTAAAGAGTATCTCAGGGCAACAGTCTTGTGGGTTCATCTAGTGTCTGTGGATCCAGTAAGTCTGGTCTTTTTAAGAAATTTGAGTTTTGTTCTACAATTTTCTCCCATTCTGTCCAGGACCATCTATTGAGTCCCTGTCTGGAATGGTTGTTAGTGGTAGCGAAGCACTATCTAGTTCTTCCATTCTCAAGGTAGGTGATGTCCTTGTTGGTGTAGACCATTGGTGCTATAAACTAGTTACTTCTTTGAGTCTTTGGTTTACTTCTTTTTCTTTTGCTCCGAACAAGTAGAGACCAGTAGTTGTACCTTAAATGACTGCTTACAATCTTTTAAGACTGTAGATGCTGCTTACCAGGCTAGGATATAGAACATTGTCTTCACGGACTATATTGTGCCAGTTGACTGAGTTGCCCCACGAGACTATGGTTCTAATCCTTCTCACCTCGTAGACCAATCCCGTGAGGTGTTTGGTTGTGTCTAGGAGGTATCCATAACTGTGTATTATGTTCATCCATCACCATTCTTCATTTCCAGAAACTTCCATCACCCTTAACAGAAGCTCAGTACCCCTAAGCAATGCTCCCTCTTTGCTTTTCCCTCCTCCCTCCTGCCCACAGTTGGTAACCACTAATAGACTTCTGTCTCTATACGTTTGCCTATTCTAGATATTTTATCCAAGTGGGATCATACAGTATTTGTCTTTTCAATAAGTGTACCTTTTGATGAGTAAAGATGAGTAGAGGTTTTTAATTTTGATAAAGTCTGATTAATCAGTTTTTATCTTTTATGGTTATCACTTCCTGCATTATGTCAAAGAAGTCCTTGCCTACCTCCAAGTCAAAACAATATTCTCCTGTTTTCTTCATTTGTCCTTTTGACAGGATCCCAATAGTCTTTGACAGTTTCCTTGTTTCCTGATTGACAAGATGTCCCAGAATCATCTTATACATGTCCTGTGTACACCTGGAATCAGCCCTTCCTCTAGAAGCTCTAGCTCCTTTTAGTGGGAAATGCTGTTTACAGCTCCACAAAGCTGAGGTCCAGGGGAGCTCATTGCTACTGCATTGGCCAAGACTTCCAAGATTTTCAGAGGCCAGAACATCGTGAGCGGATACTGATATTTCCAATTCAAATTTAAGGCTACAGGGAAGTTACTTGTTTGATTTTATGTTTCTGTGTCTTTTCCCTTAGGTGAAATTCTTGGTTCCTAATGACATTAATGGAGCCCTGATGGCACAGTGGTTAAGAGCTTGGCTGCTAACCAAAAGGTCAGCAGTTCGAATCCAGCAGCTGCTCCTCGGAAACCCTATGGAGCAGTTCTACTCTGTCCTATAGAGTTGCCACGGGTTGGAATTGACTTGACAGCAACGGTTTTTTGTTTTGTTTTGTTTTAATGATATTATTATGATTACTTCTTTGATTTATTCCACTATATACATAATAGTATGAGAATAATAATACCAATGTCTTACAACAGTCTGCTCAATGAAAAAGTTTGCATTTCTTTTTATCTTGAGGACATTATTCACTGGATTCATTTGCTTCTCTCCTCTTCCACTGTTTAGGGATTGTTGTTTTTCTTTCCCTTTGGTTTAGTGTTGTTTTAGTTGTTTTTCTTTCCCTTTGGTTTAGTGTTGTTTTAGTTGTTTTTCTTTCCCTTTGGTTTAGTATTGTTTTAGTTGTATGCTCAAACATATACAAAGTTACAAATTAAAGCACATTCAGGGAAGACTAACTTCTTCATCCTCCTTCTACTAACCCTGTTCTCCCTACCCTTGGGTATTATTTTTTAAAAAGTTTTTAATTTATCATTCCATTTAAAGATAACCTAAGCAAATGCCTATGGGTGTACATATCCCCTCCCCTTTCTTAGGTGAAAAGTACCCTACTCTGACCCTGTTCTGCTTCACACCATATCCTGGAGACCACTCCATACCACTGTGTAGAGACCTTCCCATTCCTTGTTTGTAGCTGCATAGCACTCCATCATGGGGCCACCTCTTAGCCAAGTCACCTAATTTACTATGGTGAAGAGTTGGTTTGTTTCCAGTCTTTTGCTATTAGGAATAGTTCCATGTGAATAGCCTTGGGCATACGTACTTTCATATATTTTCCAGCATATCTTAGAATATATTCTTAGAAGTGGGATTTCCAGGTCAAAAAGAAAATGGCTCTGTAATTTTCCTGAACATTGCCAAAATCCCCTCCACAGGAGTTTTACTGTGACTTAGACCAGCGGTGTATGGAGAATGTGCTTTTCACAACCTTACCAGCAGACAGTGTTGTCAGATTCTTGGGTGCCTACCAGAGACGGGAAAAATGGTAATTTCAGAGTAGTTTTAACTTGCATTTCTCTTAACGTGAGTAAGGCTAGGCATCTTTTCCTGTATTTAAAGGCTGTTTGCATGTCTTTTTTTTTTTGTAATTTTTTTTTTTATCGTGCTTCAAGTGAAAGTTTATAAAACAAGTCAGACTCTCATACAAAAATTTATAAACACCTTGCTATATACTCCTAATTGCTCTCCCCCTAATGAGACACCACACTCCTTCCCTCCACTCTTTCTCCTCATGTCCATTCGGCCAGCTTCTGACCCCTCTACCCTCTCATCTCCCCTTCAGACAGGAGTTGCCAACATAAGTCTCATGTGTCTACTTGGTCCAAGAAGCTCATTCTTCCCCAGTATCATTTTTCTATCCCATAGTCCAGTTCAATCCCTGTCTGAAGAGTTGGCTTTGGGAATGATTCCTGTCTTGGTCTAACAGAAGGTCTGGGGACCATGACCACTGGCGTCCTTCCAGTCTCAGTCAGACCATTAAGTCTGGTCTTTTATGAGAATTTGGGGTCTGCATCCCCCTGCTCTCCTGCTCCCTCAGGGGTTCTCTGTTGTGTTCCCAGTCAGGGCAGTCATCAGTTGTAGCCGGCACCATCTAATTCTTCTGGTCTCAGGATGATGTAGTCTCTGCTTTATGTGGTCCTTTCTGTCTCTTGGACTTATAATTACCTTGTGTCTTTGATGTTCTTCATTGTCCTTTGCTCCAGGTGGGTTGAGACCAATTGATGTATCTTAGATGGCTGCCTGCTAGCCTTTAAGACCCCAGACGCTACTCTCCAAAGTGGAATGCAGAATGTTTTCTTAATAGATTTTATTATGCCAATTGACTTAGATGTTCTCTGAAACCATGGTCCCCAAACCCCCACCCCTGCTATGCTGGCCTTCAAAGTGTTCAGTTTATTCAGGAAACTTCTTTGCTTTTGGTTTAGTCCAGTTGTGCTGACCTCTTCTGTATTGTGTGTTGTCTTTCTCTTCGCCTGAAATAGTTCTTATTTGCTATCTAATTAGTAAAAACTCTCGCCCTCCTTCCCTCCCTCCCCCACCTCGTAACCATCAAAGAATATTCTCCTCTCTGTTTAAACTATTTCTCGAGCTCTTATAATAGCGATCTTACACAATATTTGTCTTTTTGCAGCTGACTAATTTCACTCAGCATAATGCCTTCCAGGTTCCTCCAGGTTATGAAATGCTTCACAGATTCGTCACTGTTCTTTATTGATGCGTAGTATTCCATTGTGTGAATATACCATAATTTATTTATCCATTCATCCGTTGATGGGCACCTTGGTTGCTTCCATCTTTTTGCTATTGTAAACAGTGCTTGCATGTCATTTTATGTGACCAGTTTATTCATATCTCTTGCCCTTTTTTTCCCATTTTGCACTGGGGTTTTTCAGCCTTTTTCTTCTGGATATTTAGAAGTTACTTATATATTAATATTGGAAACCCTGGTGGCGTAGTGATTAAGGGCTGTGGCTGCTGACCAAGAGGTCAGCAGTTTGAATCTACCAGGCACTCCTTGGAAACCCTATGGGACCGTTCTACTCTGTCCTGTAGGGTCGCTGTGAGTTGGAATCCACTCAACAGCAACGGGTTTGGTTTTGGTTTATATATTAATATTAGCCCTTTACCTTTGATTTGAGTTGCATGTACCTTTTTTCCTGTTTTGTCATCTTTTAACTTTGGTTATGGTGGGATTTTCTTTGTTTTTCTCTCTTTTCATGCAAAATTGCATAAAAATTTATCCTTTGATCAAGGTTGACTTGGCGCACCACGCCTTTGCTTTAAGTGGGGATCCCTCCTTTTCAGGGTGAAGACTCGTTAGTGATTTCTGAGTTCTCTAGCTTCCAGAGCCATCAGAAGCCCCTTTGTCTCACCCTGGCTGGCTCCTGCAGTTTCTCAGACCACATGGGTATTGGTGATGGTGGTTTGGCCCCACCCTGGGTATTTTGTGGCAGATTTAAGATGGCAGCAGACTCTCTGCCCCTCCTCCCTGGAGAGGTGGCGTCTGATTCCTGTCTCTGGAGTCTGGGCTGCCTTGGTTGTAGGAGCTAGTTGTGATGTTGGGAGTCTCCCCAGGCTGCGTAGTAAGAAGCCTTGCAGCTTCTGCCCAGGCCTTCTGGGATGCTCCCTCCAGGAGCACAACCATCACACATGAGAAGCCACACTAGAGTCCACGAGTCGCTGCCTGTGGAAGTGGACTCTCCTGCCCCACAGCAGCTGCTGACACCACATGTCCCCTGTGCCCCCCACCCTACAAGAGGCCGTGGGCAGAGGTCCAAGCATGTGTACTTCGGCCCTTTTAGGACCATATTGCTCTGGTCCTTCACCAGTGCCTGCCTCTCGCAGTCGAGGCTGACCACCAGCATATGGCCTCTCAGCCTCTGCCGCCTTCAGCGGGAGCTGAGTCTTTCTGACCTAACCTGGCCCAGCCTTACCTGGCAAGGAGTTCTGAGATTCATCTTCGCCTCCTTGGGGAGGGGAAGATAATGTGGAGATGTGGGTTTCTGCCCGGGGGGAGCAGTGAGAGCAAAAGCTGGACGCCTGAAGTAAGACTGTAAACTCCAGGACTATAAGCTCCAGGTGATGTTTCTGTGTTTTAAGTTCATTTTTGGGACGGCCAAGGGTGAGCCTCAAAGATGACGTGGAATGAGGTGTTCATATCATATAGTCACCTCTAATCCCAATGCCTAGTGCCCCTGTAAACCATGGCATGGAGAAGCCAGCAAGCCTGGGGAGAGTTCTGATTGTGTAAAGGACATGTCTGGGAAAGGCCTGGATGCCCTTCTCTTTTTCCCAATAGTTTCTGTTTTCTAAGAATTGCAGCCTTCTCTGTGAACAAGGTCCAGAATAACTTCTGGGTTACAGTTTTTCTCCCACTTACCCACAGGGGCACAGACCAGCATCGGGGGCTAGGCTGGCAAATATGAGGCAGGTGAGTGGTCAGGCTGACTGGGCCAGATGGGGCATGGTGCAGGGAGGGTGTGCCTGAGTCTCAACCAGAGCCCCCACTCTCCAGACCAACAAATGACCTGAACAGAGTCCATAGCAGAGCTGATGCCAAAAGCATGGCCATAGGTCAGAGTTGGGGCAGGACTGGTTGGTAGTGTAGGTTATGGTGGGGTTACCACTAGGGTTCCAGACACATTGCTAGAGCAGACTAATGGGCGGGCAGTGAGCGGAAGTCAGGAACAGAATGAGAAGGGCAGCACCAGGGACAGCCCTCCAAAGGCCAGGCGGTCCCTGCTGGGATGGGGGCAGCCCCTCCAACGGGCAGCTCTGCCTTCCTCTACCCAGGTACTTGGAGGGGCCGGAGTCGGGGAGGCTCCTGCACTCCCACCTGTGCTAGAAGAAGGCAGGCTGGACCCTATGGTGTATCCGAAGGGCACTGGCTGCTTTTTGGGCTCTGCGAGGGGCAAATTTCTTAGGATGGTTGGGGTCTGTTTTGTCCTGGAACCCGATAGGCAGTTCGAAAAGTTCTTAGCTGTGGGGTGGGTGGCAAATTCTTCTTCCACTAGGAGCCGTCCCTCTCCCTGGGAGGAGGAGCAAACGCGTCATTAAAGAACTATGTAGACCCCTCTCAGGATCTTTAAAATTAAGCCTCAGAAAGGCAGAAGCAGGTGTTGTCAAGGGGATCGTCCAGACATCAAGGACACAGTGCCACCCACAGTCAAGTGCAGTGTAGACGCCCTGCTTTTGCAGTCACTTGTCTCGAGAACAGTCACCAGGAGGAACTGGCCTGAGAAGTGGTGAGGATAAACTAAAATTCAGCTTCTCCTTTTGCCAACATTTGGAAGGAAATTGAAGCAAAGAAGGCTCTGCCAAAAAGACTGCAGGCCTCGAAGAAATCAAATTAAGAGGAGTGGGAAGGGAGCTCCCCGCAAGAGAGCTTGACGGGGCAGCTGGTCAACCTGCCCGGAGCCAGGAGCCCTGCGAGTGCCAAACGCTCACCTTTAATTAATGTCTTCTCTCACTTCACTGCCTCTTCCTTTTTTTTTTTTTTTTTTTGACATCTTAAATTCTGTCTGAACTTGGTCAGCAGGAGAGTAATGAGCTGCCTTTGGTGTCCAGCACCAGCCCTCCCTGCTGTGCACTCATGCTGGGGTTCACCCTGCTCCCGCCTGCAGCCAGACAGCCTGCAGTGATGCGGGGCGTAATTAGTCTGGCTCCTCTGCCCTCGGGGTCTGGTTCAAGCATCCGGAGGCAGGGTTTCAGCGGCCTCCACCCCTCCACTCTCCATACCATGTGCACATCCTTCAAACCTGAGTTCTAAGTGCTGCAACTCCAGGGCACCTGGGGGTGGGGTGCCCCTGTCCGTCGGTCTGTCTTAGGGCTGTACTCAGCACACCGCAAAGCACAATTACATTGGCAGTTGTCACTAATTCTAATAACAGTAGCCCATGTGTTTTTCTGTTGTTGTTAGCTACCCCTGAGTCGGCCCCCAGCTCATGGTGACCCCGTGTGCAATGGAACGAAACGCTGTCTGGTCCAGCGACATCCTCATGACCCGTTGCAGTTTGGACCGATGTGACCCAGACCTTTCTTCCTAGTCTGTCTTAGTCTAGAAGCACCACTGAAGGCTGTTAAGCATCATAGCAACACACAAGCTTCCACTGACAGACGGGTAGTGGCTCCACATGGGGTGCACTGGCCAGGAATCGAACCTGGGTCTCCTGCATTCATGGCTGAACCACCACTGCTCCCGTTTTTTTCTACCTCGCCTTTCTCTCGCCTCATATGCAGCGATGTATTCCATTTCCGAAGGGATGAGAGGCCTCAGGCAGCAGGATTGTCAGATTCTTGGTGCAAGACACTCATGGACTGGGATGCCAGCAGCTGTGCCTTGTGGTTTTAACCCAGATGAAAGGCGTGTCATCTCCAGTTCTAGCCTGGGACAGCCATCCGCGTCACTCTACCTGTCATGAATGTAGCTTATTCTTTCTGTAGTTTGGGTCAAACGCCCCACTTAGCAGTGAACACAATGGTGCTGTGTTTCACTCTCAACTGGACACTATAAGATGGGAGAGGCCTCTGGTCACAGACAAGCAAGCAAGACCTGCTACCAGGCCACTTCCCGGACCAACGAGGGGCTCTGCCAGGACCTGCAAATCCGAGAGCTAGGCTGGCCATCCCAGGTTCTTCTCACCGTCACCTGACCGAGGGCTGGACTCGGGCGTCTGGTGGCTGTGAGTGTGTTAAACCCTCTGGTGATAATGCTCTTTGGACCCCTGTGAGACAGACAGACGAACGGGGCACAGGGCCACAGCCAGGGTCTCAGTGCCCAGTATGGTGCGGGAGGGTGGGGTAACTTCAGGCACAAGATGACTTTCATTGGTTGAAGTGTTTGTTTCATTTGTTTGTGAAAATACAGAACGAGGGCAGAGGAACTAATTTCTGATGTGAGTGGTTAGCCGGTTTGCAGGAGCCCAGAACGAGTCAGTGACTGTTGACTGTGTGAACCGACAGAGCAGGCTTAAGTGGGTGGCTGGCAGCAGGCGTGCGGGTGGGAGTGGCCTCCAGATGGAAGCAGGGGTGCTGGTGTCACAGAGAAGGGAGCACACAATGCACACTGGGGTGTGAAATTCAGAGGCGCGTAGTCCACCCAGCAAGGCTAACAGAGACTCTTCTTAAAATTCTCATGGATCCCTTACATCATGTTGGCTTTTATATGGACCCGTGCGTGTGTACAGGCTAATAAAGTCGGTTTCACAAAGCAGGGTAAGGGGCACGCCCAGGTTGTTGGGTGTCTTGATGGACCCCGACTGAGCTCCACTTTCTTCCCCTTAGTTGCTCTGGGGCACTGCTTGATGAGCCGCATTGCCCTAGCTCTTTCAGGAGAGCCAGCCTTGTTTGCCCCTCGCTTCCACAGGGGCCTTGAGACCGTCTTTCCACCGTGGCTCCTCTGGTCTCTTGTCCAGTGCCTCCAGGCGTTTTACTCCCAGTGGAATAGAGACATCAGAGGGCAGGCGCATGTTCTTCAAAGGCCCCGGTGTGTGACCGCTCACCACCCAACCTTCTGATGACAGTTCTCTTCGTCTGACACTGACAGGTGTTCACAGACAGATGAAAAGATCCTGGCTTCTGCCCTGTGGTGACTTTCTGCTGCAGCGTCCCTGGTAGAAACTCTCTGGCCTTTGTTAGTGCCCCTGCAGGCTGGGAGGAGAAGCCCTTCTCAGGTCAGCTTTCATTCAGGAGGTCCCTGGTACTGCCCCAGCGGCACAGCAGTGCCAGCTTTCAGGGGAACAACTGATGTGGGTCATCACAACGAAGCATCTTTGGCAATGCCTGCCAGGGGACCTTTGTCCTCCTGGTAGCAGGCGTGGCACAGATGCCTTTGATGTGATACTTGCCAGAAAGAACCTTTCTTGGAGGACGGGCATCTGACTTGTCAGAGTCAGAGGAGACGTCGGAGATGCCAGTGCTGATCTGTTTCCAAGTAAAGGGTTTAATGTGGCGGCTGAGCCACAGTGAGCACCGGTCCTCCTGTGGGACAGGTCGGCAGCCCCGATGCTGCTTCGGCTCTGCTCCTTGACTCCTGGTGCTGGGGGTGTCCCTGCAGGATGTATGGCCTCAGGGACGCCCCAAAGCTGTCTGGTCATCAGAGGGTGTCAGGCAGCCTCGGGATCAAGGTGGCAGCAGCAAGTCTCAGGGATGGCTGCGGAGGCCCCAGTCCGCAGGGACAGAAGCAGGTGGGCACATCGGAGCTTCAGCTCAGGGACAGAGGCAGGACTTTGGCCACAGGGAGCCAGGCTCCACGACGGCCAGTCTGGACTCACTGGTCATTTTGATTCATGGCTATTTGAATGTCCAGAGGAAGGGTGCGTTCACTTTACCGTAGCAATCCAGAGAGGAACTGGGAAGTTGTCATTTTTCAAAGCTTTTCTTGTCAGGGTAGAATCATTGTCTAGATAACCTGAACAACGTTCTTCGCAGACTCGCTAGGATGCTGGATTAAACGTAAGTAGCATTCTCTCCAGCTCAGCTTTACAGGAGGGAGACAGAGAGGAGGAGAGGGAGCAGAAATATATAAAAATTGTGCAATCCTAAAAAGGAAGAAAGCGTACAACTTTTCATGGAAAGACATAAAAGAAGACCTGAATGAATGGAGAACTGTACTGCGTTCAGGTATAAGGCAAAGGGATGTAGGTTCTCCCCTCGTTAATCTCTGAATTCAGTGGCATTTCAGTCAAAATTCAAATAGGGTTTTCATTGAACTTGATAAACCGACATGGAAGAATGAATAAATGGTCAAGAGAAACCAAATTTAAAGAATGACAAGGTGGAAGAGAACCGCCCCCCCTCCCCGCCCCAACTCGCAAATACGTGTAACTAAGACAGGGCAGTGGGAGTGAGGGCAGAGAGTGATGGAGAGACCAGCACGGCAGACAGACAGCATCACGTTCCCTAGAAACAGGGTCATGCCTGCAACCATGCTGGCCCCACAGACCACGGGAGGAGCCAGCTCTCAACAAGGAGGGTGTGGCATGAACATTGGTTCCCACGTGAAAGGACCCAGTGGTGAAGAGAAAACTGAATCCTTGAGAAGAGAACACGGGAGAATGCCTTTTATACCAGCAAAGCATTTCCTAAACAAGAAATAGGAAAATCATAAAACACAAAGGAAAGGATGGAAAATGGTACGAGTCGGAATCGACTCGACGGCAGCAGGTTTGGTTTTATATGACGGAAAACAACACAAAATAGAAAAAGACTACGCAGAGTGGGAGCAGATGTGTGGGGCCCATTTCACTGACAAAGGATGCATCCCGGGGACCTGAGAGGGCCTCCTTCAGAGACATGAATGCCAAGTAACCCAGCTCACCCAGCAAGGCTGAAGGAGGACCAGACAGTCCAAAGATGGGAACGTGAAATAAGCAAACCACAGGAGGCCGGACCATGTCAGTGGTCGGGAAAAGCAGCTAAATGCAACAGGGAGAGACCCTTCATGCTTGGCCGCTGTCAGCAGTTGGTGAGGTATGGGGGGGCATTTCACCACGACTAGCAGCTGCCATGGGGAGCAGGGTGCAGTAACGAGCAGTCAGAAACCCCAGTGCCTACGCCCCAGTGCCCCGCTCCCAGGTACCCGTTCTGAACACATCTGTGCAGATGTGCACAAGATGCGAGCAAACTGTTCATCGTAGCATGGTTTGGAAAAATGAGGACATGGAAACAGTTTAACTCCCCACCAGCAGGGGAAGAGGTGGGAAATGAATACATAAACACGGTTTATTCCTTCATTCATTCATACAAAGGAGCACAGTGAGAACGAACGAAGACCTGCAAGCCTCAGTCTGGATACACCTGGAGAACGTACTGCTGCTGAGTGAAAGAGGACGTTGCAAAAGCGTGTATTAGAGTGCGATACCATGTATGCTGTTTTTCAGAACACATAAAGCAGTAATATGATCACGAATGTACACTTATAGAGTGAAAATATAAAACCAACCACTGATAATAGCAAGTTTAGATTAGTGGTTGCCTGGTGGGGCCGGAGGGGTGTGGGTGGTTAGCTGTGTTTATAACACTCTATTTCTTATAAAAATAGGTCTGAGCCCTAAGAGACTGTGGTGGGTGGGAGTGTGTGAGGAAGGGGGTAGCTGGAGTCACCCCAGAGGGGGTCCTGGCCTGGACCAGAGAGGAGGGGGTGGCTTGGAGTGATGGGGGTGGGACCCAGGGGTCTCATGACCAGAAAGGAGGGAAAGTGCAGGTCCAGCAGGGAGGGAGGGGGGCAGGGGTGACAGCCAGATTGTTGCTGTGAACTGCTGTGGAGTCCATCCATGACTCGTGGTGATCCCATGCACAGTGGAACAAAATACTGCCCGGTCCTGCACCATCCCATGATCAGTTGTGGGCCAGACCATTGTGACCCACAGAGTTTTCACTAACTTATTTTCAGAAGCAGATCTCCAGGCCTTTCTTCCTAGTCTGTCTTAGTGTGGAAGCTCCGCTGAAACCTGCTCAGAATCACAAGCCTCCTCTGACAGGCGAGTGGTGGCCGCTCATGAGGTGCCCTGGGTGGGAATGGAACCTGACAGCCAGGTCTTTATTGGGTAACTGTTGGACTGCGGAGTGACTAACTGAAACAGGAGGGGCTTTGGGGAAGGGGCAGATTATTTCTGGACGTGCTGGTCTGAAGGCGATATGGATACCTGGCCAGCAGGAGCATGTGTGGCCCCGGGTATAACAGAGAAGAGGAGGCAGAGCTGTGGATTGGGGGATCACGGTGGCAGCCAAGCTCCCCTGAAGAGCATAGGTAAGCGGGGGTGGAGCTAGTGGAGGAGGAAGGCTAAGAGGGAGGCGACTAGGGGCTCAGGGTGATGGCACCTGGCCGGAAGCCCACTTCTACCGTGAAGTGAATGGAGGATTCCCAGAGATTCCAGGACTTCTGTGGAACATCTCTGTAAACCTCCTTCCCTCAGAATGTCCTCGTCACTCAGGTGGCTGTGCTGTGGAGCCCGGCTGAGCGCACCTTTGAGAGCTAGGTCTCAGTGTCTGAGATCTGGAAAAATGGGATTGAAGCTGGCAGTCCTCCCACGAGCCCCACTCAACATTCAGCCTCTGAAGAAGGATGGTGAAGGACCTTGTTTCTTATTTATATATTCCTTTATTTTCCAAATTTCCTAGAATGAGCACATTTTATTTTAATAATTAAGGTACAGATGTGATTTAAATGAACAAGCTGCTCCTCAAGTTTTGTAGATTAACATGGTTCTTGGTGACACCACCCTTACCCCAAGTTGTCGTGAGGCCTTGCCAACGACTGGCTCCCCCTGAGTTCCCTGGGGGGGGAGTCTGTAAGTACACAGTGGTCAGAACAAGAAAAGGCACGGAGAGGATGCGTATGTTTGTTTGAAAATGAAAACAGAGTTTCCTCGGATTCCAAAACTGAATACATATTGTTAGAACACGCACACTCTGGGACAATTCACAAAGATCTAAAGCACACATCGAGTCACCTGAGAGCCTGTCACCCACAGAGACCCTGTCGTCACCCACAGAGACCCTGTCATCACCCACAGAGACCCTGTCACCCACAGAGACCCTGTCAGTCACCCACAGAGACCCTGTCAATCACGCACAGAGACCCTGTCAGCCACCCACAGAGACCCTGTCAGCCACCCACAGAGACCCTGTCACCCACAGAGACCCTGTCACCCACAGAGACCCTGTCGTCACCCACAGAGACCCTGTCACCCACAGAGAGCCACGGCTGCATGTTGGTGTGGACACCTAGACCTGTGTCTGTGACTGCAACACACGCACGCTTATTTTTAAAAACAGAAATGAGATCGTACTACGCACATTTTATAGCCTTTTTTTTTTTTAATTATTGTGGTAGTATTTTTATATCACTATCCATAACAAAAAGTTCCCATTTTAACCAATTTTTAGTGTGGTAAAAGATACATAACAAAACATTTGTCATTTTAACTATTTTTAAGTGTAGAATCAGTGGCATTAATTCCATTCACCATGTGGTGCAGCCGTGACCAGTATCCGTTTCCTCCCCCCAAACAGAAACCCCCAAATGGAAACCCAGCACTCCTTAAGCTGTGACTCTCCACTCCCCCCACCCTGGCCCCTGGTAACCACTAATAAGCTTGTCTCTATGCATTTGCCTGTTCTAGATACTTCATGTAAGTGAGATCAGACAATATTTGTCCTTCTGTGTCTGACTTACTTCACTTACACAGCCTGTTTTTAAAAATTGAACAATATGTGTGCTCATCTTTCCACAGCAGTAAGCGTAGACTTGTGACAGTTTCAGACGGCGACATGATATCCTGGGACGTGAGCATTCCCTCATTTTGTAAATCATCTCTGTTTTGTTGGCCATTTAGGAGGCTTCCAATTTTTCACTTTTACGTTATAGGCAACGTTGCCATAATCGTCCTTAAATGAGTTATATTTAAAGTACTTAGAGCAGTGCCTGGCACAGGGTACGTGCTGTGAAAGTATTTGTTAAACACGATAAAAGCTGTGCGCACACACTTTACTGTGTCATGTCCTTAGGATAAACTCCTGGAAGTGAAATTGCTGGGCAAGGACAGGCACATTCAGAATGTGGCCCCCTGTTCCCAGTCGCAGGGCCGTCTGCACCTGACGTTGAGACGCACAGAGGAGCTGGCCCTCTGAGATGGGCCGGGTGGCGGATGGGGGCTCTTCTCGCGAGTGCAAGCATTTGTGTCTCGTGGCTGCACCTGTGCCTTCAGTGTGGGGCAGTGACTGAGACCTCCACCTCTTGCCAGCCCCCTGCGTTTGGATCCTGCTCCGACTCCTCTTGGTGCCTCAGTTTCCTCCCCTGTGAAATAGAAAAGTACCGCTGGCTCAGCAGACAGGTCGTTGTGAGTGTGAAGGGAATGACTAGGTGTGCAGGCTACCAGGGTGCTCTATGTCACTGTCGTCCTTTTATCACCAGGACGGCCATGGCCGCAACTGGGATTTGTTCTAACTTGTGAGCATGAACCAGATCCAGACGAACAGCAAGGACAACAAGAGCTGAGGTTCCTGCCTTGTTAGTGTCACAGTCGTGTTGTTGGCATTTTCTCTGGGCTCCTGTCAGAATGGTGATGCCAGGCTGTCCTGGGGTGAGACAATGTTTGGGTCGACTGGGAGACCTGGAGGGGGCGTGGGCAAGGTCACGGAGGGCACAGTCAGAAGCTGAGTGGGGAAGTAGGGTCCTCATAGCCAGCCGTGGGGCATGGCCTGCTGAGAACAAGGATCAGTTCTGGACCCAAGTGTAGCCTCCATTCGCCGCACCCTGGCAGGGTCAGGAATTAGGGCCTTGTGGGGAGATGGGGCAGGATGAGAGATGGGGGAGGGTGAGAGTTGGGACAGGGTGGAATATAGGGAGGGTGGGAGATGGGACAGGGTGGGAAGATGGAGAGGGTGGGAGATGGGACAGGGTCGGAGATGGGGGAGGGTGAGAGATGGGACAGGGTGGGAGATGGGGGAGGATGGGAGATGGGGGAGGGTGAGAGATGGGACAGGGTGGGAGATGGGGGAGGATGGGAGATGGGGGAGGGTGAGAGATGGGACAGGGTGGGAGATGGGGAGGGTGGGAGATGGGGGAGGGTGGGAAGATGGGGAGGGTGGGAGATGGGGAAGGGTGGGGGATGGGAGAGGGTGGGAGATGGGGGAGGGTGGGAGATGGGGCAGTGTGGGGAGATGGGAGAGGGTGGGAGATGGGAGAGGGTGGGGCATGGGGGAAGGTGGGGAGATGGAAGAGGGTGGGAGATGGGGCAGGCTGGGAGTTGGGTCTGAGCAGGGAGATGGAGGCCTCTGGCACCAGAGTCATAAGCCTCCTTGATGGAGTCAGAGGGGCCCTGAGCACCCTCCCTCGTGGGATCCTGCATGGCCGCGCCTCTTTCGAGCAGGCTTGGTTGGGCTGTGCCTTCCAAGAGGTTCGTTAATGAGTCGGCTGTGATCTGCAGCGGGGGGCGCTGGGCCAGGTGCTTCTCAATGCTACAAGAGGGCTAGTCCTCACTGCCTTTTATCTGTGCGTTTCCATTCTTGAGTCTAGTGAGTAAGAAGCCCTTCTAAAACCTCACTGTTTAAAGTAAAACTACCATTCATTCATATTGTCGACCTGAAAGCTACTCAAACTCCAAGGGGCACTCCCTGACCCAGAGGAAAGGGGGCAGGACGGTCATCCTGAAGTGCCAGGAATGGGAAGACCCTGCTGGCAAGAGCTGTCCCCAGACGGCCCCTGCTCCTGTGAGGCCACGGCCAAGCCGTGGGGCCACGTTTCCTCCTTTTCTGAATATAGGGAAACATGGCAGCTTGCAGACACCACCCCAGTCCTTGCCCTGCTCGCCATGAACTGAGCAAAGCACCGAGTTAGGGACGTCTCTGTGCTCGGCGCTCCCACACACGGAGAGAGCTCCAGGGAGCCTGGCGAGAGGATTCAGCTTAGAAACGGCTCAGGGAATGTCTCCTCCCCCAGCTCAGCCGCAGCGTGGTAAATTCCATCTGAAAATACAAGCCCAGTGCTCTGCTGAGTCACAGAAGCTCAGGAGCAGGCATCCACGCCCAGAGGTTGGAGGAACGGAGCAGAACCCCACGGTCAGGATGGAAAACGGGGGAGCAGTGCGTAGCCAGGCAGGGCTTGGGAATGTGAGTGTGTGCTTTTTGGAAACTGCAGAGGCTTGTTTAATTTCATTTGGGGCTGAGGTCTTTCTGCACAGGTTCATTGCATTTGTATTCTTGCCTGTGTTTAGTGTTCATGCATGTTAGCCTGCAAGCTGATGGTTTGGATGACAGGTCATCTTCGAGTGTAAGGATGATGGCACACTGTCTTTATGCTCGCACTCCTGCCTGCATTTACAGCAGGCTGGGCCTGCGTGCCCCGGTGTGGAAGGTGGAGCTGTTATCACATGATGCTTATCACATTTTCAAAGCGTGTAACTGTTCACCTGGCAGGGTGGGCGAGGTGTGGTGCTGGCTAAACACAGCACCCCAGGGCTTCTTTGCATAGCCCGTAGCCTCAGCTCCCTGATTCCTCCCTGGGCTGGGGCTCTAGATCTGACTTCCTTGGCTCCTTGCTTTCGTCTTTAAGGAGAGGGCAGGTCTGTGGCTCCGGTCAGCACCGCCCAGCTGCTCTCTGATTGGACGGTGTTTCTCTGTACAACCTAGCCTGGACTCACATCTGTCCATTGACATCACCTCTTATGCAAGGGACGCAAGTGTTTTTGGGAAACAAGAGCTTATTAGCTGACTTCCATCACTTTCCTTTGAAAGAAGCGGTCATTACCACATGGGCCTCGGTGACCCCAGATTGGGGGCAGGGCTGTGGTGGAAAAAAATACCACAGGGAACTTGGCAACGAGTAAGCACTCTACTGATGCTGTTGAGATGTGCCCAAGACTGGCCGTGCGTGAGTGGCTAACAGCATAAAAAAAAAAAAAAAAGGCATATGTACTTGCTTTTGTCTTTGATTCTGCTCTTGGTCCATACCAGGCGAGAACCAGTAACAAGCTCCAGTGAAGATTTTTCTCAGCTAAAATCAAGGTCGGAGTTTAGCTCAGAGAGTATTTTTGGTAGATCTCAGCCTTTTGAGCAGATGAGTAGTAAAGTGTTACCTTAGTTTCTGAGGGGAGCAGAGCAATAGAAAAGTGAACCAGGCCGTAGGATGAGCCTCATTTATATTCATAGTATCACAAATAAAGAGCTCTCGGGTCTGTGTTGGTTTGAGGCTCTCTGGGGATTCCAGAAAGTAGACAGTGCATTCATGCTTAAGGTGAGGAACATGTGGGCGTGTGTATTTGTGTCTAAGTTTCCTTTTCCTTGATTCTGTTATGATTTGAGAGCCAAACCAAAACCAAACCAGTTGCTCTTGAGTCGATTCTGACTCACAGTGACCCTGTGGGACAGCGTAGAACTGCCCCCGAAGGTTCCGAGGCTGTAAGTCTTCACCTGAGCAGGCTGCCACGTCATCCTCCTGCAGAGCAGCCGGCGGGTTGGAACCACCGACCTTTGGGTTAGCAGCCGAGTGCTTGACCACTGTGCCACCAGGCCTCCTTATGATTTGAGAGCACACCTCTCCAATTCAAGGCATGTACCTAGCAGAGATCCTGTCAGTTCCTGTTACTACTCAGGCACTTCTTGTAAGCCCCCACCGTTTTAGATCCTTTCTGACAATGTCTACATAATTGGGTGGTTCTCCCACAGGTAAGGGCGAGTGGCAGAATCAAAACAATGACAAGTAGTTACATCCCTAGTCCACTTACATAGCCAGTCTCAGGTATGTCTCAGTAAGTATCAGTAAGACAACTTAGTTATTGCTAAGTTATTAGGGACCTATAAAGGAGAAAGTAAGAATTATTTTTCAGCCCTCCAATTTAGGAAGTAGCCCCACTAAGATAAGTGTTAGCATACTGTAGAAGGTCTTTGAAGGTTGATCTCAACCATGGCTTCTGTGAGCCAGGAATTCCATGAAGGACAGGCACCACATCATTTTATTATCCTGACTCCTCAGCTTCCAGACCTGCCAGCCAGCTGTGGGGTGGGTGGAGATGTCATTTTCCATCCATAAAAATTTTTTTTTTTTTTTTTACCCTGTGGCAGCCCACTTCGTGCAGGATGAGAAAGTACAGAACATGGGCTGCAGAGACAACATGTCTTCTTGACAAAGCCATGTCTGCCACCCTGCCCTCCTGCCTGAGCCTCTTGCGCACGTGGGTCTTGTCTCAAAGCATGGCTCTTTCAGTTCAGCACCCCAAGTTGAGCTCTAGGCAGCTGTGAGATGGGCCCCAGGAGCCACAGCCCCCACCAAGAGACACCTCTCTTCCTGCATCTGGGAGCTGGGTGCTGCCGAGGTCTGCTCCCCCTGCAGAGGGGTCTACTCAAGGCATTGCTGCAAACTGGGTCTTATTTACTGAGTACAGGACTGCGTTGAGGGTAGCGACCATGTTTGTTTTCATTGGGCGTCCCTCTTGAAGGCCTTTGTAAGCACTTCATGACATTTCAGGAAATGACACCAGAACATACTTGTGGTTGTCATTTTCCAAGGAGGCACAGCTGAAGGGGTGTTGTATTGACTTCCTGGGGTTGTCGTAACAAAGTACCACAAATTGGGTGGCTTATTAGAACAGAAATTTATTCTCTCACAGTTCTAGAGGTCAGAAGTCTGAAATCAAGGTGTCAGCAGGGCTATACTCCCTCAGAAGGCTCTAGGGGAGGATCCTTCTATGCCTCTTTCAGCTTCTGGTGGCCCCAGCCATTCCTTGGCATGTGGCTGCATCACTCCCATCTCTGCCTCCACCTTCACATCGCCGTCTTCCCTGTGTGTCTGTCTCTCTGTGCCTCTTTTCCTCTTTTATAAGGACACCACTCATGTTGGACTGGGGCCCACCTTACTCCAGTATGACCTCATATTTATTTAACTGATAACATCTTCAAAGACTGTATTTCCAAACAAAGTCACCTTCACAGGTGCCAGGAGTTAGGACTTCAACACATCTTTTTGAGGGACACAATTCAACCCATAACAGCTGCCATAGGAAACCTCATTAGTGACACAGAAAATTGGTTTCAAGAAAAGCATGACCTCAAAGTGAAGCCAGAATCCAAGCCTAGTGAAAGGAATTCTCATATGATTCTATTCAGCTTAGGATAAAGGGTTTAGTCAAGGGGAAAGGTAGTGAATGCTGGGTTTCAGGATTCAAGATCAAGAGATGTTGTAGATTCAGGTCACCTTTGTGATTAGCATGCTGTTGATTTTGAGGCTAGAGGGAGAGCTGGACTGATCAGATATTTGATTCTAGGTGAGGAGAATCCTATTCTGAGTGGTGTTCTCCGTGTGCCATGAGTGTAATGGAATTCTCTCTGAGTGGCTGATTTTCCTAGAACTCTGCCTTTTGTGGTGGCAATAGCATTACTTCGACTTTGAAGAACCACCGAGGTCTTTCTGCCTGTGGAGAGGTCAGTGGTGGGGTGGCTGAGGGATGAGCAGCCTCCAGGTGGGAAGGTTGATGAGCCAGAGGCTACGGCTCGATCACAAAAGGAATGTTGTGGCAGTGTTATGCCACCGGGAACGCGTATTCCCAAATTCACTATGTCTGTTGTTTACTGTTAAGCTGAGATCTAGAATTAACTTGATGATGATGAGGGAGGGATCAGAACAGGAAGAACATTAAATTCTGCCATGTCTGCACTTAGGAACCTCAGACCACCTTCTTAGTAGGCTCATGCATTTTTGTAATGAACTCAAAACAGGAAGACTTAAAAAGTGTGTATTATTTCTAAATCTCAAAAGAATTTTTGAATTAAATTAAATTTTTTCATTTTATTGTGGTAAAATATAGATAACAAAAAGTTTGCCATTTTAACCATTTTCAAGTGTGTTATTTAGTGACATTGTATTCACCAAGTTGTGCAACCATCACGAGTCTTCTGTCACCCCAGACAGAAATTCAATGTCCCTTCAGAATAACTCCCCATTTTCCCTTCCCATCTGCCCCTGGTAACTACTAATAAACTTTGGTCTCTGTGCATTTGCCAATTCTAAATATTGCACGTTGAGTGGGGTCGTACAATATGTGTCCTTTTGTGTCTGGCTTATTTCACTCAGCATCATGTTTTCAAGGTCCTCCCATGTCATAAAAAAAAAAAAAGCATGTATCAATTTCATTTCTCTTTATGGCTGAATAATATTCCATTGTATGGATGGACCACATTTTGTTTATTCATTCGTCTGTTGATGGACACTCTGCTTGTTTCATCCTTTGGCTATTGTGAATAATGCTGCAGTGAACCTTGGTATACATGTTTACATCCCTGCTTTCAGTTCTTTTGGGTACATACCTAGGAGTGGAATTGCTGGGTCATATGGGAATTCTATGTTTAACTTTTCAGGGAACCTCCAAACTTTTCTATAGTGGCTACATCATTTTATATTTCCACCAACGGTCCATGAGGGTTCCAATTTCCGCACATCCTCCAAGATGCTTGTTATTTTCTGTTTTTCTGATAATAGCCATCCTAGTGGGTGTGAAGTAGTTTTGCATTTCTCTAATGATTAATAATATTGAGCATGTTTTCGTGTGCTTGTTGGTCATTTGTATATCTTCTTTGGAGAAATGTTTGTTCAAGTCTTTTGCACATTTTTTAAATTGCGTTGTTTGGCTTTTGGCTGTTGAGTTATAGGAGTTCTAGTATATTCTAGATATTAAACACTAAACAGATATATGGTCCCCAAATATTTTATCCTATTCTGTAGGTTGTCTCTTCACTTTCTTCATAAAGTCCTTCAGTGCACAAAAATTTTTCATTTTGATGAAGTTCAATTTCTCTGTTTTTTCTTTTGTTGCTCATACTTTTGGTGTCATATCTAAGAATCCATTGTCAAAAACAAGGTCTTGAAACTTTACCCCTATGTTTTCTTCTAAAGATTTTATGGTTTTAGTTCTTATGTTTAGGTCATTGATCAATTTTGAGTTAATTTTCATGTATGGTGTGAGGTAAGGGTTCAACTTCATTCTTTGCATGTAGAGATCCAGTTGTTCCAGCACCATTTGTTGAAGAGACCGTTCTTTCACTGTTGAATAGGCTTGGCATCCTTGTTGAGAATCAATTGGCCATAGATGTATGGGTTTCAAAGGAATTGTTGAAATGGCTTTACATTTTTGAATCTGATGTTCACCTCAAATTTGTTGTGCCAGCTGGCGCACCAATTCCAGAGTTTTATTAGAAAGCAAAATTGGCAGGGGTGTACTACTTGATAGCTTGTGCTGTGACTGTGATTTTAGATCAGGAAGAAGATAAAATATGAGGCCAGGAGGATCTTCCAGTGGAATTTAGAAAAGAGAATTACAGTTGGTGCTCTGTATCTGCAGGTTCCACATCCACTGATTCAACCAACCACGAATAGAAAATATTCAGGAAAAAAAAAATCAAAGTTCCAAAAAGCAAAACTTGAACTGCTGCGTGCTGAGCATCACAAGGAATCCACGTGAATGACAAGATGTGTAGGTATTCCCTGCTGTAGCCTCCCACCATCTCACAGATCTGAGTCTCTCTCCAGCACTGGTTGGTTGAGCGTTGTTTGCCTCGTGTCTCATTTGTTCATTTCTTGGGTTGTGTACTCCCTTTGTTTCCGTGAAAAAAAAAAAAAGGTTCCTAAAAAGCAACTAAGTGGCCAAAGCAATCCCTCAAAGGCTAAGTGTGAGGGGGTTGAGGAGAGCAAGAGGAAGGAGTTTCAGGCCCTTAAGGATGGCTGGTTAGCTCTGGAAAGCGCTGCAGCCTCCAGAACTTCAAGATCATGGGAGAATTAGCATCCCAGAGGCCCAGGCAGCGTCAGCATTCCCAGAAGAGCTCGAGACACTCAGAAGAGAAATGATACCTTCCAGAGCAAGTCTCCAACTGGGATGAAACAGCTGTTTTCATAGCATTTACATCACTGCTAACCAAAGGGTCGGCAGTTTGAATCTGCCAGGCGCTCGTTGGAAACTCAATGGGGCAGTTCTACTCCATCCTATAGGGTCGCTATGAGTCGGAATCGACTCCAGGGCACTGGGTTTGGGTTTACATCATGTTAGATATTACAGGTAATCTAGAGATGGTTTAAAGTATACAGGAGGATGTGCTTAGGTTATACACACACGGTGCATTATTTTGTATAAGGGACTTGAGCATCTGCGGATTTTGGTATCCAAGGTGGCGGGGGGGAGCGTCCTGTAACCGACCGCCTGGGGATACCAAGGGACAACTGTAAAGACTGGTGGCGACATTGGTTTGGAAAGGTTGGTAGCCCTGGGTTCTTTACTGAGCCCATACAAAAAAAAAAAAAAAAAAAACCTGTTGCCATCAAGTCAGTTCCGACTCAGAGCAACCCTACAGGACAGAGTAGAACTGCCCCATGGGGTTTCCAAGGAACAGCTGATGGATTTGAACTGACAGTGTTTTGATTAGCAGCCAACCTCTTACCACTGCGCCACCAGGAGTTTACCGAGCCCATAGCTACTATTTATCCATCCAGGAAGTTTCCACTGAGCATCTCCTACGTGTGGACATTGTGTCAGGCCCCATGGGAGTAGAGGTGTCGCAGTCCCAGCTTCAGTAGGGTCTGACACAAACAGAGAGTTCTGCGGGCTCCCTAGTGCCTTGGAAGGTAACACAGCGTCAGGCAAGTAGCCGATGGCGCATAGAAGCGGTGATGAAGGTGCTGTTCCTAGTGTCCCTCCCTGTGACGGTTCACACACCAACTGTCATGGATGTCTCTACCCAACTTGCCGCTCTGTCTAAACAGTGTTGTCACCTTTTAAAAGTGCTCTTTAATCACTCCACCGCTTTCAAAATTCTTCACATCACTGATAACGGATCACCGTTGCCATGTGGAGCAGATCTGGATTGCTCCTAGGAGGCCTTTTCACTTACTTCTTTTTTCTCCCTCTGTAAGTTTAAAGGAGAGGGGAATCCAGCACCCACCTTTCCATGTTTTCAGGGATGTTTGTTTGATTTAAGAAGAGATTAATCGTCACAGCTTTTAAAATAGCCTCCAAAGTCCCATGCTAACGATGCCAAAGATCACATCATGGTGTGGGTCATAGCAAGATGGCGGTGCAATGGGAATGTTTGCTGGAGCAAACCCAGGGAAGGAAGAAGAGACAGGTCTTCTCTGATGGACAGGCCTGGGGCTCAGGAACACAGGCACTAGATGCACAGCTTCCATCTGCACATCAGGCGGTCCAGTCATCAGGCAGCCCGGCGTCCACGTACGTTCCCAGCCCTCTCAGCCTCTCAGGATCGTTCCTGGGCACTGGGCACAGGAGGCACTCGATGGTTATTCAGAGTGCTGAGAATACCATCAGATGTGTTTTCTTATTAGAATAGTTTTTATTCTTTCATAAACTGATACATTCTCATTATAGAAAATTTCTAAAAAAGAAAAGATAAAAACAATCACATTTTCCCAATACCCACAAAATAAATTTTTTAAATTTTAGAATTTTTTTCTTTTCATTTTTTCTGTTTTTTTTTTTACATCGTTAAGATCATTCTATCAATTACAGTTTTGTTTTCTGCTTTCCTCCCTTTTATATGAGATGCTCATTTTACATTTTAGAATAAATCTTATTAAGCATCACTTTACAGTTGCACTGTATTTCATTGTGCAGAAACTTAGTTAATTTGTAACTATTTAGGCTGTTTCTAGCTTTTCACCACTGTAAACGCTATTGCATGGAACACCTCTGAGCATAAAGTTTTCTCTGTATTTAGAATTGCCTCTTTGGAATAGAATTCTAGATACGGAATTTCTAGGGTAAAAGTTAGGAGCACTTTGAAGACTTTTGATAGCTATTATTGTGTTGTTTTCCAAAAAAACCGTATCAGTTGGCCTTTCTCATTAGAGATGACCAAAAGTAACCGGTTTAACATATTTCCGAATGAGTGTTTTAAAAGCTTTCTTTTTAATGGTACAATGTGATAAATTTTGACATATGTGTGTATAGGCAAAACCACCACAACAATCCAGATAGTGAACATATCCATCATTTCCAAAACTTCTCTCATTTCTCTTTGTAGTTCTTCGTTCCCCCCAACAACCCCACTACATCACAGGCAACCACTGATCAGCCTTCTGTCACTATAAATTATTTTGCATTTTCTAGAATTGCACATAAATAGAATCAAACAGTACGTGCTTTTTGGTTTTGGCCTGGCTTCTTTCACAAAGCAGAATTATTTTAAGATTTATCCATATTGTTGCATATATCAATAGTTAATTCTTTTTTCCCCTTTCTTGCTAAGTAGTGTTTCATTGTATGGACACACTCTGGTTTGCTTATCCATTCACAGGCTGACGGATTTGGGGGTTATTTCCAGTTTTTTGCTATTACAATTAAAGCTACTATGAACGTTGATATTCAAGTCTTGGTATGGACACCTGCTGTCACTTCTCTTGGGTACATACCTGGACTGGATCATGTGGTGGGTGCATGCTGAACTTTGGAAGAAACTGACAAAGTGTTTTCCAAAGTGGTTATACTATCTTACATTCCTGACATCAGTGTATCACGTTTCCAGACACCCCCATTTTTGAAAGATATTTTTGTTGAGTACAGACTTCTGGCTAGACAGCCTCTTCCCACTGTCCCCCCGCCCCCACCAGCCCAACACTTTAAAGATACCACTCCATTGTCTTATAACTTGCATAGTTTCTGATGAGATGATGTTGTTTTTGTTGAGTGCCGTTGAGTTGATTTTTTACCGATAGTGACCCCATGTGACAGAGCAGAACTGCCCTATAGGGTTTTCTTAGCTATAATCCTATGAAAGCAGATCACCAGGTCTTTCGTGGAACCACTGGGTGAGCTTGAACTGACAACCCTTCGCTTAACTGTTGCCACACCAGGGCTCCTTTTCTGATGAGAAGTTTTCTGTAATTCTTGGCTGTTTCTTTGAATGCTATGTGCCAACTCCTCTCCTCTGGTTGCTTTCATGCCTTTCCTTTAGTTTTGGTTTTCAGAAGCTTAACTATGATATGTAAGTTGTTTTTTTTTTTTTTCTTTTCTTTCTTTCTGTTTGAGGATCTCTGTGTTTTTTTTGTGTTTCACTAATTTCAAAAATTCTTCCTTTTATTTCTTCATATATTTTTCTCCCTGTTCGCTCTGTTTTTACTTGTGGGACTCCCGTTGCACAAATGTTAGGTTACTTAATATTGCCCAGCCATTTTAGATATTCTGTGTGTCCGTGTGTCTCATTTTGGATAATTTCAATTGACCCATCTCCAGGTTTACTGAGCCTTTCCTCAGCTGTGTCAAGTCTACTGATGAGCCATTCAAAGGAATTCTTCATCTCTGACATCTTCTTTATTATTTCCAGCATTTCTACGTCTTTCTTATAGTTTCTGTTTTTCAGCTGTAATATCCATCTTTTCATACACGCTGTCCACTTTTCCTTAAACATATTAATCGTAGTTATTTGGAAGTTTCTGTCTGATGGCACAGTGGTTAAGCATTTGGCTACTAACCAAAAAATCAGCAGTTCAAATCTACCAGCCGCTCCTTGGAAACCCTATGGGCAGTTCTACTCTGTCCTATAGGGTCGCTAGGATAGTTCCAACAACTGATTATTTTGGAATCTAGTTCTGTTGATTGCTTTATTTTATGGGTTGCTTTTCTTGCTTTTTTTTTTTTTCAGCATCTTATAATTTTTACTGAATATCAGAAATTGTGTGTCAAACAGTAGCAGTTGTGGTAAATAGTTATACCCAGAAATGGGCACATCTGTTTTACTCTTAACGTGTGGGTTTGAGTCAATCTAGGTAGTAGTTGAACTGGGTTAGGGTTTCTTTGTGTTGCTGTGATTACCCTCAGCGAATCACAAGTTTCAGATTCTTCCAGTTGGAGGCTCCCATTAGCTGTGTTTAGTGTCCTTCCTGGAGGGCCTTTTTCCGTGTCCCTGTCCCACCCTCAGCTTTCAATAGTCCCTGCACACCTGTGCCAAAGAAGAGGCGCCTTTCTACACTCCTGGTCCTTGTCCAGTGATAGACTACTGTTGCTTCTTACTCAGTGCTAGCTTGTTACTGGGAAAGGGGGAACCTTTATTCTCCTGGTCCCACCTTAGATTTAGTCAAGGTGAGTGCCTAAACTTGGGGCAGAGGGGCTTCTCAGCATCCCTGCTCCTCCTCCCAATAGCAGCCACACTCTGCTTTGTCTCTGTTTCTGGTCTGGGGTGGGAGGGAGTTTTCCACCCTTCTGTCAGTAGCCAACCTCTGCTTCCTCTTGATGCGGGAGCCTGAGTCCAAGACATTTTCCTGTCCTCAAAAAAAATAATTTTTTTTTTTCTACCCCAGGGACAGATGGTTTTGGTTCTGTTATTTCTCTAAAGTGGTAGATCTTTGTCTGGTTCCTGGGGCAGGAAGAAAAGAGGGATTTTACTTTTCCTTCTCTTCCAGTGGCTAAAGGCTTTTGCTTTGTGTGAAAGGAGGGCTCTGGGAAGAGGGGAGTGCTTTATGCCTGTCTCCAGTGGCAGCTGACAACTGCCAGAAGGGCTCCTCCGGTCTTCTGTCCTGCTCTCAGTACTTCTTGTGAGGCCCTGGTGGAGCTTCCTGGAGAGGAGCTTGTCTCTGGGACCCCCAGTTATTCCTGCTACGCTAGCCCAAACTTGACCCTTAGGAATTTGTTGCCATTTTAGCTGATTTCCTCTTAACCAGCTCTATCACAGGCCCCTTTTTCTGTTGTGCTCTGGCAAAGGCCAAGTCGTTCAGGTAGCCTGTCTCTCCTCAAAGGGCTTGTCATTTTTGGGAATTCAGTTCCCTTGGTGACCTGTGACTTCAACTCTTTCAGGGGTTCAAGAAAAGTTATGAGTTTTTAGATTATGTGGTTTTTTCTCATTTTCGGGATGGAAGTGATATTCTCTTGGGATTTTTTACATCCTAAGCAGATAAAAAAATCAGAGTGTCGTACTGTGGTGGCTTGCGTGTTGCTGTGATGCCACCGATGTTTCAACAACCAGCAGGGTCACCCATGGTGGACAGGTTTTAGCCGAGCTTCCAGACTAAGACAGACTAGGAAAAAGGTCTGGTGGCATACTTCTAAAAAAATGGCCAGTGAAAACCTTATGCATAGCAGTGGGACGTTGTCTGATACAGTGCCAGAAGTTGAGCCCCTCACATTGAAAGGCACTCAAAATATAACTGAAGAAGAGCTGCCACCTCAAAGTAGAGTCGACCTTAATGATGTGGATGGAGTAAAGATTTCAAGACCTTCATTTGCTGATGTGGCACGACTCAAAATGAGAAGAAACAGCTGCAAACATCCATTAATAATTAGAACATGGAATGTACAAAGTATGAATCTAGGAAAATTGGAAGTTGTCAAAAATGAAATGGAACAGGTAAAGATTGATATTCCAGGTATTGGGAGCCCTGGTAGTGCAATGGTTAAGAGCTCGGCTGCTAACCAAAGGGTCAGCAGTTTGAATCCACCAGCTGCTCCCTGGAAACCCTATGGGGCAGTTCTACTCTGTCTGATCGAGTTCCTGTAAGTCAAAATCAACTTGACAGCAACGGTGTTTTTTGGGAGTGAGCTTAAATGGACTGGTACTGACCATTTTGAATAGTACAATCATATGTTTTATTATGCTAGGCATGGCAAAATGTAGAGGAATGATGTCACATTCATCATCTAAAAGAACATTTCCAAATCTATTCTAAAGTACAGCCGTGTCAGTGATAAAATAATATCCATACACCTACAAGGAAGAACAGTTAATACAATTATTATTCAAATTTATGTACCAACCACTCATGCCAAAGGTGAAGAAATTGAAGATTTTTACCAACTTCTGCAGTCTAAAATTGATCAAACATGCAATCAAGATGCCTTGGTAATTACTGATGTTTGGAATGCAAAATTTGGAAACACAGAAGAAGGATCAATACTTGGAAAATATGCCCTTGGTCGTAGAAACAATGCTGGAGATTGCATGATAGAATTTAGCAAGACCAACAACTTCTTCATTGCAAGTACCTTTTTTCAGCAACATAAGCAGCAACTATACATATGAACCTTGCCAGGTGGATCACACAGGAATCAAATCGACTACATCAGAGGAAAGAGATGATGGAGAAGCAGAATACCATCAGTCAGAACAAGGCCAGGGGCTGCCTATGTAAGAGACCATCAATTGTTCACATGCAAGTTCAAGTTGAAGCTGAAAAAAGTTAAAACAAGTCCACGAGAGCCAAAGTACAACCTTGAGTGTATCCCACTTGAATTTAGAGACCATTTCAAGGATAGATTTGATGCACTGAACACTAATGACCAGACAAGTTGTGGGATGACATGAAGGACATCATACATGAAGAAAGCAAGATGTCATTAAAAAGAAAGGAAAGAAATGACCAAAATGAATATCAAAAGAGATTCTGAAACTTGCTCTTGAACATAAAGTAGATAAAGTACATGGAAGAAATGAAGAAGTAAAAGCTGAACAGAAGATATCAAAGGGCAGCTTAAGAAGACAAGGTAAAGTATTGTAATAAAATGTGCAAAGACCTGGCGTTAGAAAACCAAAAAGGAAGACATGTTTGGAATTTCTTAAGCTGAAAGAACTAAAGAAAAAAGTTCAAGCTCCTAGTTGCAATACTGAAGGATACTATGGGCAAAATATTGAACGACACAAAAAGCAACAAAAGATGGAAGGAATACACAAAGTCGGCTTTCAGCCATTTCAGGAGGTGATATATGACCAAGAAGCGATGGTATTGACGGAGGAAGTCCAAACTGCACTGAAGGCATTGGCAAAACACAAGACTCTGGGAATTGTCGGAATACCAACTGAGATATTTTAACAAATGTATGCAATACTGGAAGTACTCATTTGTCTATGTCAAGAAGTTTAGAAGGCAGCTGCCTAGCCACCCAAATGGAAGAGATCCATATTTGTGCCCATTCCAAAGAAAGGTGATCCAGCGGATCCAACAGAACGTGGAAATTGTCAAACAATATCATTAATATCACACAGAAATAAAATTTTGCTTAAGATCATTCAAAAGTGGTTGTAGCAATACGTCAACAGGGAATTGCCAGAAGTTCAAGCTGAATTCAGAAGAGGGCATGGAACAAGGGATATCACTGCTAATGTCAGATGGACCTTGGCTGAAAGGAAAGAATACCAGAAAGATGTTTACCTGTGTTTTATTGACTATGCAAAGGCATTCAACTGTGTGGATCATAACAAATTATGGATAACATTGTGAAGAATGGGAATTCCAGAACACTTAATTGTGCTCACGAGGAACCTGTACATAGATCAAGAGGCAGTCGTTCAAACAGAAAAGTGTGGTTTAAAATCAGGAAAGGTGTGTGTCAGGGTTGTATCCTTTCACCACGCTTATTCAATCTGTATGCTGAGCAGATAATCAGAGAAGATGGACTTTATGAAGAGGAATGGGGAATTAGGATTGGAGGAAGACTCATTAACAATCTGCAATATGCAGATGACACAACCTTGCTTGCTGAAAGTGAAGAGGACTTTGAAGCACTTACTAATGAAGATCAAAGACCACAGCATTCAGTATAGATTGCACCTCAACGTAAAGACAACAAAAATCCTCACAAATGGACCAATAAGCAACATCATGATAAATGGAGAAGAGTTTGACGTTGTTAAGGATTTCATTTGACTTGGATCCACAGTCAATACCCATGGAAGCAGCAGTCAAGAAATCAAATGACATATTGCAAGCTGCTGCAAAAGACCTCTTTAAAGTGTTAAAAGGCAAAGATGTCACTTTAAGGCTAAGGTGCTCCTGACCCAAGCCATAGTGTTTTCAGTCACCTCATATGCATGTGAAAGCTGGACAATGAATAAGGAAGACTGAAGGAGCATTGATACCTTTGAATTATGGTGTTGGTGAAGAATATTAAATATACCCTGGACTTCCAGAAGAGCAAACAAATCTGTCTTGGAAGAAGTACAGCCAGAATGCTCCTTAGAAGCAAAGATGGCGAGACTTTGTCTCATGTACTTTGGACATGTAATTAGAAGTGACCAGTCCCCTGGAGAAGGACATCATGCGTGGTAAAGTTGAGTGTCAGTGAAAAGGAAGAAGACCTTCAAGGAGATGGATTGACACAGTGGCTGCAACAATGGGCACAGGACTGGGCAATATTTCGTTCAGTTGTGCACAGGATCACTATGAATTGGAGCTAACCCAATGGCATCTAATAACAAATACCAAAGCAGAGGAGGTTCCTTTGTAGGATTTTTAATCATTTTTATTTCCTTTTTTAAAAAATTATCCATTTTGATAGTTACCCATTGTCTTAGGCTGGGTTCTCTAGAGAAGCAAAACCAGTAGAGCATATAAATATATGTACATCAAGGAAATGGCTCACACGATTGTAGAAGCTGGAATGTCTTAAGTCCATGGATCAAGATAGAGGCTTCTCCTGATTCATATAGCTGCAAGGCCTGCCAAACCCAAGATCAGCAGGTCAGAGAGCAAGGCTCTTGCTCATAGGCTGTGAACGTCAGTGACTCCCAAGATTGGCAGGCAAGACTGCTGGTAAGCTGCTAGCTCAAGTCCCAAGAATCAGAGGTCAGAGGAAGAGGAGCCAGCTGTAGGATCCAGAGTGAGTAAAAGCCCATGAGCCTTGCCAGAATGTGCACCTCTATTCAGATGCAGTCCACACGCCCAAGGGAACTCCCTTTCAACTGATTGACTGACTATTCACAGCAGATCCCGTCATGGGAATGACCACATATCATATCTCACCAGGGAAGTGATCACAACATTATACAACTGCCAAAACACTGAGAATCATGGCCCGGCCAAGCTGACACACAATCTTAACCATCACACTCATTTATCTAGTGAGATCTTCCTATTTTTATGATTGTTTTGCAATCTCTTAATGAAATAAAAGCACTTTTTGTTGTATTTACTGCCAATATTGTTTCAACTTGTTTTTCAAGTCATGATTGATTCCCATATCTATAATAAAGTTATGTGAAATTTTAATGTGGTTCAATCTATTCATCTTGCCTTTTGAGAATTCTGTTTATTTTCTTTAAGCCTAGAAAAGCCTCTCCCTCCAGAGATTTGATAAGTGCTCGTTTCTGCTTTTTTCCCAGTAGTTTTAATGCTTTGATTTTTCACCCTTAATTCTCTTTAATCCATTTAAAATTTTATGGTAGAAAGCCAGTATTTCCATAGTTTTATTTTTCTTTCATAATTAGTCAACAAACTGCCCCAATATTCATGAATAATATTTTCCTCTTTCCCATTGGATGTAATGTATTATATTCTTATACAGTGAAACCTATGAGAGTTGAAACTGCCTTGTTTTTCTGGATCTCACAAGTTTTCCGCCTTTTCAGGTCGCAGCCACCACTTTTCTACCCCTCTCCTTTTAGTGGAAAATACATGAGTTTTCCTCTGACGGGTTTCCACCTGTCTTAGTCATCTAGGGCAACTGTAACAGAAGTACCACAAGTGGATGGCTTTAACAAACAGAAATTTATTCTCTCATAGTCTAGGAGGCTAGAAGTCCAAATACAGGGTGCCAGCCCCAAGGGAAGGCTTTCTCTCTCTGTCAGTTTTGGAGGAAGGTCCTTGTCATCAGTCTTCCCGTGTTCTAGGAGCCTCTCAGCATAGGAACCTGGGTCCAAAAGATGAGCTCTGCTTCTGGCTCTTCTTGCTTGGTGGTATTGAGGTCCCTCTCCTGTCTACCTGATTCTCTCTTTTATATCTCAAAAGAGATTGACTCAAGATATAACCTAATCTTGTAGATTGAGTCCTGCCTTGCTAACATAACTTCCTGTAATCCTGCCTCACTAGCATCATAGAGGTTAGGATTCACAACATGTAGGACAAACACCTCAGATCACGAAATTGTGGACAGTTACACAATACTGGGAGTCATGGCTTGACCAAGTTGACACATTTTAGGGGGACACAATTCAATCCATTATACCGAGTTACACAGGCTCTGGCTTTCGCAGGTTTTGCTGTGTCTAATACAGGGCCTATTTCTGGATTCTGTGATCTTTTTCAGTCATCTAGCCATCGATGTGATTTTTTTTTTTTAATTTGGTAAAATTACATTATTTAGACTAGAGAAATTGTTTTTCTGTTAGGAATAAAATTTGCCGTTTGAACAGGCCCTGAAGGAAAAACTAAGTAGCAGGAGGCAGTGGCCCAAGTTCCCAGAGCCCCTACTCAAGCTGCGTTACCTTCCCTCTCCCAGCCTGCACCCAGGGCTTCATGCAGTGTTCCCTGTGACCACTGATGTAGGAAGAGAAAGCTCAGGCCCAGTTTACAGATGAAGCTGCACCACCTGAAAGTGGACAGCTGTAGCTGCAGCCTGGCTTCTGGCCCTGATGTGTGTTAGCTTCCTATTGCTGCCACAGCAAATTACCACAGATTTAGGGGCTTCAAACAAGTCAAATTTACATTACAGTTCCGTAGTTACACGCCTCGGATGGGCTAAAATCAAAGTGTTGGCAGGGTTACACCCCTTTCTGGAGGCTCTTGTGGAGGCCCGTGTCCTCGCTCACTTAGGGGAAGCTGAGTCCTCGCTCACTTAAGGGAACCTGCATTCTTGCTCACTTGAGTTGTTAGCAGATGTCAGTCCCTGTGGCCACAGGACTGAAGTCCTCCTTTCTTGCTGTGTAACAGCTGAAGGCCACTCTGAGCTTCTAGAGGCTGTGTCAGTCCTTGGCTTGGGGCTGTCTTCTTCCGTCTTCAAAGCCAACAACCTTGGACCAAGTCTTTCTTGTATCATGGGGTTCTGCCCCCACCTAGGACAGGTTCTCAGCATTCAAGGACTCCTGTGATCAGACTGGGCCCACCCAGACAACTCAGGGTCATCTCCAGGTCCTTAACCTTAATCACATCTGTAAAGTCCCTTTTGTCACGTAAGGTAAGATGCACACAGGTTCCGGGGCATAGACAGTATGGGGGGGGCATTATTCTGCCGGCCACACTGAGCTTCCCTGGTGTCCCCTGAGTGTTCACCGAGTACCTACAGCCTGACCACTGGCCTCTTCCCTAAATCAATGCAGTGCATTTTGCTGTGATAGTACAGTTGTATTTCTAAGAAATCTTTTATTAAAAAAAATACTCTTCAAAATATACTGTTCCTGTGGATAAAATGGCAGGGAACTAAAAGTTTCAGATTTATAGCAACTTAATTTTCCACAAAATTTCACAAATAAAAGCATTTTGTAACTGTAAGTTTATTTTCAACCAATAATTAAAAAATGTATACTGGTTAAGCAAGACAAGTGAAAATCAAACACAAACTCTGTTGAGTAAAATCTGAAAATGTCAGTCCACATCAATGGTGGGAAGTCCCCAGACCTTCAAGGCAAACTGCAGTTCAGTTTACAACCTCCAGACGCGAGCAGAAAGCAGAACTTCCTGAGCCACCGGCCATAGCTGGGGGCAGCGGGTCTTCCTGGCTGTGTTTTGTGTTTGGAGTGTTGGCTCTTAGTAATTCTCAGAGCCGAGCGCAGCATACACATTGCAAGCCCCGTCCATCCCCAACCCATGAAATACGTGGAACTTTGTAGTATAAAGACCACCTGGCACCCCCGGAGGAAGTCTGCCATTCATCAGATGTTGATAGATGCCACCCTGAGCAAGCATCTAAGGAGCTATTTCCAGAGTGAAACGCCTGTAGACTCAGGCATCGCCACCCTCCCCACCCCCACTGACGTGGCCGAGGCTCTTCAGGACACGCTGGAACTGCCCGTCCTGGCTACACACTTCCAGCTCTGATTTCCCAACTTCGATAAGGACCTCCCCCCACCCCCTACAACCCAGTGTGTTATAAGCAGACAGAGCTTTTAACGGGACACAGATGTCTTTTCTTGCTACTTTAGACAGAGGGTACTCATTACCAACCGCCATTTCGAATCCACCAGGTGCTCCTTGGAAATCCCGTGGGGCAGTTCTGCTCTGTCCTCTTGGGTCACTATGAGTCAGGTTTCATTTTTTGGTTATATAGCATTCCCCCACATCGTGTTTACAAAACACTGGTGCCCAGAGGCTGTCTGTGAACAGCAGGTCTCCCAGGAGAGATGGAGTAACCGGAGCTGAGCTTGTTCTGCCATCAACACCTGGAAACTGCCGACAGTGGGGCGTGAGTGGTGAGTTGTTTGCGGCACTGACCAGCAGGCAGTGCTGGGATGGTACCCAGTGAGGAGGTGGCTCCACAGGGTGCGTGGTGGCCCCCACAGGCGCACTGACCAGCTGGCCTGCAGCTTTTCTGCCCAGGTGGGGCTGCAGAGGCAGGGGTGGGAGTCCACACTGTGGGGGCTGCAGGAGTTCATGGGGCCTGGACGAGGGCGGGGGCGTGTGGAGGGGGAGCCCTGGCAGTCCGAATGGGGATTCACAATGGGCCCTTGGCTGTGGCTGGGCTCCATCTGGGCAGACCCTGGAGACCCAGAGAGACCACCTGCTGCAGGGCTCACAGCTTCAGATGGTCCAGCAGTGGGAGTGCTGCTGCCCTGGCCCCCCAGGGCAGAGACCTGGCTGCACACCTTGGGCTCTAGCCTGGGACCCCAGACAGCCATGCCATAGTGGTAAGGACTGTCCTCAGGAGGAGGGCTTGGCAAACTACAGGCGCACAGGCCACATTGGACTGCCACCTATTTTTGTACAGCCTGTGGGCTAAGGATAGTTTTTACATTTTTTAAGGGTTGTGAAAAGAGAAGAAGGAGGAGGATGGGGAGAAGAAGGAGGGGAAGAGAGAGGGAGCAGAAAATAAAGCCAAGCCTTCAGGACAACAGACAAGTTCAGAAATCTGTCTGCCAGAACAAAAGGCAATGTTCTGTAGAAGAAGACACCCTACAATGAATCACACCATCAGCAAGCACGTGCCCGGCACGCAATACTAGAATTAAGAGACATGTGCAGAAGCAGGAAAGTGTGACCCCAAATCAAGAGAAACCTCAGTCAAGTGGATCATTTCCTGTTTGGGGTTGTTGCCATGGCGCCGCTGTGAACATCCTTGCACGTGTCTTTTGTGAATCTGTGTGCACATTTCTGTTGGATGTACCTAGGAGTGAAATTGCTGTGCCATAGCTATACGTGTGTTCAGCTATAGTGGATACTGCCAAAGGGCTTTCCAAAGTGGTGGTTCAAATTTACACAAGTGTTCTAGTGGTTCCACATCCGTGCCCAGACTTAGGATTGTTCGTGGTTTTAATTCTAGCCAGAATACTCTGGTGGGTGTTCAGTGGTTTCTCACTGTGGCTTTAACACCTAGTAAAATGGAGCCTCCTGCCACGTGTTGGTGGCCATTAGGGTACCCTCTTTGGCGAAGGGCTTATTCAAACCTGGAGCCCATTTTCCTACTGGGTTGTCTTTTTCTTACTGATTTGTAAGAGTTCTTAATATATTCTGGACACAAGTCCTTTCTAAGACATGTGTGTTCCCGATATCTTCTGATTCCGTGGTTTGCCTTCGCACGTTCTTAGTGGTCTCCTTTCACTAAAGAAGTTGTAACAAATCTGTCACGTCTTTCCTTTTTGGTAGTGCTTTCTGGGTCCTGTTTAAGAAATCTTTGCCATTTCTCAATCAAGAATCAAAGCCATGAAGACCTCCTAATCTTTTCTAAAAGATTATTGTTTTACCTCTCACATTTGTGTCTGTGTTTTGTTAGCAAATGATTTTTTGTCTATAGTGTGAGGTAGGAGGCAAAATATATGTTTCCTTGAGGGTGTCCAGTTAACACCATTTATTAAAAAGACCAGTGCACTGCAGTGTCAGTCTGTCGTAATCAGGTGACTGTAATGTGCTATCCGTTCTGAATGCCCCAGGCTGTGCCTCTGACCATTGCCTGCCCTTGTCCTGGTAGCCCGGTCTGTACTACAGCTCCTTGTGAAAGGTGCTGCTATCTGGGAGCGTAAGACCTCCGCTTCCTTCTTCACCTTCAATATTGCCTTAGTCATCCTTGGCCCTTTGCATTTCCATACGGGTTTTAGGGTTAGTGTTGGAATTACTGAGCACTTCTGTTTGGATTTCTGAGGAGTCTCAGTGGGTCTGACCCTTCCTGACATGTAGGGCACAGAGAATCACACATCTCAGCAGTCGCAGGGCAGCCTTAATCGAGGCCACATGGTGTCTTGTTAACTAGAGTGAGTATATGTGCAAAACTACATGCCTGATGTTTGTTTTTCAGTAATAAAACACAGAATTCCCTTTGAAGTGGATAGATCCTCACCCAGACTTCAGCTGAACTTCTAGGAGATTTAGGGAGCGAACCCTGGTGGTACAGTGGTTAAGTGCTCAGCTGCTAACTGAAAGGTCTGCTGTTTGAACCCAGCAGTCACTCCGGGGGAGAAAGATATGGCAGTCTGCTTCTGTAAAGATTACAGCCTTGGAAACTCCATGGGGCAATTCTACTCCATCCTACAGGGTCATTATGAGTCGGAATTGACTCAATAGCAATGGGTTTGGGCTTTTTTTTTTTTTTTTAAATAATCTTCAGGAAGGAGACTACAGAGGACTGCTTCGATCCGTCCATCCATCCATTCATCGTCGATCTTTGTTTCTTTTTTTTATCAATCTTCCATCCATCTTTCTTTCTTCCTTCCCCATTCCTCCCTCTTTTCCTTCCTTTTTATCAATCATCTACCTACCTACCTATCTATATATCTGTCTATCCACTTATTTGTTTTGATTGGCTACTTTCTGTTTCATCTGGCCCAGCAGTTGGGTAGAAATGACCTTGAATCTCATTGGTTCCCAGGCTGTCTTCCTGAATTAGGACCTGCCCCCACCTGGGTTGCTCTGATCTTGGCCTCAAGCCTGGACTGCTGGCTTGGAGGCTGGGGTCCCACCCTCAGCCGAGGCTCCTGAGGGGTCCACATGAGCTTCGAGGTGACCCCTCAGAAGTCCACAGTCACCGTGCTCAGTCAGGCCAGGGAATCAAAACACATGCAGAAACACACCCCAAATGTCAGGCCTTGAAACCCTGCGTGTCAGTTCAGTGGCTGTGGGGCTTTAGAGAGGGAAGCTGTATGTGGGTTTGAAAATAGGAAACAATTTTCTGTATTTAGGCGGTAAAAGGAATGAGTCAGGGCCAAGAGAACATGAGAACTGGCGTGTCCATCTGTGCCAGATGGAGGCATCTTCCCTGGCCAAAGTTTCTGGGGCTGAACCAGGCAAAGGCCCCTTAAAGGGTTTGGCTGGTATTGCTCCAGGATCTGACAGAGGTTCTCAGGTGCCTTTGATTGCGCTCGTTGACCCTCAGGGCTCACAGGAGTGGACATTACTTACAGACCAGCTCCTTCTTTCCCACATGGAGATCAGTCCTGCTCCTGTGGAGTGGAGCCACAGGGGATTCTGCTGATGGCTTTTCCAGAACATTCTCTTCTTCCTGCTGCTCTTAACTCTTGATACTGGGATCTGTCCTTCTGGGCTTTTAGAAACTCTTGACGCCCTGTGACTTTCTGGGGTCTTCCCCAGGAAGTGGGAGAACCCAGCTGTGGGGGTGTGCCTCCTCGCAAGGCCTGGCTGTCCTCCACCAGCCACGGTGCCAGACGTGCTTGGTCTGTGAGATCTCGGCAGACAGCAGGTTTTCATTTTCTGCTCTGGGCTCCTGCATTCTGGGCCCTTTTTGTGTGCAGTGTATGAAACTTGTCCTGAGGCCGGTTACCCAGGCTTTGCAATGGAGTACACGAGCGGGCGCCAACTGCAGTCTGCCAACTGCTGGGGTTGCTCTGGCTGCCTCCCAGGAGTAAGGGGTGTGGGTCGCCCCATAGGTAGGTTGCTGAGCCCGTCCTGAGGTTCGCCAGCTTTCCGTCCTTGCCTCTCCTTTTGCCGCCCCTCCCACGCCCCCCAACTTCTACCATGGTGCTTCACCCCAGCGCAGGACCTCCAGGCCCCATCCCAGGGAGCAGGAAAGCCTCGATCAGGGCACTTGGACCACCCGCCCACCTGCCTCCTCAGGATGCATTTCCAATGACACAGCACTTTCATATTTAATAATTTATCAGGATTTGTAGTTTATTGGTGCTATTTGAACCAACTGGGTAGCTGTAGTAGTTGTAATGATAAGTCAACCTAGAAGACATTTTTATAACTTCAGAGACTGAAGGCCACAGGAAAAAAATTAAATTTCCATGTGTGTACGTTTTGTGTTTTAAAGATGTGATCCGGTGATCAGGTAAAGGCTTCCAGCTCCCCCCCCCCAAAAAATCTTACACTGGGGGCAGTATGTATTACATTATTCTGTGGAGTTGGTAGAATCTCAACAAGAAAAAGGAATACTGTAAAAATTAAAGAAGAGCTTTAATTTTAAAATGGTTGATGTCAGGGAAGTACTGGGAATCGGGCTCTGGAAGAGGGGCTTCTACTGACCACACGATGCCCTGGTGTGGCATGGTGGTCCCCGAGGAGAGGAGGGGGCTCCAGGCAGCCACATGGCTCCTGGGTGAGATGACACTACCCTCCCCCACTACCCCTGGAGCCAGCCAAGGCACTGCCTTCTACAACAGGCCTGGTGGCTGGTACAGTGGGTGATAAAGATGCTTGACGCTACTTCATCTCACAACAATTCAAGTGGCTGTCAAAAACTTGGGCATGTGTCGTTCTGAAAAGTGATTTGGGATCATGCACACGATCTTTACATTGATTTTAGTCGAGTTGCATTGTTACTGTAAACCTGGAAACGCCCACTGTGAGTCATCATTCCTAGTCTACAGAGCTGAATCCAGCATGCTTCCCTTTTCACGGTGGATCCGATTCTCTGATGGACAAAATTTGCACCCAGACATGGGTAGCCAGTTGATTCCACTGTCTAAGTAGTGGTATTTGTGTTTTCCAAGAAAATGAATTTTCAGTGGGAGAGGTATGTCTATGCGGGGATCAGCTGGAGACTGAACCTGGTCTGCTCTGGAGAAAAGCCAGGAGTCAGCTGTGAGGCCACAGCTCCTCACAGCTCCTCCCTCTGCAGCCTCTCCTCTCTGCAACAGCTCAGCCACCAGGCTCTCTGGAGAGGGGACTTGGCTTCCCCAGGCACCTGGAGGCGATGGCCTGTGTGTCCTGCCCTAAGGCTCAGCCACAGCCCACACCCTGTCCTCCCCTCCCTCTACATTCCAGTCTGGGCAGAGCCGCACAGGATGGCCTTTGTCACACTGTGGCCCGCAGGGGCGCCATCCCATGTTCCACAGGTCCAGGGGGGCCTCCCATCTATCAGGGGTGCCGCTGCCCCTCCTGGGTTGCCTGCCCCCACCCCCTTCTGCTGCCACATTGGATTTTTACAGAGATGACAAGAACCAGAAGCCTTTGTGAGGCCAGCCTTTCTTCTCCACAGATAAAGCATGGAACCTGGGAACAACGTCAAAAAAAAAACATATATATATATATATATATATGTTTTTTTTTAGTTTTTTATAAAGGCACCAAAGTCACACAAGACCTTTTCCAGCCCGGGGTGCTCATGAGTTACAGGGGGCTGCGTGTGACAGCTGTTAGACCATGTAAAAACGATTTGGGAGCAATGTCTGACCTCCTCCAACCCCACAGAGGGGAAGGAGAACCAAGATCAACAGCACAAGGCTGACTCCCATGAGGTGGAAGCCAGACAAGCCTCCTCTTTCTGCCATATTTACCAATTCTGACACCAAGTATCCCTCACACAGCACTTTCTACTTCTTTGCTGGGTTCAGTAATTCATTACAACAGTCACACAGAATTCAAAGACCATAATCATGGTTATGGGGTTTATTATAAGGGAAGTACCAGTTACAATTCAGGCTCAGGAACACTCAGGATACACGCTTGTCATCAGGACAGCCTCTCCCCACCTGTGATCACAGGCACGCCTCTCCCTGGTCCTCAGCCTCTGCCCAAAATTCGGAAAGCCCACCGCCCCCTCTCCTGCTGCTGGGTCTCTGCTGCTGGATCTCTCCTTCCTTGGCAGTGGTGGGCTCTTCCTCTCTGCTCTGGAATTGGCTCTCTTTTAAGGCAAAACAGACCAGTCCCCTTCGTGGGTCACAATTACCCTATCACATAGTCCTGCCCAGTCACCTGGGTGGGAGTTACAAGACCATGGCTAGAAAGGCCACACAAAAATAATCACACCACAGACGGTTACAGTTTTCACTGGCTTTTGTGGTTCCTCATCTTATACGGGGGCACCAGAGCCAAGCCAGGGCTTCACATTCAGTAAATGGGGAACCCCAGGAGAGGGGCAGCTCCCCCATTCACAGTGACGCTGCTGCCTGTGAGCAGCGGGTTTACCAGTGACATTCATCAGTGGTAATATCGCTTCCAGTCTTTAAGCCTCTCACATAAACCCAGGCCCGAGCTGCAGGCGCCGTGAAGATGGGTCTTCAGCAAGTGGAATTTATTACCTCCTCGGAGACCCTGAACCTAGAGGTGGGCAATCTGAGCTGTTAATTTAATGACTACCAAGGCAAAGATGAGAGATGCAGGCCGCCTCAGCAGATGAGTCCCTCGGGGGGAGCAACACTCAGGTTCAGAGGAGGAACTCAGAAGGTGCTGAATGCAAACACTTTGCTCCACCACACTCAGGTTTTCCTGAACAAACAGGCCCGTGACCCTTTTATGGGAGGGTCAGATGCAATTCAGCAAATCTCTAAGAGGCCCGGCGCCAGCATGCTGACTCCGAGCATGACAGCGGTGCCATTCAGGGTGTTCAGTGGTGCTCATCTGTATGGGCCCCGCCCGGTCCCTGCACCCCACGCCTCGGCCCCGCCTCGGCCCTGCATCATAGTGTTGTGTGTCTCCCACTCCCTGTACCCCATGTGCCGAGGGCCTCCACAGAGTCAGATGTGTGAGCAGTGCTTCTCTCAGTCCCCCTACCCTGCAGCTTCCCCATCCCCCAGCACAGACCGTTCCTGACACTGTCCTTTGAGCTGAGTGGACACCGGGAAACTGAAGACCTTGGGACTTGCGAGGGTGTGCATGACAGTAAAGAGGAGAGAGCCTGGGGTGAGGGGGAGACACAGCCTTCAATATACCATGTCCTGAGATGGGCTTGTTGCCGTCTTTAGCTGCCGTCAAGTCAATGCCAACTCTTGGCCACCCCATGTGTGCAGAGAAGAACTCTTCCATAGAGTTTTCCAGGCTGTGATCTTTCAGAAGCAGATCACCAGGCCTGTCTTCCAAGGCACCTCTGGGTGGCTTTGAACTGCCAACCTTTCGGCAAGTAGCCTGGCACTTAACCCTTTGTATGGCCCAGGGACTCCTTGCGATCATCAGTGGCTGGTTACTCACAGTGTGGACGTGTGCTGGGCAAAGCCACAGAACTAGGGAAGCATGTGAAATGGGGTGGGACAGCCACCCTCCTCGGAGCACACACTGCTCCAGCTGTCTTTGTCACCATGGTCCCCCGAAGACCGCCTGGTGGACTGCAGATGTGGCACCTCTTCCTCCAAAGCTCTAACTATCCAAAACTTAGAGAGCGCCAGCTGCTCCCTACAGTATTTGGTATAAAAAGGACACAGGGTGACAGATGGAGGTCCCCTTCTTTCTCCTCCTGCCACAATCTCCTCAAACGCTTCTTGAGAACCTGCAGGGGCCCTGTGGGAAGTAAGAACTTGTGGGAATCCCAGCTCGGCGTGGTCAAGCACAGCCCTGGGTGTTCCCAGTGCCTTGGGGAGATCCACACTTGTCCCCCCATCTCCATACAAGGGTGGGAGTGCAGGGTCCATGGTGAAGGGGAGGTGGCTCGGGGGTCATGAGGCCTCCTCAGCGTGGCACTGGGTACTGCAGAGCACAAATTGGCCTCTGTGTGCCTGGGCAACACCACTCTTCACCAGCCGGTCTGAGGGTCTGTGGGGACCCCAGGGGCCACGACCTCCATGCAGTAATCTGGGAAGCTTGTTTTCACACTGGCCCTTGCTGTCAGATAGCCGCACCCCCATTTATGAAATGGTGGAGAGTGAACATTTACCGAGCGCTCACCTGTCCTGGCACAGAGACACGCTCTGTGCAAGGCATCCTATGTTGACAGGCGGGCAGCCACTGTGGTCTGGGGCTGGTCCCCAGCCTGCGCTATTGGGTCAGGGAACACAGGGCTGGACAGGCAGTGAGAAGTCTGTTGCAACCCTGCCTGGCACACCCCACCCAGTGTCAGGCGCCTGTGCCCAGCTGCTCTCAATCCACTCCCCAGTGTTGGGCACCCTTGAGCCCCCACTTGGCACATGCCCCCCAGCGTTGGACACTCTGAGCCCCCACCTGGCACACGCCCCAAGTGTCAGGGACCCTGAGCCCCACCTGGCACACACCCCTCAGTGTTGGGCACCCAGCTCCACTGTTCTCCATCCACTCAACAGGTGTGCTTTCCCTCCAGGTGAGTAAGAAGATGTAGCAGAGCCGGCCCAGGCCACCTACCCATAGCTTGGTGCGGACACCCACCGACAGAGTGCACCCTCGAGGCTTCGCCTTCAGCCACCCAGCCTCACGATGTCCAAGAAGGGGCCCAGCAGCCGGACACGGGGGGACAAGGCAGAGGCGTTCGCAGCTTTGCAAGCCGCCAATGAGGAGCTGCGGGCCAAGCTCACCGACATCCAGATTGAGCTGCAGCAGGAGAAGAGCAAGGTGGGCCCCCCCCAGCGCCGCATCCCTGCCTGGGGCAGTGCCTTCCTGGGCCTGGGGTCTCCCAGGGGGTGTAGGGCCAGGAACAGTTCTCCAGGTGGCTTGGGGTGGACAGCTGGGGCAGGAGCAGGTGCTTAGGCAGTGGGGGCTCTGTGCCCAGGCAGTGGCAGCTCCGTGTCCGTGGGCAGAATGGCCATCACCCCCCAAACCAGAGATGAGTGTGCACTGCAGCCGTGGGGGCCTGGACCAGGACCAGGAGCCGGGTTCGAGGTCTGGCCAGGCAGCCCCCACCTCTCGGAGTTCGGTCTCCTGCCTGCACAGGGAGGATTTTGACCGTGCAGGGCACTAAGATTTGGGGTCGGCGCCTTCCTGGCAGCCTCAGCTGCAAAGGAAGGGGCTCTCGGGCCCTCCCCTAGGCCCGCCCAACCGGCCGGCTCTTGCCCTGTGAGGGCGACTTATTCTTCACCAGAAGGTTCGTGGTGTGTCGGAGGGCGACTCTGGCTCGGGAAGCTGACCAGAGGTCTTCCCGCCCCCTTTGGGGGCCCCTGGGTGTGTGGGGCACCCGGCATAGTCTCCTGACCTCACACGCAGGAGCCCCAGACAGGTCTTTGCTCCCTCCCCATTTTGCGGATGAGGGGAAAGAAGAGATGACCTGCGAAGAGGGTGATGGTCAGGACCCCGCTGCTTCACTGAGCGAAAACCATCGTGAGTCAAGTGCCACCTCACGGACAGAGCTGAGCAGAGAGCTTTTTTCGTCTCCAGATTTTTTGTCCACCTAGTTATAGCAGCAGCACCGATATTTATCAATACTTCCCATGCCGTTCTATCTAAGCACGTCCTCCTCCAGCATCCCGTGGGTGTGAGTGGACCCTTGCTCATCTAGACACCCCGCATCTGCCTCGGGTCAGAGCCCACCAGGCAGGACCCCTGGGGCTGGTGTTGGAGGCCAGGCAATTCGGACCCTCTAGTTATCATTACAGGACATATTTATTTACTTTCTGAAGAGGCAGTAAGCACTCTGGGAACAAAATCCAAAAGGCATAAAAGAAGAGGCACAGTGCAAAAAAGTCCCTTTTCTCCCTCCCCTGGCCCCCCGAACCCCTTCCCAGATGGGAGGCACAAAAGGCAGCATGCTGTGCACGGGTCTGCAACCCCCTTTTCCCCTGAACTTGTGGGGGACACCTTAGTTGTACATGAGCCTTAGGCTCTCTAATTCTGTGCCGGTCATCCCCATTATGCTTGCTTCCTGGGCATCCCATCTGGTTTTTTTTTCTTTCAAGGCTGGTTGTACTTCACAGAATAACCCTTAAGAGAAGGCACCCTTTTTTTCTGGCCCATTCTTTTGTTCAGTCGTGCTATCGTCCTTGCTACTTTTGTTTATAAAATCCCTAGTCACTGTTCCCACAGAGATTTGTATCAGTGTCTCCATTAAAGAGGACGTCTCCAGCCTTTTCCCTGAGGAAGCTTAATGCTCCTGTGCCCGAAAGACTGACATTATTTCCCATAAGAAGTGTTGGGAATGACTGGGATTTGGGGATTTGGAGGTAGCCCTCCTTGTTATCCACTGCCACGTCTCTCCATGGGCAAAGACAGGCGTCTCGGCACTCCCCGCCCCCAGCCCCACACGAAGCGGCCTTGACGCCTCCCACCTGCCAGCCTCAGAATCCTCTCTCTTTCCTTTCCGCCCTGTTTGGCTTTGCCATTGTTCCCTGCTTCTCATAATGAAATAGACAAAACACTGCGTGTTTCTAGAGCAGCGCACCCCTACCTGCTTGTGTGAAACACAGTGACCTTCACACCTTTCTTTTTGGCATGACTTACAGCGAGAATCATACATTGTCTGAAAGCAGTCACCAGGACTCCATGACCCACTAACGGGAAAAATATCTGGAAAAGGAATTTGCTATTTCAGGAACATGTTGAAATAGCCAGCTGGGAGATCAGAGCTTTTCTGGCCATTCCCATTGGAGGACAGTCTTGTTTTTATTTTGAGTTGTGTGGGCGGTGAGGGAGTGGAAACAGCACCATCGTCCTTCCATTGAAGTCTTCATCCAGCCCTTCCTGGGAGCCCCTGCTTCCCGGCTGTTCCTGCACGGTCCCCAGACAAGCTCCCACAGAGGGTGCCCTACTGAGCATTTATCCCAGTGAACTCTGATGGGTCAGATGAGAGAGAAAGAACAAACTAGCACACACACCGAGTGGGTGGATCAAAGCTTTCTACCCCCACCTCCCCGCCAAACCAGCACTGAAAATGATGAGCCAACCAAAGCCGTATAAGGAGTTTTGCCCAAACAACTCTGTATGACACAGGCCTTTACAAAGGAACACAAGGCAGCTTTATTGTAACTTGAGAAAATTGTTCCACAAAGAAAGCGTTTGAGAGATGTCTCTCCACAGCCCCACAGCTGCCTCCTTCATAGACTCAGCCTCCTGGGGCCTTATTAAAGCCAAGAGCTTTGGCTGATGCAGCAAAATGTCCCCAACTTCTTAGAGCATACAGTCCCCTTGGGCCCACGGCTGGGGAAGGCACAGCTGCCATGTGTCACTGGTGTTTGGAGGTGTTTCCTTCTTCCATGCTGTCTCCAACTTCCACCTGCTCTTAAAGACAAGATGGGGCTGGTGGTCTCCTCCTTCAGGGGTAGATGCTTCCTCTTAGCTGTGATTTGGGTGCCCAGTAGAAAGTCAGGGTGAATGCTCGATCCTTTAATTTTATTTACCCAGTTTTCAAGGTTCCTTGTCAACCTGAGAAGGTGACTGATTGTTTCCTTAGGACAGGACTATATGAGTTTAAATATGTTTGATGAGTTTCAATTCATTGCAAATCTTGTCTTTATTGAAGCTCAAAGTGTCCTGTTTTTGGCCAGTGGGAGCCTCTTCAAGGTGGTCCCTGAATCCTTTGACATGACCTAGCAGCCCTCCTTGCTGTCTGGTGTGTTGCGGTATTCCAGGCTCGACCTGCTCATTTCCTGCCTCGCATTCTTCTCCACTCTCTCCAATTTATTTGAATGGTCAATGGTATTTCAAGATCACAATCAGGCACCAGAGGTATGCACTGCTACTGGGCCGGTCATTGTTTTAAGGCCTCTTCAGTGGCTAGAGCTAAGAATATATACACAGAAACCACACATACACACAAATGCCACACACACATGCATCCATATACACACACATACATACACATGCACACATACATATACAACCACACACATACATGTATACATATACATACCACACACATGCATACATACATATATGCACAGCGTTTGTACACTTACGTATACACACACATACCACACATACATATACACAGGCACATATATTTGCTCAAACTATGACAGGTGGGCAATATATACATACACATAATAACCACCAATCATCTGTCGGTTTTCGTACTGTGCTGGCTTGCATGTTGCTGTGATGCTGGAACCTATGCCACCAGTATTTCAAATACCAGCAGGATCACCCATGGTGGTTAGGTTTCAGTGGAGCTTCCAGTGTAAGACAGACTAGGAAGAAGGACCTGGCGATCTACTTCTAAAAAAAAAATTGGCCAGTGAAAACCTATGAATAGCAGCACAACATTGTCTGATACAGTGCTGGAAGATGAGCCCCTCCAGTTGGAAGGCACACAAAATACAACTGGAGAAGAGCTTCCTCCTCAAAGTAGAGTCGACCGTAATGATGGGGATGGAGAAATCCTTTTAGGACCTTCATTTGTTGCTGTGGCACAACTCAAAATAACAAGAATCAGCTCCAAATATCCATTAATAATCACAACATGGAATGTACGAAGTATGAGTCTAGGAAAGTTGGAAGTAGTCAAAAATGAAATGGAACACGTAAAAATTGGTATCCTAGGCATTAGTGAGCTGAAATAGACTGGTGTTGGCCATTTTGAATCCAGCAATCTCATGGTCTGCTATGCTGAGAAGGATAAATTGAAGAGGAATGGCCTTGCATTCATCATCAAAAACAACATTTCAAGATTTATCCTGAAATACGAAGCTGTCAGTGATAGGATAATATCCACACACACACACTAAGGAATCATTTCACCATACTTAATCAATCTGTATGCTAAGCAAATAATCCAAGAAGCTATACTATATGAAGAAGAATTGGGCATTAGGATTGGAGGAAGACTCATTAACAAACTGCGTTATGCAGATGACACAACTTCGCTTGCTGAAAGTGAAGAGGACTTGAAGCACTTACTGATAAAGATCAAAGACCACAGTCTTCAGTGTGGATTACACCTCATTAAAGAAAATAAAAATCCTCACAGATGGACCAATAAGCAACATCATGATAAAAGGAGATAAATTGACATCGTCAAGGATTTCTTTTTACTTGGGTCCACGATCAACATCCATGGAAGCAGCAGTTAAGAAATCAAAGGGTGGAGGCAGGGCCAAAATGGCCAAGTAGTTAGATGCTTCTGGTGGTCCCTCTTACAACAAAGACCCAAAAGAACAAGTGAATCAATTATATATGACAATCTAGAAGCCCTGAACATCAAAGGCAAAGTTGAGGAATCAGACTGAGTGGCAGGAGGAGGGAGAGACAGTTTGGAAGCAGTGAGGAGTTACCAGACCTGACTTGGCAGGAACTGGCACCCTGCGAGCGCAATGAGGCAAGGAGTGGCATTAGGGATGAGTTTTCCATGCTGGGAGAGACGGAGCAGCTAAGAGTCAGCTCAACCCTCCAGAACCAGTGAGAAGCAGACTTCACTCAGCAAAACATAAGTACATGCATTTAACCTACTGCACAGATCAAAAAACACTCCCTGCTCCCTCCTCACTTTGCACTATGCCAGACCAGCTTCAGCAGTTACCAGTTGCCACTTTCCCTGGGCCAGAAGTAGGACCCATCATGTGCCCTGAGCCATTCTCCAGGCCTGGGAGAGGGAACAAATTAGCAAACTGTAAAAAATAATCTGCCAGCTCCCCAAGCTGAGAACTCAGGGCAGGTACAGCCCCTTTGTCTAGGCACAGGCATAAGGGGTCCAACGACTTTGAATGCCTTTCACCACTGCATAGACCTGTAGGGGCCCATTTCAACAGCATAGGCCCTCATTAGCACAGTACAATAGGGTATATACTAACTTCACTGTATCAGCTATATGGTGGAGTAGCAGGTTTGTGACATTTGACACCACTCTGCCCATTAAGCAGGGTCCTCACCTACCCATATCAGGGGCCTGAGGACTGGTGGCTCCACCCATGACAACTAGCCACCTGCAGCAAGGGTCCAAGATTAAGTGGTGCCTCCCAGTCTTTACAGCCAACAGGATTTGGTGGCCATAGCCTGGCTGCAAGACCCACCCACCTACACACTCTAGGGAACAGGGACACACTTTCCTCCCAGACATTCAGGGGCAGCTGTCAGCCCCCAGCCTTGCTCAGCACGTGACCCCCCTACTTCAGCCAGATACCTGAGCCTACTCCAATCGCCCCTGCTTGTCTAGGACTGTAGGTAAGAGCCTGTACCACACACTTGGTGACCAACTATCCGGACACCTGAGCTGAATCCATACAAGAAAAATAAATGGACTCCTGGGCTCACATACCTAGCATCAAATCTAACCACCTGGTGACAGGATGTTAGGGCTTCAAAGGCATAAATAATCAAACTAGCTCACATGAGCGGCCTATTTGGCAACATCAAAACAAAACAAGAAGGTAGGACACAGTGAGCAAACATAAAATAAAAATGACTTATTGATAGCTCGGAGACAGCAGTCAATATCAAATCACACAAAGAGGCAGACCATGATGGTTTCAGCAAGCTCCCAAAACAAAGAATCAAGAAACCTTCCGAAGGAAGATAAATTCTTGGAATTACCACAGGTAGAATACAAAAGATTAATATACAGAACTCATCAAGGGATCAGGAAGGAAATCAGGCAAAATGCAGAAAAACCCAAGGAACACACAGACAAAGCAATAGAGGAACTTAAGAAGATTATAGAATAGCATGATGACAAATTTAACAGGCTGCAAGAATCCATAGAGAGACAGCAAACAGAAATCCAAAAGATTAACAATAAAATTTCAGAGTTAGACAACTCAAAAGAAAGTCATAGGAGCAGAACTGAGGCACTGGAAGTCAGAATTAGTGAGACTGAAGATAAAGCACTTGACACCAACTTATTTGAGGAAAAATCAGATAAAAGAATTAAAAAGAAAAATGAAGAAACCCTAAGAATTATGTGGGACTCTATCAAGAGGAATAACCTATGAGTGATTGGAGTACCAGAATGGGGGTGGGGCTGGGGGGATAATGGAAAATACAGAGAGAATTGTGGAAGATTTGTTGGCAGAAAACTTCCCTGATATCATGAAGGCTGAGAAGATAGCTATACAAGATGCTCATCAAACCCCATACAAGGTAGATCCCAAAAGAAAGTCACCAAGACATATTATAATCAAACTTGCCAAAACCAAAGATAAAGAGAGAATTTTAAGAGTGGTTAGGGATAAACCTGACCCAAGCCATGGTATTTTTCAATTGCATCATATGGATGTGAAAGCTGGACAATAAATAAGGAAGACAGAAGAAGAATTGATTCCTTTGAATTGTGGTGTTGGTGAAGAGTATTGAATATACCGTGGACTGCCAAAAGAAGGAACAAACCTGTCTTGGAAGAAGTACAACCAGAATGCTCTTTAGAAGCAATGATGGCAAGACTAGGTCTTACATACTTTAGACATGTTGTCGGTAGAAATCAGTCCCTGGAGAAGGACATCATGCTTGGTAAAGTACAGGGTCCACAAAAAAGAGGAAGACCCTCAACGAGATGGATTGACACAGTGGCTGCAACAGTGGGCTCAAGCATAATAATTGTGGGCATGGCACAGGACCAGGCAGTGTTTTGTCCTGTTGTACACAGGGTTGTTATAAGTTGGAACTGACTTGATGGCACCTAACAACAACAACAACAGATAAACGAAAAGACATCTACAAAGGAGAGTCAATTAGACTAAACTCAGACTACTCAGCAGAAACCATACAGACAACAAGGCAGTGGGACGACATATAAAGCCTTGAAGGAAAAAAAATTGCCAGCCAAGAATTTTATATCCAGCAAAGCTGTCTTTCAAATATGATGGTGAAATTAGGGCATTTCCAGATTAGCAGAAGTTTAGGGAATTTGCAAAAACCAAGCAAAAATTACAAGAAATTCTAAAGGGAGTCCTCCGGTTAGAAAGGCAATAACATCAGATAAGAATCCGACACTAGAACACAGAACAGAGCAACCAGATATCAACCCAGATAGGGAAGTCACAAAAATAAACCAAAGGTAAAACATTGAATATAAAAAAAAAAAACCTTGAATATAGGGAAGCAGAAATGTCAATGTGTAAAAGATGACAACATTAAAACAAAAAAAGAGGGACTAAAAATGTAGTCATAGATCTTTCATATGGAGAGAAAGTCAAGGTGATATAAAGAAATAAAAGATTGGTTTAAACTTAGAAAAATAGGGGTAAATATTAAGGTAACCGCAAAGAAATCTAACAATCCTACACATCAAAATAAAGTACAAGAAAAGCATAAAGACTAGTGAATACAAAATCAGCAACAAGAAAAAAATGAAAAGATAATACGTAAAAGAAAACGACTCAGCACAGAAAATTAAGTGGAAAAAAGAAACTGTCAACAACACAAACACAAAAAAGACATCGGAATGACAGCACTAAATTCATATACCTATCAATAATTACAATGAATATAAACAGACTAAATGCACCAATAAAGAGACAGAGAGTGGCAGAATGGATTAAAAAACATGATCCGTCTATATGCTGCCTACAAGAGACACACCTTAGACTTAAAGACACAAACAAAAACTCAAAGGGTGGAAAAAAATCAAGCAGACAACAATCAAAAAAGAACAGGAGTGGCAATATTGATTTTTGACAAAATAGACTTTAAAGTTAAATCCACCACAAAGGATAAGGAAAGATACTATATAATGATTAAAGGGACAGTATACCAGGAGGCTATAACCATATTAAATATTTATGCACCCAGTGACAGGGCTGCAAGATACATGAAACAAACTCTGACAGCTTTGAATACTGAGATAGACAGCTCCACAATTACAGTAGGGGGCTTTAACACACTACTCTCAGTGAAGGAAAGAACATCCAGAAAGAACCTCAATAAAGACACGGAAGATCTAAATGCCACAGTCAACCAACTTGACCTCATAGACATATACAGAACATTCCAGCCAACAGCAGCCAAGTATACTTTCTTTTCCAATGCACATGAAACATTCTCCAGAATAAACCACATATTAGGCCATAAAAAAAGCCTTAACAGAATCCAAAGCATCAAAATATTATAAAGCATTTTTTCTGACCATAAAGCCATAAAAGTAGAAATTAATAACAGGAAAAGCAAGGGAAAAAAAAAAAAATCAAACACATGGAAACTGAACAACACCTTGCTCAAAAACTACTGGGTTATAGAAGAAATTAAGGACGGAATAAAGAAATCCACAGAATCAAATGAGAATGAAAACACATCCTACCAGAACCTTCGGAACACAGATAAAGCAGTGCTCAGAGGTCAATTTATAGCAATAAATGCACACATTCAAAAAGATGAAAGGGCCAGAATCAAAACAACCCTACAACTCAAACAAATAGAAACAGAGCAGCAAAAGAAGTCCTCGGGCACCAGAAGAAACCAAGTAAGAAAAATTACAGCAGAATTAAAAGAAATAGAGAATAGAAAAACAATTGAAAGAGTTAACGAGACCAAAAGCTAGTTCTTTGAAAATCGACAAACCATTGGCCAAACTGACAAAAGAAAAACAGTAGAGAGAGCAAATACCCTGAATAGGAAATGAGATGGGCGATACCACAACAGACCCAACTGAAATTAAAAGAATCAAAATACTACGAAAAACTGTACTCTAAAAAAAAAAAAATTTTTTTTTTTTTTTTTTTTAGGAAACCTACAGGAAATGGACAAATTTCTAAAAACACGCTACCTACCTAAACTAACACAAACAGAGGTAGAACAACTAAATAAACCTATAGCAAAAGAAGAGATTGAAAAGGTAATTAAGAAACTCCCAACACAAAAAAGCCCAGGCCCTGATGTTTTCACTGGAGAATGCTACCAATCTTTCAGAGAAGAGTTAACACCACTACTACTAAAGGTATTTCAGAGCATAAAAAAAGATGGAATACTCCCAAACTCATTCTATGAAGCCAACATAACCCTGGTACCAAAACCAGGTAAAGATACCACAAAAAAAAAAAAAAAATTATAGACCAATATCCCTCATGAGCTTAGACACAAAAATCCTCAACAAAATTCTAACCAATAGAATTCAACAACATATTAAAAAAAATTCACCATGACCAAGTGGGATTCATACCAGGTATGCAGGGATAGTTCAACAGTAGAAAAACAATGAATGTAATCCATCACATAAATAAAACAAAAGAAAAGAACCACATGATCTTATGAATTGACGAAGAAAAGGCATTTGACAAAGTTCAACACCCACTCATGGTAAAAACTCTCAGCAAAATAGGAATAGAAGGGAAATTCCTCAGCATAATAAAGGGCATTTATACAAAGCCAACACCTAACATCATTCTAAATGGAGAGTCTGAAAGCATTCCTCTTGAGACTGGGAACCAGACAAGGATGTTCTTTATCACCACTCTTATTCGACATGGTGCTGGAGGTCCTAGCTAGAGCAATTAGGCTAGAAAAAGAAATAAAGGGTATCCAAATTGGTAAGGAAGAAGTAAAAGTATCTCTATTTGCAGATGATATGATCTTATACACAGAAAACCCTAAAGAATCCACAAGAAAACTACTGGAACTAATAGAAGATTTCAGCAAAGTTTTTTATCAGGATACAAGGTAAACATACAAAAATCACTTGGAATCCTCTACACCAACAAAGAGAACTTCAAGGAGGAAATCACCAAATCAATACCATTTACAATAGCCCCCAAGAAGATAAAGTACTTAGGAATAAATCTAACCAAAGACAGTAAAATATCTGTATGAAGAAAAATACAAGACACATATGCAAGAAAAAAAAAGAGACCTCCATAAGTGGAAAAACATACCTTGCTCATGGATAGGAAGACTCAACATTATGAAAATGTCTTTTCTACCCAAAGTGATCTACAGATACAATGCAATCCCAATCCAAATTACAATGGCATTTTTTACTGAGATGGAGAAACAAATCATCAACTTCATATGGAAAGGGAAGAGGCCCTAGAGAAGTAAAGCATTACTGAAGAAGCAGAACAAAGTGGGAGGCCTCACACTACTTGATTTTAGAACCTATTATACCACTGTGGTAGTCAAAACAGCCTGGTACTGGTACAACAACAGATACATAGACTGAGGGAGCAGAATTGAGAATCCAGATGTAAATTCATCCACCTAATGAGCAGCTGATATTTGACAAAGGCCCAAAGTCCATTAAATGGGGAAAAGATAGTCTCTTTAACAAATTGTGCTGGCATAACTGGATATCCATCTGCAAAAAAATGAAACAAGACCTGTACCTCACACCATGCAGAAAAACTAACTCAAAATGGATCAAAGACCTAAATATAAAATCTAAAATGATAAAGATCATGAAAGAAAAAATAGGGACAATGCTAGGAACCCTAATACATGGCATAAACAGAATACAAAACATAACTAACAATGCACAAACACCAGAAGAGAAAGTAGACAACTGGGAGCGCCTAAAAATCAAACACTTATGCTCATCAAAAGACTTCAGCAAAAGAGTAGAAAGACAATCTACAGACTGGGAAAAAAAAAATTTGGCTATGACAAATCCGATCAGTGTCTAATCTCTAATATCTACAAGATACTGCAAAACCTTAACAACAAAAAGATAACCCAATTAAAAAATGGGCAAAGGATAAGAGCTGGCACTTCACCAAAGAAAACATTCAGGCAGCTAACAGATATATGAGGAAATGTTTACAATCATTAGCCATTAGCGAAATGCAAATCAAAACTACAATGAAATACCATCTTACCCCAACAAGGCTAGCATTAATCCAGAAAACACAAAATAATAAGTGTTGGAGAGGTTGTGAAGAGACTGGAACACATACACTGTTGGTGGGAATGAATGCAAAATGTTACAGCAATTTTGAAAATTGATTTGGCACTCTCTTAAAAAGTTGGAAATAGAACTACCATACGATCCAGCAATCCCACTCCTTGGAATATGCCCTAGAGCAATAAGAACCATCACATGAATAGATGCATGCACACCCACGTTCATTGCAGCGCTGTTCACAATAGGAAAAAGTGGGAACAACCTAGATGCCCATCAATGGACGAATGGATAAACAAATGACGGTATAGTCACACAATGGAATACTAAGCAATGATATAAAGAACGATGATGAATCCTCAGAACATCCCACAACATGGATGAATCTGGAAGGCATTATGCTGAGTGAAATCAGTCAGTCACAAGAGGACAAATATTGTAAGAGACCACTATTATAAGAACTCAAGAAACAGAAAAAAACATTCTTTGATGGTTACAAGTGTGGGGAAGGAGAGAGAGGGACATTCACTAACTAGATAGATAAATTATCTTAGGTGAAGGGAAGGACAACACACAATACAGGGGAAGTTAGCACAACTGGACTAAACCAAAAGCTAAGAAGTTCCCTGAATACAACCGAATATATCGAGGGACAGAGTAGCAGGGGTGGGGGACTGGGGACTGTGGTTTCCAGAGACATCTGGGTTCAATTGGCATAACAAAGTTTATCAAGAAGGCATTATGCATCCCACTTTGGTGAGTGGTATCTAGGGTCTTAAAAGCTAGCAAGCAGCCATCTAAGATGCATCAATTTGTCCCAACCCACCTGGAGCAAAGGAGAATGAAGAACACCAAAGACACAAGGAAAATATGAGCCCAAGGGACAGAAAGAGCCACATAAACCAGAGACTCCATCAGCCTGAGACCAGAAGAACTAGATGGTGCCTGCCTATCACCAATGAGCGCCCTGGCAGGGAACACAACAGAGAGTCCCTCACAGAGCAGGAGAAAAGTGGGGTGAAGAACTCAAATTTTAGTAAAAAGACCAGACTTAATGGTCTGACTGAGACTGGACAGACCCCAGAAGACATGGCCTCCAGACTCTCTGTTAGCCCAGAACTGAAACCATTCCTGAAGCCAACTCTTCAGACAAAGAATAGACTGGACTATAAGTCATAAAATGATACTCGTAAAGAGAGTGCTTCTTAGCTGAAGTAGATAAAAAAAAAAAAAAAGAAGTAGATACATGAGACTAAATGGGCAGCTCTTGTCTGGAGGTGAGATGAGAAGGCAAAAAGGGACAGGAGCTGGTTAAATGGACACAGGAAATCCTCGGTGGAAAGGAGGAGTGTGCTGTCACATTACAGGGAAAGCAACTAGGGTCACATAACAATGTGTGTATACATTTTTGTATGAGAAACTAACTTGAACTGTAAACTGTCACTTAAAGCACAGTATTGCATTGGGCAAATCTGCTGCAAAAGACCTCTTTAAAGCATTAAAAAGCGAAGATGTCACTCTGAGGACTAAGGTGCACCTGACCCAAGTCACGGTGTTTTCAGTCACCTCGTATGCATTCAAAAGAAGACCAAAGAAGAATTGATGCCTTTGAATCATGGCATTGGTGAAAAATATCGAATATACCATGGACTGCCAAAAGTACAAACAAATCTGTCTTGGAAGAAGTATAGTCAGAATGCTCCTTAGAAGGAGGATGGCGAGACTTTGTGTCTTGTACTCTGGACACGTTGTCAGGAGGGACCAGTTCCTGGAGAAGGACGTCATGGTTGGTAACATAGAGGGTCAGCGAAAAAGAGGAAGACCCTGGAGATTGATTGACACAGTGGCTGCAACAATGAGCTCAAATGTAGCAATGATTGTGAGGATGGCACAGGACCGGGCATTATTTCATTCTGTTGTACATTGGGTCACTATGAGTCAGAACTGACTCAATGGCACCTAATAGCACACGTAATATATGTGTGTGTGTGTGTATACATATATGTGAGGATAAAATACCTTTAATTTCGTACTGACATTTACAATTTCCAATTCAAATTGAGGACTACAGGGTTTTATTTAACCTCTCCTGTATTATACCTGGAAACCCTGGTGGCACAGTGGTTAAGTGCTATGGCTGCTAACCAAAAGGCCGGCAGTTCAAATCCATCAGGCGTTCCTTGGAAACTCTATGGGGCAACTCTACTCTGTCCTATAGGGTCGCTATCAGTCAGAATCAACGACGACAGTGGGTTTGGTTTGTTTTTGTTGCTGTTGTTATGTGTATGTCTCTGCGGTCATTTTGGTTCTCTGAAGCTTATTCTCCAGTAAATCGCCTTACAAAAACCTCATGGGAGCAATACTTCCTGAATTCTTGCATATTGATGACAGCTTGTCCATGCCCTTTACACCTGAATATTGATTTCACTAGATGCAAAATCCTTGGCTCACATTTGCTTTCCTTGAGTATCTTAAATATGTTACTCATTGTCTTCTGGTATAAACCATTGCTGTCAAAATGGCTGGTGATAATTTAATTTTCTTTTCATTTTTAGTCATGCACTTGTTTTTTCTTTGATCCCCAAATATTCTTTTTCTTTAAAGTTACTATAAAATGTTTTGATGTTGGTTGTTCTAGGTCATATTCCCAGGTACATAGTGAGTTCTTTCAATAAGTATTTTCAATTTTTTTCTTACTTTAGGAAATTTTTCTTGAATTGCACCTACTCCTCACCTACCGACTATCTCACAATCTGACATTTTGCATTTACGATAATAGTAAAAAACCTACCATCTGACTATTTTGTACATGAACGATGTACGTCTGGCAGTAAAAAAACGCTGAAGTGCGAGAAGAGTAACACTGGCTGTGATAGTTAAGGTTATGTGTCAACTTGGCTGGGCCATAATGCTCAGTGGTTTGGCAGTTAAGTAATGATGTAGTCATCCTCTATTTTGTGATCTGATGTGGTCATCCTCCCTTTTTGCTTAACACCAATTTTTGCATAATAACCTGGTCTTTGAAAACTACCATGTCGGTAAGTGAAGAGTGGGTGTTTAGTCTTTCGAGTTCGTTGCTTCATTGCTTCAGTTTTCTTCTTCAGGGACTCCTGTTATTCGTTAGGTCGGACTATCTTTGCCCATCGTCAGTATTTATCATTTTTTTCTCACATTATTTTTATCTATTTTCTGATTTTTTATTTTTAAGTTACCCTCCTTTTTACCTTCTATTTCTCTTAAGGCATTATTTGTTGTGTTTATATGCTCTAGTGTTCCTTTTATTTAACTATTAATTCCTAAAATATTTTTTCTTTTATTTCTAATTTTTTCATATGTCCTGGCACATTTATTTATAAATTTTTCTAATTCTGATTTAAGTTTTTATTTATGTCTTATGTAATTTTCTTAAAGTCTTTTATTTCCTTTTGAAATAGTCCATTGTATTTTTCATCAGTTTTAGTGCATTTTAGTTTTCCTGAAGAATCCTAATTGGCTTTTGTGTCATTCCATTCAGTGGGTTCTGCTGTTTGTCCCTGTACCTCTCCAGATTTACACAGGTCGGCCCAGTAACTGTGAGCCATGCAGTCATTTCCTCAGGCATCCTCTGGATATGGGAAAGGTAAAAGGGCAAGTCTGAAAATCCCCAAATGATCAGCTTCAAGGGCTCAGCTTTCCACCTGCCACTTCACTTGTTGCTTGTCCTCATGGCTACGACAGGTGGGCGGGGAAAAGCGGAGAAATGTTTGTCTGTGCTCCAAGAACTCCTTTTTAAAGGCTCTTGGAACCCAAAGGCAGAGTTCCTTTCCTGGCCAATGGGGCATGCAGGGCGGGGCCACACGCACCTCACGCCAGGTCAGGGCGTCATCTTGGTGCTGACACATGAGTCCTGCTGTACTCACCCAGTGCTCCTGAGCATGTCTGTGTGCTCCATGGAGTGGCCAGGTAGAGGTGAGAGGAGGCTGGTCATGGGCTGTGGGCGTCCCAGCATTGAAAGGCTAGAAGATGGGGGTGCAGAGAAGGTGGGAGGGCGCAGCCCATCAGGTGGGCGGCGCACAGGTGAGTATTTTTCATTTCGCTTACAAATTTTAAAAAAATTTAAACAAATCAAACTGATCAGTCTTGTCTTTTATGGATTCTGCCTTTGGAGATCTGATCACAAATGCTGTCCTCACACCATGTTTAGGTAGTTAGTCATTTTCTTCATCTCTGTGTGTGTGCATGTGGTCAGTGGGGTGGCAGGACCAGGAGCCTGGAACGGGTGGTGAGGGAGGGAAGGCACTGAGGGGTGTGAACTTGGGGCGTGAACACCTCCTGACACTTCCCAGGGCAGGTCTGGATTCTAGCCGTTCTTGCCTTCCATAAACACTTTTTGAGCACCTGCTATGTGCCAGATTGTGGGCAGTGTGATGATTTAGCTGAAGGCTCTGGCAGTGTTGTCTTAAGCATCTGGATGGAAACAAACATTCAGTCCAAAAATCTCAGCGTTTCCAAACATCTAGATATTAGACACCATCGAGAGACAGCTCAGCTGCTTAGATTTGTTTCCCTATTGTTGCCAAGAATGTCACAGGGTGTGAGCACAGCACCCCCGCTGTTTGGGTATGAAGGGTGTGGGCAGGGGCTGGCTAGAGGACACCTAGCTAGAGAGCGCAGCACCTGCGGCCTGCTCCCCACGTGGCGCGTCCAAGGGGAGTCTTTTCCACTCTCCTCAGCAGACTTACCTGAGAGGCAACAGTTTTGCTGTGTGACCTCCTGCAGAACAGATTTCTGTGGGCCTGTGTGTCCACGTTTCCAGGTTGACAGTTCTTCCACATCATGCATCCTCGTGGAACTCCCACAGGTGCACACTCATTTCACCACCAGTACGGTTTGATTACAGTTTCTAATGGATATTTTGACGGAAGTTGTCTAATGCCTGATTTGCACCCCGACAAAAAACGTCTTTCCAGCATATAAATTTGGTGGGCTGCCCCGACACTAATGGTCCTCCTGGTGTTGCAGGTCAGCCGGGTGGAGCGGGAGAAGAACCAGGAGATCCGGCAGGCGCGGGAGCACGAGCAGCACAAGAATGCCGTCCTGCTCACCGAGCTGAAAACCAAGCTGCACGAGGAGAAGATGAAGGAGTTGCAGGCTGTGCGGGAGGCACTGCTGCGGCAGCACGAGGCTGAGCTGCTGCGGGTCATCAAGATCAAGGACAACGAGAACCAGAGGCTGCAGACCCTGCTCAACACCCTGCGCGATGGTGCACCCGACAAGGTCAAGACCGTGCTTCTCTCCGAAGCCAAGGAGGAGGCCAAGAAGGGGTTCGAGGTGGAGAAGGTAAAAATGCAGCAGGAGATCTCTGAGCTCAGAGGAGCCAAGAAGCAGGTGGAGGAGGCACTGACGATCGTCATCCAGGCCGACAAGATGAAGGCTGCTGAGATCCGGAGCGTCTACCACCTGCACCAGGAAGAGATCACCAGGATCAAGAAGGAGTGTGAGCGTGACATCCGCAGGCTGGTACGTGGCGCTGGGCACGGTGGGCGGTTGGGCCGGGTGCGGGTGTCCTCTGGCCTCCCCCTTGGCCTGTGTTCCCAGCACCATGTACCGCACACCACCACTGTGGGCTGCCAGGGCTCTAGAGATGCAAGACTATCAAAAGCAGAATACAGTTCAGAAGAGTCAGGTGCCCACGGGGCAAGAGAAACACTAGCCCTCTGCCCCATCTGCCACCCCCTCTTCTACTCCCCATGCCTAGTTTGGGCTGGAGTCCCTGGGTAGCACAAACCGTTAACTGCTCAGTTACTAATCGAAAGGTTGGCAGTTCAAGTCCATCCAGAGGTGCCTCAGAAGAAAGGCCTGGCTGTCTATTTCTGATAAATCAGCCACGGTGAGTCCTATGGAGCACTGTTCCACTCGGACACCTGGGGCCACCCTGAGCTGGAGCTGACTCCAGGGCAAATGCCTTTTTTTTTTTTTCCCTAGTTTGGGCTAAAACAAGAAATCTACAAGTTAGCCATTCCCCCAAAAAGGGTTTATGAACGGTGTCCCCCTTCATAGAGTCCCAGGTTAGATTTCAAGCCAAGGGGGCGTTCATGTTTTGATGGCTTGAGTCACACACTTCATAAAGAAATGGTTCCATGGAGCCTACAGAACTCTCTGGATCGAGAAGGCAGAGGCTGTCCAGCTCCAAATGCCAGGGGAATGTCCCTGCTTGAAAAGCAGGTGTGCGCCACCACAGAATTGTACTTTTGGTGTCATAGCTAAAAACCCTTTGCTTGCCCAGTTCCGTGAAGGCTTTCTCCAGTGTTTTCTTTGAGATGTTTAATAATTTAGCTCTTACATTCGGGTCCATGAGTCATTCTGAGATAAATTTTGTGTATGGTGTGAGGTAAGGCTCTCAATGAATCTTTCTCACCCAGCACCATTTTTTGAAAAGATCATGTTTTCCCCATTGAGTTGCCTTGGCACCCTTGTCAAAAGTCAACTGATCATAAATATAAGGGTTTACTTCCAGACTCTTCATTTTGTTCCATTGATGGATATGACTGTCCTTATCCACCACCACGCTGTCCTGATTGATCAGTTTGTCCTTACCCACAACCACACTGTCCTGATTGATCAGTGTGTCTGTCCTTACCCACACCATGCTGTCCTGATTGGTCAGTGTGTCTGTCCTTACCCACCACCATGCTGTCCTAATTGCTGTGGGTCTTGCTTAGCACCTGCAGACATCGCCACGCACCAGGTCCTGCTCCAGGAGCTAAGTAGTGTGGGGGTGTCACTACCCACAAACGCTCCTTCCTGCTGAGGGAGACAGGCCGCACCCAGCAGACAGGCAGGAGGCAGCCCATTGGAGACAAAGTGTGTGGTAGAACAGTGCCAGGGGCTGCAACTTTCAGTAGCTGGCCAGGGAGGATGTGAGGACAGTGTCTGAGCTGGACCCTGAGGCTCCCACCATGAAAGGAACTGGCAGAGAGTTCCTGAATGAGGGAAGCAGAGGAACAGAAGCGCGGTCCCAGTCACGGGGTGAGCAGCTCGCCGGTCACCCAGTCCCCCTCCACTCAGAACACGATTCAGAATCCCTGGTGGAGGGTTTTCAGTTGTAGGAGTGATGAGAGCTGGTTCATGCTTTTTGAGGGATCACTGCTGGTTGTGAGGAAACCAGATTGGAGCAATTGCAGGAGTGGACGCAGGTGGCCTTTGGGAGCCACTGTGTGCTCCAGGCCAGGGGAGGTGGTGGCAGGGTGACCAACTCATCCTGGTCACCCAGACCCCCCAGTCTTAGCCCTGAAAGTCCTGGGTGGTGGCCCAGAATTGTCTGTATACTGCCCTCCAGGATCCCCAGCCCTGGGAGGAAGGAGGCTGTAGCCAGGTGGCTCGGGCCAGCTTGCAGAGCTTCAGTTCTCTGACTTGGGCAACAGATGCCTGGCTGCTTGCTGTCTGGCCCTCAGAGGGAGGCCTCCATTACAGGAAGGCAGAGACGCATCCAGGGGTGCTGCATCCACGTGGGGGGGCCTCCAGATTTTGTGCTGGCGCTGGGCTTCTCCAGGTCTGGTGGGCACGTCCGTGGTCTCCAGTTACCTGGATCCGAACGTGGGGATGCCCCGAGTTGGAACGGCCCACTGTGCATGAAGTGGGAACCCCACACAGCATGACTAGGCGTCCTACCAGCCTACACATACCTCCACGTGCCCCACAACCAGTCCCTCCTTTTAGAGCCACAGGTGGGGAAGCACAGTCCGAGCACTTGACCAGGAGTCTTGGCGCTTCTGGCACAATGGAGTCGCTGTGAGGCGCCCCTGTCTTGGGGAGGACTCACTCAGACACTGTCTTGCTGTCTCAGATCTTGTTCTGAGTGAGTTACCCATCTTGTAAAACTCACATCCCGTACCTCTGTGACAGCAGCTCCCCTGGCATGTCCCCATGGTGAGTCACGAGGCTCAGCTTGCAGCCCAGCAGGAGCCTGGAGGCCCCGAGAACAGACTGTGTGCAAGGAGGAGTCCCACTTCGTGGTCCATACCAGCTCCTTGGCGCCAACTTTTGTGGGGTCTCTGTGTAGAGACTCTCGTTTTCTTGTTTCTCAACAAAAGAAAAATAGTATTTCTAAACTGTGTGTGTGTGTGTGTGTGCGCATGTGTGTGTGCACAGGTGTACGTACTAGATCACTGACTGGGCTGCTTATCAGCGTGACTTTGTCTTCTGGCCTCTTTGTTCCCACTAATGTGCTGTGTTGCCTCGTTCAGTGTTTCTGTGGGCTCCAGTAAATGGGATTTTAGCAATTAAGGATTTCCTTTGTTCTGCTCAGTTTGTGGCTTGCCCATGAGTTCTGTGATCTGAGCTAATTAGACTTGGAATCTCTTTGTTTCCAAGCTCCCTTTAGATGGCTAATTTATTAGTTTCTTTTAACCGGAAACAGCACGTAAAGTAGCGAAATATCCTAGTCACGCTGCCCTTTGAAAGTATGTTTTCAAGCCAAGTCGCTCATCCCACAGATGCTGTCTTCTTGTCAACCAGGGCCGTGTGTAACCAAGCCCCAAGACCAGGGCCTGTACTTTGAAGAATAGGTAGGGGTTGGCTCAGCCTGCCTCCTCCGCCCCAAGTGCGGCAGCCCACCCTCTGGGGGACGAGGCTGGTGGCAGGGGCAGCTGTGTCTGGAGGGGCTTCTTGAAGCTGGTAGTAAGTTGAGGGGAAAGAGCTTTAGGGAGGGCGGGGAGTGTGCAGACCTGAGGGGTGGGGCACACTGCTCCCCTCCTGTACAGAGCCTGCTAGTCAGGGGTGCTCCCCACCCGAAAGCCTCAGCTGGGAGCAAGATTTCTTTGAAAATGCTGCTCTACAGCAAAGCAGCCCCATCTCAGCACAGGGGGACGTGGGCGGCTGTGGGGCGGGGCGGGGGGAGTTGGGGGTGAGGGGTGCAGAAGAGTGAGGGGCTCGGAGGAAAGAGAGGGCGATAGGATTAGGGGATCAAAGAAAGGAGCGGTGCTGAGGAAGGAGGGGCGCCATAGGATGAGTGCTGTTGCTCAACCCTCTTAGGCCCACCCCCCAGCTGCCCCTGAGGTGGGGTCGTGTCCAGGGCCAGGAGAAAGGAGGGGGCTGTCACGCCCAGGCTTCTACTTTCCCACACCCACACAGCCTGCTTACAGACTCTCAGCCCATGGTTCCTGTTGACCAGTGTGGCACCTCTGTGAAGGATGGTCCTGCCGGGCAGCCCGGGGAGCCTCACAGGGGCGCAGGGCCTGGCAGGAAGATGGGTTTAGCTGGCACCCAATGGATCTGAGCAGGCTCCGCCAAGGCGGATGGGGGTCCTGCTGTCGCCTGCCACACCTCCTCCCTGGGCCAGTCCCACGGATTCACTGTCCTTCTGGACTCAAGGCCTGCCTGCAGCAGGGCTGTCCTGGGCACCCCCCACATTTGTGCCTGTTTCCATGGTAACTCCGTCTGTACCCTGCCTGCCGTGATTGTGCTCTGTTCTCCTTGTAGATGGAGGAGATAAAATTTAAAGACAGAGCAGTCTTCGTGCTGGAGAGAGAGTTAGGGGTGCAAGCCGGGCACGCTCAGAGACTGCAGCTGCAGAAAGAGGCTCTAGACGAGCAGCTGTCCCAGGCCAGGGAGGCCGACCGGCACCTGGGCAGCCCCAGACGGGAACTTCCTTATGCAAGCGGTGCAGGAGATGCCTCAGACCACTCAGGAAGCCCTGTAAGCACCGCCTGCGCTTCTCCCAGCCACCCACCAAGTGCACGGGGCAGCTCCCGGGAGCCCTGGGCCCAGGTCAAGCTAGACCCTCCTGCCTGTCTGCAGCCAGCCAGCTGGACCCCTCAGCTCGTCCAGCTAAAAGGGCTGATAGATGCTGGTTTCCTCCCTTACTCGTTAACAAAGCGCAAGCACGGGCCTCCATCTGATCCCAGCCAGTGGCCCCTGAGATTCCCACTGGGGTCTGTGTGCCCGCTGCCAGGCCCCGGCTGCTAGCAGCCCTTGGGACTTGCTGGTGCCAGCAGGAGAGGAGGCCGGTCTGAGCACCTGCTGCTTCCATCCCACATGCCCGGGCTTCTGCCTTCCTGCCCGGAAGGCCACTTGGCTGACCACTGCCTGCCTGCTTCTCTGGCTTTGATCATGCACGGTGGTTCCTGGCATGCATGTCCCCAGTCACCTTCCCCCCGGCTTTCCATGTGACCGTGCCACTCTTTCCTCCTCCCTGGGCTGGGAATGACAGCAGGGGTCCGCCCCCAGCGCATGTGCTGTGACATCATCCATCTTCTCATTGCTGGTCCTCATTCAGGGTCCTTCTGCAGTGGTTCTGGAATATTCTGGGGGAAAAAATCTAAATTCCATGGGCCCTCGGTGCTGGACCCTTGGTTCTTTGGTTCCAAGCCTCTCCTGCACCTGTTGAATGAGGAGCTAGAGCCACGTCCAGTCCCCCCCAGACGTTTCAGGAGTAGAGCATGACATTTGTAACCGTACTAAGCTTCCGCTGGTCTGAATGCATTAAAGCCAGCGTCCCTGCTCTGGTGCTTGGTAGACCGCTGCAGTAGCCCCAGAGAGATTCCGACACTGGATTAACATGTTAGACCGCTGCAGTAGCCCCAGAGAGATTCCGACACTGGATTAACATGTTTCCATTGGCTTTTGAATGAAGTTCCAGTGGTTCCCAAAGCGACCTTTTAGAAGCCCAACTTGGGGGCGCACTTTTCAGGGAGACAGCTGCTGAGAGTCTTGCATGGGTGTCTTCCTGGGCTCCCACTAACCCCAGGAGAGCAGCCCCACTGGCAGCACAGGGGGCCACCAGGAGAACGTGGAGTTGGTTGTCAGAGCTTCTTCAGTGCCACCAGCGCTGTGGCACCCACATCGCACACACCCACCCTCCACATCCGCATCCTTCTGGACATTTCCGCTCCTCTCGGCTTCTGTCCCATCCTGCAATCTGCGTGACCATTGCACTGGGGCGTGGCCCCCCCCTACCCCCAGGCCATGCTGCCCACCTACCAGAGGTCAGAGGAGAGTGTGAGGCAGGGGGTCCATGGCCACGGGTGCTGGCGTGTCTGGTTCTGTGCACGGGTATTTGCAGTTGATTGTTGTTTCAGGAACAGCAGTTGGACGAAAAGGATGCCCGGCGCTTCCAGCTGAAAATCGCTGAGCTGAGCGCCATCATCCGAAAGCTGGAAGACCGCAATGCCCTGCTCTCAGAGGAGAGGAATGAGCTGGTGAGTGATGGGGCAGGAGGCTTCTATGGAGGGGTAGCCACAGAGGGGTCTGGGGTTCCCCATGGAGAAACAAGGTGGTGAGTGATGTGGGGCCGTATGGAGGGTGCAGCCACAGAGGGGACTGGGGGTCCCCATGGAGAAACGAGCTGGTGGGTAGGGGGGCTCCTATGGAGGGTGTGGCCACAGAGGGGCCTGTAGGTCCCAGTGGAAGGACAAACTGATGAATGGAGGGGGCTCCTGTGAAGGGTACACCTGCTGAGGGGGCTAGGGAGTCCCCGTGGAGGACAGGAACGAGCCAATGGAAGGCCCCATGGAGGGTGCAGCCACAGAGGGAGCTGGGGGTCCCCATGGAGGAACAAGCTGGTGGGTAGGGGAGTTCCTATGGAGGGTGCAGCTGCAGAGGGGTCCAGGGCACCCCTGTGGAAGGAGGACTCCTGCCCCCTTGACTCCCACAGTGCGTCGGGGTCAGAGAGCCCCTAGATGGTCAGTCCTGCCATGGCAGAAGGAGGGCTGATGAGGAAGTCCCTGAGCTGGGCTGGGGAGGGGTGGGGGTCCCTGCTGCCAGCTGAGCCCCACCCCCCACCCTGCAGACTGGCAGGAAGACAGCTAGTGCCGGCTTTGGGGACAGGTTTGGGGACTGAGGCATCGTGCGGGAGGGCCTCAGTGGCTGTGGGCTGTGGGGTGTCGGGGCTGAGGGGCGTCTGGGGACTGGGAAAGTGCTTCCCTGTGAATGGGACCCCGGTCACTTTGTCCAGACAATTCAGGAAAAAGTATCTAAAAGGCAAAACTACAAAGAGCGAAAAGTGGGTGCCGGGGGGGGGGGGAAGGGATGAGTAGGGGCCTTATTAGCGCAAACTGTTCTGTGTGATACGTGGTGAACATGTGACATCATGTGTTTGTCAAAGGCCCTAGGACTGCCACACAGAGTGAGCCCTCATGGGAGCTAGGAACTTGAGCTAATAACCGTGTATCAACATTGCTTCATGCATTGTAACAAACGCACCACTGGAAGGTGGATGTTGGTAAAAGAAGAAACAGTGAGCAAAAGGGGAGGGTATATGGGAACTCTGTACTTTCTGATTTAGAAAATAAAGCCTGTCAAAAGGAAAAAAAAGCTGAGGCTCCTGACAGGCTTAGAGTGGCTCAGCCTTGGAAACAGCACCCAGCTCATTGAGGCCCTTTTTATCATCAAACGACACCCTTAAAATAGGCTCATTGTGTGATACGTAAATGATACCTCAGTAAGGTGGCTTTAAAAAGTGCTCAAAGTTTAATGAGAACTCATGGGCATTATGTGTGTACGTTAGGGCAAAAAACACCGTTGTGCGAACTCTATAGAGCAGGGGTCAGCAGACTTTTCTGTAAAGGGCCAAACGGTAAATATCTGCAGGACACAGGGTCTCTGCAGCAACTACCCAGCTCTTCGGTATAGTGCAAAAGCAGCCACAGACAGTATAAATGAATGAAAGTGTCTGTGTCCAATAAAACTTTATTCATAACAACAAGCAGAGGGCCAGATTTGACCCTCGGCTCTGGTTGTCTGAGCCCTGCTCTGTGTTGTTGGGGCAAATGTATCCTCAATTCTGCAAATTCCTGGAATGTGGGCTGGTGGGCGGGTGGCCTACTCAGAGTGTCCCGGACAGTCAAGTGTGCAGGGCCAGGCAGTGATTTTTCTTCAGCTCTTTTTCCAAAATAGAGCTTTGACCTCAGAGTGTGGCCCCAACTTGGTCCTCGTTCATGTTGTGACATGGAGCCCACCCATCTGCCGCCAGTCCACCCAGGTGTTGGGTGGGTGGAGGAGGAGCAGCTGACCAGGTATCCCACAATGACTTGAACTGAACTCTCCTGGCTCCAGATAGCTGGTGGATAGCTGTGTAGTTATGGCTGGAGTTTGTGTTGGTCAGTGTGTGACTCGGCATTTCGACTGTGCTGTATAATTGATTCTGTCTTTTTCAGTTAAAGCGTCTACGAGAGGCTGAAAGCCAGTATAAGCCGCTGCTGGACAGAAACAAACGCCTCACCCGGAAAAACGAAGACCTGTCGCACGCTTTACGACGGATGGAAAACAAGCTAAAATTTGTCACCCAGGAGAACATAGAAATGGTAAAAGGCCCGGGCATCCACAGTCTCACCCCTTCTTACGCTCAAGGTGTGATAACAAGACACAGTCCCTGGGCTGGCTTTCTGGCCTCATGCAACTGGCTCAGCCTCCAGGGAGGAGCTGGTGCCAGCCTACTGGTCAGGAGAGGACAGCTTAGACAAGGTGCCAGGCCAGTTGAGGAGGGGCACAGCAGGCAGGGTGCTGAGTGGCAGCACAGAAGCAGAGACAAGCTACGAGGTGACTGACCAGCCAGGCCTCCCTGCCTCCGGGCCTGTCCCAGGAGGCCTGGACAGTGGTCTCCCAACTCGAGATCTCGGCCAGTGGCCCTTTGAGGCTACCCTGAGGGCCGGCTGTGGGAGGGAGAGGAGCAGGCAGCCTGGGCTCAGACACCGGATGGGGCAGCCCCTGCTGTCTCAGGTGGCTCCCCATTGGTGGCGAGTGCGTTTGAACAGCCAGTGTCTGGTCTGCTCCTCCAATCCTGAGGGCTCCTGAGGCCACCAAGGGGGAGTTTTGCCAAAGAGTAGTCAGCGTGATGTGGGGGCCCTGGAGCAAGGGTGCCCTAAACACCCTCCCTGCAGAAGTCCCCTTCTTTTCAAACTCAGGAACAGTCTGGTAGGGTGTGACATGGCACAGGTGGTGCCAATGGCTGCATACTCAGGGGCACAACACTGTCCTATTCTGGCCAGACCTGCCAGCAGGCTGCTTCCTGTGACATTCTCAGCAGGGGGGCAGGGGAGTGGGGAGGCTCTCAGCTTAGCCCCATTGCTACAGGGCGGCCAAGACACGGGCCTTGTCCTCGTGGGCTCGGCATTGAGTGGTCTGCTCCAGGCCTGAGCAGAGAGGCCTCCTCACCCAAGCCAAGGGGTGGGCAGGGATGGGGCTGCTGGCTGGATGCATGTTGGGTGAGAAGACCCCCCACCAGCCCACCACCTGTAAAATGACCTGGTTGACTTTTCAGAGACAAAGAGCCGGGATTATCAAGAGACCAAGTTCCCTAAATGACCTTGATCAAAGTCAGGATGAAAGAGAAGTGGACTTCTTGAAGCTTCAGATTGTTGAGCAGCAGAACCTCATAGATGAACTTTCCAAGGTAACCAGGCCCCCTCTCCTCTCCCACCCTGCTCCCTGCTGCCCCATCAAGCTTGCTCCCACAGCCCCTTGCCCTCTGGTCTGGTCAGTGGCGGCCTGGCATGGATGGGAGGAAGAGGAGAGCGAGGGACCCCATGGGGTTATATCAGGCTGGCTGTGTTCACCCACACCAGCAATGGTCCTGTCAAGTGGCCCTCCACATACCCCTCTCTGCTCTGGGGTCTGTGAAACACACCCCTCTTCGTCACTTCGGGATTCAAGATCAGCAGTACTGCCTGTCGTAGTCCCCTGTGGCTGCTGTAACAAAATGCCACAGACTGGAAGGCTTATAGGAACAGAAATTCATCCTGTCATGGCTCTGAGGCCAGGCATCCAAAATCCAGGTGTTGGCAGGGCCACGTTCCCCCTCAAGGCTCTGAGCCATGCTCCCTCCTTCTGCAGGCTCTGAGCCAGCGTATCTCCGGCCTCTGCCTCGGTCTCCACACAGCCTTCTCCTCCCTCTGTTTCTCCTGCCTGTGTCCCTTACAAGGACTCTTGTCACTGGCTTTAGGGTCCACCAGGAAAATCAGGATGATCTCTTCTCAACATCTTTCACTTAGTTTCATCTGCAAAGATGCTTTCCCCAAATAAGATCACACTTACAGGTTCCAGGGATTTGGATGGGACCTGTCTACTGGGGGCTGCCATTCAGTCCTCTGCACTGCCCTACCCTTGTGCCCTCACTGCCCCCCAGCACAGAGTTGCAAATAGTCTATGACTAAAAAAAAAAAAGCCTCCTCAAAAGATCCTAATTTGAGTGTGTCACCCACTTACTGTTGTGACCCTGAGCTACACCTCGACAGATTGGATCCCCGGGGACAGTCCGTACCTGCAGGAAGGCTGCAGAAGAGGGGGAAAGAACCCTCCCCACCACAGGTGCAGCCCCCCACCCAGACAAACTGGCCTGTGGCGTTCAGAGCCTCCAGGAGGGGAGGAGCAGATGCCCTGTAGGCAGGGGCCACATGATGAGCCTCACCCACACAGCCCTACCTGAGCTAACCCCAGATGACTCTTGTTCAACGGCATAGTGATTGTCAGCCTTAAGAGTAACAAGGAGAAAAAGACAAGGAAGAAACCTTGGTCAATTACAAATGCGATTACCTCAGTTTCCAAGGCCCCTCTCTGCTGCTCAGAGAGTGGAAGCCCAGCCGCCGTGCAGAGAAGCCCCACGCTTCTACAAGCCCTTGCTGCTCTTAGCGGGGCTAGCTAAGGGAGGAGGGGCCCCAGGGCAGAGTGGAAACACCTGTCTCAGGATGGTGCTGGCCTGGAAGTGTCTGCAGGAGGGCCTGCAGTTACCGAGCGCCCACACTGGGGTGGCCGGCCTAGGGGACTGCAGTCCCCTGAGGGCCAGGATCCACATTACAAGTGCTGCAACGTGCTGTTTTCTTTTCCCAGACCCTTGAAACTGCCGGCTATGTGAAGAGTGTGTTAGTAAGTACCAGTTGTTATCCTCTCTTCCTGTGCTGACACGAACTTCTGGTGTGGGTGTCCGTGTGGACCAGGGTGTACTCAGTGTGGACAGAGCAGCTGTACCTGCACTGTGGATGGATTGTGTTGTCATGGCACCACGTGCCCCCAGGCTGCAATGGGGGTGGCGAGGCCTCCATGAGGGTCAGATGGGTGCTGGGGCCCTGCAAACACCCAGGTCACCTGTGCAGCCCCGCAGGGGGGTGCCCAGCTCTGGTTATTCTTCAAGGCCTGGAATCAAGGGCTTCCTCCAGGGGCCTCCCCTCTCCACGGGTTTCTCCCCCTTTGGGAGTTGGTGCTCCTGCCACAGAAGTGTGAATGGCTTCCAGGAAGTGTGTGTAAGGGAGCCCAACTCCACATATGTGTGTGGAGGCTGTCTCTGCGGCCCCTGCCCAGAGAGGGCTGGGCCATCGGTTCTTCTGGAGCATCCCATTTCTGTGCCTGACCCTCAGACAGCCCTAAACCTGGGCCGTGCAGGGAGGCTGGTGCATGGGGGACCTGCGCCCCAGCCCGACAGAAACAATGAGCCTCCAGACTTCCAGACAGAGACAGCCTGAGTGAGGGCTTTCCACTTTTGCGTACTCACAACGATATGAACGACGAACCAATCTTGAAATCATCTTCTGTGTCAGCTCAAATGATGATACAGGAATAGTGAGCTGTGTGTTTACAACTGGAGGAGCTGTTCAGCTACTTAAAAAATCTGTTCAACTGGTTTTTTCAGGAGCGAGATAAGCTTCTAAGATATCGGAAACAAAGAAAGAAAATGGCAAAACTCCCCAAGGTAAAGGAAAAAGTGATGTCTGTGGTCCTAAAACCTGTATTTTACTTTTAACTGAGGTGAGCCTCCTCCTTTGTAAATGGAAAGGAAGTGATTTTATTTTTTCTAGGAATTGTTACTGTGAAATAACTCAAAGTAGGACCCAAGGAAATATTCTGTGTTTGATTTTAAATTTAAAAAATCTAACCTTATTGCTTTTAAACCTCCAAGAGTAGGTGTGAATTAATGACGATATTAGGACTCAGCCACAGGGCACTGGTGGTGGGGGTATTCCTGCCCACCTCTGTGTGGTGCACTGTTCCAAGGACAGCCGGCTTGCAGCCCCGAGTGTGGCTGTTTTCAGTGGAGAGGCCCTCACTGGTGCCACACACCCCCTGTGGACCTGCCCACCACCAAACTCCCTGGCCTCCATCCTGCCCTGCAGGCTGACACACACACAAACACAGTCACACACACACATGCACGGACAGACACAGGCTCCCCCCACGTATACATACTAACACACACACACAGAGTCACATGTACCAACAAAGACTCACCTACTCATACACACATACATACAGTCATATATACACACACAGAGATGCACATAGACACACACAGCCCCCCACATACGCATAGTCACACACTTACAAACAGCCCCCACACACACAGTCATACACTGACATACAGCCCTCATACACATACGCGTAGTCACACACACTGACACACACAGCCCACGCACATACACATAGTCACACACACTGACACACACAGCCCACACACACACACATAGTCACACACTGACACACAGCCCCCACACACACATACACACTGGCACACACACGCACACTGACACACACAGCCCACACATATACACATAGTCACACACACTGACACACACAGTCACGCACACACACAGCCCCACATACACATACTCAGACACACTCACACACACTCATACACACAGACACACACAGCCATACACAGTCACACACATACACACAGTCATACACACACAGACACACATACACATAGTCACACACATACAGACACAGTCACACACTCATACACACACAGTCACACACAGACACACATACACATAGACACACTCATACACACACAGTCACACACAGACACACATACACATAGACACACTCATACACACACAGACACACACACATACCCATAGTCACACACACTCATACAGTCACACACATACACAGTCACACACACACACAGACACACATACACATTGACACCCACAGCCCCCTACATACACATACTCATACAGACACACAGACACACACACATACCCATAGTCACACACACTGACACACACAGCTCCCCACGTACACATAGGCACACACACTCATACAGACACACACACACACATAGTCACACACACAGCCCCCCCCACACACACACAGTCACATGCACAGCCCCCCACACACACACACAGTTGCACACACTGACACACACAGGCCCCACACAGGCAGGTCTTCTCCCCAGGGATATTTGAAGACCTGCGGTAATCTCTCTGCAGCACAGTCCTTTTGAGAAGCCTCTGATGTTTATTAAGGAAGAATCTAGAGGAATCCCCAAAGGAATTTCCCACTTCATGCAAAATCTGTGTTGTTTTATTTCTGAAGAACAATCAGTGGTATTACTCATACAGGTTATTAGATACTCCTCAGTGGTAAACAGGGGCAGTGGTGGCTCAGTGGTAAGACTTTTGCCTCCCATGCAGGAGACCTGGGTTCGATTCCCAGCCAATGTACCTGGTGTGCAGCCACCAGCGATCTGTCAGTGGAGGCTTGCGTGTTGGTATAATGATGAAGAGGTTTCAGCACAGCTTCCAGACTAAGACAGATCAGGAAGAAAGGCCTGGTAATCTACTTCCAAAAATCAGCCAGTGAAAACCTGGTCAATCACAGTGGTCCAACTCAAACCAATCCCAGGGGTGGTGCAGGAATGGGTGCTGTTTTGTTCCCTTGTGCGTGGGGTCGCCGTGAGTGGGGGACCGATGCAGGCAGCTAACAGCTTTTCTGGCCCCGAGAGAGGTGGTTGGTGGGCAAGGGAGGACAAGCAGGGGGAGGGGTCCTGGCAGAGAGAAGGGAAGGAGGCTGTTGCAGTGGGGAGTGGGTCCTGCCCAGCTGAAAGCAAAGACACGAGGTTTTTAAACTGAAGGAGGCTGGTCTCTGGGACAGGCGAGTAAGTCACCAAGTTTACAATCAGGGCCCTTTGGCTCTGAGTGTTTCTTTCCTTGTGAAAAGGCTGCTGGATCCTGAGAGGCCCAGGGAGATGAGAAGTCCTCTGGTTAGGCAGTGGGGATCCTCAAGACTGAAGGACAGAGAACGGACAGGGGGATATTTACACAGAGGAGACCATTGAGGCCATCCCACCCAGTTCCTTGCAGCAAGCCACTTTTCAAAACTCAAAAGGTGGGGGGTTTCTTTAACCATCACTACTCTCCAGGATCCTAGGGGTTACTGAGCTTTGTCAGAGGGCACAGCGTGCCCAGGCCAGGGGTCCCCACTGCTCTACAGAGGCATGTGGGAGAGGGGCCAGTGAGAGTGGTTTGTGGGGCCGATGGGTGGTCCCAAGGCCTGCAGGTGGAGGACCCAGCCGTGCCAGCCGATGGCAGATCCACAGAGTTTGACCAAGGAAGAAGGAGGCCTTGAGTGTGATTGAGAGCAGGGCCAGGACAAGAGGAAGCTTTTGGATTTTGTACGATTTTTTAAAACTAGATGACAAAGTCTCGGGTCGGAAGGTAGAAAGTGAGGGACAGGCAGGGGAGAGAGAGCCTGGACGCAGAAGCTGGCGGTGATCTTGGGGTGACCTTGAGTGGCTCCTCGGTAAGTCTTCTCACACTGGCTGGCAAGTGACCCAGCTTTTCTTTAATTCCAGTGTGTCAGGGACTGGTGCTTTGAAAACACAACAAAGAAGGACCACTGGAGCACTGACCACGTGCTGAAACATCAGGGCTCCTATCGTTCCTCTGGCACCTGGCCACAGTTGAGGGCCACTGCCCAAAGGGAACTGCAGAGACTGTGTCACACAATGAAGGCCAGTCCAGAACCGCTCATCTGTAGAAATCCAGGCCATTCCCGTTTGGGCCTTCGCCAGCCCTGCTTCCAGGACAACCAAAATTGCCACCTTCACAGCCAGGCCGCCATCCTGGCCTAAGATAAGGCAGCTGTGGGTGGAGATAGGACCGAGTGGGGCATGGGTCTGTGAGGAGGACAGCATCAGAGCCAGGACACAGGAAGGGGAGGCAGGAGGAAGCTGAGAGGCCTCTGAGGGTGCCCCGGGTCTGGGTCTGTACTAACATTGCCTTTTGGTCAGAAGCCAGTCGTCGTGGAGACCTTCTTTGGATATGACGAAGAAGCTTCCCTGGAGTCGGATGGTTCATCCATCTCTTATCAAACAGACAGAACGGACCAAACCCCGTGCACCCCCGAAGATGATTTGGAGGAGGTAATGTTAGAGCTCCTTCAGCTGCTCCTGGGTGCTAGGGCATGGGCGCCGCTTCTAACAGGCTGGGCGTGGAATTGGGGCTGGAGTGGGCGCCAAAGAGCAGGTGCAAGTCCTGGCCCACCTCCCAGGGCCTCAGTTCTCTCAGAAAGTGGACGTTTCTACCTGCATTAATAAATTGTCTATGGTTTGAGCCGTGGGACAGTGAGGAGCACGCCTCACATCGCTCAATGGGTTGTCACCAAGAAGGCCACCCTTCCTTAGTGCTCATACCTGCCATGCAGCTCCTGGTTGATGGTGTCCACATTGGGGCGAGAGGGGAGGGGGCGTCTGCCAGGGCCTCTAGGACCAGGGGGCACTGTGACTCAGTGGGCTTGTCCCCTGGGGGAAACAGAACCAACAGGAGATATATATAGATATATATGTATGTATGTTGTTTTTGTTTGTTTTTTTTTTATGTATGTTGTAGTTAGGTGCAGTCGAGTCGATTCCGACTCATAGCGACCCTATAGGACAGAGTAGAACTGCCCCATAGGGTTTCCAAGGAGCAGCCAAGCCCTTAACCACTATGCCACCAGGGCTACATAGACAGATACAGATATATAAATATATAGATTAGATATGTATATAGTGAAACCTGTGAAAGCTGGAACTCAATGGGACTGCCTTGTTTTTCCAGGTCTCAAAAGTTTTCTGCCCTTGACAGGGTGCAAGTCTTACCACTTTTCTACCACTCCTTTCAGTGGAAAATATTTAAGTTTTCCTTCACTAACAGATTTCTGCCTTACATAGGTTCCGGCTTTCTCAGCTTTTACTGTATGCATATCATTTGCTAAGTAAAATGTCGGCAGTTCAAATTTACCAGCTGCTCTTTGGAAACCCTATGGGGTAGTTCTACTCTGTCATATGAGTCAACTCAATGGCAACAGAGATACGTATGTACATATATATATATGTATGTGTGTGTGTATATGTGTATGTACGTATATATATGAAAAGAAATTTATTTAAGCAGTTAGCTCACGCACTTGTTGGGGCTGGCAAGTCCTAACTCTGTAGGGCAGGTAGCAGTTTAGAAACTCAAGCAGGATTTCTGTGTTACAGACTTGAGGCAGAATCCTTCTCTTTCCTGGAAACCTCTGTTTTGGCCCTTAAGGCCTTCAACTGATTGGATCAGGCTCGCTCAGGTTACAGAGGGTCAGCTGATTGTAGGTGTTAGCCACACCTCCAGAACACTTGAATAGCACCAGCTAGACTAGCATCTGACCAAACACCTGGGCCCCAGGTCCTGGCTGAACTCACACATAAAATTAGCCATTGCAGGGCCCGAGTGTCAGTGTCCTCTCCTGTAGAAGGGACAGCGCTCACCCTGCCCTCCTGAAGGGCTGCCGAGGAGAGTTCTGAATGGTCAGTGGAGGTCAGTACCAAGGCCACGTACCTACCTCAGGACATGCAAAGGGCAGCAGAGGCCTGAGAAGAAGCTTGCTTCCTGCTGAAAGCACAGCTGGCCTTCCCACCCCAGCCCTTCTTCAGAATGACGGCTGCCCTTGAACCCAGGCCACCACTGTGATGCCCGGGGCAGGAGCTTACATGTGGTGCATTTCTCCTCACTGTGGGTTGAGGCCATGGATAGGCCTCCACCAGGATGTCCTGGTGGCTGAGCGCTGGCCAAAGACCCCCTTAGAGTCTCTTGGACCAGGCAGAGGGAGGGATGGGCCGGGCCATGTGAGGGCTCCCAGGTCAGCCACTCGAGACGTAGCTGCCCTTCCACAGCCAGGCCTTTGGCCTCTCCTCTGGGCAGCAAACTCTTGAGGGTCCATGGAGCCCTGCTGAGGGCAGCAGTAGCCTTCCCAGACCCAGCTACTGCCGGCCTTCTACCAGGGCACAGCAGGCATCATTTCAGCTAGAAGGATGCATTCTGGAAAGTACTCTGCAGGAAGTGAGCCTGTAAATGGAGACGTACACCCCCCACCGCAGGCAGCTTTGAGCAGGTCCCCAAGTCCAGCTCTCTGCCCACGCCGCCTCCATGAGCCTGTGCAAGCCCACAGTATTGCTGGGGGCTGGCGCAGGAAAGGAGGGGGCTGGCGCGGGAACGGAGGGGCTGGCGCGGGAACGGAGGGGGCTGGCGCGGGAACGGAGGGGCTGGCGCGGGAACGGAGGGGGCTGGCGCGGGAACGGAGGGGGCTGGCGCGGGAACGGAGGGGGCTGGCGCGGGAACGGAGGGGGCTGGCGCGGGAACGGAGGGGGCTGACATAGTAATGGAGGGTGTACGGTGGTCTGGTTGGCACCAGGAACCCCAGCCATTTAGGCTTCCACGGGGAGCCAGCTCAACTCAGAGCCTCTCACCTGGGGCTCAGGGCTCACTTCTGCCTCCAAATAGGGCTGGGGTCACAGGTCAGTATCTCCCCCCAATAACCACCACCCACTTGGAGAGTCAGTTGGAGGGAAGGATCTCTGAAGAGGAAAGAGCTCCGTGGATTTCATGAGGAGGGAAAGGAGGTTAGGGGCGTCACTGTTGACTGGGTGTGTTCTGCGTGCCTGTCTCGTGCAAGCCCAGTCCTAACTCTGCACCGTCTCTCTGCTGACTGGGGACATCCTGTGAGCTGGCCTCCCAGTCCTAATGCCACCTTGTCTCTGTACACAGGGTGTGGCCAAGGAGGAGACAGAGCTGCGCTTCCGACAGCTCACCATGGAGTACCAGGCACTGCAGCGCGCCTACGCCTTGCTGCAGGAGCAGGTCGGAGGGACTCTGGATGCTGAGCGAGAAGTTAAGGTCTAAATGACTTCCATTCCATGATGTTGGGGCCACAGCCTTCCCCTCTCGGCCACAGACTTTGCAGGGACGCTCCCGTGGCCGCCCACCTCACGGGCCTGCTGCCCCTATGGGCACTTTCCACTCTTGGGACACTCACGGGCATCGGAAATCAGTGTGCACCGGCCGCCTGGGGTCCACCTGGGCAGTGGGAGGACGATCCACCACAGCGGGCTGGACACGGGCAAAGGATGGTCCCCAGGGGAGCCGTCTCCCAGAAGGCCACCCCGACCAGGGACACAGACCTTTGAGATGGACTCACCTTCCTTGCAAATCTGCTGCATGCACAGGAGGGAGGGCTTGTTCGAGCGGTACTGGAAGTTGCTAAATTGATCCCCCCGCTCAGCACTCATTGAGCTCACAGGCCGTGCCTGCCTCCACTCGGCTCCATGAGAGCTGATGAATGCAGCCCTACTGGAAGTCAGGGTGACCAGGTGGGGCCTTCTACACCCCAGGGCTACCCTTCTTCTGAACATCTGGTGGGCTGGGAGAAAGGAGCCAAAGCGAAAGCAAACTGCAGATAGAAAGAACCCAGAGGTGCCAAGGCGCCTGCGCAGTGATGGTGCCCCCTGGAGGCGCTGTAGGGCAGACCATTCAGGGAGCAAAACTGAGTGTGAGAGTGTATGTCGGTGGTCTGTGTGGGTGTGCATGTAAGTGTATGTGTGTGTGTGTGTTAGTGTGTGCTAGTGTGTGTGTGCATGTGAGTGTGTATGTGAGTGTAAATGTGTATGTGCATGTGCGTGTGAGCATGTATGTGTGCATGTCTGAGTGTATGTATATGTGTGTGCACATTTATGTGTATGCGAGTGTATGTATGTGTGTGTTTGTGTGTTTTATGTGTGTGTGTGAGTGGGTGTGTGAGTATATGTGGGCTTGTCTGTGTGTCTTTGGGTGAGTGTGTATTTATGTGAATGTACATCTGTGAGTCTGTGTATATCTGTGTGAATGGGTGTGTATGTGTGTACATGTATGTGTGTGTCTGTATACCTGTGTGAATGGGTGTGTGAGTGTGTATATGTATGTAAGAGTGTCTGAGGGGTGTGTGTATGTGTGAGTGACTGTACATGTGTTTATGTATGGGTGAGTGTACATCTGTGTGTGTATATGTATGTGTATATTTGAGTGTTAATGGGTGTGTGTGTATCTGTGTGTGAATGGGTGTTTCAGTGTGTGTGCATATCTGTGTGAATGGGTCTGTGTGTCTATGTCTGTGAGTGAGTGTACATGTATGTGTGTCTGTACATCTGTGTGAAGTGTATGTATATGAGTGTCTGTATGTCTATGTGAGTGGGTATGTGAGTGTCATTTCTGTTGAGTTTTCATCCTTATCACAAGAGACAGAGACAAAGCCCCTGGCCAGCACCAAGCAGAGCTCACAACAGGATCTTGGTTGTTCTCATTGGCTGTTGAATCCTGTGAACTAGAATTTTATCTCAAGATCTCTCAGAATTAATGTATAGCTTCCACTAGAATCTGAGTGAGACCACTTTCTTCAAGTAGGCCTTAAGATGGTTCCCTTCTGTGAGCATTTCTTCCAGAGGAGTCCGTTAGTGGCCACTTCTCGATTAGACAAACCCAGGCAGATCTGTCCTCCTAAGACGTCCCCATCTGTGAGCATCTGTCCCCTCCTGGCTTGTAGAGAAAGTTTGATGTCTCTCCTCCTATCCTGCAGACCCGTGAGCGTCTGTCCCCTCCTGGCTTGTAGAGAAAGTTTGATATCTCCCCTCCCATCCTGCAGACCCGTGAGCGTCTGTCCCCTCTTGGCTTGTAGAGAAAGTTTGATGTCTCTCCTCCCATCCTACAGACCCGTGAGCAGCTACAAGCAGAAGTACTGTGTGCGCAGACACGGATCGAGGACCTGGAGAAGGCCCTGGCGGAGCAGGGGCAGGTGAGGGCTGGAGCAGGACCGGGAAGGGTGCAGGGGGACCTAGGGGGCTGCAAAGTGTCTGCCTTGAGGAGGGCAGCGAACATGGGCATGCACGTGACACGCATGATTTGCTTCCACTTGTGAGGTCAGCACACTGAGCCAACTTTACCCCCATGTGGACGGCTTCAACATGGAAGGTGCCCTGGGGGCCCAGGCACTTTCGGGGTCACCATCTATCTGTCCAGGAGGCCCACAGCAGTTCTTAGTAAATACATGTTAATTCGTGGATGGACAGAGAACCACACAAGTGTCGGCCACATTGCCAAGGTCCTTTACCGATGCGTGATTCCCAGAATCCCTGTAACTGGGCTTGATTCACGCCACAGGGCTACCTCGAAGCCTGTCTGGAACCTCCTCACACACGGGCTGCAGGGATGGTGCTTTTGGAGCCCAGCCTGTCCCTGACCCGGAGAGCAAAATCCCTGAGGCCTAATTCAGTGTTTGAGGCCATTTTGCAGATGTTGCCATCACATTGTTTATGCTGGAAAAGAAGGTGGCCAAGGTGGTTGGGAAACTAGGTGGAGGAGGAAGAGGTAGAGGGGGGAGGAGGAGGAAGAAGAGGAGAGGAAGGAGAATACAGCTTCCTTTCATCTGGAAAAACAAGTCTTTAAGACTTGGAAAGGATATGTAGATTGATGAAAAGAACAAAGTTCAGTGTCTGAGGCAGCCAGCTTTCTTCCTGACACTGTGCTTTGTACTCCAAGTGCTGCTGGTGGTGGGAAGGCCACAGAGCTCAGGAGGAAGAGGCGTGTGCTCAGGATGCGGATGCCGTCCAAGGCCTGACCTTGAGGCTGGCCATCGAGGCATCCTCACACTGGGCCAAAGAGCGCAGGTTTGGCCTCTGACCTCAGGTCCACATGCGCAGTGGACCAGGAAGCCTGCGCTGAGAGTGGCTCTCCTGCTGGTCCCAGGATCCTTGCTCTTCCAGCTGTGTTGTGGCTCCCATGGGTGGGCACTGTTAGGGCCATCTGGAGCATGATGTCCATTGGGCGGGTGGGCTCTGGGCACCTCGTCTTGGGAGCCAATGGGGTGCCAGGCGGGTCCTACGGGAGCTCTGAGATTACTTTTTCTGCAGTGTGTTCGTTTCTTCATTTTCCATTTTCAAGGACATGAAGTGGATTGAAGAGAAGCAAGCCCTGTACCGGAGAAATCAAGAGCTTGTGGAGAAGGTATATCCCAGGCCCCGTCCGAATCTGGGTGCCCAGTGGGTCCAGGCTCCCTGAGGGCCCATGAAGATGTGGGGGCCTGTGGTGCTAGGTGGGGTGGGGGCTTGGGTTCTTGACCACCCTGCCCAAGGCCCTTCTGTGCCTTGTTCTCTGCAGGGCCTGTCAGTGTCTCTGGGTTGACTTTTTCTCCTCTCTGCCTCTGGGGGTGATGATGGGCTGGAAGGGGGCCTGGGGGCTGGCTCCCATGAACAGCCCTGCCTCTGCAGGCTTCTCGATTCCTGCTGTTTGCTGGCAAGTGTTTGGTGACTGTGACGTTGGGAAGAGTGGCCTTTTGAAGCCACTGGAATCGTCCAAGTTGAAAGCCTGGCTGGGTCAGGGGCCTGTGTCTAACCAGGTCCCTCTCAGAGGCCGCGTGGCCCTCAGGGAAGACGTCCTTTAAAGTCCACAAGGAAGGCCTGGGTGTCCATTTCCATCTCTGCTGGGCAGCTGGGAGTATGGTTCTGGAATACCCAGCAGCCAGCTCACTGAGAGGCTCCCGGCCCCTGGACATTGTCCCTGTCACCCCCACACTAGCTTGGCTGGTCAGAAAGCATAGTGGGCAGCTGGCTGTTCTCACCGATGGCCTCAGCTTCTGCCTCAAAGGCCCCACGTCTTCACTGGGGTGTGCAGTCAGGGTAGAGCAGAGTCCCCTCTCCATCACGGCCTCCTCTAGCGGGGCCCTTCCTTCAGCCAAGGTGGAGACAGGTGATCACAGCACTGAGATGACACTTCCAATTTGGGGAATAAGACCCCAGAACTGTTTGAGCAGTTCATGTGAAATGGGAGGGCTGGTTACAGTCCAGAGGCAGGAAGGCCCCAGGCCTCAGAGTCACTCAGGCGGCAGCAGCCCTGCCACCTCTCCCCAGCAGCTGGTGGTTGCCTCATCCCCTGGCAGAGAAACCTGGGAAGGCCGTGCCCCCACCCTCAGAGGGCAGGGTGGCCGCGGGTGGGGAGCAGCCTTCTGGAAGCCAGGATGGCCAAGCTCTGAACACAAGCAGCTTGCCTACAGTTTCAGCCCGGCAGCCCCAACCTAAACCCTTACCCGATGGGAGTCGTGCTCTGGGCCGGTCCCCTTCTTAACTGTGAGCACCTGGGGCTCCCTGTGGGCCGCCAACATGTGTTTCAGCACAAGAAGCCTGTGCCTAAGGCCCTCACCTGCCCACCTGGGGCCTCTGCTCCTAGGCGAATCTCAACCTGTCATCCCTCCAGCATCAGAGCAGCCTCTCTGTCACCTGACCTCCTTTTAGGGGGGTGGGCTGAGCCACTTCTCTTTGCTGGGCCCTCGGGGGCCATTTTCCCTGTCCGTCCACAGGGAACTGTGGGACAGTGTGGGCCTCGCACATGGTGCTCGCGCATCATGGTCCTATTAAATAGCCCCTTAAGCAAAGGCAGTGCCGAGGGAGCCAGGTACCCCGCACAGGGCCCAGGTGGTGGGAGCACCCTCAGTGCTGGGTCAGCGTGAGTGATGGAGACACTGCCTTGGCCGCTGGTGTCCAGCGAGGCCTGGAGTGGATCAGGACATTTTCCTGCCTTTGCCCTCAGTGGGTGTCTCCTCCCACTATCTGTTCCTGCATGGCCAGGGTAGGCTCAGGGCTGCCCCTCAGCCTTAGGGCTCCCTGCCCCCTGTACTGGCCCTGGAGTTCAGCTGAGAGACGGAGACGGGGTCCCTGCAGCCTCATGGGACACATTCAAGGACACAGTCTGCAGTGAGGTCTCCGTCCAATACTCTGGGGGGCCTCTAGGGACTAGTTCCATCCCCATGGGGCAGATCAGCTGCACACAGGTGGTCTGCTCTGCCCAAAAGCCACAAATGGCCTCCTCGGGGTAGGAGACTCTGGCTCGCTCTGAGGCCAGTGACCTCTGATCTCCCAGATAAAAGAGATGGAGACAGAGGAAGCACGGCTGAAACACGAGGTCCAGGATGCGAAAGACCAAAACGAGCTGCTGGAGTTCCGGATCCTAGAGCTTGAGGTGCACGTGCGCTGCAGGCATCAGGGGCGGGGAGGGCTCACACCTCCACACCTTGGGCATCAGGGGCAGGGAGGGCTCACACCTCCACGCCTCGGACATCAGGGGCAGGAAGGGCTCACACCCGAGTATTCCTAGGCTCGTGTAGCCCCCACCTAAGCCCCCCACCTGAACCCCACCTGAGCCCCCCATCTGAGCCCCCACTTGAGCCCGTCACCTGAGCCACCCTGATGGGTGAGCAACGAGGACTGGGCTTGAGCTCAGCGACCTGCCCGAGGCCACACGGCTGAGGTGACAGTGCCAGGCTCCTGCGAGGCCCATGCCAGGGTCACCCTGCCCTTCTAGCCTAGGGGAGCCCTGCTCCCTTCAAGAGCTCTGCGCAGGGGGCTGAGCTCCTAGGAACGCCCGGCTGACCCCACGCTCGGTGGCCTGTGTCTCTACCCTGCTCCTTGGCCCACCCTGGCCCAGCCCCTGGAGGAGGAGACAGGGTGGCCAAAGCCCACCTGTGCCCAGCTTCTTCCCCTGTCCCAGGAGAGAGAAAGGAAGTCACCTGCCATCAACTTCCACCACGTGCCCGTGCCCTTTGTGGACGACGGGAGGAGCCCTCTGCAGGTGTACTGTGAGGCCGAGGGCGTAACGGTAAATCCCACCCCTGGGATCCCCTCCCAGCCGTCTAGCTACCCTCGCCCTGTTCGCCACCCCCAGTAGCCCCACTACACTCACCCTACCACACTCACCCTGTTCTCCCCACCCGCCTCCCCGCCTTCCCATCTCCCAGCCCTGCTCACCCCACCAGTAACCCCACCACACTCACCCTGTTCTCACCACCCATCTCCCAATCTCCCTGTCTCCCAGCTCTGCTCACCCCCTTCACCCTGCAGTCGCCTGGCTGCACTCACCGCTCTCCCCTCTGCCCCAGGACATACTGGTCTCAGAGCTGATGAAGAAGCTTGACATCCTGGGAGATAACGCCGTAAGTGTATGTCGCTCTCCTGACTTGTGCATGCCCATGCCCTGAGCCCAAGTCCCAGCCCCTGCCCGGCCTGGAGCGCCTGGAATGGCCCCTTTGCATGCAGGGGCTCTCCCCTTCCTCCCGTGGCTCCTGTACTTGCTCATGGACCATAGCACCCCGGGGACACACCTCTGCCCCAGTCTTCAGACTCCTTCGTACTCTGGGTGGGGGTGTACTGCTGCCACCTGGCAGTCCAGGACACCTGGGGCTCTTGCGGGGGGGGGGGCACGTCCTATTGCCAGACCTTAGATTATACTTGTGGGGGGCAACAGCTAGAGAAACCAAGTCCACAGAAATCCCCAGACCTCATTTGGTCAGGAGTCTGGGTTTTGCTGCAGACTCCGTGGAGGAGTGTGAATTCCCAGTGGCAGAGGGCCCGTGCCCCTCATCTGCCCTGGGTTGTCCATCTGCACTCATCACCCCCACCCCTATACCAGGCCCTGTGTTGATGGGACCCCCCCCCATGCCTGCCCTCACTTGGGGAGCAGCTAGGAGAAGAGGAGGGAGACCCTTGTGGGGGTGCTTTCCAGCCTCATCACCCTTCTCTCAGACATGGGGCTCCATCGTAGCCCTGGGGATGGGAGGCCCAACCCGTTCAGGCAGTGAGCTCCGGATCCAGCCCTGGGCATTGGCCCCACCAGGGTTTTTGGGAGGATTTCCCACCTGGACAAAGTGAGGCCCTGGGGGCCCTGAGGGCCACAGAGCTGATTTAGCGGCAGTACAAGGACAGGTGGAGCCATTCCACAGACGGGTTCAGGGCCCCTCGGAGCCCCCAGCACAGCCAGTGTGCGTGGCCACCCCACACCACATGGGCTCTGAGCTTCTTCTAGCCCAGTTCAGAGGTGAGTGGGACTGGGCACACCTCTGTGTGTTATGCTCAGGGCCACACAGAACAGCTCCTCGGATGAGCGGAGATGTCCTCCTGGTCTGACCTCAAGGCCACTGCTGAGCACACAAGCAGAAACCACACATGCCAGTAACCCAGGACGGTGCTGTGCAGGGTCCAAGCTTACGAAACCCATCTGGGAGCCAAGAGCGGGCTGCTGGTGAGGAAGGTGATAGGACAGACTGGCCACCAGCAGATGACAGGACAGACAGGCCACCATCAATGACAGGACAGACAGGCCACCAGTGATGACAGGACAGACAGGCCACCAGCAGGTGACAGGACAGACCAGTCCACAGATGCCTTCACTACTCAGTCCCACCCCAGTGAATGCTGCAGCGCCCACAACAGCCTTGTGGGCACTTTAACCCTGACCTGCTGCCCCCAGCGGGCAGGGCCCTGGGAGCTGAGAGAAGAGGCTGGCGAGGGCGGAGCGGACGCCTGTCCACCACTGCTGCACATGGGCAGCAGGAGAAGAGCTTTAACCGCACCAGGTGTCAGCCCAGCTTAACTGTGTCTGGGAGTCCCACAGTCACCCTGAAGCCAGCTCCCAGCCCCTGTCCACCCCCAAGTCCCCCCTCTCGAGCCTGGCCATCACACAAAGCCCTGGCCAAGGAGTGAGGTACCTGGCCGGGTTCCTGGAGCAGGAGGGACAAGGAGCGTCATACCCTAGCCAGTAGTCCTGCCCTGTGGGAGAGTCCCCTGCGGAGCCAGAGTCAGAGGCCACACAGACAGACCACCTCTACCTGTAGCCTTCGAAGCAGCTCCCACAGCAGGAACCCCCGTGCTGACTGCGCGGGGTGGGGGGAGAAAATTGAGGAGGAGCCCTCAGGGAGCTGCGCTGCAGAAGGTGGAGGGACGCAGGGTGTCCCAGCGAAAGGCTCCCCTTGCCTGACAGGCTTGGGGGTGCTGTGAGAGCCTACTCCACTGCAGCAATCTGCCAAGTCCCTGCCCCAGCCTCCGTCCTCTGTGCCTTTCCTACCCTGTCCTCCCTCCCCTCCCCCTCCCACTCCCTCCCCTCCCTCCTCCCTCCCCTCCCCCCCTCCCCCCTCCCCCTTCCTCCCCTCCCCCCTCCCCCTGCCTCCTCCCCTCTCCTCCCCTCCCCCCTCCTCCCCTCCCCCCTCCCCCTCCCCCTCCCCTCTCCTCCCCCCTCCTCCCCTCCCCCCTCCCCCTCCCCCCTCCCCTCTCCTCCCCCCTCCTCCCCTCCCCCCTCCCCCTCCCCCCTCCCCTCTCCTCCCCCCTCCTCCCCCCTCCTCCCCTCCCCCCTCCCCCTGCCTCCTCCCCCCTCCCCTCTCCTCCCCTCCCCCTCCTCCCCCCTCCTCCCCTCCCCCCTCCCCCTGCCTCCTCCCCCCTCCTCCCTTCTCCTCCCCTCTCCTCCCCTCCCCCTCCCCCTCCCCCTCCCCTCTCCTCCCCTCCCCCCTCCCCTCTCCTCCCCTCCCCCCTCCCCTCTCCTCCCCTCCCCCCTCCTCCCCTCTCCTCCCCTCCCCCCTCCTCCCCTCCCTCCTCCTCCCCTCCCCCTCCCTCCTCCCCTCCCCCCTCCTCCCCTCCCTCCTCCTCCCCTCCCCCTCCCTCCTCCCCTCCCCCCTCCTCCCCTCTCCTCCCCTCCCCCCTCCTCCCCTCCCTCCTCCTCCCCTCCCTCCTCCCCTCTCCTCCCCTCCCTCCTTTCCTCTCTCCTCCCCTCTTTCCTCCTTCCCCTCACTCCTCCCCCTCCAGTCTTAAGCCTGGCTGTCCTGAGAACACTGGACTGGTGAGGCCAAGGGTCAGGTGCCAGGGCCTGGGGAGCCCGTGAGTGGTAGTGCTGGTCCCAAAGCCTGAGGGTTCCTGGGGGAGGCAGGGAGGGAATGAGGGGAGGCCAGCTGCAGGCGTTGGGGCCATTCCCAGCTGTGAGCGCATCCTCCACCCACAGTGCAGAGGCTTCTGCCCATGGAGAGCTGGGCTGGGCCAGAGTGGGGAGCCCTCCTCTCTTGAAGAGCCCGTGGCCGCTTGCTCCCTAAGCCACCGGTGGCTCTGACGGGCCTGTGCAGCTGTTAGCCGAGACTGCCCCGTCACCAGCAGTCAGGGCACCCAGCAAACAGTGCCAGAAGTGTGGGGTCAGAGCCCAGGAGGGCTTCAGTAGGAGCCACCCCTCACTGTGGTCCAGCCCCGACACACCCCAGGAGCTGTCGCCCTGACTAACTGTGCTCTGCTTTGGGGCAGAATCTGACCAACGATGAGCAAGTGGTTGTCATCCAAGCAAGGACCGTCCTGACCTTGGCCGAAAAGGTAATGGTGACCATGCACACACTCCATGATGGGGTCACCTGGGGAGGGTCATTCCAGCCCCCTGCCCTGGGAGATGTGGGTGCAGGCCAACTCAGCCATGCTTCCCCCAAAAGGCTGGATGTTGAGGTTGGGCCTGCAAAACAGTCTGTTAGGCCTGTAAGACCCTCCTCTGAGGGCCGTCCCCCCAGGCTCCCAACCCCCCAGCTTCCTGCTCCCATAGCTGCCACCCTTCTGACCTCCCCACACCCTGGGGCCACCTGTCTGGCTGTGGTCAGGGCGGCCTCTACAATCTCTTCAACAGGAAGGGGCAGAGGAGAGAGGGTGGGAGGATGTGGCTCAGGAAGACAGCTCACCCCTCTGTCTCCAGCCAGAGCCCTGCAGGCCAACTCTGCCCCCTGTACCCCAAGCCAGCATCCTCCTACCCTGGGGGGGAGGGAGGGCACTGGGGCAGGGGCAGCTTAGACCTGGCCACACCCTGGGGCCACGGAGCTCAGGATCCCGCCCAGCGCCCTCCTCCCCAGGAGGAGCTGGAGGACAGAGAAGGCCCCAAGGGTCCCTGTGACTTGCTCGTTCTGTTGTGCCCAGTGGCTCCAGCAGATCGAAGAGACGGAGTTGGCCCTGCAGAGGAAGATGGCCGACCTAGAGAGTGAAAAGGTGGGTGCCTTGGTGGGTGCCCCACAGTGCCGCCACCACCCAGGTGCCAACCAAGGCCGGTTCTCTGTTCCCAGGAGCTGTTCAGTAAGCAGAAGGGCTACCTGGACGAGGAGCTGGACTACCGCAAGCAGACTCTGGACCAGGCTCACAAGGTGAGGGCAATATGTGCACCCAGCAGACCCTCTGGGGCCCCAGGGGACCCCCCACCTCGGCCAGGGGGGACTGTGCCTTCAGACTGGAGTCTGTGCTCACACTTAGGCCACATCTCTCTGCGTTCACCTGCCCTGGTGCCCCTCCAGGTCAGGGCTCTGGGGGCAGCACTGGGCCATGGCTGGTCAGTGTCTCATCCTCCAGATTCCAAGAGGAAGGCCAGCATGTTCTGTCTTGCCACCTTGTTTTCTTAAGTCATTATTTAAGGGTTTGCACATTTCATTATAATACTTTGTCTTCTTGAGCCACCCTTTGAAATCTTCTGTTCAGCTCTTTTACGTCATCATTTCTTCCCTTTACTTTAGCTGCTCGACATTTAAGAGCAACTTTCAAAGTCTCTTCGGATATCCATTTTGATCTTTTCTTTCTTTCTTGTCTTTGTAATGACCCCTTGCTTTCTTCATGTATGATGTCCTTAATAAGTCATTCCACAACTCATCTGGTCTTTGCTTTGGACTTTTCCCTGAACAACAAACCTTTGTTGCACCTTTAATCGGTCCTTCATGAGCTCAACCAGATGGGTGGCACAGTCTGGGCCCCAAGTGGCCCAGGTGAGCAGGAGCCTGGGGTACCTGCGGGTCTTCATACACTCTCTGCTCTGTGAGCACAAGAAACCAGTTGCTGTCGACTCAACCCCCACTCATGGCAACCCCATGTGCGTCTGAACTGTGCTGTATAGGGTTTTCAGTGGCTGATTTTTTTAAAGTAGATGGCCAGGCCTTCCTTCCTAGGTTCTTCTGGGTGGACTCGAACCTCCAACCTTTCAGTGCTCAACTGTTCGCACCACCCAGGGACTTCTAAGCACAAGAAAACAAAAACCAAACCCATTGCCATCAAATTGATTTCAGCTCATAGGGACCCTATAGGACACAGTAGAACTGCCCCATAGGGTTTCCAAGGAGTGATTCGTGGACTCGAACTGCCAACCTTTTGATTAGCAGCTGAGCTCTTAACCACTGAGCCACCAGTCCATAAAATGGGAGAGCAGCGTGAGCAGCGCAGGAGTGGTCCTCCAGAGGTCGCCTCGCCCATCCTTAGGGATTTACTCTTGGTGTGAAAGGCCGGATTAGCATCAGCTGCCTTGGTTCAGCGACGCCATTGTGATTCTAAGTCTAAGCCAGCGGTCCACCACATCTCTTTTAGGAGCTGAAGCTTACCATTTGCCCTAAGAAGTGGCCTTTGTTGTGGGTCCTGTGAGCTGGGCCTGCCCACTGTGGGAAGCTTATTTTGTGGCTGTCAGAACGATAAAATGTCGGTTACGTCAAACATGGTCTTTCATTTCCTAAACTTCCTACCAAACCGGAAGGAGTTTTCGTGATCTGTTTGCCTGAAGGAAAGGGAACGTTGATTTCTCCTGTAACCTGAGAATTCCCTTTTTCATAAATTGTGGTCAGTAAAATTTCCCAAGGGAAAGGTTTAAGCTGCCCTAGATCAAACTGATAAATCTTTGGAGTCCCTGGCTGGTACAAATAGTCAAAGACTTGACTGCTAACCAAAGTCTAGAGGCACCCCAGAAGAGAAGCCTGGCAATCTATTTCCCAAAGATCAGCCATTGAGAACCCTGTGGAGCACAGTCCTGCTCTGACACACGTGGGGTCTCCATGAGTCAGAGCCAATTCTGTGACAGCTCGTTGGGTTAGGAATTCATCCAAAGGGCTGTGTCTTTGCTGCTGAGTTACTGCGAAGGGACAGCTTGTGTCTGTCCTTGGCAGTTCCTTGCTGATTGTATGGATTTTGGGTAAAAGCAACGTCAAGGGGGAGCTACACCCCTGGCCTGCTTCATTCCTGTGTCGCCGTGGCTTCCATGAACCCCCATCCACCCCAGATCCACACCAGCTCTGCTCCCATGATGGTACGTAGCTCAGTTCTTCCTTTATCTTCAGCATCATGACATCATCCATGAGCTGGGTCCTGTGCCCTCGTAGTCCTGTGCCCACTCCCTGTCAGCTGCTCTGCCTCCCACAGGTCTTCTCATGGGTGAGGGTATTCAAGGGCCTGTCCCTACTCTGCGAGTCAACTTCTCTGCCTCTTGTGTGTCTTCTCATAAGAGAAAGGGTCTTTGCAGTTCAAGTTCATCCGCAGACATTCATGATGAGGACTGTGACCCCTAACTACCCTTCTCTTCCCATTCTTATTGCTCTTCCCGAATGGCCAGGACTGCCCGGCCCCAAGCCGTCCACACAGTAGGGGCCTGTCGGGAGAGCTTAGAGAAGGGCACTGCAGATGTTTGAGGACCACAGTCATGGTCACAGGGATGTGATGTGGGTGGCCCGCTGTTGGGGACCCATGGCAGCATGATGGGGGTTCTGAGTGCTGGGAGGCCGCATGGGCAGTGGGAAGAGCACTCTCCGGACCCTACTGGGGGCCCAGGCCTCCCCCTATTAGCTGCAGGATGTCAAGCAAAACACTCTGTGCTCTCTGTGCCTCAGTTTCCTCATCTGTAAACTAGGCTAGTAAGATCTTCTGCCTCATGGAAGAGGTGGGAGATAGAATGACTGGAATCCTGTTGTTTATCGCCGGGAGAGTGGAAGGTAATGAAGCTGGAGTGATGGCTGAGGCCGGGGAAAGGGTGGAGGCCTTGTGTGGAGGTGGAGTGGGCCGTAGAGAGAGGACCACAGTGGAGGGATGGGTGGGCGAGGAGGGGTGGGCAGTGGCCGGGTGAGATGTGTGGGTAGATTGCCTGGCTGGGTGGAGAGCCAAGGACGGGTCCCTCTTCCTGTGAATGTCAAGCAAATCTTTGCAAAAGCTGTGCCTCCTCCTCATGAAGGACAATACATGAAGCCAGGGGTCCGGAGGGTCAGATGGCATTTGGGGCAAAGGCAGAGGCCCTTCCTCTGTTACTTCTTCCTCGAGGCGAGCCCTCTCCACCCACTCTGCCCCTTCTGGTTATCATCTCACTCTAGTGGGAAATACCTGCTGACCACGTTTTTCCTAAGTTTAATGACATGACAAGCATTTTGCCATTGGCACTCCTATGGAAGTGAAATGACCACCCCCCCACCCCTGCCCCTGTGCTGATTTTCTGCTGTTTAGAGCGTTGTGGGCCCAGGTGAGGGGGATGCTGTCATCCTGGGACCTCAGGCCACTGCCCTGTCAGTTTCAGGTGCCTCTTGGGGAGGGCTGGCAGGTCTGGGGAGGGGGTGAGGACCGACGGTCTCCTGGGATCCCCCCAGCACATCCTGGAGCTGGAAGCCATGCTGTACGACGCTCTGCAGCAGGAGGCCGGGGCCAAGGTGTGCCAGATGCTGTCAGAGGAGGAGCGTGAGAAGCTCAAGGTTGCCGTGGAGCAGTGGAAGCGCCAGGTCATGAGTGAGCTGCGGGAGCGTGATGCCCAGATCCTGCGGGAGCGCATGGAGCTGCTGCAGCTGGCACAGCAGGTGCGCGCGGGCAGGCTGGGTGGCAGGACAGGGAGGAGTGGGGCAAGGCCAGGCCAGATGCCTGCCTGGAGCCAAGCCATGCTCCCATGATGACCAGGGCTTCCAATGACCAGGCCGTTCAATGACCAGGCCCTTCAATGACCAGGGCCTCCAATGACCAGGGTCTCCAATGACCTGGGCATCCAATGACCAGGCCCTTCAATGGCCAGAGCCTCCAATGCCTGGATTCTCCAATGACCGGGGCCTTCAATGACAAGACCCTCCCATGGCAGGACCTCCCAGCCCTGGTGCCACACCCTTGCACCTGCCCACCAGACCAGTTTCCTGGGCCATGTACCTGAGGCCTCAGGATTCAGTCCCCAGATTGCCTGGACTCTTCCTTACTGCTTCCCTCAATGGTGTGGGCGCAGTCTGGGGCCAGGTGCATGCAGGCAGGCAGGAGTGGCAGAGCCTTTTCTTGGCCTCAGAGACACTTCGTGATCTCAGGCTGGTTCACTTCCAGCAAGAGGTGAGGCAACCCCGGCTGACTGGACGTGCTTCAGCACCTCCGTATGGGCCGTGTTGGCCTGGCAGTGACTTTTGTAGAAGTGTTACTCTACGTTACAAAAACCCCAAATGCAAAATGATCAACTTGCAAAATCAAATAACTAGTTACTAAAATTTAAAGTTAATGTGAGTGGGTTAATGTCTGACCAAAGAGTTGGTCAGTCACCAGGACGTCTGCTGCCTGGCTCCTGTGATTGTGAGTTTCCCCACATGCCCATCAGGTCTTCAGTGGCCGTCAGGGTCACCTTCAGCCACCGCACTCTGTCAGCTGGACTAAGTTCACAGTGTTCCCAGGGCCCCTGGCAGGGTGCCCAAGTCCAGAGTGGACACGCAAAACTTGCATTTAATTGGCATTTCACTTTGTACAAAAATAAAGACAAAAAAACCCATTGTCATTGAGTCAATTCCAACTCACAGCAACACTATAAGACAGAATAGAACTGCCCCATAGGGTTTCCAAGGAGCAACTGGTGAATTCGAACTGCTGACCTGTTGGTTAGCAGCCCTGCTCTTAATCACTGCACCACCAGGGCCCCAAAATAAAGACTGGGGTTCAGAACGCAGCACCACCCTGACAGGGACATCCTCCTGTGACTCACTGCTGTGTGGCTCTCTGAGCTGCTTCTCTCTGAGGCTGGGAAGGCTGAGTGTTGACGTCTCACCATCTCCTTAGCCTCAGCATTACGGTGTATGATTTGAGATTGCAGGAGACTGGCAAGTACTGACCCAGCCACGTGAAGTGGTGCCCACGAAGCCTTCAGCTCAGCTGCTGGAACTAAACAGTAGGCAGAGAAAGGTTTATGTCTGGCGACACAGAGCCAGCCACTCCCTTCTCATAAGCCAGAGCGTTCTCAAAGTCCATGAGAGAGGACGAGCTGAAGGCTCTGGCCCCCCTCTGACCGCAGCCTGTCTGTCATGCTCTGAACATGGGGGTGCAGGCAAGCTTTGGAAAGAGACAAGCGTCAGACGCCTTGTGAGTCACAGGACCAGCACCCAGCATGCCTGCCACTCTGTGACTATGAGACCAAATGCACGTGAGAAAATCCTAACAGACTCTTTCCCACTTGGTTTTCCAAGTGCTGCGATTGTTGAGGACTGTCCTGCTTTTAATATTGCAGAGAATTAAAGAGTTGGAAGAGAGAATAGAAGCTCAGAAGAGGCAAATAAAGGAGCTGGAGGAAAAGGTAAAGGCAATGCACATGTTGGTGTGTCCTGATGGCACTTAGCGGCCAGGAGAGGACACAGTAACTCGGAGCCAGGTCCCTGGGGAGCAAGTGGACGTGTCACCAGCAGAAGACACCCAAGTTCAGAGTGGAGTTGAACAGAAAGAGTTTTCAGGGTGGTGGCTGCGTGGAGTTGGGGCTGGGAGACAGGAGAGCCAGGCCTGGGAGCATCCCCGTGGTGGTAGGCCAGCCCGGAAACCTCAGAGGGGTCCCACTCTCGTGGCCCCAGTTCCCATATCTGTAGCGGGTGCTGTGGGCCAATGTCCTGGGCCTTTTCAGTACTGATGCCCTGGGCTGTGCTAAAGCCTTAGACCCCCCCAAGTACCCCAGGCCTGTGGGTCTAAAAAGCACGTTCTGAAAGACTGAACTCTTCGGCTTGAGAACGAGCCACCCGTTCAACGAGCACCTAAAGCAGTTGCTGCAGGTTTAGGGAGCTCGGAGGGCTGACTTCCGGTCAGGTGGAGCCTTGTCCCGAGAGGCTTGTCCAGGGCTCTGTGAGGTGGCGGCCCTGTCTGGGGGCTGTTGGATCTGTGCTGTGTATATGAATACCACAGTCTCCCCACCCCCACCCCCAGCCCCAGTCAAGGAGACAGAGCTCAGGAAACCCCAATGCTCCCTGCAGGGCTTTGCTGAGCTTTGGAGGGTTTTCCTCTCTGAATTGGGGGTCACACTGTGGGGTGGTCTCACTGAAATGGGCACGGGGCGGACTGGCCAGTCAGGTGCCACCTCCCAGTTTTGTCCCTTCAGAGACAGCAGGAGGCTGGTGTGGTTGGGCTCTTCCCAGTGTTGGCCCTCCCTGAGGCTGGGTCAGCAGATGCCCCCCGCCACAGGGGTCCTTTCCTGCCAGGGGGGATGGGGAGCCCTGCCCTTCCTCTGGCCCATGACCACAGCAGCCCCCAGCCCAGCTGGTCCTCCCCATTGCCCCCCCAGCCCTGCCCGTCCCCATCCCACTGGACCCCTTACTGCCGACCAGACGCCCAGGTGCCCTGCACCTCCCGTGGCAGCCCACAGGATGGCTCTGCCTGCAACACAGGGACAACTGGGGGTCCCGTGGGCTTGCTCAGGTTTACAGGGCTCAGGCCTCCACGGCGGGTCTATGTCTCCCCCAGACTGAGGGCCCCCTCCCTCCATTTTGCAGCTCCAGGTGTGGTTGTTTGTTGTATTAAGACTGGAATTTTTAAACTGGGCATTTATTTTATTAATCAAGCTGAAGTAGCTCTGCATTTCCAAACAGTCGCACCATTGCCGGGTTTTCTCTTAGTAAGTTGGTCTGGAGCCCACCCCCCAACCAGAAGGAAGCTTTGAGGCAGAGCTAAATCTCTCGGGCATGGGGCACACTTGATTGCCTTGAGCAGGACTGAGAAGAGTGTTGTCATGCACGGGGATCCCTGTGCTCCTGTCTGTCCACAAGCCCTCCGTGACTGTCAGTCACCACTCTGCCTGAGCCCCAGAGACTGGAGCCGCCTCACTGTGCTGGGGACGGGCATGTGGCCCCCCACTCACACCCAGACTCGGTTCCCCAAAACCCCTCCTAAGTGAGCAGCACGGGGCCTCAGCCCCTCAGCACATGTGGCGTGGGTCTCCTCCGTGGCTGACCTCCTAGCTGAACCGCCTGCTGACCGCCACCCACCCCCTCCAGCTGACTCCCTGGCTGCCTCCCCCTCTCACCAACCCCCACGAGCCCCCATTGGCTGCTTCTTCCTATTCTGTCTGTGTCGTGCGTTATTTCTCACCAAAAACACTACCAACTCTCTTTTCTCTCTTTCCTTCCGTTTCTCCCTCCTCCCCTTCCTTTTCAGTTTCTATTTTTGTTTTTATTTTTCTCCCTAGCTTTCATTCTCTGGTCATAGCTCGTCTTGGCTCCTTGATGTGGTGAGTATCTCAGGGACTGATCTCCCCAGCCAGGCCTGCTCCGTCCTTGAGGCCACCTCAGCCTCGCTAGGGGCCCAGGGGGCAGCCTCTGGTCCCATATTAGAGGGCGTCAGGAAGGTGGTGCTGGCTACCCAGGGCTCCACAGGGTGGTCCAAGACCCTGGCACCCTTCAGAACCTGCAGTCCCTGCCCCGGGTCAGGGTCCACAGCGAGTCTGCCCTAACTAGAGACACAAAGGCCTGGTTTCCTGGGGAAGGAGAGCAGAGGCCCCCTGTGGCAACCCACCCCTCCTAGGAAAACACGCGTGCACATGGCGCTTTTCTGGTGTGTTCCTTGTGGTACGTGCCCCCGAGGTGCCTGGCAGGAAGCAGTTCTGGTAGCCGGTGGTTGGTTTCCTTTTGGGTAGGCGTCAAGCACAAGCTGGGTGACACAGTGTTCGGCCAGAGACGGCTGGGCTGGCTGGGGCCGCGCTGGCTCTCACCAGTGTATAGTGGGGCTGAGCTGCAGTATCTCCACTGCACTGTCACACCAGGCCACCCTCCAAGGCTGATCCTGGCTGCCATCCACGAGGCGGGGGAGTGGGACCTGGCCTCAGATTCCATCTCGGTCTGTAGGGTACCCTGCGGGGTTGGGCTCTGAGCTTCGCAAGGGGCCCTTTCCTCCCTGAGACCATGATCATCCCCTTCCCCATGTCCCCCAACCCAGCCTTCTGTGCCCACAGCCTAGCCTGACCTCGCTCTGCACCCCTCCACCTCCCATGACCGTAGCTCCCCTGACTTCACCTCATCTCCATCCTTTCAGCCTCCGGAGAGCTCAGATCCCTCTCCACCAGCCAGACAAGGGAGAAGTGGTCACCCAGGTGGAAAAGCAGGGCTTGGCGTCTTGTCCCTGAAGGCCGGAGAGGACCTGACCAATTCGGACCTCCTCCCTCTGAGGAGGAGGGAGGAAGGGGGGCCCGCACCATGGTGGAACTTTCTGGAGCCCCTGAGTGAGCCATCGGTGGTCGGTGTCTGATGAGCCAGAGTTAGAGCTCCTCTCGAGAGCCAAGGACCAACTCTGCTGACAGGCATCCAGAGAGGAGCCCCCTCGGCCCAGCCCCAGCCCGTCCCAGAAGGAGCCCCCACAGCGCAGCCCTGCCCTGTCCTGAGAGGAGCCTCCCTGCTGTGCAGGGGCCAAGTCGCTTCTGTAAGGAGCTCAGTTTCTGCACATTCCCCCCCACCCCCCTTGGTTGCCCTTAGTAACTGTAGATGGTGTCTCTGAGGAAGGTTTTTGGGAAGAACTAGACTGGTCCCTGATGACCAGGTGAAGGCTGTGACTGTGGTGGTGACTCCATGGAGGACGTGGGGGCATCCATAACGTCCCCAAGGAGGCCTCCCCAAGACACCACAGGACCTCGGGGACATCGCTGTGCTAGCTCGCCAAATGTCCTGAGCCTGCAGGACAGACGGACAGACAGGCAAGGGAGAACCAACAGCCAACTATCAAGATGGGTGTCTTCATGAGGTCAGCTGTGCCGCAGCCGCCCCCAGCCTGGAGCTGGGGAAGGGCTCAGGAGCTCGACGCCAGAGGCAGACAGGAAGAGCCAGGCCCCCTCAGAGAAGGGAGGCCAGGGCTGCCTCACAGGGCAGCCAGGACTAGAGGCCCACAGCGCATGGCCCGGGGACCCTCGCAGGCTGGCCGTGCACCTGCAGGTCTGTGGATGTGAGGGAGCCCGAGCCCACTGGCCTCAGGTAAGGAGATGCCCACCACCGAGGCCTCACGCCCTTCCTGCCTGATGGGTGCCTGGTTGGGGAGCAGACACTGCTCCTTTGAGCCTTTTGGATCTCTCTCTCCTGGTCTTGCTCAGTCAGACGTGGCCATTTGTGCCGTCAACAGCAATCACGGAATTCATGGAGGTCCCCCCGCAGCGGGAGCCTGGTGTCCCCTGTCACCCCAACCATGCCCTGCTCCCCTAGAAGAGTTTCTGCATGCACCGCCCCCCCACCATGCTGACCCTGCTCTCTGCCTCCGGGCCCAGTCCCAGGCTCTCTTTCCCCCTCTCTACCCACTGCCCAGGGCACCAGGAGTATCCAGGGAGATGTGGATGAGCTCCCAGGGTGGAGACCATGCCAGGGCTCCTGCCCCCCATCTGGCTGCTCCCAGAACTCCAAATAAGAAAGCCCCTCTCTCAATCATGGAGAACCCATTGCTCCAGTCCTGACCCTCACACTCAGCCGGGACCCCTGGGCACATTTGGGTGCAGGGACGGGCTCCCCCTAGTCCCGGGCCGCCCTCCGCACCTCCTTCATCCAGAGCCAGGAAGGGGCAGAGATTTCTTCCCCAGGAAGTGGGCCTCCCTCACTGCTGTCTGGAGAAAGCAGATGGCACAGCTGGAGTGTCAACCAGCCGTCTTCCTTCAGATGCTGCACAGACAGGGTTCATGCAGGTGTCTGCTGGGAGGACCCCCGCCCCACTCCAGGTGATGTGTAGGGGGGTCCCTGCCACTTGGGGTGGGGTTACCGAGAACAGAGGTTTCTTGGCAACTCTCCTAGGCCTCATTCTGGGGTTTGTTTGAAAGATGGTGGGACAGATTCCAGCTGCCCTATTGAGAAGGGAATGGGGTCGCCCACCTTGGGGACCAGTATCCCTCTGGTTAACCACCTCCCACCTCCAGGACCCCAGAGTGGCAGGGTAGGGGCTGGCCAGCAGTAGGGTCTCTGGCGTCTCCAGGCGCCCAGCAGCAGGTGTCTGTGGGCTCTAGGCTTGGCGCTCGGCTGGTTCTGTGGTTCCTCCTTGTCAGGTCACCTGTCTTGTGGCCCAGCAAAGCCAGGGGTGTGCCCCTTGGAGAATGGTGGGTCTGCTGGAGGGGTGGGGGAGGGGCTGTGGGGCACACAGGGCAGGGGTCCTGTACACACTAGAAGTCAGATCCCTGCCTGGGCCTGGGACTACCCAGCAGGGCCCACAAGTTCCTGGGGGCCAGGCTCCTCTCTGTCTCTGCCCACTTTCTGTGCAGCTGAACAGGGGCACTCACCCCGCTTCTGCCTGCTGTGGGCTGGGCAGGTGGGGGGCCAAGGCAGGACAGATGCCACACTGTGGGGTCCAGCCAGAATCTCCTCTTGAGTCTTGTGGTAGGGAGCAAGCTGGCTGTTCTCCGGGGAAGTGGAGGCAGTGGTGGCCACCCCATAACCACTGACCCCACTGAGTCACACGCCCTATCAGAGAGCACCCATAGCTTGTTCAGCAGGACTGGATGAGGGGAGCTCCAGAACAACAGGGTATCTGTGTAGGAAGGGGAAACACTCTGCAGGGCAGAGACCAATGGGCAGGTTCTCGTCAAATTCCACACAATAAGTGCAGGCGCGTGGCCTTGAAGAGGACAGCCCGCACATGTCATTGTCACTAGGGCACAGGGCAGTTTGTGGCCCATCGCCTCCCCAGTGTGTGAGCTGGACAGATAACTCTTGGGTTTGCTCTAAAATGGAGAAGCCCACCTGTGCATCCCGGAGATGACCCGCCGATCACACAGGGGCGCTCCAACCCAACAAGCCCTCACTGATGCTGGGCGCCCGGTGAGCTGTGTCGCACTTCATTTGGGATTGCGTTTCTAAGTGCTTGGCAAGGACAGTCCACAGTCAAGACTGTCATCCCAGGGGCAGCTCAGTCCGTCTGGCCTTGATGCTGCCCAGCACCATGGCACAGCCAATAGACGGATGCCCTGCCAGGGTCTCAGGGCCACCTGGGGCAGTGGGTCACTTTGCCCTGCCAGCCACATCTCCACACTTTGTACTCCCAGACAACCCAGGGCTCACTCTGCATCCCCCTGGACAGTGCTCAGGCCAGGTGGGCCTTGCAAACCAGGGGCCCTTCTGTGTGTGCTGAGCTGGGAGCAGATCCTGCCCCCCAGGTGTCTCCTGCGACGGCCATAACAAGCACCACAGCATCAGAAATGCCCAGAAGCCAGAAGGGCCCAGTCAGTGTGTGGGCAGTTTCTGCAGGCTCCAAGGGAGGATCTGTTCCCTGCCTCTCTCTTGGCTCTGTTATGTGTCCAGCGAGTGAGCCGAGGCCAGCAGGGCACCCTCAGGATCCTGTCAGGGGCTGCTGCACCATCAGCCACAGAGACCAGGGTCCATCCGTCCAAGGATACTCGGCCCTATTTTAGTGCCCTATCCCCACCCCCGCGCCCACTGTGTCCGTGTGTCAGCCTCCAGGATGGATGGGAAGGTGCAAGGAAGGAGCTCTGATGGAAACTGGTGGCCACCTGCAGGTGGGCCCACCAGCCAAGCGCCTGTCCAGAGGATGGTGGTGCAGGTGGCCAGGCTCCTTCTGTATCAGAGGCGTCTAGCACAAGTTTTATTGCAGCCTAATATGCGAAGTCACCGTGCCTTCTAACAAAGCTTCTCTTTTCACCCTGATTAGCTTTTTTTTTTTTTTTTTTACTGTTTACATTGAAGTAATTTTAGACTTTCAGAAAGTTGCAAAACCAGTGAAGCGTATAAGTAGAAAGAGATTTGTATCAAGAAAATGGTTCATACGGTTGTAAAGGCTGGAAAGTTCCAACTCCATGGGTCACGCTAGAGGCTTCTCCTGACTCACGTAGCTGCAGGGGCAGTGAACCTGAGATCGGAAGTTCAGACAGCAGGCCTCCAGCTCACAGACTGCAGAGACCTACAAATCCCAAGATTGGCAGCCAAGATGGTAGGTAAGCTGCTAGCTCAAGTCCGGAGAACTGGAGGTTAGATGAACAGGAGCCAGCTGCAGGATCCAGAGTGAACAAAAGCCAGGAGCCTTGCCAGAAAGTCCCCCTACGTTGGATGCAGGCCACACCCCCCAAGGAAGCTCCCTTTCAACTGACTGGCTACTCACAGCAGATTCCATCATGGAGGTGATCACATTGTATCAGATCCCATCATGGAGGTGATCACATTGTATCAGATCCCATCATGGAGGTGATCACATTGTATCAGATCCCATCATGGAGGTGATCACATTGTATCAGATCCCATCATGGAGGTGATCACATTGTATCAGATCCCATCATGGAGGTGATCACATTGTATCAGATCCCATCATGGAGGTGATCACATTGTATCAGATCCCATCATGGAGGTGATCACATTGTATCAGATTCCATCATGGAGGTGATCACATTGTATCAGATCTCATCATGGAGGTGATCACATTGTATCAGATCTCATCATGGAGGTGATCACATTGTATCAGATCTCATCATGGAGGTGATCACATTGTATCAGATCTCATCATGGAGGTGATCACATCATTATATGACTGCCCAACTACATTGCATCTGCCAAACCACTGGGAATCATGGCCCAGCCAAGTTGACACACACCCTTAACAATCACATGGTGTGACTGTCTTGCATAATCATGGTACAATTTACAAACGAAGAAATTAGCACTGGTGCAGTACTGTTACACTGAGCCAAGGCTGTGTTGAGATTCTGCCTGTGTTTCTCATGGTGGGGTCCTCTTCCACCCAAGATCCCACTGACACCAGTCTCCTCAGCCCCCTCCGGTCCATAACTCTTCCTCAGTTGTCCGTGTCATCCTCAACCTTGGCACTTTTGATAAGAGCAGGTCAGCTGTTTTGTAAAATGCATCTCAATTTGATCTGATCTTTTCTCAGGATTAGGTGGAGACTGTGAATTTTGTGTGAGAATGCCACAGAAGGGTACACCCTCTCACGGGATATGTGATGCTGCCATGTCTTATTACTGGTGATGTTAGCCTTGGCCACTTGGTTAAGGCGGTTTCTACCAGGTTTCTCCAATGAAAAGTTTCCCTCTGTAATTAACATATCAGGGTTGAGCACGGCGGGGGAAAGGTGATGAATATGGAGGATCAGAGAAGAATTGATGCCTTTGGATATTGAATATACCATGGACTGCCAGAAGAATGAACAAGTCTGTCTTGGAAGAAATACAGCCAGAGTGCTCCTTGGAAGGGAGGATGACGAGACTTCATCTCCTGTATTTTGGACGTGATCTCAGGAGGGACCAGTCCCTGGAGAAGGACATGATGCTTGGTAAAGTACAGGGTCATCGAAAAAGAGGAAGACCCTTGACAAGATGGGTTTACACAGTGGCTGCAACAATGGGCTCGGACATAGCACTGGTTGTGAGGATGGCACAGGACTGTTGCACTGTTGTACCTAGGGTCGCTAGGAGTCGGAACTGACTTGACAGCACCTAACAACAGCGCGGGTGGGGGAGATACTTTGAGACTGGAGTCCCTGGGTGGTGCAAATGGCTAAGCGCTCAGCTGCTAACCGAAAGATTGGAGGTTTTAGTCCACGCAGAGGCACCTCAGAAGAAAGGCCTGGCAATCTGCCTCCGAAAAATCAGCCATTGAAACCCCTGTGAAGCACAGTTCTGCTCTGACGCGCAGGGTCGCCCTGAGTCGGGGCCGGCTCTACGGCAGCTGGTTACCTTGAGACTGTGCAGGTTCTGGTTCCCTTTGAACTTCTGCCCGTGATCTTAGCTTCTGTCAGTGGGCTTTCCTGTAGCAATTATTGCTGAAGTTTCTGACCCTCATTTTCTACTCCCTCACTCCTTCTGTTTTATTCATTAGGATTTTTCTGTAAAAAGAGACCCACCCCTTCCTCCCTATCCCCCCCCCCCCATTTCTTTCTTTATTCAGTGTTTATGGCAGTATGGGCTAATGATTTGTCATTTATTCCCTGGGTTATAATCCAGTACTATTGTTATTTATTTTCTCACTGAAGTTGTTCCGGCCTCGGCAGCGGGAGCCCCTTCAGGTTGGCGCTGTGTCGTGTTGCTGAGCACACCTCCTTCCTCTTCTGGGCACTTTCGCTTCCCAGCAGCATCCCATGTATTTAGTGCTCCAGTCTGGAATCAAGCACTTCCCCAAGGTGCACTGCTTCCTCTGCCTGGAGAAGTGTCAGAAAACGAGGCATTTACCCGAGAGCGATGGGATCCGTGGTGTACTGAGTCAGTTTTTGTATGGGTGCCAGCTGTGGCTGGAAGTCCATTCTTGGGCACACGGACACCCTCCCTGAGTATCCTTGTCCCTCCCGCCCACTCTAAGAACTCTTCCTTTGTTTGATTAAAACCCCTCTGCCAGCCTGGACCACTCCCCCTTCTGCGGTCAGCCTCATCCTGGCTGGAGTGCCCCCCCTTCCTGTCACCCCACACTGGGAACCGGGGTGGGGGGCAGTGCTGTGCTTGCTGGGTCCCCTGAGCAGGCCATGCAGAACAGACGTATCCGGTTCCCATTTGTCTCCAGGGACAGCGCCCATCCCCTGTCTGTCGGGTTCAGACTAGCAGCTCCTCCCAGCTCAGCTGCTGTGGCAGAGTGACCTCAGGGTCCAGGCAGCAGTGACGGCCGCGCTGTCCTCTGAGACTTGGGACCAGCTGCCCTCCTGCAGACACAGCTGGCTAAGGAGCTGCGTGCGCACAGGGAACAGAAGCCTCTCTTTTTTCTAGTAACTTAATGTTCCCCATCACAGCCCAATGCAGTTTGCTTCTTACTGAGCTTATGTATTTTGTAAAAAAGACATGGAACCAAAGGTAAGATGGATGTTTTCTCTGGAAGAAAAGGTTTATCCAAGTGTGAGCAGTGAGCTCTCTGAGACTGTCCACCCCAGCTCCCCTGGCCTCCCGCAGAGCCCAAGTGCAGGCATCCACTTGGAGAAGGTGGTACGGTCTCCCAGACCCCACGCCGAGGGGCGTGCTTGGGCAGGGTGCTCTCAGGGACTGGCCTTCAGCCCCAGCTGAGGGGATGATGAGGCCCAGGTCGATCCCAGGTGATACACCCTGCAGCACCCTAGTCCCCAGGAGCCAGTGGTCACACCCCTCGCCATTATAGAGCTGACTGGCTGGGAGATGGCATGCAGGCCTTGCTCCTTCCGTTCATGGCACCCCCTCGAGGGACGAGGGACGTTGCTTGTTTTCATTTTCTCAGTGCACGGAACTGGGTCAGTCCTGATTCTCGTGTGTGGCACACTCTGGCCCTGGCCTGCAAATGGCCTGCTTTTCTGATGGCTGTGATCCCACCACCCACAGCAAAACTCTGCCTCTGACCATCCAGCCCCTTCCCCATGAGGACCGTTACCCAAATCCACTCAGATCCCCCATTTTGTGGAGCTTTATAGCAGACAGGTGTGCTTCTAAAAGGTGTGATTTTTAATGTTTTTTTGAAATCTTTGTAAAAAGAGGTACCATGCTGCATGGACCCTTTGGACGTACTTTTTCTACCCAACACCATCAAGCTAGGGCCCATTCAAGCTGTGTGGGTCGCCGCCATCCACTTGTCTGATATGGTGATGTCATTAGTGGCTCGACCCCCCCATTGAAGGACACTCTGCTTATTGCTAGGTTTCTATTTTGTGAATAGTGCTTCTTGAACATCTTGCCAGGTCTCCTGAGGTACTTGCTCGAGCATCTCTTGGTGTCCACCGAGGAACACTGGGTCGTGGGGTGTGAGTGTCAGCTTGAGCAGATGTGGCCAGTCGTTTTTCCAGGGCACAAATCTGGAGCTGTTCATTGTGCTCTTTGTTTAGAATCCTTCTGTTTTTACCTCACGGCAAAGATGCTTCTCAAATGTTACTGGGTGGTTTTTATGAAAGCTGAGACGTAAATTGTAAATCTGGCTTGAAACCAAGTGCTTCGCCTCCTGCTTGCCCCTCCCCCCTTTTATGGCTCCATTGTCTGATTCCTGTCCTCAGCTGGCAGCTATGGCCTGTGCACCAGCTGTCTTGCCATCCGTAATGTAACCATCTTGGTTAAAGCAATAATGGGTCTTTCGCATGACCATGAAGCCATTAATAAGGGAGAAGTCAGTGTCAGCAAAGGGAGTGAGCCCCGTAGGATCGGGGGAGCAGCTGCCGAATCTCAGGCAGATGAAAGCCGAGAACCACGTACAGCAGTGAACGTGTGTGCATGGGTGTGTGCAAGCAGGGAGCACAGGCAAGTGTATGCGTGAATGTTTGAGCATACCTACGTGTGTTCGTGCACACATCTGTGCAAGTGGTGGTGTGTGTGCTCAGGCCTGGGGCTGGGCAGTGGGTCCGTCTCTGTACACCACCTCCTGCCTGGCCACGGGGATTGTCCACACTCAGTGCAAGCCCACCTTCTCTCCAGGGGGAGGGCTATACTGCCTTCTCCATGCCCACACAGCCAGTAACTAGGCGCCTGGCCCTGGCACTGGCCGATTCTGGACCAGTGGGACCCTGAGTGTTCAGTCAGATGTGGAGGGTATGGGCAGAGCCAGTAGGGGCAGAGGGAAGAGAGGCCCCGCCCCTCCCCCACCCCACCGGGCACAGTCCCTCACTCTAATGGCCCTCCCAGGACCACAGCACAGGCTTCTGGGTGGCCTTGGGAACAGGTGCAGCCACCCTCCTCCCCAGCTAAGCAGTGGTGGAGCAGGGGCTGCAGAGTTGATGTCACCAGTACCTGGCTGCAGGGTGATGAAAAGCCTAGGTCCACAGCTTCCTGGAGCCCCGGTGATGCAGTGGTTAACAGCTCAGGCTGCTAACCAAAAAGGTCAGCAGTTCAAATCCACCAACCTCGGAAACCCTATAGAGCAGTTCTACTCTGTACTATAGGGTCTCTATGAGGCAGAATTAACTCAGTGGCAGTGGGGGCAGCTTCTTGGAGGAGGAAGAAGAGGTGGCTATGCCTGGGTTTGCATGAGTCCGTCTCACTTTTTGATTGGTCCTCCCTTTGGAGGAAGGGACAGTTATCCCAAACAGGTTTTGTGGTTACTAGCTTGTTTCTGTTTTGTTTGAGAACATCAGAGCTTATGGGGAAAGGTCCTGTTTTGGCTTGTCCCATAGGCTGGTGACGTGTATATTTGTGTGGGTTTTCTGGGGTCAGTGAGCACAAGTCTAGACCCAGGCTGTCGCCCCTCCCAAGTGCCAGGCAGTAGGCCTCCGCTGGCATCCTGAGTGTGGGCATCCTGGAGCCCCAAGTGAGGCCACAGGTTTTGGCGTGGAGCTCTCTGATGGAGCTGACCATCTGTGGTGGATTCCAATCCCAGCAGGCACTTCGGACTCACGGGAAGGTGTTTGTCTCGCTTGCCAATAGCTCTGTGTTTCCAGACATTGCCTTCATCTCCTGGGGAATCCCCACCACAAACACAGCTGGCAGGGACCCTTCCTGGGCTCTGTTTTGACAAGAATCAGAATGTTGCTTCCAAACCCACATGCACGGTGCCATTGGCATGCTTCCCGACGGGCGTTACTGGGTGGAGTTCTGCCGCCGCAGCGTCTCATCCCACCGTGGGATCTCGCGCCATCACGCACAAACGCCCCTGCGACCACACGACCAGTCCTGTCACGCGCCTGTGCCCTTTTGTCCCTGCTCTTGTTCACATTGTTGTTGTTAGGTGTCATTGAGTCGGTTCTGACTCATAGCGACCCCATGTACGACAGAACGAAACACTGCCTGGTCCTGTGCCATCCTCACAATCATTGTTATGCTCGAGCCCATTGTTGCAGCCACTGTGTCACTCCCTTCTTGTTGAGGGTCTTCCTCTTTTTTGCTGACCCTCTACTTTACCAAGCATGATGGGTTGGATCACCCGTTCACGTGGGTTCCATGAAATTGACCAGATTTATGACATTGATTATCAGCTTGCTCCTGCGCTTTATTATCCACCCTCAAGGCAGCCCAGTATAAAAACTACATCACATGACCCGCGTGTAAAGGTGAGGCTGGCTCTTGGCCACCTCCGCTGTGACACATCGTGCCATCATAGGTCCGCGTGTGTTTACCAGCCTCTGCTCTGGAGCTCTGCGCAGGGTGGGCCCCCACCGTCACCACTGTGTGCTGCCAGCTCCTGCCATGTCTGGCTCTGCCACGTGGTGCTCACCCAGGTAGAACCACAAGGAGCCTCCCACGGCAGGGACATGCCTGGCTTGCTCACTGTGGAACCCTCCATTCCAGCGTAGTGCCTGGCCCCGAGACACACGCCAATAAATAGTTGCTGAATGAATGAGCGAATAAGTGAGTGAATGAGCACATTAAGGCCAAGGAGCATGGCTCACCCCTTTCTCGGCTTCACGGCCTCTTGCAGTTCCTGGTAGCAGCGGAAGCAGAGCATTTTAGGGTCCTCAAGACCCCCCCATGTTCAGCGATCAACTAGAAGTCTCAGGACTCAGCCCCTAGACTTGCCTCGGTGCGGACTTGTCACAGCACAGGGAGTCCATCTGAGACTCAGAGCTCAGGGCTGCTATCAGGGCCGCTTATATAGACACCCCTGTCCACTGGAATTCCAGACTTCCAGGAGGAAAGCAAGGGTTCATCATAAATCCCACTGTTGTACAAACACCCTGGGCACGCTGGCACAGCAGGAACAGCCTTATCACTCCAGGCATGTTCCAGAAGCCAAGCTCCCAGACGCTAGTTAGGGGCCGACCTCGTAAGCAGGCCCTGCCAACAGCAGCAGCTCCAGGTCTACTGCAAACTCTCACTGGCACCAGAGGTGTTTGGGGCCCCAACCTAGCACTGGGCCAGGGCTGCTGGGACACTGAGGAACTTGGCTGGTCGCAGAGACTCTGGTCAGACACAGAGTGACCGAACACCACCTCTCCTGTGACCTCCACCTGATGAACATGCAGGACAGTCAGGAAGTCAGGCAGCGTCCAGAAAGGGGCGGTGGAGACATCACACCCCCAGAGGAGATGGGCCTGATGGGAGGGCAGAAGAGTCTGGGAGGCTTGGAAACCTGGAAATAGAACAATGACTGCATGTGTGAATGTACGTGTGTGCACGTGTGCGTCTGTGTGGGGGTTGTGTATGTGGGTGTATGTGGGTGTGCATGTGTGTGTGCATATGGGAAGTGCACGTGTGTGTGCATATGTGTGGGAAGTGCACATGTGTATGCGTACGTGTGGGAAGTGCACATGTGTGTGCATGTGTGTGGGAAGTGCATGTGTGTGTGCATATGTGTGGGGAGTGCACGTGTGTGTGCATGCATGTGCATGCATGTGGGAAGTGCACGTGTGTGTGCATGCGTGTGGGAAGCGCATGTGTATGCATACGTGTGGGAAGTTCAAGTGTGTGTACGTGGGTGTGGGCGTGCATGTGTGTGTGCGTGCGTGTGGGAAGTGCACGTATGTGTGCGTGCACTGTGGTCACAGCCGAGGGCAGAAAGTCAGCCATCCTGGGTGTGAATGGAGTGCATTAGCAAGTGGGGCCACAGCTGTTTAAGGAGAGGGGACCAGGTGTCACAGGTAAGCAACACTGTCGTCTTAGCCCTTCAATTTGGGGAATAATTATTAAAAACCGCCTTGCACCCGCGTGGTTCACACCCGAGCCCCCGGACCTCGTAACTCAGAGAGGCAGTGACGTGGGGTGGGGCGTGGTGGGTAGGTGGTCAGGACCCCTGGCTTCTGCTGCCACTCGGAAGTGTGGCCTTGGGAAATCCTGTTTTTCCTCTGGCTTCAGCATTTCCATATGCAAAGTGAGAAGGCTGGGTTGGAGGGTCACCTTCCTCTCCGGCGTTCCAGAAACAGGTGATTCTACAGAAGCTTACTTGGAAGTGAATCAAACCAAAGGCTCAAAGAGTGTGTGTTGTCTTCACGGCAGCAGGAGTTTAGCTGCTGTGTGTGACTGTGGAGAAGTTAGCGCTGGTGTGATCCCACTGTGTTACTGTTTGTCCTGTTGGAGCTAACAGCCTCTTGCTGAAGCCGCCTCTGGGCTCCTCCAGGGCCCAGGCGCCTTGTTAAAGGAACCTTTGCCGCTCCTCCAGAACTTGTTCAAAGACATTAGAAATTTAAAAGGGAGATTAGTATCTAGCAGAGGCCCATGTTCTAAGTAAGAAGTGCCCCAGCACTGCAGAAAGGTCCAGGGCACTACCACAGAGAGCTTAGTCGGCATAGACCCATGTCTGCACCTCCTGAGCTCATGGGAAGTGGGGGGCTTCAAGCTGGAGGCTCAGACTGGGGCCTTGGTTGGCACTAGACCCACAGTGGGAACACCCCTGTCCCCTCCACCCACGGTCTACATGGAGAGCCAGACCCTGCTGAAGTCTCACCGTGGCGCGTCTCCAGATCCCCCACTCTGAGTGTTGCCATGATGCACACTGTCCCTGGGAATGCCTCAGGAGCTCATGCTGAAACAGCGCCTGTCTTCACTCTTTTTCAGAAAGAAAACAGCGCCTCGAGAAAGCCAGTGCTAAGTGTGGTTTCCACAAGCCAGGGAAGTCTCCACCCCTGGGATGGAACGTGGCTCGACCATGGAGATGGTTCTGCTGTGCTCATATTCCGGGGTCTAAGGTGGTCGGGTGCTCCTCGTGCTGAATTGACAAGGGCTGTGTGTGCGTGTGAGTGAGTGTGTACAGAGCACAGGATCTTCGCTCTGTGCTGTGGCCGTTACGTACCACATTGTATACAGCGCTCTGTGCTGTGGCCGTTACGTACCACATTGTATACAGCGCTCTGTGCTGTGGCCGTAACGGACCACATTGTATACAGCGCTCTGTGCTGTGGCCGTAACGGACCACATTGTATACAGTGCTCTGTGCTGTGGCCGTAACGGACCACATTGTATACAGCGCTCTGTGCTGTGGCCGTAACGGACCACATTGTATACAGTGCTCTGTGCTGTGGCTGTAACGGACCACATTGTAGACAGAAAAGCCAGCAGCATTCCATGGTAGCTGGAGGAGGGCGGGACGGCAGCAGCGTCTGCAAGTGTTAGGTTCGTTTCATGTTTGTGTTGGAAGAAATGGTCCCTTCTGGTGCAGAGGACACAGTAGCTGCCTGCCAGGGTGACGCCTGAGGTTGAATCGGGGGATGCTTATAGGATCACACAGATACACTTTTCTCTGGCGGGTGCAGGTTTTCTGCTGGGAACCGCACCATCAGTAGGACTGTCCCTTCCTGTTGCCATCAAAGCCACAGCCGCTTACTCACACGGATGAGAGCTGAGCCAGCTCAGTGCCTCCCCAGCTGAGCCCGACATCAGGGCTCGTACCTCACGTCTTCAGCCTTGTCCCCTCCTTCACATGTAGTTCTGTCTTGTTCCATGACTGCGTCGTCTTGACCTGTTCCCTGTATCCAGAATGGAATGCCAAGCAATAGCCTTGTGTTAACAAAAGCCTCCTCGGAGCTGTGGGTGGCCTGCCCTGTGCAGCCACCGGGAAGCATGCCTTAACTCCACGCTGCTCCCTGCGGCCGCCCTCCACTGGCAGAGCCTCAGGCCCGGCGTGCACACACATGGAAACAGCCCGTGCGCTTGAACCGAGCCCGGATTCCCATCCTTGTTGATTTGGATCACCATGACTTTGCATGTTGTATGATGTCTGGAGGTCTTCATACACCCTCACACCCACCCCAGACACTCTTAACCATAGCTTTGTAATTAAAAAAAAAAAGCCAACCGTATGAGGACGCTAAGCATGTAAATACGTACAGTGCTACGAAGCTGCTGCTGTTTCTCTGTGAACGTGGTGCTCACAGGAAAGGGAGAATGGCTCAGTGTTTCCACAACACCCCACATGCCGCCTGGGTCCACACCCTGCCGTCTTCCTGGATGCACAGGCTTCGTGGCGACGTCACTTCCCCTCTGTAGATGTCGGACTTTGTTTTTATTCATGCATAGTATGCACCTACTTTTCATCTGATTACGGAGCTGAGCTGCTTCTGAAAAGGGGGAGGCAAGTATGAACCATTGTCCCTGGTTCCTGCCAGTCCAGTGAGCATCTTAAGAATTCAAATGTTTTAGAACGAGGTGCGTTTCCTAACCCCTAGAAAAAAAAACCCCTAGAGCATACCTTTTATTCAAAACCAGTGGGCTCCGTTGAATTTCCTGCAAGTATTTGGGCTCTCAGACTGCTAGCACTGCAGACAGGGGGGATCTATATATAAATGCATCACCCTGGTGGAGCGGGGGGAGGGACCCTGAGGAGGTGCCAGAAATGTATGCGGGTAACCAAGATGCAGACGCCTGTACAGCACAGCGGTTGTCAACATTAGTCATACCATGTACACGACATGCCCAATGACACACGTGTCTGTCTGGACTGGAAATCCCTGGACTAGCAGATTTCGTGGTTGCCACTGGTGTGTCATGGGCCTTGGTTCCACAGGCTAGAGTTCAAGTTGCTGTGAGGCCACGGTTGGCGTTTAAAGTGCTCTGGCCTTCAGGATACCCCGCGTGCCTTACACGGCTGCTGAACATCGACACTGGCAGCCACGGAAGAGGGTGGGCCTGAGAGTGGGCCGGGGGCATTTCTGCATTAATCACCCTTTAGCATCACTGTCTGTCATTGACACCTCATGCTGGGTTGTGTGTTTTCACACAGTAATGGATTTAAGTTTAGGCTCAGGAAAATCATATTGTGAATATATGTATCGAATCATATATTTGTATACTGTATATTTTTTAAAAAACAAAACTATTGTAAATGTATGCAGACACACGTTAGGACTGTCTAGTCATGATGGCATTTGTGTTCTCTGAAGCAATCCTTAATAACCGCATTCTGAACATGTGACCTTCCGGTCAGTGCCGAACAGTATTCACGGGCTTGGGACAGGTTTGTATGGTGGTCAACTACAGAATTTTAAACATATTTTTGTATTGTGATTCCTATGATATATACCAGAGAATTTTTATTCATTTGTAAATCATTGTACAGTTTTAATAAAAAATCGTTTTAAATCTCAGAACATCAGAGTTTCCTCCCCTGTGATGTGTTGAGTCTGGGCGTATGGGCTCTGTTTAGCCACTCATGTGTTCCAGTGTTTGTTCTCAGGACAAGCATGCCTCTGTCCCCACCAGAAAGGGGCCCAGGTGCCCCCTGGGAGGGGGTGCCGCTGTTGTGCAGTCTCATCCTGAAGCATCTACATCCCGGGAGAACACACTCTGAAATTCCAGGTGCCCGCAGCACCTGGCAGAGGTCAGCCACAGGTGAGGCCTCCTGTAGCTGTTTGTCAGATGTGAACCTGAAGAGAAGGAATTCAATAATCTAGAAGGCCACAGAATTTCTGCTAATGAGTAAGAATGCTTTGTGATGGATCTCTATTGCAGAGGACCCAACACAGGTGAGTAACAGCACGTTTTATCAGGGAGCGGGCTGGTGGACGGCGCTACCGCAGAGGGAGAGGTGGAAGGTTGCTGGGCTTATTAACTCTGCCACATTGGTACTGGAGTCCTGCAGCAGGCAGCGAGGCTCTTGTCCTGAGCCAGGTTATGCTTAGGAACACCGCTGTGCTGGCCAGGACCAGAGGCGGGACTGTCTTTTCCTTAAAATATGGCCTCTGAACAGCTGGACGGTGACAGTGCCTAGATTCCTGGGCAGCCAAGAAACCCTATGCCTGTCTTCCCGCAAAGCCTCCAACTCCTGCTTTCAGGATGCCTGGAGCAGGTGGCCTAGGTGGCGCACCTCCCCACACACACGTGCACACACGCCAAGTTTCAGGGTCAGGGCCTTCTTGCCTGGCGTGAGATCTCCCACGGAGCCGGGGATGTGGCTGAGTTTTCAGAGACGGTGGGTTCTCCAGTGCGCACGGGCATGGGTTGGACCACAGTGAGAGCCCATGTGGCCGCAGCCCCAGCGAAGGGCGCCCTCTGTCCTGGCCCGAGCGTTCAGCACCCGCTGCGTGGACAGCGCCAGCTCTGTACAGGGCGGGGACAGGGACCAGGGCGCTGTGCGCGAAGATCCCCGCCGCCAGAGGCTCTGGGACTCCCGGCTATCTGTCCTCCGCGTCCCCGTGGCCTATTGGAGGCAGCAGGACCCCGAGGAGGCATTGCACGCCGACCTGATGCCCCAGGTCCAGCCCGAGCTCGGCGGCGTTTTCCGCTGCCTGGAGGCCGCCGAGAGCTAGACGATCCTTGGTTGGTGAACCCTGCAGCCGGCCACGCAGCCGCTCGGAGGAATCAGCAGAGACGTCCTGGAGGCAGAGGCAAGTCCCGAGGGCGGCCCTTCGTAGCCCAGGTCCGTGGCCCACAGCAGGCGGTGGCCGCAGGGCGGGAGGCTCGAACGGCGCGGCTGGTCCAAGAGGGGCGCGGGTCCCAGGACCCCCGAGACGCCGCTCACCCACGCCGGGGAGACCGCGGGAGCGCGAATCGCCGGCTGGTCGTCTCCCCCGACTTCCCAGCTCCTCAGAGAAGACACGCGGCTGTACGGCGGGGCCTCGCTCTCCCTGACCCTCAGAGTCCCGGCCTTGGACTTCCCACTGCGCCTCGCATCCTCAGGCCCAACCTCGATGACTGCGTTCCTCTTGCCCTTGGCGGGATCCCTCTGTCCTGCCCTGTCTCTGGCTACCCCTCCCCGTTTTGTCTCTCTCTCGTTCTTCATGTCTCTTTCTATGTCTGTCTCTCTCGACGTGTCCCCTCCCTCCTGTCCCTGAGCTTCCCACCACGGCCGTGGAGCAGCCTCGAGCAGAGGCTCTGGGGAGGCTGGAGGGCGTCTCTACGGCCCGGCTTCGCAGCCCAGGACCTGGCCGGCGCTTCTGCAAGACGTCTTCCGGGACGGAAGCGGGGCTCTCGGAACGCCGGGGCCGGGGCAGATTACAAGTCCCCAGGGACTGGGCCGGGCGGAGGCGGAACCTGGCAAGACGCAGGAGACCTTCCTCACCCTCCACCCCGAGTACAGGATCCGCACACCCTGGCCGGACAGGTCGCACACCAGGCCCATCACCAGGACGCATCCCCCATCGGAGTCCGGCCCGAGGCACAGGGATTTGGGCCTGGGGCCGCGAGTGTGGCCCTCCCCAGTGTGCGCGTGTGTGTACAACCAGCGGGGAGGGGGAGAGGGCAGAGCCCACCGGGTCGGCGCAGGTAGGAGGGGCGGTGCGGCGGAGTGGGGGCAGGGGGCGGGGCCGGGGCGGGGCCTAGGGGCGGGGCCAGGGGCGGGGACGAGGACCTCGCGGCCCGGCGCGCTGCACTTGGCCTTCCGCACCCCTACGCGCACGTACTGGCTTCACTCGCCGCGCCCCGGCGGCGAACCCCAGCCCAATCCCGCAGAACCAGGCCGCGAGCTGATCCGAGTGCCGTGGCCGCTCGAGGAGCAGCATGTCTTTCCAAGGCAAGAAGAGCATCCCCCGGATCACGGTGAGCGCCCCCGGGCGGCCTGGCCTCCGGACCACCAGGCCGCTTGCGGTCCCCAGCCCTTCCGACCGGCCCCGGCGTGTCCCAGTCCCGGCCCGACCCTCTCCCCTCCCGGTTTCTTCCCTTGCCGCCGCCGAGGCGGGCTGTCCTTGCGGGTGCCGCGCCAGACCCCTCTACGGAGCTGGGCGCGCAGGCCCGGGGCCTGCTTGTTTCCCGGTGCCCTCGACGCACGGAGGCCTGGACCGGGGAGGCTGCTCCGAGAGCCGACGCGCCCTCCCTCCCGCGGACCCAGGCGGCGGTGGCCCGGCCTTTGTTAGTCCGCGGGCGGCCTGGGGCGCGGAGACGCGGTGCCCGGCGCAGCCCTCGGCCCTCTCTCCCGGGACGTGCCGCGCGCAGGGGTCTTTGTCCGAGACAAAGCAGTGCAGCCGGGCCGCCCAGACCCTCCACGAAGCCGGGGCGCGCAGTCTCCGGGGAGCCGGCGGGGCTAGCGCGCCAGCCAGCCTGTGCACCCAATCTCAGCTCGGGGAGCGGGCACCCAATACCCACCGGCGCGGCCGAACGGACGGTCACCTGCTCTGCAGGAGACAAAGCCACCAGGAGCGAGAGCGGGAGACAGGAGGCACCAGCTCCAGTGGTCCGAATCCGCGCCTGGTCTGGCTGGGGCTACCCTGAGCCTTGGGCTTTTCGGGCTTATTCCGGAGGAAGGAGCCCCCTCCCCGCACAGGAGGGGACCTGCCACAGTGGGACCGGTCACCGCCTTGGCCCGGGGCCTGATGCAGGAGGCCCCAGGCGCTGGCACGAGACAGGGGGCCCCATCCCAGGGTCAGAAAGGAACGAGAATTTGCTAGTGTGAGGAGGGAGCAGCTGGTTTTCCTACTTTCACTCTTATGCTGATGAGCCCCCAAAGGAGGCGTCGACCCATCCCAGCAGCCTGTCCCTCTTGGTTCGAAACCCAGGAATTTTTCCAGGGTCTGAGTCCAGGAGCTGAAAAAATTGGGGAGGTGGGGTAACAGGCAGACCTCAACCAGAAGTCTCTTCCTGCCCCAAGAAGAGCCTGGAGGCCGGGTACCCAGGGACAGGCAAGGGAGGAAGGCCAGGTTGGTAAACATAGGCAGCAGGAGGACCCAGGCCAGCGGTAATTGTGAGAGTCAGAGCTGGGTCAGTTGGGTCCAAGCTGGGCCTGGTACCCAGGGGGTGGGGCAGTGAGGGTGTGCAGGACCCAGGAGAGGTCAGGTGGTGAGTGTCCACAGGATCCCCAGGAGAGGCCCAGCAGCTGCGAACAGCAGTGTTGTAGACCAGGGGCACGCAGATGTCAGAGAACGCAGCAGTAGACAATAAACAAATGTGTTCCAAAAGAACGTTATTGACAGACACTGGGATTTTAATTTCATACAATTTTCACATATCATGAAATATTCTTTTGGTGTCCTTTCAACCAACTTAAAATGTAAAAACCATTCCTTGGTTCGGGGCTGTATCAAAATCATCAGCTGGGCACAGTAGTTTGCCAACCCCTCTGTGGACTGTGGGATGGTAGTTTTACATTTAGTGTACGGAATCTTGAATATTCAGTGCAGTTAGGGATCAGTGAGATTAGTGAAAATGTAACAAGCCTGGTAAATAACTACCTATTCATCCTCTCCATAACCTCCGGAGGCCTGGTGGGGCAGCAGTTAAGAGCTACGGCTGCTAACCAAAAGGTCGGCAGTAAAATCCACCAGCCATTTCTTGCAAACAGTGTGGTGTAGTTCTACCTTGTCCTATAGGGTTGTATGAGTCAGAGTTGACTGGCCAGCGGTGGGTTTGCTTTTTTGGTAGCCTCGTAGAGTCTGCAAGTTATACAGTTTATTCTGTTGACCTCAGTCTGATGATGTAAAGCAGCCAGAAGATTAGGCTGGTGGGTGGCCAGACTTCTCTGGAGTTATCCCTGCCCTGGTCAGTTCACAGGGTCGTGTCCAGGCGCAAACAAGGTACCGAAAGGGGCGTGTTGTGCAGCCTTATGACTTAGACACGTCGTCTATCACTGCCTTTCTGCTTCTCTCTTCCTGTAATTTCTCCCCGTTACCTCCAATGAGGTCATGTCATCCTCCTGACCGCCACTCAGAGCCCCATCGCATCACCTCCTGCTGACTCTTCTCCTTCCCAGCGATTTGGCAGGATTCTTAGGCGAGGTCCTACCTGGCCTGTGGCTGCTGAGCCCGAGCCACCCACGCACTGCCACGGCTCTGTGCTGCACCTGGTGACACACTGTTCACCCACCTGGGGAACCTCCCAACAGAATCAAACCTCGGACAACACTTTGATTCATCCTTGCCCTTCCTCCCCATGGCCTCTCCAGCAGCTCGCCTCCCCAGGATCTCTGGGACCTGTCTCTCATCCACCTCCCATAATCCTGGTTGGAGGCCCATCAGCTCTCACCGGCACACCCCAGAAACCACCTAATGAGGGCTCCATTCCCATTAAACACCACAGGTCACTTTCTACATGGCAGCCAGTGTGATCACGTAAACAGCCTAATGAGGGCCCTGTTCCCATTAAACACCACAATTCACCTTCTACACAGCAGCCAGTGTGATCACAAAAACACCAGCCAGGCCATGCTTCAACTCTGCCTCATCCCCATTCCCCAGAAGGTTCCGCCCCTCAGCCTCCACTGTGTTAAACGTCAGCTCGAGCTCTTTCCTGCCTCAGGACCTTTGCAATGGCTGCTCCCAACCCAGAACATGGCTCCCAGCTGCATCACCTCCAGTATTACCACCTCAGGCCCCTCTCATCCATGCAGCAGTCTGGCCTCCTCTCCCGTCACTCTGTCCTGTCACCTTTCCATGTTCTTCACCCTGTCTGTGACACTCTGTCATCATCTACCTCCCTGGGGACAAGGGACCTGGCTGCTGGGGTTCAGCTCTAGCCCCTTCCGGAGTGGACCATCACAGCCCATGGCCACGCAGGTGTGAGCGGGTCTGTTCCCGGCCCCCTCAGTGCAGGAGATCCAGCCCTTCTGAGGCCAAACAGAGGCAGGAGCTCATGAGCCTCAGGCTGGGGCTTCTAAAATGAAATAAAATAAAAGGAAGATTTAAAACTCTAAAGATAAACTATTTCATTGCTACACTTTCACCAAGCCCAGCTTTGTGTTTACGAAGCGAGAAGCTGTTTCCCCTGTTCAGCCCTCTGGGCTTTGTGCCTGGACAGGTGGCGTGCGGCTGTGGGGCTGGGCAGGGCTCTGGGTGAGGCCGCCGTGTGGGGACAGCTGTCTTCCCGCTCAGTCTGCTCTGTTCTTGAGGAACAGCAAGCACTGCAGGCTTTTGCCCCTTTGAGTCAGAATTGACTTGGCAACGGATTTGATTTTGGCTTTTTGGTTTTATGCACACACATTGTGCCCTGACGTCGCCTTTCGTTCGTAATTCCAGAGGAAGAGGTTGCACTAAAGATGTTGCTGAGTAACTCAGTTTGGAGAAGCATTCTCCATTTTTTGTTTCCCATAGAGTGACCGCCTTCTGATCAGAGGTGGGAAGATTGTGAATGACGACCAGTCATTTTATGCTGATTTGTACGTGGAAGATGGTTTGATAAAGTAAGTTTCTGCCAAAAATATTCTCATGGATCAATCATGTATGCATTGATTATGTATTATCCACGTGGCTTATTTTGGGGTGAAACTCACATAAATATGGTTTTCTTTTCCAAAATCCTGTTTTCTGGAAACACTAACTTGGTTACCACTAATATAGTCCAAGCCTTCAGCAGTACAGAAGCTCAGCAGTTAGACTGTAAGGTCTCAGAAAGCAGGACGATGGTTCCCATATTTCTTTTTGTTCATCACAGTGCCCAGTACATGCTGGGCTCATAACACATAGTATGTGCTTAATATTTATCGACCACGCCTGTTGGCTTCCCTGAGGTCCCTAGGTGGCACAAACCTTTAGGTCAGTGGTTGACTGTAAACCCACCCAGCAGTGCCATGGAACAAAGGCCTAGCAATCTGCTTCAGTGAAGATTACAGCCTAGGAAACTGTACCGAGCGGTTCTACTCTGTAACCTATGGTCGCTACGACTCACATCGCCTCGATGGCAACGGGTTTGGTCTTAGCTTCTCTGGTAGTATCTCTCAAGGAGCTGCAGCCACTAGTCAGTAATTGTCAAGTAGAAACATCATCGGGAAACCAGACGGAATGTACTGTTTGCCACAGGTCAGATCCTCCGTGTTTTCTTTTGTTTTTGTTTTGTTTTGTTTTTATAGGTAATATTTTATTGTGTTTTCTGTGAAAGTTTACACAGCAAATTGGGTTCCCACTTCACAATTTCCACATGAATTGTTCAGTGACATTAGTTACATTTTTTTACAATGTGTCAACGTTTGCTCGCGCTCTGGTTGTTCTGTCTCCAGTGCTCTAGTTTCCCTGCACCCTTATCTTCTCATCTTTGCTTTAGAGTAAATGTTGACTTTTTGGTCTGATATAGGTGGTTTTTTTGGTGACGCGCCATACTCATAGGTAACAACCTTTATTTTGTGTGCCAGTCTGTCATTTCACTAAAAGGTGACCTCAGGGAGTAGTTTCAGTTCAAGGTTTAAAGAGTATCTCAGGGCTATAGTCTCAGGGAGTCGTCTAGTCTCATCTGGTACAGTAAGTCTGGAGTTGTTAAGAATTTGAGTTCAGTTCCATGTTTTTCTCCCATTCTATCAGGGTCCATCTACTATGGCCCTGATCAGAATGGTTGGTAGTTGTAGCCGGGCACCACCTAGTTCTGGCTGGGTCCACCATGTTCACGGTTTGGATGAAACTGGTGTTGACCATCTTGAACAGCCTGGTGGAGGGCTGTGCCCTCTGCAGCCTCATGGTCAGAAGGTCAGGCACATGCTGTCAGCTGTAGCACCCTTTTTCATCTAGGACAGGAGCCCAGATGTAGGCTCACATCTCCACAGGGCTGCCAACAGCGTCGTTCAGGTTCCAATCTGTGCTCTTTATAACCAGTGAAATCTTTCCTTGTTGCTTTCAGACAAATTGGGGAAAACCTCATTGTCCCTGGGGGCATCAGAACTATTGATGCCCATGGCCTGATGGTCCTGCCAGGTGGAATTGACGTCCACACACGGCTGCAGATGCCCGCACTGGGCATGACCCCGGCGGACGACTTCTTCCAGGGCACCAAGGCAGCCTTAGCCGGAGGGACCACCATGATATGTGAGTTTCTCTCTAGGAGGGGGACAGCTCCATTCCTATACCTTGGTCTCCCACCAGGGTGGTGTCTTGCAGGAAGAATTTTACATAGTGGTGTTTTTCTCAGCCATATTTTCCTTTACCTCAATCTAAGGAAACTCTGACTCCCCTTTCTTTATTCCTATTGCTCATTCTGTGGCATTCTTCCATTGGCCAGATGCAAGAATATTCCTGGGTTTCTGTGGAAGCAAATGGGTGTTATGCCTAGCTGATATTTCCTGGAAAACCACTAGCTGGCCAAGGACTGGGGTTTAGAAAACCCAGATGCCTTGGACAAGAGAGGGGCTGTGTCATCTGAAATGTCAGATACAGCTCTGACTCAGCCTCACGCCTCTGAGGCTTGATCTGCAAAGAGTCAGTGCCCATGTCAAGGCAAGTTCAAGCTGGATGCTGTGTTTTTAGAACAAGGATGACAATTCTCATGATTATCACACCAGCACCACTTCCTCAGTGCTGACTGCCAGGCTCGAGCTCCAGCCCAGATGTGCTTTACTCACGTGCACTCACAAAGCCTTTGGAAGTCAGCAGACATGCCCTCTGAATAGAAGATGCTGAAGCTTGTTGACGTGAAGTCCCTTGCCCCCCACGAACTTACACATGGTAAGCTCAGGAGCCAGGGTGAGAAGCCAGCACCCAGCTCCGTCCCTGTCCGTGCTGCCATGAGCGAGCATCATCAGCTCAGCAACATCCAGTGCACACACCTCTGCTATGATGAAGACCTTGCCTGATGAGTCTCATCTGAACTTGGCTCCACCATTTTCTAGCCGTGTGACTTCAGGTAACTCAGCTGACTTCTCTAGGTCACACTTTGCAAACTCCTAGCATAGGAAGAATCATAATGCCCCCCTTACAAGGTGGTTGTGAGGATTAAATGAGTTAACACACGAGTTGCTCTGAGCAGTGCCTGGCACACAGTAAGTGCTCAATAAATGCTGCTGCCACCACCACCAGTGGAAACAACTCTTAGGACTCTGGGCTACATCGCAAGTAACACTTAGCTGTGGCCAAAATGGAGGCATGGCACGGTTTACTCAACTACACAGTGAAGAAAACCAGCTGCATCCATCATTCCTTTTGATGGGAGACTGGTCATGCTTGTTGCTGTGGTGGCCCAGGCAGGGCCTTGGCATCTTTGATGTCACCAAGGCATCAGACAAGCTGTGAGATATCACCATGAAGCTGAAGAAACACCAGCAGGCATGAGGCTGGCCTCTGTCCAGCATCCCTTTTCCTCCACCTGCCCAGCCCTAGGCTGGCACTGTGTCCTCGTGGCAGTCAGCTGCCCGTGGGAGGGTGGGTGGAGGTTCCCACAAGTCCACAGGGCCCTGGGCTCATGATTAGAGGGAGTGGGAAGTTCATCATTTGACAGTGTCCCTGGAGTGGCACCCTTTCCTATTTGGAGCTCTCTCCAGTGCCCCCAGGAGAGGCCACTTGTCCATGTGTTGGACCTGGGTGTGTGGGAAGGATGGCGACACCATGTGCTTACATGCACTCCCAGTTCTGCCAGGGGGGAGCTTGTCACTGCAGGGGATGGTGGTGCTGTTGAAGGCACTTGGGGTCAGTTAGGTACACGGGAAAAGCCAGCCCATGCCAGCTGCTGGGGGTGGGAGAGCAGAGCAGAGCAGGCCGGGCTTCAGCACCGCAGACAGGGCCCTGGCATCTCACTTAGGGTCACCTGTGTTGGAGGTTGGACAAAGGCCCTTAGCTCCCACCCCTGCTTCTTGGGTGGGATGTGCCCACTGGGGGGCGAGAGGTGGTTTGAACCAGACTTTGTCTCCCCTAGTCAGTTCAGAGGGAGGCTGGGCAGGTACCACTTTGGACCAAATGGATGAAGCAGGGTTTGCAGCAGAATCAGTCACCCTTAAGAAGCCCGTGGCCTCACCTTTGTCCTCCTCAAATGTGTTTTCTGATCTCTCGGGAGATGAAACCAAATCTCCTTTGGAGGCAGCGGTGGTACCCAGTGACCAGCAGTGGGGAAAGGACTGCTGGCTGACCGCACTTTCCCCTGCAGTGGACCACGTGTTCCCAGACACGGGCGTGAGCCTGCTGGCGGCCTACGAGCAGTGGCGGGAGCGGGCAGACAGCACGGCTTGCTGTGACTACTCCCTGCACGTGGACATTGCCCGCTGGCACGAGAGCATCAAGGAGGAGCTGGAGGCCCTGGTCAAGGACAAGGGTGAGGGCTGCAGCACCCACGGCCCTGGGGCTGAGGGGCAGCTGGAGAGTATGATGTGGCAGCTGGGTTTCCCTGATCCTGTGCTGCTCCCCGCCTGCACCTGGGGAAGGAAGGGGCTGACCTCTGACCCCCTGTCCATGCTGGACTCTGCCCAGCCTGACCACAGGGCAGTGTCCACGAATTGGGCAGAAGCTGGACAAGAGTCATGGGAGGCCCCTTATACTTCCAGGGAGTCTGGACGAAAAGGCCACCATTTCCTTTGGGCGTGCACATCCTGTGGCCTCCTTACAGAGGACACAAAGGTCACCTGTCATGGGGTCTCCTTGTTTCTTGGAGAAGAAACTGCCCCGGGTGGAGGGAATGCCGTGACCCATGTTCCAAGCATTCTAAGATCTCAGGAGGAGGGTGTTGTAACACCTTCACGTCTCTGTTGTTACCTGTCTTGAAACAGGCCAGCCTATGAACAAGGCTTCATTTTCTCCCGTAAAAAAGCACTGTAGCTAAAACCACAATTTCGGAGAGTGGCGGTGGGTGTGTGGGATGAGGCCCCCTCACCCACACAGCCACTGGGGAGCCACTTGGAGAAGGAGCAGCAGCCAGTGGGAGGCACTGGGGGGTGACCGCACAATCTCCTCTGGTTCTGGCTTGCTGAGGGGGTGCCCACAGGGTGGGCCATGACAGCTCCTGAAGCAGCCATGGGAATCAGCTGCCCCCACCCTCCTGGAGAGCAGGGAGCAGAGGAGGCCCTCAGGGCACCCAGCCAAGCCCTCTGACACACCCCCTCCCCCAGGCGTGAACTCCTTCTTGGTCTTCATGGCATACAAGGACAGGTGTCAGTGCACCGATGGCCAGGTGAGGCGGGGGCAGCCAGATGAGGAAGGGGCTGGCCATGTGAGGCGGGGGGCAGCCAGATGAGGAAGGGGCTGGCTAGGTGAGGCAGGAGCTGCCAAGCGAGGCAGGGGTTGGCCAGGTAGACAGGGGCTGGCCAGGTGAGGCAGGGGCGACCAGGTTAGGTGGGGGTGGCCAGGTGAGGTGGAGATGGGGGAGGGGAGAAGAGGAAGGTGTCCCACAGACATCCGGCAGATGCTGACAGAGGACCCGTTCACCCCCCTCTCCAGATGTACGAGATTTTCAGCATCATCCGAGACCTGGGGGCCCTGGCCCTTGTGCACGCAGAGAACGGGGACATTGTTGAGGAGGTGCTGGGGGCGCCTGCCCAGAGCTGGATGGGGTGGGGGGATGTCCTGGAGCCCCAGCCTCATCTATAAGTGAGGGAGCAGGAGGGCACCCCCTCAGGGCTCTCCTCTCAGCTCTGTGCGGTTGGGTGACTCTGGGGGCTGGCTCAGCTCAAACATGGTGCCTGAAGCCATGGGGCAGGGGGTCCGTGCGGTGGGGGGCTTTAGGGGGTCTGTGAGGCAGGGGCCTGTGAAGCAGAGAGCTGTGGGGGGTACTTCTGGGGCAGGGGTCCATGGGGCAGGTCCCAGGAAAGGGATCCGTGGGGTGGGGGGTCTGTGCGGCAGGAGATTTTGGTGGAGATCCATGGGGTGGGGGTCTGTGTAGGGAGGTCTGTGGGGTGGGGGATTATAGGAGGGATCTGTGGGGCAGGGGTCCATGAGGTGGTGGTCTGTGGGGCAGGGGTCCATGGGATGGGGCAGTGGGGTGGGGTTGGTGGCCTGGCCCTCCTCCACGCGGCTGGAGCGTGGCCTGGTGGTTGGTCTAGGAGCAGAGGCGGGTGCTGGAGCTCGGCATCACAGGGCCGGAGGGCCACGTACTCAGCCGCCCTGAGGAGGTAAGAATCTGCCTAGCAAGGACTCCCCTCCCCCCAACTCCTGGCCCCAGTGAGGCTGTGCTCCCCCCCCATCTGGGGGGTGTGAATCACACGATCCCCCCACCACTGTAGGCATGTGTCCTCCACAGTCACCCTCAAGACTGGACAGCCCTGGGTGTCACAAAGCCCCAGTTCCCAGTGGGCTCTCATGATCCAGGGTGCCCCCTCTCCTGTGCTCCCGTCCACCCAAGCGGGCAGGAATTGGGGTCCTCTCGAAGCCTGAGTGCTGGTTCCCCAGGTGGAGGCCGAGGCTGCCTACCGTGCGGTCACCATCGCCAAGCAGGCCAACTGTCCGCTGTATGTCACCAAGGTGATGAGCAAGGGTGCCGCAGACGTGGTCGCCCAGGCCAAGCGGCGAGGTGAGTACAGTGTGCCTGCCTCCTGGAGGTGGAGTCCCTGGGGGGGCACCCAGCCCTGGAGCTCGGGGAGGTGAGGAGGAGACCTGCATCCCTGCTGTCACCTTAGTGGGGAGGCAGGGTGTCGCCCCGAGGTCCCCAAGCCTTGTGGGAGCAGCAGAGAGGTGCTTATTCATGGTATCCCCAGAATGAGTGACATGACAGTGGGTGTGAAACAGGCCCCGAGTCCGGGTGCACAGGCCCTCCCTGACAGGCCTCCTGGAGACCCTCCTTACTACCATCATTGGTGTCTCCTGGGCACCCGGAACAACAGGCTCTCTGCCCTCTGCCGGCCAGGCCAGCTGGAAGGACACGGGTGTCCTGGGGGGGGCAGAGGCGGAGTCTCTGTCAGAGTCTGGGGATGGGGGCAGGTCACAGGGGCTGAGGCCTCTCCCCCAGGCAGAGGCTGCTGTGCTCAGGGGTGGGGCGGTGAGGCTGAGGTGGAGTGGGAGGGGCCGAGGTGGAGTAGGAGGGGCCAAGATGGAACAGGAGGGGCCGAGATGGAGGGGCAGGGCCAAGATGGAGGAGGTAGGGCTGAGATGGAGGGGTGGGCAGGCAAGGCAGAGAGCACACCCTCCCCCCTACCCATCTGTGCTTCCACCTCATTTTCCACATCTTGCTGCCCCCTGAGTGAGCCTTGTGTGAAGACGCCCTGTTTCTGGACCTGTCCCCCCAACTGTGCTGGGTCCTCAGGTGGGAGTGGGCGTTGCCCCTTGGATGCATTTTCTGCGTGAAGGGTTGAAACAAGCTGCCTGTCAGCCGGAAACATTGCTCCTGAGCTGGAGCTGGGGCTACATGGGCTCCACCTGCAGGGACCTGGGCTCCCCCTCTGGCACCTTCTCCTGCAGTGTCTCCCGCCACTGTGGGGAACTCCTGGCTCTCAAGCCAGGTCTCTGCAGGGAGGCTGCTGCCTCCCCACCAGACCAGGCAGGCTGGGGTAGGGAAGCGGGTGTGTCTTGCTGGGGCTGCCCCCATGGTGGCCCAGCTGGACCACCAGGTAGGCCTGACCGCCACTGTCAGCTCCTTCCGACCCTGGACAGAGCTCTGGGGCTATGTCTCCTGGTCTCCTGCTGGGGTCCCCAGGTTGGGGTGGGGAAGGCGTGGCCTGTGCAGGCTGTGGAGTCCCCCAGCTCTCATGGCCTCTTTGCAGGGATTGTCGTGTTTGGAGAGCCTGTCACTGCCAGCCTGGGCACCGACGGATCCCACTACTGGAGCAAGAACTGGGCGAAAGCTGCAGCCTTCGTCACCTCGCCCCCCATCAGCCCAGACCCCAGCACCCCAGACTACCTCACAGCCCTGCTATCCAGGTGAGGGCACCTCACGGTGGCTGGGGCTCAGCCCCCTCATAGACCCACTGTGGGGCCAGGCTCTAGTGCACAAACCTGCCCAGCAGGGCTAAGGGCTGCCTGGGAGCCAGAGCCCCAGCCTTGGGGTCTCCAACTGGGGCTTCCGTGTGGGAGTGTGCTCCCCTCCCTGACACTGGGGTGCCAGCCCAGCCCTGACCGCTCAGACAACCTCTGGGCCCTGGGGGCTGCACTGGCAGGCAGGGCCATGTGAAGCCCACCCAGCCACGTGGCCCCCCATCGGGCTGCCACTGACCCTGGTCTGTCCTTAGTGGGGACCTCCAAGTCACAGGCAGTGCCCACTGCACGTTCAGCACGGCCCAGAAGGCTGTCGGCAAGGACAACTTCACGCTGATCCCCGAGGGCACCAACGGTGTGGAGGAACGCATGGCTGTGGTCTGGGAGCGATGCGTGGTGGGTACGGGGCGGGTCCCCAGAGGCTCCAGGGGAGGGTCCTGCCTGTCTCTGCAGCATCCGGTGGCCCTGGACATGTCTGGTGGTGGCAGCATTGCCCCGTCTTCACGTGGCCATCCCTCCTCCTCTCTTTATGAGGACCCCACTCGTGTAGGGTTAGGGCCACCTGCTGCAGTGTGGCCTTGTGTTAACCTGACAGATTACCACTTCATACACACACACACACGCACACACACACATGCACACACACACACATGCTGCCGGCCGTGTGAAACACCGACAAAGACTTGGCGCCAGGAAGGCTAGCTCCAGGCCACTCAGGCCCGCTCCCTCAGGGTGGCCTTTTCACTTTGCAGGCCTCGGGGAAGATGGATGAGAATGAGTTTGTTGCGGTGACCAGTACAAACGCAGCCAAAGTCTTCAATCTTTACCCAAGGAAGGGCCGAGTGGCTGTGGGTTCTGATGCTGACCTGGTTATATGGAATCCCAAGACCACCAGGATCATCTCTGCCAAGAGCCACAACCTGGTAAAAACGCCTTCTCCCACAACAGGGGCAGGCAGCGGGTGGGCCGGGGTCCCTGCTCAGCTCTCCTGTGTGAGTCTCAGGGGCGGGGCCCACTGGCACCTTGCACACAGCAGCATGGCTGGAACTGTGGCTGGAACATGCTGTCCCCATTCACAGAGGAGGCACTTACACGCTTGCCCCGAGGCACACAGAGGCTCTGCCTGCTCTCCGAACCCACACAAAGTGCCCACCGACTTACCCTTTGTCCTTGAGAGAGGCGTGGGCCTGGGCTAGGGAGGTTGATGTGCCAGGTCCCCCTGAGCTCTGTCAGTGACGGCATGCTTGTCAGGGGTCGGAGGACAGAGCTGGCCGACCCACGGGGTGGCCCTGGGAGTGTTCCGGAGGCTGAACAGGGATGGGGGCTTAGTGGGCAGACACCATGGTGCTGGGCCCTCATTCTCCCCTCAGAACGTGGAGTACAACATTTTTGAAGGCATCGAGTGCCGAGGGGCCCCCACAGTGGTCATTAGTCAGGGCCGGGTTGTGCTGGAGGACGGGAACCTGTTTGTCATCCCTGGGGCCGGCCGCTTCATTCCCCGGAAGACGTTCCCTGACTTTGTCTACAAGAGGATAAAGGCGCGGAACAGGGTGAGAGCCTGCGCCTGTGGAGGGTCTCATACACGCTGACAAAGGTCGGGGAGTGCTAGGGTAGGGCAAGTTTCTACTTCCAGAAAGGAGCCCCCCCATGCAGGGCAGCCCTGCTCGGCCATTCTTCTCTCACTCAGAGCCCTGGGCACCAGAGGCGCCAGGGGAAGGAGGTGTCTGTGCACGCGAGTGTGTGTGCGCACACGTGTGTGCACGTGTGTGCACATATGTAGGTAGGAATACAGGGAAAGAGGTGTCTGCGTGTGTGTGTGTGTACGTGTGTGTATATGTAGGTAGGAATGCAGGGAAGGAGGTGTCTGCATGCGCATGTGTGTGCGTGTGTGCACACATGTAGGTAGGAATGCAGGGAAGTAGGTGTCTGCATGTGTGTGTGTGCGCATATGTGTATGTGCGTGAGCGCACATGTGCATGCGTGTGTGTGTGTGTATGTAGGTAGGAATGCAAGGAAGGTGTCTGCATGCGTGTGTACATGTGTGTATGCGTTTGTAGGTAGGAATGGAGGGAAGGAGGTGCGTGTGGATGTGTGTTAAGTGGAGTGCAGGGAGAGAGGTGTGTGCACACGTGTGGAGACATGGGAGCGTGCACATAGGTGGGGATGTAAGGCAGGTGGTGTCTGTGAGGAGGGTGCCCCACATGGGTGGAAGCGCCCCCAGGGTTCCCGAGTAGGGCAGAGCAGGGGCCCAGTGCCCTTACGCTGCCCCTGCACCTGCAGCTTGCAGAGATCCATGGTGTGCCCCGGGGCCTCTATGACGGGCTGGCCCATGAGGTGATGGTGCCTGCCAAGGCCACAAGTGGTACCCCCGCCCGTGCCTCCTGCCCAGGCAAGATCTCTGTGCCACCTGTGCGCAACCTGCACCAGTCAGGGTTCAGCCTCTCCGGTGAGTTGGGTCTGGGGTTGGGAGGGCCCCGAGGGGTGAGAAGCACTGGGGGCCCCTGGGCCTCAGGGACCATGGCCTGACTGTGCCCCGGGGGTCAGTGAGATCAGCTGAGGGCTGGGTGACCCGTCCACACCTGCTCGCCCCAGACAGAAGGCAGCCAGCGGGTACATCTTCTGGGCAAAGTGGGGACTGTGGGGTACCCTCCTCTTGCCTTCTGAGGGCCCAGGAACAGGACCCCCAGCTGAAAAGCCCCTTCCTGCCCCAGGGCTTGCCCCAGGGCAGTTGTGATAACCCACTTCCCCCTGTCAGCCAGCGGCGGGAGCAGGGCTGGTCACTTTGAGCCCAGAGATGGGCAGAGAAGGGGAGATGGACTCACAAGGAGTCCAGCCCCCACCCAAGCCCCTCTCTGGTCTGCTCAGCCACCCCTGAGCCCTTGGGGAGACAAGCTGGGATGCTTCAGAGGGCCCAGGGGCCCCACTGCAGCACAGCTGTGTCACGTGAGAAGGCTGGCCAAGATGGCTGGGACACTCAAGTGGGCACCAGACGTGGGCATGTGGCCAGTCTCCCCTCCGCTTGCAGCACGGTGTGGAGGGAGGCTCTCCCTGCAGACCGGAGCCAGCCCCTCTGTCCAGCCCTGGGGGCGCAGCCACACCACTAGGTGTCTGGTCTCCTCCTGTGGGAGCTGACCTCCTCTCCGGAGGTGATGACAGTCCCTGCTCACTTCCTGGGGACTTAGCACCAGGGACAGGTCCCCTTGGAAATCCAGCACCACCTTAACAGCTGAGGCACGTGGGTTCCCATGTGCAGCTGAGCCAAGCCTCATTGCAGGAAATCTGGCCTCTCCTGTGCTCATCTTGAGATGGGACGAGCTTCTGGAGGGATAACCTTGAACTCCCAGTCTCCTGCAGAACGCAAACACTGTGGCACCTTCCTGTCCATCAGAGAGGCCTCAGTGCTGGGAGCTCCTGCCCTGGTCTACCTAGTCACCTGGTCTACCCACCAAGGCCCTGAGAGTGTAACTGTCTTGTGGTGCAGGTTGCGTGGACCTCTGTAGTCCTGGCCTTCTGGATGGATAGAGGGGAGCCCCCACCCATATATCCACGCCCCTTTCCTGGCCCACTCTGTCTTTCTTCTCCTCCAGGGTCTCAGGCTGATGACCACATTGCCAGGCGCACAGCTCAGAAGATCATGGCTCCCCCTGGTGGCCGCTCCAACATCACCTCCCTCTCCTAGATGCCTGGCCTCAGATCCCAGCTCCCTTCCTTAGCCTCTCCCTTTCCTGAATGGTGCTCGGCCTTGCCTTCCCATCCCCCAGAGCTCCCCTCTGGGGCCCCTGGTCCTGCCACCCATGGGGAGCCCCAGCGAGGGGAGGGCTGAACTTGGGAGATTTCACTGCCAGGGCAAGGAGGCTGAACGCCCAGTGCTAGGTGCCCTTACACTGCTGAGCGTGAAGGTGAGGCTGCAGCCCGAGGGGCAAGGCCACCACCCAAGGGGCAAGGCCACCACCAGATGCTTCACAGAGTGCAGGGGACAGCTGGTGTGGCTGACAAGGGCTCCAGCTCCAAGCTCGGGAGCCTGGTGAAACTGCGTCCAGGCGACCCTGCCCCCTCCTGGTTTAAGTCACTGGCACCCATGCCTCAGGCTCCACCTGTCCCAGAGCCTTCTCAGCCTCCACTCAGGTGGCCCAGGTCCCCCTCGGGCCCAGGGGAGGGAGCAGCTGGCCCCCGGTGCCCAGAGCTGCTGCGACTTCAGGGATCCACCAGGGCTGCATGCGGCGAGTTTCCGGAGGACTTTGGCAAGGACTCCTTTGTGTTCATTCCCAAGGACCAAACCTCAACCTTCTTAGTAGCCCGACCCCAGGGGGTTTTCAGACCCTTTAGCTATGCTGCTTTCCTTTTTACTACGAGATGTGTGTGTTGTGGGTTTCTTAGACGCAGCGTTTGTACCTGAGGATAGCTGTAGCCAGAGTCTGCATGCCACCCCAGCCCATCTGCACGAGCCAGCATGAGCCGGGTCCATTAAAGACGGGTGGAAGCGGCCAGCGTGTGGACAGCCCACTTCTGTACCCTCAGCCCAGCCCACGAGTGCTTGTGTGGGGACCCTCAGGGACACTGCTGCTTGCCCTACTCCGCACTGTCCTGAAGCTGGGCCTGAAGACCCCCGTGGTGACAACTCACACCCTCAAGGTGGCACCAGGGGCAGGGCTGGGTCCCAATGGCAGGGAGGGGACAGGGACCATGGAGCTGCAACAACCCAAAGTCAGAGGATGCTGGCTGTGACCCCAGGACCAGGCGCTCAGCGGGACAGGGTGGGGGTCCGGAGTACCACTGCCCCACAATCTGAGCAGACGGGCCCAGAGCACCCCAGGAGAAGGTTAGGGGCCATGCAAGGGTCCACATGGAAGACACCCCCAGCAGGCAGCAGAGGACAGGTGGGGCCTGAGGCCGACACCCCATTTGCACAGACATGCCCAGCCTAGGCCCTGACCTCTCGGTGGCAAAGGACCCACAGGTGCTGTCCGGGCCCTCAGGCTCCTTTTCTGGAATCAGCGCCAGAAGCCCCAGAAGACAATTGCTGGTCTGCCCCCTTGGCCCCCAGAGTCCTTGGGGAGGTGCCCAGTGGCCACCTGGCCAGCTTTGGACATGTATGAGGTCAGAACAGTGTGGCTGTGAGCACAACCAGCGGCCCCAGAGCGGGGCAGAGGGAGAAACCAGCCCCAGGTGCACACGGCTGGCCTGCTGGAGCCGGGCGTGGACTGTGGACGGAGGGGCTCTGTTGGCAGCAGACAGTACCCTGCTCCATCTGCACCCCCCAGGGTGCCAGCCCCTTGGTCTGCTCTCACTTCTGTGCCTGCTGACCGGGAGAGAAGCAGTGGTCCTGTCATGCTGAGGACAGGCGGGGCGCTCCCAAAACACCCTGTCAGTGTCAGGGAGACACCCCCTGCATCCCACATCAGCCCCTCAGTGTGCGCAGAAGAGAAGGCAGCCAGGGGATGGGCAGCAAGTGTCAGAGGCAGGAGCTTGGCTATGGGATCCCACGCGCCTGCCCAGAAACCCTATTCTCAGCCCAGGAAGTGCTGGGCATGGAGCCAGGTGCTAGACAGGGGTGAAGAAAGCTGCTCCCACCCTAGGATGGCCACCAGGTGGGGCGGTGTAGCAGTCAGGTGCTGGGAGTGCCCAGGTGTCATTTGTTCACCCATTCATTCATTCACTCAGTCATTCCCCCATTTATCAGTCACAGATGTGCAAAGCACTGCTCCTGCATCCTGGCTCTGGGCCTGGCACTGGGAACCAGGAAGCCCAGTCAGACCCAGATGTCCCTTCCCAGGGGCGGCACTCAGACGTGCAGAAGAGTCAGGCAGTCACAGTGCTGTAATCTGGGGGTCGGGGTTGGGAGCTCAGGCCAGCGGAGTGGATGAGGCGGGCGTCATGGGGGAGGTATCCCCTCACCCAAGCAGGTGTCTAGGGCCTGCCTGCCCCTGCCTCATGCCCACCCAAGTGGTCAGTCCTGGATGGTGACCTCCTGCCAAGCTCGCTGTGGCTCCGGCACCAGGGTCCACCCAGGGATTGCTCTGTGTTGGTCCTCAGGGCTCCCTCTGGCCCAGACACACTCGTCCACCAGCAGGCTATGGTCAGAATACTGGCCTTGGAGCCAGCCCCTGACCTCTGCCGAGGCTGAGGTCTACTGTGCCCCATCCCCAGCCCACCCCTGCTTCCACCGCAGCTGCCCCCTGCTGCCATCCCGAGGGGAAGTGATAGGTGGGTGTCCTCCCTGCCCCTCCCAGGCCTCAAAACCTCACACCTGGATTCAGGCACTTACACAAAATGCCACCCTCAGGGCCCAGACAGACCCAATTCGACACAAGGCATTCGACACAATGTTTCTCGTATCATAATTCCCAGGGGTGAAAACTATACAGGAACAGCAGGAGCAGGTGGTTTCTCTATAAAACATCCTTTCTTTCCCTCCCACCCATGACCCTCCCCAACCCCTTTCCCTGATGTACAAGAAGGAAGCAATACCGGGGCCATGTCCACAATGCCGGGTAGCAAGAAGCCCTTGGGGTTTGTAGAGCCCAGTCACTCACCACAGCCCTGGGCCTTCCATGACCTGCTGCGAGCCAGCCTGAGGGCCCATGGGCGAGGCCAGGGCAGACGGCCCAGGTGGCATCAGCCCTCCTCGCCTGCCATGTCCCGTCTAGATGCCCACAGCACCTGCCCTTCAACACCACCATCCTGAGAAGACCTGAGGTTTGAAGCCCCCTCGCTGTGCCCTCTGAGAGCAAGGGTGGTGCACAGTCCAACATGCTGTGGAGACGGCCACAGCACGCTGCCCTCAGCTCTGCCTGGCCAGAGTGGCTGCCCCATGGGAATGTCCATGCAGCCCCGGCCTGCCACCGCCCCCACTCTGGCTGACACAGAATCTCTGCCACCTGAGTGTCCACGCCTTGCTGGATGCCTAGCTGCTCCCTGCTGAGGGACAGAGAGGGCCGCACATGGGTAGGGTGGACCCCACCACCTCACTGTCCGCCGGTGGCTCTGCCTCATCCCGGGGCTCGGGAACAGGGACTGGTTCGGCCATGGAGTCCTGGCTCCTCTTCAGCCTGGGGGGCACACAGGGAGGGGCTTGACATGCTGGGCCAGCACAGCCATTGGGCTCACTGCATATCGCTGGTGTCTCACCGGGCCCCACAACCTGTATGAGGATTCACAGGTTGCCTGAATGTGCCCCGGAGGAGGGTGAGTGTTGGGCCTCCCCGCCTCAGCCTCACTCCAGAGCAGGAGGGCAGGCAGGGGCCTGAGGGCCAGCATGGGGCAGGGCAGCCCACCTGCACCTCCCTCCAGCTGATGTCAAGCCCCGGGGCTGGGAGTGGTGGGGCTTCCACCCAGAGCTGACAGAGAGCCTGGCCTAGTGCTGTGGGTCCGTCTGCACAAAGCCTTTCAGAGAGCTGAGCCAAGTCTGTCCCTCACCCAGCCTGTTGGCCCTCAGAATGCTGTGTGGTGCCCCAAACCTGCCCCCACACATTTCCTGCCCCCGACATAGGACAGAGCGTTCAGGCCAGGGCTCAAGGCCCCCTCCTCCAGGAAGCCCTCCCTGCCCTCCTGCAAAGGGAGCCCCATAGCAGTTGGCATCCTCCCTCTATGGCCCAGGTGCCATAGCAGCTTGAAGGCTTGTCTAATCTTCCTGCAGGCCAGCTCTGCCCTTTCCTGCCCCACAGGACCTGGCATCAGTAAAGGTTTGCTGAGTGCATGAGTAAGTGTGTGGGTGAGTGAGCAGGTGAATGGCTGGTAGGGTTGACAGGACATCAACAGGCCACTCGCATGGACAAGAGGCCATCAGCCTGATGGGGGCAATCACTGAACGTCTCCCCGGGGATTCTGTCCACCAGTCCCAGTTTACAACCAAAAGGTCCCCAGGAGCCCCCTCCGACCAGAGTCTGCATGGCCCCCCAGTGCCACAGTGTGGACTCCCCCTAAGGCAGGAGGCATCATCTTGACCCATCGGTGCCAGGTGGCTGCTACAGTGTCTGAGGCCCGATTTCCCCACGCTCCCCTTGACCAGCCCATGCCCCACGCTCACGCACTCACTTTTCTCTGTTAAAAATCACAAAGTCCTGCTGGATTGCGTCAAGGCAGTCCTGAAGGTAGTCGTTCTCCTGTCGGACAGACAGACGTCTGCGTGAGCTGGTGCTGAATGTATTCTGGGTTCCAGCACTGCCTGCGCCTGCTCCCATGCCCCCCTGCACACCAGCCACCCTTAGCTCTCCAGCCCTGAGGCACTTTAACCCAGGTGTCTGTGCCTGGGTGACAGCAGGATGACCTGAGCTGCTCTGCACCACCCAGAGCCACGTCATTCCTCACTCGAGCCCCCCTCCCTGTTCATCTCCCCAGACCCATCAGGCTCTCCTGGTCACACTGCTGTGACAGGCCCCTTCCCACGAATTCCCATCCCAGGACCTGCTCCTGGGGACCCTGGCCTGAGAAGCAGACTCTCAGGACAGGCTCCTGGAGCTAGGTCCCCTCTGGCTGATGACAGGGACCCCATATCTGAAGGCCCCAGGCAGCCTAGAGTCTACCGACTAAGACTCTCGACAGGGTGGCTGGAAGGGTGCAGGAGAGAGAGGGGTGGCTGCTACAGTGGCTCTGGGGGTGGGGACATGTGGGGGGAGTTGTAAGGACTGGTGCAGAGGGGGCGGGGACTCTGGCAGCCTCAGGAGGGTGTGGCTGGCTCCAGGTGGGTGTCTAGACCCTCATCCGCAGCCCGAGGGCAGACGCTCACTGGGGCCAGCCACTCACAGAACCTCACAGGAGGCCGAGCTCACAGCCCTGGGCGGATTGTGTGGTCTGTGAATTGTACCTCAATAAAGCTGCTTAAAAAGCCCTCTGAGCCTCAAGTTTCTTAAACTCAAAGTAGAATACTTGGATCTTTCTGGTGGTGGTTACCTCAGAACCTCTCCCGCCTTCCAGCAAAAACATCCCCAACCAGGCCCAAGTACAGCTCTGTTCTTCCGCCTGTGGGTGTCTGACCTCTCCTGTTCCCATCCAAGCCCCATGATGAGGTGCGGTCCAGAGGGTTCCTCACTTGGCCCCTCCCCCACCCCAGACCCATTTTTACCAGAATGGAGAAGGCACCACAGGGCCGTTCTCCAGCAAACGGAACCTAACTCTCTAATTGTGTGGGTGCAGAGGGCGCCATGGAGAACCTCCAGCCCCTCTGGGGCTCTCTGGCAGTGTCCCACCCTGAAGCCAGCTCACCACCTGCACAGCAGTTCCACCTCCAGACAGCAGGGGTCGCCAGCGGCACTCCTGGGCAGGATGAGAACCAACCCGATGGGACTTTGCTCCCTGAGAAACTGGGGCACCCAGGGATGACACCCAACCCTAACCTCTCGTCCCAGTGAGGAGGGCTGTCGCCTACTTCTGCCAGGGCCTCTGTGTCCAGAGCAACATGGGCCTGCCAGGACTGAGGGGACCAGCAACCCCTTCACAAGCGCAGAGGCCCCCCAGAGGGTCCTCCCCAGCAGAGATGGGTCCAAGGCAAGAGGACAGCCATTGCGTCACAGGGTCACCCCGAAATCAACACCCACAGCCATCATCCCCCTTGTGAACATGGCTGTGCTTGGGCACCAGGGTCAGGGCCCCCCGCAGGCACACAGCGCATGTCTAATGGTCACCCCACCCCATTCAGAGAAAGAACCACCTAGAGGGTTTGGGGTGAGAGGGGTCGGGCCGAGAAGGTGGAAGAAGGGTCTGAAGGCCTCTCCCTGAGACTCCAGGAGACTGTCCTCCAGATTTCAGGATGTGTCCCCAGCCAAGGGCCTTACAGGATGCCTTGGGGGACCATTAACACGGGGAGCACAGGTGGTGGCGAGGGCACCTTCCCCCACATTCATGGACTGGGAGCCCCTCCCCCCCATTCACTGACTGAAAACTCTCCATCCCCATCCAGCCCCCTTCCCTGCAGTCACTAACTGGGAGCACCCCAACTCACAGACTGGGAGCACCTCCACCCCCTCCTGCACACTCACGGATGGGGAGCATCCCCTCTCTCACATGGACAGGGAGCACCCCTCCCACACATTCATGGGTGGGGAGCAAACCTCCCACAAACTCCCAAATGGCGAGCACCCCTCCTGCACACTCACTGACTGGGAGCACCCCTCTCGCATACTCGCGGTTGGGGAGCACTCCTCTCACACACTCACAGATGGGGAGCACTCCTCCCACAAACTCACTGAGGGGGGAGCACCCCTCCCGCACACTCACTGGGAGCACCCCTCCCACGAACTCACGGATGGGGAGCATCACTCATGCGTACTTACTGACTGGGAGCACCCCTCCTGCACACTCACGGATGGGGAGCCTTCTCTCACACACTCACGGAGGGGGAGCACCCTCTCACACACTCACAGACTGAGAGCTATCCCTGCTGTTGTCCCGTGACTTGTTCTTGGCCAGCCGCTTCTTCTTCTTGTGCAAGGGCCGAGACTCCAGGATCATCTCCTCCAGCTCAAAGGTGGGGTCGCAGTGCAGGCGGCCTTTCTGTGGAGGATAAGGTCTCAGCAGGGTCTGCAGCCGGTGTGGCCCGCCCTCCCCGGGGATGGCGGGGTCTCACTTACGTTGGGCACGAAGCCCGGCTCCACCTTCTTCTGGCTCAGGTCGTCCCATGGCACGTGGGCCAGCGAGGGGGCTGCCTGCATGTCCTGGAGGCTGGAGACGCGGTGCTCGGGGTTCACCGTGAGGAGCTGGAACAAGGCCCATCAGGCAGGACACCCCAGACCCAGCACTGCACCAGGACGTGCCACCGGGGCCTGAGGTCGGACCTGAGAGGCTCCAGGACCCGTGAGAAGACATGTGCCAAGTGCAGCTAAAGCAACTGGGTCAGCGTAGTGACCAGCCCAAGCCCAGCTTGGTCAAAGCGGGTCAGGCCAAGCCCCTGAGCCAGAGGATGCACCAGAGGCTGGTGCCAGGAGGCAGGCCCGCAGGGACACACTGCTGAGCGTCACTGGTAGGTGGCACCAGAAGCCTGGCACACCGGGTTTCACCTGCTCAGCTCTAAGTCTCCATAAACAAGGCTCATCCTGGGCCCACATCCTTTACTGGCCCATGGATCCCAGGAAAGAGGTGGAGGTGGGGGTTCCTGCTGGGTGCTGATGCTGGGGGATGATCAGGCCCCATTTCAGGGGTCTGGGCATGGGGGTCACTCCTCCCCAGGTCCCTGGGAGCCAAGGCCCACCTCCTGAACCACTTGGGCTAATGTGGGGTCCAGAGGTGTTCTCCTGTCAGCCTGGCTGGGCCCCCAAGAATGCCAGGTTGATCCTGCGTGGGGAGGGTATCCCCCTCCATGGGCAGGACATCCCAGCTCGAGAAGCCAATGTGGGGGTGGGCGTGTGTTGCCCTGGGTGGGGGACATGGACCCACCTTCCGCAGCAGGGCCACCGTGTCCTTGGACCAGGTTGGGGCGTACTGGACACTCACGGTGCTGAAGAGCTGCACCAGAGACTCCACCGCATTGCTTGAGTGGATGTCGTAGGGCCGCTGGGGGCAGGTGTGGCTGGTTAGGGCCATCATTACACCCAGAGCACAGCCAGCCAAGCAGCACCCCACCCCCCATTATACCCAGAGCACAGCCAGGCAGCATTCCCACTCCGCGTTATACCCAGAGGAAAGCCAGGCAGCACCCCTACAGTCATGACACTCAGAGCAGTGCCAGGCAGCACCCCCACCTCCATGGGCAGGCACAGAGTTGAGCACAGCCTGGGGAGAGCTGGGAGGCAGAGTCTGCCCCTGGGCCCCCACACCCAGCACTGTGCCAAGCTGGGCAGCAGGGGGTGGCCATCCTGCCTGCCCTTACCTCAGGGCCCTGTGGATCAGCCCACAGGGCAAAGGGATCTGCCTTCCTAAGGTGCAGGGTCCCACAGGGTGGCTGGGGGTACAGAGCCCAGGGCAGCTGCATTCCCCAGAGAGATGGGAAAGGGCAGTGCACCCCCACCCCTGAGCTCCCAGTCAGGATGGATGGAGGCCCCCAGGGAGAACACTGGGATCAATCCAGGAATCTCCCTGAAAGTTCCGAGGAGGCACGCCCTGCTCAGCTGCACGCAGACCTGCCCTGGCTGTGGGAGACCCAGCCAGCCAAGCGTCATTTACTTGTCAGAATTCTGGCCCGCCCAACAGCATGGTCACCCCTGAGCATGGTGGGTGTCTTGCTCACAGCTCCATACCCATCCACGCAGCAGCTCATAGGCCATCACCCCCACCGACCACCAGTCCACCTCGAAGGAGTAGCCGATCCCACCGCTGACGAAGGATTGGAAGATCTCAGGAGCTTTTGACAGACAGAGAAGGGGTGCTGAGCCAGTAGGGTCCAGCCCCGATCCCCGCCCGGCACTTGTACTCTGCCCTCCCAATGCCCTTCTAGAACCACCATGCGCAGGGCACGGACTCTGCCACTGGAGTACTGGCTCCCATGCATGCTGGTCCTGTGTGAAGTGGGCTCCCTCATGGCACAGCACACAGCTCTCACGGGCGTCACTGAGACTCTTGCCCAGTCCACACGACAGGATCTAGAGCCTGGCCCACCACTTACTGCCAGGCGGCTTTAGGGGAGTTTCAGGAAGTCTGGGGAGACCCATGGGCTGGCAGGAGGGGTGTGAGGGCAGGTGCAGTCCGAGCAGCGGGCACCTACCCATGTAGGGCTTGGTGCCAGCCAGCGCAGTCGCTCTTTCCCCGTCCTTTATGATGGTGGCGATGTTAAAGTCTGTCAGGTGAGCATGTCCTGCAGGAGGAGGAGAGGCTGGACGGCTGCCCCAGAAAGGGAGAGCACCCATGTGGTGAGACAGATGCCTGCCCCTACCTGCCCTCACACTGCCCAGCTCACCTTGCTCATCCAGGAGAATGTTGTCAGGCTTGACATCTCTGCACAAAGAGAGAGAGTGGGGTGAGGATCCCGAAACCACCCCTATTCCCATCTGGAATCCCCCGGCATGGCCTGCATGTCCCCAAGACATGCGCCTCAGCAAACGTATGCACACACCTGTGGATAATGTGCTGGCTGCGCAGGTAGTCGAGGGCCAGCGCCATCTCACAGATGTACAGCCTCACTGTGTCCTCAGAGAACTGAACGTTCTGCTGCAGGTGGTAGCGCAGGTCCCCACCCAGCAGCAGGTCCACCACCATGAACATGTCCTCCTCGTCCTGGAAGGAGTACCTGTGAGCACAGAGGGAGCAGGTGAAGAAGTGGCCACGTGGAGGGATGACGATGATGACAGCGGGGATGGGGATGATGATCATGAGGGAGATGATGATAATGACGTGGATAACTGTGACGTTGGGGATGACGATGATGATGGGAATGACGATGATGGTGGTGATGGGGATTATGAGGAGGAGGATGGTGAGGATGAAGAGGGGACGATGATGATGATGGAAATGGTGGTGGGAATGATGGTGATGATGGGGATGATGATGATGAGGAGGAGGAGGAGGGGATGGTGATGATAGGGATGGGGATGGTGATGGAGATGATGGTGGTAGAGATGATGATGATGGTGATAATGGTGATGACGGGGCTAGCCTTTGCACCTATTTTATGGAGTAAACCCAAAGTCAGGCCCCCAAAGCCTTCCCCATTGATTTTAGTGCCAGAAACACCATGGGTCGCAAGCCTCCTTTGTGGAAAAGCCCTGGGCTTCCTGCAGGCCCAAGGGAGGCACTGCATTAACCCCAGTATGCCCATGGACGCTGAATCCTGGTGCCCCAGGGCACAGAAAGGTCAGTGAATGGCAGGGGTGGGGGGAAGGGAGGGGCTGTAGGTGCCAAGGGGCATCCAGAGGCACGGAGTGCCAGGGAGCAGCCGGGAGGGGCACTCTAGGGGGATGCGAACACAGACTATGGAGCCAGGCTGAAGGAGACAGGCCTTTCCACAGTGAGCCCCTTGCTGGCTCAATCCCCCAACGGGCAAGCTTACCAGAGGTTGACCAGGAAGACGTGTTCAATCTCCTGCAGGATCTCCAGCTCCCGGAACACGTTGCGGACCTCATCACGCTCAATGCACTGCTGCTTGTTCATGTACTTCATGGCGTACATCTTCTCCGTGTCCCGCTTCTGCACAATGCACACCTGAGCAGCACAGACGACGTCTCAGCAAGGACACAGGGCGACACATGCTCCGCTGGCTGCAGCAGAGCTGATGCTGAAATGGCCAGGACTTCAAGTCTACTATGAGTAAGCTTCTTCCACAGAACAAGGACACCTAAGAACTCTCTGTCATGCAGACAGCCTAAGACCACCCCACGTGAGAAAAGAAGCACCTAGTGGGCAGAGCAGTGCAGGGATGGGACGGTGACCACGCTACTCGCCAGCCATGACCTGGGCCGGTCACATTACCTTCCTAACCCAGCATTCGTTCCCGGTCTTGGGGCAAGTGGCTTAGAGGGTTGTTGGGGGAACTGAGAACCCACGAGCACAGATCCTGCACCTAGGAAACCCCCATAAGCAAGAGCTACCATCCTTACCAGGATAACTGAACTTCTGCAACAGTTCAGCCACAGGGCATCCTTCCTGTTACAACAGGGAACCTCTGTGATGACGGATTCCCCACACAGTTCTTTGCAATAGCAATCAATGCCCTCGAGCACTGAAAGGTGGCTGACCTGAGGCAACCTACCAATGCTTGGCAGACAGGATTAGGGTGAGGAGAGGAGTGAGATGAAAGCAACCATGAGAATCATGTACTGGGTGCCCCTTTTGGCCAAAGGAAAATCCATCAGACTCCAGGACAAATGATTTCTGGGGGGGAGCCAGGATTTGATGTACAAAAACATGGGCTGTACAGCTATTCAGGTCACAGAAAACGTCTTGAGGGCAGATAACCCAGAGCTAGCTCTGAGGGGTTCCCACAGGCCTTTGGTCTCCTGGTTTCAAAGGAACAAATGCCCAGAGTCTGGAGAAGTGAAAGATTCCAGAACTCAGGATGGACAGGAGAATATACCAAAGGCATCACCCAAAGGCGGGTGGCCTGGAACTGACCTGACCCCTCAGTGGGCATCAGAGTCTCAAGCCAAACCTGCTGGATTCGGCTCTTGGGAGCATTCTAAGAAATGGAAGGCGCTTTATGTCTGAAGATGTTCATCACAGTGTTATTTATAACAAGAATTTCCAACAACCTTAACATCCAACAATCTTATGGACATGGATAAGTGAGCTCAATGGAATACCATGCAGCCATTGAAATATTTATAAAGAATTTTAATGGTATGTAACAGTTCTTACAACGTTAAGCAAAAGTGTGAAGCTAAACTATGTAATGACAACATAAAGATTAGATGCCCAATGCGGGCAGAAACTGGACTTGAACATGGACAAATGGAAATAGCTACATTTGAGGAGGGGAGTGAGCCTGCTTTGGTTTCTGTAATGATATTGTGGGGGTGTGGTAATAGAAGTTGATGTATCGCCGCAGACCCAGCCTTACTCCAGCAGGGCTGAGGCCATTCCAGCTGCTGAGGCCACATGGGAGGCCCATACCTGTCCAGGGGAGGGCCTTCAGGTGCCTTCACATACCTCATGGCTCATCTCCTGGTCCCTGTCCTCACTCCTAACGAACCTGGCTGCTCTTCACTGGCTATCTGGCTGACCCTCCCAGAGTGCGGGGGTCTGTGATGACCCCACCCACTCTTAGCCAGGCTCCAACTTGATTTCCAGGACCAAGTTACAGCACTGCCTCAGTGAACGCCTGCTGTGCATCGAGGCTCAGCCAAGCACCTCCACGCCTTAGCCCAGGCGCAGACCCTCAGCTTCCCACTGCGTGTTCTCAGCCAAGGGGGCACTCTGGTCCCCTGAGGAGTTCCCTCGGGGTCATCTGGGCCAGAGTTCCCAGAACCTGAACATATGAGTCAGAGAACACACAGGCACTGAGCTTCCTTGACCCATGGAAATGAAGGGCCACCAGGCAGAAAGGCAAAGGTACCTACAGCAGAGGACAGGATGGTAGAGCACCCACAGCAGTGGACAGGAGGGCAGAGGACCCACAACAGTGGACAGGAGGGCGGAGCACCCACAGCAGTGGACGGGAGGGTAGGGCACCCACAGCAGTGGACAGGAGGGTGGAGCACCCACAGCAGAGGACAGGAGGGTAGGGCACCCACAGCAGAGGACAGGAGGGTGAAGCACCCACAGGAGGGTGGAGCACCCACAGCAGTGGGGTCAGGCAGGTGGGGGATGAGTCTCCCATGGCTGCTGTAATTGCCACAAACTCCGTAACTTCAAGCAGCAGAAGCTTATTCTCTTATAGTTCTGAAGGTCAGAATTCCAGACGGGTCTCCCTGGGCTAAAGTCTGAGAAGCCCTGGTGGTGCAGTGGTTAAGAACTCAGCTGCTAACCAAAGTGTTAGCAGTTCAAATCCACCAGCCACTTCTTGGAAACCCTATGGAGCAGTTCTACCTATAGGGTTGCTGTGAGTTGGAATCGACTCAACAGCAATGGGTTTTTTGGATTTGGGCTAAAGTCCAGCTGTTGCAGGGCAGCTTCCTTCTGGAGGCTCCAGGAGAGAGTCCCTTTCCTTGCCTTTTCCAGTTTTTACAGGCCACCCACGTTCTTCGCCCATGGCCCCTTCTTCATCTTCAAAACCAACAGTGTAACTTCTTCAAGTCTCTCTCTCTGACCTCCTCTCTGCCTCTCACTTCCATTTACAAGGACTCTTGTGAGGACACTGAGCCCACCTGGATGACCCAGGATCATCCCCTGATTTCAGGTCAGCTGATTAGCAACCTGAATCCATCTGCAGCCGTAACTCCCTTTTGCCATGTTGCAGAGCAGAGTCACAGGTCCCGGGATTAGGATGGGACGTCTCTAGGAGCATCATTCTACCAGCCTCAGAGGTGCGTGCAGCAGTCAGCGTGTGGCCCTGGAGGCACCTGCCTGGGTTTGACCAAGCTCCATGACTTACTGGTTATGTGGCCTCAGCTTGTCACTGGAGCCCCTCCCTGAGACTTGGTCCTCCTGTGAGGTGAGGGTGATGTCCTCCCTGCCTCCTGGGCATTGGAGACACTCAGCAGGCCAGGGGCTGTCATGCAGCCAGTGCCCAGGCAGCATTTCTGAAGGTCAGATGAGCCCATCGGAGGACATGGCCTCTCCAGTGAGCCAGGCAACACGGTGGCCCCAGCGTCGCCTACCTTCGACGGACAGGGACCTGCAGCCATGGGAGAGAGAGCTGGGCTGGCAGGACAGCAGAGCCTCTGGCCCCCACCCACAGCCACCCAGCTGGCAAACGAGTGGTGACAGGTCCTCCCTGACAGGGACAGGAGCTGCTATAGGCCGAGGGCGGCCTTGCAGAGCAGGAGAAGCCCCAGAGGACAGCTAGATGATGAGTGACCTCTCCTCAACTCTCAGCACTCCCCACAGCAATTCCAAAAATTATTATTTTGCAAGCCAGCTGGAAAAATCAGAAGGAGAATGAGCGTGAGCCTCAGCAGGCGGCCAGCCCACCCACTCGTGCTCCCAGCCCTGCTCGACTGGCATCTCATTAAGCTCCAAACAAGTGTATTTCTGTCCTTCCATCCACAGTGCAGCTCGGAGGGAGGGCGGGGAAGGAGGCAGCCGCCCCTGTCCTGGGGACCCACTCTCTGCTGGGGAGCAGAGAAAGCCGGGGGCTTCAGATGGAAGTCGCAGGTTGTTTATCTGTGCATAGAAATGAAGGAGAAACGGTTTCCAGTGCTCAGCTCAGCCGTCCCCACTCTCCCGCCTTACAGCGCATTGTACACCCAGATGGACGGTGCACCAGGGCCTAACGCTGGGCTCCAAGAAGGTAGGTCCACTCCTGCCCCCAACCAGTGCTTCGGAACACCCTGCTCCCAGATCTCTGGCCAGCACACTAGTCCAGCCTCTGTCCCCACCCTCCACCTGGCCTGCCAAGCCACTTTCAGGCCCCACGGGGCCCCTCTCCCTCCTTCGCCAGTGTCCAAACCCAGGCAGCAGAGAGCACAGCCCAAGGCCAGCCCCGCCACCCTGACCACCTTCGGTGCCAGGCTTCCTTAAAACGGATTTGAGTAAATCATTGATCGGGCACAGAGTGCTCTGTGGAGGCTCCTGAGCAGTCTTCGGTTTGGGGCAGCGTTCCTGCCGGAAAGGCTGAGTAGCTGTCCCGTGGGCCTGCTCCCACCCATCAAAGAGGCTCCACCAGAGGCACCGGGAGCCTGGCTTGGCTGCTGCTCCTCCCAGGGATCTCAGGTGACCACGGTCAAACTGTGCAGCTGTCACACAAAGGAGGTAAGGGCCCGAAGTTGCTGAGATAGAACCTGGGCAGCAAGAGCGAGCTGGTTGGATTCACCCATCTCCCCAAACACAGCTGGCCTCGCTTTCCAAGCGGCTTCCTACGGCAGGCAGCTCCAGCCAGCAGCTCAGGAATCAGTGGGATGGAGCTGGTGAGGAACGGACCTCTGCGCCAGCCAGGAGGGCCTGGGCCTCCCTTCCAATGCCCTCGGCTGGCCAGGAGGGCCTGGGCCTCCATTCCAATGCCATCAGCCAGCCAGGCCCGCAGGAACCGCCCCAAAGAGCCTGGTGACTAACGCTTGTGTCATTGCCGCCTTCTCATGATGTTGTTTGTATATTTTGCAGTTTGAGTGATTCACCCCAAGCCCTTTTTCTTTCCAAGTAATTTCTGTTCCCCAGAAAGAAGAAGCTGACAACAGGTACTTAAGGCCTCCAAGCTGACAAGGAAGCAGCCTCCTAACCCACCTGGGACCTCGAGGGCTCTGGAGGAATCTGGACCTGAGTCGGCCTCTTGGGCAGCTCCGAGGAGTCCAGCACTGAGGCCAGGCTCCATCCAGAGGTTGTGGCTGCTGGCCGGCATGGGGGCAAGGCAGCCTCTCCCAGGGCCCCAGGCACCGAGCTCTGTGCTAGACAGCACAGAGGAGAAGGGGCTGGCGAGACATCTGGGGCAGTGTCCACTGGCAGAGGCAGACGACCTTGCAGGAAGATGGTCGGGTCAGCTCCGGAGCCAAGCAGCAGGGGGTGACCAGGAAAACTGAGGGCCCAAGGCCACCCTGCCGTCCAGACCACCAGTCCAGTGACCCCTCTGCTGTCCCCTCCTCCTGCCCCCCCGGGACAGCTTCCCCCCCCCCCCGCCAAAGGCCCCGAAAGCCCCTTGGGCCCTGTCCCTGGTGAGCTCGTGTGTGTCTTTCTGTAGTGACGACCGCCAGTGGGCGGCCTTGCCCTGCGATGACCGCCAGTGGGCGACCTTGCCCCATCCGGCCTTCAACCTGCACATGACACATTCCTCGTCTTTGCATGGGGGTGGAGGCACTGGGGGAGTCTATGCCCCTCAGCAGACGCCCACTGGAAACACACGGTAGCCCACAGAGAGGACGGAACCTGGGCAATCCTAATGGGGGACGGAAGGGCTGTGGGGAGGCAGGTGGGAGGAACAGGCCGGGGTCTCTGTGGTCCACACTAAGCGGATGCTCCCTGTGTGGGCTGTGCCGGGGGGGCCGCAGGAGCCCTGTGCAGCCATGCCAAGTGGCCCACACTCCTTGGACAGGCATAGTGAGTGGGCTGACCCAGGGACAATGGCCAGAGGTCCTGAGGGCGGTATGGCAGCAGTCACGTGGCCCAAAGCGGAGACTGTGGTCGTCTGTCGACTGATGTTCATGTACTGGGAGCCCCTACCCCAGAGATGCAGAGGGGCACAGGGCTGGCAGTGATGCCAGGAATTGGGAGGAGTGGGCCCCTGGAGTGGGGGTCAGCTGGGCACAGAGGCGGTGCCACAGCCTCAGGCAGCCCCACCCCTACCCCACCATCTGTCCCGACCTGTCGGACACACACTGCGCTGTCCCGTGCCAAGTAAGTCTGGAGGCCTGGGAGGGCATATGCCCGCACCTGGTGCTGGGCAAATGCCCTGTTTACCTAGCCACCCAGTAACACAGCCCACACTCGATCTCTGCTTTTAGTTGATCCTCCCTCTAACTTCGTTGCTTCAGGGGAAAATAATTTCCTGTGCTCAGTTGCACAGTAACTACGCGGTGGAATGGCCATTTCAGAAATGGCTTTCAGATATCACCTTCTTATTGCAGAAAGAGAGCCACCAAGTTCAAAAGCGCATATGGGATGGTGTATATTTCAAGTGTGTGAATATTGTAGGCATACATGGCGTACACATATGTGTGGGGTGGTGAATATCCTGAGTATATGAATGCTGTATATGGGGGGTGTGTATATGCAGGGTGGTATAATTCTGAGCGTGTGAATGTTGCATGTGTGTGTGAGGTGTGTGTGTATACAGGGTGGAGTCGGGTGGTGTATACTCCAAGTACATGGATGTTGTATGTATATGTGGGGTGTGTGTGTATGTGGTGTGGTGTATACTCCAAGTACATGAATGTTGTATATATATGTGGGGCGTGTGTGTATGTGTGATACGGTGTATATTCTGACTTCTCATACCTGTGAATATTTCATTTCCTGATCCACACACAGCACACAAGTTTGATGAGACGTGAAATTCTTTGCTAACAATATTTTTTTCATTGACCCTGGAGACGCTACTTCTTTGAGAGGCTGACGGCATGACATAACACCACTCTCCTCTCTTCTGCGTGATCTGCTTTTCCTGTCACTGGGCCTGGATGCTTACAGGACTTCTTGTCACCTGGCCTAGACACTCACAGGACTTCCTGTCACCTGGCCTAGATGCTCACAGAACTTCCTCTCACCCGGGAAGCCAGGCCTTCCCACAGGACGTGTGTTCACCTCTCCTGTCAACTCTGCCCAGAACTTGAGAGCATTTCCAGGTAGAGGTGAGGCCGGTCTGGTCCCGATGAGCTTCTCCCGCTATCTCTATGATTGTTTCATCCCCCGGATTCACCCAGCGCTCCCCTGAATCCTCCTGTACACCTGCATCAAGTCTCCTGGGCCATACCCTGTCCTGTCTCATCTGCCATGATTCCCATCCATTATTGCTCTGCCCCTCTGAACTCTGGGGAACTGCTCTAGCACAGTGCCCACTTTGGGGTATCTATCATGTCCTTTCTGCTACTCTGGGACTTTAGGAAATATCGGAGGCGGTCAACTTCAGGAACTCTCTTTTATCTATTCTGGTAAATAGACATGTAACATTTGCCATTTCTACAGTTTTCACATGCACAGCTCAGTAACGTTAACCATGTTCAGCATGTTGTCCAACCATCACCATGAACAATTCCCAAATCTTCCCACCACCCTCGACAGAAGCTCAGTGTCGCCTGAGCATTGGATCTTCCTGCCCCCCACCCACCCACCCATCACTGGTAACCACTAATAACTTTGATCTCTCTATACTTGCCTATTCAAAATAGTTCGTATAAGTGGGTTCACGCCATACTTGTCCCTTTGCGTCTGGCTTAGTTCATGCAGCATGATGTTTTCAAGGTCCATCCATGTCGTAGCATGCATCAGAACGTCATCTCTTTTTACGGCTGAGTAATATTCCACTGTATGGATGGACCCAGAGCCAACCCAGCAAACTTGCGCCCTGCTCTGATCATGGTCTGTAGCTCCCAACTCCACAGGGAGGCCCCCGGGCTGCAGGCAGGAAGAGAAAGCGTGCTGGGCAGAGGGCACCATGTGCACTGTGTTGTTGTTGTTGTTAGGTGCTGTTGAGTAAGTTTGGATTCATAGTGGCCCTATGCACAATAGAATGAAACACTGCCAGGTCTTGCACCATCCTCATAATCATTCATATGCTTGAGCCCATTATTGCAGTCACTGTGTCAATCCATCTCGTTGAGACTCTTCCTCTTTTTCGCTGGCCTTCTACTTTACCAAGCATGATGTCTCTCTCCAGGGACTGATCCCTCCTGATAACATGTCCAAAATATGTAAGACACGGTCTCGCCATCTTTGCTTCTAAGGAGCATTTTGGTTGTACTTCCTCCAAGACAGATTTATTTGTCCTTTTGGCAGTCCTTGGAAACCCTGGTGGTGCAGTGGTGAAGTACTACGGCTGCTAACCAAAGGCTCGGCAGTTCGAATCCTCCAGGTGCTCCTTGGAAACTCTGTGGGGCAGTTCTACTCTGTCCTACAGGGTCGCTATGAGTCAGAATCAACTTGACGGCACTGGGTTTGATTTGGGTTTTTTTTTTTTTTTTTGGCAGTCCGTGGTATATTCACTATTCTTTGCCAACACCACAACTCAAAGGCATCATTTCTTCTTTGGTCTTCCTTATTCATCCACATTTCACATGCATATGAGGTGACTGAAAACACCATGGCTTAGGTCAGGCACACCTTAGTCTTCAGGGTGACATCTTTGCTCTTCAACACCTTAAAGAGGTCTTTTGCAGCAGATTTGCCCAATGCAATGCGTCTTTTCATTTTTTTAACTGTTGCTGCCACAGGTGTTGATTGTGGATCCAAGTAAAATGAAATCCTTGACAACCTCAGTCTTTTCTCCGTTCATCATGGTGTTGTTTATTGGCCCAGTTGTGAGGATTTTTGTTTTCTTTATGTTGAGGTGTAACCCATACTGAAGGCTTTGGTCTTTGATCTTCTTCAGTAAGTGCTTCAAGTCCTCTTCACTTTCAGCAAGCAAGGTTGTGTCATCTGCATAACACAGGTTGTTAATGAGTCTTCCTCCAATCCTGATGCCCCTTCTTCGTATAGTCCAGCTTCTCGTATTATTTGCTCAGCATACAGATTGAATAGGTATGGTGATACAACCCTGATGCACACCTTTCCTGACTTTAAACCACACAGTATCCCCTTGTTCTGTTTGAATGACTGCCTATTGATCTATGTACAGGTTCAATAAAGTGTTCACAAGCACAATAAAGCGTTCTGGAATTCCCATTCTTTGCAATGTTAACCATAATTTGTTGTGATCCACACAATAGAATGCCTTTGCATAGTCAATAAAACACAGGTAAACATCTTTCTGGTATTCTCTGATTTCAGCCAGGATCCATGTGACATCAGCAATGCCACATGTGCTGTGGCAGCTGGGAAAGGCCCCCCATCAGGAGATCACCCCGCTCCCATCCTTGCCGCCAGTGTTCTTGCCCCCAGCGCCCTGTAACCTCCAGGCAGCCCTGCCCTCACTGGGATCAGTTTCCCTACTACTGGAAGAAGAGGCCAAGCCCCTGCCCCCATCCTGTCCAGGCTCAGCCCTTCTGGGACACCTTTTCTTCTGACCTTGCTGCCCAGCCCAGCTGCTTAGCACTCCCTCTGGTCCTTTGACCAGTACCCTCTCCCCTACTCCCACCCCCCAGGGCCTAGTCTTCTTAATCAGCATTTCCCTCCACTTCAAAGCCAGCACCCCTCCCCCAGGCCTACCAGCCCAGAGCTTCCTGGAAAAGTTGCCTGCAGGAAGTGGTGAACAACCAGGGAGCTGCCAGCAGCCTGGTGGGGCGGTAGTTCCTCCACAATAAGGAGGACAAGGGCAGCCCCCTGGGGAGGGGGCTTTTGTTACACTTTCCTTCTGCTTTATTCTTAGAAAGGATCACTGACAGAGGCAAGCCCAAGACCATTGGATCACAGTTCCAAGAAAGTTTGGGGGCCCATCACAGGAGCAACAAGTGCTGCCAAAGCTTGAAAGTAAACAATGTAAAACCTTCCTTAAAAGGCCCCAAAGGCTGAGTTCACCCATTAGGAAGCCCAGTCAGAGACACCAGCCTCAGGGGAAGAGGGAAGGAGCCAAGGGACATTAGGGCAAAAGGATCCCTGTCAGGGAATCCTAGGAGAAAAGATGGTGCTTTTTATTTTTATTTTTGATAAATACTGGGAAGCCAGTAGGGTCTGGGCATGGTGCCTGAGATGGAAGTTTCCAAATTCCCTGAAGGCATTGCAGAGGAAACCCTGGGACCTTGGTTTCTGCATCCTGCTGTGGCCAGGTCAGGTTCCAACATCTAAGCTCCTTTTCCTCCAGTGACCTGCAGGGATGCGGCCTCCCCATGGGACACTCCCAGGGGACCACCCCCATGGGACCTTCCCACAGGACCTCCCCGCTGTCGTTCATTCCCTCTGCTGCTGTCTTCCAGCTCGGTGAGGTGGATCCAGCAGAAGGTTCCAGAGAGGAGCCAGGAGATGTGGGAGCATGGGTCAGGACTGACCACAAAGAAGGCTGCCCACCCATCAGACGCTTGGGCTGGACTTTTCAGGAGCAGGAATTGTACTTTCCTGTGTAAGACCGAGGGCTGGGGTCTGTGTGAGAGGTTCACCTGCAATTTCTCAACCCCTCCCCACCATACACCCCCACGTGTCTGTCAGTTTGTCTATTATGCTGGGAATGACAACTTGAAGAGGAATGGTGTTGCATTCATCGTCAAAAAGAACATTTCTAGGTCTATCCTAGAGTACAACGCTGTCAGTGATAGGATAATATCCATACGCCTACAAGGAAGACCAGTTAATACGACTATTATTCAAATTTACACACAACCACTAGGGCCAAAGATGAAGAAATAGAAGATTTTTATCAGCTGCTGAAGTCTGAAATTGATCAAACATGCAATCAAGATGCATTGATAATTACTGGCGATTGGAATGCAAAAGTTGGAAACAAAGAAGAAGGATCAGTAGTTGGAAAACATGGCCTTGGTGACAGAAACAATGCTGGAGATAGAATGACAGAATTTTGCAAGACCAACGACTTCTTCATTGCAAATACCTTCTTTCACCAACATAAACAACGACTATACACATGGACCTTGCCAGATGGAACACACAGAAATCAAACTGACTACATCTGTGGAAAGAGACGATGGAAAAGCTCAATATCATCAGTCAGAACAAGGCCAGGGGCCGACTATTGCTCATATGCAAGTTCAAGCTGAAACTGAAGACAATCAGAGCAAGTCGACGAGAGCCAAAATATGACCTTGAGTATATCCCACCTGAATTTAGAGACCATCTGAAGAATAGATTTGATGCACTGAACACTGGTGACCCAAGACCAGACCAGACGAGTTATACATGACATCAAGGATGTTATACGTGAAGAAAGCAAGAGGTCATTGAAAAGACAGGAAAGAAAGAAAAGACCAAGATGGATGTCAGAGGAGACTCTGAAACTTGCTCTCGAAAGTCAAGCAACTAAAGCAAAAGGAAGAATTGATGAAGTAAAAGAACTGAACAGAAGATTTCAAAGGGCGGCTGGAGAAGACAAAGTACTATAACAACATGTGCAAAGAGCTGGAGATGGAAAACCAAAAGGGAAGAAAACGCTCAGCGTTTCTCAAGCTGAAAGAACTGAAGAAAAAATTCAAGCCTCGAGTTGCAGTAGTAAAGGATTCTATGAGGAAAATATTAGATGATGCAGGAAGCATCAAAAGAAGATGGAAGGAATACACAGAGTCATTATACCAAAAAGAATTAGTCGATGTTCAACCATTTCAAGAGGCAGCATATGATCAGGGACCGATGGTACTAAAGGAAGAAGTCCAAGCTGCTCTGAAGGCACTGGCGAAAAACAAGGCTCCAGGAATTGATGGAATATCAATTGAGATGTTTCAACAAAAGGATGCAGCGCTGGAGGTGCTCACTTGTCTATGCCAAGAATATGGAAGACAGCTTCCTGGCCAACTGACTGGAAGAGATCCATATTTATGCCTGTTCCAACTGAATGTGGAAATTATAGAACAATATCATTAATACCACACGCAAGCAAAATTTTGCTGAAGATCATTCAAAAATGGCTGCAGCAGTATATCGACAGGGAACTGTCAGAAATTCAGGCCGGTTTCAGAAGAGGACGTGGAACCAGGGATATCATTGCTGATGTCAGATGGACCCTGGCTGAAAGCAGAGAATACCAGAAGGATGTTTACCTGTGTTTTATTGACTATGCAAAGGCATTCAACTGTGTGGCTCATAACAAATTATAGATAACATTGTGAAGAATGGGAGTTCCAGAACACTTAATTGTGCTCATGAGGAACATTTACATAGATCAAGAGGCAGTTGCTCGGACAGATCAAGGGGATACTGATTGGTTTAAAGTCAGGAAAGGTGTGCGTCAGGATTGTATTCTTTCACTATACCTATTCAATCTGTATGCTGAGCAAATAATAAAAGAAGCTGGACTTCCTCAGGATTGGAGGAAGACGCATTAACAACCTGCTATATACAGATGACACAACCTTGCTTGCTGAAAGTGAAGAGGACTTGAAGCACTTATTGATGAAGATCAAAGACCACAGCCATCAGTATGGGTTACACCTCAACATAAAGAAAACAAAAATCTTCACAACTGGACCAATGAGCAACATCATGATAAATGGAGAAAAGATTGAAGTTGTGAAGGATTTCATTTTACTTGGATCCACAATCAACAGCCATGGAAGCAGCAGTCAAGAAATCAAAAGATGCATTGCATTGGGTAAACCCGCTGCAAAGGGCCTCTTTAAAGATGTTGAAGAGCAAAGATGTCACCTTGAAAACTAAGGTGTGCCTGACCCAAGCCATGGTATTTTCAATCACATCATATGCATGGGAAAGCTGGACAATGAATAAGGAAGACCGAAGAAGAACTGATGCCTTTGAATTGTGGTGCTGGCGAAGAATATTGAATATACCATGGACTGACAAAAGAATGGACAAATCTGTCTTAGAAGAAGTTACAACCAGAATGCTCCTTAGAAGCAAGGATGGCGAGACTGCGTCTTACATACTTTGAACATGTTGTCAGGAGGGACCAGTCTCTGGAGAAGGACATCATGCTTGGCAAAGTACAGGGTCAGCGGAAAAGAGGAAGACCCTCAACGAGGTGGATTGACAGTGGCTGCAATAATGAGCTCAAGCTTAACAACCATTTTAAGTATGGCACAGGAACAGGCACTGTTTCACTCTGTTGTGCATGGGGTCGCTATGAGTCGGAACCGACTCGGTGGCACCTAACAACAACAACAACCCCACCACACACACAACGGAATCAGGTCGCAAGCTTCCTGCCTCCCCAGGAAGAATTTAATGAAGCACTTGCAGAGGGGAAAGCTGGCATGGCCATCAGTACCATGCTGAACTACACACCGCATGCCACCCCATGCTCAAGGCACAATCATGTCTGTTGTCTCCAGAGACACCCAGAACCAGCCTGTGACCACAGAAGGGCATAGCCCATGTTACAGATAGAGACATGGAGGCTCTGAGAGGCTGGGTCCTTGGTACTCCTTCCACAGGAGTCCACCTCTCCATCACGGAACAGTCTAGTGGCTGGAAAGAAACCAGGCAAGCTCCAAAAGAAACAAGGCTGCAGGTAAGTAAACCCTTTTATTAAAATAAAAAGTATGCCTGGCCTCACCCTTGGTGCACTGGTTAAGCCCTCGCCTGCTAACCCACAGGTCAGTGGTTCTAAGCCACCAGCAACTCCGTGGGAGAAAGATGTGGCAGTCTGCTTCCATAAAGGTTTACAGCCCTGGAACCCTTCAGGGCAGTTCTACTCTGTCCTACAAGGTCAGTATGAGTTGGAATTGACTTGACAGCAGTGGATTTGGTTTGGTTTACCCTGACTGGTTCCTGTGTCTCCAGCTGACAGCTTTAGGGCGAGGCTCTGGGGAACGGATGGGTGGGTCTTTGTTGCTGGGAACAAAGACTCACCAGAAAGACTTGCTCTGCTTCAGGTTAAGAGCTCGTTCTATTTTCTATGCTATAATGTAACATCTCACAGAGGGTGTCTTGACCCAGTCGGGGGCCCTGACTGCACTCCCACCCAGTTTCCTTCTGGAGAGGCTGACCAAGTCCCAGCTTCATCACTCCCTTTATCGGTTCCTGGAACACTTTAGACCCACCCTCATGGCCCAGGCCAGGTACCCAATACCCAGGGACAGCCCCTATTTCCGGAGCCCCCACCTCGGCTGATGTCGTCCGAAGACAGCAGCCTCTGGGGGCAGTGACAACGCAGGGCCAGCCCCAAGCTGCAGCTTTGCCTCACCCTGAGGGTGGGACCTATTCATGGAGATTCCCAGAAAGGTCCTGTAGAGGAAGGCCCCGTTGGGGGGGCGGTGGTAGAGACGGAAGGAGGGAAGGTTGAAGGGAGTGGACTCCCCCAGTTGCAGGCTGCTTCGAGGGTGAAGTGGACCTTGGCTCAGACAGCTGCTGGGAAGCCGGGCCTGGGCCTTTTCTGCCCCCACACCCTCCCCACCGCCCCCGCCCCCCCCCACCAATCCTCACCCAGGAGGCCTCTCAGCCTCAGCTGGATCCACCGTGGGGTTCAGACTACTCCTGGGATTGCTGCAAGTGTAAAGCTGGAAGACAGGCCTCTGGGAGCTTGGGTTTTAGTGGACACTCTCTCCCCTTTGAGAGATGCCTGAAGCAGGACAGCGGGGGCAGGTGTGTACTCCAGCGCCAGTGGGAAGCTGTGGTTTAGAACCTGAGACCTGGTTTCCGAGGCTACTGCTATTGTGTAACACAGACCCAGGAGTCTGGACCGAGGTTCCCCACGGGCAGTGTAAGGCCCAGGAGCATCAGCAAACGGTGGTCCTGCCCAGGAGGCTTCCAGAGCATCCCAGGGATTCTCAGGGCTCTGGCTCAGGAGGAGAGCCACGCCATTGGAGGCCTGAGCCCTGAGTCAGGTCCGTGAGCAGCTCCCGCCTGCCTCCCCACACTCCAGGACCCCCAGCAACCTCTTTAGGCACAGTTGCTCCATCTGAAATAAAGCTTAGGCTAGACTGAGACACCATCCCCCTGTCACCCCACTCTGCAGAGCCCATTTCCTGGATGCCTTGCCCCCCCACCCCACACACTTTTCAGAGGTGAGGACTGTACAAAGGCCAAGATCCCTGCAGCTCTGCGGCCACTGGTAGGGGCTGTCCAGCTGTCCTTGTGAGGGGCATGGACAGCCCCCAGGCAGGGAGCAGGAGCCCAGGAGAGGTGGGGGTGGACAGTGGGGGACCCCAGGAGCCAGGGGCAGGTGGGGGAGGCAGGGACCAGGGAAATAGGCCCTGCCATGTGCCATGTCCGACAGCCTCACTCGCCCCACAGACATCCTCCTGGCCCTCTCCAGATGTGCAGATGCCCCTAGAGGCTTCCAGAGCCCCTGTGTGTCTACCTATATGGGTCACCCCCCTCCCCGGAACCCCATCACACTGGCATCTTCCATGCCAGACTCTGCCCCAGCCCCACCCTGCCTGCCCCTCGTCAGTCCCTGAACGCTCTGTGGCCCTGGGGGACAAAACAGACGCCTCATCTGTGAGCAGCCAGGAGAGCAGAGGAAGGCCCAGCACTTCGTCCTCCAGCAGGCTCTCCCAGGCTCTAGCACCAGGCCTTCGCACCCCACCTTTCCCACCGATAAAACCGCCATCAGCCCATCGGCTCTCCCCAACTCCAAGAAACATTAAACATACTGTTCAACGCACAGTGGTTTTCTCAACGAGTTCATGCCAAATGGCTAATTTACTCCGACTTATAATTACTCCCAGGCCTTAGACGGCATCCGCAGCAATCAGCTGGGACACAAAGCCTCGAGGTAATTAACGGCACTCAGGCACTGGGCATGAGGCTCAGGAACAGGGCAATTCCTGTAAAAGGCTGAAAGGGTGTCACAGACACAGTGTCCAGCCGCTGCACAAACAGGATGGCAGCCAGGGCAAAGGCGCCATCCGCTAAGCCAGAAGAAGCTGAAAAGAAGCTGTGCCCATTTAGAAGCAGTTCGTTTACAGCAGAGCCATTGAGGTAGTGCCCCAGGGGCTAATTTGAGCTCTTTATTGGCTCGTTAAGCCCTCTGCTAAGTTATAATTACCCGGTCTCTCTGGACACAGCCAAGAAAGAACAAAGGGGACATGAAGACATCAGCTCCAGTTCCCAAGGCCATGGGGGATTCGGGGAAGCATGAGGGGCTGTCTGGAGGACGGGGAGGCACAGGAGGCTCCTGCACCAGGCACATGGCACCTCCTCCGACCTTACACCGGCACGCCCTTGGAATCGCATGGGCTCCAGTGTCCTGGGTGCTGCCATCGCATCCGACAATGGCTCCAGGTATTTACTCGGCAGCCTGAGGCAGGGACACGGGATATCAGCCCCACCAACCACGGCTCTGGGCTGCCTTCTTCTCAGGCCTAAGAGCACGCTAGGAAAGAAAGCGGCTCCAGGTAAAGTGGCATTGGTGCTGAGGAGCCTTCGTGAACGGTGAGGAAGGCCCCACAGAACGGCGGCTGTTCGGCCCACACCCGCAGCTCCTGCTCAGCTGAGACCCCCAGAGACCTGGACTGTAAAAGGCCTTAGCGGTCGGAAGCTCCAGCTGTCACCCTTTGACCTTCTCCACATCATAGCCTGCTCAGTGCAGCTGCACTATGGGCGATGTACCCACAACCCCCATCCACAGGCTCTGGGTGGGTCCGCTTCCCAGAGAACTGGGCAGGGGGGCACCGCACAGCTTGTCCAACATGCACCATCCTCCACTGCCCTTGCTGGCCCCAGGCCCACAGGCTCCACCTTACCTTGCCAAAGCTGCCCTTCCCAATGGCCCGGAGGATCTGAAAGTGGTCGAAGTTCACTGCGGAGCAAACAGAGGGACGCCAAGTGAGACGGGCACAGTCCTTGGCCTTGGACAAGCCCCTCCACCACGGCAGGAAGCCCCGGTACCCTCCCTGCTGCTCTCCTGCCCTGCACACAGCTCCGTCATGGCCAAAGGCTAAACAAGGCTGCTCCAGGTTGAACTGTGCAACCAAAAATTATGCTTAAGTTCCAATCTCTGTACCTGTGAATGTGACTCTGTCTGGAATTAGGGTCTTTGAGATGTTATCAGTTAGGTTAACATGAGGTCACAGTGGAGTAGGGAGAGTCTTAACGCAATATGAGGCATGTCCTTGTAGCAGAGGAGAGGAGATGCAGACACAGAGGGGAGTCAGCCACGTGACAACAGAGGCCAAGAGTGGAGCAATGCGCCCACAAGCCAAGGAGCGCCCAGAGCCTCCAGAAGTCAGAGACTAGGCAGGATTTTCCCCTAGCATCTTCTGAGAGCACAACCCTGCCGATGCCCCAAATCTGGACTTTTGGCCCCAGAGCTGTGAGGGGATAAATTGCTGCTCTCATAAGCAACTGCTCTGTGGTCCTTGTCACAGCCACCCAGGACACACCCACAGGCTCATGTCACAGCAGGAAGAGCCCTGGCCAAGTCAGGGAGAGCTGGCTCCGGGGCTCTGGGCAGCACCCTCTTTTCAGGCTCATTTTGGGTGCCCACAGACCAGACAGTGCGAGAGCACCTAGATCAGCCAGCTTCAGCCCAGGCGCCTGCCACCCCTGCCTTTCCCCACCCTGGAGACTGAAGAGAGGCAGGACCAGGCCCAGTAGCTCTCAGCGCAGCCCTGGTCCCCTGACAAAGCCCTCTACCTGCCTGTACTGAGTCACCAGAGACAAGTGCTCCCCAGGCAGAAATTCAGGGGACAAGCCTGGGGGCCACATGGATCAACAATGGAGGGAAGGCACAGGACTTTGGGATGGGACACAGCTACAAGGAGGGCGACCTGGACTTGCTACAATGGAAACAGCTGCTCTCACGGCAGCCGAAGGCCTACAGACAACGGTACAGTGACATTCCTACAGCTTTGCCAACAGGCCACGCGAGTTAGCACCTCTGGGAGATGTCACAGAAGTGGCAGCTTTCCTAACTGTCCACCTTCCCTGGGAGACTCTGCCCCTCTGCACACCATGTCCACGCTCATCCACACATGAACAGAAAGAGGTCTGTATGCTTTGTAGGGCTTGCCTGTTGGCCACTGTAACCTGAGACGCTGGGGCTGGAGGGGGGTTTCCCAATGTCAGCGTGTATACTTCCCTCCCACCCTCCAGGTAGGATACCCCACCTCTGCTCTGGCTCAGGCCAAGCCCTCTATCTACCCAGCCCCCAACAGCTGCTGGATCCCAACCCCAGGCCTCCATCCAGCTGACCTCCAGCTGTTGGGTGGCTCAGCCTGTGTCCCGAGAGGGGACATCTTTACTAGGTCTACTGTTTGTGCCTGCAGCACCGGGTCCACAAACGCTGTGAGGGTACGTGCTCTGAAGCGGGACCCAGACACCCGTAGGTTCAGGGCATTTATCTGCATGTCCAGTTACATTTTGTTTACTTGTCCATCCATCCCCAGGAGCACAGGGGAGGAAAGCCCCCGCACCTTAGCAGGAGAGGAGAATCAGCCTAGGCAGCTTCCCTGACCCGCGGACCCCTGGGGACAAGAGTTGCCCAAGGGAGGAGATGGGATGGGGCTGCAGGCAGGGAGCCGGGTCTCCACCACCTCTCCCAGGGCTTTGCCCAGCGTCTGTGGGGTAAACAGCAGCCTCTGCTTTGGGCATAAGGGTGTGGAGGAGGAGAGGGAATGGTTTCTATGAAAACGAGTTCTCTGCCTTTCACTGAAATTACAAGATGCCCACTCCCATCCCCATGGCACTCCGCCACCCTCCAGCCCTCGTGGGCACCAGGGTGTGGGACAGACGTAAGTGGACAATGTGTCTATCCTCGGGGCCCCGAGTGTGCCGCCCAAGGGGACAGATCCACCCAGTCTGTTTCTGCATAAGCCGTGGACACGGGCTTGAAGGATGGGCAGGATGTGGCCAGAGATGTGGCAAAGGAGTCCTGCGGGGTGGAGGGGACACCTGGGCTGACCACTCAGTACCAGCAGGCACCAGCCAGGCCAAGAAACAGGGGAGGGGACCCAGGCATGCTCAAAGGCTGGAGAGAGACCGCCTCCTACCCCACCTCTGAGTCCAGGTGCATGGCTATGCGGGGTTAGCGGAGCGGGGGGGGGGATGTTAGGAAACAAGTCTGGGTGTAGTCCCAGACAGGCCCTGGGGATCTGTGTGCAGGGGAAGACCGTCCTCGTGGGAGTGGGTCCTGCAGGGCTGGGGTGAGGGCTCCATGTTAAACAAGGTGACGAGACAGAGCAGGCTTTGGAAAGGCACCTTCTGTGGCACACGTGCCAGGAGGGGGACAGCCAGGTCGTGGGGGGGCTCATTAGTGCAGGGGCTAGGGGAGTGGGGCGCAGGTTGGAGGAGGGCTGAGTGAAGCCTACAGCAGGGGCCCCAGGTCCACTACCTACAGGGCAATGCTCAAGGTCCCCTGTTACTGTTTTTGACAAGATCACCAGGAAGACATTTCTGAAGCTGACATTTGGGCAGAGTGGCGAGGGCACAGCAATAACTTCATGGATGAGAATCAGCATAAAGCTGGTCCCCAGACAACAAGATCAATCGTATCCTGCTTCCCTGCTTCTCCGCCATTTCTGACACCAGCCACCCACACGGCACTCTCTCTCTCTCTCTGTCCCTAGCCCCCGAGGGCCAGCTGAGTCCTCACTTGTTAAGAGGACACAGCCCTTGAGTGTGTTAATTCACTGGCATGACTCAAGAGAACTCACGAAACATATTACACTTACGGCTATCGGCTTTATTACAGTGAAAGGGTATTCCTCAGGGTCACCAGAAGGAGCTATGCACAAGCAAGCTCTGGGAAGGCGGCGGTTCCCTTGTGGGGACCGCCATGTCTCCGAGACCAGGAAGCTCTCCAAGCCTCCGTGGTGGGCCAGACCTGCATGATGGGCTAACTCATGCCTCCTGAGGCAGTTGACACTGGCTCCCAGGGGAGTCTTTTCTGGTCTGCCCAGCACAAATCCTCAAGTGTAGCCTGGAAGTCCCAGACCAGGGCACCCCCCATCACTCCAAGAGTCACTTTTTCCAGAGCCAAGGACAGAAGCCTCCTTACTTAGGGTAAAACAAGGTCCTTTATCCCACAAGGTATCTCTTAATGTGTTATCTTGTGGTGCCTCGCATGTCGCTGTGATGCTGGAAGCTATGCCACCAGTATTTCAAATACTAGCAGAGTCACCCATGGTGGACAAGTTTCGGTGGAGCTCCAGACTAAGATAGCCTAGGAGGAAAGGCCTGAAGATCTACTACCAAAAATCAGCCAACAAAAACCCTATGGACCACAATGGTCCAATCTGCAACTTATCAAGGGGATGGCACAGCACTGGGCAGTATTTCATTTTGTTGTGCGTGGGGTCTCCATGAGTTGGAGCCAACTCAACGGCAACTCACAACAACAAGTGAGGGCATGAGCCTGGGGTACCTGGGTTCCAGGTGACCAAGACTGATTTGCCACACTCCAAAATGTGGTTTATTGTGCACCTTCATGCTGCAGGTGCATTCTCCCTGTGTTATACACCTCCAAGATTATATAGGAGGAAAGTAGAAAATGCAATTCACCCTATCAGTCCTACCTAACATTCACGTATCTCTTTTCAAGGAATCAAGGTATTGCATTAAGGAAATGTGTATGTCCATCATGCCTTCGAGGAGACAGCAGAGCTGGAAGCTCAGAGCCCACTGGGACTGGATTCGCCTTCCTAGTAAAACCCAGCCAGATGGGTATGGTGCAGACGTTTCCTGTACAAATAAATATTTTAAAATGAAGGGTTCTTAAAATATTCATTCTTCAAGGAAGATTTTTATTGTGCAGAGCTGGCAAGCAGAAGCATGGCTGGCTGTTGCTATAAAAATAGGTCATCTTGATCCAACTGAAAGGCAATAGGTGGGAGGGGAGTTCAATCACAGGAGCAGCTTCTCATTCTGTGTTCACAAGGGTCAAGATGCCAATGCAAGCCTGTGTCATAAAACCAGAAACTTCAAGTGCGGCCTTGACACATTTGAGCCTCACAGGGCCCCAGAGGTCAAACCACCAGTTCCCATGCTCTCACCAGATATGTCCCCCACCCAGCAGAAAAGACTTCCCACCCTCCCAGTTTCCCTAACAGCCAGACCTGCTGCACCCAAGCTGTCCTCAACCTGAGGGGTATTGCCTCCCTGCCGGCCCTGGAATTATTCAGACAATGCAGTCACATCCTCCCATGGCAGCTAGAGAGCACTCCACCCTTTTGTTACTACAATGCCTGCCTCCCACAGCCCCTGCTGGTTCTCTCTGCTCCTGAGTGCGGCTCCTGAGTGTAGCTCCCTGGGTGGGGTGTGGTGTCCTCCTCCCCCAGGCTTTGGGTACCTGAAACCAGTAAACTACCATCTATCTCATCTGTCCAGTGTCCAGCCATTCCCAAAACCCTACAATGCAAATCCTCACTCACCAATGGGATAAAGACGAGGTGGTCAGAACAAAGCCCTCCTGCATATTCCATGACATTCTGACAAGCCCAAGCTGGGGGCTCTCCATGGGCCATTGGCTGGATTCATGGTCACTGAACTGAGTCCAACAATCACTGATGGGTTTACTCACAACTTGTCTGAGCGCTACACCCAGCTGCCCCGAGAGAATTTATGGGTGTCGGCCTCCCCATGGCATTTTAACAATGTTCTCAGGGATTTTCTCATCCAATCCCAAGGCCCCACTGAAGCAAAAAACCACTAAAGAAAAGGCCAGAAGCTCTTTTCCCATAAGAGTAATCAATGCTCCAATGGCCCTGTTTCCAATTGGACTAATGCACATTGCCTCTGCTTTCCCGACAACTAGTGCAGCGATGCTGCTGCAGCTGCCATGGGGCCATGAGGGGCTGTATTTTGAAGCAGGGGCCCACAGCACCATCACATTTGGCTGGTGCATCTGGCGGCCTCCTCCTCCTGCCCAGTCCAGGAGAGAACAGGCCACAGGAGACTCTTGGAGCGAAGATGGGCTCAAGAGAGCAGAGGGAGTGAGTCGCTCCCAAAGCATAGCGTCTGTCAAGGACTGGGGAAAGCAAAGCACACAAAAGCCCAGTGTGTGGACTCTGAGATAATAACCACAAAGCTCAGACCAAAAAAATTTGGTCATGTTTGAAGAAATTTTCCTTAAAAATAAGGCGATGACCTGGCCTCACTGTGTGGCCAATGCACGGGGCCTGGCCTGAGCCTCTTCTAGATGCTGGCCTCCAGTGTGGGAGGACCGCTCGACACTGGCCCTCCAAAGGTAGATGGTGGGCACTTCCCAACAGCAGACCAGCTCAGGGCAGCCTCGTATTTTCGAGAGTCAGGGTTTAAAGAGCAATCCTGCCAGCAATAGGCTTTCCTTAAAACAACCAAAGATGCCCTGATGAGGCGAGCAGGGAGAGAAGAGGGGCAGGAGAGTAAAAATAGACCTGCTCCCAGAGTGTCATGACTCACCCTATTGTCATCAAGACAATGAAGGCTCTGCAGGAGGCTCCCCTGTGCAATGGGGCAGCTCTGCCCCATCTCCCCCCTCCCCGCCCTGTCCCAAGGCCTTCAAGGCCAAGGAGGTGAGTGTAGAAGCCGGGTAGGTGAGCCCTTGCCCACAGGGCATGCTCTGGGTCTGGGCTGCATCAGGAAACCTGGCCAGGATGCTCCCTGCCCACCAATCATTGGACAGTGGCGCATCTAGGGAGACACAGGCCCTGGGTGCGTGGCACCACTGAGCAGTTTCTGTGAACCCAGCAGGGCCCGACGTCCTTCCTCAATCACAGTGGGTTAATTAAAAGATTAATAAGCTTGACCTGTATTTTTGAGTTGATATTATGGTAAAGTTCTCTAAAAAAGGGGTGTCAGATGTTTGGACAGGGGTGCAATTTCAGTGCTTGTCGTAGGCGCCATTTTCTGTAGATACACTGCTGGCCACACCAGGTTGATAGGAACTGCTCAGCGGGGCCACACTCCCAGGGCTGGTATAATATCTGCCACACCCTAGTTATGCCTCTCGAGCCCGGGACCCTGGAGGGTCCTCGGGTAGGACAAGCCCCTCTTCCACAGGAGAACTCCACTCTGGAACAGGAGTTTCTCTGGAAGTGTCATTGAAGTAGAACCCCACAAGTTGCTAAAATCCACACAGATGCCAATTCACCTTTGTGACACTGCCTCTAACCCACAAAACTCTCCTTTTGAAGAGAATCATCAGACCCAGTTCCCAAGGCTCTGCAGAGCTCCTATGGGCCTCTGCTGACAAGCTCTCCCTCCGCTCTTGGGCTGCCTGGCCCTTCACAGCTGCAGCATAGCGCAGAGGAAGGCCTGGGGCAAGCACCCGGCCCAGCAGAATGGGGGCCCGATGTGGCCCTTCTTCCTAAACAGGAGCCGCCCTGTCTTCCCAGGGAGAACTTGCCCAGAAAGTTACCCACTCACAGCGGGGAAGGTAGCCTCCCAGATGCACCCTTGGCCTTGGCCTGTTGGTCACGTGCCTGCCGAGGCCCCAGGTCACCAGTGTAAGAAGACCCAAGGACTGAGAGGCCAGGCGAGCAGGCAGGAAAAGGCACAGCAGGTGCCACAGCCAGCACTCTGCTAGCCTCTGGCAGCCCATGTGGCTTCTAGTTCCCACAGGAATGCCATGAGGGGCTTGTACTCCAGCCCTCCCCACCCCATGCTGCAGGCGCAGGGCCAACTGCAGACTCCTGGTAAGGAAGAGGGCAGAAGACAAACGACTGAGTTTCCTAACAAACACTTGACCCTTGTTATGGCTTGGACTGTGTCCCCCCAAAAAAAGTGCTCAAGTCCTAACCCTGGTACTTGTGAGCATGACCCTATTTGGAAAGGGGGTCTCAGAGACATTATCAGCTCACATGAGGTCATTCTGGTGTAGGGTGGGTCCTAACCCACCTGAGTGGTGTCCTTACAAAAGAGAGGAGACAGGGAGGAAGGATGGCCATGTGAAGATGGAGGCAGAGATGGAGTGATGCGGCCACAAGCCAAGGAACACAAAGGCAGCCACCCGAAGCTAGGAGAGAGGCCTAGAATGGATCCTCCCTCCAAGCCTCAGAACGAACGCCTGATTCAGGACTTCTAACCGCCAGAGCTATGAAGCTATACATTCCTGCTGTTTTAAGTCGCCTAGTTTTTGGCACTTTGGTATGGCAGCCACAGGAAACGAATACAGCCTCATGCGGGTTACAACAGGTTTCCCTGGGCCCTGGGGAAGTCTCAAGACCCCTGGGCAGGAAGACCCAGCCATGAGAAGGAGAGCAGCATTTGCTCTGGCCTCGGGTTCTAGACCCCTCGGCCAGAAGGGGGCGCTGAGTTACACTGCGACATCTGGCCCTCTGGGCAGAGCTGAGGTAGATGTGAGGCCCACAGGTCTCAGAACCTGGTCAGCAGGCCACGTGCTCTGCCTGGAGCACGTCCCCACCCCACTCCCTCCCGGCTACCCCTGCAGGAAGCTGAAGCCCCCAGCCCCAAGCCTGGTCCCCTAACCATGGGGCACCCCAGGGCCCCCTTCCCAACAAGGATGAACTGCCCTTCTCTCTTTTCTGAGAAACAGAAGCCAGGATGTGGCACCAGGTAAGACAGGGCTGAGGCCCTGTGCCCCTGGGTTCTGGAACATTCCTGGACTTTCGTGCCCAGGAACTCACCACCCCTCAGGCTGGGCCTTGTCCAGTGGTCAGACTCTGGGGGGGTCCACATTCTCTGCTGTGCCCTCCCCCACCTCACTCAGAGTAAAAGCGCCAGCCAATAGCTAGTACGCATTAAGTGGCAGCTTCCCAGACTCTACTGCAAGCCGGATGCTGTCTGAACTGCTGTGAGTGCGCTCAGTGTCTCCCATCGACAGCCTCAGCGGCACTGGAAACCTTCATGAATTAGTGATCAGGGCCCAGCCGATCGATAACGCACCTCTAGTCCTGCTGTCGCCAGCTCAGGCAGAGACCTGGTGGGCGGAGGGGGCGGGGGAGGTGGGTGGAGGCTCCAAGGTGCCCCCCTCCCCGCCTCAAGCTCCTGCTGCCTTTGGGCTCCTCAGTGCCTCGCCCCCACTCCAGGGATCCCAGCTGGGGACAGACCTCAAGGACCCTGGGGCTCACAGCCCAAATGTGTGACAGAAATAAGTACGCCAGGCAGAAATCTGAGACTGAGGCAGCCAGAACGGAGAAGGGAGGCGGTGCCACTTTCTATGCCACCCTGGCCAGCTCTGATCACCTCCAGACCAGGGATCCCAGGACAGGGTGCTCAGGGCAGGCAGGGCCTGGGCTGGGGGAGAGCCCACTGCGGGGGAGCAGGCCATATGAAAGGAGCCCCCCTCGCCCACTCCCACCATGGCCCAAACAAGCAGGTGCTGCCCAAACTCGAGCCCCAGCCCCCTCCAACTCCCGGCCTCAAAGCTCTGTAGCCAGGACATGGCAGTGTCCCCCAAGTCACCATACAGGCCCAGGCTAAAGGGCTGGGTCACTGCTACGGCGCCAGGCAGAGGGCAGGCGTCAGAGGCATCTGTGGAGGACGAGTGCATGTGTGCTCCCCATGCACACTCAACAGCGTGCGTGTTTTCATGTGTTCACACTCACACTCTCATATACTTGCACTTGCACACTCACATAACACATACTCAGACACATGCACACACTCATACACACACTCATATACTCACATACTCAGATGCTCACACATTCTTACACACTCACACACCCTCAGGTACTCATACTCAGACACAGATGCTCACACACTCTTACACTCACACACCCTCATATACTCACATAGTCAGATGCCCACACTCTTACATACACACACTCATATACACATACTCAGACACAGATGCCCACACTTACATTCATACACCCTCATATACTCACATACTCAGACACAGATGTTCACACACTCATACACACACACTCTCATATACTCACATACTCAGTCAGATGCCCACACACTCTTACACTCATACACACTCTCATATACTCACATACAGACACAGATGCTCACACACTCTTATACACACACTCATATACTCACATACACAGACACAGATGCTCACACACTCTTATACACACACACTCTCATATACTCACATACTCAGACATAGATGCACACACTCTTATACACACACACTCTCATATACTCACATACTCAGACAGATGCCCACACACTCTTATACACACACATTCTCATATACTCACATAGTCAGATGCCCACACACACACCCTCATATACTCACATACTCAGATACATGCTCACAAACTCTTACACTCATACACCCTCATATACTCACAGTCAGATGCCCACACACTTACACTCATACACACTCTCATATACTCACATACACAGACACAGATGCTCACACACTCTCATATACTCACATACTCAGACAGATGCACACACTCTTATACACACACTCTCATATACTCACATACTCAGATGCCCACACACTCTTATACACACACACTCTCATATACTCACATAGTCAGATGCCCACACACACACCCTCATATACTCACATACTCAGATGCCCACACACTCTTACACACACTCATATACTCGCATACTCAGACACAGATGCTCACACACTCTCACACAAAGACACCCTCATATACTCACATAGTCAGATGCTCACACACTCTTACACACACACACCCTCATATACTCACATACTCAGACACAGATGCTCACACTCTTACACACACACACCGTCATATACTCACATACTCAGACACAGATGCCCACACACTCTTACATTCACACACCCTCATATACTCACATACAGATGCTCACACTCTTACACACACACTCATATACTCACATAGTCAGGTGCTCACACACTCTTACACACACACCCTCATATACTCACATATTCAGACACAGATGCTGTCACACTCACACACACACACTCATACTCACATACTCAGATGCCCACACACTCTTACACACACACACACCCTCATATACTCACGTACTCAGACACAGATGCTCACACACTCTTACACATTCACACAGGCTCTCTCATGCACTTGCATACTCACTCACACACACAGAGGAGCCACAGGGCCTCAGCTCACCCACCTCTCAGATCCGGTCTGAGAAGCTCCCACATCAAACCGATGCAAATTCTGGTGACATGGACATGAACTACTAAAGCTAATAAAGGGGGTCTAGGCACAAGGACCCCAACTGGGCTGGAAGCTCACATGTCAGACTCGAGTCAGCTCTGAGCCACAGCTCCTGGGCCCACTGAAATCTACCAATCATCCTTCCTGTATAAATGGGGACAGTTGACAGAGGGGTGAAAGTGGTCGCAGAATTCTGGGAGCTCATCACATCATTAGATTATCTAAGTTGTTGGTATACGATCGTTTATAGTATTCTCTTATGATCTTTTTTGTTTCTGTAGGGTTGGTAATAATGTCCCCTCTTTCATTTCTGATTTTGTCTCTTTGTGTTTTCTCTCTCTTTTTGGTCAGTTTAGTTGAAGGTTTATTGATTTTATTGATCTTTTCAAAAAACAAATTTTTGTTTTCATTGATTCTCTCTACTGGTATTTATTCTCTATTTCATTTATCTCCATTCTAATCTTTATTATTTTCTTCCTTCTGCCAGCTTTGGCTTAGTTTGCTCTTTCTTTGCTAGTTCCCCGAGGTGTAAAGTTCGGTTATTGATTTGAGATCTTTCTTCTTTTTAATGTAGGTATTTACAACTATAAGCTTCCCTCTGAGCACTGCTTTTACTGCATCCCATAGGTTTTATGCTGTAATTTCATTTCATCTGTAAGTATTTTCTAATTTCCCTTGTGATTCCTTCTTTGACTCACTGGTTATTTAAGAGCATGTTGTTTAATTTCCAATGTTCCTTTTGTTATTCACTCCACTGCGGTGGAATTATCAGGAGGGGACAGGTACTCAGGTGAAGCACATGGGCTCTACCCACCTAGTTTTGGACCAGCTCCTGGGACATGCCCAGCTGAGGCCACCTCAGGCCTCATTCCTGTACCCGCCATCCCCTGTGATGCTCTTCCCTGGGGCTCTCCAAGTCCACTCTTTGAAACTGTCAGGCCCCCCAATCTGAGCAGCAGAGACAGGGGAGCTGTCAGGAGCTAAACGGGGGATGGTCGTCTGCACCAGGACCACCACGACCTGAGTGGTCCACGGTCTGGGTATCCTGAGGGAGGGGAAGGAAAGGGGCCATGAGCAGGGACGGGGCGGGGGCGCCTCTGATGTCAAGAGGAACTTCTGACACCTGCCCACCTGCCCACCAGCTCACCAGGGCCCAGTGGGGGTCTCATCTGGGCCCCCCACTACAGAAAAGCTGACAGCCCTAGCGTTAGCCAGAGTTGGACTAAATCCTGCTTTTGCCCTTTTCCGAGTAGGGACAGCGTCCTCACACCCACACTGGTCAGGAGGAAGTGGAGCCAGTGCGTCTTCCTCCATGAAGGGTACCAGGTCACTGATTATCTCAGTAAGCCACACGACCCATTTCAGGGATGCCCTGTGCCCAGCCTGCTATGTCTCGCCTTGTAAATGCTGACGTACATGTTCGGTCACTGGCGCCTAACAGACAGCTAACTTTAACGAAAGAAGCATGTGTTTTCAGCCAGCCTGATAAACCCCGGTCTCCACATGGCCACTTGTATAATATTAATCCCTCCCTGTGGCTGCTACATGTGAGAATTGCCATGGTTTCCTGGTCACAGATGCCCTGGGCCTCCAGACAGAGGTTCATCACCACGTGTGCTCACAGGCCCAAACGCTGTTAAGTTTGGCTGAGGGTGAAGCTCTCAGGCCAAGCTCGGCCCTGGTGAGGACAGTGCCACAGATTCAGGGTCTGCATCACGGCCATCCCTGGAAACAACCCTCTGATGTGGCACATCCTCTGAGCCTGTGCTGTGAGACCATGCATCTGACCCCAATCAGCTAAGACTGGGCCCAGCTGGTGAGCCAGAGAGAGCACCCAAGTCCCACCCCAGAGGGTCCCATAGGGGCCAAGCAAAGGCACCACTGTGCAGGTGGCAGCTTGAAGACAAGTGCATAGGTCCGCTATGGCTGACCCTGTGGACAGGGCAGGCAGATACCAACTCTGCTCACAGCCAAGCCAGGGCCACCACGAAAACTGCTTCCCCCGCCCCTGACCTCTCAGCCTCGTCAGCTCCTGCATGCAGGTGATAGGTGCCACCCCAAACTCCAACACCCCCCTCACACACACTCCTCCCCAGACACAGCACAGGCTCCGAAAGGCCTGGAGCACAGTCCTGGAAAGAGAAGGGGCTTCTAGGGCCTACACGGTGCTCCTGGGGCTGGCGCTGAGCTGAGCAAGGCAGGATCTGCCATGTGGAAACCCCCAGGTGGTAGGCAGGGCAGCCTTCACTGGGCCTTCTCAGTCTCCCTCTCTTCCCTTTACCCTCTTTTTGTCTCTCTCTCGTCTTCTCGGTCACATTTTTTTCTTGGGGGAAGAGGGGAAGAAACCACATGTGTAGTAAAGGCAGCTCTATCCTGATGCTCACTGCTGAATGTCTGAAGCTCTGCTAACTCCGCAGACACTCAGGCCCCATCCGTCGGACCTGTGCTGTATTTATACTCAGCCTGGTTTCTAAAAAGGACTCGAGGCAGCACTACAATTCCCGAACCACCACCGCGTCAGAGCAGCAGGTTCCACCTGGAGGACGCGGGTGCAGATGGGGCCGAAGTCTGGGCGCAGTGAGGCCCGTGCAGGCGAGCACCGCAGGTGGGCCTGAGGCCATGCTCAGCCCTGCTCGGGAACCTGCTCTCTTCTGACAAGAGCTTCGCTCTCCGTGGATAACCTGCCCCTCAAACAGGCCTGGCCTGGCCCACCAGCACCAAGGTGTCCGTCAGTCAGCCCTGGAGAAGTATCCAAGCCCAGGGGAGCCGCTGGGATGATCACCGCACTCTGGGGAGCTACTGGAGCCAGAAACTGCAGAGGGGACAGTCGGGCTGAGAGATGATGGAGAACACAGCCAGACAGTATCGCTTGGCCCTAGGTGCAGCTGCCTGGATCACGATGCCCCAGAGTCCCCGCTCGCCTGGCTGATGCGTCCCTTCCTACCAAAGCCACTTGGAGTTAGGCCTCCTCCAATCCTGACGCCACGTTCTCCATATAGTCCAGCTTCTTGGATTGTTTGTTCAGCATGCAGATTGAATAAGTAAGGCAAAAAGCAGGCTATGCTTGGGGGCCATTCGACTTGCTTGGGAGCACTGCTCGAGAGGCCAAGAGGCTTCCCAGTTCCCAGCAGAAACTTGGAACAGCCTCAGTCAGCAGCATCTCACTAGTTGCACAATTTCACGTGTGCTTGTGCGTGTGCTGGTTGGGGGAGGCCATATCAGACAGGGCCTGACGTTAGCCAGGTGAGAGCTCAGTGTGGGCAAGGACCCAGTGGCCTGAGGGCCCAAGACGTGCTGGGGAGGCAGTCCAAGGCTTGTGGGCCAGCATGAGCTCTCTACGTGCTGGGGATGTGGCTGGGGGCAGCCCTGTGCAGTGCTCCCACGGACAGCATGGCTCGGAGTCACAAATGAGCACGCTCCACATTTGGATAAACGGGAAGCCGTGTACTATTGCTCAGGAAAAGTTGCTGTTTTAAATTCTAGCTCAGGGTAAGTGCATGGTTTTATTTCAGACTTTTTCTTTTAAAGAAAATTTGCATATGTTTCAGATGGAAAGTCAATATTTAAAGATTAATAAACCACACAGTTGCTTCTTCTGCAGGAAATGTGGGTGGATGAAGCCTTTTATCAGGCCATGGGGGTGGCACCATCAGGTGACATTTACCCAAGCCTTGGAAATCCAGCGGAGCTTGCCCATGGAGCCCTGTGCCCCTCACCTGCACAGCCTCACTTAGCAGCTCCCCACCACCTGGATCTCTCAGGTGCAACCATCTGCAGAATGAGCCGCCCAACGCAGACCACAGCACCGTGGAAGCAGAGTGGAGGGCCTGTGGTCACCTGGTCCGGTACATCCCTCCCCCTGGGTTTCCCATCTCAGAGTCGCCACAGTCAGGACCACTTGGTCACCCTCACCGAGGAACACTGGCTCCGTGGAGCCCCCAGCAGCCCTCTGGAGGGAACCTCAGATCTGTCTGTCCTCCACTTTCTGAGCCTGTGATGTCCTGGGAATCTCAGCTCCAGAGAAGGAGGCCCCCACACTCAGAGGAAGGCAGCCACAAAGATGACGGTGATGACAGAGACCCCAAAGAATCAGTCTCGCCTTCCCCTGCCCTAAGGATCTTGCACCCCAAGCCAACAGGGTCATCTGAGCATCAAAGCTCCCCCAGGGGTGTGGCAGCAGGGGCAGGGGACACCACAGGAGCTTTCATGGTGCACTGGTTGCCGGTACCCCCAGCCTTGGCCCAGCTCCTGCCCCAGCCTTCACGGGCCTAAGCCTAGCATGGGGCTGGGTGGGGGGGTCAGGTTGCATTGCTGCATGTCCCTGGATGATGCACAGTCCCGCCAGGCACCCCACATTCCAGGGTGCTCCCAAAACGCTCACATCTATTTGTACCACAGTCCTTCAGCGTGGAATGGGGGGGTGAGGTGCTGGAACCCCCCAGGGACTGGACAGGCCACCCAGAGAAGACTGTGAAACAGGCACAAGGTTTGACAAGTGCAAAAGGGCACGTGAAGGGGCCCCAGGGGGCTGCAGGGTGAATTTTCTTTCTGCCCTTGAGGAGAGGTATGTCCAACCCTGGCCTTGGAGAAGTCTGACTTGGCGCCATGATCACATGGTAAGACCAAGTCCATTTATCACAAATCTGAGCAAGGGAGAGACCACTGAACTCCATGACTTGACTCCAAAACTGCACCAGAGTCTCAGAGTCCATGCCTTGACTTCCGACTCATTGTCCTTGACCATGTCTCCTCAATAACGCAATTCCACAGAACCAGGTGACCAAGGTCCTCAGCAGTCAGGAGCTCTATTCATCCTCGCCGTGATGACAAACCAGATGGTTTCTGGGCCACCAGACTTCCAGCACATTCTTCTCACTGGGTCAATCGACCCATCTCTTCCCCAGAGAATTTCCTGAGAATGTCTCCATTGCATCAGAGAATGCTGAAATACCAGCCTGCATCCCAAATCTCCTCAGTGGCTTAATTTCATTCCTCCCTCTCTTCCCTCCTTTGAGGAAGCAGATGTTCTAACTTTTGTGGGGAAGGGAGAGTTTATAGGAAATCCCATTTATCTACAAAATTCCATCTCTCTTGCCCACGCCCTTGGTTGTTTGTGACCTTCTCCCTCTAGGTGGAAGCAGTGAAGACCAGGGCCTGTAAGGATGGAAGAAAAACAAACTTCTACACAGCCAAGCAAGGCAGGCCGCCACGCACCAGCGCTCAGGCACACCGCCCCCGGGACGTCTCTTGGTCTTACTCTGATCCCTTTTACCATGAGTCCAGAAGCAATTTTGGATGACCGTCTAGGTCCTCAATTTTCCACAGAAAAGTAGAAGGTGCTGCACAGATAGGAAACAGCAAAAGGACAGCAGGGAAAAAAAAAAAAATCCAAGACAGATGCAAAAAGGTACGTTTTAAGGAGATGTGAGATGCCAAGAAACTCAGCAGGTTGAGATCTGCTTGTGTGAGCGTGCACAGCCCCACAAAACGCACTGTCCCTGCAGGTTTCCTGACGCATGGCACAGGCAGAAGTTCTGGACAGTCGCCCTGAGCTGGTGACCAGGCGTTAAAATTAGGTCCTGTGTGCTCTCGAAGAATGCCAGGAAAATATCCACCGAGTACACTTCAAGTACAAAACATCCTCCCTCCTGAAGAGGTCTCCTTGATGGTTCTGACACCACCAGGACCACCCCCCTCTCCAGAGGAGCCCCTGCAATCCCCAAGTCCCCCCACAGTCCCCTCCTCCCTACCCTCCCTCCTACTAGCTCAAGAGATTAAATTATCCTCACAGGAAAGAGTGGGTCTATTTTTGACCAAACTGAATTGAATTCAAGTGAGGCATTATTTCAAGACTAAGCATAAGACTGCTGTTCTCTTTTATGTATCCAAAAATACACATCAGAAGGACTGAGCAGTGCAGGAGCGCGTGCAGTTGCGGGGGCTCAGGCTGTGTTTCCCAGGACCGGAGTCTTAGCCGGGATATCAACCCCACTGAGGATGGGATGAGGGAGTCAGGGCCCACACACTCCATGAAAGGGGCTGGAAAGAGAGCCCCGGGCACAGCAGCAGTCAGAAACCTCAGGCCAGGGAGGTAGCCAGGCCAGCGGCTTACTGGGACCACACCTAGGGTTCTGACCTGGAGGATCAGGGCGTCCTGTCTTTCCTGCTGGCTCGAGCAGGTTCCCTTCTGCTGAGGAGTTCTCAGGAGCCTGGAAGAGCCAGCCTGGGCCCAGCAGGGGTTCCATGCCCTCTGTCTCTGAGGACAGCAAAAAAGGGGTGCTGCTGAGAAAGCAAAGCATCCCAATTTCCTGCTGGCCCAGTGAGCTCCCAGATGGCCCTGCAAGCCTCCAGGATGGCTCTGCAGGCACATCCCAGGCTTGGAGCCCAGCTGGTCAGGCGCAAAACTATGGAAGGAATAGGTTTCTCCTCCATATCCCTTGAACACCCAAGTGCGCGCGCACACACACACAAACACATGCACGCATTCAAGCATGCGTACACGCGCACACACACACGCACTCCTTTCCAAACCTCTGCCTTCAGACTTGAGCTGGCTTCTCACCCCAGGGACCCAACATGCCCTTCCCTGTCTCCCTCCTCCCTCAAAATTCACCAGCCCATCACCCCAGGGCTGGCCTGTGCTAGGCTGATAAGGATCTTTCTTCACCACTCAAAACACAGTAAAGCCTTAAGCACTCTTCCAGTGGAAGCCATTGCAAAGTGGAGTCTCTGCAACCCTCCTTTCTCCAGGACCAGCTGGGGGTGGTCTCGCTGAGGCAGCTCAGGGGCAGACTCACCTCCCACCACCCACTGCAGACCCCACCCTCTTCATGGTTCTCAACTGTCTTTTAAAGGGGGCCCTCCAATGGAAGCGGTTTGGAACAGGACAAGACAGAGGCAGAGAATCTATAAAGAGACCCAAATGCATTCGGAATTTAGAGTGTGACAGGGGAGGCATCTCAAATCAGGAGTGTAAAGAGGGAAAAAATTAAGTTTGATCCCTACCTCACACCTTACAACATTACCTCAAAGCATGGCAAACATTCACACACACTCTCTGAATCCAAAAAAGTTCGAGGATAAAAATGGGTGAATATGGTGAAGTATGTGTAACTCTGGAGCAAGAAAGGCCCTTCCAAGCAGGAAGCCACAAAGGAAAAGGTTTTATATCAGATGAATGAGCTTAATCATAAAAAAAAAAAAACTAAACAATGTTATAAAAATACCACAAACTGGAAAAAGATATTTGTGATAAATGTGACAAATCAGCAGCTAATTTCCTAAAATTACAAATTAATGAGGAAAAAATGACCCATCAGAGAGAGGTGCAGAGGCCATGACAGGCAGCTTACCAAAAGGCCCATAAGTCAAGCCGTGAGTCTCTGCCCTACCTCGTCCCTAACTTTAAAAATGTAAGTCAAAATAACCAGGAGATATCATCTTCACTTATCAGTCTCGAAAAGTCTGTTCACCCCCAGTACGGACGTGGTATGGGTAGACTGGCTTATCTGTATATATTGATAAATGTGAATGTGGCCAAGCCCTTCTACAAGCTATTGGCCATAGCCACGAGCAGTCAGAGGGGCCCACTCTTTAATGCGATAATGCTGCTGCTATACAGTCCCACAGTGGATAAACTCACAAAACTTCATCAAGATGAATGGGCAGTGACGTTCCTCAAGGCACAATTTACAAGGGCAAAATTTAAAAACCCTAAAATAACCAGTGTCCACCAACCACCCACTGTCCACTGTCATCCAGTCTATTCTCATGGCGACCCTATACAACAGAGTAGAGCTGCCCCGTAGTGTTTCCAAGGCTGTAAATCTTTACGGGAGCAGACTGCCACATCTTTCTCCTGAGGAGCAGCTGGTGGGTTCAGCAGCCTAGCACTTTTGGTCAGCAGCCTAGCACTTTAACCATGCACCACGAGGGCTCCTGTCCAACAGGTTATATTACTGTATCATGGCTATAAAAACTAGAAGACTGCGTAGTGTAAGGTTTCTTAAAATACAGAACCTTGGGTGTTATGATCCTTTCTGTGTAAACTGGAAGCCCTACATAACAAGCACACATGTGTGCACAGACACAAACATGCATGTGATGGGGTGCTTTCACTTTCCATTTTCTACCTTTCTAGCCTCTTGATTTTTGAACCTTGTACGTGAATTACTTTTTTGTGTCAACAGGATAATACAGGTCAAATTATGGGCCATTTCCTATGTTCTTCTTTATGCTTTCCTATTTCGTCATACTGTGGTGGCTTGTATATTGCTGCAATGCTGTGATGCTGGAAGCTATGCCACCAGTATTTCAAATACCAGCAGAGTCACCCATGGTGGCCAGGTTTCACTGTAGCTTCCAGACTAAGATAGCCTAGAAAGAAAAACCTAGTGATCTACTTCCAAAACAGTCAATGAAAATCCTAAGGATCACAACAGAATATTGTCCAATACAGTGTTGGAAAATGAGTCCCCTAGGTTGGAGGGCACTCAAAATACTCAGTGGTCACAACAGTGGACTTGAGCACATCAACAATTGTGAAGATGGTGCAGGAACCAAGCAATGTTTCGGTCTTGCTGTACATGGAGTCACCATGAGTCAGAGCCAGTTCAAGGGCAACTACCAACAAATTTATTAAAAAAGAAAAGCCTGCTAAATATTTATTTATTTTAACAGACCCTCTCCCACTGGATAAGTGGTAAATTATTCCATTTTGCCAACAAATTTCTTCATGGTCTGAGATGAGTGTTCGTTCCTCAAGCTTAATAATGAACGGCTTTTTGTCTTTAAAGAAAAAAAATATATACATTACATATATTCTCACACAGATCCAAGAGCGTGTTCATGGAACCCAGTCTGAAAACTGTCTTAAGAAATTAAAACATGACCATGAGAAAATGTTATTCAACTGAAAATTATCCGTGCAGATGAGAAGTTTCTGCTTTGCAGCTAGTAAGGTGGTTTGTGTGGGACACCACCAAATGAAAACATAAAAGTGCTTGTAGTACTTGGGGGCCCTTCAGAACTGGTTCAAGGACCTGCAGAAGCCTTCAGGCCCTGCAGGAGAATCACTGGTCAGAGATCTGAAATGACACAGAGCATCAGCTGGGGTCCTTCACATGCAGTAAGTACTTAAGACAAATGACAGGAAGGCCTATGTCTGGTCAGGTGAAGAGAGGGTTTTAGCGCTTTCCCTCAACCAGAAGGTGGCTCCTTTGCACCACTGTAAGTGGCCGTCTCCAGGAGAAGCTTCTGCTTGGCTGTCAGCCCTGTAAAGGCAGATCCTGGCCCTGAGGCAGAGCCCTGTAGTGCAGACAGGCGTTCCGTGCAGCCCCAGCGTGCGAGCAGCATCTGCTGGGTGTGGGGAGAAGTGCTAAGGTGGCGTAACACCCCAGTCACTGTGCTTAGAAAGAGTTTGGGCTGTGCTTAAAATATCCGAGAGCAGAACTTCAGAGGTGCCAAATGGTTCCTGCAGTGCTGCTGTATAGGGCTTCGCAGAACCACCCACTGCCAACTCCAGGAGAGAAAATTAAACACATGCAGCCCCCATTCCCCCCAACAGGCCACGTGTCCGCCAGCAGAGCCAGAAAGGCTTCCATGCCACCTTCCCTCTGTAGACAGCTCCTTGGTGGTCTCCTTCATGTAGTCTCTTTGTGGTCAATGAAGGGGTATTGATGCCCAACACGACCACACTTGTCTCCACTGTTAACTTGCACTGTTTATTTAACTGAGCACGCTGAAGCCCTGCTTGAGGTGAAAATAACAGTCAATTTACTGTTAGGATGGGGCCCTGGTGGCACACTGGTTAAGAGCTCGGCTACTAACCAAAAGGTTAGCAGTTCAAATCCACCAGCCACTCCCTGGAAACCCTTTGGGGTTGTTCTACCCTGTCCTGTAGGGGCACTGTGAGTCAGAGTTGACTGGACCGAAACGGGTTACTATAAGGAAAAGCAGCCCAGAGTGGTCTGCTGAGGCACACAGCTGCCCCGAGGAAACCAGAGGCAATCAGTTAAATGATTTGGCCACCAGCTCCCATTCTCTGTGAACTTCAGCCAGCCAAAGTGATGCTGCTGTGTCCTCTTTGCCACCGGGGGCAGGGAGGCGCAATGCCCTTGGAGGAGGTACAGGACAAGCAACTTGGCTGGTTTGTGAGAATGACTCAGGTAAGAGGAGAGCAGGCCTTTTCCAGTCCTGTCCCTGCCCTCTGAGCTGAGGCCTGAAGACTGAAGACTCTGGGTGAAGACTTCACTCTGCTTCAGGGGGTCGCCCCACAGAGGACCACCTAATGCCAATGTTGCTGCCACCGCAAAGACAGTGCTGGAAGGGATCAGATGCTTCTGGAGAGCATCCTGGAGACTGGTGTCCAGTCAAGGCCTGGGCAAGACCACAAGTGGGGCCATGGGGGCTGGGACACAGCCGGCATTGACTAAGGCCCCAAAGATTCCGGGTCACTGGCACATCACAGCCTGGAGACGGCCTGAGAGCTCAGTGGCTGGTAAGCATGGCCTGGAGGAGCCCCAGAAGTGCCTCTGCGCAGTGCTGAGGGGCGTACTGGGTGGCGGCTCCACCAGAGCTGGCACGCGGAAGGCCGGGGAGATCCAAGATGGCGGCGGGGACCCAGATGGTGGAGACTTAAGATGGGGGCGCCTCGGGTCTGACGTGTGAGAGCAAACGTGAGTGCCACCGTTACACTGAAGACCTCACTCTGTGACTGAGGTGTGGCATGGCTCCCCGTGGTGCACTGAAGCAGAGCAGAGGTGGAGAGAACCTAAGGATGCAGGCCTGCTGCTAGGGGGCCCGCTGCTGGGGCCCGAGGCTGCACGGGTGGGTGTGTAGACCCGGTGATGAGCCCAGTGGTGGGCGAGGGAGGGCCGGCCGTGGGAAGGGCTGCCATGCTCCTCCCACACAGGCGGGTGAGGGGCAGCTCTCCACCAGCGGCTCTGATGGGGGCAGGAAGCAGCAGATAGGCACACAGCTGGAAACACTGGAGGCCCTGCTTCCCCTCTGCCTAGAGCGTCTGATGCAGAGCCAGGAAAAGGGGGGCAGCCTCAGAGTGGCCGCCCACGAAGCAACTCTGGAGAGAGGAGATTCAGAAGGCTGTCATGGAGATGACCCCGCAGCTCAGGTTGACAGTGAGGAGCAGCATCGATGGTAGTGCGTAGTCTGGCTCTGCTCCTGGCAGTGACTGTATGAAACATGACCAGCTGTCGCCTCCCACCTCTCCTCCTCCACCCTCCCAGATGGCTTGCTGTGGCTCCCACTTCTTCCCACACTCTGAACAGGGAAAGCCAACCCCCCACTGTTAGGTGAGTCCAGCTAGCCCTGCCTGGCTCCCTCTCCCCCTCCCTGCCCCCACACATCCACAGCCCAGAGGTCCCAGGAAGAAAAGGGATGCAGCCACCACCAGATTGCTGTAGGAACGCTCAGCAAACAGCACAGAACCAGTGCCTGCTTGGCTATAGAATTTTCAAAATTCCTGGACTTGCTGCTGGGGCCATTAAATTTATTGCCTCTGAAGGAACATGCACTGGCCAAATGAAAGGAAGCAGCCCATGGACCACAGGGACAACTGTGAAAGAGGAAACTCTGATCAAAAACAATCCACTCGGATGGTTTTGCTGTTACTGCCAACTCGACCCCATGTGTGCAAAGTAGAACTACTCCATAGGGTTTTCAAGGCTGTGACCTTCCAGAAGCAGACTGTCAAGACTGTCTTCCAAGGCGCCTCTGTGTGGGCTTGAACCACCAACCTTTTTGTTAGTAGTGGAGCTTGTAACCATTTCCACCATGCAGGTGCTCCTTTCTCACCCAAACAGTGTGCCCGATATCAGAAGGGGTCTGCAGGGGGCTTGCTGGGCTATAAGGGGACGTCCCAGGGAGAGACAGCCATCCAGATTGCCATGTGAGGACCCAATCATCTAAAACCAAGGATTGCCAGAGACATCAGAAACTAGGAGAGAGGCCCATAGAAAGAATCAACATGTACCAGACCCTTATTTGGACTTTTAGCCTCCAGAACTGTGAGACAATAAATTTCTGTTCTTTAAAGCCACCCACTTGTGGTATTTCTGATGTGTCAGCACTAGGTAACTAAGACATCAGGTTAACAGCAAAGCCATCCCTTGGGCCAGAGTTGCTCCTTTACAGGGACTCTGAGAACCGTCGACTTCCACAGAGCCACCTTCAGCTGACTATGTGGGCCTCTCCCATCCAGATAATCATCCCGGAGATCTGCAGCCCTGCGGACTGCTTGTCACAGACACCAGGGATAAATTCAGTATATATATCCATAGTTCTGAGGTGTTGGAGTTCACAGTGAACAAAATTCCTCAAGGGGTCTATATTCTAATAAGGGGAGACTGATGATAAACAAAACAAAAACAAAGAACAGATGGTAAAATAGAGAAAATGGCAAAATTATAGATTTAAACCCAACCATATCAATAATTACATTAAATGCAAATGGATTAGACATTCCAGCTAAAAAGCAGATATTATTAGACTGGATAAAAAAGGCAAGACTTAACTGTTAACTGTTTATAAAAGACCCACTTCCTATTTAAAGGCACAGATATGTTAAAAGTAAAATGTCGAAAAATGATATACCATGCAAACACTAATCATAAAGAAGCTGGAGTGTCTCTGTTAATATTAGGCTTTAACACAAGGAATATTCTCAGTGATAAAGAGGGACATTTCATAATGATCAAAGGTTCAATCCATCAAGATGACCCAACAGCCCTAAATGTGTCTGTGTCCCTAGAACAACCCAAAATATATGAAGCAAACACAGTGAGAACTAAAGGAAAACATAGACTAACGGACTTAGCTGGAGGTTTTACCATTCCTCTCTCTATTACTGATAGATGAGAAAAAGAAAACACAAAGTATCAATATCAGGAATAAATGGGAAGTATCAGTACAGATATTAAAAGAAAAATAACAACTCTATGCCAACAGTGTGTTGTAACAATGGGTTCAAACACAGCAAGGATTGTGAGAATGTCACAGGACCAGGCAGTGGTTCATTCGGTTGTATGTAGGGCATCTAACAACAACATACCAAAAGACTCAACAATTTAGGTAAAATGGACAAATTCCATTTATTGAAAGGCACAAATAATCAAAACTAACACAAGAAGGTATATAAAAGATGAATAATCCTGAATCTATTAAGGAAATTAAATTTGTAATTAAAGCCTTCCCACAATGGAAAACTCCAGGCTCAAATGAGTTCATTGGCGAATTCTATCAAACATTTCACAAAGAAATACCACCAGTCTTACATAAACTCTTTCAGAAAATATAGAAGGAAGGGATACCTCCCAACTCATTTTATGAGGACTGTTATAAGCCTGGTACAAAAATCAGACGAAAAGATTACAAGAAAATCTAAACCAATGTTATCCGTGAATATAGACGCAAAAATCATTAATGGAATATTGAGACAGGCAAGAGATCGGGCTGGCTGAATTAAATAGCCTCTGACTCAGTATTCTTGGAATCTAAACCTAAGTGCAGACCACCATATAACTTTTGCTGCTGGCACCTGCAAACTACTTGCTGTTAACAAACTAGGTGCTTAGACAAGATAAGGGGCTGCATTTCAAGGCCCTGTCTGCTTGACCAGCTATAAATTACTGATAATTCTCCTGTGTTGTTTTCCAAGGCCTCACCAGGTGCAGAGCGTGTACAGTAAAGATCAACGTGGACTATGAGTGACCTTCCACGAGAGACAAACATGAAGAGGGACCCCTCACCGGGACTTGAACCAAGGTCCAGAGGCATCACGCATGCACAACATCCCAGAGTAAGTCCTGTTCAACATCCCAGCAGCCTTTGTGACAGACTCCATCTTAGTTCCACCACACTCTGAGAGGAGGTCCATCTTGAATTCTAACTGCACGCTCATTTGATTTTCATAACCCCTCCTCTTCTCCTAGAAATCTCCACCCATTTAATGAATAAAGATAATGCCTTTTTCCCACATAAAAACTTTTATAAACCCTAGAAAATCCTTTGTTTGGGGAGAGACTGGAGGCTAGCATAGGTGGAAGCCCCTCTCCATCCCTCCCTCACAAGCCTTTACTCTGTTTCTGTTGCGTGGAACCTCTGAGCCTCTCCTAGCCATTCTTGGTCAGTAGAAGGCAAGAACCTAGGCAGGGTTTAGTCCCAAGCTGGGAAGCCTTGCCCTGCAACAATATTAGCAAAGTGAATTCAGCAATATATAAAAATTAACCTAGAAATACAAGGTCAGTATGATATTCAAGAGTTGATCAATGTAATTAACCACATTGACAGAATGAAGGAAAAAAATCATATGATCATTTCCACAGATATGGAAAAAGTATCTGACAAAATTCAATGACCATTAATGATTTAAAAAAAAAAAAAAACCCTCAGCAAACTAGGAAAAGGTCATCTTTGAAAAAGTTCAGTTAACATTATATTTAACGGTGAAATATTGAACACTCTCCCCCCTAAGATCAGAAAGAAGGCACAGATGTCTGCTCTCACCACTTCTACTCAACATTGTGCCAGAGGTTCTAGAGAGTGTAGTAACCCACAAAGTTTTAAAAGGAAGAAGTAAAACTGTCTTTATCCCCACATGACATGATCGTGACATAGAAAACTCTTAGGGAATCTATAAATAAGATACTAGAAAGCGTTTAAGTTTAGCAAAGCTAGAGAACATAAAGTCAATATATAACAATTTTATTTCAGAAAAAATATGTAGGGGTAAATTTAGCTAAATGTGCAACACCTGCACACTGAAAGCTACAAGACAATGTGGACAGAAGGAAAACAATGCTGACAAAAGACCAGAGGAAGAGGCTTAATGTGGCATGTTCGTGAATTTGGGGAAAACTCAAAATGTTAAGTCCATTTTCCCCGAATTGGTCTATAGTTAAGTGTAATCTCAATCAATATTCCCCACCCTCATGGCTCACACAGCGCTGGAGAGAGACAAACTGTCTTGCAACAGGTAATTCCTACAGAAGATGTCTGTCCACAGTGTGCATGTGTGTGCGCATGTGTGTGCACTGTGTCTGTGAGGGTGGGTGTGTGTGCACGTGTGTGTGTGTGCATGTGTGCACTGTGTCTGCCAGGGTGGATGTGTGTGCACGTGTGTGTGCATGTGTGTGCACTGTGTCTGTGAGGGTGGATGGGTGTGCACATGTATGTGTGTGCATGTGTGCACTGTGTCTGCGAGGGTGGATGTGTGTGTGCATGCACATGAACACGTTTGTGCATGTGTCCGTGAGGGTGCATGTGTGCCCATGTGAGTGTGCATGTGTGTGCACATGTGTACACACATCTGAGTGTGCATCTACACATGTATGAATGGGTATTGCACGTGTGCATGTGTCTGTGAGGTTGCATGTGTGCACGTGTGTCTGTGTGCATGTATGTGTGCATGTGTGCACGTTTGTGCATGTGTGTCTGCATATGAGCATGTGACTGAGTGCATGTGCGCATGTGTGTCTGAGGGTACATGTGTTTGCATGTGTGCACACACATTTGTGCATGTGTGTCTGAGTATGCATGTGCACGTGTGTATGAAGCACGTGCAGAATAAGATTGTTGCCTCTCAGCAGGAAGCCAAATCCTCTTGCCCAGATCACCTGGCTCTTCTGACATTTGTGAAGATGGCTGCCAAGAGCTCCCTAAGAATCCAAAGCCTCTGGGAGTCCTTAAGCTGCCTGCCCTAGGCCGTGCCCCTGTCCAGCATGCTTTCTCCCCAGGCAGCCTCCTGTCCACAGTCCTGATGCGCTGGGCACAGCTGCTGTTCACGGGGCACTGCCACCCAGGAGCACCCAGGGGCACAGCAGCAGAGACACAGCCTCAGAACCAGCTCCTTCAGCCCCCCCGCCTTCATCCTGGTAACGACTCACTTGTCGTGGGAGCCGCTGTTTGTACATTGACAAAATAAACTCAAGAGAGCAACTGCACTTGGAAGAAGGAACCTGCTAAGTAGTGAGTGTAATTAAAGAAACCTCGGAACCTTTTCAATTAGCTCACGTCTGTAGAGGCACTGGCTTGACTCTCTGGAGCATTGCTTTTTTTTTTTTTTTTTTTCAATTAAAGGGAATTTGAGTTCATTTTGGTAAAGGTCTCCCAAGCACCCCACTGCACTGGTGAAACTGGCCAGGATGACCAGCTGACACTTCCACTCTCAGCCCAGGACACCCCCACTCCTGGTCGCCCATGTTAAGCATGTTATCCCAGCAAGGGGGCAAGCTCCTTTTCCAGGACAGGACACACCCCTTGTCACCCTTGGGGGTAACAACCCACAGTGGAGTCATGTTGAGCAGGGCCCATCACCTAGCCCCAAGGTATAGCAGTGTTGTTACCTAAGGAATGGAGGCCACCTGGCTGAACAGAGGCTGAGCCCCGTGAGGTGTGGGCAGGCCTGGAGCCTTCCAGAAGAGCCCTCTGCAGGCATGCATTTAGAATTACACCAGGCAACAGCACTGTCCTTCGCTCTTCTCGGGCCTCCTAGGGGATGCTGAGGCTGAGCCGTGCTGGGAGCATACTCCTTGCCCTGAGCACAGCAGTACACCTGGAACCAGGATCTGGGCCAGAGTACTTCACACATAGCACCACCTGGCCAGACTTAGGGCCACAGGACTCACTCACCAGCCTCAGGAGAGGGCCTGGATTGGGGGAGTTGCTCCCCAGGACCAGGTGGGGGCAATGCAGCAAGTCAACAGAGGCACCACATGCTTGGGGACCCCTCCCTACCCATGGCCCTGGACTGCACCCGCTGCACTCTTAGCCCCAGCAGCTAGGGGACACAGACACATGGGCTCCATCCCGCCTAGGTGAGAAAACAAGGTCCCAACCACCTGCCCAGCAAGCCTGGCAGGCCTCCACCTCCCTGACAATGGGCAGAGGAGGTTCTGAGGCAGAGCCTCCCAGTGAGGCCACATTAGAGTGGGTCGCTGGCCTCCCTTCCTCTCCCCATCACTAGGCCTCTCTCAGGATCCCAAGGCCTCCCCTGGGGGAGCCTTCCATTGGCAGTGGGGGCATGGGTCCTTGTTCTGTCAAGACCCACTTTGCAGCTAAATGCTACCCTGAGCCTTATTGTCTCATCTGCAGGTTGGGGTCCCCAACTGCACCACCTGGCCCCAGGAGGCTGCAGAACCTGGGAGCCCTGGCTGGGGGTGGGGACCAGCTCCTCGGGCCCTCAGCCACAGCCTCCATGCAGCCCCCAGCCTCAGTGTTCTCACGGTCTTGAGCAGCGGTTCTCACCAGGCAGTTCTGCCCCAGGGACGCTGAGGGATGTCAGGAGACATGGTGGGTTGTTGCTCTGGAGGAAGGAGGGGTCCCACTAGAATCTAGTGGGCTGAGGCCTAGGGTGTTGCTCAATTCCCCACACTGCCCAGGATGGCCCCCACAACAAAGAATGGCCCCACACTCCCACAGTGCCAAGGCTGCGGCAGCTGGGGTGAGAGGTTGCGTGGTGCCCCCGGCACAGGGCAGCCCCCAGCCCCGCAACCCCACCGTGGCTCAGCCTAGGGAAATCCAGGTGTCCTGCAGTTAAAGCCATGGCCAGTGAGGCTCAGAGCCATTGGCCACGCTCATCGGTGACCAACAAAGGGAGGTTTGCTTCCCCGGGAGGCTTCTGGCATGTTCTATCAGTAGGATTCTCAGCTCCCCGTTCAGACATAGGTTTTATAACAAGCCTCCAAAGGCTTTTCAGCCTGATTCATGGAAAGGGTGTTCAGGACGGTGATGCCTGTGCTGCCAAGGCAGGGCCATCACTGTCACCCTGCAGAAGGTGCCGGAAGAACCAGGCAGGCCCCGCACCTCCTGCTAGACTTCCCGGGTGGGTAGCCACCTCCTCCTAGCTCCCGACCTGGCCCCCGGCCAAGCAGCAGCTCCTGGGCCAGCTCCAGGGCCAGCTTTCTGGGCACTTCTCAGAGTGGGGAGGTGGCCCTACTGGTCCCAGCGTCCAGGGACAAGTCACGTCCATCAGAGAGGAAGGGGTAGAGTCGGCACGGCAGGGGGCCAGACTGCCAGCAGGGGGCAAACAGCTCTGCAGCCCTGGCCCTAAGGTAGAGGGCGGGCCCCTCAACTGATCCCCACCACTGGGGCCATTCCCCTCTGGACAGAACACTTTGCTGAAAGGGTGTGTCCCGAGGGCTCACGTCAGCTGAGTTGCCACACCCATCCCATGGGTGGTGAGCACCCCAGGAGGCTCTCTAAGGTCTAGCAACCACTGTCCTCTGCAGCTGGATCTGCTGAAGGAAAAGCAGGCAGGGCCCTGTTCCCTGAACTCTGCACTCCCTCCCCAGGTCAGACCGATGGCTCCCCCAACCCAGAAGCTGCACTGCTTGAGCCCACTGTGCCCAGGAGACGGCCACCCACACCCCTCCTGCCTCCTTCCTCCTCCCCACATGGCTCACCACCCTTCCCGTGTTTCCTGGGGGCTGCCCTGTTCCAGGGCTGTCCATGTCATCACGTGGGACACAAGAGTGGACAAGAGCTACAGATTCCCACCTCCTGGAAGGTGGTAAAGAGACAAACTGCCAGCAACAGATACAATAAATGAACAAAGTCATCATGAATCAGATTTGACTCCAGGGCAACTAACAACAACCCAGCTTGTTAAGAGGAGTCCCTGGGTAGTGCAAAATGGTTAATGTACTCCACCCAGAGGCACCTTGGAAGAAAGGTCTGGTAATCTATTTGCAAAAATTCGGCCATTGGAAACCCAGTGGAGCAAAGTTCTACCCTGATACACATGGGGTCACCATGAGTCAGAGTTGACTCGACAGCAACTGTTGTGTGTGTGTGTGTGTGTGTGTGTGTGTTGGGGGGTTAGATTAGTCATAAAAGTGGTGGTGTCAAGCCGGTGGCTGCAAAGAAAAGTCTAGAATGTGGGAAGTGGTCCCAGCTGGAGATAAGACTCACGAGTCCTTGGCATATAGCTGGTATTTGAAGCCATGAGATCACCAGTGTGTGAGCGTAGTGAGAAAGGCAAGGAGCAAGGGGCCAGCCTGGAGGCGTGCTGGCCTTACAGAGAAGGGGAGAGAGGGAGGATGGACAGGAGACAGGGAAAAAGCGGGCGGGGGTGAGTGCCCCAGGAGCTACAGGGAGAAGGGTATCGAAGAGGGGGGTCAAGAGTGTCAGATTCTGCCACTGGGCCAAGGACGTGAGTGCTGACCCCAAGTAGGCCTATGAGAAACGGAGAGAAGTGGACAGAGCAAGAGCAACAGTGTTCTCGTGGAGTTTTGCTGAATAAGAGTAACGGTGTTTTCATGGAGTTTTGCTGAAATGGGGAGCAAAAAAAAAAAAAAAAAAATGGACATGAAATTGGGGAAGTCTTCTTAACATGGGAAAATACAGCTTACCACTTATTCACTCACAGCCACAATGGAAGGCATTCAGAATGTCTGGCTCATGCCCTACTCTGGGGACTCGGAAGGCACCCTGAGACACTTGCGGACAGCAGGTCAACAGTTACAAACCATGAACTTAGCACAGCACAGGCTGACAGCTCAGCATGGAGCCACGGGGCCTGCAGAGGAGGCAACGACAGCCCCATGAGGAACGGAACAAGGACATTAGGGGAAAGGGAGGGCATCTGCACAAAGCACAGACTTCAGTGACGAACGATGCCCCAGTACTGGCTCATTGGCTGTGACAGCCGTACCATGCTAATGGGCTGCGCGAACGGTTATACCCTCGACTGAAAGTTCAGCTATTCAAACCCACCCGGGAGCGTCTGTCTCGGTCTCAGGATACAGGTCTGGCGATCTGCTTCCGAATGGTCACAGCCTTGGGGCACAGTCCTACTGTGTGCACATGGGGTCACCATGAGTTGGAATTGACTCAGCGACAACTAACGATGTAAGACGTTAACATCAGGGGAAACTTGGTGTAGGTTGGGAGCCCTGGTGGTGTGGTAGTTACAGTGCTTAGCTGCTAACTGTAAGGTCGGTGGTTCAAACCCACCAGCAGCTCCAAGGGAGAAAGATGTGGCTTCTGTAGAGATTTACAGTCTTGGAAACCTTATGGGGTCCCTATGAGTTGGAATCAGCTTCATGGCAGTGGGTTGGGGCACAGGTTATATGAAAGCTCTCTGTACTACCTTCACGACTTTTCTATAAACTCTCCTAAAATAAATTAGAAAAAAGTTTCAGAAAGTAGTATATTATATCCACTCAAGTGTGAACTGGAAAGTAATATGAAAAACTGGAAACGGTTGTTATATTAGTGCTGAGATGACACAAAATAGTGTATTTTTACATATCTTTTTTGTCATTTTTCATTATATAATAAAAACTATAAAGAAAAAACAAAAGGTGACTCTGGCAAGAGGGTCTGACGGTTGGACAGGGTAACCATATCATTTATCATCCAAACCAGGACACTTTATGAGTGAAAGGGGACACTAGTAATAATTAAGTCAGGTCAATAGGCGTGAAGTGGAACGCTCCAGGAACCCACAGAAGTGTGTACCCCACACGGATACGAAACTGCAGGACTGTGCCTTCTGCAAACTTTGAGGGACTGGACCCCAACGCTTTCTTCAACACATAAGTTTTATTCCCTATTCCTTGCACTTTATTTCCTTCCTGTTTTATCTGCTTCTCTCCCATTCTCAGTCCTGTGCTTACTTTACAAATTATCCTTTCCTCCTGTGCAGCTAAAATATGATTTCGGAAAGATGGCCTTGAGAGTTAGAAGAAAAAGAAAATACCTGGGGGCTAAACCGACCAACCAGCCCGAGGCCAGCCACAGGTGGTCCCCACGACATTGCACAGGAGCCCTCAACCAGGGTTTCTGAGCCTTTTCCGCAAAGTCCCCTTAAGGTGGGAATGACAGTGTGTGACTTCAGAGGCTGGATCACAGAATCTGTTGTGGCTTCAGCCTCTCTCTTCACTGGGGAACTAGCCACCATGTTGTGAGGACACTCAAGCAGCCCATAGAGAGGCTCACATGTGAGGGACTGAGGCCTCCTGCCACGAGCCATATGGGACCCTCCAGCCCCAGTCACACCTTCAGAGGACTGCAGCCCCCATTGATATTTAGCCTACCTCTACATGGGAGACCTTGAGCCAAACCACCCAGGTGAGCTGCTCCTGAATCCCTGACTCACAGAAACTAGGGATGGCATTTATTGTTTCAAGCCACTAAGTGTGGGGGCAATTTGTTGAACAGTAATAGATAACACACACTCCAGCCAACAGCAGGAACCGATGCCCTGGGCATCGACCCTGGCGAGCTCCCAGGCCTCTGAGCCATTCTAGCCAAGGCACCATACACGTGCACATGGACACTGACTTGGCAATGTTCTGTCCCCGCAGACATCACACAGAGCAGAGAACCCGTCCCGCTGAGCCCTGTCCAAATTCCCACTCCACAGAGTCATGAGAAACAACGGAAGTGGTTGCTGCCAAACAGTAAACCCTGGGTAGTTTACTACCAGCGATAGATAAAGACAGTGCCCCAGCTTGAGACACAGGCGCTGAGACGTCGGTCTCCCTTATCATGATCAGTGGCTCTGAGGTCAGATGTGGCAAGGACTCAGGGCACCGGGAGCGGGGGGGGGGGGGTAGAGGGGCCCCAAAGAAGGAGGCCCTAAAAGCCATCCCCACACCTGCCTCTGCCACCAGCTCTCTGCAGACAGCCATCCCACCAAGCATTTGTGCATCAGCACACCACGGTCGGGGCAAAACAGAACAACTGTACTTGCAAAGGCCAAAAGGTATGGACCATGCTGGTAAAAAACTCACACAGAAATGCCAACCCCAAACATCATTTATTTCTTGCCTTTGTAACAAGTTGCAACTTTTGCCCATAGTGCAGGAGTCTTGGTGTGAATTCTGAAAGCAGAGAGGGAAACCTTTTAAAGTCAACTTTTCAAACTTCTGTGAGACATGCAATGTGCTCAGCTCCTATTTTTAATGCATTGGGGGTGACTCTGAGTCCCACCTACACCAACTCCTCGGCTTCAGAACTTAAATAACGTCAAGTGAGTCTTCACAGCTCTATCACAGGCCTGAGGCATTGAGCTGAAAGAGCTTAAGAGACTCCTGAGCACTTCCCATACAACATCTGGGGAAACTGAGGACCCGGGATGGGTGACCATCTCACAGCTGGACAGAGCCAGGCAGCACAAGCTCCAAGGACCGCTCTCATAGGTCTCTGTACCCTCAGCCATGCTGATCTCCATCAGCTGCCTTGTTTTTTAAAATAATAGAGTCAATGAGAAAGTCAATGAGAAAAAAATTGATAAAGCAGGTATCCTAGTTTAAGAAAAAACAATAACTTTATTAATTACAGCCTCCCCCAAATTTGCTCCAAGTTGGACTATTAAAATCAATCAACGTGTTGGATGGGTCTGTGTTTGGGAGAAGGAGGGGAGGGAGGTGCTCTGGAGACCAGGACCCCACACCGTGGGTGGAAAAGCCTGCCCAGGCTCCCCCTTCAGAAACGGCGTCCTGAAATCACTTTTCACGTGTTCTGCAGTCTGGCTTCGGCTCCCATGGAGACGTTAATGGCTTCTCCTGGCAAGTTCAGCGCTGTGCGGTGTGTGGGGAGGGGCAGGGTGGGCCAGGGATAGGTGGGGAGGGCCTGGGTGGGCCGCGGATAGGTGGGCAGGGCCAGAGTGGGCGGGGGATAGGTGGGGTGGGCCGGGGATAGGTGGAAGGGCTGGCCCATTGGCACCCACGGTTAGTACCACGGGTCTGGGGTGGGGCTCAGGATGCTCTCAACACAGGCCGAAGGGGAGGCAAGTCTCCAAGACCCCGACAAGGAGCCCCTCCGGCAGCCCCCTCTGGATGGTGGTCTGACTGGACACAGGGAACTGTGACCAAAGGAGGAGGAGCGTCTGTACTCCCAGCAGCTCACCGTCAAAGCGTGGGAGTCAGAAGACAGATGCTAAGTCCCAGCTTAAACAAGTTTCCAGCTGTAGCTTTAAGTGCAAATACAGGATACGGAATGCTAGTTACATGTGGTTACATACATAAAGGGATGTCAGAGAAAACTGAGAGAACAATGAAATAAAAGCAAAACTAGACACAGTAACGACCCCGATGGCAGCTCCCTCGTTCTAACCAGCCAGGTGGCAGGAAGTGCAGCTTCCTGGCGGAACAGCAGACAGTATAAAATTCCAGGTGCCGTCAAGTCGACCCGACCAGGTGCCCCCATGTGTGTCGGAGCAGAACTGCACTCCATAGGCTTTCCAATGGCTGATTTTTCAAAAGCAGATAGCCAGGCCTTTCTTCTGAGACATCTCTGAATGGACCTGAACCTCTAACCTTTCAGCTGGCAGCACAGTGTATGAACCATTTCTACCAACCAGAGACTCCAAACAGCGGATACCAAAAAAACCAAACCCATTGCCGTCAAGTTGATTTCAATTCATAGTGCCCCTACAGGACAGAGTAGGTCTGCTCCGTAGGGTTCTAAGGCTGTAAATCTTTACAGAGAAGCACACTGCCACATCTTTCTCCCGCCGAGCCACTGGTAGGTTCAATTTGCCACCTTTTGATTAGCAGCCAAGCACTTTATCCACTGCACCACCAGGCCTCCTATCAAACAGCAGATAGGAGGTCTGTAATCTCATCACTACCCCCGCCCCAATGTCCACTCCTGGGCAGAGCGTCTCGGCAGGCAGCCAACATGGCCGCTCTGCCCGTGGTCGGGGCCAGCAGTCAGGGAACCATGCCCTTGGGCTTCCTGCCATCACTCAACAGTATACACCTGCTGTATACTCACTAAGCCCTCGCTACGCAGAGCTGGTGGACCAGCAGCATCAGCGTCTCCAGGAGCTGGTTAGAATGTGACATTCAGGCCCTGCCTGGACTGCCGAACCAAAATCTGCATCTCCACAGATCCTGTGACGCAGAGTCATCCGGGCTCCTGAAGCTGCCATGAGCTTTCCGACTCTGCTCCAAATAAATGCCTTCCCGCAGCTCAGACCAGCCTAGAATCTCCGTAGCTTCCTTCTTAGACAGAAGCCCTGGATGAAAATCACCTCCAACAAGGTCTTGGACGATTTCTAACTGGAAAGCTGGATGGTTACATTTTTTAAAGAAAAGCCAGCTTATTTTTAGCACTCTAACTGCACAAGCAGATGGATAACCCGGAAGAGTTGGTATTCGTTACATAAAAATACAACAGGAGGCCCAGGTCCATCCTAGACCAAGCTCAGCAGCCACAGGGAGAGACACACACAGACAGCTAGATGGCGGCCCACAGCCCCCCAAGACTCCCGGAGCTGGGCCGGGACCAGGGCCCAGGAACAAACACGCAGGCGCTGTCCAAAGGGAGAGCTGGCAGGGCCAGAGGACCAGGACCATTCTCCTAGCCCCTTTCACCAATCCCACTGCCCGCAGCAGAAGACACAAGTTCAAGGAAGGAGGCATCTGCCCACAGAAGGCTGCAGGTGGCGGTGCTGAGTGCTGCCCACACGTCCAACACCAGGGTCTTCCGACCATGGAGGCCTAAGCACACCCACACCCCCCCAAACTTCCGGGGGTGGGGCCCAGGCCTCTGGAAAGAGCGCTCAGAGTATCTGGTCCGCAGCCAGAGCTGAGAACTGCTGTTGTAAATTTAGCCATCTACATTAGAAGCCATCTGCAACATATGGTAAGTCAACAGGCAGATCACAACGCAACAGCACACAGAGTGTGATCCTGTTTCTGTTGGTTTTTTTTAAGGTGTGCTTCTATATGGCTGTGTGTGACTGCAGACCTAGAGTGGAGACGCACCAGAAGCCTCTGGAAGCCGACGCGTTGCAGATATCTTTGTTTTCCTGTTTTCAGGAAACAGTCAAGTGTGTTGTTGTTAGGTGCCATAGAGTTGGTTTCGACTTACAGCAACCCTGTGCACGACAGAACTAAACACTGCCAGGTCCTGCACCATCCTCACATCGTTGTTATGCTTGAGCCCATTGTTGCAGTCACGGTGTCAACCCATCTCGTTAAGGGTCTTCCTTTTTCACTCACACTCTACTTTACCAAGCATGATGTCCTTCTCCAGGGACTGATACCCTCCTGATAACATGTCCAAAGTATGTGAGACATAGTCTCACCAGCCTTGCTTCCAAGAAGCATTCTGGTTGTACTTCTTTTGGCAACCCATGATATATTCAATATTCTTCGCCAACACCACAATTAAAAGGCATCAACTCTTCTTTGGTTTTCCTTATTCATCGTCCAGCTTTCTCATGCATAGGAGGCGACTGAAAACATTATGGCTTGGGTCAGGCGTACCCTTCAAGGCGACATCTTCGCTCTTCAACACTTTAAGGAGGTCCTTTGCAGCAGATTTACCCAGTGCAATGCATCTTTTGATTTCTTGACTGCTGCTTCCATGGCTGTTGATTGTGGATCCAAGTAAAATGAAATCCTTGACAACTTCAACCTTTTCTCCGTTTATCATGATGTTGCTCATTGGTCCAGTTGTGAGGATTTTTGTTTTCTTTATGTTGAGGTGCAATCCATACTGAAGGCCGTGGTCTCTGATCTTCATCAGTAAGTGCTTCAAGTCCTCTTCACTTTCAGCAAGCAAGGTTGTGTCATTTACATAATGCAAGTTGTTAATGAGTCTTCCTCCAATCCTGATGCCCTGTTCTTCTTCATATAGTCCGGCTTCTCTGATTATTTGCTCAGCATACACACTGAATACATACGGACATACAGTGAAAGAATACAACCCTGACGCACACCTTTCCTGACTTTAAACCAAACACTATCCCCTTGGTCTGTTCAAACGACTACCCCCTTGATCTATGTACAGGTTCCTCATGTGCACGATGAAATGTTCTGGAATTCCCATTCTTCACAATGTTATCCATAATTTGTTATGATCTACACAGTCAAATGCCTTTGCATACTCAATAAAACACAGGTAAACATCTTTCTAGTATTCTCTGATTTCAGCCAGGATCCATCTGACAATCATATCCTTGGTTAACGTCCTCTTCTGAATCAAGCTTGAATTTCTGGCAGTTCACTGTCAATAAACAGCTGCAGCTGCTTTTAAATGATCTTCAGCAAAATTTTACTTGTGTGTGATATTAACGCAATATTGTTCGCTAATTTCCGCGTTCCATTGGATCACCTTCTTTGGAATGGGCACAGATGAGGATCTCTTCCAGTCAGCTGGCCAGGTAGCTGTCTTCCAGATTTCTTGGCATAGACAAATGAGTGCTTCCAGCATTGTATCTGTTTGCTGAAACATCTCAATTGGTATTCTGTCACCTCCTAGAGTCCTGTTTTTTGCCAAAGCCTTCGGTACACTGGATCCCTGATGACACAGTGGTTAAGAGCTACAGCTGCTAACCAAAAGGTTGGCAGTTCAAATCCACCAGCCACTTCTTGGAAACTATGGGGCAGTCCTACTTGGCAATAGGTTTGTTTGTTTGTTTTTGTACAGCTTGGACTTCTTCCTTCAGTACCATTGGTTCTTGATCATATGCCACCTCCTGAAATGGTTGAACATCAACCAACTCTTTTTGGTGCAGTGACTCTGTGTTCCTTCCATCTTCTTTTGATCCTTCCTGCGTCATTCAGCTTTTTGCCCATAGAAACCTGTAGTATCCCAACTGAGGGCTTGAATTTTTCTTCAGTTCTTTCAGCTTGAGAAATGCCAAGCATATTCTTTCATTTTGGTTTCCTAACTCCAGGTCTTTGCACACTCCCTGATAATACTGTCTTCTTGAGCTTCCCTTTTAATTCTTCTGTTCAGCTCTTTTACTTCCTCATCTCTTCCTTTCACTTTAGCTACATGTTCAACAGCAAGTTTCAGAGTCTCTTCTAACATCCATTTTGGAATTTTATTTTTTCAACTACCAATCCTTCTTCTTATGGATTAAATTGAGTCCACCCAAAATATGTGTTGGAATCCTAATGCCTACACTTGTGGGTGTGATCCTGTTTGGAAACAGGGTTTCTTTCTTACGGTAAGGATATCATACCAGTGTACAGTGGACCCTAAACCTAATCACTCCTGAGTTATAAAAAAAAGCAGAACAGATACAGAGACACACTGAAGAAGACAGACACCATGTGAGGCCCGTCTACAAGGCAAGAAACGCCAAGGAACCAAAGAACGCCCAGGGCTACCAACAAGGAAGGAATCTACATGGCCAAGACCCTGATTTGGACCTTAAATCTCCAGAACTGTGAGAAAATAAATTTCTGCTCTTTAAAGCAGCCCCTTATAGAATTTGTGTTATGGCAGCACTAGAAGACTAAAACAGTGCTCCACCAGGTCACAGAGCTGCTCTGAGGGAGTGTGCTGGAACCCCTCTCAGCACCACTCACCTTTCTCGTTTCACGTGGGGACGCCAAGACCCCGAGAAATGAAGGGGCTTGCCCAACACCACACAGCTCTGGGGCAGAGCAGCTGAGAAATTCTGGCTCCCTAACAAGTCCAATCCTTAACACAAATTTCTCACGGAGGTCAGGGAGGGGTCCGGAAGGGAGGAGGTGCAAGGTGAGGGAGGCAGAGAAGGAGCTCCTTGGTTCTGGTGTGTGGAAGAGGCGCACCAAGAACCTGCCAAATGCAGAAAACTGCTCTAGACTGCACAAGGTTAAAATACAGAAAACGGCTTTAGACTGCACAAGGTTAAAATACAGAAAGCTGCTCCAGACTGCACAAGGTTAAAAGGAACGGAGGGTATTTAAGATCTTATATGTCATGACTATATTTTTTAGTTGAAATTTACCTGGCACTTTGTTAAATTGCCTTCCTAGTTTCTTTTTTACTCTTCCCTGCGTACCAAATTTGATATATTAATTGGGTGTTTTAATCTAAAAAATTCATCAGAAGGTCTCACATCACCATAGCAACCGTGCAGTCCCGGTAAATGAAAGTCACCAGCACAACACAGAGCTTCTTCAAGCCTGCTGTGTGGTGGGCACCCTCTTGGGAGGCACTGATTCACATTGCTAGCCCGATAAAGAGGGGTGGGGTCCAGGAGCCATGCTCCCTCCCTCCTTTCCAAACAGCAGCCTTCCCGAGATGTGCGGGGAATATTCCTTCTGCAAAGACTGTGACTGTCTCCCTGCAATCACAGGCAAAAGTGGAGCAAAGTAGCCACCACCCAGAGGACGTCTGCGCCAGCCAATCTCACAGAACAAAGACAGTTAAGTCACTGCCCTGTGTCCGGTGGGGGGACATAGCCACTTTACCCAGTGATGGGCAAAGAAGGATCACACTTCATAAAGAGCAAGCACCTGGGAGCCTAACCCTGAACAGCTGGCACATACTGGGGCGAGTGGGGGCTGTGTAAACCATTCTTAAATCAGAGTGTAGGGAGCATAAACACGTCCAGCTCTTTCTGCGTTTTAATGATCCGTGAACTCTCAGACATAACACACTGTGAACAAGTAGAAACACTCACCCTTAAAACAATGCTCGCAGCCCCAGTGTTAGTCCACATCTCTGCAGCAGATGCTGTGGAGAGCCTGTAGCTGACAGAGAAGCGTGGCCACCACTCAGTTGACCCCAGCACCTGCCTAATCAGAGCAGCTTCTCAGACACTTTCTCATCCTACAGCCAGAAACGGTGCAAATCTGTTTCCTGATTAGCTCATCATTGACTCTGGGCTTTATTTACTGTGAAGAGCTTTGTTAGAGTACACACATATACACACACATATATGACAGATGGAAAATTCACAGCAAGGAGCTCTGCTAACCCAAAGTTCAGAACACTGTGATGGGCGCCTCAGAACATACTGCGCCATGGGACGAGTCCTGAGAGCCCCTCCATGGAGGTCCACTCCACTGCTGACCATGGCCATGCTCAGCAGCACCTGTGCACCTCCCGGGCAGCCAAAAGGCAGGTTTCCCCAATGTTTCTGTGCAGAATAGGTTGTGCGATCACCAGCACCAGCATTGTAATTTCCTATAACACTTAAATTATTTATTAGAAATAAATAGCTTAGGCTCATCCACTGAGCTGTGATGTAAAACGATAGAAGACGTGTCATACCTCTGCAGTCTGTCTACAAATGAAAATGCATATTTCAACTATTTTTAAAAAATGTCAAAAAGAATTTATCAAATGTGTCATCCCCACACCATTTAAATTATCTGCGGGCATCTGTGGAAAGGAGCTGAAAGTTTGCTTGCAGACTCATCGCAAGGCCCCAAGGCCCCGAGGTACAGCCGCCTTCCCCGAGTCCAAGGTCCCTCCAGGTGTGGCTGCAACCTGCGCCTCTCACCTGCCCTTCCCAACTTCCCACCAGGGCCCACGACACCACCCTCCACGCTGGTAGCTTTACCTGCTGGAGGGCCTGTGAGCAAACTACTTCACAAAGGGCCCGCCTCTCCACCGCACAGGCCAGTATCCAGGTTGGACAAGCCAGTGGGAGACGCATGTTCACACGAAGGGGCCGCGCCCAGCCCGCCCACCTGTGGTGGAGGTATCAGCCTTCTCAAACTCCACCCCGCAAGTGAGCACCTCCAGTACTGCAAAGGACTGACCGAGCAGGCACATCGTCCCGAAAATGAAGATGGCGAAATCAGATCCTCCCCATGGCGGGGGCTCCCGGACCCTCGCCTCAGAGGGCCCCTCAGCCTGCTCCACGCCGCTGCGTCGGCACTTGCCACGGAGGACACGGGTAGGCTCCCAAGACACGCGTGGGGACAACAGCAGCCTTTCGTGGGCCTCCTCGGAAACGGAGATGCCCCGGGACACAGTCCCACCGAGGTGGCCGCGGTGTCCAGGCCAACCGCCCACCGTCCCGCGACTCCCGGGCGCGAGACAATGTCCCGCCGCCCGTCCCTGCGAGAGCGCCGGTTCCCGGGACGGCCCAGCCCAGGCACCCCAGGCCGGCGGGTGGCCCTCGGTCTCACACTGTCCCGAACGGCGCGGGCGCGGCGGCCTCCGAGCGGCGGGGCGCAGGCTCAGCGCCGGCTCGAGCGCACCGGAGGCCGGGGCCGCACTCACCGTCCTCCTTCTCGTCAAACACCGGCCTCCGCGCCGAGGCCGCCGACATGGACGAGCCCACCCTTTTCTTCCACTTGCTCCAGGGGAACAAGGGGCGCGGCGGCCCGCGGGCATCACCGGCGTCCCGGGCCCGGGGCTGGCCAGCGGGCAGCGGGCCGGGGGGCGCGTCGGGGCCGGCGGAGCGCGCGCGGCCGGGGGGCGGCGAGCCCGAGGGCGCCGCGGCGCTGCTGCCCCTGCGCTCAGCGCCGCTTCTCATCGCCGGCCCTGGGTGCGCGCCGCGACCGGGGCCCCGGGCATGGCCGGCCGCGCGAACCGGCGGCAGCGGCGGGAGGGCCCGGCAGCGCGGGCCGTGCGCCCCAGCCTCGGCGCTCCCGGGGCTGCGAGCCGGCCCGGCGGACTGCGAGCGCGCGGGGCGGGGCCGGGGCGGGCGGAGACGGGCCTCGGGGCGGGGCCGGGGCGGAGCCGGGGCGGGGGGGTGGCCTGCGAGGGAGAGGTGCCCGGTGTCCCCGCCCGCTGCCAGCCTGGAGTGGGGCCTGGGCTCGCTGCATGGACTGGGCGGCGGACCAAGAACGAGGGAGACCCCCGCAAAAGACCGGGATTCGGGAACGGGAACACCTCTGCCCGGCCCCAAGGGGGTGGGGGTAGGGGGAATGGGGAGTTATTGCTTAAGGATACTGGATTTCTGTTTTGGAGCAAAAACTGTTCGGAAATGGACGATGGTGACGGTTGCACAATCGCTGAACGTCGCCTAAGACTGGTTCCAACAGCAAATTTTGTGATATATATTTTACTGCAATTAAAACAATTAATTTAGAATAACCTCATCCCCTCGCCCTCCCCCCCCCAAAAAAAAGTGCGTTGTGGTAAGCATCAACGCCAGGTCTTCAGGATGGGCTTGTCCGGCGTTCTGCAAACAGGTCCGCCTGAGACATTGCACAGGCCTGGTGGGCAGGGAGGAACGGGTCCATCCTGGGAAGCTTCTTCAGAAGCAGACACTGATCTAAATGAATCTGTCCACATCTTTTTCCTGGGGCACACCCTAGATTCAGAACTCTCTCAAGTTTGGCAGTTGTTATGGATTGAATTGTGTACCCCTAAGTTGTGCTCCTGAGGAACCTTTACATAGATCAAGAGGCAGTTGTTCAGACAGAACAAGGGGATACTGATTGGTTTAAAGTCAGGAAAGGTGTGCGTCAGGGTTGTACTCTTTCACCATACCTATTCAATCTGTATGCTGAACAAATAATCCGAGAACCTGGACTATATGAAGAAGAACGGAACATCAGGATTGGAGGAAGACTCACTAACAACCTGCATTATGCAGATGACACAACCTTGCTTGCTGAAACTGAAGAGGACTTGAACACTTACTAATGAAGATCGAAGACCACACCCTTCAGTATGGACTGCACCTCAACATAAAGAAAACAAAAATCCTCATAACTGGACCAATGAGCAACATCACGATAAAGGGAGAAAAGATTGAAGTTGTCAAGGAGTTCATTTTTCTTGGATCCACAATCAACAGCCATGGAAGCAGCAGTCAAGAAATCAAAAGACGCGTTGCATTGGGTAAGTCTGCTGCAAAGGACCTCTTTAAAGTGTTGAAGAGCAAAGATGTCACCTTGAAGACTAAGGTGCGCCTGACCCAAGCCATGGTATTTTCAATCGCATCATATGCATATGAAAGCTGGCCAATGAATAAGGAAGACTGAAGAAGAATTGACACCTTTGAGTTGTTGTGTTGGCGAAGTATATTGAATATACCATGGACTGCCAAAAGAACGAACAAATCTGTCTTGGAAGAAGTACAACCAGAATGCTTCTTAGAAGCAAGGATGGCGAGACTGCGTCTTACATACTTTGGACATGTTGTCAGGAGGGATCAGCCCCTGGAGAAGGACATCATGATTGGCGGAGTACAGGGTTAGCGGAAAAGAGGAAGACCCTCAAAGAGGTGGATTGACACAGTGGCTGCAACAATGAGCTCAAGCATAACAGTGATTGTAAGGATGGCTCAGGACTGGGCAGTGTTTCGTTCTGTTGTGCATAGGGTCACTATGAGTCGGAACCAACTCGACGGCACCTAACAACAACAACAACAAAGTGTGTGTTGGAATCCTAACTCCTATACCTGTGGACAGAACCCCTGGGTGGCACAAAGGGTTAAGTTCAAACCCACACAGAAGCTGCTGGGAAGACAGGCCTGGTGATCTGTTCCCGAAAGGTCACAGTCTTGACGACCCTTTGGAGCACAGTTCTACTCTGCACACAATCCATAACAACAGCAAGGTAACGTAATCACTTCCCATTATGTAATCTAATCAACCAATTAGTTGAAGTCAAATCAGCGTTGGGTGGATTCTAAAACTCAATCACTTCTGAGTTACATAAAGCCAGGCATAAACACAGAGATAAGCAAGCACATACTGGGGAAGACAGACAACACTACGTGAGGCTTGTCTAGGAACCCAGGGACCAAGGAAGCCCTGGGATAGCCAGCAAGGAGGAATCCACATGGCTGAGACCCTGACTTGAGCTTTTAGCCTCCAGAACTGTGAGACAATAAATTTCTGTTCTTTAAAGCCGCCCACCTGTGGTATTTCTGTTACAGCAGTACTAGAAAACGAAGACACCAATTTTACCTTTTCCAGCGAGAACATCTCTCCTGAGTGGTTGGGTGAGTGCCTGTCACTGGCCTGTGCTTCCCTCTAACCCTGGGCTGGTTGCGCTGCCCCACCGACCTCTGAGAGCTAGGCAAGTCTCTGACCCCACCCAGGGCAGAGGGGCTGGGTCCACAGCCGCACAGCCATCCACCGAGCAGTCCTCCACATCACTTCCCCATTGAAGCACCCAATGCTGCCTTGAAGCTGAAATGAAACTTCAAAAGCTGCCCCAAGGCTAGACAAGGGACAAGGGCCACTTGGGGAGGAGCGATTTTGGGGGAGAATCCTCCCACCTCCTTGCTTCAGAGGCCATTCTATTTAAGTCCCCTGAAATCTTCAGAAAAAAAAGAGCCAAGCCCATTTCCTGCAACCTTTTTTTTTCTAGTTGCTCTAGACCTCAATCCTCTTTTCAAAATGGGCTTATTACCTTCGTAGCAATTTGGCTCATTTTTGAAGCTATGAAACTAAGGCCAGGTCAGCAGCCCCATATCGGTCTTTTTCAGGTATTGGGAAAGTTTCTTTGGGGAAAATCCACCTGCCTGTGTTGGACGAGCATCAAGCAGAGGTCCCACCTTGCTGCTTAGTCTATCCAAGCAGAGACGCTTGCTGTTGTAATCTTCCCCAGGGAGGGCACCACCATGCTTCCAAGGTCAAGTGTGGGTCAGCTCCTGAGTTTGTGAGCTCGTTAGGCCTGCCCCTCTGTCGAAGTTCCAATGAACGCACCTGGATGGACACACGCAGATGGACACACCTGGCAGCAGTTTGAACCACGTCCTTACCAACTCATGGGTATTATCAGACTTATTAGTTTTTGCCAACTGAGTGAGAACAGTGTCTCATTTTGGATAAACTCATATTTCCTTGGTTGCTGGTAAAATGAGCATCTTTTTAGATTTTTATTGGCCATTTACTTTTCTTCCTGTGAGTTTTAGTTCACATCTTTCGCTTTTTTGTCTAGATTTTTTGACCTTTTTCTTATTAAGCTACAGGAGTCCTTTATATATATTCTGTATATTGAATATATGAATTGCCCATATCTTCTCTCATTTTTTGGCCCAACTTTTAATTTTCTTTATAGTGTTTTTGAAAAACAGAGTTCTTTTAATGTAGTGAATTTATCAATATTTGTTTTTATGGTTGGTGCTTTTATATTTTAAGAAATTCTTTTTCAGCTTAAGGACAAAATTCATGCATATTTCCCCCTAAGAATTTGTAGAGAATAACTCTTTTATTGACGCATAGTATGCATACGGAAAAATGTACAGCTCAAGGAATTTTTCACAAAGTAAACATACCTAGTGGCTCGCTGCAATTTGAAGCCCTTCCTAAGGCTACACCATCCCCACAGACAGAGGGAGGGACGTCCTTCTGCCTCTCTCTCTGGGTGGTCTGGGGTGGCCAGCCCTACATGCCTCAGTCCTGCTCTCTTTGGCTGGGAGTGGACATGCCCTGTGCCTCCGTCTCCTGAACATGGTCCATTAGTTACTGAGCTTGCAAAGAATGCTCTTATGAAACCAAATAGAATAGATTTGCGTTTGTGAAATGCAGAGCCCTCTAAAGGACAGAGCAGGGGCGGGTTATCCAACAAGCAAGGGAAGCCTGGGCTTACGTGTGCTTACTTACTAACCAGTAGTGAACAATTTCACATGGGTTTCACCACACCACATCAAAGTGAAACCCATGTGAAACTGCTCACTACTGGTTAGTAAGTAAGCACAGGTAAGTGTGGCCCTAATACCTCGCAGCATGTTTTCTCCTTTTCAAAATGTGCAGTAGAGAGCTGGACATAACTAACACCATAATGACACTGTAAGTAACCTGTAAGTTTTTTTCTTGGCGTTTTGTACACTCTACACTAAAGGGGTGCAGGGCCTTCTCGGCTCTTTCAGCCTTGTTCTCCCTCCTCTTCCTTGTTCTCTTGGGAGATGGCCTTCAGCCTGCAAGATGGCAGTTAGGAAGGCTGCCTGGCACTTTTGGTCTGCAACTTTCTTTGTTGTTTCCTATCTTGGTCAAAGTAAACTTGGCAGGCCAGTTCCACTAGCCGAGAGAGTTTTGTATAAGGTTTTTGTTTGTTTGTTTTTTGCCTGTTACATACAGATTAAAGCCCAGCTGTTCAGCATGAAGACTTTCTTGTAGTTGTTTTGTGATGTATACTCATCTGACCATCTGTGGGCTACATGCTTGAAAACATTATGCAATCCTTGCAAGAATGATATATAAGCTCTGGTGTAGAAATTGCTTTCGGAACCCCATAAAGACAGCCTGTATTGCTGCTGGACTTCCCATTGATGACACCTCCTAATAACCTTCCCCTCTCTTTCTGACTGGGAGTACGTTTCATTGGCGTGACTGCTCTGGGGCAGGGACCCCAATCGGGTAACGTAAGCCTGTGCTTACCTTGCTTACCGGGTCATCTGCCCCTGTCAGGGATTGTAAATTTGAAGAGGCTTTGATTCTGTAGGAAGGTGCTGTGGGGTTGGGAGAGAGACGGATGCCAGCCTTGCCTGGAAGCAGAATCTTCAATGTGAAAAATGAGAAATTGTTCACTACAGATTAGTAAGTGAGCACAAATAAGCCTTTTGGTGCCTTGCTTATTGGATAATCCACACCTGGGGCAGAGTCCAGGGCAGGAACCCATATGGCCAGGTAGAATGGGTGCACCGCATGAGGCTACTCAGCCTTCATTCTGAGTACTACGATGATTTTCTTTCTCACTTTTTGTCCTCACTGAAAAGAGTAATTGCTTTTTCAGTCGCTTAGCTTTCTTTGAACGTCCTGGCATTCCCGCACACCCTGCGATAGTCTCAGAGTGCAGTTCTGCACCAGGTCCGATCCGCCACCTCAGGGATCTTCTGCTCTAATGGCTATCAACTATCTGTGGAGACATCCCTCCCATCAACTTCCATGTCTCCCTCAGCCCTTCTCTCCAGACAAGCTGCACAGAGCTCCTCTGGGACTCCCCTTTGTTGCCACCCTTGGCGTTTCCTTGTCCTTCTCCTGGGTTGTCTTCTTGTTTTGACAGAGAAACGTTCCGGTATCTTGCATCACAGGCTCAGTCTACCCTGGCTGGCCTGTCCCTTGTGTGCAGCTGGAATCCCACCTTCTCCTTTGCCGTGTCCTGAAGGTTCTTTTTGCTTTACTTGGGGTTGGAGTCCTTTCCCCATACCCCATGTCTGCCTCTTTTCTAGGCTACACCTTTGTTTTGGTGGAGAATATCCTTCACTCACTTCCCACTACAGTACATGGGAGGCCATTATTTTTGAGGCCTTGGATGTCTGAAAATTATTTTTATTCAGGACAGTCAGAGAAGAAGATGTGTCAACCAAAGCAAAGGTTGGAGTGGAAGGGGCCACGAGCCAAGGAATGCATCAACCTGGCAAAGCAAGGAGCTATTCTCTCCTAGAGCCGCCAGAAGAAACGCAGCCCTGTTGGCACCTTGATTTCAGCCCTATGAAACTCATTTTGGACTTCTGACCCTTCAAGCTGTAGAATAGTAAATTCATGTTGTTGCATGCCACTAAGTTTGTGGTAATTTGTTGCAGCAACAATAGGAGACTAAAACAAGATAACGTTATTTTTACCCTACTATTTTTTTTATATGTACTAGTAGAAAAACCACACTTATATGTGTTTGGCACAGTAATGCAAGTCAGTCAGACACTGGCCTCAACCCTCATCTCACAAAGTAAATTTGTTCAAGGAAGAGTTTGTTTTTTGAAAGGTTTTAGCTTGACACTGAAAATAAAAGCACTCAATACACTTTATGGTATCTTAGAAATATTTGTCCTCTGTGTAATTTAGGTTTCTTAAGAAGTAGCTTCATCCGTTGTGCTCTCTCTTCAATGGATGAACGTGCTGTTTATCAGAAATTATTGTAATATGATGAGCTTGTGATGCAGAAGTGGAACAACAAAGAAGAGTTGGGGAGATGGAAAGAGATACTCATTCCTTTGTTAAAGTTTATTGACCTCCCACCTTGACCGACAGGGCACTATGCTGACACAGGGCACAGACTCAGCCCTTAGAAGTCCATGTGGCTCTCTGCTGGCAGAATCGCCAAGAAGACACCCTGAAGGGGGTTCCCACCAGATCCCCCATAGAGCAACACTCTCATTGCACTGATGGGCTTGCAGGAAGAAAGGGGCATCTGTAAGGGGCAAAAGGTAAGTCATGCCTGAGAGGAGAAGGTGGCCCAGATAGAGTCCAGGTCGTATAAGGGCATCACAGGACGCCATAGCCCAATGGGGAGAATGCTTTTCAACCTCAGAAAGGAGAAGAGAGGGGCGCCGAACAAGCAACCAGGAAGGTGAAGAGGGACTGTGGTTTGGGGAGGGAAGGGCCTGTGATGCTCCCTGTAGGATCTACCCTCTGCCTCACTCAAGGCTGTGGCTTTGCTGGGATATACACCCTCCTCCCCCAAACCTTCAGAAGGTCCTGCCATACTCAGGAGCACTGCCTAAGTGTGCTGCATGAGGAACTTGTAAATGGCTGAGTTTCAAGAGGGGTCACCATGGAGTAAGAGATGGGGCTTTGGCAGAAGGCAGAGGGGACCATGGGGAAGTCAGCCTTCCCTCCATGTCTGACCAGAAGCCTGGGGCGGGGGTCACTGAATGCCCACAATTCATGGAATTGGCACAGAGTGGGTCTGAGAGGGTTGCTGAAGTTTTGTACCCAAATCTCATGGCCAGGAAGACCGAGGCCCACAGCTGGGTGAATCCAAGGTCTCTCTGGGTCAGAGACAAGTTCACCACTTAGGCTCAGCTGAAAAGTTCATTACAGATTCATCACGCTTTCCCTCTGAAGTGCCACAGAACAGCTACCCCACCCACAGCTTTCCATGGCAGTCCAAAGGCTGTGGCTTCTTTTGTCTCTGCACACAATTCAGTGTCTTCCCAACAGTCCAACTCTCTAGTTTGTACTTGCAGAGGAAATTACATGAGGAGATGGAGGTCATCTTTTCTTCACAGCCTTAACTTTCTTCAAGGGAGGATTATGTACTTCAAGCTGCCACATTTTTATAAGGACGGCCACAAAAGGCACAGCAAAGCAGAAAATGGAACCAGCTGTTCAGGGGCATTCTGAACATTTTCCAAAAAAAAAAAAATTAGGCCACTGAGAAATTTGTGGAACTTATCTAGAGATGCTTATTGTCCTTATATTCAACTTTCTATAAAGGAGATTTCAAGTTTTGTATGAATTTGGTTGTTTCTTTGCTTTTTTTTGATGGAGAACACTAATTATTGGGAAAGTATCAAACAGTACCTTACAGAAAAAAGTAATAAAATAGAGCAAAATATTTTATTTTCCTTCATTTGAAAAACATGTATTTTCTATGGGCATGATGGTATTTAAGTTCATGCTTAGAGGACCTCCCATGACTCCCTCTACAATTGCCACAATGATCACTTTAAAAAGTTTTAATGAAATTAACATTGTAATGGACCAAAAATGAAACAGAAACACGAAACACATGGAGGACTGAGACATTGGGCCTGTGGGGTTCTGTATCAGAAGCAGTAGAGGTGGCTGGGAACTCTGTCCCTGAGAAGCAATTGTCTTCTAAAATTGCTTCAAGGGCAGTTAAGAACAGCCACCGAGAGCATCGCTTAAAACCTGGGGCTGGTACAAGTCTCCCGCCTTTATGAAGGGAGGCTACGGGAAAAAAAACAAAATTGTTGTGACAGTTATCTGAAGATCATGAAGGGAGGGACGTGAGCCCAGCTCCTTGCTGGCTCTAAACCTGGATCTACGATATTCTCAGTGGCATGGCGAGGCAAGCTCAAGCATCCAATGTAAAACACATCCCTACCTCAGAGCCCCAAGAGGCTGGATGAAGGCACCTGCAAGACCGCAATACATGGGAGGATGAGTAGAAAGGGAAAACTGAATACAAACCCCTCACTTAAGATGAGCCTGCGAGCCTAAATCCCAAAACACATGCCTCTTAAGAAGAAAGATAAAAATATTGGCAACCAGGAGATGAACTCAGCCTAGATGAAACAGAAACAATAGAGCAGTCTGAAGATTAAAATAATAGAGCAGACTAAAATAAGTATGTTTAGGATTCTCATGGTGGATAAAAGAAGGGAAAAAGTCCACAAAGTTAAAAAGCAATTATTAAGCAAAAACTGGAAAAAACAAAATAAGAGCAAGTAGATATATATATGTATATATATATATATATTTAGATATAAAAAAGAGAAATGGAGATAAAAAATATGGCCATAAAAAAATTCAATAGGCTTCTGGACCCCCAACATTCTACTGGCAGGAGGTAGGCTGAGAAAACTACTCGGCTGCAAACATATGCTACTTGTGATGGTTAAAATTATGTGCCAACTTGTCTGGGCCATGATCCTCAGAGTTTATATGTGATCACTGTCATGATTGAATCTGCTGTGAGTAGCCAACCAGCTGAAAGGGAGTTTCCTTGGGGGTATAGCCTGCATCCAAATATAAGCAGATGTTCTGGCTTTTTTGCTCACTCTGGACCCTGTGGCTGTTTCCTGTTCATCTGAACTCCGGTTCTTAGGACTCGAGCTATTAGTTTATCTGCGGGTTTTGGGATTCATCGATCTTCACAGCCTGCGAGCAAGAACCCTGCTTTCAGAACTGTCAGTCTTGGATTCGACAGCTTCTGCAGCTATGTAAATCAAGAGAAGCCTCTATCCTGATCCATGGGCTTGGGATGTTCCAGCATCTACAAATCTCTTGAACCGTTTCTTTGCTATGCATCTCTCTCTATATATATATATTTATAAGCTTTACTAGTTTTGCTTCTCTAAAGAACCCAGGAGTTGTTCTAGAGAAACAAAATTATAAAGATAAGTTTTCTAAATTAATTCTCAAGTCTGGTTAGTCTTAAAGAGCTTCCAGCAGTAAAGAGGACACTGCTAATCCATGGCGTGAGGTGATGATACATATACACAAAATATCACCACCAGTATATCAGGTATTGATGAAAGGTGAGGCTCTGGGTAAACACATGTGTGATATCTTTCTATAGTTTTGTCAGAATGAGAAGTATAAGGAAGCTGGTTGGTTGGTACTACTTTTGCTAGACAAACTGGTCAAAGAAAGAGATGTGCTCAGGGCTTCAGAGTCAAAGCTCAAGTGCTGCATAAACGACCTCAAAGCTTCCACTTGTGCTTTGAAAAAAAGCCTTGTTTCTTGTAGTAACAGAGCTGAAACTGCTGAAAACCAAACCCAGAGTCTTATTGTAAGAGTGGCTGAATTACACCACCAGCTCAATTGCCAAACTCAAGAGGTGTCTGCAGTTAAAGTAAGGGAATTGATTGGGAAGAAATGGGATCCTGAAACTTGGGGTGGGGACATATGGACAGAGAATCAGGAAGCTGGGGACATTGAACCCCTAAATTCTGTTGAATCACTTCTGCCAGCAGAACCATTCCCATCTGAAGAGATTACTTCATGTCTGTCTGCTAAACCATTCTGCCCAGAAAAACCGTTAGCCCCTCCACTCCCATCCAATGGATTAGCCTTAGCCCAGCTGCCTCTAAAGAGCCCTTGCCTGAGTCATTGCCTAAGGCAGAAGCTTTACCAGAAAATGCTGAATGCTCTCAAAACAATTCCACTTTGCTAATTGGAAACCCTGTGGCATGGTGGTTAAGGGCTACAGCTGCTAACCCAAGGGTCGGCAGTTTGAATCCACCAGGTACTCCTTGGAAACTCTACAGGGCAGTTCTACTCTGTCCTATAGGGTCACTATGAGTTGGAATCAACTTGACGGCACTGGGTTTGGTTTTTTTGTTTTGGCTTCTAGAACTATAACTAGACTTACATCCCAGTGAGCCCCAAAAGGTGAAGTACAAAGTGTGACCCAGGAGGAGGTATGCTACACTCCAAAAGAATTGACTTTTCTAATATGTATAATCAGAAACCTGGGGAATATGTATGGGAACGGCTATTAAGGGTGTGTGATAATGGTGCAAGGAACGTAAAGATGGATCAGTCTGAGTTTATTGATATGGGTCCACTAAACACAGATTCCTTATTCAATGTTTCATTCAGCCTGAGAAGTTAGGAAAGGATCTAGTAATTTATTTTTGGGGGGTTGCTGAAGCATGGATTACGAGGTGGTCTACATGAAATCAAGTTGAAGTACCAGACCTGCCTTGGTATACTGTAGAAGAAGGTGTCCAAAGGCTTAGGGAAGTTGGCATGCTGGAGTGGATTTACCAGGTTAGACCCACAGAGCCACACTTGGAGTGCCTAGAGGACACATCTTTTACCACAACTCTGAGGAACAAATTTGTGAAGAGAGCCCCAGCATCCTTGAAGACTGCTGTGATTGCTATTTTATGTAAGTTAGATTTGACAGTGGGAACTGCCCTAACTGAATGAAGAGACCTAACTACAATGGGACTGATTGGACCTTATGGTAGTAGGGGCCAAGTGGCTGCACTCGATCAACAAAGACATGGTGGGCATGGTTACAGTAATGGACAGTGGAGTCAAAGCGGTAATCAGAACAGTCTGACTGGTATGGACTTAGACGGTGTTGGCTACTTAGTCAGGGTGTTCCTAGGAGTGAAATAGATAGAAAATCTACTAAATATTTACTTAATCTGTACAAACGGATGAGTTCTAGGTCATGTGAACAGCAGTCTAACTCAAATTGCCAGAATAGAGGATCAGAGGCCCTCAATCAATTCCCAGATTTGAGCAAGTTTGAAGACCCACAGCCCCTTGAATGAAGGGGAGGCCGGGTCCCCTTGAGGAAGGATTCCAATAAACTGCCAAAAATTTTTACTGTTAGTCTTTCTCCCAGCCTTCTCCCTTTTACGAGAGTGACTGTTCACTGGGGAGAAGGAAATAATCAGACTTTTCAGGGATTACTGGATACTGGCTCTGAACTGACACTGATTCCAGGAGATCCAAAATGTCACTGTGGCCCACCAGCCAGAGTTAGGGGCATGTGGAGGTCAGGTTATTAATGGAGTCTTGCCTCACATCCTTCTCACAGCAGGTCCAGTGGGTCCCCAAACCCATCGTATAGTGGTTTCCCCAGTTCTAGAATGCATAATCAGCAACTGGCAGGACCCCCACATTGGATCTCTGACAAATACAGTAAGGGCTACTATGGTAGGAAAAGCCAAGTGGAGGCTATTAGAACTACCCTTACTTATGAAAACAGTAAACCAAAAGCAATACTGCATCCCTGGAGGGACTGCAAAGATTACTGCTACCATCAAGGACTTGAAGGATGCAAGGGTGGTGATTCCAACCACATCCTCACTCAACTCACCAATTTGACCTGTGCAGAAAATAGATGGATCTTGGAGAATGACGGTAGATTATCGAAAACTTAACCAGGTGGTGGCTTCAATTGCAGCTGCTGTTCCAGATGTAGTTTCATTGCTTGAGAAATTAATCCATCTCCTGGTACCTGGTGTGCAGCTATTGATCTGGCTAATGCCTTTTTCTTCATATCTCTTTTAAAGGACCATCAGAAGCAGTTTGCCTTCAGCTGGCAAGGCCAGCAATACCCTTTCACTTGCCTACCTCAGGGCTACATCAACTATCCAGCCCTATGTCATAATTTAGTTCTCAGGGAGCTTGATCAATTTTCCCTCCCACAAGACGTCACACTGGTCCATCACACTGATGACATTATGCTTACTGGACCTAGTAAGGAAGAAGTGTCAATGACTCTGGACTTATTGGTAAAACATTTGTGTTCTAGGAGGGCGGGAAATTAATCACACAAAAATTAAGGCGTCTTCCACCTCAGTGAAATTTCTGGAGGTCCAGTGGTGTGGAGAATGTCAAGATATTCCTTCTAAAGTGAAGGCTAAGTTATTGCATCTGGCTGCTCCACAACTAAAAAGAGGCACAACACCTAGTGGGTCTCTTTGGATTTTGGAGGCAACATATTCCTCATTTGGGTGTGCTACTCTGGCTTATTTAACAAGTGACTCGAAAAACTGCTAGTTTGGAGTGGGGCCCAGAATAAGAGAAGGCTCTGCAACAGATTCAGGCTGCTGTGCAAACCACTCTGCCACTTGGGCTATATGATCCGGCTGATCAGACGGTGGTTGAAGTGTCAGTGGCAGATGGAGATGCTGTTTGGAGCCTTTGGCAGGCCCCTATTGGTGAATCACAGCTCAGACCCTTAGGATTTTGGAGCAAAGCAATGCCATCCTCTGCAGGTAACTACTCTTCTTTTGAGAAACAGCTTTTGACTCGTTGCTGGGCCTTAGTAGAGACTGAACGCTTAACCATGGGACACCAAGTCACCATGCAACTTGAGCTGCCCATCATGAACTGGGTGTTGTCTGACCCACAGAGTCATAAAGTTGGATGTGCACAGCATCACTCCATCATTAAGTGGAAGTGGTATATACGAGATCGGGCCTGAGCAGGACCTGAAGGCACAAGTAAGTTGCATGAGAAAATGGCCCAAAAGCTTATGGTCTCTACTCCTGTCCATTACCTTCCATCTCCCAGTCTGCATCTATGGCCTCATGGGGAGTTCCTTATGATCAGTTGACTGAGGAAGAGAAAACTTGTGCCTGGTTTACAGATGGTTCTGCACCATATGCAGGCGCCACTTGAAAGTGGACAGTAACAGCACTACAGCCCCTTTCTGGGACCTCCCTGAAGGACAGTGGTGAAAGGAAATCTTTTCAATGGGCAGAGCTTTGAGCAGTGCACCTGGTTGTTCACTTTGCTTATAAGAGAAATGGCCAGATGTGCAACTATACACTGATTCATGGGCAGTGGCCAATGGTTTGCCTGGATATTCAGGGACATGAAAGGAATATGATTGGAAAATTGGAGACAAGGATTTATGGGGAAGAGATACGTGGATAAAGCGCTCTGAATGGTGCAAGGAAGTGAAGATATTCATGCCTCATGTGAATGCTCACCAAAGGGTGACCTCAGCAGAGGATGATTTTAACAATCAATTGGATAGAATGACATTCTGTGGAAACCAGTCATCCTCTTTCCCCAGTTACTCCTGTCATTGCTCAATGGGCTCATGAACAAAGTGGTCATGGTGGCAGGGATGGAGGTTGTGCAAAGGCCCAGCACCACAGGCTTCCACTCACCAAAGCTGACTTGGCTACAGCCACTGCTGAGTGCCCAGGATTAGGCCAGCAGTAGAGACCAATACTGAGTCCCCGATAGCCAGCAATTTGGTGGCAAGTTGATTACACTGGACCACTTCCATCATGGAAAGGACAGCATTTTTGTCTTTACTGGAATAGACACTCACTCTGAATACAGATTTGCCTTCCCTGCATGCAATGCTTCTGCCAAAACTACCACCTGTGGACTTACAGAAAGCCTTATCCACCATCATGGTATCCCACACAACATTGCCTTGGATCAAGAGGCTCACTTCACAGCAAGTGAAGTGTGGCAGTGGGCCCATGCTGATGGAATTCACTGGTCTTACCATGTTCCCCACCATCCTGAAGAAGCTGGCTTGATATAACTATGGAATGGCCTTCTAAAGACACAATTATGGTGCCAGCTAGGTGGCAATACCTTGCAGGGTTGGGCAATGTTCTCTAGGAGGCTGTATATGCTCTAAACCAGCATTCAATATATGGTGCTGTTTTTTCCATAGCCAGGATTCATGGGTCCAGGAATCAATGGGTAGAAATGGGAGTGGCACCACTCACTATTACCTCTAGTGACCCACTTGCAAGATTTTTGCTTCCTGTCCCCACGACCTTATGCTCTGCAGGTCTAGAGGTCCTATTTCCAAAGGGAAGAATGCTCCCACCTAGAGACACATCACTGATTCCATTGAACTGTAAGTGAAGAATGGCCACTTTGGGCTCCTTATGCCTCTGGATCAATAGGCAAAGAAGGGAGTTACCATACTGGTTGGGGTGATCCATTCTGATTACCAAGAGGAAATCAGACGTGTATTACCTAATGGAGGTAAAGAAGAGTATGTCTGGAACGCAGGAGCTCCCTTAGGGCCTCTCTGAGCACTACCATGCCCTGTGATTAAAGTCAATAGAACACTACAGCAACCCAATTCCCACATTACTACTAACGACCCAGGCCCTTCAGGAATGAAAGTTTGGGCTGCCCCACCAGGCACAGAGCTACACCCAGCTGAGGTGCTTGCTGAGGGCAAAGGGAATACGGAATAGGTGGTGGAAGAAGGTAGTTTTAAATGCCAGTTATGGCCACCTGACTAGTTGCAGAAAGGAGGACTGTAATTGTTCTGAGTATTTCTGCTTTGTATGTGTGCATCGAATATTTTTGTTTTCTTCACTTATGAAATATAAGATGTAAATAGGGCTAGTGCATTTTCCGTTGTACGCGTGTTAGTTGTATCATATTAGGCACAAGTATGACTTTATAATTGTCTTTATTCAGAGGTTATGTATGGTTTAAGGAGATGTGTACATACGCCAAGTTGACAAGGGGTGTACGGTGATGGTTAAGATTGTGTGTCAACTTGGCTGGGCCATGATTCTCAGTGTTTATATGGGATCACTCCCATGATTGAATCTGCTGTGAGTAGCCAATCAATTGAAAGGGATTTTCCTTGGGGTTGTAGCCTGCATCCTAATATAAGCAGACATTCCGGCTTTTTTGCTCTCTGGATCCTGTGGCCGTCTCCTCTTCATCTGACCTCTGGTTCTTGGGACTTAAGCTATTAGGTTATCTGCAGATTTTGGGATTCATTGATTTTCACAGCCTGAGAGCAAGAACCCTGCTTTCCGACCTGCTGATCTCGGGTTCGACAGCCCCTGCGCAGCTACGTAAATCAAGAGAAACCCTCTATCCTGATCCACGGACTTGGGACGTTCCAGATCTACAAACCTCGTGAGCCGTTTCCTTGATATAAATCTCTCTCTATATATATTTATCCACTTTACTGGTTTTGCTGCTCCAGAAAACCCAGCCTAAGATGCTACCTTTCAAGAAAAAGGAAAGATGCCTCAGAGGGTGGAACCAGAGGCCAGAAAATAGAGCCAAGAGCCATGGAGAATTATTCCAAGGTTTTGCAATCTAAAAGAACTTTACAACAAATGCCTGGCTAGATTTCAGTGATTCTTTTGTGCTTCCCAGTTTCCCTCTTTTTGAATATAAATATCTATAGCAATAATAGTATACCTGTCCCATCAATGTACGTCACTTGGAAATTGCTTTGAATCTCTCACCTGCCCTTCTATTTAGCCTGCCCTTCTCTTCTTCCTTCCAAATCTTATGCAAGTGCTTCACAGTGGCAAACTCCAACCAGACAGGAATCATTCAGAAAAGTATTCAGAGAAATCATTTCTGACTTCTTTGAAATGCAGATGAGACATTCAAAGGAAGTGCTGGTGTTGCTGAGTTGACCAGAGAGAATCCTGCCACGTGTAAGATTTGTTCACTGGGTCCCCTATGCCAGCTACACTCTGATCTGAATTTTCTAACCATTACCTCTTCTTGCTTTGTGGACATTTTCTTCTGATCTATTTTTCCAATTCACTAATCCTTTCTTCAGTTCTGGGTTATTTGTTAGTAAAACCAATCCAATGAGTTTTAAATTTCACTCATTGTATTTTTCAGTTCTAAAATTTCCATTTCATTCCTTTTTATAGTTTCCAGTATCATTCTTGCCTTTACACCCATGAACATGTTAAGCGTTATTGTTTTAAAGTGCATGGCTGATCACTATTTTAATTTGGACTTCCCATAAGTCAGTTTCTGTTGTTTGTTGTTTCTCTTGGTTTTTGGTGATGTGTCCATGTTGCTTTGTGTGTGACATAACATTATACATAAAAAAAAAAAAAAAAAAAACTTTGGAAATAATTTGAGATCTTAGATGGTATTTTCTTCCCCCAGAAAGGATCGATAACTCCTGGCAGGAAGTCAAGCACACTAACACTCTAGATCACTTTAATGCAATCAGGATTTGATGTCACTGCTGACCTTTAGTCCCTGCAAAGTTTAACCTCGCTTCACCCTTACTGCTAAAGTACAGCATTTTGGAGTCCCAACCCAGAGTGTGGGAATTTGCCCCTCCCCCTTGGTGGTCTCAGGCTAACAATTTTATCCCTTTGGTCATCAATCTGTTGAGAGCTTTGCTCAGTAGGTGAGCCTTCCAATGCCTCTTGCAGATAGGAGACGCCCATTCAGGAGGGGTGACCCCAGCATCCAAGCTCACCTTTCTGGAATTCCTCATCTTTGACCCTAGCCTCCTTATTCTTCACTCCTGTGTTAGCTACAGTGCCTTTGATTTTTGTTTGCCCAGGTTTTCTCGTTTCAGTGAAATGGTTGGCCTGAATGACCTGGATTGCCATTACAGGAGAAGTCCAGAATTACCTTTTTAAAACAAGGTGGATCTTGTTTTTAACACTGTGTAAAACTCTTCGGTGGCTCCTGTAGTTGATACCTTTGGTTGCCTCCTCAACAACCATTCACCCTCTTTCCTCGTTTCTAACAGAACCCCAATTTTTGTTCAAGTATTGTGGTGGCTTTATAATATACCAACTTGGCTAGGCTGAGCTATGTTGCCCGAAACCCCTTTCCTTGTATGTTTCCAGTTAGTGTGGGCCAGTGATGTTGCAGCTCATGCACGTTGTTGTCTAGCTGCTGACTCACCTCACTGGCATGAGATGGCAGCTGGGACGGCAGGTGCACCACCTTCCCCTCTTTCAGCTTCTCCAACTCCTGGGCTAGGTGGTATGTTGTTCTGTGATGAATAGTGCCAAGTTCTGCAGGACATCCACATTGCTAAAGTTGAGTCCTTCCTTGTGGGTTCCAGGTTGTGCTGGTTCTCGTTTGTCCTTGCTTCCTCCAACTTTACATCCAACTTCCGTTTCTGATTGCCTGCCCTGTGCACCTGAGGCTCCAGCCACAGCCTTCAGAGACTGTTTAGCCAGCTCCCGCAATTGCAGAAGGTCAAGACTCTGTAATAATTCCCTTATGAAAAGAATCCCCTAGTCGTTCTACTTCTCTGAATCCTGACTGATACAAGTATCCACAATCTTGTACCTGTGGGCTTGAGGGAGGTAGGCTCAGCCCAGGAGGGTGAGTCATGATTGGTCTAAGCAGATTATGGTGTTCTCATTTCCCTTGCCGAATTTGCTGGGGGTCCTCTGGGAAAGATGTTCCTTGCTGATAAAAGGAGGCAGTCAGGGAGAAACAGGTTCTCTTCTACTGGATAAAGGGTGTCCACATGATAACTGCAACTGGGACACCAATCCTGGGCTGAAAGAGGAGCCAGGTCCACTTGCTGAGGATGGAAAGGTTTAAAAAATGTTAAGAACCCTTGATGATGTTTTTAGACACTGAATCAGTCAACCTGGATCTGCCCCTAACTCCCGACTCCTGGTTATGTGAAGAACTCAGGGTGTCAAAGTCTCCAGACCCTAAAAATGGGCCTGCAATGCCGGTGCTCCTGACCTCTTCCATCTCAGAACCTTCTCGCTAGGCTCCTGCCTGCTTGCTGCAATCTAGTCCACATGCCTTCTGTGTCTCGCAGGTACTCCAGGCACACTCTCTCGCTGAGTCATCAACTGCCTGGCAGAAGGGGTCACAGGTCGGTGGCCAACGCTGCCCGGCCCCGGGCTGGACGTGGAAGACGCCGCTGAGCGCAGGCGCACGACGGCATTGCGTGCAGGCCCCTGCGTGCTCCGTTCGGCGGTGCGTCTCCATGGCAACCGCTTGGGGCCCCGCGGCCTGCTTTGTTGGCGGCTGCGTTGTCTGTTCCAGACCTGGGGCGCCACTGCTCTAGCGGGGCCGGGGCGCCGCAGGTAAGGTGGAGACGCCGGGATGGGGAAGAAGGCGCCAGGACGGGGGCTGGGGGGCGCTGTGATGGGGATCAAGGGGCGCCGGGGCGGAGATGGGGACGCCGGGACGGGAATCGGGGATGCTGCTGAAGGGAGACTGAGCCCCCGGGCCTCTTGGCTCCCCTGTGCCGGGTCCGGTAACTCCAGGGCCCCAGTCGCTGTCCCTCGTCAGGCCTGGAACGCAGGCCCCGAGCGTCTAGTCCAAAGCAGCCTGGCTGGGATGGGAAACTGAGGCAGGGCACGCTGGGGACCCTGGCGTCAGCTCCCTCAACCGCGTGGGGCCCGCACTGCCTGGCTCGTTTTAAGACCCGAACAGGTTTCACTTTTGAGTTAAGACATTTTCCCTGCTGAGAGAGTATAGAAAGTTGGAGCCCCATCCCAGCTCCAACTTCCGAGATTTACAGAAAAGGAGCCTCGAAAAGACCCAGAGGTCTCTGTAAAATGCAGATGGCCTCAGTCGAACCCTGTTTCCAAATCATACAGACCTAGGTTCCAATGTTGCCTCTGGCCCTCGCCCCCATTAATTGTGTGATTTGGGGGCAGTCTGTTAACTAAACTGAGTTTCCTTATCTCCGAAGACATCAGTCATTGGGTTAGCCAGTGGGCTGTGTTAACTGAAGGAGTGCATTTCAGTAAGTAAGCGTTCACATGTTGATTATTATTTCTGGATAAACCGGAAGTTAGGACTTGAAGTGTGCCTGAATGAGATTTTGGTGAGCAACAGTTCTTGAACTTTGTGTTGAGCAGAAGTATTACTGAACAACTAAAATTCAGAATTCCAATTTAACAATTTTTTTTTTAGCACCTAACAGCTAGTCAGACCCCGTGCTTGTCATCAAGTCAAAATGGTAAACAAAGCAGGTGGTGTTCTTGGACCCCTGGCCTCAAGGAGCTCAGAGGGTACTGTGAGTGGCCCAGAACCACAGCGGAAATAAGAAACTGTGCAAACTCAGGGACCCCCTCCATACTTTTTATGAAAGTGATACCATTGGTTTATAGACTTTAAAACGTTCCAATCTGTTTTCATTCTTAAAGTCACCCTATTTTGCATTTTTCAGTTCAGATTTATGATACCATTAATTGCAGAATTGGGTTGGTAAGCACGTTCAGTCACTGCATAGCAGAGCTGTTGCATTCTAGCTCTGTACTGTATGAGCACACTTAGTTGTTACTTTGCCACTCCTTCCCCTGTCCCAGGTGACTGCAGGCCAGGGAGAATGAGCATGAGTCTCTGCAGCACCCCTATCTCGTGGTGGACAGATGGAGAGGAGCTGCACTTACCAAGTTCCCCACAGGGCTGCCGATGACCTAGAGGAAGGTACTGGTAGAGTAAGGACCGAGTCTGCCTTCTCCTCCAGGGATGTGCATGGGAGCACAGCTGAGACGGTCGACTTCTCTTCCTTGCCGGTGTTAGACTTGAGTCAAAGTGGCCTCCACCACGTAGGAGAGGTCCTCAAAGTGCCCAACCTGAAAGTAAGTCAGCTGCTCCTCAGGAGCATAAGTTACACACTCAACCCTAGACCTTTTATGTGCAGGCTTCTCTTTAGGAGAGAGAAGTTCTGGAAACTCTCCTAGGAAGGAGAAAAATGGTTTTAAAAGCTTTGGGACTAGCTTTGGTGTCAGGGTAGGAGAAGTGTGGCGTGCACAGGGCTGGAGCCTGAGTTATTGGGCTGAAAGAGAAGCAGCCTGTCTGCAGGACACCACCTTCTGCTCCAAGTCTGCGCCTGCAGCCGGTGCTTCTCTCCTGGGCCTCAGCCCACTGCTCACACTCTGCATGGTGAAGCCTCATCTTTGTAACTGAGCATATGTGATTCAGTTGCTAGCCGTTCTTAAGGAGATCTTTTTTGGATATATCATGTGTTGAATTGAGTATTCCATGTTGGTTGACAAAACACTCTCTGATTTTCGTTTCTTTCCTCCCAAAGCAATTGCATCTTCAGAGAAATCTCCTCTGTGTGCTTCCTAAAGACTTCTTTCAGCTACTGCCGAACCTGACGTGGCTAGATCTTCGGTTTAATAGAATTAAAGCTCTTCCCTCAGGGATTGGATTGCACAAGTAAGCTTTATGTTGAAAGTCCCAGATTTTTTTTTGAAAAATCATGATTTATTTAAAATGTACAGAATATGTGTTTTTCTGCTGTCTCTACTTGTCATTGAATTTTGACTTCAGCGTAGAAACATTTAATAGTATTTTCAAAGCCAGCTAAGAGGTGCAGTGGCTAAATGTACCACATGCAGATCCTTCGGACATAACTTAGGAGATTAAATGCCACCACGAATGCCAGTAGCTAGGGCACATTTGTCGGGCAGTCCTCATTGGCTCTGGACCAGCTGGTTCCCCTCTGTATTGAACACTCGCACAGCCTCCTGTGAAGCGGCCTGGAGGATGGAGATGCACCTGGTACAGGTGAGTCCAGAAGCTTTACTCCCAAGAACCTGAGTGTGTCTTGTTTCCTGGTAAATCAAGAGAACTTCGTCCCATCGGGAGAAATCTGAACCCCCAGGCAAGTAGCATGTGATCCCTGTCTGCGCTTCTGCTGCTCCAATCCCAGACATTTCCTAGCTCCCCCCATACTAAAAAAAAACCATACTAGAACATACTAATTCCTGGTCACTGACATGCACCGCACCCTTCCTCCCATCACATGGTCCTCCCCAGCAGCCATGGGACTATCACCCCTGTTCTCTCTGAGAACCACACACACCGTGGAGCTGTCACCCCTGACCTTTCCTACGTGGGCCACAGCCTTCCCTTCCAGAGACGGACACACCCACTACTGCTTCTGATAACATTTCAGACCCTTTCTTAAGGTGTGTGAAGCTTAATGCCAGGTGATCGTGTTGGCTGGAAACACAGCAATGGCACAAGTGCTGCTCAGGCTCAGTCTGCCCTACCCCCGGATGAGGGCACAGCCTCCAGGGAGAACGCTACTTTCCTTTCTCCTAGAGCTGTGCGGAATTGTGAGGCAACAGAGGAGTAAAGCATTTGGGAGCCACTGTGGGGACACAGTAACTTATTCTTCTTCGGAAGGGCACCATCCTGTTCCCACTCCTCCACCTTGTCCACCTTCTCACCTGCTCATACCTAGGGTACCGACTCTAAGAGCTGCCTTCCTGCCCTCCACAGCCCCCTTGCTTCTCTGTGGGCTCAGAAACCTCCGATGCCTGGCGCATACTTGATCAAGGGCAGCTTTGTTAGATTCGTAAAAGCATCACCAAGATAAAGAATTCATCACAAATGTTCACTCAGCCAGCGTTGTTGAGCACCTGCTGTGTGCTGGCACTGACCCAGCCTGGGCACATGGAAGCCAAGTTCTTACATTCAGGGAGCTTTACTTCAGTGGGGACATAGAGACAGATGACAAACAAATGCCCAGTGTGTGATGGGTACCAAGAACAGTGGCAGGTTGAGGGCAGGGCAACGCTCCTCAAATAGGGAGGCTGGGGAAGGCCCCTCTCACGAGGTGACCTTTGATCCAGGGCTCAAATGGAAGGAAGGAGTCGTTGGGGGAGCACTGTTCCCGGCAGAGGAAAAGCCTGCACAGAAGCCCAGAGGTGGGAGTGGGCTGGGTAGGTGTGGGGGCTACGAGGAAGCCAATGTGACTGATTGGAGCAAGGTTTAGGGGGTGGTAAGAGACCTCCAGATGGTGGACAGAGCTTGTAGGCCAGGGATGCAACTTTGGATTTTATTTTGAACGAGATGGGAAGTCACAGGGTTTTGTATGGCATGTAATGGAATCACTGTAAGGAGGAGACTATCATGGCAAGGGTAGGGGACCAGCTAGGAGGCCACTGCAGTGGACAGAGGAACGGAGGAGACTGGGAGTGACAGGATGGTGGGGTTCTCAAGCTGGTGGGTGGATGTGGGGCCTGAGAGGAAGAGAGGTGTCCAAGTGTGGCTCCCCAATTCTTAAGCACATATTGTGTCCTCGGAGCCATGGTGGCCACCTTAAAACATCAGGGCAGCTATTGGCAATGTTGGGTATGTAGTGCAGGTTGCTTGCTGTGAGTTTTACCCCTGGTGTACAGGTGTGACAACTTGGAGAGCAGGGTTCTCGGGCTCCTACCAGGTGCCACGGGCATCTGCTGAGCCCTGACCAGCCAGCTAGTGGTGGGATAGGAGGCTAAGCCACCCTGTCCTGGGACTGCTGTGTCCCTTAACAGCTTGACCGGAGTGGTCTTGTGGGTCTTCTGAACTTGAGGCCCGGGGAGAAGGCCCGGAGAAGGCACAGTTCTTCACAAGTTGTGTGCTTAGAATAATGGAGTGTTTTTTGTCCATAAATTGTTTTACCTTAGCACCCAGTTCTGGAAAGTAACTGCTACTCAAAGGGTAAAGGTAAACTAAGGCACAATCCCTAAGTACTATGCGTGTTCCTAAAATAAGCACAGTTCTCAAATTTGGTAATTCTCTGACTTTGCCAGTCAAAGCCAGCTGCTTAATGAGCTTTAAGATATAGTTGTGCATGTGATTTATAACCCGATATATCATTAAATTAGATCGGCATGTGGAGGAGCTGAAACATATTAATTAGGAATTTTAAGTAATTATGGGCTTGTTAAACACCTTAAACTTTTCAAAAAGCATAATTTAAACAATGACAATATTAATATTCTCCCCTTCTCAATGTCTGGGATGTGTAAGCTTGCTAGCAGAGAGAGAACATGAAAAAAAACGTTGCTTCATATGCCTCCCTTGACAAGCAAATCCAATTCGATATATAAATTTGTATGTTCAGCTGAAACTCAGCAAAATGAAATGATCAGTGAGTAAACTTAGATTTACTGATAATTTTTAAGGGGTTAACGTTTATAAGTTTATCATTTAAACTGTACCCAAGAATATCTTACTGTATATAAATATAAAAGACAGGCAAAAAATCCCGTATATGCATTTATGTTAACTGTTGGTGAACATGCCTTCCTCCTTCCTTCCTTCTCGCCCTCTTTCTCTCCGATATATTTTGTGCTAAATTTTATATAAGAAATTAAAATAAGCAAAATGTATAGCCCGTCTTTAAGGACTTTACATTCTTAATTGAGATGTGAAGATATTCTTATACATACACGCACACACAGCCTATAAGATAGTGCCTAGAATTGTGTTACCAGTGTCCAGAGGGAGGAGTTGGTTACAGGTGGGCACTACTCAGTGAGGAGTTGAGAGGAGAATGGGGTGGAGATGAGCTGGAGTGCTCATAAGTGGCTCTACAGAGAGGGTGGAACTTGAGCTAACCCTTAAGAAATGAATGAAAAATAGGAGAATCCATAAAAACAAAAAAGCCAACAAAAATATAGTACTAGAGTCTTCTGATGAACGTACTGCGGAACATTAGTTCCTGGGATGTTAATAGCTGTTAAATGAGAGACAGGCTCTGTGGTCACATTCAGGCAGGAAATGCCACCTTCAGCAGTGCTCTCTGACTTTGAGGCTTTCGGGGTCCTTCCTGTGTGGATTATTAACCAATAAGCAGGCCACGATATTCCAGGCAGCAGGAGTCTCCCAGAGGTTTTCAACCACAGAAAACCTTCTTCACGGAGCATCTATAAAAACTGGACTTCCTCCCACCACATCCTCAGGAAACACTGGTACCTGCTGGGGTACACTAGCCTAGTTCAGGGGTGCTCAGCCAGGGGCAGTTTTGACCCCAAGAGGCTTTTGGCAATATCTGGAGACAGTCGTGGTTGTCACAGCTGGGGAGGTACTACTCACATCTAGTGAATGGAGACTAGGGGTGCTCCTACAAAAAAACCAAACCCAGTGCCGTCAAGTCGATTCTGACTCATAGCGACCCTATAGGACAGAGTAGAACTGCCCCATAAAGTTTCCAAGGAGCGCCTGGCAGATTTGAACTGCTGACTCTTTGGTTAACAGCCATAGCACTTAACCACTATGCCACCAGAGGATGTGTTGGGAGGAAGTCCAGTTTTTATAGATGCTCTGGTGTTGCTAAGCATCTTAAAATTCCCAAGACCACTCCTCCCCCTGCCCACAACTTTTTATTTTCTGGTCCCAAAAGTCAATAGTGCCGAGGTTGGGAAAGCCTGGCTTAGATCATCCAATTTAGGATCATATTTGCAAATGGCAATGGACAGTATATGTGTGTCTATATCTAGAAATATATAAATATATATATCTATGTTAAGATAAATAAGTGTATCTCTGTTAAAGCTGCCTCTTTAAAGAGAAGAAAAATGAAGACATTTCATGGTATATTTTAAGAGTTGTCATTTAATTTTCTGCTTTCAAAATTACATTTTTGTTTTGTTTTAAAGGCATTTGAAAACTTTGCTTTTAGAAAGAAATCCTATCAAAATGTTACCTGTTGAGCTGGGTAAGTATTACAACAAAAAAATAAAAGATGGTTTTTAAATGCTATCATTTGAAGTTACTGGAACCTGCAATGGAAATAATCAGCCATGACACAGAAGTGTAGTCTAAGCGACATTTAAAAATCACTTCTAATTCTGTTCTTCTAGGATTCTAAGATAATACAGCTCTCAAGAGTTGCTAATATTTTATTACAATGTGTACTAAACATGTAGGGGTATGACATAATAAGTGGTCACTGAGAATCAGAATCGACTTAATGGCATTGGGTTTAAGGAAGAATATAGATGAAGATCTTTGTACCCATAACACAGCTTAAGAAAAATTAACAATGTAGGCCTTGTATGAACACAGGAATTGTATTCCTGGAATAAATCCCACTTGGTCATAATGTGTAATTATTTTTTGTATGTTTCTGGATTTAGTTTGCTAGTTTTTTGTCTCTTTTTCAGCTTACATAATCTCTATTGATCTATCTTCAAAATTGTTAATTATTTCTTCTGCCAGTCCAAATCTACTGTTGAGCCCCTCTGGTAAATTTGTTATTTCAGTTTTTATACTTTCTAATTCCAGAATCTCCATTTGTTCTTTTTTTAATAATTTTTTATAGTGGCTACTCTTATTGATACTCTACTTGATATGACATTGTCATCATTCTTTGCTTATTTAATCGTGGTTTCCTTTAGTTCTTTGAACATATTTATAATGGCTATTTTGAAGCTTTTCCTGTTAAATCTAATATCTGGTCTCTCTCACAGGCAGTTCCCATTGCCTGCTTTTTTCCTCTGGTGTAGGGGCCGTACTTTCCTGCTTCTTTGCATGCCTCGTGATTTTTTGTTGGAACCTGGACATTTGTTGGACCTCAGGGCACTGATCTCACCCTTTCCCCCCCGGGTTTTGTTGTTATTGTTTATTTCTTAGCATCTGGTTGGATTATTTTAGTGAAATCCCCCCTCTCCCCCAGCATTAAGCCTCTGGTGTTGCTGCTTAGTGAGACACATCTTTAGATATGCCCGTGGTCACCTGGGATGACAGTGGTACTGGTAGGGCTCTCTTTCTCTCATTCCCTGACCACACACTCAGAAGGTAAACTCCACTAATTGTCAGCTGATTGCTCAGTTGTTTTCAACAATGCCCTGGGGCATAAATTGCTCTGCAGACTAATTCAAATTGTTATTCCTTTGATGGCATAGTTTCTCAGGTCCCTGTTTGACATTTTTTCTGGCCCCAGGAGGGTGCCTCCCAGGGATCTTATTTACTGGTTCTCTCCTGCAAACTAGCTGGCCTACAGTCTAGGCTGTATCTTCATTAAATCCACACATCTCCCAGTTGCCTTTCCCCACAATCCCTGTTGTTGACAGTACCCTGTAATCAAGTGTCTGAGCTCATCTGTATCCATGAGAGTGACAATTAGGATCAGCACAAAGCTGGTTTCTATGAGGTGTAAGTCAAACATACCTGCACTCTCCAACTTTTTCACCATTTCTGACACCAGCCATACCCACCACGGCACCCTGTACTTTTCTTCTGCTTTCGATAATTCATCGCAGTGGTCACACATAACTCACAGACCATACTCACAATTAGGAAGTTTGTTAGGGAAGTAACTCGCTACAACTCAGGATCAGGACCAACTTTGCCAACCAGGACAGCTTCCAACCAGAACAGCTCTCAGCTCCTTCTTGGCTGTGCCCTCTGAGGACCCTTCCTGGCTGGGCCCCTCTAGGCCTGCTTGGGCAAGTATTTCAGCTCTTTTAACTACACCAAGTGCCCACAGGCACCCCATTCCACTAGCAAGCCTCCTGCCCAAAGATGCTCAGCTCTCTTTCTCCAGGGGCTGGCAAGCCCACTGCAGCTGCCTCTCTTCATGGACTGGCAAGCCCACCACAACCATCTGCCAGCCTTGTAGTCCCTGACACTCGTACTGCTGTCGCTGTTTCTCTGCTTCTGGGCTTTTCTGTGCTTGCCACCATTTCTCTCTGTCTTGCACCATCTTCAGTGTTACAGCTCTCTCTTCTGGATCTAAGATTCTCAGCACAGGGACCCTGAGTCACACTTTGCTCCAGACTCTTCTTGATGGTATTGAGATCCCCCTTGAGCCTCTGTGGAATTGGCCCTTATAAAAGCCTAGCAGGATGACAAAACTGATCAAGCCCCTAGCTTAACATGAGTCAGTCAATTCTACTGGGTGGATTTTCAAGCCACCATTTGCCTAGCACACCGACCCAGCCCTGAAAGGGTCATAAAATAGATGAATCATAAGGCAGATTGTGGCCCAACCAATCATTTTTGGCAGAAGTATAAACCCAAGGCCAAAAAGGCCATATATAAAGAGAAACCCATTGCACTGCACACTCTTAAGGTTGAACCTCTCCATGCTCTGTTGCAAATGAAGTCAGTTCTTATGGGAAGCAATGAGGAGCCATTCTTATCAAGAAACCCTCCCAACACCTAAGTTTCCAGATACCAGTCAAGTGCCAATGTTGCAAGCAGGACTTTGTGCAGATAGCAGTTGCAGGCCTGCTCTCTTCTTTCCTTCACATATCATAAGAACTTTTTACTAGTATGTTTCCATTGTCACCCTCCTGGCATTTACATTGGAGCCCTGGTCGCGCGGTGGTTGAGAGCTACTACGGTGAGCTATGGCTGCTAACCAAAATGTTGGCAGTTCAAATCCACCAGCCACTCCTTGGAAACCCTATGGAGCAGTTCTGCTCTGTCCTGTAGGGTCACTGTGAGTCAGAATCAACTCGATGGCAATTTTTTTTGGCATTTATGTTATTGTGTATTTTATTTGTAAATATAAACCAAAAAAAACCCAAACCCAGTGCCGTTGAGTTGATTCCGACTCATATAAAAATGATTCTGACTCATATAAACCCTACCAAAACCAAACTAGTTATTGAGTTGATTCTCCTTCATGGCAACCCCATGTGTGTCAGAGTGGAACTGTGCTCCTAATGGTTTTCAGTGGCTGATTTTTGGGAAGTAGATCACCAGGCCTTCCTTCCAAGGCACCTCTGGGTGGACCTGAATCTCCAACTTTTAGTTAGCAGCTGAGCTCATTAACTGTTTACAGCACCTAGGGACTTCAAAATCCTGCAATGCATTGGTATTATTTTTGCTTTAAATAGTGAATTATATTTTAAAGAGATTTGTAAAATAATAAAATAGTCATTTATGTTCACCCACACATTTGCTGTTTCTGGTGTTCTTCTCTGCTCTATGTGGATCCATATTTCCATTTAGTATCATTTCCTTTTGCTAACAGACTTTAACATTTCTTTTAGTGCAAATCTGGGGTGAATTCTTGCAGCTTTTGTATGTCCGAAAATGTATTATTTCTTCTTTGTATTTGAAAGATATTTTTGCTGGGAATAGAATTCAACATTGACAGTTTTTTTTTTTTTTAATTTCTATTAGTTCTATAGGGGGTCGGCGCCACCATGGCACCTTGGCAACCTTGCACATATCCATGTAGGGAATGTAGGCAAGGCTTAACCAAAGGTGAACTGTGTCTTGGCAGAATGCTTTGTGATCTTCCCAGAACACGAGAGCTTGGGAGGTTTGTGTCCCACTTTCCTTCCTCTTTCTTGGGGAGGCTGTCATGAGACATTTCTCATCATCTCCCAGGTTGTAATGAGGTCTGAGGCTTTCTGCCTCGCCGTCTTGACTTATCTGTAGTCTAGAATCGGCTCCTCAGCAAGCGAGCGGCCCATCATTGGTGTTGCAGTCATCTGGCCCATTACATTTTGGTGTTGCCCTGTGCAAGGACCACAAGGAGCCGGCACTTTTGGCTACTCTTCCTTTCACTATCTATGGAAGTAATAAACTGTCTTAATCTTAAAAGGCATATTGTCTCTTTACTGCTTGAATTTGTCTGGCCTGGTTTTGTTCTTGTGCTTAAAAAGTACTTTAAAGATGTTGCTCCACAGCCTTCTGGCTGGGATTGTTTCGACAAGAAGTCTGCTGTTGTCTACTCTCTGTACATAATGTGTCTCTGCCCCCACCTCCCACCCTATCTGTTGTTAAGGTTTTTTATTTATCACTGTGTGCAAACCATTTCAGGGAGACTAAGATCATCTACTTTTGACGCCAAATTGTGTGGTTGATAACAAAGCCACTCCACATGCCAGCTGCATCCTGTGGAAATCCTTGTTTAGTTCAGATCCCAGCTGCCCATGCAGCTCTTCTCTTTCTCATCCCCATCCACCCAGGGCTAGGTAAAGGGGTACTGGCCACAAGCTCAGGAGTCCACATCACTCCATTCATTTAAGGACAGCTGGCCTTGTCTCTCTTTCATCCTTAGCCACCCAGGGCTAGGTCATCAGGTATCAGCTGCAATCTTGGGAGTCCATATGACTCCCTTCACTTTAGACTAGCTGCCCCCAAATTCAGGATTTTCTTCCACCCCCTCAGTGTACCAACTGCAATCCAAGTAGTCCACATGACTCCGTGTACTTCAGGCTGGCTGGCTCCCTCTGCTCCTTTTGGTCTAGTAATTTGCTGGACTGACGCATGGTGCTGACAGGAGACACCATACCTGCAATAACAACATTAGTATAACAAAAAAGGATAGAAATGAAAAGATGCACAGGGTGAGGTTTGGGATGGGTCACAGCATGAAGCTTCCATGTCCTAAGGGGTCGCACTACCCTCTTCTGTACATAGTCACCAACCAAGAAGCTCGAGTCTTCATCTTCCAAGACCTTATTGGCCTAACCACTTCGCCATGATAGATGGTCATATTTTCCTACTTGTTTATGTGCCTGGTAATTGTTGATCGAATATCAAGTTTGTGAATTATATCCTTGTTGAGTGCTGAATATTTTTGTATTTCTATAAATATGCCTGAGCTCTTATAAAATATTTAAAAAATTTTTTTAAATATATACATTTTAAAATATTCTTCTTCTGGGCTACATTTAAGTTGCTTGGGAACACTTTGGTCCTTTAAAGTCTTGTTTTTAAGCTTTGTTATGAGGGAACAAAGCAGCCTTTAAGCTAGGTCTAATTTTTTCCTACTACTGAGGGAATACTCTTCTGAGTACTTTACCCAATGCCGTAAAAATTATGATTTTTTTCTACTCTTATATCCTTGCAAAACTCATGTTTTTCTAGTATGTGTGTATGTATGTATTCTGTAGGAATTTTCTACATAGAGGATCATGTCACCTGTGAATAAAGACACTTTTACTTCTTATTTTCCAATCTGTACACTTTTTTTGTGTGTGTGTGTGGTCTTATTACACTGGCCAGAACCTCCAGTCTAATGTTGAGCGGAATTAATGAGAGTGGACATCCTTGCATTGTTCCCAGTTGCACTGTCAAGGAGTGTCTCTCTAGCTCACCCTGTGTGCCATGCTAATCATGTCAGACCAGTTCAGATAGGCCAAAATCACCCACTTCTGAAGCCAGATCTGTGGTGGATAACAAATCCCACTCCACATGCCAGTTATGTGCTGTGAGAGCCTCCGCTTCCCTTCCCTGGTCAGTCTAGTTCCCAGCTGCTGCACCAAGCCTTTTCTCTCTCATGCTCAGTCATCCAGGGCTAGGTCAGTGGGTACCAGCCCCTTTTCTCTCTCATCCCCATTCACCCAGGGCCAGGTCAGCAGGTACTGGCCTCTTCTCTGTTTCATAGGTCTAATAATCCATTGAAATGACTCATAAACCACTGAAAGGGCTGTCTTTAATTTAGCAGAAAAAAGGATACAAACACATAGGTGAGGTCCAGGAGGGGTCTCAGTGCAGAGCATCCATGTCCCCAGGGGGTGTGCTTACCCTCCTAAGAGCAGATGTTCACTCACACCACCCAGGAAGCTCCCTGACCTTCTGTCTTCAAGATCTTTTTTGGCCTAACTATGTGGCCAGGATAGATTACATCATGCCTTCTGAGTCTAGAGCCAGCATTGAACCTCTAGGTGATCCCTCTTGGTCTGGCCATCCCCCACTCATGGCCTCAGTTGTAATCTGGCTCTCAGGTACCAGGACCAAAGGCCAAATTGCTTACTGCAAGGAGGTTTCAAACCTCACGTTAATATTTTGGGGAAAGTCTTCAGTCTTTCATCAGTAAGTGTGATATTATCTGTAAGGTTTTTGTAAATACTTTTTATTAGGTTGAGTCTCTCCTATCCCCAATTTGTTGAGAATTGTTATCATGAATGGGTATTGGATTTTGTCAAATGGTTTTTTTAACCTCTATTGGAATGATCATGGGGTTTTTGTCCTTTTTTTCTATTACTACGATGCTTTTCATTAATTGATTCTTGGATGTTGAAATCACCTTTTATTCCTGGAATAAATCTCAATTTGTCACGGTGTGTAATTCTTCTTATATGCCGCTCTATTTGGTTTGTTAATGTTTTGTTAAAGACTGTGGCACTTATTTTCATGAGTGATATTGTCTGTAGTTTTCTTGTGATTATTTTTCTGGCTTTGGTATCCAAGTAATACTGGCCTCATAGAATAAGTTGGGAAGAGTTCCTGCCTTCACTCTTTTCAGGAAGAGTTTGTGTATGATTGATATTTTTCTCCTTTAAATATTTGATAGAATTCAACAGTGAAGCCATCTGAACTTGAAATTTTTGTAGAGGGATTTTAAATGACTAATTCATTTTTTAATTGTTATAGGTCAATTCAGATGGTATATTTCTACTTCTTTCAGTTTTGGCATGTCTACATTTCACCTGTGCTTTTTAAGAGTAGTATTGCTGGTTATAGAAGACTGTTGACAGTGTTTTGTTTTTTTTTTTTCAGCACTTTAAAAGAATATGTCATCCCACTATATTCTGACTACCATTGTTTGTGATGGAAAGTCAGCAGTAAATTGTATTGTTGTTCCCGTCTACAAAACAAATTGTGTGTTTTGATCCCTGCTTTCCAATATTTTTTTCTTTGTCTTTGAGTTGTTCAACTAAAACCAAAAAAAAAAAAAAAAAATTTTTTTTTTTTTTGTTTTAGTTGTACAACTCAAAGACAAAGAAAAAAATATTGGAATTTCTTTACTTTATGCTATTTGGGGCTTGTTGAGCTTCTTAGATTTATAGATTAATATTTATCATCAAATTTGGGATATTTTCATCCACGATATCTTCAGTTTTTTGTTTTGTTTTGCTTTGTTTTTTTTGCTCCTTTCTCTTCTTTATAAAACTCCCAATACTGTATGTTGGCATATTTGATGTTGTCCCACAGGCCTCTGAAGTTCTTTTTCTCTCTGATCTTCAGATTGGATAATTTTTATTGTTGTATCTTCAAGTTCACTTATTGTTTCTCCTGCCATCTCATATCTGCTGTTGTGTGCCCCGCCCCCCACCCATAAGTGAATTTTTCACTTTAGTCATTGTAGTTTTCAACTGTAAGATTGCTGTTTGGTTCTTTTTTAATGGTTTCTATTTCTTTATTGACATTACATATCTCTTCAGTCATTTACATCATCTTTTCCTTTAATTATTTAACCACAGTTTTCTTCAATTCTCTGAACATATTTAAAATGGCTGCTTTGATGTTTTTGTCTGATAAATCCAACACTGGGGCTCACTCAGAGACAGTGCCTGTCGATTGCCTTTTTCCTGAGTATATTTTAATTTTCTTTGTATGTTTTGTTGAAAATTAGACACTTTAGATAATATATTATAGCAGCTTTGTGTTCTGATTTTTACCTGAGGGCTGTTGCTGCCTTTTGTTTTGTTTCGTTTTTTGCTTGCTTTATTTTTTAAACTTATTTTTTGTAACTAGCCTGGCCTTAATCTTTGGAATTTGTCTCCACTGTGGAATTTTTAAAAGTAAGTCTCAGACTTATATTATTTTGACTCAAAATCCTCAGTAGGATTTTTTTTTTTTAATGTAAAAACAGTTATTATCACCTCTTCATTGTTTTCATTCCATAGAAGAATATGTAAAATGCTGATTGATTTTTTTTTTCCTCCCTTGCAGGGAACATAAGTACACTAAAAGCACTGAACTTAAGACACTGCCCTCTGGAATTCCCTCCTCAAATTATTTTGCAGAAAGGATTGGTGGCTATCCTGGCCTTCCTGCGGATCTGTGCAACGGAGAATGCCTCTACTAGGGATTTTACTTCTAAAGGTTTGTAGGACAATTATGAATGACAAATTGCCTTAAAATTGTGGCTTGTGCTTTTTAAACTCAGGAGTCCAGGGAACCTGTCTTCTCTTTAATAATGTCATAAAATATATGGGAGCCTTCCTGTCCTCTGCTGAACTCACACAGCACCTTGTTCCCACACTAACCTCCATGCTGACCACCGCTCTGTGTTGTGTCGCGGTTCTCTGTTCTCAGATTTACATCCCCTGTGCCCATTATAGAGCCCGTCTGGAGCAGATTTTTGATAAAAGCTCATTGGGATAAATTGGATAAAACTTTCATCACCACCATCAGATAACTGAATTAGTTGGTACTCCAATAGACAACTGTTCGAAAATAAGCACAGTGGAACGTCTCTTATTTCTAGTTTGGTATAAAAACCAAACTCATTACCGTCAAGTTGATTCCGACTCATAATGACCCTATAGGACAGAGTAGAGCTGCCCCATAGGGTTTCCAAGGAGCAGTGGATTCAAAATGGGTTTTATAAACATGTTGTGTATTACCACATTTTTGGTGGATTTTCACTAAACAGTTTTATTTTTTCAACATATTGACCAACCAGGCAAATATTTTCAAATGCTCATGATAAGTTCTGATCTCAAATAGGCATCGTAGTTACATTCAGAAGAAGTAACGAATAGATGATAGATGGCTCCATGGAGATTCTGTTATTAATGTGCAAGGCGCCTTTTGTGAACCACAGGCTTCAACTTGACAGTTTTTGTTTTTTTAATCAAGTGAAGCCTTCCATGGATGCCTTTAAAACAGATTCTCCTGTGACTTATTCTGTTTTTCAGTATCCCAAGGGGAAGTGGTTTAGGCTGATAGGGAATTTGAAGATACAGACCCAAGGAGACCACTAGCCCTGAAAGGGAGAGAGGAAAGAGACGCTGCACCTACATCTTTCCTGAGTAACGTTCTGGATTCTGATCCATATGTAAGAGGAATACCTAGTGTTTGTCTTCACTAGTAAGGAAGTTCCTGATTTCATGTAAAAAGTCAGCAGTGGATACAACGCACTGCACGGAGCCCTTAGTGGTACTCCGCCAGCAGGGAGGGAAGAGGAGAGGGAGGAGCATTGTGCTCACCATCCATTTGCTTTGTCCCCTGGGGCCTGTGGGGGACCCTGGAAGTAGGCGGCATCTGGAAGCCCATGATGGGAAGGATCATCCAGCGTGGTCAGGAAGCGATGTGTCAGTTTATCTTCATCCTCACCCCATAACAAAGGCTCCAGGAGGCCTGTTTAAAACATGGATGGTCCTGGTAATGTGTCTTCGTTGGGTCCCCAGGAGCAGCTCCTGAGACAGGGACTCAAGTGTCAGTCGTTGGTTTGGAGGTGAGCCAGGAAGCACCCGTGGAGGTGCGGGAAGGTGAAACAGGGGAGAGCAGGAAGCCTGTAAGGGTGAATTATCAAGCCGGTTAAGTCCTGGGCAACCTCATCATGCTGGGGAACTCTGGGAGACTAAGCCCACAGCCCGGCAGCATTGCTGGTGCCACCTGGTCCCGTGCAGCCCTCTGCCCCTGCCCCACCTCCACTGGGTCAGAATCTGCATCCTAACAAGATCCTGTAGGCACATTAAGTATGAACGCTTAAAAAGCATTGGTGCAGAGCACACCTTCGAGTTACCCAGGGACAAGGGAGCTGGCTGTTGTCCTCCCTGGGGTGGGCATCTTCACTCTCCAGCTCTCAGACCTGCCTTGCATGTGGCGGTGTGCCCTTAGGTAGAGATACAGGTGTTGGTCAGAGTCTGGCCAGCATGCCTGAACCTGAAGGCCAAGGGGCAGGGTGGAGCACGTCTCCCCATGTGGTCTGTGTGTCCACTTGCTGACCCACTGCTGTGAAAGCCAGAGGGAGACTGTCAGCAGGACCCAGTACTGTCCGGGGTGCACGTTGGGGGTGAGGGGCTTGGGACGAAGGGTTAGATTGCTCATTCAGGAAGGGCCATTGATCTCATGAGGGGACAGGTGAGCCTTGTCCTAAAAGCAAGAGCTTGCTGGCAGATGAGACAGCAGGTTCTAAGACCCCCCGATGGGGCCAGGCTGACGTGTGGAGAAGGAGGCTGCTGGACTGCAGCAGAGCAGATGGCGGGGAGGGTGGAAGCCGGTGAGCTGCAGTCAGAGCGTCCCTCCCCAGGACTTTACTCCAGGTGTGATGGGCAGCTTGAGCTGAAGAGGAGAGGATCTGGTTTGTGATGTGGAGAAGATTGATCCAGCTGCTCTGCAAGAAGGGGTCAACGAGGCTGGGGCAGAGGCCACCGGGGGACGGGGGCTCCCAGTCCCTGGGAGGGCTGTGGAGGGTAGACAGAGAGAGGGGCGTGGGGCACCTGTGTTCGGAGGTAGAGCCTGTGACGGGGGGGAGGGAGACTATGTGCGGAGGTAGAGCCAAGGCTTCCTGTGGGCACCACACTCTTTCTGGGGATCCGGCAACCCCGATGACAGTTTGTGTTTCACAAGGAAGGCTGAATCTAACTGTGTAAACATAACAGGTATGTAATTGAATTGAGAAAAGGTACAACATAGCTTAATAAATAAGTTGGCTTGAAAGGCTGGGAAAATGAATTCACTTTTGACAAGAAGGTTGACTGAGAATGGTCAAAACTGTTTTAAAATATGTGCAAGAAAACAAAGGGGTGGTGTGAGCCCCGTGGGCATTGAAGTGTGTGTGATGTGGTTTGAGTCTTCCCTTTCCCTCACCCCCACCCCAAGCAGCCCCTGGAAGCCCTTCTCTGGAACTCAGCTCCTGCCTTCTCTCCCCCTCTGCCAGCACCCCCACCTGCACCACCTCTGGCTCATACCCATCCAGCCCCCCTTCGGCCAGACCCTGTCCCTTGCAGCATGTCCTCTGAGGGCCTTCGAAATGGTCAGTCAGATCAGGTCACTCTGCTTAAAGCACTCGGCTCCCCGTTCCTGTGGCCCAAAGTCCCTGTGTGTCACATTAGCCCCGCGGTCTCCTCAGGCTCACTCTCTGGCCCATTTGCCCAAGTGCAGAGCTGGCCTTGAAGGGTCTGCCCAGCTACCCCCTCCAAGGGGTCTTGCCCGTCCCCGTGGCCTTGGTTCACCCCTCACGACTCTCGTTTCTGTGCATCTGTCTGTCTGTCAACTTGTGTGTGGTCTGTCTCCCTTGCTGGAACGTAAGCTGCCTTGTGCAGGGCTTGGAACCCACCACCTGAGGCACTATCTGGCACAAATATTCACGGAGTGAAAAATCTTTGGCCCGTTTTCTCTCAAATAACTTGCCTAGAGCTAAAGTATTGAAGTCAACAGAAGCATTGCCAAAAAGAAAATCTGGCATAATGGGCCAACAATTAACTAGAATTAAAAATACTAAAAAGTCTGGGGTGGAGGGGAAGCAGTGATGTAGATTAAATGCTGCAAGGTTGTCCCACGTACACACGCAAAAAATTACCCCAAAATGGCAAAAATCTTACAAGAAGGTCAAGTACTTTTCAATCAGTATGCGTTCATTCGGTTCACATCCAGCCTTAAACGTAACCATTGACATGCTTTTTAACTGCGGGGCGTCTGCCAGGGTCTGAGTTAACTCTCTGTTCACAAATAGGCCCTCTGTCTGAGGAGGGGGCACTGGCAGCCCCCTGCCTTGTCCCAGGCTTGTCTGCACATGGGGGTGCAGCGCGGGGCTTGATTTAAATCATTCTTCAGAGAGACAGTGTGTAAGAATAGACTATTAAAATAGCATTTTACTCTAATAGAGACCTCAACAGTTACAATGGCAAACGTACACGAGCCTCCAAATTTACCTGAAGAACGTGTGTCTAACGAAGAAACCCTTAGTTCCGGGGAGCCGAAGGAGACACTGTTGAAAGAAAAGACAGGTTTTTTCCCACCTGTTGAAAAGCTAGACTTGAGTGAACTCAGAAAGTCCAACGACTCCCCAGAAGATTGGCCGAGTGAGGAAGAAATACGGCGCTTCTGGAAGCTGAGGCAGGAGATTGTGGAGAACGAGGAGGCCGAGGTCCTCGCAAACCAACGGTTACAGGTTGAGCTGCCGCCCAACCTCAAGGCCGCACTCAAAACGAAGAGGAAAGAACACCCAAAATCCAGACACACTTTCAGGTAAAATTTAAAAGCAAAAGATACTTTTCTCAATCTTTGCAAGATTGTCATGTTATTTTGTAAAACATTGGGTAGGTGCCCTCATTGTTGTCATTTATTACGGGGTTAATAGCAGCCTTGTGTTCAGTAGGAAAGTTACACAGGTCACAGGTACCTGGGAAAACAAGCCCAGAGAAGGAGCCATGTGAGAAACCCTGTGTGTGCGCGTGTGCATGTACGCACGTGTGTGTGTAAGCTTCTGGGCCTTTCCATAGCAGTTTCCATCAGAGATTTCTATTTTGACTTCTGACAAAGTGACTCATAACTGGAAAGACAAGAGCTGGAAGTTTAAAGAGCCTTTTGGTTCTTAAGTTCTGATCTTATATTTTGCACTTAATGGTTTGTTCTCAACTACTAGTGGAAAGGTTGGTGGCTTGAAAGGCCTGGCAATCTGCTTCCATATAAGATCACAGCCATTGAAAACCCTGTGGAGCACAGTTCTACTCTGACACACATGAGGTCACCATGAGTCAGAATCAACTTGATGGCAACAGGTTTGGTTTTTTTTATAATGGATTTAAGATCTGATGAAAAGCGCCCTTGAAGTATAACTGAAATATAGTACCCAACAACTTCCTCCTCCTGTTAAAAAAAGAAAACCTCCAGCTATTTCTCCAAATCAGAGTGTTGCAGTTAGGTGCTTTTTATAGTCATAGAAAAAATGAATGAGTTTTAAACTGCTTACCTAAAAGTTAGTGGAAATATGAATCCCTTGGTAGTCTACATTTTACAGATGGCAGCCTTTTCGACAGGCCACAGGGTGGAAGGGTAAGTCCTTGCCACCCAACTCTCCTCAGATGTTTTCCTGACCATCCAGACTCTGATGGTAAGGTAGCCACCAGACATGCAGAAGAAGGTGGTGCCCTGGCGACCACAGCCACAGGCACAAGGGCAGAGCTCTCCTGATTAAAAGGCCCAGTGGCCAGAAACAGTGTCCAGACACTCCTGGGGGATGAGGGATTGAGCTGTAAAGACATTCTGAGACAGTTGGGGAAATTTGTGGACCGTATATCAGATGATGTGACTAAATTGAGGCTGATTTTTGTACACGTGATGATGGTTTTGTGGTTATGAAAATGTTCTTTGGATTTGCGTGTGGAAGTATTTAGAGGTGAAATGTCATGACATCTGTAATCTATTATTATCAAATAGTTCAGCTCTGTCAAGTGCAAGGAGTGTGTACATGCACACACACACACACGTGTGTAGAGAGAGCACACAAACATGGCACAGTAGTAACAGGTGGGTCTAGATCATGTGTTGTCAAGGATTCCATTTCTGAGGGGATGAAAGTCAGTTCTTGGGGGGATAAAATCTTAGCTATTAGCCTGTGGCCCTCCACACTCAACCCTGCTGGACAGCCTAAGCAAATGCCAGTGCAACCATGCTGTTGACATCTCACAGAGGGGAGTTAGGAAAAAAAAGTCCAAGAAGGCCCAGGGTGGGGGAAAGTACTGAACGAAAGGCTGAGAAACACTGAGCTAGATGAAGGGTGCTCGGTGTTGATCATGCTATTCTTTGAACTGTTCTGTAGGTTTGAAATTTTTCAAACCAAAAAAAATTTTAAAGTTATTGAAAAATTACAACCTTCGAAGTACTGACAGCATACACCCTAGGTTTCTAGCTGTCACATGTCACCCGAGGCTCTGGAGCTATTATACTATCTGAGTCCATACACTCACGTGTCAGGAACAGGAAGGTTTGAAGCCTGCTGTTTGGAAACCTCCCTCCCTTCCTCCTTCTCTGTTTTTGTTATGAACAATAATAATTTGTCCAGTTAAATTGTGGTGATCTTTTTAACAGAACTTTACAATTTAATTCAGTCTTTGGAATTTAGATGTCAGCCCCTGGCCTTCAGAGGCATGAGTGGCTTTGCTGTTTGTATGGAGAGTGGGGCCTGAAGGCGGCGGCACCCCCTGGTGGCGGGAGGCCCTGCACGTGGGGCCCAGCCCTGCTCCAGCTTTCCCCTCACTGCCTCTGCACCGGTCAGGTAAAGCCACTCTGGGCCTCATTTGCTCTGACTTCATCGGTTCATTTTGGGAATCACATGTATTAAAGAGAATGCTTTCAGGTGCTGGCACGTGGTCAGCACTCAGTGCAGATCAGCCCTTGCTGCTGGGGCCCCAGAAACTGAGGGGCAGGGGTGTCATGGGCACCACAGGTGGGTGCCCTGGCCCCATTTCCGCTCGTATGGTGTGGTGGATAAGTTACAGCAGCTCCAGCTCCTATGTCTCCAAACAGGGACCCCATCCCCGAGGTCCTTGTTAGGGTCACAGGGAGGCACCTGAGAGGTCACAGGTACAGGCTGGCTGAGTAGGCCTGCACCTGGCAGGAGGCACACATAAATGAATGAAATGACAGGCCAAACCTGAGCACCTCCACGCTGTGCCACACCAAATGCCAGACACAGTGGAGCAGCTCAGATAGAGTTTTGGGGGGAAGGTTGTAACCACCAAATTCCTTACCCAGCAGGTGCCATTTATACACAAAGGCAGAGGAGATGTGTCCTCAGATTAGCAGAGACAGAAACAGCATAGTCACAAGGTTTCAGAAAACATTCCTGGAAGATGTATCCCGGGGAATTAGCAGCTAAATCAGGGAACTCAAAAACAGAGCAGCGCATAGAAGAGCTGTCAGGGAACTCAGCTCAACTGGAATAACTGGCAAGAGTGTGCTTATGGAACTGAACGTGTATCTCAGAAGGGCGTGCAAGAAAAGCAATGTAACGTGAACATTTTGAGACTAAGTAATAGTGGTGTGCTCCTAAAATCCGAAATTGGATTGGTGAAGGGGAGGGATTGGAGTGTTGAATCCCCCCTCTGGAGCTGGGGTGGCCGATGCCAGCTCTCCTGCCTGAATCCGGGCTCTCCGACTGCAGAAGAGTGAAGATTTCAGGGCCTGAAGAACCTGCTTCTCCAAATGCTGCATGTTAGAGTTGCTGACCGTCGCTGTGACAGATTGAATGGTGTCCCACAGAAGTACGTATTGTAAACCCTAACCCTGATACCTGTGGACCTAATGCCATCTGGGAATGGGTTTTCTTTGTTGTTAGTGAGACCATATTAGTGTAGGGTGTGTCTTAAGCCAATCACTTCTGAGTTGTAAAAGGAGCAGCTTAGGTACAGAAGCAAGGAAGCACAGATGAGGGAAATAAAGATGCCACAAGATCTCCAAGGAATGCCAGGAAGAGGCTGACACAAGGATTTTCCCCCAGGGTGGAGAGAGAGAGCCTTCGCCTAGAGCCCGCACCCTGAACTCAGACTTCTAGCCTCCAGAACTGTGAGAAAATTAATGTGTTTGTTAAGGCTACCTGCTCGTGGTATTTCCGTGAGGCAGCACTAGAAACTAAGACAGCTGTGCTTTGGTCTCTGGCGCCGCATCGTGGGACACTAGCCACAGACAACTCCACTTCTTGCCCCCCGGGCCTGGGACATGGAGGCCAGTGGGGCCTCGAGGAGGTGCGGTGGCTGACCCTGGACAGAGACATGATTGGGACTCACTCTTAGGGATAAAGGTTTCTGTTACCATAGCCGGCACTTGGCAGCAGCCCTTTGGGGCTCAGGGTACTGCTGCAATCCCATTGATCTTACTGACATGTCCTAAAATTAGCATAGATCAACGCTCGTGATCACTGTGGGGCAGGCCCACATGCCCTGCTTTCACATCTGTGTCTGTCCTGGACCATTGTGTCTCCTGCACACAAGGGTGATGACCATGGCTAGCTGAAACCTTGTCCCATTTCAGAAGGAAGACACTCTCCTTCAAGAGCACATTGCCTGACCTCTCACCGTCGTACGAAACAGCGATTCGAGCAAAAAGAGCTGAAGAGGGTCGCGTAGCAGCCCTCAGAGAACTGAGGGAGAAGCAGACTCTGATGGAACAACGGAGAAGGTGAGGGTGAGCCAGAGCGCAGTGAGGATAGGGCAGGCTAATGTCTGAGGTAGAGGAGGGAGGGGCCGGCCTTCCACGCCTCGAGGGTCCTGTTGTTACTTCATCTGAAAATCAAGGCTGCCCCATCTCACCAGGGACTGCTGCTTCGAGGGTGCCCGATGCCCCTCTGTTGTGCCCCAGGGACAAGTGGCTCTTGTGGTGTGCGAGGCCCTGCTGCTTCGAGGGTCCCTGATGCCCCTCTGTTGTGTCCTGCCTGGCTACTTACCATGTCTGCTCCTTGCCCTCCTCCCGGATGTCTTCCTCTTCCTCACTCCCATCTCCCCTTCCTGTCACATTGACACCAGGAAGGTATGTCAGTGACCCCACTAACACTGTCCTGGCCCCATAGTTTATATTGCGTGCCATGTACCTGTCCTCACGTCTCCTCTTTGCCCCCCAGCTCCACCATCCACTCTTCACCACTCTGCCTGGGGCCCCTGGAGGACAATCGGCTCAGACATCGCCTGGGTTCCGTGCAACTCCTGGTGGGCTTCGGCCAATGGGGGCCTCCCGCCAGAGATTGGAGTGGAGAGGCCAGGGAAAGGCAGGGTGTGGGCCCCCAGGCCCGCCCTGGGAAGGCCGCCTGGGCTGGCTAAACCCCTCCCCTGAGGCTGTGGCCCAAAGGCCTCTCCTGCTTGGATTCCCTACCCACCCTCCCGTGTCCCTGGCCTGGTGCTGCAACCGCCCCTCTATGTCAGCCCAGGCCCTGCCCCACCCACTTTGTTAATAAACCCGCCTCAAACTGCCCCACCTGAGTGCCTGCCGTCTTTCTCTCTGGGCCCTACCTGCCGCCCGACAGGGATGAGGCTGCCAGTTGGAGCTTCAGTAGCAGCTGTGGCCATCCTGACAGCAAGACGTAGATTCCCTTTTACTGCAGGCACAGTGTGGGATCAGGACCTTGGGACCAGTCAGGCCAAGTCCATGTCCCCTACCTGGGGCCTTCGCTTTCACAGCCAGGGCGAGTGTGGCTCACCGCCACATCAGTCTTGCTGGGATGTCGGGGGGGGGGGGGGGGCGGCCACCCTGGGCACTAGTCACGGCTGCCAGGGCAGACCCCCAGGCCCAACTCCCAGACCCCTGCTGGGCTACCCCAGGTGAGAACACATGGTACCCCCGGGGCCCCTCCCCACAGAGCCTTTGGACAAAGTGCCTGTCAGCCGGCAGGGGCCAGGCAGACCTCAGTCACCTGTGAAATGAACACTTGTGGGATGGCCATCTGCGGGTGACCCCGACCCTGAGTGCGCTTAGCCCCTCTTCATGGCCCCCTCCCCCATCTCTGGAGCCAGGGCTGTCCTCCTCCATCTTTCTCCTCTTGCGCTCTTCCCTGGGGCGCTGGCGGCTGCACTGCCGTCCTTGGTTCCTATCCAACCCCATCCTGCCCCCCCAACCCCCTGCCGCCTCCTGTCATGCCCAGGCCATGAATGGGGGGCATCAGCAGGATGCACATCTGTCTGGGGTTGGGAAGTGCAGCCTGGCCAGTGTAGACACCTTTGTGGGAAGAAGGCTTTCAAGATGCAAGGACGTTTCTGCCTTGAGCCCCGAGACTGTTGTGCGGCCTCCATGGGTGACCCCTCCAGCCCCCCGGCCGCTTACCCACACCGGGCTCCTGAGAACCTCTCCCCTTCACTTCCTAAGGAGGGGGTCCCTCCTGCTGCGATTCACCAAGCAGGTAGCCCACACGCCAGCGAGGGGCCAGGGAGATGCAGACAGTCACAGCGAGGTGTGGAGGGGCTGCAGGGCAGGGAGGCCCCGCTCAGCTGGGGGCTGGGACTTCAGGCAGCCCCCCCAGTGACTCAGTGACATTGTGCCGAGGTGTGACGGGCATATCCAAGTAGGCGTGGGGGAAGAACTTACAGGCGGAGAGTGAAGGGCTCAGCCAGCGGGCCGCCCAGGGGCCATCCGAATAGCTGCCTCTAAGCCCGGCCTCCATCTGACTTTGCTGGGAATGCGAGGCTCACCCCCAGGCTCGGGCAGTGGCAAACGCAGGCCCAGCTAGGGTGTGGCTGCTGCGGGCAGAGGGTCGCCTGATATGGTACCGTCAGGCATGGGGACAGTCCGGCAGAGCACGGGAAGACTGGCAACCACCATGCAGATGGAGAGCTGGTGGCTGGGGGGGGGGGGGGGGGATGGGCAGGGGAGTCGGAGTGCTACCCAAGATGGAGAGCTGGCGGCTGGGGTGGCAAAGGAGTTGGGGTGCTGCCCAGGCCTCTGGGTAGGCAGACAAGGAGAGACAAGAAGGCCAGTTGGGGGTAGGCGGGAATTCTGTGAGGATCCTGGAATTGGCAGTTGGAAACATGGGCTGGTGAGGTATCTTGGACCTTGAATATGGGACAGTGGGACCCCCAATGACAGAACAAGGGGTTGGTTTATACCATCCGCTTGGAGACTCCCCGAGTATTAAGGGGCCACAGGCAGTCTGGTCCCTTTGGGCACCCTGTAAGCGAAGTTGTCATTTACTGGTGACCTGGTCCCTATGGTAAGCGTGGTAACAGGTCTGCGTAAAGTGCAGCCATAACACAGGTAAGGGGATTGGGGACTGAGGATCCGAAAGAAGCTGACTTGCCTACATTCTCCCAAATCTCCTTCCCGTGTAGACAAATGCTCCAGGGCTTCTGAGGCCAGCACTGGGTAGCCGCGACCTCAGACTTGGCTCTTCCCTGGAAGGGTTCCCTGGCCCGGAGAGGGACTGAGCCCACTGTTCCTAGCCCTGCCCCAAGGCGGGAAGAGAAAAGATACCAAGTCTAGGACCTCCCTCCCGCCCAGGCCCTGTGTGGTCTCTCCAGCCCTCCCCTCCTGGGACACTGCCTCAGGGGCTGGGGGAAAGGGCTGCTATCTGAAAAAAATCTGAAGCCTTGAAAAATTGCAAGGTAGACTCCACCAGGACTGTGCTTGAAGCTGCTTTTAACTTAGGGCATTAACGTTAGGACATGTTTCTTCCAGAGATAAACAAATACTGCAGGAATGGAGAGAGCAGGCCTGGAAGATGAAGAAGGAGAAGGAAGAACTCAGTAGACTCCAGCCTCCAAGGAGGAATCTGGTAGGAGGGGGTGGAGGGTGAGAGAGACCGTGGGTCCTGCACCGCTGGGTTACGACGGTGATTACAGTGGTAACCGTCCATTCATTCACGAGCTGACACGTCAGGGGAGAGGGTGCCATTGGCACAGGGTGGGGAAGGAGGAAGGAGGAAGGAACACAGTCTCCAGTGTGCTGGGCCAGGAAAGCCATCGTGGTCGTAAGGAGGTGGATGAGGAGTGTGTGCGAAGGTGACAAGGGGCTTTGTGAAGCATGAGCTGTGGACTGTTCGCCCCTCTCACTCCCTCAGGCCTGCCCTCCTACGTGGGGTGGTAGGGCCCCCCCCCCCAGCCTGCCCTGCACCCAGACCCTGTTGACAAAATTACACATCTCAACTTTCAAGCAACGCTTCTGCTGTTTCTCTCACTTCTGTCCTCTTTGATTATGACTAGTGGCGTTTTAAGCTGTATTAAGACCCCTTCCCTGGCGCAGCCTGCGTGCTCTTCTCACTGGGCAGCAGGGGTCGTACTGCCAGACCCTGGAGAGAACCCTGTGACCTGTGCTCCAAGCTCCCAGGGGCTCTGCCCCGTCACCCTATGCCTGTCTGGGGGCATTCACGGGCCACCAGCGAGATCGCCAAGCCCAGCGCCGGGACACAAGGGTGGTGGCTCCTGGGGGGCAGGCATTACCTTTCCTCCCGATTGTCTGCCATCAGTATAATTGTGATAGTTACACAAGCTGAGTTCTTTCCTCCCCGACAGGATCAGATGTTTTTTTTCTGGTTGAAAACACAGTTTCCGTGGTGCTCAACAGGAAGGTTCCTCCCATGGCGTCCGATGTGCACATTACCTGTGAATACTGTCTGCAGTCACCCCAAAGCAGACAACACTGGATTCTGAGGATTTTCATTTCACCTGGAATAGCACAGTGCTTCCTAAATTAGATAAGAAATCCAGAAGCTCCGAAACTAAAAATAGGAAAATTTTACTTCATGAAACTGAAATACGTTGTGTGGCCAAAAAACACTATAATCAAAGTCAAAAGATAGGTAAAAATATTTGTAACATAGCTGTGTGAAAACAAGTTTCTATCTAATATACAATTGATTTTGAAAAACATACAAATTGTTTTTAAAAAGTCAAAGAGTCAACAGGAAAATAGCAAAGGGTGTGAGAGGTTGTTCTGGAAGAGGAAGTGTGAGGGGCCCTTGGTGGGTGAAGAGACCCTCACCTCCTGTGGGGGTGGGCTTTCCAGGTTACCACCCGCTTACCAGTGAGGCTGGCCAGGCAGGTGGCTGTCAGCTTTTTGGACAGTAACTGTTTAAATAAAAAATATGTATTTCTTCAAACACTTTGGGGTGTCTGTCTTACAGAAATAAAAAGAATCCGGTCATTAGCATGTGTATGTGTAAAGCTGTGCTCGGTGTTATCTGTAGAGGCAGAAATAAGTAAGTGAAAACATTTGATATGCCTGTAATAGGAGACCTACCCAAACCTATTGCTGTCACGTGAATTCCAACTCAGAGCGACCCGATAGAACAGAACAGAACTGCCCCATTGGGTTTCCAAGACTAATCTTTACAGAAGCAGACTGCTCCGTCTTTCTCCCACAGAGCGGCTGGTGGATTCGAACCAGCGACCTTTCGATTAGCAGCCAAGCACTTAACCACTTTGCTGCCAGGAGGAGAAGGGACATCAATTGTAGTCTGCCCTCCAGGACTGAGGGTCGGCCCTGCAGTTGGCAGGAAGACACAAGAGGGCGCCATGGCTTTGCAGATGCATGGGGCGGGATTCCCCGGGGGACCCTGGGGGTGTGGCCTGGGGGTCTGCCCTAGGGGTGCGTGTTCCTCTGGGCTAGGCCTGGGGGTGCTGCGGCCTCCGGGGTTCTCCACAGGCCCATCTTTTCCACAGCGCATGGGTGGTGCGACCCGGGGCCCTGCCCCGACTTGCACTGAAATGGCCGCAGCATTGGGCGGAGGCCCCGGGCTGACACCGAGCACAGAAATGCATGTGTCTACTGGGTCTGGACACCGAGGATGAACCGTTTGGTTATCATCAGCTTTTTAAAAAGCCTTGAATGTTTCTGTTCCTGGTTCTCTGATACAGCAGCTCTGCCGTGGATGTGGACTTCTTTTTATCCGCCGGGAGGCTATCACCTGAGCGTATGGTGCCCCGTCATATAGAAGCCTGGAGGGAGAGCATCACCTGAGCACATCGCACCCTATCCTATAGAAGCCTGGAGGGAGAACATCACCTGAGCACATCGCACCCTATCCTATAGAAGCCTGGAGGGAGAAGAGCACACCTGCGGTGCTCGGTGCCTTGTGTTAGAAGCTTGGCTGGAGCCGCTGTGTGTCGTGTCTTGGCTGCTTTCTCACAAGAGAATTAGGTGTTTGGATCAGTTTACCTCCTGGGGAGCCTTCTTTCCAGATAATACACCTGTAACAAGAGTTCCTGAGTTGCAGGACTGGTTAAGCGCTAGGCTACTAGCTGAAAGGTTGGCGGTTCCACCCCACCCGGTGGTGCATCAGAAGACCGGCCTGGCAATCTCCCGAAAGGTCACAGCCTTGAAAAGGTCGCCGTGAGTTGGAGTTGACTTCATGACAACTAACAACTACAATGATTTTTTTTTTTAAATAAAGTTAAAATTCTAGCTTTAAAAGGAAACAAAAACCCCACCTACTAGATCTAGGTTCCTCTTTTTTTTCCATCAGAACAGTCTTAGAAACCCCGATTCACAGGCAGTGTGCCAGCAGCTGGACAGTGGGCAGCGTTTAGTGCTGCTGTGTCCTCAGCCCTGGGCAGGGCACGGGGGTTATAGGAGAGGTGAGTCACTGCTTCCTGCTCCCTCCCCCCCCCCACCCCTTCCGTTAAGCACCTTCTGAGCAGCAGGTGGCACAGTGGTTAAGAGCTATAGCTGCTAACCAAAAGGTCAGGAGTTCAAATCCACCAGCTGCTCCTTGGAAACCCTGTGGGGCAGTTCTACTCTGTCCTGTAGGGTCACTTTGAGTAGGAGTTGACAGCAATGGGTTTTGGTTTCAAGTATCAGACGGGGTGGTGGTGGTTCGGTGGCAGAATTCTTGACTCCCACGCGGAGGCTTGGTGTGATTCCCCACCGATGCACCTCGTGCACAGCCGCCACCCCACCTGTCTGGCAGTGGAGGCTTGCTGGTTGCCGTGATGCTGAACAGGTCTCAGCAGAGCTTACAGACTAGGAAGAAAAGCCTGGGACCTGCTTCCAATGATCAGCCAATGAAAACCCTGTGCATCACAATTGGGGATGGTGCACCATTTTGTTCTGTTGTACATGGGATCACCATGAGTCAGGGGCTGACTCGACGCCAACTAACAAGTGTCAGGCAGTTAACAAGTATCAGTTAATGTGCTCGGCTGTTAACGAAAGGTTGGAGTCCACCTCAAGGTGCCTCAGAAGAAAGACCTGGCAGCCTACTTATGAAAGATCAAACACTGAAAACCCTATGGAGCACGTTTCTACTCTGCCACATACAGAATTGCCAGGAGTTGAGGTCAACTTATCTAAACCAAGGTTTCTCAACAGAGACAGTACTGACTGTTGTGACTTAGACGCTTTAAGGAATTGGGTGTGCTTTCCAAAACAAATGTAAACAGTCTGTGATTCTTACAGAGAGCGTCCAGAAAAGAGATCAGCCTCTATCATGTTCTCTTCCTCTGTGGCCCTTTGCCAGCCCCCTCAGCACACATAACTCCCACTGCCCCTTGCACATCCAGTAAAAACCTGTAAACATCAGCCAGACAGCACTGCCGTGGGAAGGTTTAAGAAAATACCATTTAAGAGATACTTGAAAATAGAAGTGGGCTGTTGACATGTTTTAGATTTGCCATCTGGTCTCTTTGGTGCCTGAACTCTTGGGATCTAGGTTCGAACAGCCAAGTGGCTGCTGCTAATGTTTGTGGGAGGGGTGGGGACAGTTAATGGGATGCAAGGAAACTTGCAGTTGCAGGGCTGAGTGGTCTTTATCCAAAAAATGCTAACTATTCCTTATAAGTTCTCTAAGTTTATTTGTACTCATTCATCACGTCATTGACACAAGACCAGTGAACTGATAATGCAGGCTTTCAAAGTGTCATATTTTCTGCTTTCCTCCTTTGTCTGTGAGGTGTCCCCAGGTGTGTGTTGGTGTGAAAGTCAGTGATTTCGGTACAGTCCGTCTGTGTGAAGGTCTGGGGCTACTTGGGAATCTTTGATTTCACACCTGTTGTATCTACTACAGAGCTTCACACGGGGGTCACCCAGGTTATCTGCCAACCCCCTGTCCCCGGCATGCTGCCTGCCACGTCTCCTTAGCTAGGCCAGGGCCACTGAGGAAGGCGTAGAGTCCAGTCCAACAGCTGGGGTGGACAGAGTCAGCCAGGCCGGTAGTAATGCCCAAGTCAGTGGGGCATGCCCACTCAGGCAGCTGCTCACCAGTGTCACTGATGTCAAAATGCGTGAAAGCCACCTCAAGTGGGCAGGTTAGCTTGATTTCCTTGGGTTCCTGAAAACATCTTGTTGCATTTTCCTAGGTAGAATCAAAGATTCCCTTTGCCACGGATCTGACCAGTGATGAGAAAACACCAGTGAAGCCACCAGGAAAAACGAAACAAAACAAGGAGAAGCCATCACAAGCAAGTAAAGCACTGAGGTTGGTCACCAAGATGTTCGTTCAATTCCTCCAGGGCTTGGTCCTTGCTTGCGGGGCTGGGGGTAACTGGGTGACAGGGCTTGGTCCTGCCGCTCAGGGCTGGGGGTAACCTGGTGGCAGGGCTTGGTCCCACCGCTCAGGGCTGGGGTATCCTGGTGAGCAGAAGGATATTCACTGTTCACAGAGGCTCACACAGCTGACCAAACGCATCCCCTCTACCATCTGGACTGGTGTAGGCCTCCCTGCCAGGTGCTCTGGAGCGCTGGCATGAAGCACAGTGGTTAGCTGCCTCAGCAGCCCCATGGTCCCTCCACGTCCCTCTTCCCAGATGGGCTTGGTTCTGAGCCATTCCCCTGACAGCTCTCCCAGGAGCTCAATGCTTTGGCTGTGGGCTCAGACCCTCTGTTACTTGGCTATCCGCGACAACCTCTGTGTGTGTGCAGGGTGGCTTCTGAGACATTGGGCCTGTGCATCGCAATGTCCTGGGGTCAGTGATCTGCCCCATGCCCGCCTCTCTCCTGCCTCAAGGCCCAGTCCCCTCTGTATCATCGCCAGTCTGTGCCACATGGGGGCTGTGACTTTGGCAGGGCTTTCCCCCACCTGTACCCAGGTGAGATACCCCATGTACTGGGCTAAACCTGTCTCCACGTCCACCCCAGGCAGTCTGAAATGCAGTGACCCAGCTCCAGGTCCCAGCCTGGATCACTGTCTGGGGCCATCTGTCCAAGACCAGAACTTGGGTGTGGGGCAGTCAGAGGAGAGAGGAAGTGGGGTGGGAGGGGCCCTGCCAGGAAGGGTGTGAGAATGAGGGGGCACAGTGGAGCCAGCATGTCCACCGGGCCTCCACAGAGGGGACCCTGACTGAGGGCAGACCCTGGAGTTGTCACTCCCTGGTCCTGGTAGCCTGCTCCGCCCTGACATCTACAAGCCCTGGGATACAGCACTGCAGGGGAAGCAGGTGTGGGGTGCCATCCCCTGGGGTCAGACTCAAGGGACCTCAGGGCAAGGAGGCAGCATCTTCCCCAGCTTTGGGGATTTGCCATCCGACCCGTGAGCTGAGGAAGAGGGGGTGGTCAGGCAAGGCTGGGGAGAAACGGGGGACTTCCGAGACCATTCCAGGCCATTCTATGCCACAGCACCACCAGCCCAGAGAGGAGACAGGGTGTGGATGTCCGTGGGAGTGCTGAGAGCCCAAAAGACTGGACGGGGCATGGCTGCAGCCCCACGTGACACTGAGGAACGAATGTCAGCATGGAAAGATGGTCCTGACCGCAGGGCAGAGAGCAGCCGAGAGGGACAGGGCCGGGGCAGCAAGGCTGGGGCAGTGGGCGCAGGAGACGGCTAGGGTACAAAAATGGCGTGGTGGCGTCAGACCTCATATAACTTCAGGAAGGGAAGGGGAGAATCACCATCTGCATCAGCCCAAGGCTGATTCCTCTGAGGGGGAGGTCAAACACCTTCACCCTCCAACTTTTTACCCATTCTGACACCAGCTGTCCCTCCCATGGCACTCTCTACTTCTCTGCTGGGTTCAGTAATTCATTGCAAGAGCCACACACAACTCACAGACCATACTCATAGTTATGGGGTTTACTAGGGAATTAACAGTTACAATTAAGGATCAGGGATGACTCAGGATACAATTCTTCAGTCAGGACAGCTTCTCCACCATACCCGCAGACAGGCCTCTCTCTTGGCCCCTCAGCTCGGCCTCTGCCCTGCTTGGGCAAGTGTTACAAAGTTCTTTAGCTCACTCAGTTAATGCCCAGAGGCACCCCTCTTTGCCCATAAGCCTTGGCCCAAAGGTGCTCAGCTCTCTCGCTCGTGGATCGGCACACCCACTGTAGCTACTCTGTGGGCCAGGAAACACGCTGGTCTCTCACTGGTCTTCTGGCTCTGCTGGCACCGTTTCTCTGCCTCTGGACTCTGCTGTGCTTGGTGCTGCTTCCTGCCATCTCCAGGGTTACAGCTCTCTCTGTCTCCTGGATCTAGGAGATTCTCAGCTTAAGGACCCCAAAGCATGCTCTCTGCTCCTGGATCTTCTTCCTTGATGGTAGTGACGTCCCCTCCCCACTTCTGGGATTGGCCCATTTTAAGCCTAGAGGGATGGCGAAACTGACTAACCCCCTTGTAGGGTTCCATACACCTTATTTGCATAGTCCTACCCAATCATTTTGTGGGAATCACAAAACCATGAATGACTAGAAGGGCCATATTAAGTAGTTCACTGCACCGCAGCCAGAATTCAGAAGGCTCATAAGGTCAGCTCACCCGGGCTCAGGAGTTAGCAGTGCTGAGTGAGGGAGACAAGGCTCAAGTGGACGGCGTGGGGCCAGGCCACAGGGCAGGGAGGCGGAGGATGGTGGGCACAGGCCTGGAGCAGGAGCACGGGGCGGGGAGCAGGAGCTAGGGGAGACAGCTCCGAGTGTAGTGACCACAGTCAGGCAGTGCAGACGGACAGAGCCTGAGGAGAACCAGCCAGGGTCAGAGGGTGTGAGGACGGGCCAAGGGGAGCCCCCAGAGCAGGGTGCCTGGTGCTGCAGAGAAACTATTTAGCAGAGAGTGGGCGGGTACAGTGAGGGAAGGGGACATGGTGGGCAGGGAGGTGGGTGGAGCAGGTGGAGGAGGGGCAGCACAGCCAGGGCAGATGCTGGTGGGCTGCAAGGCAATTGGTGGATTGGCCAACAAAGCAGGTGGGCACCAAGTGAGGCTGGAGGATTTTGGGATCACAGGGACAAAGGAGAACCTGCCCCACGGGACACCATGCAAAGTGGGGCAGAGCCCAGAGGGGACATTTACGGGGATCAGGGTCGCCTGATCACAGCCGCAATGAGAACTGAGCTGTGAGCTGTGGCCAGCAGGGGGCACCAAGGGGCCTCCACTGGCTCCAAAGAACAGGAACATGGCGGTAATCCCCCATGGCAGCCCCATCCTGGGAGGACCTGGCCCTGGAGCCTGTGGCCACCCAGCCTGCAGCCTCACGCACTGCTCACTGCTACTTCTGCGTGCTCCAGGCCACATGCAACGAGGAAGCCTGGGCAGGGCATCAGGGCCTGAAGACTTGTGGCAGGGGGGTGTTCTGTGCCTGATGAACGTACCCCTCTCTGATGCCCCTCAGATCAACTTATGTCACAGCCACGTGGAAATGGCCAAATGAAAACTGGCAGCACTCAGGGTTTTGTGCCATCCTCCAGGAACTTTGAGGGGTCCTCCCTGGCTTCTAGAACCCCACTGCCTAATGTCCACGATTCCAGAATTCAGGGTCTGGAAGCTTGAGGCCTGCATTCTGAGGGTGAAGGGGTCAACGCTACTTTTCCAGCAAAACCAACCAAACCAGGCCTCTGGGTGGGGGGTAAGTATGGGGGGTCAGAACCGGGTTCTGGTTAGGCATCACTGGCCTCCACAGCTCCCCCTATAACCTGTGACCCCAGGCAGACGGCCGCCTCTTGGCGACCCACGTGGGACCTGAGCAGCAGTCTCTGTCTAGTGTCCCAGGCCATTATGTTTAAAACCAAAGAACACCAATCCTAAAGTCCTGGCCCCAGTACTAGCAGGACTGATGCATTTAAAATTTTAATATAATCGAATTTCCTGTTCCTCTATTTAAGGGTTTCTTAAAACTGTTTTTCTTTTTTCTCTTTTAAAACTGTGTATTTCATATGAAAACAAACACTTGCTTTTCTCCTTCCTGTGGCTCGAAATGTGCCATCTTAAGTATGCAAAATCATAAATGAATTTTAAAGTGTTTGAGAGTGTGTCTGTGTTCGAAGCCTTTAAATTAGTGAACGATTGCGGGAGGGCAGGCCCAACCCACCTGAGTTCGCCTGGAGGGAGCGGGGTCCCTGAAGGGCCCAGGGTGGCCAGCACACTCCTGCTGAGGCCGCCGGGGGCTCTAGGGCCATGGTGGGCCTGGGGAGAGAACTCAACAGACTGAATTCTGTGTGTAAACCCGTCTCCCTCTGCCTTCACCCGCAGGGCCTGCCTGGGACTGAATTCTGTGTGTAAACCCCTCTCCCTCTGCCTTCACCCGCAGGGCCCACCTGGGCGAGGATCTGGAGGAGAAGATCAAGCTGCACATTCAGCAAATCCGTGAGAGAAGGAAGCGCTTTGGAGGCGCAGCACCGCTGGAGGAGCTGCGGGCAGCCGTGCAGGACCTGGAGGTGGTGAGTGTCGTCCATGTTGTTAACATCAGAGGGGCCTCAGTGCCCGCCAGGCGTGTATGGGTGGTTTCCACATCCGCAGGGGGCTTGTGCCACCTCTGGGGACTGGGGCAGGCCAGGAGGGCAAGGCCCCTGTGCCCAGGTCTCCGCGCTGGGAGGAGGGTGTTCACGTGAATCCACACCTTCGCGGAGTCTGTGTCCCTCGTTGGGGCTGGGGGCTGGATTTTAACCATCTTCTCCCCTCAGGCTGATGGTCAGCACCATGACTCCCAGACACTGGTTAGCACCTGCTTCCGGTTCCACCACCCACTACAGGCCCCCTCTCTCCTGGGTGCAGATGGGGGGCCTGCAGAGACCCCTACAGCTCTCATCCGTTTACCCAACTCCTCTCTCCCTTGGTGGGGATGGGGGGCAGCTGTTCCAAAAAGAGACACTAGTTAGAGGGGGACGAATGAAGAGATCACAGGGAGCTTTTCAGAATGGAGTGTTTCCAGACTGGAAAAGCCCGGAAGTGCCCAGCCCGTGACTAAGCATCCTGAGCCAGAAGGCAGAGATCGAGGAGATTCAGAGAAGATGGGCCACACAGGGACCAGGAAGTAAGAGTGGACTTGGAGTCCTCAGTGGCAACTCAAACTAAGAGAGAAGCCAGGGGCCAGAAAGTGTGGGGACTCTACTCAGTTACGTGACAGAGGGTTGTGAGGTAGAATGAGGCATTTTCATGTGGGTGTGTGAGGAACAATGCATTTTCACGAGGGCGTGTGAGGAATAAGGCATTTTCACATGGTTGTGAGGTGGAATGAAGCATTTTCACATGGACATGAAGTAGAATTTAAGGCATTTCCACGCAGGTGTGAGGTAGAATGAGGCGCTTTCACAAGGGCATGTGAGGTAGAATAAAGCATTTTCACACGGGTGTATGAGGAACAATGCATTTTCAGGAGGGCGTGTGAGGTAGAATAAGGCATTTCACCCAGGAGCGAGGTAGAATGAGGCATTTTCACTTGGGTGCGTGGGGTAGAATGAGGTGGTTTTCATGCAGGCCTATGAGGAATAATGAGGCGGTTTCACAAGGGCATGTGAAGTAGAGTAGTGAAGTAGAATAACGCATTTTTCACAAGGGTGTGTGAGGTAGAATGAGGCATTTTCACAAGGGTGTGTGAGGTAGAATGAGGCATTTTCACAAGGGTGTGTGAGGTAGAATGAGGCATTTTCACAAGGGTGTGTGAGGTAGAATGAGGCATTTTCACAAGGGTGTGTGAGGTAGAACAAGGCATTTTCAGACATTTTGCTTCCCATGCACCTTTTCTCTGGAAGCTCTGTGGAATGCATTCTACCCAAACAAGGGAGTAGACCAAGAGAAGGGACAGTGAGGATTTCAGGAAAAGGACCTTGACCCCCCATGGGGCCCAAGGACCTCCAGGACTTCAGCTGTAAGGGTGGGTCTTCCCAGGGGACACAAGTAGTCCAGGGATTCAGCCATATGGGGACTAGAGGGACTTACAGTCTGGAAGGATTTAATGATAGTGATGAAGAAAACAGTTTTTTTTTTAAGGAGGCAGTTAATACCACAAAGAGTACATATTTCTACGGGAAAGAAAATGTAATCCATGAATACTTCTTGGATCAGTGGCAATGACATTTATCTAACTGCAATCATATAAACCCAGAATGTTGCTGTAACCAACAATCGTGTGTGTTAATGCAGAGGGGGAGCTTGTAGAGTCCTGGAGTGCCTGGGTTGGAGTGAGGCCCAGGTTATGCCCCCAGGAGGTATACCTGGGGAGGGGGGCATGGGAATGGAGGGACTGTGGAGAAGGGAGAGCGGAGGACCTGGGCCCCCACCCTTGGGTGCTGTAGAAGCCAGTGTCCTCTGGCTAACTCTTCACCACATCCGAGGCTGCCAGCAACTTGTTCCCATCTGAGGGTGTCACTCTGGTCCCTTTTTCTGGCCCAGGGCATTGGCTGAGGGGGATAGGGTTTGGAACAGAAAGCCTGCACCTGGTTCCCAGCTCTGTCCTGGGCTGTGGCCCCACCCACCTTTCAGGTGCGATGGTGACTGACAGAAGTGGTGCTGGGCTCAGGTGTGTCAGCAGGGCCAGCTCGGGGGGCTCCATGATTGCTCACTAGCCTGATGTTTATGCAGACAGCACACGTGCAAGTACCCTTGGCGGGCCATGTTGGGGACACCAGGTGGTCTGCCTACGTGTCTGCCTCGAGAGTCACTGCCCTTACAGGAGGGTCAGGCAAGCCCAGCGGCCCCTACGCAGGACTGAACCGAGGCCACTGTGGTTGCTGCAGATGGGGGAACATGCGCTGTGATGTGGCCTGAGTGAGCAGCACAGGAGAAGGAAGTGGGTGCTGTCACCTCCACACACAGGGCTGAGAGGTGCAGCACCCTACATCAGATCTGTCCGTCCAGGCAGATACTGACCTTCGAGTCCTGCAGACCTTCCTGACTTTTCTCCCTTCTTCTCCCCGAAGGCCAGAAAGCTACAGGATGAAGTAATGAAACCAAAACTGGGCTTGAACTTGAGCAAAGATCATCAGTTCACAACGTCCACTGGAAACCTTTCACTTCACTCACCGACATCACAGCCTCAGAATATATTTTTTAACATGAAATATTAAGAATCTGAAAATGTTCACAAACACTAATGATGAAGTATCAACTGTATTGGTGAAAACATCAAGTGTGAGGCGTTGGTTCAGCCTTTTTTCTTTCTCAGGTGTCATCTCTTGCGTGATGGAAGGGGAGCCAGGAATTGGACGTTGTTATGATTTATTTCACAGACAGCCGATTGTTTTTTAATATATTTAATGTTGCTTTTTTTGAGGCTGTGAAGGGTTTAAGCTGCATTAAAGGAAAGAGAATACTGTCAACAAGCCATGTCACTGTCATTTCTAGCCTGTCCCCTCCACCAGTCTGACAGTCTGTCTGCCCCTGGCCTGGCCGGCCCTGGTCACTGCTTTGGGGTGTCTTGCAGCTAGAAAAGCACCCCCAGACCAGGCCAAGCAGCACAGGGGCAGTGTTCAGTAGACTCCGCATGGCTGTGGCGTGGCCGAGGGGGCCAGAGGCTTTAGGGGCTTGGTTCAGGTAGTTTTCTGGGGCCAAGCCCAACATCCAAGAGAAGGCCCTTCTCTGCCCCTGGCCATGTTGGCTTTGGCCAGGGTCCCTCCTGAGCCCCTCTCTAGATTCAGCCAGGCAGCCCACAGTCAGCTTAAAGGGGGCCATGACCCAAGCCTGGGGCAGCCAGGTAGTTCTTCCCAGGACAGAGGGTGTGGGACAGCCTTGTTGGAACCAGGTTTGCAGAGCAGGCCTTTGAGGGAGATGCTCAGAGGAGCGAGCTCAGAACGGCACCACTCCTGACCCAGTCAGAAATGGGCAGTCGGTGGGGGGTGGGGGAGGGGACCAGTGGCAGGAGGTACCCAGGGCACTGGCCCACCACATCCTGGCTCATCAAGCCTGATGCATTTTAATCAGGCACTATGGAAACTCCCACAGCCTTGTAGAAAACAGCAGTGGTGGTGGGGAAGCTGGCAGGAGCAGGCAGGTGGGGCTGAGCTGGGTACAGCTGACCCTTATTCATGTTCTACCCTGTAGAGAAGGAGCCCTGGTTGTACAGTGGTTAAGCGCTCGGCTGCTAACCGAAAGGCTGGCAGTTCAAGTCTGCTTCTGTGAAGATTTGCAGCCTTGGAAACACTATGAGGCAATTCTACCCTGTCCTATAGGGTCGCTATGAGTCAGAATCAACTCGACAGCAATGGGAACCCTATAGAGAGGGAGTCCCTGGGTGACGCAAATGGCTGACACACTCTGTGGCTAACAAGAAGGCTGACGGTGCAGGTCTACCCAGAGGTGCTTCAGAAGAACGCCCTGGCCACCTACCTCTGAAAAATCAACCACTGAAGACCCTGTGGAGCACAGTTCCACTCTGACACACACGGGGTCACCATGAGTCAGAGTCCACGGCAACTACTGGGACTGGTTTCCTTGTGGATGACAGGCCATTAAAAAGGGCATCCAAGTTCCTGTAAAAAAAGATAACACATATTACATGGGGAGGAGAGAAAGCAGAGCAGGGCAGAAAGGGTCAATCTGGTGGGGCCTCTCCCACTGTTTGCTTCTGCACCCCAGGAATGGCAGGAGCTGCAGGGTAGGGTTTGGTGAGCTCTGCCCTGGTGCACACACCCAGGTAAACTCATCCACTGCCCATCCAACTTGTGCCCTGCCTCCACCTGCTCCCTCAGAGCTCAGTGAGTCCCTGGATGTATTGTCACCCCCTCCCCAAACTCTTCTTCCACCTGATGACAGGCCAGAGCCTGGGAGTTGCCCCTGAAGCCCCCTGCCCACCATAACACCCCAAACTTTCTGAGCTGCTCCCCCTTCTGTCACCTCACACCTACCACTTCAACCCTCCCCACCCAAAAGACCTGTGCTTCCCAGCCCTGCACTCACGGGGTGCCCCTTGGGGGACTGCAGGCTTCAGCATCCCCACCCTTCGCAGTCTTTGCAGACCACCCCTCCATTCACAGCCGCTGTACATGCTGATGCCCACGCCCACCGGCCTGGGAAGGCTCTGTGGTCTGTGGGGCTGTCCTCAGTGCCCAGCAGGGACCTCCTGTGCAAAGAGATTCTCACCTGGTGCCTGACTTCAGGTGAAACTGCTGCACTGGTGGCTGTCCCTGGCCACTCCCTCCCCCACTCAAGTGCTACCTGAGACAGGGCAGGGACGGGTCCCTGCTGCCTGGTATTTCTGAACCAAAGTCAGCCTCACCCAGCTCCTCCCGGGGCTGCAAGGATGGGCGGGTAGGTCAGAGATCAGGCCCTTCTGGGCGGGGCAGTCACCGAGGCCTCTGGGTGGGGCCCCTCCTGAGGAGGGGGAGGCCGGGCCTGCGGGAAGCCCCCACCACCCAGAGGACTGTCGCTAGCTGCGATCCCCAGGCCCCTTGACACCTGGCACGCACTCTACTCATTGGGCCTCTGTCCTCATCCCTGTAAAATCGGGGCGGTGATGCGCTCCCGGCCGTCCCTGCACAGCGCGGCCCCGGGAGGGCGAGGCGGAGGGTGGCCCAGACAGTCCGGGCGGTGCCTGGGGCAGTGGTCACCGCCGCTGGTCACGGCTGGGCTGGGCGGGGCGGGCGGCGTCCGGGTCGTCAGGACAACCCCCCCGCCAGACTGCTGGGCCTGGTCAACTGCAGCAAGCCGGGCTTAAAGGGGCCGGGCCCGGCTCGGAGCCAAGGTCACGGCCACGGGCAGCCCGTGGGGCGGTTACGGTCCCGAGCCGGGTGGAACGCGCAAGCGCTTCAGGAAGTCGGGAGCTTTTACTCCGCTCAAGGCGCCGGGGATCAGGGTGGGGATCCACGCCCCGCTCACCCACCCCCGCGGGCAGCTGCTGCGCCTGGGGAGCCCCGTTCTGGGGAGCCGGTTCTTTCCCTGTGAACTGGCCGCGAGGCGCCCTGGCGGGGCCGCACGCAACCCGCTCTTTCACCGGCGACTTCAAGCGGGATCACCCTTCCCGGCCCTGGTGCTGGCCAACCCCAGGCCCACAGGGAGGTCCCGAACCGGGCGCCGCCCTCCACGCCCCGCGTCTCCTCGGCCCGGCCTGACCGGCTTCCTGCGCGCGCCCGGGGACTTCCTCCCCGCAGTGCCGGGGAGCCGCCGGCGCCCTGCTTGGGGGCGCTGCCGAACCACGACACCCCTGGACCCCAGGGCGTTGGACCCGGGGCAGGGACCCGGAGGGGAGACCTCAGGGGAGGGGAAGCTGTGGAGGAGGTCCCAGGACAAGGGAGGTGCAGAGGGGCCCCAGAGAAGGAGCCGGGGGGAAGGGAACTGGGGCAGAGGGCCGGGGAGGGTGTCCCCGGCCGACCCTAGGCTCCTCGCTCTCAGACGGGGTCGTCCTCCTCAACCCTGGTGCCGGCTGCCCCAGGCGCACAGGGCGGAGCTGGCCGCCCGCGCAGTCCTAGGGTGGAACGCAGACCCTTCCCCGTCCCGACGGGGGCTCCGCAGTGCATTTGCAAACGGAGTTCTGGAAGCAGGCCGGGCGCGAGTCCGCGTTTGCGCTGCGGGCTTACAGGGGAACGGGTGCAGGCTAGGCGCGGCAGGCCTGGAGACTGGCCCCGCGTCCGCCCGGCGGCCGGCCCGGCCCGGAGCGCTGTGACGTAAGCCCGGCCGCCCGGCGGCGTCACGCGCGGGGCTGACCCGGCGGCGGCGGGCGGGGCGCGGAGGCCGAGCCCGCGCCGGGCCCGGGACGCGGCGGGAGCATGGAGCCGCGCGCCGGCTGCCGGCTGCCGGTGCTGGTGGAGCTGGTGGCCCCCGGCGCACTGGTGGTCACCTGGAGCTGCGGCGAGCGCCGCTTCACCGGGATCTTGCTGGACTGCACGCACAGGTGAGCTGCCCGGGGCCCCCGCGGCGCCGGCCGCTCCCGGGCTCCGAGCTCCGCGTCTAAGGCGCCGGGTTTCCGGGCGCTAGAGCGCAGCCGCCCCTGGGGGCGGGGGTGATGAAAGCGGCTCTCCAAGTGGGTGCGACTCTTCGGGGAGGGAGAACTGGTGCGGGGGGCCGGGCCGCGCCGAGCGCGGCGGGGGGGTGGCTGGGGGTGCCGAGTTGGAGCCTTAGGGCTCAGTGGAGGGGCGCAAGCCTTGGCGCCCCGCTGCGTGTCGCCAGGAGACCTATCTCCCCCACATCTGCCACAATTAGCGCACTTTTCTTTGTTCGCACGCACTGTTAACTCGGCTGTCTTCAGAAGTGTCGTGGCCGTTGTGGGGTGGGGGGGGTCAGGTGCGCGCTGGACCTCACCTGTCACTTGCCCACAAGTGGGAGTGTGGCGCCTAAAGTCACGTCCCCCACGGGGCTCGGAGAAGTGACCGGGGCTGAGGTTTGGATTCAGACAAGCAGTTGTGCCCAGCGTAGGACTAGAAAACAGCGTTTGGGTAAGAGCGTGGCTCTGAGGAGCACCAGGAGACAAGTTACACCAGAGGGGCGGCCACAGCCAGCCGGTCTGTGGGGGGAGTGCAGCACGTTAGGGGAAACCCGTCCAGCGCCCCTCCACACCTGTGCGCTGCTGCAATGGCTCCCTGAGGCAGATAAGTCTCCTGGATACCGGTCACGTGGGAATGAGCTGTCGCCTGGATAAATGATTAGGCATTAATCACACACAAACGGCCCTCCTCTTGCTGGTCTTTATTTTGAAATGGGACACAGTAATGGCCCCCTGGCAGAGGACCCCCCCTTCTCCGAGTGCCCAGGTTCTACCCCATGGGGGATGTGGTGGGGAGGCCCGTCCATGATCCTGCTGACATTATCTCTTCGTTAGATGTGCCAGGAGCCATTTATGCACAAGTCATGTGACTTAACATATGGCCTCCCCTGTGATGCTGCCCTGCTCTGGCAGTGACCACAGGGGGCACTTGGCAGAACAGAGTGGCCCTCAGGGACTACAGTGGAGGACCTGGTACTGGGGCACCATGGTCCCCATCCATCCACCCATGGCCTCAGCCTCCACCAGGCGGGCTTCACTGTGCCTACTCTGGGTGGTCGGCAGCCCCGTTGGGCAACTGTTCCCTCGGCCAGGGCAGCTCGGGCCTGTCCTCCCAGCCCCGCCTGTACAGTTTGCCTGGCCGCTCTTCCCTGGGGAGGGGGCACTTGCAGCAGAGGATTCCCTGTTTTCTGGGGAGGCCCTATGACTCAGGATAAGGAAGGCTGAGGAGCCCCCAACTTGTGGCCGGGGCGTCCGCATGGGCTGGAGGCTCTCCCTCCCCGCCCTCTCTGGGCCCCCAACTGGGCTTCCCTCCCTGAGGATTGCTGCTGGCCTGATCTGGGGATCCCCCACTCCCTCTGCGGGTGGAAGCAGGCCTGGGCCCAGCTGGGTTCCTCCTGTCGTGGGAACAGGCAGCCGTAGCACTTGTGGGTGGCAGCCCTGCCGTGGCCACACTCCACTGTAACCGGAGCAGCCCACAGAGCCAGGAGAGGCCGGGGTGTGTGCAGCCTACTCAGCCTCTGGAACTGACCCTTGTGTCCTTGTAGAGAATCCTGGATGAACCTGGCCCTGCCTGTTCTCCACGGCCCCCTCCCTGCCCCTGCCTGCAGCCACCTGCCCTCTTCCTTTTTGCCTGCCTGACCCTGGTTCTCCACCCACAGTGTTAGGAGTCACAGTGCTGACAGTGCTGGGGTGACAGCCCATTTGCTGGCAGGACCTTGGAGGCCTGGGTGTTCTGGGCAGCGGGAGGTGTCCCTGGGATCTGCTTCTCCTGTTGCCTGGGGGACTGCAGTGCCTGGCGCCTGCCTCGCCCCAGACATGTGGCAGTAGCAGGGCCCTGCAGTGGAGGCCTGGTCCCCGCGTGGGTGCGGGCTGGCACCGGGCAGCTGAAAGCTTAGATCTCATGTCCCCCCACCTCCCTCGGGGGACCGAGCGCCTCCATGTGGGGTGGGCTGAGTCTTTATGGGGCCGATGGTCATGGGGAGGAAGTATCACTGCGTGTCTCCCTCCCGGCTGGACTTAGCTGTCATGCCGTGGGGCCTGGTCACATACGCTGGGTCTCTGCTGGAAGTTGGCCCAGTGTTTGCCGTCGGGCCGGTTTGGGAGATGACTTTAGTCCCTTGGCGCCTTGTTGGCAGACGTCAGAGCTGAGGTCTCGGCATGTGAGCCGACTTGCCATGGCCAAGCCCTGAGTCCTCCACCAGTCCGTGTCTCAGCTTCTTGAGTGTCTGCTTGCTCTGCTCTTTGAGTGCCTGCTGTGTGCCAGGCAGTGGGCTGAGTCCTGGACATACTGCTGAGAGTGGCCTTCCAGTGCCCAGGAGCCCAGGGGTTCCTTCCAGAGCAGTGGATACAGATGACTAGGCCTGGCCAAGCCTGATGACCATCAACTCCCCATGGTGTGGATGTTGTTCTAGGTGATTTGATGGTGTGCCCAAGGACAACCGAGGCCAAGTGGTGAGGGGCTGGTCTCATGGAAGGCAGGTGGGAGGGCTTACAGGGGTCGGTGGATGCCAAGGGAGGGAGCCGGCCACCTTGGGTGGTCTCAGGAGCATCTCCGAGGAGGTGGCATCTGAGCAAGTGGGCAAGGGGGCTGGCCTTGTTGCTGGGGGAGATGTCAGAGAGCTCTTAGAGGGACTGGTTGGGCTGAGCTGACTGAGACGATGATGACGGTTTGTAAACCCTTGAGGCCAGGCCTCTGGGCCAGGTGCACTGGTGTCCGACCTGGGCATCCGCTGCTGTCTGTGGTTCCCTAGCCCCCTGAGCAGAGGTGGACTACCAGAGGCCCTGTCTTCCCTGCAGGGCTGTGCTGGCCCCGCCTGCCCTCTGTCTAGCCCGAGGCTGCCCTGGGAGCGCCCAGCCTGGGGTGCGCAGTGGCCAGCAGGACAGGCCGGGGGCTAGACTCGGGCCTGTTACGGGGCCACACAAAGAGCTTAACATGCCCCACTGGCTAGGCTGCAGACACACCTGAAGTCTCTGTTCCAGGACGCGGTGAGGGGTGGGGGGCCCAGAGGGATCACTGGCTGGAGGGAGGGCAGGCGGCTGTCGTGTGGGTGGGTGCCAGCGGCCTCCAGGACCTGGGTCTGCAGAACCCATGAGCAGACTGGGAGGCTGCAGGAGCCTGACCAGCTCAGGTTGAGGCCTCCAGGGTGGGCGGGGCCTTGGGGTAGGCACACCTGGAGGGTCAGGCAGGGGTGTGGAGGAGACTCCACCACCGTGTCTCACCTGGGTCTGTGGCCCCTTCTTCCTGGGCCTCCACCCTTCCTGGGACACCATGGCCTCTCTTGGGCAGAGGAGTGGCCTCAGTGTCCCTGGGGGTTCTGAGTCCCCAACCCCTTGAGGGGGTAATAGTCTTTGCTTTTGGATCTGTCCCCCCCATAGAGCCTCATCCCTGCCTCAGTTTTCCCAGCCTTTCCCCCCTCTTCCCTGGGGAGGGGGCACTTGCACCCCACCCCACCCCCTGGTCCTGAGTTGAGATTTGCTTCCTGGTCCCCTCAGCTTTCTGGGTAGAGACCTTGTCCAGCCTGGTGCTCTGGCCCTGAGGCTGGATCTGGCCCTAGCCCCACCCTGGGAGGGCCCCATCTCTCATCCTGGGACCCCTCCCACTTGCCTTCTTCCCACCCTGAATTGGGCCTGCCCCCAAGGCTACGGCCACCTCTGTGGGGCCCAGTGAGGTGCATGGGGCGACATGGGCCCCCACTCTGAGTCTGGCAGGGCCACACTTCTCCCCAGAGCCTTCTGAGGTCTGGAGGTCTCTCCTGGGGGGCACTGCTGAGTCGACCAGGGCCTCTGTCCCCAGGGGTGGACAAACATGGGTCTGGCAAGGGAGAGAGAGAACCACACCCTCTGCCCGGGGCCCCTGGGGACTCTGCATGTGTTGGGAGACAGCTGAGTCACCCAGTGAGACGGCAACAAGTCCCCCCAGGAGGCTGAGTGGTCAGAGGTCTGAGTGCCAAATGAAATGGACACTGAGGGCCACTTTGCCTGGGCAAGACCTCTGGCCTCACTTTCCTGTTGGTGAATGGATGTGAGGATAAATACCTTACAGGGTGGTTTCAGCCCCCAACTGCCTGCACTCCCTGTCTGAGACTCACAGAGGGCCTGGGGCTGGGCCACTGGCTTCTGGAAAGAAGTATGGCAGCCTCCTGGTGCCAGCATGGGTCACAGGGCATGCTGTGTCTAGGGCTGTCTCTGTGGAGCAGACGACCCCCTCCCCCACCCCAGAAGGCCACAACCCAGAGGGTCAGGGGGCAAAACCTGCTTCTCCAGGCCAGGGACGGTGCTGGCATAGGGTACGGCGGTGTGGCTCAGGGCTATGAAGGGGACCAGGTAAGGCTGAGGCCGTCCGAATCTGTGTCTGCCAGGACCAGAATGGAAGTCTAGGTCCTGGCCTGTGCCTCAGGGGGTAGGGTGGGGTAGTATAGGCCCCCACATGGCGCTCTGGCTCTGGTCAGGCCCAGGCCTCAGCAGGTGGGCCAGTGGGTGGGCAGGCTCCAACCCATGTCCCCGCCTGGCCACATTCTAGGGGCAGCGCCCCGGCCTTGGCAGCCTTCCTGGTCTGAGGTCTGAGGTGACGGCCACTAAGAGGCCGTCGGCTCCTCTTAGCCCCCCTAGAGTCTTGGGGAATAGAGTAAATGGAGAACTCATTTGGAAATTGAAAAAGCAGAAAAGCCCATTTTAGTTTTCTACTCTCTGACTAAATTAGAAAAGAAAAGTACACAATTCTAAACCTTTTTCACTTGGCTATTTTTTAAACAGAATATTTTTTAGGGCAGGTTTATGTTTACAGAAAAACTTCAGGAAGTGCAGAGCTCCCGTGTGCCCCCTGCGCACTGTCCCTCCCATTAACACCCTGTGTCCATGTGGCATGCTTGTTACCACGGATAGACCAACACTGATACGTTGTTACTAAAGTCTACAGCACACGTGAAGGTTCACTGTTTGTGTTGTTCAGTCCTTTGGGTTTTGTCAAATGCATGTCACATGTCCACCATGACAGTATCACACCGAACAGCTTCACTGCCCTAAAAATGCCTGTTCTCCACCATTCATCCCTCCCCACCAGCCCCTACAAGGACTGACATTCTCACTGCCGAGAAGCCTTCTTTTGGTCGGCAAAAGTAGAACGGGCACTTTTTGTTCATAACAGTGTTTTTAAATTTGTAATCCCGTTCCAGCCCGCTTATCCAATTCATTGTTTTTTAAACCAAGTGGTTCTCAACTGGGGGCCATCCCCCCACTCCCACCCACTCCCAAAGTGTTATTTGGCAAAGTTTGGAGACATTCTTGGTTGTCACAACTGGGAGACGGGTGTCACTGGCATTTAGTGGGCGGGGGCCAGGGTTGCTCCTGAGCATCCTGCAAAGAGTCATCCAGCCCAAAATATCAATGGTGTTAAAAGTCTATTTTTGTGCCTGAAAAATAACTGCTGTTAGCTGAAGCGGTCTTAAAAAGTAAAAGACGCTCACTATGAGTCGTAGGTGCCTGCTATTGAAGAGACAGGTAGAGTGGGGCTGGTTTCTCATTCTGTGACACAGCGTTGTGTCCCTGATTGTTTTTCTGGTGCATGAAGAGCTCACTGCTGGATGGCCTGGGGGACAGCCCTCTCCTGGAATGTAGGCCGCATGCCTGCTTTGGGGACAAATCCTCAGAAGTCGGCAGTGCTTCCAGCCTGCCTGTGGTTTAAGTGGAGGCCACCGGCCTGTGGTTGTAATCACGTTTCTGGGAGCCTTTACCTGGCTTATGTGTCTCGGGCCGGGGGGCCTGGGGGTGCTGGTGCACTGTGAACCCCTCCTGAGAGGGGGTGCTCTGTCTCCTGGTACCCCTTCCCCACCAATCATGTGGCCTTGGTGCCAGCCTGGGCCAGGTGAGGGCCTGTCTCTGCTCCCCAAGTCTGGTGCTGAGGAGCAGGGCCGTGGCTGGTGGGGCTTCCGGGGTCTCAGCCTCCTGCCTGAAGCCCCCTCTGGAGGCCCCTGTGGCAAGAGGCCTGGGGGTGCCAGGCAGGAGGGAGGGTCCTTGCAGGCCTGCTGGTGGGTGGTATGGACAGCACCCTCCCCAAATGTCTCCAAGGGCATGGGGGTGCTGGAAAGTGTTGGGCCACTCAGGATTCTGGGCCTTCGGGCACAGCGGTGCACACCCGCAGGCCAACCTCTGTTCTTGCTGGGCCTGGCCACGTGCAGCCCCTACCCTTGGCACACAGACGCATGTCAGGCCCTGGGTGGGGGCAGATGCCTGCCTGATACTCCCCTCTGGGAGTCTCCCTGGGCCTCCCAGCCCCCAGGAACCATTCCTTGGGATGGGCCTGTGAGCTAGAGGCCTGGGCATGGGACCTAGGGTGTCTTCTGGAAATGCCTCTGGCACACACCTGCTGGGTCAGGCCAAGTGTCTGATGCAGACTCCATGCTCTGGGCTTCCCAGGTCCTCACGCCCCAATTTGATGTCCTAGGAACCCCCCCGCTGTGACCCCATGCCCCCCTTATTGCCAAGGGCTGAGATGCAGGACACCATGTGCCTCTGTCAAAGGAGGGGGGCCTCGGTGTTAGTCACCTAATATAAAGTGCAGGGATTTGCCCGGGATGCCCGACGCTTGCGTGTGTGCACGCGCGCGCACGCACACACACACACACAAGAGGAGAGTCATTTGCATTTGCCTAGAAGCCCAGAAATCCTGCCAGGCACTCTGGGCTACCCTCCACCCAGCGGGGAGAGGGCTGGGCTGGGCGGAGGGAGGCAGGGAGGGCTGGTGGCTCTCTGCCGTCCTGATTCTCTGGTTTCTGTCTCCTACCCCTAGGTCCGGCCTCTCAGGCCTGCCCCCACCGGCTCTGCTGCCCAAGGCTCCGGACCCCCCTGCCAGCAGCCACCATGGCTGGGCCCCTGACGAGGAGGACAGAAAGGCAACACAGCTGGAGACGGACCCCCCGCCTCCCCACAGTGGGGATGGGCCCCCCAAGTTGCCCCCGCCACTGGTGCCGCCACCGCCTACTGGAAGCCTGCCCCCCTATCCACCATACTTTGAAGGTGCCCCCTTCCCGCAGCCCCTCTGGCTGAGACACACATATGGCCAGTGGGTGCCGCAGCCCCCACCCAGGGCCATCAAGCGGACTCGGAGGCGCCTGTCCCGAAACCAAGCCCCAGGACGGCTCATCCTGAGCACCATCCGCCTGCGGCCGCGCCGGGTACTGTGCGAGAAGTGCCAGAGCACGCTGAGCCCGGAGCAGGGCCGCCCCGGCCAGCCAGCCGCCCCAACAGCACCACGCAGGAGGCTGGGCAGTGGCCCTGACCGTGAGCCGCGGAGGCACGAGGTCCCCGTTGCCACTGCAGCCCCAGCAAGGAGGGGCAAGAGGGAGGAGGAGCGGCCACCGGGGGAGCTGGTGCCCCGGAGCCCTGTCATCACCATCTCCTACAGTACACCCCAGGGCACCGGCGAGGTGGTCAAGATCCCCTCCCGTGTGCACGGCTCCCTGAAGCCCTTCTGCCCCCCGCAGTTGCCACCTGGGGGCAGCCAGGACGCAGAGACACGAGATGCTGAGCCCAGGGCTGGTGGGGACAGGCAGCCTGGTGCACCCACAGCCTCTATCCCCAAGCTGAAGCTGACACGGCCAGCACCCCCTGGCCTGGATGCACCCCCTCCCAAGATCCGCCTGAAGCCACACCGCCCAGGGGCCGGTGAGCAGGAGCCTGTGTACAGGGCCGAGCTGGTAGAGGTGCTGAATGGCCACCCAGCCAGCACCCCCACGCTCTTTGCGAATGGCTCTTCCCACGACAGGCTGGCGGACATGTCTTCTGGAAGCTCTGGCGAAGAGGACGACTTCAAGCGGTTTCCCCGAGGTAAACCTGGGCGCGACGGCCTGGCCTTTCTCGCCAACTACCCGACAAGGAAGGCCGATTCCGCGAGTGAGTCCGTGTGCAGCAGCGACAGCCTCGATGAGTCCAAGTCATCCAGCTCAGAGGTGACATCAGCAGACACATGTGAGCTCTCACCTGGTGATGGTGCACCTATGCCTTCCTCCTCCAAAGACGCGCGCCCCACAGTCCCACCCCTAACGGTGAGGCTGCACACACACAGTGTCTCTACGTGCACGACTGAGGACGGCAGGACTGTGGCTGTGGGGGACGTCGTGTGGGGTAAGATTCATGGTTTCCCCTGGTGGCCAGCACGCATTCTTGACATCAGCCTTAGCCAGAAGGAGCACGGGGAGCCTGCTTGGCAAGAAGCGAAAGTCTCGTGGTTTGGTTCTCCAACTACATCATTCTTGCCTCTTTCGAAACTGGCCCCCTTCTCTGAATTTTTCAAGCTGAGGTTTAACCGTAAGAAGAAGGGGATGTATCGGAGAGCTATAACCGAGGCTGCAAACGCCGCAAAACACGTGGCCCCAGAGATCAGGGAGCTCTTGACCCAGTTTGAAACGTAACTCTGGTTCCCAGACCAGGTGAGTGTGTGCAGGTGGGTGGCCCCTTCCCCAAGCCAGCTGAGGTGGCAGAGCGGGTGCCTACATGGTGGTGGCCCTCTGCCTTGTGGCCCAGGGGCCAGTGGGGAGCCAGGGGAGTAGGGGTGCCCTCAGCTTGTTCACAGGGCTCCAGCCATCTGGCTCACTGCTCTGAGCGGGGCCACTGGAAAATTGTCCTTCCCACAGCAATGTCATTGGAGCTGTGTAGCTTAAAAGTGGTGTTCTAGAGCAGGTCAGCTGTCATTGGCTGCTGGTCCAAAGAACAAAGCTAGTTTGTCTTTTGCCACCATTTTTCAAAGGAAGCATAAAAGTTTTCAGTTGTTTTTTGGAAATGGATGTGTTTTAAAGTGCAGTTGGTGTTACAGACGGTGAACATGCTAGGCTGCTAACCAAAAGCTTGGAGGTTCGAGTCCACCCGTAGGCACTTTGGAAGAAAGGTCTGATGACGTACTTCTGAAAAAATCAGCCGTTGAAAACCCTGTGGAGCACAGTTCTACTGCGACACACGTGGGGTCACCATGAGAGGGAGTTGACTTGAGAGCAACTGATTTTGGGGCAAGGAGAACAGAGGGGTTGGCTTCCAGGCCTCTGGCTGAGAGACGCCCCCTCTTCCCAAAGACTTGAGTGGGGGCGGCCGCCACTCTCCGCTTCCAGCTGTGCCCTGCAGAGCCTTGGTGTGGGCATGAAGGGAAAAAGACTCTGCTTTCCTTGGTGAACCCCCCCGGCCTCAGCCCCCACGGGCCACAGACACCTGTCCTGAGCCCCTGGTGTGGCTCCTGGTGCCACGTTCTCTGGTCAAGGCAGCGGGTGCAGTGGCTCCTGGAGCAACACCTGCAGAGGCCATGTGCTCCAGGCTGGAAGGGCCCTGGCCTATCCCCGGGCAGCATCTGGCTCCCAGCCTCTCTCCCAAGGAGCTGCGTTGACCCTGCAGCCAGTGCGTTAGGCTGACTCTCTGAGGGGTTGTAGCAGGGCCGAGTCCCTCCCCTCCTCACCTGGCTGGTCCTGCGCAGTGCCTGGCGGTCTGTCCCTTCACTGCTGTGTCACATGGCATTGAACTCAGCAGGGGAGGGGTGCAGTGGGTGCCTCCGTCTAAGCCAGGTCACTACCAGGTGCTCTTGGATGACCATGTGTTCCTGGCACCCAGGCTATGGCTCTGTCCTGGCCCTCCAGCCCGCACACCTGTGGCCGTCCTGTGAATTTTCTCTTCTGAACCAGGCACAGTCAGCCATTCAGGGCTTTTGTGCTGGCAGGGTGCCTGGTGGGTATGAGTGGGTGTGGGGGTGCTCTGCCTCCAGCCAGCCTCTGTTGAGGTTTGGGGATGATTGTCAGGAGGGAGGGCACCAAGGGGAAAGGAGGGGATGTGGGGAAAGGGATAAGAGCACGGCCAGGAGCCTTGTGGCCCCCGGAGTTCTGCTGTGATCTGGCTTGGCAGGACCACTGGGCTGCAGCCACACAGGGGACCATCCCCTGGTTCCATGTCACCCAGTGTCCTCTCCCCTCTTTTCTCTGTGTCACCCTGGCTCACAGGACCCCATCTTTGCTTTGCCTGGTCCAGAGGCTGGCTTGGGGGCCTGGGCACTGTCCCTATACTCCCCCTCCGTGGGCCTGTGGGCTCTGCTCCTAGGAGAACAAACGGCTGATGCACCTCCAGGTCTTCAGGCGCCAGTTGTGGCGGCTCTGGGGAAGTTGGACAGTTAACAGGGGTGGGGGGGGCAGTGAACCCCATGGCATCAGGTCCAAACAACAACCCAGGGGGCTGGGCTAGTGCGGCCTGGGAGGCTGCAGGGCTGGCTTTGTTTATCAGGAAGCAGAGGGGAAAATCTCACCCAACGGGTTTGCCTGCACAGAGCAGGAGTGCGTGGCTCTGGGCTCAGGGCAGGTGTGGGGTGGGGGTGGGGGGGGAGGGCGGTGAGGGGGTGGGGGTGTTGGGGGTGGCACAGCACTGGGGCTTTCAGCACTGGTCTTTAGTCTTGTCCGTGTCATCAGAGCTGGCTGGAGGGGGCCAGATGCCCCTTCAGTGGGGTCTTGTAGATGTTTGCTCTTAAGAGGGGGACTGGGTGGGGCCTGCTTCTCTTGGGCAGGGGAGTCCCCTCAGTGGAGAGGGCCACCGTGGAGGAGGGCCACCGTGGAGGAGGGACCTGTAGAAGTCATGTGGGATGCTGAAGGGGCGGGGCAAGGATGGATCTGGGTTTGTCCTAGGGTGCACAGCAAGTGAATGCCTCCTGGAGGTGGGATCTGGCATGGCCCCTGGGCCCTAGTCTGGGATGGGACCTGGACCTGGCTGGGCAGGCCTGTGTGGGGAGCTGGCCTGCAGGTCCCGGCTGTCCCAGCCAGTGCCAGGAGCTACTCAAGGTTTGGGGGTGTGAATGCCACCTGCAGGTACATGGCAGGAAGCTAATTTCAAGGGACTTTGTGCAGTGTCTTGTTCCTAAGAGAGGCCAACCACCCCCCACCCCCCGGCCCTGCCTTGTCTTGGCTGCAGACTCAGCTGGTGGCTAGTGGTAGGCTCTGGCCTGGACTATGCCAACTAGGCATTTGTGACAGCACTGAGCACCATCTCCCCACACTCCCCGAAAATCCAGGATAATCTCATCTCAGACCCTTCCCTCAGCATGTCTGTAAAATCTCCCGTGTAAGGTAACCTCAGTCCCCTGCCTCCTCTCACCCATCATGACAGGTGTTGTTCTAGCACCTGCATGCACCTCAGAAGTCTGCTCCAAGCCTCCCATTTTACAGAATGGAAGACTGAGGCTCAGGGTGGCCAGGGGCCTACCTCCCAGTCTCACCTGCCTTGGGCCACTGTGTCACTCGTTGGTCTGAGCCAGCTGGGTTGTGCAGTGATGGAGGGACACACTGTTCCAGAAGGATCTGCCGCCACGTGAGGAAGGCTGGGAGTGGGTCCTCAGAGCATCACTGTCTATTTCCAGTTTCAAAACCTTTTATTTCTCCTGGGAAAATGAAGATATTAATCAGGAAAGCCAACCCTGGAAGCCTCGATATTGGCAATTGCATGAGATTTGGTGGGGTTGGCAGGAGAGATGGCCAGAATGCTGTGCTATCTGGGTGTGCTTGCTGGTGACTCGGGTTCCAGGTCTTGACTTTCTTATTATTTCCTCCTGGAACTGTATTCTTGAGCACCAAGCCCCAACTAGCTTTTCTCTTCCTTCCAACTTTAGGTAAAAAGGTCCTGTTTCTGAAGAAGGTTTTCAGCTGACTTCCCGAGTTGCTTCCAGCAAATTGGGTTCTATGTGAAATGTGTAATTATTTTGTTCTAGAAGGAAACAAGGCCTGTAATTCTGTGCCTGCTGTGGTACTCAGTCCCTGTCCCACCCCCTGATCCAGCGACCGGTCCCTGGGCCATGTTGGAGCGCTGGGTGGTTGAGGTGGGTGCCTGTGGGCACAGTGAGAACAGGGCCAAGGAAACGTGGGTGGGGTTCACTTGCTCTTCCAGGGTATCAGGAGCCTGGAATGGGGGTGTCTCCTAGCACGGTAGAGGGGCTCTGGCTGCCCCGCCCACCTATACCTTCCAGGCTGAGACCCAACCCCTTGCCAGCTGCCTTAACTTCACAGAAAAGCTGGGTGACTCCAGTGCCTACTTCGTCCCCCTCATCCCAAATATTTGTTCCTGACCCTCAGGGCTTTGGCGCTCTTGGATGGACCCAGAGCCAAGCAGACTGGGCAGCTCTCTGGGGTAGGCAGTCTATTAGCCCTCAGGGAGCACCTGAGTTCAGGTGGGCGGAGGACCTGGGTGGGACTTTCCTTCGTTGGTATTGGGTCCCTGGGACCACCTTAACAAAATACCATAGTGGGCGGCCTTAAAGACCAGGAGCAAGCTTCTCTGTGTGTTCTGGGGGCTAGGAGTCAAATTCATGGTGTCGGCTAGCTGTGTCGATTCCTTCTGAGGCTCTGAGAGAGGACAGGCTGCAAGCTTCTCTCCTGGTTTCTGAGGGCTGTCGGCCATCCTTGAAGTTCCACTCCTGCTTGTAGACATGCCTCCATATGGCCTCTTCCCTCTGTGTGTGACTGTCTCCGTGTCTCTTCTCGCTTTTATGAGACGCCACTCAGGAGGGACTAGGACTAGGACCCACCTGACTCCAATGCGACCTCATTAATTTAACTGATGACAAAAGAAAGACCCTCCCAAGGTCACATTACAGGTACAGGGATTAGGACTTATCACATTTTGGGGGGGGCCACAGTCCATAGCACCCCCATGCCTCCCCCGCCTCCAGGCTATTTCGATGTAGATCCACACACTCTGGGCAGTTCTGCCTGGGAAGCCCCAGGAAAATTAAGCCTTCGGAGCAGCCACCAGCAATGGCTGCTGGTGGGGTGGGGCTCTGGGGCTGTCAGGCTGGCCGTGCTCCAGGACAGGGGCCTCAGACCCATAATTAAAGAGGGTGGGGTGTCAGGCTGGCTGGACTGGAGGAGGGAGATGAGGTGGCGCAGAGGCTCTGTCTTATTCTGGGGAACACTTTCCTCCCTGGACAGTCAGCAGGAAAGGGAAGGGACGGTGCCTGTTCATCGTCAGGTTTCTGAGACGCCGGGTGTGCTCGTAGAGTCCAGAGGCTCAGAGCGCTCAGCTCAGGCTCTTCGGGGCCAGCCGGCAGCTCCATGGCAGTGAGGGAGGACCCAGCCTCCTGCCCTCCGTGGTTGTCTGAAAGCGGCATTTCTTTGGGGGCCGGGGGCTGAGTCAAAGGCTGTTGGGTGGACACTCTAGGTGCTCCATCTGTCCTGCTGAGGAAAGGGCCCAGTGCTCCACTGGCCTCTCCAGCTCCCCATGTGTTTGTCTAAGGAGGGGCCGGGCTGCGTTGTTGACGGGGACAGGCAGGGACAGCTTTCCTGGGCTCTGCTTTCTCTGTAGAGAAGCAATGTAGCCTTTGACTGGAACCCCTTTCCCAACCCCAGTTAACAAGGGTGAGATTAGCAGTTACCAGGTGGTGGCTGTTACCTCACTTGTGCCAGCAACACTGAGTTCCCACTAGGAGTGCTGTAGGACCTCCAGGTGGCTCCTCCCCCTGACCTCACTGGGCAGCAGCTCCTAGCAGCTCATCCAGGTTTTGAAGAGGCACCGCAGTAAGCACAGGGCTGCTTGGAGAGGGGGCCCTGCCCAGTGTGGGCAGCCTGCCCTGGACACGGGCTGCGACTGGGTTCTGGGGCCAGACTCTGCCTGGTGTGTGATTTTCGTTCGTATTTTCATTTTGCTCACCTTTAGGGGCTTGGAGAAGCAAGGTTCTCTTGATCTTTGGCTCCTGACTTCAGCCTATTGACCAGTATGCATGAATGTACTCCTGTGCGTGCACACAGACCCACCTGTGCACACACGCACATACAGGCATGCACGTGCACACACGTATGCACTACACCAGATACCCATGCGTGCACATGCACTCATAACGCACACACATCCATGCACGTGCACACACATGTATGCACTACACCAGATATGCATGCATATACAGCAGGTACACACACGTGCACATACACACACACGTGCTACACCAGACATATGCACATACACCCATACGTGCACACACATCCACGCACGTGTGCACACACGTATGCACTATGCCAGATATGCATGCAGATACAGCAGATACACACACGTGCACGTGCACACACGTACTACACCAGACACATGCACACGCACTGATAATGCACACACATGTACATGCACATACACCCATACATGCACACACATCCATGCATGTTTGCACACACGTATGCACTATGCCAGATATGCATGCAGATACAGCAGATACACACACATGCACATGTGCACACACATGCACTACACCAGACACATGCATACATACTGATAATGCACACACGTGTACATGCACACACATATGTATGCATTGCACCAGATACACATGCACATACACCCATACATGCACACACATCCATGCACGTGTGCACACATTTATGCACTATGCCAGATATGCACATATGCATGTGTGTCCATGCAAATGTGCACACTCACACTGCACCACATGCATGTAAATACATGTACACACTACACCAGATGTACGCATGTGCATACACCCACATACCTTGCACACTTACTGCACCACACGTATGCACATGCACACATGTGCACAGTCACACTGCACCACACACACATGCGCTTTCTCGGGGACCAGTTACGGCCTCCCTCTGGCAAGGGTGGGTGCTGGCCCCAGGGTTAGGGTGAGACCACTTGTGGGCACGTGTGGGTGGGATGTCTGCTGCAACCCCTCCCTCTTGCCCCCAGGGGACTGTAGCCCATGTGGAGGCAGCCAGCCCTCCTGGGGGTAGGGGTGGCTGGGCAGCGGAGGGATGGCCACCACCTCAGACACGTCACATCCCGATGCACAGCTCTCTGGGTGCTGTGTGGGAGCCCCTACCTGCAAGGATTTGTGGGATCCATGTCGCACACCCAGGCCACATGCCTGGCCTTTGGGAGCAGGACCTCCCGCAGTGCAGCATCTCATCTACCACAGATGCATAGGGCCCAGGCCGTCCTCTGGGGTGGAGGCCTCCCTGTCCTGCTCTGCCCACACGTGGTGGCCCTGGCTGCCTGCCCAGTGATTGCACCCTCTCTGCAGCCGGACACTGACTCGGGGCCACCCTCTTCTGGTACTGAGTGCACTGTGGGTGAGCGGGGTCTCACCACCCCCACAGCCAGTGCTGTGGCTGGGCTGCATGCCCACCCTGTCCCAGGATAGCTCCAGAGGGAAGACAACTTGGAGTATGTGGAAAGGCCGTCTCCGAGGGGCTGGCATTGACAGCAGGCCCAGGTTTCGTTTCATGGTCTGTGTTTCTCTTTGCAAAGGGCAGACATTGTCCCAGGAAACCACACATCAGCAGACATAGCATGGCCTGCCTGGAGCTGTTTGCCTCAGTGCTGGGGGGAGCAGGGCGGCTGGGTACCACAGGGAGCACCGCACAGCACCCCCACTCCAGGCCCTGGAACGGAACATGTTTCCAAGACCGGGAGGTCCTGAGTCCTGTTTTTCTGGGGTGGTTCCCTAGAGTTAACTTCTGATGGTGGAAGGACATTTCTGGAAGGATCCTTCCCAGGACCTCAGGTCTTGGCGGACAGTAGTGACCTGGCCAGCCCCACCCATAGAGACACTGCCAGGAGGGGCCACTCACCTGTGTCCACCATGTCTAGCTGTCCAGGGCCAGTGCAGCCTCACGTCAAGAATGACTGGGGAAGCTGGTGCCCTGTCTCCTCCCAGGGTTACGTGGACCCCCCTGGCGGGGCAGGCTCACGCCCTGAGTGCCTGTTGGACATGGGGGAGGTTTACGCTCCTGCTACCTACAGTCTGAACACCTCTTGTCTCCCATCATGGGTGCTGGGTGGGTCCCTGGGTATCCCCACCACCCCCTGGGCAGGTGAGATGTAGAAGGGGCTGGCCACTCTGGCTGGTCAGAAGTAACCAGCCCCCACCACCCAGTGTTGGCAGCTGACCAGGTGGGTAAACTGTGGACTTGAGTTTCCCTGTGAAGACAACCTGACTCCTGCGTTTTACTAGATGTAAATAGGAAAGGCCTGGCTTCTTATTTCACATCATAGTAAGATGGTCCTGATGGCATTGCTCTCATTTTCATTTGTATCAACATTATATGTGTTCAGTGTTTTTAAGTCCACTTGTCCTGGAGAGCTGGGGATGAAGGCAGTCTCTCCATATTCCTATGTGACGCACTTACCCTGCTGTTCCCTGATTTTTCGACTTAGACGTTATTTATGACCGTTTTTCTGTGGAAGGTAAAGATTTTATCATTTTATCATCCCCTGTCCCCTGCCATACATATGCATAAACATAAGTTTCAGTAAAATCAAGATCTCATGTTTATATTACTAACTGCAGCTTTTCCATGAAGATGGTAACGAATGTGTTTTGTTTTTGTTCAACTCTGCTTTTGCAGACTTGATATTTGTCCCATTTTTTTCTGCGTAGTTTTCTCTCCACTTACTCATGCTTGGCTCTCTCTCGGTGCCTCAGACACTTTACGTATTTGTTTCTGTTCCCTATTACTGTGTAAACTTCCCCAGAACAGAGTGGCCCAAAACAACACAAATTTATGATTTCTTAGGATTCCGTGTGTGGACTGGGTGGTTTTTCAGCACCACCTGGTCTCGGCCAGGCTGGAGCATCCAAATGCTTTACTCTAGTGACTGACTGGTCCTTGGCTGCGAGCACCAGAACGACCCAATGACCGGCTTCTCTCCCTCCTGGGGGGCCAGGTCTCACCCTCCACACAGCAGCTTGGGCTTCCTCACAGCATGGCAGCCTCCTGGTTGCTTCCTTCCGTGGCTGCTCAGAGCATCCAAGAATGCAAGCATGGAAGCTGCCAGCTGTCATGAGAGCTGGGACCTGCACAGTGTCCCTCTGATGCTCCTGTTGGTCATGGCCGTCCAGGAGAGAGTCTCTGCCTCCTGATGGAGACGTGGGGTAGTGGCCACCCTCAGCAGCCATGACACTGTCGGCTCCTCTTTTTCTCGGAGCCCTCCCTTTCTGCTCCCTAGGCCTGTGGTCCTCCACTCTCTCCTGTCATCCTGGAAATTCCCTGCCTGCCTCCAGCACCCAGTCTAGTTTCCTGTCTCATTTCTTCCCTCCTCCTGGTTTGCGTGGTTCCCCCAAGAGCTGTGACAGGAACCTGTGGTGTCTTCTTGGCCCTCAGCCCTCCTTGCTCTTGGAATGTCTGGTTGGGTGGAGAGTTCTGGTTGAGAACAATGCCTCCCCAGGTGGTTGGCTTCAGAGGCTCTCCCCCTAGGCCTGACTGCTTTCTGTGGAGGAGAGGCTTGGCCTTGAGACTCTGGGTGAAGTGATCTGCTGTCCCCCAGCCCGGTCTGTCCCCCCAGGGTGGCGTTGCAGGCTTGTATGAGCAGTGAGGGAGGGGAGAACATTGACAAGCAGGGCTGAAGACTCAGACTCCATCAGCCTGGGAAAGCATTTGCAGGGTTACCCCATACCCCTGAGGGATGACCTGTGCCAGCAGGGTGCCCTGGTAGGGGGCTCCAGGCTCCACCCCAGACTCAGGCACTGAGGGTGTGTCCTACAGAGGGAGTGTCAGTGCACCCTGAGGTTTCTCTGAGCTGTGATCCTGGGACGTGCACACAGCCACCCCCCAGCCCCACCGTGGGTGTCCCAGAAAAATCCCGAACAGAGGCCTCGGCACCCGTGTATAGCCTGGCCTGACCACTGGGCTTTATGCTCCCTCTCAGGTGGGGCCTGGAGTGCAGGGGTTAGATGGTCCTCCCATGAGGGGCACTGAGGGGCAGAAGACTCCCTAGATGGCCAGGGCCTATGGGGTAGGTTGGGGGTCCCCGACGAGCCACAAGCCTGGAAGGTGTGCTGGGGGACCTGGGTGGGGCCCCCCTCACAGTAACTGCCTGTTTCTGCTTTCTCCCAGGTCCCCAACGCTGAGGGCACAGCTACCTGCCTGTACCCCATCCTGTCTGTGGGATCAGCCACTGTGGAAATCATACAGGGCAGGTCAGCCCAGCAGGAGGCCCCTGGGGGATAAGGGTGAGCCAGGCACAGCTCCTCTCAGCTGAATGTATCTCCTCCTGGGACTCGGACTTTAGCTTTTCTCTCAGTGAACTAGCAGGATCAGTGACGCCTGCTGCTGCTGCTGCTGCTTCACATGTGGGCGCTGGGGGGGGGGGGCCCTCGGCACTCACTTGGCGGCTCGGCTCAGTGCCCCCAGCAGGCAGCACATAAGCCAGATCACATTTGGATTCTCCCTCCCCAAGCCAGGGCAACTGGGAGCCCGCCCACCCTGCCCACCACGTCCCCCTGAGAGCCTGGGTCCCTGGGGTGTCCAGCTGGGCCCCAGAGGCTGCTCCACCCCCAGATGCTGCTGAGTCCCAATGTGGGGTGGGGGTGTCCCTCCAAAACGGACTGAAACATTAACGTAAAGGAAACAGCACACTCTGTCGTCTGCAAGAGCGCATCCCTTTCCCCTTTGGTCTGAAGACCAAAAGGAAGAAATATAGAGAAAACAAATCTTCCACTCTTCCTTTGTTTAAATGTAAAAGAGGATAAATAAAGTCTGTGCTGGAGCTTTACGCTTACTGCTCCTGAGGCCTCACTTTCTGTGCTCCGTGACGGGTAAACTCCAGAGCTGGTGAGGCTACAGAAGGTTCCGGGTCACACGTGTACAGACGGGGGCTCTAAAAGGTGGCCTTGTGGCATATGGCATGTCTGGTTCCACTCTGGGGACGTGTACCTCACAGTCTGGGGCCTCTTGGGGTCTCTGGACAGCTGGGAGGGTGATGGACCAGTGTCCCGTGGTGTCACTGCAGGGGAAGCAGGCTTAGGGTGAGGTCACAACTGGGGGTTGTGGCCCCTCCTCCTGTTCCCCAGGAGTCAGGGTGAGCCCATAGTAGGGGCCAAGGGACGCTATGGCGGCTTTGCACCTGGCCATTTGCCAGCGCCCAGCCTCCACCCCTCTCTGCCTGGGCAGCCAGACAGCAGTGGGGTCCAGAGGCTGGGAGCCCCACCCACTGCACCACAGACTTCCTGGGGTACACCTTGCCCACAGGAGCCTCTGCAGGGTTCCCCCGGTGCGTATTGTGGCCTGGTGGCTTACACAGGTGAACTGCCATGCGGGACAGCCACCTGGAGGGCTGGGCCTAGGGGCATCCCTCCAAGTCAGCCCCCCTCTGCCCATTTCCCCAACTCCCAATACTCTGGCCACCACGAGAGCCTTGGGGTCTGCCACCTCCACCCAGAATGCCCGGCAGCTCCAGGTCCTCTTGGTCTCTGCTCAGCTGTCAGAGGCCTGCCCTGACCCCCTGGGCCTGGGCAGCTCCCTGCCATCAGCTCTGGAATCGCCAGGGGACATACACTTGTCCTTTAACATCTGTATCTGGCTCTCAGCATCTCGTCTGCTTCTTGAGGAAAGACAGCCAAAGGGATGGGGGAAGACGAGGCGGCCGGCCGAGGTGCCTGAGTGTGCAAGGACCAGCTTGCGTTCTGCTACACCTCGTCTTCACCAGCCTGCGAGAAACCATCCCTCCCTGCGCAGGCAGAGGCCATGGGGCAGAGGGCCGGCGGGGCGACGGTCCTCAGGGTGGCAGCAGGCAAGGGGCCACTTGTCCTGCCACCGTCCAAGTCCTGCTGCTTGGCCGAGGTCCTCGAGCCAGGGCTCTTTCTGCTGGCCTGCCCACTTCTGCTTGGAGGCCAGTGGGCAACAGGCAGCTCCAGGTGCCGCGAGGTCCATGGGCATCTGCTGTCTGCAGTGGTGGGGTCCCAAAAGGAAGCAGGCCCTGGGGCAGAGGTGGCTATAGGGAGGGGGTCATCCCTCTGTGGTGGGAGGAAGGGAAAAGGCCTGAGGAGAGGGGACCTGGAGAGACTCCTGCTGGAGATCCAGGTCAGAGCTGGAAGGGCCTGAGACAGTGTGTGGCCCCCCGGCCCCCCAGGGCAGGAGCTGTGGCCCTGGGCCAGGAGAACCGCCTGGGGATCTCACTTGGGGTCTGGAGTGGCCCGGGCTCATGATTCCAATACCACCCAGTGATCTGTAGCAGCAGAGAAGTTTGGGGTGCAGCTGTAGCCCGCAGAGCCGTCAGATAGCCTGGCCCCCTAGGCTCCCCTGGTACCCAGCCCAAGGGAGGAGACTCCGAAGGGGCGGGCAGGGAGCGGGCACAGGCGGAAGGGGCGGGGCTCAGGCGGGAGGAGGGGGCTCCCTCCGATGCAGGCCTGACCAGGTGCTTCTGGCGCCCCAGGAACTGGCACTGTCTAAATATCCTGGTCATGGTCCACCTTCCTGAGGCCGCTCCAGGCCTTCCCGCTGGTCCCTAACCAGCGTGCGGTGGTGGTGAGGGACCCACAGACGCCGGACAGAGGGGAAAGTCTCCCACAGACCAGAGCTGGGTCCACACTGGGGCGTCACGCCACTGACTGGGCCCTGCCTTCTCTACCTTCCCGGTCCAGCCCTCGCTTTGAGGGCCCGTTCTATCCCCATGGGCATCTGGGTGGCATGCCCACGCAGCCCCTGACCTGCTTCTCCGCCCTGTAATTTAATGATGTGTTTCCGGCCGGCTGGCTGTCAACTTTCAGATGGCGGGGCTGGCACTGCTGGGCAGCGTTTCCCAACACCTCTTCCAGGCTTAGTGCTCTGGGCCCTCTGTCTCTGGCACACGTATCGTGCGTTTTTCCCCTAAAACGCTTAATGTGTTAAGTCCCAAAGCTATGTTCTAAAGTGGACTGATCATTTAGCTGGATTTGGCTGAGATTTTAAATGGATAAAAAAAAAAATCATGTAGAACTACGCATCTAAGGCCGACCCAGAGTTGATCTTTTACTAGAAAATATATCGGTTTCTCTAGGGATTTGTGGTCGAGTTGGTATTTACCGGAAGTGGGAATTGTTTTACCTACCCACCAGGGCAGGACCTAGCGTGGTAAGCATGGAAACTGGAACTCCTTTGTGTGAATGTGTGGGTGTACAGGTGCGTGTGTGTGCGTGCCTATGTGTGTGAGTTGTGTTCTTCCTTGTAGGTGACCCGCAAAGATGTACTCTGTCCTGTGGCTGTGACTGGACGTCGAGCAGGGCCCTGTGGTGGTCCCAAGATGGTGCAGCCCTTTCACCACGTGCAGAGGTAAACAGTGCTCCTGCTTAGGTTGGGCATGGTGAAGGGGTCCTGCTGGCGAGGGGACTGGTGGGCCTGAAACAGGGCCAGCGTCTCGGGGCTTCCACAGCTCTCCAAGGAGCCCCTTCGGCAGCCTGGGGATAATTGTTTTTTCATAATAGTAGACTATATTTTAGAGCACTTTTAGGTTTACAGAAAAATTGTGCTGAAAGAACAGAGAGCTCCCTCCTGCCCCCCTCCCCCTGCACACTTCCTACTGGCGTCTGGAGTTCCTGTGGGACACGTTGCAAGGATGAGCCAGTACTGATACACTCTTACCAACTAGTCCACGTTCACACGAGGCTCCGACAGTCCTGTGGGTTTTGACAAAGGCATGATGTCACGTGTGCGCTGCTACAGTGTCCCACAGAATGGCTTCGCTGCCCTAAAAGTGCCCTGGGCTCCACCTATTCGTTAATGCTTTAAATGAATAAAAAATACACAGAATTACAAAGGAAACCACTTACTTTGAAATAGTTACCCAGCTATTAACAAGGCAGGCCTGTGAAATCGACCTGTGTGTGCCCCTCTTTGTACTCAGTATTGAGACGAGCACCCAGTAGTCCCTCCCTGTGTTCCTGAGGTTGAGGTGAGTGCAGACCCAGCCACTGTGGAGTGACATGAAAACACCTGTGCTCTGTTGGAGACAAAGTCCCAAGGACTGCTAACGCTCATAACAGGAGGAAAAGCCAAATTTCAGTTCAAGGTTAATGAAAATAAGGACACCCCAATTCACCACCCCCCTGAATTAAGGACCCCTGCACTAGGAGAACTTAAGCTTGCGAATCAAAAGAACGTAAGCCAGTGTGTTTTCAAACCGAATGTGTTGTTTCTGAAATTCTGCCATTGCCAGCGGCCAAGCAGGCATCTGGAGGCTCCATCTGCCAGCCGGTTAGAAGTGGATTCATGACCTCACATGGACAGAAAGCAGTTAATTAGGAGAAGCTGATTAGGCTTTGCACGAGGGGGTGTGTTTAACGCCCATTGCCATGACAGGCACCGTGGCTGCACTTCTCTAGCCTCCTCAGGACTGGCAGAGACATGTGGAGCTGCTGGGGGACAGGTTCCTCGGGGCCGGCTGCAGGCTGGAGGCCTGGAAAGTTCTCTGCAGGTGCACCTGCACCCCTATCATCTTGATCACCGTCTTCATCGTCATCACTCTCATCACCAGCCTCACCACTATCCATGTGATCATCACCGCCACCACCTGGCTCTGGTCCAAGGGGCCAGCTGGGGCAGGGTGCTGGAGATGCTCCCAGTGGGAAGGCTCAGGGGCTGTCCCCGCCGCTCCCCTACCTCCCATGTTGCTGCTCTGAGCACTGATCTGCCCTTCCCTGATGTCCAGGCCCTCTCAGGCACTGCCCCTGTGAGCCTCAAAGTCAGGCCCCACAGGCTCTGTTGAGCTCTGTCCCGCCTGTCCTCCAGTGTGTCCTGGCCAGCCAGGCTCCCAGGGTAGGGGCTGCCTGGGTGGGGGTCCTTCCCCACCAGGGCTTGGTCTGTGGCACCTCCAGGGTCTGCAGGGACAGTGGCAGGGTGGGGATCTGCCTTACTGGGCATTGTCCTATCCAGGGTCAGGTTCCGGGATGAATTTGCCACGTCCCGGCCGACACCCAACTCCCTGGTTTCTGAGAATCTGTTCAGAGCTAGGAGCTGACCTCTGATCCTCTGGCTGGTGAGGGGCACACGCACAATTGCCTGCTGATTTCGTCCTTGAGGGCCTGCCATCCCCCAGACAAACTGGCCAACCTATGTGGCCACTCCAGGCCCCTCCCCAGGAAGCCTCCCTGGCCCCCTAACCCTCAGCCCTCTGTGCAGAGCCAGGGGACCCACTCTGCGCCGTGAAGGGTGGAGAGCTCTGGAGTCTCCAGATCGGAGGATGGCTAACACGGCCCCAGAACCACAGAACAATCACTTAGACGCGATGTGAGCAGGATGAGGTTCTGAGTCGGCAGTCCCACCACGGCCCTGTGGGGCACAGGGTACTATTGATAATACCCCTATGCTATGCAAGGGGAGACGGAGTCACAAAGAAGTCTAGCATCTTGCTCAAGGATGGTGGGCTGGGTGAAGCTGGGCCACCTCCAGGCAGGCTGGCTCCAGACCTTGGCAGCGGCCCCTGCCCTCTGCCACCCACAGCCTGAACTCACACCGACCTGCTCCTGCCCCTGGCACGGGAAGTGGGTCAGCCAGGCTGCTGCCCCAAGTGGGCCCGCCACTTCACCTCTGCAGCCCAAGGTCATGGAGCAGGGGGCCCTCACCTCTACCCTCTCAAGGCTGGGTCTTGCCCTCCTGGCCCCACCTGGTCTCCATCAGCATGTGGGCACCTAGACCCACACCCCAGTAGGCTTGGGGGATGGGGGTGCTGCCCATGGACAACCTTGGGGCTGGTCCCCCATCTGGGCACACCAGCCTGGCTCCAGCGTGGCCCAACACAAACCCCTTGCCCAGGAAGCAAGGCTCCAGTCTTGACCCCTTGATTGCCAGAGTGACCCCTCCCCGTGGAAGCCAGCTCTTCTTGATGTCACAGGACTCCCTGCTCAGGGTCCCTGTCCCCACCCTTATCCTGGGCCAGCAGGACTCCAGTCTTATGTCCTACCCTGTTCTTTCCCTTCTTCCGGAGACTGTATTTTTCTCCCCAAGAGGCCCCATCCAGTAGGTACTGCTGCCTGAGGAGGCCAGGGCCTCCCAGCTGGTAAAGAGCAGAGAAGGGGCAGGCAGATCCTCTCCCCACATCAGGGTCTGGGCACCAGGTGCTACAATGGCAGAGCCTTGAGCTCACAGGGACAGCCCACCCCTGTCCTTCCCTCAGGGTCTGTCCCTGGTCCCAGCTGCCCCCCAGCCCCACTGGGCACCTCTTCTGTACCCAGATATGCCCACCTGCAGCCTGGACCCCAGGGTGATCTCTGGGGGGAAATGCTGGAGGCCCCAGAGGCTCTGAGATACCACATGGTGACAGGTGACAGCATTTCCTAGGCAACCGCAGCCAGCTGCCAGGCCTGCTTGTTCCCGGGGAGCTGCGTCTCTACGAGCAGGGACACTGGGCAGGAAGGCCGTATCCTGTGTGGAGGTGGGATGCAGTTGTGTGTGTGGGTGACGTGTGTCTGCAAGGGTATCTATGTCCATTTGTGGGGCACAAGTCTACTGCCATGGGTCTGTGTGTTCCAGGGCGTCTGTGTGTGGGTTTGTATGTGTGTGGTATATACCTTGGGTGTGTCTGTGTTGGGGGCGGGGGGGTTACTCACCTACTCAGGACCGAGCTTGCTGCGTCCACTCACCCCATGGCCCCCCACTCCCCATCTACCCAACCTAATCTTCCCCAGTGAACAGCAATGGGACCAGCCTGCCATGGTCCCTGGGACCTAGACTTGGCTTAGAGCCCTGAGGTGGCTGACCCTGAGAGGAGCCAGGCAGGATGGGGGCTGAGCGAGGCCCACTTCACACTGGCTCTCCTGGCCAAGGGATGCCCAGATTGCAAGCCCACTTCCCGTAGCCCAGCTGCCTGCTGGCACCCAACTCCTCCTCCTGCAGCTCTTTTCCCTCCTCCTCCCTAGATCTGCTGCCCCCCTTGTGTCCCCAAGGGGCCCCAGGTCCCCAGCCCTGCACACAGCCCCCACTTGTGTCCCCAAGGGCCCCCGGTCCCCAGCCCCACACAAGCCCCCCTTTGTCCCCAAGGAGCCCCCAGTCCTCAGCCCTACACACAGCTCCCACTTGTGCCCCATGGGGCCCCCAGTCCCCAGCCCCACACAGTCAATGCTTCCAAGCTCTGAGGGGCAGCCTGCTTTAGTCCTGAGATCTCCCCCTGTTTGTTTCTGCGACCCAGGAATTGGAGTGGCTTTGGGGTCATCATGGAGGTCACAGGCTGAGCTGAAGGCCACTGGGTGGGTGCTGGATTCGGGGCGGGGCCCTGAGCCGGCAGCTACCTCTGCTCTCCATCTCTGGGGAAACAGGGGCCCTGCCAGCTGTATGTGCTGTGTGAAGGTGGGGTAGAGGGGAGGTCCCCATCATGCCAGCTTCCCCTCCCCTGGCCACTGCCTCCGAGAGTCTGTCTGTGACTCACAGGAGGCAGTGTGTCACACTTGAAAGCCTGAGGCTGTGGGGAAGAAAAAGGGGAGCTATGAGAGCCGGGCCATCTGACCATCTATCGTCCCTGTCCATGGGGGGACACGGGCTCAAACTCTGTGCTTGTGGGGGATCTGCTGGGGCCTGGTGGGGGACCCCCCGGTGGGCTCTGGTGGTCCCCACATGCCCCCTCTTCCTGATGAAGCTGCTCACTCAGGCCAGCAACTAGGGGTTGTAGAGCCTGTGAAAAGGCCCAGTTGGCTGTGCAGCCCGCAAAGGCCAACTGACAGCAGTGAGCAGACCCTTCCTCAGCTGCAGGCCAGCCAGGGCGGCAACCCTGGGTCCTTGTCCACCAAAGCCCAGCGACCCCCAGGTGCCCTTCCTCTGGGCGGGCCCAAAGCAGTGCTCCCCGGGGCACAGTCTCATGCTGGCCCCACACCTGAGAGCTCCGGCGGTATACCAGGCCCTGGAAACAGACAGAGCCTCATGGGCACTGTCCCCTTGGCCTCTCAGCCTTGCGGGACATGGTGTGAGCAGAGCGGTGAGGGGACATGAGACAGCCCGCCCAGAAAGGACATCAGGAGGACTTCCTGGAGGAGCTGTCTCCGAGCTGATGCAGGAAGCGTGAGTGGGATTTGGCTTGCCGAGGCCAGCGCTAGAGGAGGCGGGGCTTCCTGGACAGGGAGGGCAGAGTTTGCATGGCCAGCCAGGTGCTGGGAGGGAAGGGGCTCTTCCTGTCCAGACATGGGGTCCCGAACTTGGCTCTGTGGTCCTCCTTGACCTGGGCCGCTGCCCCTGCTGCCCGCCCAGGCCCGAGGAGAAGCAGCCTGGCTCGGTCCCATCCCCTGGGACCCATGATGAGGCACAGAGCAAGGAGAGGAGGTCAGGAGAGATGGTGGGTTCAGAGCCCCCAAGGGGCGGGAAGCAGCCATCTGGTGCCAGGGCTGGACCTCAAGCCTGGAGGGGTCCATTATGCTGAGGGGGCAGATATACCCCTCCCTCAGAGAGCAAGGGGGCTGGGCCATGCTCTGCCCCATAGGACTCCAGGATCAGGCCCTGTGTGAGCAGCCCTGTGAGAAACGCAGGTTTCATCCAATATACAGATTTTGCCCTTTGTTAATTGGAAGGCCTGCCTTGGAGGCAATGAAAGAATGAAAACATGCAGGGTCCAGAGTTAACGTGCAGGCGAGAGCGTTCTCCCCTTTGAGATCACCTGCGACTAAAAACAGCAGGGGCTCACCCTGAGGCTGACACGCCCTGAGGCTGACAAAATGTGGCCATTCCAGCCAGGACAACTGTGCAGACGAGAAGGGGCCTGTGGGCGAGGAAAAGGCTTTCTTTGTGGCCCCAAAAGAGGCAAACCAGCACGGTAGGACCGGCAGATGTCTGCTGAAAACATGGACACCCTTTAACAGGCTGAGAGGGCTGAAGATAGAAAATACTGCCTTGGGAGACAGTGAGCACTTCATCACAGGAGACACTGCAGGGTCACCTTCCTGTGGCAGAAAATGTTCACAGGAGACTTCAGCTGACTGACGGAAGTAAGGGCTTGCAAGGTGTTCCACACCTGACTCTCCATGAGTCTACGGTAAGGAGGGGCTGGGCCATACAAATCTCTAGGAGCCCTTCATGAAAAATAATGTAATTTTTAACTGGTGTTTTCATCAGATCACGATGCATTACTCTGAATCCTTTGCTTAGTTCAGCAGAAGGTTAAAGAAATTCTCTTTTCATAGTAAGAAAAAATTATATGCCAAAAAAAAAAAAAGAGAAAGAGAAGAAGGCAGACCTTCCATCGGTCAGGGGCTGGGTGGGGGGCTGCACCCGGGAAGGCCCACCTGGGCAGTGAGGGTGCCGTCTCTAAATCCCTGGGACAGCTGTCTGTGGGTGGCCTGCACCCGCCTGCTCCCTCCCAAAGGGCCTTGTGGTACAGGGCCTGGGAAATCCACCCTCCTGCCACAGAAGGAGGCTCAGGCTTCACTTACGTGGGCATTGTCAGAGGAAGCGGGGAGGGGAGCGTTTTGACGTTGAGTCTAACTTAGCATGCATCCTGCCATCTGAAAGACAGAGGTAGCTGCAGAAAGATCCCTTCGATGGTGGAAACTGGCCTTTGTTGGGCAGAACCACGAAGCCAGGTGGAGGCTGACCAGCAAGGACTTGGGCCCAGAGTGCATGCGGCTCCTCCCAGGGATGGACGCCTGGTGGTGCCCGTGGGGCTGGGCAGGGTGGGGGCTCCCATCCTGGCTAGATCTGTGTTCCAGTACCCGCCTCATCAGGCCACTGCCAGGGGCAGACCCTTGCTCTCCAGCATCTCTGTGTGTTCCACCCCACACTGGCCACCCAAGTGACTGCCTCCGAAGCCTAACTCTGGCCACGTCCCCAAGGGATCGATAGATGGGCATCTCCTGCATGCGGAGTATAAAGGAGCAGGGCAGCCTTCTCTTATGTTGCTAGGACCTGACTTCTCTCCTAACTTCTGCCCTTGAGTCCCTGAAGCCATCCCTGAGATGGGGGGCAGCTGATCCCTACCTGGCAGATTGAGGGACTGGGGCGGGGAGTTGCCCTGTGTGCTGTCCCCCACACACATATTTCGGGGCCTCCGGGGGACTGAGTGAGACCCTGTTTGGGCTCTGTGGCCTGAGAGACTGAAGGGAGGGGACTGGGTGGCTGGCAGGGTATGGAAGCCCTCAGTCAGGCCTGCAGCTGCTGCCAGGGGGCACATGGGGCAGCCTGCCTGGTACCTCCTAGTACTTCTGTCTGATTTTCAGAGTTTTGGAGGTGCCCCACTTTTAATATTTATTGCTAATTCACACTTCTTCAATTTTTTTTTTTTACTTTTTAAATAGCTTCCTGGAGAAGGACATCATGCTTGGTAGAGGGCCTCAATGAGATGGATCGACACAGTGGCTGCAACAATGGGCTCAAGTATAACAATGATTGTGAGGATGGAGCAGGACTGGGCAATGTTTGTTCTGGCGTGCGTAGGGTCACTGTGAGTTGCAGCCGACTCAACAGCACCTAGCAACAACAACATTAAGATATGCAGCACTGGTGGCGCAGTGGTTAAGAGCTCAGCTGCTAACCAAGAGGTCAGCAGTTCGAATCCAGCAGTCACTCCTTGGAAACTCTATGGGGAAATTCTACTCTGTCCTGTAGACTTGCTACGCGTCGGAATCAAATTGACTTGACAGCAGCGGGTTTGGTTTTTTGGTTATTGAGATATAATTCACATTCTGTACCACACACCCATTTAAAGTGTACAATTCAGTGCTCTTAGTGTATTCGCGCAGATGCATCACCATCACCACGGTGTGTTTCAGAACATTGTCATGGCTCCATCCCCGCAGTCGGCTTCAGATCATTGTCAAGGCGCCATCGCCGCAGTTGGTTTTAGAACATTGTCATGGCGCCCTAAAATAACTCTTACGCTCTAGCTGTCACCCCCATCTCCCTGACCACCCCCACCCCTGCCCTAAGCAACCAGTAGTCGACTGTCTCTATAAATCTGGACCTTCCATATGGATTCTCGCAATAGACGGCCTGTGGTATCTGGCGTCTCATGTTTCAAGGTTCATTCAGGTTGTAATATGTTCAGTACTTTATTCCTTTTTATGGCCAAATAATGTTCCGTTGTGAGGATAGGCCACAGTGTGTCTATCCACTTATCCGTCAACCACATTTAGGTTGTTTCCACATTTGGACTATTATGAGTACTGTTGCTATAAATATTCACAAACAAGTTATTGTGTGGACGTATGTCCTCATTTCCCTTAGTGTACTCCCCTGTAGGAGTGAACTGCTGGCTCATACAGTAACTCCATGTTTAGTCATTTCAGGAACTGCCAGGCTGTTTTCCACGGTGGCTGCCATTGCACATTCCCACCAGGAGGGTTTTGCTCTCTCCCCAGCCTGACCTGCCTGAGAGCCTAGCAACACTTGCTGTTTCCTCCCCATGGTGGGAGGAACCCAGTGCTGCTGCAAGTACCAGGAGAGTTGAGACAGGTGAGTGCTCAGCAGGAAGGGATCAGATAAGTTAGCCCAGCAGGCCCAGACACCCAGGCCAGAGGAGGGAATCCAGAAAATGCGGACTGGTGGCTGCAAACATTTGTCTGAACAACTAAAAAGATCGTGGACTATTACCAAAAATTGAGGGCAGTCAGAGCTGGCAGAAACTAAAAATGAAACTGGCTAAAACCCCTAGTCCTCCCAACCCCAGATTTCTTTTTTTAAGCTTATTTTCTTATTACAAAAGCGATCCATGCTTCTGACAGAACATCACGAAATATTTACAGCCCTCCTCATCCTTCCATCCTGAGAGGGTTTCTAGACCCTGGTCTACTCTTCCAGAAATGTTCACGGATGCAGGCACGCGTGTGTGTGCATGTGTGTACACGTTTATGTGTACATGTGTCTGTGTGCGTACATATGTATGTATGTGTGTCTGTGTATGTCTGTGTGTATATGTATGTATTTGCATGTGTATCTGTGTGTATGTACGTATGTGTATATACATGTATGTGTGCCTGTGTGTCTGTACATGTGTATGTCTGTGTGTATGTGTATATACATGTATGTATGTCTGTGTGTCTATACACGTGTATGTCTGTGTGTATGTGTATATACATGTATGTCTCTGTGTATATATGTATGTGTGTGTTATATAGACATGTATGTGTGTCTGTGTGTCTGTACATGTGTATATCTGTACATATCTGTGTGTATCTCTGTGTCTATGTGTATATACATGTCTGTGTGTCTATGTGTTTATGTGTATATACATGTCTGTATCTCTGTGTATATGTGTATATACATGTCTGTGTGTATCTCTGTGTATATGTGTATATACATGTCTGTGTGTATCTCTGTGTATATGTGTATATACATGTCTGTGTGTCTATGTCTGTGTATATGTGTATATACATGTCTGTGTGTCTATGTCTGTGTATATGTGTATATACATGTCTGTGTGTCTGTGTCCGTGTGTCCCTGTATATATGCGTGAATGTATGTTATATGTCTATGTATTTTTTACCAAAATGAGTTCATAATATAACAAACGAGTTGTATCCTGATATTTAGCCAGTACCCGAAGGTTGAACATTCAGATTCTTTCCAAATGTCCCTATTACCGATAGCGCTAAGCAGGAAGAACTGGTGAAGAAGTGGAAATGAAAAAGCAAAGTAGCAGGGAATCTGTTGTCTTTTAGGGAGACATCCTGAAACATCTACGGACACGATGTTGGGGCGTCACAGTGGCCCAGTGGTGGGGGGGGTGGACAAGGTTGGCTGGGGGTGGGGGAAGGTACTGGGTTCCTTCTCTGCCGTGTATGTGATTGAGCGTCTCCTTAACAAACTGCTAAAAAGTGGGAGGGGAGGACTAGGAAAATTCTAGAAGAAAATAATTAAGGGGCTTTAACAAGGTTGCAAAACCACCCAGGGGTGCTCTGGACCTGAGAATGTAGGGCTGGGAATGTCTGGTTCAGCTAGGTTCCTTCTGAACCTTGGTCCTGCTGGGTCACTAGGGAGACCACAGGTCCAGGTGGCCAGGCCCGGGTGGTCACAGAAGCCCTGACCTGTGGCCTTGCCCCCGAGACCTCGCTGCAGACCCGCTGCCTAGGCGCCGGGACGCCCGCTGGCCCCATCCACACTACTTGGGCACCAGACTTCCTGCCTCGGTCCTGTAACTGCGAAATCTTTTCAGTACAAAAATAATGTGCAAGTATCAGCCTCAGTAAGCTCTTCATATGGGGCTTTAATTTTTAATGAATATTTATGAGCCATTGCCAAGTCAGCTGAGCCAGCTTGATGCTGCCTCAGAGCCTAGAAGTTCCCTGCGGCGCTGAGCTGCACAGCGGCCTGGAGATGGCTCCCCACCCCACCCTCACCTCCGAGCTGCAGGGAGCCTTGTTTCCTGGGCACCTGCACCCCACTTCCACCCTTCCCAACCCCAAGCTTGCTCTCCTCTCCTCTTACCCCTCAGCTCTTCCTCGTCACCCCTTGGTCGACTCCAGCCCTCAACAGCCCTTCTCTTCAGGGGTCACGGTTCACCAGTCACACTTCCTGGACCACTGTGTCTGCCTCCCCTGGCCCTCCTGCCCACTGGCTGGCCTGGGCTGAAATTGGCTCCCCCGAGGGAATGGGGATGGAGACATGGCCTGCTGGATTGTGAGAGCCTCCCTGTGGGGGACATGATACCAGGCCCAAGTGTGATCCCGCCTTCCACACTGCCCAGGCTGGGTGCCCCTCCTAGGGAAGGCCCTTTCTTCCAGGGCCTGGGGCTGGGCAGGAAGGATGGGAAGAATGCCCAGAGAGCCCTGGACCCTGTCCTCCTCCTAGCCCCTCTCCCCTCAGTTCTCCCCACGGTCCCCCCACCCACAGCCCATCCAAGGCTGCCCTGGAGCTGGGAGGACACAGATGCCCTGCGGCTCTCCACTTCTGGGAAACACAGGGGACTGGACACAGAAGGGGGCACAGAGCTGGATCTGACCTATGGTGCTGGGACAGGCAGCGTGAGGTGGAGGGCCTTAGGTCCTCTTCTCTGTCCTGCCAGTCCCCTCATCCCTCCCCCCCACCCCACCCAGGGAGGAGCTGAGCCTGCCTCTAGAACCAGCGCAGGGTCTGGAGGGATGGTGGCGGGCAGAGTCCCACACATGGCCGAACACTGAGGAAGTCTGGGGAGCAGAGAGAGCCTTTGGAGGAAGCAGGGACTGTGGGGCTGGCTGGACTGAGAGGCCTAGGGCTCCGTCCCTGCTGACTCACACCAGAGGAAATGCAGACACAGGGGCGGGGGGGGGGGGGGGCGGGTGCTGGAGGAGGCCCAGGGGAGGGGACAGGAGGAGGCCTGGAGGGGACGCTGGAGGGGGCCCAGGGGACAGGGTGTGTGGGGGAGGAGGGTCTGGGGTGGCAGGGGGCCAGCACCTCCCCTGCAGGGCTGGGTAGAGCAGTTCTACCACTTGCAGAGCCTGCCCATGGGAGGCTGGGCCTGAGGGACGACCCAGGGTGGGGGCAGGGCCTCAAGGAGGAGGGAATGGGCTCCTCCTCTGGGTCAGGGCCCCTGGGTCCACCTGACACTGGGGGCGGGGCTGGGGTTGACCCAGAGGTCTCCCTGCAGGTGCTCCAGCAGGATGCCATGGGGAGCTGAGCTGGGGTTCAGCTCTGGGACCTGATCTCAGGGGCACTGAGAAACTGGGCCCAGCCCTCACCAGCAAGTGGGTAACCCTGTGAGCCAGCCCGCCTCCCCCACTTCCCCTTCCTCCCCCTCAATCATCCTTCAATCAATCAATCCCACCTCCCTCCCTCTCTCCCTCCCTCCCCTCCTCCCACCTCTCCCCCTTCTTCTCTTTCTCTTCCTCCCACCCCCCTCAAACAATCTCTGCCCCCTCCCTTCCATCTCCCCTCCCCTCTCTCCCCTCCCCCCCATCCGTAGTTAGGACCCTGGTACCCCAGGGTCACCCCAGGATCACCCCAGGTCTGCAGCCTGGGAAGCAGCCTTGATTCTGGTTCTTACATGAACCACAGACAGGAAGCACATTTCCTATTTCTCTCCAAGGCCAACCCCAAACCAGAAGGACGCCTTCTCCTTGGCAGGCAGCCCCCCTCCTGCCTGCCACCCCCAGTGGACCTGGGGCGGTGGTTCTCCAGGGGCGCTCAGGCCTGGGTGTGGGCGGCAGGACGAGCCGGTTCTGTGGGGCCTGTGTGGACAGGTGGATTTTAATCAGGCCTTCAGGAATGCAACTTTAGAGGTGCCCCTGGAGAGGGAGGGGGCTCCTGGGCTGGGGGGGAACAAAGGGAGGGGAGTTTCTGAGCCTGGGAGAGGTCAGACCCTGAGGGAGGGAGAGGAGGACGTGGAGATGAGACTGGCTGTCACTAGCTCAGAACCAGGGGACCCAGGGGACGGGTGACCTCTGTGCTGGGGCTGCAGGCCTCCTGGGGCAGTCGCCCAGGCCTCAGCTGATCCCAGGCCTCTGGGTGGAGGATGGGCCCCAAGATGGGCTGTGCGGGATGGGGTGGGGGCAGCTGAGAGCCAAGGGAGGTCCCTTATCTCTGCCAGAGGCTGCTAGCCTACTCTCAGCAGAAGGAAACAAATCGCTGTCAGAATTCCTAATTAAAATATAACGTTAGTGATGGCAGGGAGAGGGAGAGAGAGCCAGCCAGGCACCCCAGCCTCTCGGGACTGTTAATTACAGCCCTAAATTAAACATTCTCTTGGGAGAGGTGGTGTTTCTAACCACAAAGGAGAGTGAACACCCTGTGAGAAGGGGGGGACCCCCCCAGATCTCCGTCTTTCCGGGAGCGCCCCTTCTTTTCTTCCTGTTAGGGATGCGGTGCTAGGAGCCGGCTCTCTGGGCCCTCACAGCTGAGAGAGGCTCTGCCACTCACGCTGGCTCCTCACCTGTTACTGACAGCTTCTTTTGGCTTGTGCTTTTTGTTTTTAAAATAAATTATACATTTTAATGAAATAAGGTATTGTAAAAGCTGTTTATTATAGAATATGTGAAAATACAAAAAGAAATGTCCATTTTGGAGGAAAATGGAGACGAGAGCACGGGGTGGCAGAAACTGGTGGAAGGCTACAGAATGTTCTAATTGCCCCCCAAGAGCCAGCTTCCAGTTTGCTCCCAGGAAGTGTGGGGGAGGCACTGAGAAGGCAGGTGCTGGGTGCTGTGGCGTGAGGCACATGGGCCTGTGCCGAGCGCCTGTCTCTACACAGGGAGGGTCAGTGGCTAAAGGCCCTCAGTCTGCGACAACCCAGACACAGGGCCCCCTGGGCCCCCAAGGAGGGAAGGGCGGTCTACCAAGTGGCAGGTGGTGGATGAGGCAGGGTAAGCAGTGGACACCAGGTATGGCCTGGGCAGGGCGGCAGGTCCAGCTGGGGCCCCAGCTTAGGCCTGCACTGCTGGACAGCCTGCCCTGACCCCCGGTGCTTGACCAGGAGGCACTTCCCCCAACTTGGGTTCCCTTTTCAAATGTGGCTGTGCTTCCGTGTATAAAACATTCTCCCTGTTTCTCTAAATGCGTGCGTTATTGGCTGTACCATCCCGGAAGGGTTCACGGTAAGCTTTGGTGAGCAATCCCCAGGCAGGCAGAGTGCAGCACACGAGGCCTTTCCCAGGGGACAGGACAAGCTGTGCTGGGACTGGTGTGCTTAGGAGTTGGTGTCCCACCCAGCTCCAGGACCCACCCCGGGGGTCACCTCAGAGGCCGCCTTCTCTGGTAGGAGCACCGAGTGGGTGGGTGGGCTAGGCAGCAGTGCCCAGGTAGGCCTGAGTGGTGACCACCAGGTCCCCAGGCCCTCCTCCAGCCTCCCACCGCCCAGAGTGGAGGGAGGGGGCATGGCTGAGCTTTTTGCAGGCTCCCTATGCTCAGAGGCAACCTCACCCCACTAGGGGGTTCCCTGCCAGTCGTCCCCTGACTATAGACCCCGAAAAGCACCAAGGAGATGAGAAGGTGCTGAGAGCCCTGGGGAGCGGTGTGAGGGCCCGAGTCCTCGGTTGTGGGAAGGGGTGGTGGCCCAGCAGAGCTGCAGCCTGGCCTTTCCTGTGATACCATGAGGCCGTGGGTGAAGGGAGGGTGTGGCCGGAGGGTCACCTGGGCATTGCTGAGAGGTGTCTATGCCGAGTCACCTGCTAGCCTACAGCCCAGGCCTGCTCCCCCACCTACCAGCCCCCATGCATCTTCCACTGTGGCCTCCACGGACACACACACACAGAGACACACATTCACACAGACACATACCCTCACACAGATACATTCACATAGACACACTCACAGACACATGCATAAAATCACACCACACGCAGACACACTCACACAGACACATATACTCAAACACACACACGCACTCACATAGACACACACATAAAATCACACACAGACACACATATACACATAGGCACACACACATACTTACATTTACACAGATACACACACATGCACATGCACACAAACACACATACACACGCACACCCACACACTCACACAAACACATACAATCACACAGATACACATTCACACATACACACAAACATACACATAAAATCACAGACAGACACATATGTACATATACACAGACTCATGTAGACACACATACACACAGACACACCCACTCACATTCACACACTCACATAGACACACACACACAGACACACACATACGCATAAAATCACACAGACACACATGCACATACACACACTCACACAGACACACTCATTTATACAGACACACACACCCAGAAACACATGCATACACACAGACACACAGTTGTGCACAGACACACACGCACTTTGCAAACATCACCCTCACACTCCCTTGCCTCTGCCCTACCAGGGCACCTCTTCCTCAGAGTCCGCTGCTACGGAACTCACAACCCATGAAGTGATGGTTTGAAGTGGAAGTGTGTGTGTGTGTGTGAGTTTGCACACGTGTGAGCACGTGTGTTGCATTTGCGAGTGCGTGTGTGTGTGGTGTGTGGGTGTGAGTTTCTGTGCATGCATGTGTGAGTGTGTCTGGTGTATGTGTCTCTGCCTGTGTGTGTGTGAATGCTTGTGTGTGTGTGTGTGCATCTGTGGGTGTACTGTAGTGCGTGAGTTTCTGTGAGCATATTTGTGTGTGTGTTTAGTGTATATGTCTCTGTGAGTGTGTGTGTGGTGTGTGTGTATCTGTGTCTGTGTGCCTGTGTCTGTGTCTGTGTGAGTGGATGCATCTGTCTCTGTGTATTCCTGTGTGTGTGCATGTTTGTGTGGTGAGTGTATGTCTGTGTGTGAGTGCCCCCTGCTGCCCACTGAGTGCCCAGCTCTGGGCCCTTCAATTCCCTGGGCAGCACCTGGAGCCTGGAGGGCATGATGCCTTCCGCTGGCTGCTGGGCAGAGGCGCATGGCATGGCCCAGCACTCAGCCCCTGGGCACCCGAAGCCCATGCCACAGCCTGGAGCCCACACCACACCTGGAAGCCCATCCTGCACCTGGACACCCACGCCACACCCAGGTCCTGGGCCACTTAGGCACGTGAACACCCCTCTGTGTCCTTCACAACCTGCTAAGGAAAGGCAGCCCGAAGGTCCCCACAGTTCCTGACAGGTCCTGGGGAGCATGGAAAGGCAGCAGCCTGTGTTGGGGCCTCTAGGAGGCAGTAGGGGTGGGAGATGGGAGGGCAGGTGGCAGGATGGACTGGACATTAGAGGGATCCAAGTGGCCAGCCTGGCTCTGGTTATGCTGGCCCAGGACTAAAGGGGCAGGCAGGAGAGGCCAAGTGGGCCAGTCCTTGAGGCCAGCTCTGAGGCTCCCCCCCCGGCCCCAGACTGACCCCAGCCCCTCACATTTCTCTGCAACAGCTGTGCCTGCCAGGGCCCACTCCCCTCCTCCCCCCCCCACCTCCTGGGGCCCCCACCTAAGACAGTGGCCCTGGCCAGGAGCCCCTGCAGGAGTTTTTTGTGCCCCTCCCTCACCCCTGTAGGCAGGTGCACCCTGTTGTCCAGGAGGCCAAGGACCACCTATGTGAGAGCACCTGGGGCAAGGTGAGCAGGAAAAGAGAGAGGAGGGTCGGAATGCCCTCCAGTAGGCCAGTCCCAAGGCAATGAAGCTCGGTTTCATTGACTGCCTGGGCTTCCTCTTCTGGACTCTGGGATCATATTGCCCTTCTAGGGTGTGCTGAGGATTCCAGGTGGACAAAGCTCCTGCAAACAGCAAGCCTTCAGCACATCTCAAAGGTTGGCACGTCTCCTGCTCTCTCACCGGCCTCTTTGGAGAACATCTCAGTGAGACGCAGCCTGAAACCCCGCACTAAGATTTCACGAGGGGTCACGGGGCCAGGCTCTGAAGGGGTCAGGGCAGTCAGTGGCCCCAGGAGCCCACAGGGTGCTATCAAGGACAGTGCAGCAGCGCCACCTGCTGATGCTTCTCGGCACTGCACCCCTAAGTGGCCTCCAGCTCAGGGGTGAGGTCCAGAGTCGGGATTCAGGAAAAGGAGATGGGCACAGACCTGGCTCATAAAATAAGTCAGAAGAGGTTAGCAGAGATGTGGGAACAATCATTTCTTCCTCAAATAAGCAGATTAAAAGTAAGTAACATCAGCTTACCTGCACAAACATTTGCTAAATGAGTGGCCAGACAAAACCTCACGGTAGGGTGTTCCCTTGGTGGGCTTCCTTCGAGGGGCAGGGTTTCAGAGTTGAAGCTGGAGGTGCTCCAGGCAGAGAAAAAAAGCCATGGGCAAAGACCAGGGTGGGACAGCAGATGACAACTGGGGATGGGGGACAGAGCGAGTGGACACGCCCTCCCCCACCCTGTCTGTCCCGGGTGAAGGGCAGGGTTTGTGTCCTGGATTTTGGCCTGACTTAACTACCATCCCAGACTGAAAACCTAATTCTTACTATTCATCTTGTCCTATTTCTAAGTCTAAAACATGCCAAATGGTCTTTGAACATTTGCCTCCACATACAAACTTACATACCTCCAGATGTTTTAAACTGCATTTAACATTGTTTCCTTTTTAAGTACTTTTTATTGTGTGGGTGAATGACCTCAACTCTGTTAAACGATGAATAATTTGTACAAATCAAGTACATTTGTGAAAGGATCATTTCTCAAAAAAGGTAACATGCAAACTCTCACACAGATATAAAAATCAATGTGTGGTAAAGATTGATTTACTCATTAATCAATGAGGGAACCAAATGGAGGTTTGTTGCTGTTAGGTGCTGTCGAGTCAGTACATAGTGACCCCACATACAACAGAATGAACCCTGCCTGGTCCTGTGCCATCCTCACAATCGTTGCTATGCTTGAGTCCATCTTTGCAGCCACCGTGTCAATCCATCCCGTTGAGGGTCTTCCTCTCTTTCACTGACTCTATACTTAGCCAAGCATGATGTCCTTCTCCAGGGACTGGTTCCTGTTGATAACATGTCCAAAGTATGTGAAATGAAGCCTCACCATCCTCGCTTCTAATAAATACTCTGGCTCTACTTCTTCTAAAACAGATCTGTTCATTCTTCTGGCAGTCCATGGTATATTCAATATTCTTCGCCAAGATCATAACTCAAAAGCATCAATTCTTCTGGGTCTTCCTTACTCATTGTCCAGCTTTTGCATGCATATGAGGTGATTGAAAACACCATGGCTTGGGGCAGGCACACCTTAGCCCTCAAAGTGACATCTCTACTCTTTAACAAGAGGTCTTTTGCAGCAGATTTGCCCAATGCAATACATCATTTGATTTCCTGACTGTTGCTTCCATGGGTGTTGATTGTGGATCCAAGTAAGATGAAATCCTTGACGACTTCAATCTTTTCTCCATTTATCAGTTGTGAGAATTTTTGTTTTCTTTTTATTAAGGTATGTTGCTATGCTTTGGAACTGACTTGATGGCAACGGGTTTGGTTTTTTGGTTTGGTAATCCATAATGAAGGCTGTGTAGTCTTTGCTCTTCATCAGTAAGTGCTTCAAGTCCTCTTCACTTTCAGCAAGCAAGGTTGTGTCATCTGCGTATCGCGGGTTGTTAATGAGTCTTCCTCCAATCTCGACGCCATGTTCTGCATGTAGTCCAGCTACTCAGATTGCTTGCTCAGCGTACGGGCTGAATAAGTATGGTGAAAAGAAACAATTTAGACATACTTCTTTCCTGATTTCAAACCACACAGCATCCCCTTGTTCTGTTCAAACAACTGCCTCTTGGTATACATACACGTTCCTCATGAGCACAATCAAATGCTCTGGATTCTGGTTCTTCCCAACGTTATCCATGATTTGTTACGATCCACAGGGTCAAATGTCTCTGCGTAGTCAATAAAGCACAGGGAAGCATCTTTCTGGTATTCTCTGCTTTCAGCCAGGATCCATAAGACATCGGCAATGATATCCTTGTTCCACATCCTGTTCTGAACCCAGCTCGAATTTCTGGCAGATTGAATTTCAAGCAGGTATTTAAAAAAAAAAAAAAAAAAAACCCATTCCCGCCCTGTTGACTCTGACTCTTAGCAGCCCCGTAGGACAGGGCAGAGCTGCCCCCAGGGTCTCCGAGGAGCGGCCGATGGATGTGAACCAGCCGGTGTTACCGTCAGCAGCTGAACGCTTAACCGCTGCACCGCAAGGGCCCGGCAGAGGTGTTAGAACCCGCTAAAATGCCCGGCAGAGGTGTTAGAACCCGCTAAAAAGAGAAGCGGAAGAACAGAGACGTTTATGGGCAAGGAATACTGAGATGTGCAAATGGCAGGAAAGCTGGCTTTTCCACTGAGTCTCCAGGGGACAGTTCAGAGTTGTGCAATCACCCCCAGACTGGGGGAGGCTATGCTCAGTGGAGGGTCTTAGCATTTGAGTCTCCCGGTGTTGCCATAACACAAATACCACCAGTGGGCAGCTGGAAGTCCACATCAGGACCTGGGCTCTGGGGGAGGATCACTCCTTGCCAGTAGCCCCAGGTGTTCCTTGGTTCCTTGGCTTGTAGCTGGGTCCTCACATGGTGCCTATCTCCCCCCTGTAGTGTCTCTCTGTATCTATTCTGCTGTTTTTGTTAGACACCACTCAGAAAGGAATGAGGGGGTAGCCCGGCGTCTGGTCAGGGGTCCCATGTGGAGCTGGAGAGGGGACTGGGGATCCACCTACTGAGGGCTGTTGGGGAAATGTAATCAAAACAAAAGCTGCTCCCAAACCAGAAAAACCCACGTTGATTCTGACTAATAGCAACCCTATAATGACCCTATAGGACAGAGTAGAACTGCCCCATAGGGACCTCTCCACAGAGGGAGAAGGAAAAAAAACCAGCATAGTACTGAATAAGCATTTGTCCAGAACAGATTGCACCGAGATTGCACAGAAGGGAATCCTGCAAAGGAATCCCGTTCTTATCTGGCTACCCACACACACCCTTCAAGACCTTGCACCTTCAAGGCCCAGGTAGGTCTGCAGTCAGGAGGTGGGACCCATCGCCTCGATTACATTTCAAAAGAGGTGGCTGTCAGGCCCTGGAGGAAACACTATGGCACCTCCCACCCGCCTCAGGCTCCTGGCTGCTTCTGGGCCTGTGTCCCTAGGGGTTGACTCCCTGTGGAGCCCAAGGGGACAGGATGGAGCCCAGAGCCTCCTTCGGAGCCTTGTACCTAGGCTCAGGGCCAGCCTCAGGTCAGGGCCCGTCTCTGTTCTGCTTCTGGCCTCACTCAGGCTTCTTCACCTAGGGCCTGGCTGTGCTGGCTCGGCCTCTCCTGGCCCTTGGAGGTGCCTGGGTGGAAGTAGCTGCACTCCAGTTTCTGGGTACAGGCCGGTGGGCTGTACCCTCTCCCCACGAGGGGTGGGACAAGGGCAGGCTCCTCCCTGATTAAAGCGGAGGCTGAGGCACTGAAGCAGAGTTGTTACCTAAAGCAGGTCCTGCTCGGTGTGGCTTCTCCTCAACAAAGACACACCAAGGTGAGGAGGGAGGAAGAGCGTTTATTGCGTGCGGGGAGGCAAGGAGCAAAGAGGTGTGCACTTCAAATCAAGCCCCCTGAACAAAGAAGGCAGGACCTTTTATACTGTCTCTCCCAGGGCAGTGCATACAGAGATTATGACTACACAGGTTATACACATGGCACCCAGTGGCAGAAAGACAAACTGCGTTTTTTTCTTCAGATGTAGGCTAGCAAACTGGGTTTGATTGGCTGGAGCCACCCTGTGCTTCTAGGACAATGGACAGGAGGGGCAGGTTCCGCTGGGTCTGAGCAACTCCCAGCTGAGCCATACCCAGTGCTATCACTTAAGGTTTTATTTGCTAATGGACAGGGAGCTCCTGGCTGTGTTGGCTATCAGAGTGACTCTTCTGGGGGGCCTGAGTCCTCAGTCAGGCTCCCTACAGGGACACCCTTCCCTGCTGCCCAGAACCCCCAGCCCCCACCCCAGCCCCCAGTACACAGCAACTCCAATACAGGCTCCTGGAAGCCTGGAGTGGGTGGACGGGGAGGCTGGGAGGTTGCTGCCCCTTGGCCCGGCTGTGGGCTCCAGGGGCAGGTGGTTTCATGCCTCGGGCAGCTAAGCAGTGTGGAGGTGTGCTGGTGGCACCCTGGATCCCTAGGCAGGGGTCGGGCTTGCCTGTGCTGCCCTGGGTCCCTAGGCAGGAGGGTGGGCTTGCCTGTGGCGCCTTGGGTCCCCAGGCAGGAGGGGCCATGCAGAGGGAGTGTCTGTGTTTACAAACCTGTATGTAAGCAGCAGCCCGCTTCACACTGGAGTATGATCCATAGGGCACTATGAAGACCTCCTCCACTTGGAGCCAGACCAGGGGCCAGTGGGCAGACTCGCAATCCCCCACCTCCTCCGCACACCTGGTGACAGCCAGCCCAGCCAGCGGGTGTGGCACACATGGGCCCCAGCAGGCCAGAAGTGGGTCTGCCCGGGGAACCTGAGCCACTGATCACAGGCCCCCATGGCTCCCACATCAGATACTCCTAGAAAGCTGTTCACAGTCAGGGCTCTGAGACAGATGAGATCAGCACTAGAAATGCTTCCTGACCCCAGGTGATAATGGCAAGGCCCTACGAATTGTTGGAAGGTGCTGGCAAGAGGGGGCAGCCCCCCAGGGGATAAGAGGGCCCAGGACGCCATGGAGAGTGGCCCTGTGGGGGGCAGAGACCAGTACCCGCAGCTTGTGTCCCTCAGGGTCTGTGGGGTGTGACCTGGGATCATGCAGCTGTCACTAACCTAAAGAAAAACGGGCCAGAAATGTTTGTGTTCTATGCCAAAAGTGCTCCCCACCTTTAAAGCCCCACTTTACCAAAGCCTCTGTGAGGGTCTCCTGCAGCGCCGTGCACAAGCACTGCCAGAGGTGGGCAGCAGAGGGCGCCTGAGCGCCCGCATCCCAGCGTAGCAATGCCCCCTCAGCGTTCCCGCGCCCCCCTCGCCTCCTGCAGAACCCACCCCAGAACCAAGCAGCACCGAACCATTGCTTCAAAAAAGGCCCTTTTGGCTACAAACACAGAGGCTGGTTGCTGAAAACTTGGCAGTTAAAGAAGAAAATAAATGCCACAACCCGAGATAGCAAGATAGCGCTTTCTGGAAAATTTCCTCCCTGGCTTTTTGAAACAAAAGGGCAGGGGTGTTTGTTTGCCTGCTTGCTGTGGGGCATCCAAACCTCTCCCCAAAGAACTCAGGTCCCTGTGGCTGCACTGCAGTGTAACCCGCTCCCTTGTTGGACACTCAGCTGCTGTTCAGTTTCCTCTATACCCGTCACCGTCCCCATCCCCATCTTCATCACCATCATCATCATCAATACCACCATCACTACCATCCCCATCATCACCATCTTCACCCCCGTCATGCCCATCATCACCACCATTACCATCGTCCCATCATCACCATCACCATCATCTTCAAAAGGGCCATCATGCCCTCATTACTGTCACCATCGTCATCAGGCCATTGCCTTTACCACCATCACCTTCATCCCCAGTCACCACCACCCCCACCATCATCACTCCCATCATCGCTCCTCCCAACAAATCCTGGAGCTGGGCTGAGTGTCCGAGGGTGGTGGCCCTTGCTTAGACTCAGGCATGGTGACAGTTCCAGAGGGACTCATCCTCCCTGCACTTGGAGGTGACACTGTTAGCTTTTAAGCAGGAGGGATTTGACCTAGGTGAGTCCCACAGTGCCCACTGTACTGGGTGGCTGGGCAGGTGGGCAGCTGGGCAGCAATAGGAGGGGAGAGGTGCTACCTGGTGACCTTAGCCCCCAGAAGGCCCCCTTGTGACTGCAGACAGGCTGTGCTCTTACTTGGGCTCTGGACTCCTCCTGTAAGGTGGAGCCTGACTCTCTGGTCTCTGAGGGCCAACCAGGCTGAATACCTGTGTTCATGGAAGCACAGGAATGATGGAGCTCAGGCTAAAGCCCAGGGGCTTGGGGGGGAAGCTGCATTGGAGGCACCTGCAGACAGTGCATGCCACCAGGTGAGGTCGGGACTCACACACAGACTTCCGTCTACACCACGGTCTCAGGCCCGATCACAGAGAGTGTGAGCACACTGTGCACGTCTTTGTGTCGGATGGAGCGTATGAGCTTCCTGTGGCTGCTATAACAGCACCACACACCTGTGGCTTACAATAACACCTATTACCTCACAGCTCTGGACATCTGGCATGGGTCTCCCTGGTGTCCTCGCCTTTTCCGTGTTCAAAGGCTGCCGTGCCCTCTAGCTTGTGGCACCTCCACCTTCAAAGCCCGTGATGTTGCGTCCCTCTGCCCTGTGTCTGAGGTCACGTCTTTCTCTGGCTCCAGCCAGGAAAGTGCCCCACTTTCAGGGACCCGTGTGATTACACCGGACCACCCACATGAGCCAGGATCATCTCCCATCTCAAGGGCGGGGACGCAACCACATCTGCAGAGCTCCTCCCACCATGTCAGGTGTCATAGTCCCAGGCCCAGGGATTAGAACATTGGCATCTCTGTTATCTCCACCGAGTGGGAGTCTCTTCCCAGGGGCCCATGTCTCCCAGCACACCCCAGAACAGCCTCGTGAAACCACTAAACCTAGTTCATAGAGTTGGAGTTCAGAGGTGGGCATGACCCGCCAGTCCACAGGCAGCTGGGGGTGATTGGCGTGCAATGGGAGGGCCAGGGGAGACCCACGGTGGGGCGCAGACCTGGGGCTCAGTGGCCGGTTGGCTGAGGAATGTCACCACTGGTGGTGGTTTATTAGGGGGAGCTGTGTGCTCTGCCTCGGGGTGCCAACTCAGGCCCTCTCCTCCCCACAGGAGTGAGGGCTGTGGAGTGCAGGAGCTCGGGGGCGAGCCACATCGCAGGCGGTTCTGCTTGGTGGTTTTGGCTTCATAGATGGTTTGGACCCAGTTCAAACCGCTTTAGTAGATGCTTCATGAGGGACAGGGCAGAACGACTTTTGTTTGGTTTGTGGTTCAGAAAAAACCATTAGTGTCCAGGCTCGCCCACACAGTGTGGCTGGGCTAGGACGTGTCTGTACCTTCCTAGGGGCCCCGGATGCAGGGAGTTGGACAGACAGTTGTGTGGAGGGGGGTTCCTCGCCTGCTGGGGCTATGCTGGCACAGCATGGCGTACAGAGACAGAGCAAACTTGATCTCTTTCTCCTGGTTGTCCTGTCCCCACCCAGCTTAGGAGTGGCTGCCCCACCGATCACATGTCTGGTCAGGCTCTGGGGAAGCGCCCATGATGCCTGCCTTACCTCCTCTACAGCCCTTGGCTGACCGGAAGGAGAACGCGTCCCCGTCCTCAGAGCCTGGGGGTGGGGGGTCCTCCCTAGAGTGGACACTGGAGGGAGGAGTGGGACCCACCAAAGCCCTCGTCCCCAGCCCAGCCTGGCCAACCCTTCATCTGCTCAGAGGGGGTGACCCCCCACCCCCAAATGAAGGGAGACAGTTGAGTCCCCCCCACCTTGGGGCTGCTCCCCAGGTGGCTTGGCTCTGCTCCCGTTGCCCCCTTACCAGGCCATTGTGCCTTCAGCTCAGGCACCCCCTCCCTGGGGAGCCCTCCCAATACCGCCCCCCTCCACTACCCAGAGGCCCCTTCTTGCCCTTTCCTAAGTACCCCAGTCCTCTCCCCTGCCACCTGCCTGGAACTCCCTCACTTGTACCTCCCAGGGGACAGTCCTCTGGGTGCGCACATATGAGCACTCAAAATGTCAAAGGAATGAGTGAGTGAATGAATGAATGAATGAGAGGCAGGGCCACTGCACAGGGAAAGGCCCAATAGGCCACCTGGTTCTGCCCGGATTTCACAGGTGGGGGTCCAAACCCAGAGAGGATGGCAGGCCAGGGGTGGGAGCTAGGCTCCTGAGGAGCAGCCAGCTACCACACAGGCCCTGGGACTCTGGTCTGGGGCCGACCTCTAGGCTCATTGCTGTTGAAAGGGGCTTGCATGAGCCCCTTCCTCCTGTGGCAAGTTGGTGCTGCACAATGCATGGGGAAAGGCCCTCTTCTGATCTCTGTGGGGTGTCTCCATGTCTAGGTCTGCCCTGTGGCTTGACTGCCCCATCAACAGAGGGGCAGCACAGACAGTGTCCCCTCATCACCTGGCATGGGTGGTTTATAGCAGGCTGAGGGGTGAGGAGCCCCACAGCCCTCTGCTCCAACCCCAGTCCGCACCTTACCGGGTGGTTTCTCCTCAGCTGGAACCTCAAAGGCACAACCACCTCTGTGGTGGCCGGTGGCTAGCAGGGCCTTCCTCCTTGGTGAAATCAGGTCAGCTTCAGCCTGGAACCGGGACAGGCAGGCTCCTAGGGGAGAGTGAAGGATGACATTCATTAGGTCGTCTCTAAATTAGAGCAGTAGTCCGGCCTCTCGGGCCAGGAACCACATGGAGTCATTATTCCCGCAGGCCAGGGATGCTTCACGCCTCCTCAGAGGCCACTGCCTGGGTGGGGTTATGTGGCCCCAAATCAGGACCCAAGGGTGGAGTTGGGAGCAGAACCAACTAGGGGGCTGGAGAGGGGCTTCAGGCCAATGCCAGGGGGAGTCGATGGAAGAGGGGGCCAGGGCGGAAAAGAAGGGGGGAGAAGCCTGCCCTCCAGGTGGCAAGGCCCCGTGGGCATGAGCCAGCCCCCCTGAGCCTGTGGGCCCTCAGGGGTGGGTTACCCAGTGACATGGCCAAGTGAACCTGAAGCTACTCTCTACCCAAGGACAAACATGGGCTCTGACCCAGGCAGGTGGAGGAGAGGGTGGGGTACCTGTGCATGTGAGGCAGCCCCTGTCTCTGCTACCAGGCCAAGGAGGGGAGTTGAGGGGAGAGGGCAGTCAGCCCCTACCCCACCAATTAAGGTTATGCCCCAGGCGAGAAGGACATTGAACTGTGGACAGAATGTAACAGCCTCGGGGAGATGGACAAGGGCTGGTGATGGTATGCCTTATTCTGGAGTGTTCCAAGTGCCCCCCATAGGGACACTCAGCATGGCAGGGTCAGCACTTGGACATGCCTGCTGTCCTCCCTAGGACCTCACATTCCTGTCCAGGTGGTCATCGTGTCCAGGTGGTCATCCTGTCCAGAAGATACACTTATGGGGACAGGTGAAGCAGGCTAGTGGACCCAGATCCTCTTGGGAGAAATGTCTGGAACGGGTCCCTGTGGAGGGGCAGACATGTCCATGGTCCTCGGTCACCTATGGCAACAGCAGCATTTACTGCCCAGGTTCCTTAGACGGAGCCCTGAGGAGCCCGCTGAGCCAGAACGCTGAAGTCCAAGGTCGGGAGGCCTAGGTGCCTACCCCATCTGTCTCCTCCTGTCCCCCCAGAACAGCTGTGGAAAGTGAGCAAGAGGGTGAGCAGGGGTCAGGTGAGAGGGGAGGACGGGAGACATGAGCCACTGGCCTGAGCAGGGGGGCCGCCCCCTTCTGTGAGCAAGTGATGGAGCGTTGGGCCTCTGCACAGGGGGCTGTGTGGGGAGACTTGGCTGTGGGGTTCAGGGAGGGCAGGTCTTCCTGCTGTGGTTGCCCACGCTGGGCTGCCAGCCAAGCACCTGAATCATTGCCCACTCTAATGACCCACGTTACAGATGAGGAGAGCAAGCCAGAGAGGCCGAGTTCACCCAGCCATGAATGGAGCTATGGGTCCGAGTGTCTGGGGCCCTGGTCCACCGCCCCACAGCTCCCAGCTCTGTCTCTGGCACTCAGACCCGGTGGCTCAGGTGGACAAGGCCACTGGCTCCCCAAGGAGAGTCGCCGGCCATGCCCTGTGGCCCTCCCTCGCTTCACCCCTGTTGGACGGCCCATGCCACCCAGCAAGCTCTCATGTTTTCTGTCTCTGTTGAACACCTGCTGGTTCCTTTGCAGCTGGGGTAGCCAGGCCTCGGAAGGAGCCAGGGCTCCGCTGCCCTTGGCCAGTCGCCAGCCTCTGCTTGGGCTTGTGTCTCTGGGTAGATGGGGTAGGGGCATCGTTGAGCAGACACAGGGTAGGCAGCTGTGGGCCAACAGGAAGGTCTGGGTAGCCCTTAGTGAGAGCCCCCCCCCAACCCCGCTCCCCCGCTGCTGCGGGAGGTTAGTGCCCGTTGGATGTACAGAGAAACTGAGGCCACGTGAGGTGAGTCCTCCTGGGTGGCCGAGCTAGACACCGGACCCCCTAGCTGTCTCTCCGTAGGCCTTGAGGTTCCAGACAAGCCCACAGCTGTGTTGGGGGGCCTGGAGCTGGGGGGTCGGGGGCGTGACTCTCCCAGAGGGCAGCACAGGCCAGGACAGACAAACTTGTGGTCTGCTCTCTGAGCACAGTGGCAGGTGTTCCCACCCCCCCATTCCTGGCAGCAGGCCCCCCATCCCCCCTCCCTTCCCATCTCAGCAGCAGGCGCCCCCTGGAGGCAGGACACCACAGCAGGTCTTGCTCAGAGTAGTAGCACTCAGGCTGAACTGTGGGAAAGGAAGTGGACGGAGCCAAGCCGGTCTGGAAGCCCATCTGGTTTTCTGGTTTTCTTCTCTGGCCCAGAGTCCAAAAGAGCCTGTGCCTGCCCAGCCCAGAAGCTTCCAGGACACCCTGACGGCCAAGCCAGGCCTTGACTGAGGTCAGAGAAGGTTGCCCACAAGAGGGTGGGCTCAGGACGAGAAATTGCTTCCCAGGTTGGCTGCTGCTTTGTTTTTTATTGTGATAAAAGACACATAACAAAAAATTGCCATTTTAACCATTTTTAAGTCACAATTCAGGGACATTAATTACATTCACCGTGTTGTGCAATTATCACCACTATCCATTTCCAAGTGTTTTTCATCACCCGAAACAGAAACTAAACACCCTTTAAGGCAGTAACTCCCCACTCTTCCCTTTCAGCCCCTAGCAATCACTTGTCTACTTCTGTCTCTATACATTTGTCTGTTCTAGGTGTTTCACGGAAGTGGGATCACACAATACTTGTCTCTTTGTGTCTGGCTGAGTTCACTTGGCATGATGCTTTCAAGGTCCATCCATGTTGTAGCATGTGTCAGAACTTCATCTGTCTTCATGGCTGAGTAATATTGCTCACTGTACGGATGGACCACAACTTGTTACCCATTCATCTGTTGATGAACGTTTAGGTTGTTTCCACATTTTGACTATTGTAAGCAATGCTGCACTGAACACTGGTGGACATGCATCTGTCTGCATCGTTGCTTGCAGTTCTCTTGGGTGCACTCCTAGGAGTGCCGTTGCTGGGTCACATGGTAGTATACGGTCGCTGTGAATCGGAATCGACTTGATGGCAATGGGTTTGCGTTTTTGTTTTTTTTCTTTTAATGGTAGTTCTGGAGCCCTGGTGGTGCAGTGGTTAAAAGCTCGGCTGCTACCCGAAAGGTCAGCAGTTGAAATCCACCAGCTGCTCCTTGGAAACCCTTTGGGGCAGTTCTACTCTGTCCTAATAGGGTTGCTATGACTTGGAATCAACTTGACAGCAACGGGCTTGGTTTTTTTAGGTTTATGGTGGTTCTATGTTTAACTTTTTGAGGAACCATCAAACTGTTTTCCATAGCAACTGCACCATTTCACATTCCCACCAGCAACGCCCGAGGGTTCTTGGGTGCTTCTTTGAAATAACAAATATTAAATCCTTTCCAAAAAGCCCTGCCCTGCTGATGCCCCAAGGACATGCCCAGCCCTGCTCCCCACCCCAGGCAGTTGGCACACCTGCCCCTCCAGGCCCCTCCAGGCCCCTCCAGGCCCCTCACACCCTACATCCTGCCAGGCCCAGGGGAAGAAAGCCTTGCTGGAATAGTGGGCTCATGCCTGGGGAGCCCTTGGGCAGCTTCCAGCTGGGGGTTCAGCGAGATCCTGCTGCCTTCCTCTGGTGCGGTCTCCCCTAGGCAGTAACGATGCCCTGTCTCTAAGGTTCCAGATCCAGACGCCCAGGGAGCCCTTTTGTGAGTAGCCTGTGTGGGCCGTCCCCACACTGAGCCAGGCCTGTGGCCGGATACAGGTCTGCGTGCAGGCCTGAGCCCAGGTCCACTCTGCCAGTCAAAGCCAAGGGGGCATAGTCGGGCCCTCCACTCGGAATGGGACCCACAGATGAGCTGGCGGGCAGAAGCCTGGGGGTGGGCGGCAGGCTCAGTGCCTCATGAAGTCCTGTCTAGAGGGGGCAGGGCTGAGCTAGGGGCTCTGCTGTTGCCTGAGTGGCCGCTGGGGCACAGTGGGTGACACTGCAGTGAAAACTCAGAAAGGGGGCTCCCCAGCACCCAGCCTTTGCCTAGGGACCCGGCAATCTAGGGCATGCTTGTATACTACCTGCAACGGCACAGTGAGCTGCCGGGGACTCTGGGTCAAGGGAGGGTGGAGGGGCCTGCAGGACACTGCCTTGGGGCTGGTCTCCTGGGCTGCTTTGCAGCAGGCCTGGGAAGTAGCTGTGAGTGGGGCTGGGCCAGCTGCAGGCCCCTCCACGAAGACAGCACCCACCAAGGCTGACCTCCCCGCCCACATCCACATGGGGCTGGGTGTTGGCAGGTGGTACTGGGATGCCAGGAGAGGAATGGCCTCAGCCCCCCCACAGCCTGGCCCCCCAACCCCCAGACCCGTGCTTATCACCGTGTCCCAGATTCTGCACCTGGAAATACACTCTCAATTAAATCGGAGCCCAGAGAGCTGCTGGGGAGGAAAGGAAAAACCTTATGCAACACCTCATTACCTGGGTGGGTGGTCCTGGGTAGGGAGGAGTCCTGGGAGGGGAGGGGTCCTGGGAGGGGAGGGGTCCTGAGAGGTGAGGATGGTCCTGGGAGGGGAGGGGTCCTGAGAGGGGAGGATGGTCCTGGGAGGGGAGGGGTCCTGAGAGGGGAGGATGGTCCTGGGAGGGGAGGGGTCCTGAGAGGGGAGGATGGTCCTGGGAGGGGAGGGTTCTTGGGAGGGGAGAGGTCATGGGAGGGGAGGGATCCTGGGAGAGGACAGTCTTGGGAGGGATGGATGGCCCTGGGAGGAATGGATGGTACTGGGAAGGGAAGGCGACCCCAAGGAGGGGAGGACAGTTCCGGGAGGGGAGGGTGCTGGGGAGGAGGACAGTTCTGGGAGGGGAGGATGGCGGGGGCGAGGACACTATGCTCAGTAAGGTGGAAGTTTCAGGGAGGTGGGCTCCACCCCAAGCATCGTCCTGGTTGGAAAGGGGGTGACAAGGCAGCCACAGGGTTGGCAGCTCTGTCCCCTGGCTTGGTCCCCCACCCCCGGCCCCAGCAGGTCTGGGGCCCTCAAGGTATCCCACAGAGGACTAGCACCCTGGCTGGCTGGTTACATTCAGTGAGGTACCTCGCCTGTGAAGCTGTTCTCCCCTTGGTCCTGTGGGTTGTCCATGAGAGCTGGTGGTCAGGAGGGTGGGCTCGGGGCTTAGGGGTAGACCTGGGCTGGAGTTTGAGTTCCCAGAGTCCCGGAATGCTCGGCAGCTCCCTGGGAGATACCTGGGTCTCCAGTGGGGGTAGCACAGAGGTACTTGGGATGCTGGAAAGGGGGGTGCAACCTAGGGAGTCAGGTGTTTGGACCCTCGGTGGGCAGGTGCTGGAGAGGGAGCTGATGTCTTGGTTCAGCTCTATTCCAGAGTTACTTTGTACCCAGTACTTGAAACAGAGTCACACTCCTCAGACTCCAGAAAAGAAAGGAAGGGGCTTGAGGTGGGGGGAGGGAGGGAGAGGAAGAGGAAGGGAGTGAAAAAGGTGGGAAGGTGGGAGGGAAGGAGGAAAAAGGGAGGGAGGGAAGAAGGGAGAGATGGAGAGATGGAGATGGGGGTAGGGGCCCCTGAGAAGTGCAGGTGGGGATATCCTGGCCTGGGGGCCAGAACAGAGGCACCAGCTCCCTCCCATGGTCCTGCTGCCCCTCCTGAGCACTGGAGGGTGTGTGTGTGGGGTGAGGGGACGGGTTGGCCGGCACAAAGCACATCCCAGCCCAGAGCTCTGAGCAGCCAGGGCTGAGCTGGCCTCTTGCCCCGGCAACCGGACGTGTCCTTCCGGCAGGAGGTGTTCATGGCTCCTTGGCCAGAAGGAGCCCAGCCAGGTCCTGCTCTGTGGTCTGAGCCCAGGGCCAGCCCCACTCCCTGCCTGTGAGCTCTCACTGGGAGCCCTCCCCGATCCTCAGCAGGAGGCTGGCTTTGCCTCTGCTGCAGTGGAAACTCGGGGGCTGCAGGGCTGCTTTGGGGTGTTTTCTCTTAAAATACTGCGTCCTGCTGTATTTAATGATGAAAGCAATTTATCAGTTTTGTAGAAAATTTGAGGAGTCCCTGGGTGGTGCAAACAGTGAACATGTCAGCTGCTAACCACAAGGCTGGAGGTTCGAGTCCACCGAGAAGCACCTCGGAAGAAAGACCTAGTGATCTACTTCTAAAAAATCAGCCGTTGACAGCCCTGTGGAGCACAATTGTACTCTAATGCCCATGGGGCACCATGACTCAGGATCTTCTCTGCAGCAACTGGCCTGGATACAGGAGGCAGCAGTATGAGGGTGGGAGACTGCTCCAGGCAGAAGGCAAAGCAAGTGCAAAGGCCCCCGAGACAGGAGTGCACAGAGGAGGCAGGAGGAGAGAGGAGGGGCAGGGTGGCTACTGGTGGAGAACGGAGCGCTGAGTCCAGGCAAGCTTGTGTGTGTGGCGGGCGTGGGGGGGCGGGGAGCTCCACAGGGCCTGGAGGCCTAGCTGTGCAGGGAGTCTGGGGGCTGTGGGAGCAGATGAGCAGGGCTTTGGGGTGGGCAGCAGCTGGAGGGGCAGGCCGAAGGCGAGGACTTCTGCAGCAGGGCAACCTGCTTTTGTCCTTTAACTTCCAGCTCCAGCTCTGACAGGGTTACTGAGTTCATCTCCAGGGGAAACTACTTGTTTGTTTAGGAAAATATGTTAATAGCCCTCTGAGTTCTGAGAGAAAACCCCAGGGCACGGTGTGGAACGTGTGGAAGGGCCAGGCAGAGTCACAGTGCCCCACAGTTAAGGAAGGGGTGCCCACTGGGGGGGCTGGAAACCATGAGGGGTGAACTCTGAGGGGCCCAGGGGGGCGAGGAGGGGGAGGGCTCCTAGAGGAGGGTCTGGGAGCCAAAGAGGGAGCCTACCTAGGAGTCCTGGCCTTGGGACCCCAACACCCAGGCCCCAGCTTTGAGTGGTTTCCTGCTTTGTGCTCAGATTGTTTCAAATTGCCCCCTGTCCACTGCGCAGTCCGAGTTGTCCTCCAGTCGGCTCCGACTCACGGTGACCCCACATACAACAGAATGAAACGCTGCCCAAGCCTGGTGCACCGTCTTCATGTTTGCTGGTATGTGTGAGCCCATTGTGTGGCTTTGTGTCAGTCCATCTCGTTGAGGGTCTCCCTCTTTTTCGTTGGCCTTCCACTAAACCAATGATGATGTCCTTCTCCAGAAGTCAGCCTCTCCTGACATGTGTCCAAAGGAAGCAAGTGCAATATCCTGTGATCCACAGGGTTTTCATTGGCTGATTTTCAGAAGGAGATCTCCAGGCCTTTCTTCCTAGTCGTCTTAGCCTGGAAGCTCTGAGTGAATCTCTGTTGCCACCAGCTGGTCAGCCTTAGGGCCGCTCAGGAGCACATTTGGGCTGAGGCAGGGAGAAGCACCCTGAGAGAACCCCAGAGAGGACTGGGGCAGATGCCCTGCCCAGAACCACCAGGGAGTGGCCTGAAGTCCCCAATCAGACTCAGAGGAGACGAGGTTTCTAGAGCCATGCCCAGACCAGCATCTGGGTCTCAGGTTTGCATGTTCATGTGACAGGTGAGTCCAGAAGAATGAAGAAGTTGGGGACATAAGGTTACCCACATCATAAAGGTGTGTTTGAGTGGCTCTTTTCTCACAAAATTGGAATCCTTGCGGCAAACACAGCATCTCCCATTATCCCTTGACATTGTTTCCATCTATCACCTCTGAATCCAAACAGTGTTTGGTATCGGAAACCACTACCTGACTGCTGAATTTTGGATGCTCTCCAATTTTTGCTCTTATAAGCACGCAATAAAGTTTTCTATGTTTAATTCTGGAGGAGCCCTGGTAGTGCAGTGGTTAAGTGCCTGGCTGCTAACCAAAAGATCTTCAGTTCGAACCTACAGCTGTTCTGCTGGAGAAAGATGTGGCAGTCTGCTTCAGTAAGGATTCACATCCTTGGGAACCCTGTGGGCCTGTTCTACTCTGTCCTGTAGGGTCACAATGAGTTGGAATTGACTCGATGCCAATGGGTGTTTTTGGGTTATGTTTAATTCTTGGTGGACGTATCTAATTAACACTCTAAAACAGAGGTTTCCAAGTTTTCTTGCTACACAGGCGAGCCCTTAGAGCCCCAGTGATTTTTTCATGACAGCCCAGAGTCAAAAAGAAAATCCTGAGCAGCCTGTTTATTAGAAGTCCCTGGGTGCTGCAAAGAGTTAACGTGCTCGGCTCCTAACTGAAGCAAGAATGGCCAGACTACGTCTCACCTACTTTGGGCTTGTTATCAGGAGGCAAAGTAGAGGGTCAGCGAAAAAGAGGAGTCCCTCAACGAGATGGATTGACACAGTGGCTACAACAATGGACTCAAACAGCAACAATTGTGAGGATGGCACAGGACCAGGCAGTGTTTCCTTCTGTTGTGCATGGGGTCACTATGAGTCAGAACCGACTTGACCACACCTGACAACAACAACGCTAACTGAAAGGTCAGAGGTTCAAGTCTACCCAGAGGCACCTTGGAACAAATGCCTGGCTGTCTACTTCTGAAAAACCAGCATTGAAAGCCCTGTGGAGCACAGCTCCGCTCTGACACAGGTGGGGTCACCACGAGTCAGAGTCCACTCCACGGCACCTGGTTCTGTTTATTAAGTAGGTGGGTCCAAATGACTTAACGAGTATTTACGTCCTAGCAATTTAGTGGCCATTTGAAAAAATAATGCACATAAACTGAAACAATATCACGCTTATTTCATTCTTAAATAACCGCATCTGTTGGGATGTGTGTGCTGCTGGAGCCACCCTCATTTACTGCTCCATATTGTTCCCGTTCCTTTACTTGCTTGTGAACACGGCAACCACTGGAACCCCAGCGTCTGGAGACAGGACACACCCAAAATCTAACCTTGACCTGGGAGCTACCCGGAGCCAGTATGTAGTTCACACGGTACCCAACAGATAGTTCTGTGTTTTTCTCAAAAAGTAAGCATCTCAGAGCCCCTGTGAGCTCAGTTTGGGGCCACAGCCTTAGGACAAACTAGAAATGGAATTATTGGCTTGAGGCGTGCAGTTTCCCAGAAGGTCTAGAGAAAGCTTCCCGTCCAGGAAGCTTAGAGCCATTGTCCTTTCTCCACATGCCCTAATCCCACCACCAGTACTGCAGTTTTTAAACATGCTGGCAATTTGGTAAGTGACATATAGTATCTAGTTTTAATTTAATTTCTCTGATTGCTGGAGAAGTTAGCAGTTTTACATTAGACATTTGATTTATGTTATTTAAATAGTTTCATCCTCCTCTTTCCCCATTTTTCATTGGGGCATTTTTTTTTTTTTTCTTATTAGTTTTTGTAGTTTTCATCTGTTAGAAATATTTTTTTCCCGTTTGTCACTTGTCTTTTAATTTCAATTAAGGTATTTTTATATATACAAATTTTAAATCTTTATGCACTCAAACTTACCCATATTTTCCTTTGAGTATTCTTCTTTGGGTTTAAGCTTTGAAAGGTCTTATCAGATTAAAAATTGGTACAATACTTACATATGCATACTTTTAAAAATTATAGTATAATCTTCCATTCGTTTAATTCTCTAATCCCTCTGGAATTCATGGATATGAATAGTTAACTAGGGATATAACTTCATTTTTTCTATAACAACACCTGTTGACTGTTCCACTATGAACAGCCGGAGCTCCAGAGTTTGATAGTTGAATAGAGGTTAACAGAGGGGCTATTCGCAGGTGTGGCAGGGCAGAAGGGAAGCCCAAGAGGACTATGGCATTCCCCAGGGCAAGGGGCTAACAGTGGTGTGGAGCTGTGACCATCCCAGGGCTAAAGGAGCAAGGGGAAGTAGTGGAGTTACAGGAACCCCAGAAGGCAAGCTGTTTATAGAAGACCCTCAGGAGGGCTATGGTCTTGGATTAGAGACACAGCCTACCTAGAGCCACCTGGCAGGAGGGAGTCAAAGAAAGAGGAAGCCTGACCTCCCTCCTCTCACCAGCTCCTGCCAGCAACTCCCTCTGCCAGACCCAATTTGTACATACTTGCATGTGTGCATGTGTGTCCACAAGCCTGTCCACACATTTGACAGTAGTGTGTCTATGTGTGCATGTATGCACCCACATGTTTTCTGTTTGTTCATCTTGGAGTGCCTAGAGGTCCATGCAGACCAGGGGGCTCCAGTCTGGGTTCCCTCACAGCTGACTTGCGTTTCCGGCATGAGCTGAATGCAGTCGGTGCACACAGCTGCGGACTCCTGTCGATGCTGCCAGCCACTGACTTCAGGCACACAAGGAGGAAAGCCACGCTAGATGGCGTGGTGCAGTTCTCTCCTCCCAGGCAGGGTGGACTCACTGGTAAGCAAGGTACGCAGGGGCTAACTTGTACTTACTATTCTGTAGTGTACAACTTCACGATGGGTGAAACTGTGCGCTACAGATCAGTAAGTGAGCACAAGTAAGCCCACACGTACCTTGCTTATGTAGTAATCCGTCCCTGCTCCCAAAGAGAGAGGCTGGAAGCCCTGGGTCAATGCCACCCTTGCTGCCACAAAACTTACAGCCACACTCGAGGCCTGATGCAGAGCACTCCCGTTTCCATGCCTGTCTCCATGGGCCACATCCTGGGGACCCAAGTGCCAGAATGAACAAGGGACTGCCCACTCACAAGGAGACCCAGATGTAGCATCTGCATGGCTCTTTAGAATTCTGCCAGCCTCCAGCCAAATCAATAAGCTGTTTGCAGCTGTAGAGAGAGGCCTGCTCGTATCTGAAGCCCTGTGGCATTTCAGTGAGAAGAACTAATCAGCATCGACCTTCGCGTCTGTCCATCAGCTGCCTGGCCTACAATCTGTTCTGAAAGTCTGGGCTCCTGGCCCATCATCAGAGCCAGCTCTCAGCCCTAGTCGTCCGTGCAGGGTCGGGATGGGGTGAGGTTGCCGTCTGAGTCTCTCCTGTCCCCAAGGACTGGCAGGTGGGTGGGTGGGGTGCTGAAGCCAGCATCAGGGCTGTGCCCAGCTCTGCACTGGATGGTGCTCAGGTCCCCACCACCCACCCTACACACTGCCACAGCAGTTCCCAGGTTGGAGGCAAGGGAGAGTCCAAGGAACAGGCCTGGGACGCTGGGGACTCCAGACCACCAGGTGACGAAGCAGTGGGCACCTGGGAGCCCCTCACATGCTTCTTGGCCCCCTCAGGGCCTGCCTAGCGAGGGGTCAGCTAGCCCTCCAATTGGAGCCCTGTACTCGGTGCTTGGGGTCAAGGGCATGGGGACAGAGGCTTGGAATGGGGCTTCCTTGCCACACCACCTCCACCCTGACCGCCAGCCCTCAAGCCAGAATGAAGGCCAGGCAGGCTGAGGGGCAAATTCACATACCACATTTCTCTCTAGGTTGTTGGAGTCTCCTAACTGTCCCACCCCCCTGCAGACTCGCACACCTGCAGACCCCACACCTGCAAATCTGTTTACCTGCAGAACCCACACCTGCAGAACTGCGTACCTGCAGACACCCATACCTGCAGACCCCATGCATGCAGACCCCACACCTGCAGATTCCACACCTTCAGGCCCCCACACCTGCAGACCACACACCTGCAGACCCCATACCTGCAGACCACACACCTGCAGACCCCATACCTGCAGACCCGCACACCTGTAGACCCCCACACCTGCAGACCCCACATCTTTAGATAAAGCCAGCCTCTAATGAGGGTAAGAGTGATAGAAACAGATGCAGGGAGACGCTTAGGCCTGCCTCCTCTTCCTGAGGAGCAGCGAGGACTCCTGAACCCGGCTGCTGCCCAGGAAGGGTAACGTGTTCAAGAAATGGTCAGGATCTCTTCCCCTGTCCTTTGAAGAATCCAGCTGCCACAGAAAGGTCAGATGACCAGGCCTCTGAGCTTGGTTCTTACAAACCTTCTCTGCACTCACAGGTAAAGAAACAAACCCCTGTCTGTCATTCTTCATACAAACGAGGTCCCATTGTAGCAACTGTTCTGCAACTCTCTCACGTAAAGTGTTCTGAAGCAGTTTCTTTGTCTGCACTTACAGCTCTGCCATATGCTTTTGGATTTCATTAAAAAATGGAAAATGGGGCGGAGCCAAGATGGCCGAATAGACAGCCGCTTCCGCCGGGCCCTCCTTACAACAAAGACCTGAAAAAAACAAGTGAAACGAGTATATTGTGACAAGCAGGGAGCTCTGAACATCAAAGGCAAGCTTAGACAATGAATTGAGTGGCAGGGGAAGAAAGAGACCTTTCAGGAGCGGAGGAGTTACTGGACCTGCATTGCGGGGAGCCCTCGGGCACCATCCCTGGAGCAGCAGCAGCAGCGGGTGGGTCCTAGCATTCCACTGCAGTTTCCTCAGGGAGAAGCAGCCAGCCACACAGCCCACTCACACCTCCGGAACCTGAGCAGAAGGGTGCTCCAGACAAAAGCTAAGTACTTGCATATATTTTACAGTGCCCCCCCCACCCCCAACCCAGCTTCAGCGGCTGAATCCCTAGGCCTGAGATAGACCCTGGTGAGAACCTGGAGCCATCCTCCCAGCCTTGGGGAAGGAAAAAATTTGCAACTGGGGGGAAAAGATACTTTGCTAGCTCCATTAACTGGGGGAGCTCAGGACAGAAGCAGCTGCTGTCCAGGCATAAACCGTCCGTGGACCTTGAGCACCTTTCCCTTCTCCATGGACCTGTGTAGGCCTATTTCAGGACAATAGGCCGTTGTTGGCAAACTCCAACCATTTCAGAGGTGTGGTGGAGAGGTGGATGTTTGACGTTTGACATTGCTTTGCCTATTAAACAAGGTCCTCACCTACCCACAACAGGGACCTAAGGACCGGTGGCTCCACTTGGGTCGCCCAGCCACCCTCGACAGGGGCCCAAGGATAACTGGTACCTCCCAGTCCTTACAACAAAATCTTTGGGTGCCCATGGCCCCTCTGCAGAGCCCACCCACCAGCACACTCTAGGGAACAAAGATGCGTTTTCCTCAGAGACACTTGGGGATTGGTTCTCAGCCCCCTGCCTTGTTCAGAGCGTGACCCCCTGCTACAATCAGATATGGGTATATACGCCAATCACCCCTGCCCCTCTAAGACTGTAGGACAGAGCCTGTACCACACACTTGATATCAGCTACCTGGAAACCTGAGCTGAATTCATACAAGAAAACTGAATGGACTTCTAGACTGATATACCTGATAACAGCTCTAGCCAGCTGGGGACAGGACACCAGAGCTCCAAAGGCAAAAATAATCAAGCTAGCTCACTCGAGCAACCCATAGGGGTATACCAAAACAAAGCAAAGCAAGCAGCTATGACACAGTAAGCAAGCATAAACTAATACAATAACTTATAGGTGGCTTGGAGACAACAGTCAATATCAAGTCACATAAAGAAACAGACCATGATCACCTCAACAAACTCTCAAAACAAAGAATCCAGGGATCTTTTAGATGAAAGTGCATTCCTGGAATTACCAGTGCCAGAATACAAAAGTTTAATGTACAGAACCCTTCAAGACATCAGAAAGGAAATGAGGCAATACACAGAACAAGCCAAGGAACACACAGATAAAGCAACTGAAGAAATTAGAAAGATTATTCAGGAAGATAATGAAAAGCTTAAAAAGCTGGAAAAATCCATAGACAGACAGCAATCAGAAATTCAGAAGATTAACAATAAAATTACACTAGTAGACAACTCAATAGAAAGTCAGAGGAGAAGAATTGAGCATGTAGAAGCTAGAATTTCTGAACTCAAGATAAATCACTTGGCACTAATATATTTGAAGAAAAATCAGATAAAACAGTTTAAAAAAATGATGAAACCTTAAGAATCACGTGGGATTCTATCAAGAGAAATAACCTACGAGTGATTGGAGTACCACAACAGGGAGAGATAACAGAAAATACAGAGAAAATTGTTGAAGATTTGTTGGCAGAAAACTTCCCTGATATTGTGAAAGATAAGAAGATATCTACACAAGATGCTCAATGAACTCCACATAAGGTAGATCTTAAAAGAAAGTAACCCAGACATAATCAAGCTTGCAAAACCAAAGATAAGGAGACAATTTTAAGAGCAGAGAGGGATAAAAGAAAAGTAACCCACAAGAGAGAGCCAATAAGAATAAGCTTGGACTACTCGGCAGAAACCATACAGGCAAGAAGGCAATGGGATGGCATATTTCAAAAATTGAAGGAAAAAAATTGCCTGCCAAGAATCATATATCCATCAAAACTGTCTCCTATATATGAAGGTGAAATTAAGACATCTGCAGATAAACACAAGTTGAGGGAATTTGTAAAAACCAAACCAAAACTACAAGAAATACTAAAGGGAGTTCTTTCGTTAGAAAATCAATAATATCAGGTATCGGCCCAAGACTAGAACACTGGGCAGAGCAACCAGAAGTGAACCCAGACAGGGAAATCCAAAAAAAAAAAAAAAAAAACACACACAAAGCAAGATTTAAAAAAAAAGCCCAACACAGGGTAACGGTGATGTTATTATACAAAAGAAGACAACATTAAAATAATAAAGAGGGACTAAGAAATGTAATCATACACCTTCTACATGGAGAGGAAGATACGGCGACACAAACAAATAAAAGTTAGTTATAAATTTAGAAAAATAGGGGTAAATAATGAGGTAACCACAAAGGGGACAAACTATCCTACTCATCAAAATAAAATACAAGGGAAAAATACAGACTCAGCAGAAACAAAATCAACAACAACAAATACGAGGAAAGGACAATATATAAAGAAAATCTACTCAGCACATAAAATCAAGTGGGAAAAAGAAGCTCTCGACACAAAAAAAAGACATCAAAATGATAGCACTAAATTCATGCCTATCCATAATTACCCTGAATGTAAATGGACTAAATGCACCAATAAAGAGACAGTGGCAGAATGGATTAAAAAACAAGATCCGTCTATATGCTGCCTACAAGAGACACACCTTAGACTTAGAGACACAAACAAACTAAAACTCAAAGGATGGAAAAAATATAACAAGCAAAGAACAATCAAAAAAGAGCAGGAGTGACAATATTAATTTCTGACAAAATAGACTTTGAAGTTAAATCCATCATAAAGGATAAGGAAGGACACTATATAATGATTAAAGGGACAATACACCAAGAAGATATAACCATATTAAATACTTATGCACCCAATGACAGGACTGCAAGTTACATAAAACAAACTATCAGCATTTAAAAGGGAGATAATAATAGTAGGAGACTTCAACACACCACTTTCGGTGAAGGGCAGGACATCCAGAAAGAAGCTGAATAAAGACACGGAAGATCTAAATGCTATAATCAACCAACCTGACCTCGTAGACATATACAGAACACTCCACCCAACAGCATCCAACTATACTTTCTTTTCTAGTGCACATGGAACATTCTCTAGAATAGACCACATATTAGGTCATAAAGCAAGCCTTAGCAGAATCCAAAACACTGAAATATTACAAAGCAGCTTCTCTGACCATAAGGCCATAAAAGTGGAAATTAATAACAGGAAAAGCAGGGAAAAGAAATCAAACACTTGGAAACTGAACAATACCCTGCTCAAAAAAGACTGGATTATAGAAGACATTAAGGATGGAATAAAGAAATTCATAGAATCCAATGAGAATGAAAACACTTCCTATCAGAGCCTTTGGGACACAGCAAAGCAGTGCTCAGAGGCCAATTTATATCAATAAATGCACACATCCAAAAAGAAGAAAGGGCCAAAATCAAAGAACTATCCCTACAACTTGAACAAATAGAAAGAGAACAAGAAAAGAAACCCACAGGCAGCAGAAGAAAACAGACAATAAAAATTAGAGCTGAACTAAATGAAATAGAAAACAGAAAAACAATTGAAAGAATTAACAAGACCAAAAGCAGGTTTTTTGAAAAAATCAACAAAATTGATAAACCACTGGCCAAACTGACAAAAGAAAAACAGGAGAAAAAGCAAATAACCTGAATAAGAAACGATATGGGCGATATTGCAAGAGACCCAACTGAAATTAAAAGAATCATATCAGATTACTATGAAAAACTATACTCAAACAAATTTGAAAACCTAGAAGAAATGCATGAATTCCTAGAAACACACTACTTACCTGAACTAACACAAACAGAGGTAGAAAAACTAAATAGACCCATAACAAAAGAAGAGATTGAAAAGGTAATCAAAAAACTCCCAACAAAAAAAAGCCCTGGTCTGGACAGCTTCACTGCAGAGTTCTACCAAACTTTCAGAGAAGAGTTAACACCACTACTACTGAAGGTATTTCAGAGCATAGAAAAGGATGGAATACTCTCAAACTCATTCTATGAAGCCACTATGTCCCTGATACCAAAACCAGGTAAAGACACCACAAGAAAAGAAAATTGTAGACCTATATCCCTCATGAATGTAGATGCAAAAATCTTCAACAAAATTCTAGCCAATAGAATTCAATAACATATCAAAAATATAATTCACCATGACCAAGTGGGATTCATACCAGGTATGTAGGGATGGTTCAACATTAGAAAAACAATTAATGTAATCCACCACATAAATAAAACAAAAGACAAGAATCACATGATTTTATCAATTGATGCAGAAAAGGCATTTGACAAAGTTCAACACTCATTCATGATAAAAACTCTCAGCAAAATACGAATAGAAGGAACATTTCTCAACATAATAAAGGGCATTTATACAAAGCCAACAGCCAACATCACCCTAAATGGAGAGAGCCTGAAAACATTCCCATGGAGATCGGGAACCAGATAAGGATGCCCTTTATCACCACTCTTATTCAACATCGTGCTGGAAGTCCTAGCCAGGGCAATTAGGCTAGATAAGGAAATAAAGGACATCCAGATTGGCAAGGAAGAAGTAAAAGCATCTCTATTTGCGGATGACATGATCTTATACACAGAAAACCCTAAGGAATCCTCCAGAAAACTGCTGAAACTAATAGAAGACTTCAGCAGAGCATCGGGATGCAAGAGAAACATACAAAAATCAGTTGGATTCCTCTACACCAACAAAAAGAACATCGAAGAGGAAATCACCAAATCAATGCCATTTACAGTAGCCCCAAGAAGATAAAATACTTAGGAATAAATCTTACCAGAGATGTAAAAGACTTATACAAAGAAAACTACAGCACGCTTCTGCAAGAAACAAGAAGAAACTTACATAAGTAGAAGAACATACCTTGCTCATGGATAGGAAGACTTAACATTATAAAAATGTCTATTCTACCAAAGGCGATCTATACATTTAATGCAATTCTGATCCAAACCCCAACGACATTCTTTAATGAGATGGAGAAACAAATCACCAGTTTCATATGGAAGGGAAAGAGGCCCCGGATAAATAAGGCATTACAAAGTTGGAGGCCTTTCTTTACCTGATTTTAGAACCTATTATACCGCCGCAGTAGTCAAAAGAACCTGGTACTGGTACAACAACAGATACATGGACCAATAGAATAGAATTGAGAATCCATACATAAATCCATCCACATATGAGCAGTTGATATTTGACAAAGGCCCCAAAACAGTTAAATGGGGAAAAGACAGTTTTTAACATATGGTGCTGGCATAACTGGATATCCATCTGCAAAAAATTAAACAAGACCCATACCTCACTCCATGCACAAAAACTAACTCAAAATGGATCAAAGACCTAAATATAAAATCTAAAATGATAAAGATCATGGAAGAGAAAATAGGGCAACGTTAGGAGCCCTAATACATGGCATAAACAGTATAGAAAACATTATAAAGAATGTAGAAGAAAAACTAGATAACTGGGAGCTCCTAAAAATCAAACACTTATGCTCATCCAAAGACTTCACCAAAAGAGTGAAAAGACTACCTACAGACTGGGAAAAAGTTTTTAGTTATGACATTTCTGATCAGTGCCTGATCTCTAAAATCTACACAATACTGCAAAAACTCAACTGCAAAAAGACAAATAACCCAATTAAAAAATGGGCACTAAAGAAGACATTCAGGCAGCTAACAGATATATGAGGAAATGTTCACGATCATTAGCCATTAGAGAAATGCAGATCAAAGCTACAATGAGATTTCATCTCACTCCATCAAGGCTGGCATTAATCCAAAAAACACAAAAGAATAAATATTGGAGAGGCTGTGGGCAGATTGGAACACTTCTACACTGCTGGTGGGAATGTCAAATGGTACATCCACTTCGGAAATCGATTTGGCGCTTCCTTAAAAAGCTAGAAATAGAACTACCATATTATCCAGCAATCCCACTCCTTGGAATATATCCTAGAGAAATAAGAGCCTTTACACGAACAGATATATGCACACCCATGTTTATTGCAGCACTGTTTACAATAGCAAAAACATGGAAGCAACCAAGGTGCCCATCAATGGATGAATGGATAAATAAATTATAGTATGTTCACACAATGGAATACTACACATCGATAAAGAACAGTGAGGAACCTGTGAAATATTTCATAACATGGAGGAACCTGGAAGGCATTATGCTGAGTGAGATTAGTTGCAAAAGGGCAAATATTGTATAAGACCACTATTATAAGAACTTGAGAAATAGGTTAAACTGAGAAGAAAACATTCTTTTGTGGTTACAAGAGGGTGGAGGGAGGGAGGGTGGGACAGGGGCATTCACTAATTAAATAGTAGATAAGAACCTCTTTAGGTGAAGGGAAAGACACCACACAGTACAGGGGAAGTCAGCACAATTGGACTAAACCAAAAGCAAATAAGTTTCCTGAATAAACTGAATGCTTCGAAGGCCAGCGTAGCAGGGGCAGAGGTCTGGGGACCATGGTTTCAGGGGACATCTAAGTCAATTGCATAATAAAATCTATTAACAAAACGTTTTGCATCCCACTTTGAAGAGTGGCGTCTGGGGTCTTAAATGCTAGCAAGCAGCCATCTAAGATGCATCAATGAGTCTTAACCCACCTGGGTCAAAGGAGAATGAAGAACACCAAGGACACGAGGTGATTACTAGCCGAAGAGACAGAAAGGGCCACATGAACCAGCGACTACATCATCAGGAGACCAGAAGAACTAGATGGTGCCCGGCTATAACCGATGACTGCCCTGATAGGGAACACAACAGAGAACCCCTGAGGGAGCAGGAGAGCAGTGGGATGCAGACCCCAAATTCTCATAAAAAGACCAGACTTAATGGTCTGACTGAGACGGGAAGGACCCCGGTGGTCATGGCCCCCAGACCTTCTATTGCCGCAGGACAGGAACCATTCCCGAAGCCAACTCTTCAGACATGGATTGGACTGGACAATGGGTTGGAGAGGGATGCTGGTGAGGAGTGAGCTTCCTGGATCAGGTGGACACCTGAGACTATGTTGGCATCTCCTGCCTGGAGGGGAGATGAGAGGGTGGAGGGGGTTAGAAGCTGGCGAAATGGACACGAAAAGAGAGAGTGGAGGGAGAGAGCAGGCTGTCTAATTAGGGGGAGAGTAATTGGGAGTGTGTAGCAAGGTGTATATGGGTTTTTGTGAGAGATTGACTTGATTTGTAAACTTTCACTTAAAGCGCAATAAAAATTATTAAAAAAAAATGGAAAATGGATATTCCAGCCTCGATTTAATCAACCACTTCCCTAATTAATGAATAAGTTGTCTCTGATTTTATAGTGTTGCCGACAACACTGCAGTGGACAACCTTGACCTGCTGCATTGTCATTACGAGCTAGTATTTCCTGTTTTAATCTTTGGATGCACCAGCTCCAGTGTGAAGAAGCCACAAAGGCCACGTGGAGGGCAAGGTGACCACCAAAACGCATGAACGAGAGTGCGTGAAAGCGCACTGGATGTGAGAAGAACGCCTACACTCACACAACAGAAACTATTAAATAGAGATGGCGGGGCAGATAAACCAGCTAACGAGGGTAGAAGGGGGCATTAAAAAAACAAAACAAAACAAAACTAGAAGGGGGCATAGAAATGGAAAAGCCAGCATCTTAGCCATCGTAGTGATGACGGTTCTGCCAAAGCGGAAACCCCAGGGGCTCTGTTGTGCTCTTGGCATCACTCCTCGATGCCCCCACAAAGCAATGGGGTGTAAATCTGACCTCTATTATGTTAATGTGAAATTGTGGTGGCATAGTAGTTAAGAGCTCCGGCTGCTAACCAAGAAGGTCAGCAGTTGGAATCCACCAAGGGCTCCTTGGAAACTCTATGGGGTAGTTCTACTCTGTCCTATAGGGTCGTTATGAGCTGGAATTGACTCATCAGCAATGGGTTTTGTTTTGTTTTTTTATGATGTTGATGAGGCAGGATTAGAGGCACTTATGTTAATGAGAGGGGACTGTATCTACAAGATTAGGTTGTATCTTGAGTCAATTTCTTTTGCGATATAAAAGAGAGAAACAAGCAGAGAGACGTGGGGATCTCATACCACCAAGAAACAAGAGCCAGGAGAATAGCAAGGTGTTTGGACCTGAGGTCCCTAAGCTGATGTCTTAGGCTGGGCTCTCTAGAGAAGCAAAACCAGTAATACATATAAATATATAGAGAGAGATTTATATTAAGGAAACATCTCACAAGATTGTAGGGGTTGGAACGTCCCAAGTCCTTGGATCAGGATAGAGTCCTTTCCCAATTCATGGAGCCACAGAAGCTGGTGAACCCAAGATGAGCAAGTCGGAGAGCAGGGATCCCACCCACAGGTTGTGACAGTCGAGGAATCCCCAAGGTCGGCAGACAAGACTGCAAGGTTTCTCCTGAGTCACTTAGCTGCAGGGGCTGGTGAACCCAAGAAAGACAGGTCGGGAAGCAGGACTCTTTCTCACAGGCCTTGAAGATCGGGGGATCCCAAGATGGACAGGTAAGCTGCTAGCTCAAGTCCCAAAACCAGAGGTCAGACAAGAGGCAGCTGCTGGATCCAGAACAAGCCAACAACCTTTGCAAGACAAGCAGAAAAGGAAGTAGGTGGCAGAAGGCAGAGAGATGAAGGCCGAGGGGGTGGTGACCCACCACAGGCCCCACCCCCGCTGGTACCACTCAGCAGGTTCCATCATGGGGGTGATCACATATCAAATTTCAACAGGAAAGTGATCACAACATTATACAACTGCCAAAACACTGAGAAACATGGCCTAGCCAAGTCGACACACAATCTTAACCATCACAGCTGAGGAGATCCTCGACCGGGGAGGGTTGATGACAAGGACTTTCCCCCAGAGCCGACAGAAGGAGAAAGCCTTCCCCTGGAGCTGGCACCCTGAATTTGAACTTCTAGGCTTTTAAACTGTGAGAGAATAAAATTTTCTTTGTTTAAGTCATCCACTTGTGGTATTTCTGTTATAGCAGCGCTAGATGACTAAGACACTCATCCTGCTCCAATTGTTAAGTTTTAAATGAAAATAACTTCCATTTTAAAATAATGCCAGTTTCTTATAGAATATATAGAAGATATATAAAACAGAAGGAAGAAAACTTTCCCACAGTCCTGTTGTCCTGTGGACACTTTGAAGGATTGCCTTGCAGACGCTTTGAAGCACTTCCTTGCAGTATTTTAAACACATGTGAGTGCTCATCCAGAGGTTATCAAAGGACACAACATCGAATTTACTCATTTAAATGTCCTTTTCTGATTGTGAAGGTAATACATGCTAATTATGGAAAACTTGCATACCCCAGAAAAGTACAAAGAAAGAAACAAAAGTTGCACAAAGTCCTAGAGCCCGCCACTCAGCTACCCCCCTGTTTCCTGGGTCTTCTTGCTTACAGCCTGAGGTTATCCTTAGGTGCTGGTTATAAAGCCAGATCTGTACAAAGGGGCCCATCGTCAGGGTGGAGGAGGAAATTGGGAGGACCTTGGTGTCAGGTAACCTGACCCTTGAGTCCTCTTTTTTTTTTGGTCCAGTTTTTTTTTTTTTTAAAACTTCAGATGAAGATTTACAGAACAAACTAGTTTCTCATTAAACAGTACACACATTGTTGTATGACATTGGTTAACAACCCCACGACATGTCAACACTCTCCTTTGTCAACGCTGGGTTCCCTATTACCAGCTTTCCTGCTCCCTCCTACCTTCCAGGCCCTGCCCCAGGGCTGGTGCGCCCCTTTTTTTCCCATGGGCCTGTTCAATCTTTGGCTAAAGGGTAAACCTCAGGAGTGGTGTCATTACTGAGCTGAAAGGGTGTCTGGGGGCCATACTCTCAGGGTTTCTCTAGTCTCTGTCAGGTCAGCAAGTCTGGTCTTTCTTTTTGAGTTAGAATTTTGTTCTACATTTTTCTCCCGCTCTGTCCGGGACCCTCTATTGAGATCCCTATCAGAGCAGTCAGTGAGGGTAGCCGGGCACCATCTAGTTGTACTGGACTCAGTCTGGTGGAAGCCATGGTAGATGTGATCTATTAGTCCTTTGGACTAATCTTTCCCTTGTGTCTTTAGTTTTCTTCATCCTTCCTTGCCCCTGAAGAGGTGAGACCAGTGGAGTATCCCAGATGGCCATTGACAGGCTTTTAAGAACCCAGATACTACTCACCAAAGTAGCATGTAGAACGTTTTCTTTATAAACTATTAGGCCAATTGAGCTAGATGTTCCCTGAGACCATGGTTACCACAGCCCTCAGCCCAGCAATTTGGTCCTTCAGGGAGCTTGGATATGTCTGTGGAGCTACCATGGCCCTGCCTTGTACAGTCTGTGCTGGCTTCCCCAGTATTGTGTACTGTCTTACCCTTCACCAAAGTTACCACTTATCTATTGTCTGTTAAGTGTTTTTCCATCCCCGCCCTCCCCTTCCTCTTACTATCAAAGATTGTTTTTTTGTGTGTAAACCTTTTCATGAGTTTTTGCCATAGTGGTCTCATACAATATTTGCCCTTTCGTGGTTGACCTATTTCACTCAGCGTAATGTCCTCCAGATGTATCCATGGTATGAGATGCTTCACAGAGTCATCGTTGTTCTTTATCGTTGTATGATACTCCATTGTGTGTACGTAGCACAGTTTGTTTATCCATTCATCTGTTGATGGGCATCTAGGTTGTTTCCATCTTTTTGCTATTGTGAACAATGCTGCAATGAACATGAGTGCGTGTATGTCTATCCGTGTGATGACTCTTATTTCTCTAGGATATATTCCTAGAAGTGGGGTTTCTGGATCATACGGTATTTCTATGTCTAGCTTTCTGAAGAAGCACCATATCGTTTTCCAAAATGGTTGTATCATTTTGCATTCCCACCAACAGTGCATAACAGTTCCAATCTCCCCGAAGTCTCTCCATTGTTATTTCTTATTTTATTGATTTGTGCCAATAATGCAGGGGTTAGATGGTATCTCATTGTGGTTTTGATTTGCATTTCTCTGATGGCTAGAGATCGTGAGCATTTTTTCATGTGTCTGTTGGCCGCTTGAATGTCTTCTTTGGCAAAGTGTCTGTTCATTTCCTTTGCTCATTTTTTTAATTGGATTATTTGTCTTTTTGTTGTAGAGGTGTTGGATTTTCTTGCAGATTTTAGAGATTAAACCTTTGTCTGGTTTGTAATAGCCAAAAATTTTTCCCCCAGTCTATAGGTTCTGTTTTTACTGTTTTGGTGAAGTCCTTTGATGAGCATAAGTGTTTAATTTTTAGAAGATCCCAGTTATCTAGCTTATCCTCTGGAGCTTGTGTGTTGTTGGTTGTGATTTTTATTCTGTTAATAATTCTGTATTAGGGCCTCTAGCGTTGATGCTATTTTTTCTTCTATAAACATAATAGTTTTGGGCTTTATATTTAGGTCTTTGATTCATTTTGAGTTAGTTTTTGTACATGGTGTGAGGTATGGGCCCTGTTTTACTTTTTTGCAGATAGACATCCAGTTTTGCCAGCAGCATTTGTTAAAAAGACTGTCTTTTCCCCATTCAATGGAATTTGGGCCCTTGTCGAAGATCAGGTGACCATAGGTGGATGGATTTACATCTGGGTTCTAAATTCTGTTCCATTGGTCAATGTATCTGTCATTGTACCAGTACCAGGCTGTTTTGACTACCGTAGCTGTATAGTAGGTTCTGAGGTCAGGTAGTGCAAGTCCTCCTACTTTATTCTTCTTCTTCAATAGTGCTTTACTTATTGGGGGCCTCTTTCCTTTCCATATAAAATTAATGATAAGTTTCTCCATCTCTTTAAAGAATGTTGTTGGTATTTGGATCAATATTGCATTGTATTTGTAAATCATTTTGGGTGGAATTGTCATTTTCACAATGTTGAATCTACCTGTCCATGAGCATGATATGTTTTTCCATTTATGTAGATCTCTTTTGGTTTCTTGCAATAGTGTTTTGTAGTTTTCTTTGTATAGGTCTTTTACATCCCTGGTTAGATTTATTCCCAGGTATTTTATTTTTTTAGGGGCTATTATAAATGGTATTGTTTTCCTGATTTCCTTTTCATTGTTCTGTTTGTCGGCGTACAGGAATCCAACTGATTTTTGTATGTTTATCTTGTATCCTGTGACTCTGCTGAATCTTTCTATTAGTTCCAGTAGTTTTCTCGTGGAGGCTTTTGGATTTTCTAAGTATAGTATCATATCATCTGCAAATAGGGACAGTTTAACTTCTTCATTACCAATTTGAATGCCCCTTATTTCTGTTTCTTGCCTTACTGCTGTAGCTATGACTTCCAAAACAACGTTAAACAGGAGTGGTGATAAAGGGCATCCTTCTCTTGTTCCTGTTCTCAAGGGGAACGTTTTCAGCCTCTCTCTTTTGAGAATGATGTTGGCTGTTGGTTTTGCGTAGACAATCTTTATTATGTTGAGAAATTTCCCTTCCATACCTATTTTCTTGAGAGTTTTTGTCATGAATGGCTGTTGGACTTTGTCAAATGCCTTTTCTGCTTCGACTGAGATGATCATGTAATTCTTTTCTTTCCTTTTATTTATGTGGTGGATTACTTTGATTGATTTTCTAATGTTGAACCATCTTTGCATTCCTGGTATGAATCCTGCTTGGTCATGGTGTATTATTTTTTTGATATGCTGCTGAATTCTACTGGCTAGAATTTTGTTGAGAATTTTTGCATCTATATTCATGAGAGATATTGGTCTATAATTTTCTTTTTTTTTTGTGGTGTCTTTTCCTGGTTTTGATATCAGAGTTATACTGGCTTCATAGAATGAATTCAGAAGCATTGCTTCCCTTTTCTATGTTCTGAAATAGTTCGAGTAGTACTGGTGTAAGCTGTTTTCTGAATGTTTGATAGAATTCTCCAGTGAAGCCATCTGGGCCAGGGCTTTTTTTGGTTAGGAGTTTTTTTATTATTACCTTTTCAATCTCTTCTTTCGTTATAGGTCTGTTCAGATTTTCAATGTCATTTTATGTTACTTTGGGTAGGTAGTGTGTCTCTAGAAATTTGTCCATTTCCTCTAGGTTTTCAAATTTGTTGGAGTACAGTTTTTCATAATATTCTGTTATGATCCTTTTTTTACTTCGGTTAGGTCTGTTGTAATGTCCGCCATTTCATCTCTTATTTGGGGTATTGGGATTCTCTCCTGTTTTTCTTTTGTTGATTTGGCCAGCAGTTTGTCGATTTTGTTGATCCTTTCAAAGAACCAACTTTTTGTTTTGCTGATTCTTTCTATTGTTTTTCTATGCTCTATTTCATTTATTTCTGCTCTGATCTTTATTATTTCCTTTCTTCTGGTGGCTGTGGGCTTCTTTTGCCATTCTCTTTCTATTTGTTCAAATTGAGTAACTAATGTTTAGATTATTCCCTTTCTTCTTTTTTGATGTGTGCATCTAGTGCTATAAATTGACCTCTGAGGACTGCCTTTGCTGTGTCCCAAAGGTTTTGGTATGATGTGTTTTCATTCTCGTTTGATTCTAGGAACTTTTTGATTCCATCTTTGATTTCTTCTATTACCCATTGGTTTTTAAGCAGGGTGTTATTCAGTTTCCATGTAACTGTTTTTTTCCCCTTACTCTTTGTGTTGTTAATTTCTACTTTGATGGCATTGTGGTCAGAGAAGATACTTCGTATTATTTCAGTGTTTTGGATTTTGTTGAGGGTTACTCTGTGGCCTAAGATGTGGTCTATTCTGGAGAATGTTCCATGTGCATTGGAAAAGAATGTGCATTTTGCAGCTGTTGCGTGAAGTGTTCTATATATGTCTATGAGATCAAGTTGGCTGATTGTGCTCTTTAGCTCTTCTGTATCTTTGCCAAGTTTCTTTCTAGATGTTCTGTCCTTTACTGAGAGTGATGTGTCGAAGTCTCCTACTATTATTGTGGAGCTGTCAGTTCCTATTTTCAGTGGTGTTAGAGTTTGTTTTATGTATTTTAGAGCCCTGTCATTGGGTGTGTAGATGTTTATTATGATTAAGTCTTCATGATGGATCTTCCCTTTAATCATTATATACTGTCCTTCTTTGTCGTTTATGGTGAGTCTCATTATTCTTTATGAATAAAATAAATAAATGGCTTAAGCCACTCAATATGAATTTTCGTGATGCAGAAAAACATTATTCTAAAACTTGGCAAGGAGAGTAGACTCTTTTGTTCTTTACTCAACTGTGCTTTTAGGAGGAAAATTGCTTCCTCTTCAGTGACTGCCATGGTATCCCAACCATGTGGGAAGTTCTGCCACTGCTGGGCCTGATCACGTCCTCGCACTGAGCAAACGGTCATCTTGGAGGTGTGAGGTACATCTGATGTGGGGGAGGATGTGACCAAAGAAGCAAAGCTCCCAGGGCTGGGGAAGGGCAGAGGGGCCCCACTGAGCAGGGTGCTGCAGGGCTGTGGGATCTGCCTTGTTATGGATTGAATTGTGTCTCCCAAAAAGTGTGTCAACTTTGTCAGGCTATGATTCCCAGTATTGTTTGGTTGTCTGCCATTTTGTCATCTGATGTGATTGTATATCCTCCCTCTGTGATGTTAATGAGACAGGATTAGAGGCAGTTATGTTAATGAGGGTTAGGTTGCATCTTCAGTCAATCTCTTTTGACATATAAAAGAGAGAAGCAAACAGAGTGATGGGGACCTCATTACCACCAAGTAGGAAGAGCCAGGAGCATGCACTCTTTGGGCCTGGGGGGGTCTTTGCACTGAGAAGCTTCTAGACCAAGGAAAAATTGGTGACAAGGACTTTTCCCCAGATCCAACAGACAGAAAGCCTTCCTCTGGAGCTGGCACCCTGAATTCGGACTTCTAGCCTCCTAGACTGTGAGAGAATAAATCTCTCTTTGTTAAAGCCATCCTCTTGTAGTATTTCTCTTATAGTAGCAGTAGATAGCTGAGACATGCCTGAAGCCAACAGATCCCTGATCTGGGGGCTCTTGTACAGTCAATTTTTAGTCATCTTTCAGTTGACCAGAGGAGCCCTGGTGGTGCAGTGGTTAGAGCACACGGCTGCTAACCAAAATGTCTTCTATTTGAACCCACCAGCCACTCCGTGGATGAAAGATGTGGCAGTCTGCTTTCATAAAGATTTACGGCCTTGGAAATCCTATGGGGCAGTTCTACTCAGTCTATAGAGTCTCTGTGTATCGGAATTGACTTGACAGCAGTGGGTTTGGTTTGGTTGTTTCAGTCGGCCAAAGCCATATTACTAAATGATAAGGCACAAAGGAGCAATATTTACAGAATTTTGAGGCAAAAACGTGTGTCAAGAATCTTATACCCAGGTAGATTGTCCACTGTCTTTTTGAGTGAACACAATAAAAAGATGTCATTTCTTCAGAAAGTCTGAGGCTGGCCTGGTTTCGTTGCAAATAACCTATTTTATTTACTTGGATGCTTGCATGTTTATCATTATTCTTGCTCTTTGAAATGTTTGATTCTCTTGTTTAATGCATATTTAGCCCCCCTCTTTATTCCCCCCCCAATATGTCCTTATTACTTACATTGCTGGTTATTGGTCTGGTCCTGTGGTTCCTGAGACCGCGTTGGGAATGCATCGGTCACTCTTGTCTGGACCACCAGTCTCCCACCCTCCCCACCTGACAGCTCCCCACTGGGGGTGGCTTAAATCAGCGTCTCGCCGTGGTTCTATGGTCTGCACATTCTTTCTGGCTTCCCCTGGATATTAGTTCTGTGACACTCATTTCTCTGCAGTAATTCCTTGTCTCATCCACACCCTTTGTCACGTCCCCTGTCCCTCCACCTCAGCTCCGCCTGCCTGTCAATTCACGTCCTCCCCTCTCTGAAAGTTCATCTCCAGAAGTGGTTATTCTCCATGTTGTCAGAATCACATTCCTACTTCTTGTTTTATGCTCTTTTCCTAACCCCATAGATCCCTTGTGCAAGGAAGGGCCATCCATGCAGACCACTGATTGCCAGTCGGTGAATGTGGGTCCTTCAGCCAGTGGGCTCCCTCTTGCCTTGGTGCTGGTCACCCCTCCTCAGTCTCCACCCTACAGATGCACCACTGGGGAGTCCTGTTGTAGGGCTGTAGAAGTATATCCCTGCCCATGCCTGGCAATGCACCCTAGTACACCTGAACAAGGAGAGCCCTGTCCTGTCCCCTGACCTCTTGACCCTGGGTTACCTGGTCTTCAGGATGTTAGATTTCACCGTTTCCTTTCTGGGTTAGGGATTAAAGGACCACACCCCCATGGGTCCCTCTCTGAGTGGGATAATTTCCCCCACCCTGCCCACTCCCCTCTGCACTGGACTATTGAGGCCGGCCTGTACGATGCTCAGTGGGCTTCTGGCCTCTGTCTGCTTGCTGTGTCTGGTCGGCCGGAGTCCCTGGAGGAGAGTGAAGCTGAGGGACACACTCCCAGCACCCTCTCTGCCGCTCTGGGTTGGCTATGCTGGCTCCTCTCACAGAGGCCCTGGTCCCCAGGACACCCTCATGGCTATCTCTTTGTTCTCAGAACCACTGCCCCCTACACCCTTCAGTTCTGGGCAGGTGACAGCCTCCCGCAATGTCTAGCACCCCTGGGTGCTCCCTGTGCCCTGCTCAGCCCTCTGCAACGCCTTCATCAGACCCCCCCACCCCTATGGGAATGTCTATATTTTGCTGGGAGACACAATGGGAAGTTCTGGATCCATAGGTATGGAAGAGCTACTTGTCTGCAGGCAAGAGCTGGAAGACTCTAGAATCAGAACCCTTTCCTATACACTGGTAACAGGAACGGATTACCTAATAAGCAAGCCATGTACGGGCTTACTTGTACTTACTCATTAATCTGTAGTGCACAACTTCATCTGGTTTTGATATGGCGAAATTAATTGAACCAGGTGAAATTGTGCACTACAGATTAGTGAGTAAACACAATTAAGCCCATTTTAAAAAATTTTTTTACCTTGCTTACCGTAAACCGGTACGTATCATGCTTACAGGTTAATCTACCCTTATGCCCTGCCCACCTACCCAACCATCACTCGTCTTGTCAGTTTGTCGTACTGTGATGGTTTGTGTGTTGCTGTGATGCTGGAAGCTATGCCACCAGCATTTCAAATACAGAAGGGACACCCATGGTGGACAGGTTTCAGTGGAGCTTCCAGACTGTCTTAGTTATCTAGTGCTGCTATAACAGAAATACATGAAGTGGATAGCTTTAACAAACAGAATTTTTTTCTCTCACAGTTTAGTAGGCTAGAAATACAAATTCAGGCTGCCAGCTCCAGGGGAAGGACATCTCTTCTCAGTTGGCTTTGAGGAGAAGGTCCTTGTCATCAATCTTCCCCTGGTCTAAGAGCTTCTCAGAGCAGAGACCCCAGGTCCAAACGACGGGCTCCACTCCCGGCACTTCTTTCTTGGTGGTATGAGGTCCCTCTCCTCTCTGCTTGAGTCCCTCTTTTACATCTCAAAAGAGATTGACTTAAGATACAACCTAATCCTGTAGATTGAGTCCTGCTTCAGTAACATAACTGCCTCTAGTCTTGTCTCATTAACATCACGTTGTTGTTGTTAGGTGCGACTCATAGTGACCCTACGCGCTACAGGGTGTAACACTACCCGGTCTTGCACCATGCTCACAATCTTGAGCCCATTGTTGCAGCCACTGTGTGAATCCATGTCATTGAGGGTCTTCCTCTTTTTTGCAGACCCTCTGCCTTACCAAGCATGATGTTTTCTTCCAGGTACTGGTTCCTCCTGATAATATGTCCAAAGTGCGTGAGACAAAGTTTCACCATCTTTGCTTCTGAGGAGCATTCTGGTTGTACTTCTTCCAAGACAAATTTGTTTATTCTCCTGGCAGTCCATGGTACATTCGATGTTCTTTGCCAACACTGTAATTCAAAAGCTTCAATTCTTCTTCAGTCTCCTTTATTCATTGTCCAGCTTTGCATGCATATGAGGTGACATTAACATCATATAGGTTAGGCTTAACAGCACACACACACAAAAAAAAAACAGCACAAACATAGGTTAATCACATCAGATCACAAAATGGCGGACAACCACACGATACTGGGAATCGTGGCCTAGCCAAGTTGGCACACATTTTGGGGGGACACAATTCAATCCATAACACAGACTTAGACAGACCAGGAAGAAAGACCTGGTGGTTTCCTTCTGAAAAAACTGGCCAGTGAAAACCTTATGAACAACAGCAGAACATTGTCTGATATAAAGCTGGACAATGAACAGGGAAGACTGAAGAAGAATTGATGCCTTTGAATTATGGTGTTGGTGAGGAGTAATGAATAGATCACAGACTGCCAGAAAAATGGACAAATCTATCTTGGAAGAAATACAGCCAGAAAGCTGCTTAGAAGCAAGAATGGCAAGACTTTGTCTTGTGTACTTTGGATATGTTATCAGAAGGGACCAATACCTAGAGAAGGACATCTTGCTTGGTAAAGTAGAGGGTCATCAAAAGAGAGGAAGACCCTCAATGAGATGGATTGACACAGTGGCTGCAATGACGGGTTCAAGCATAGCAGTGATTGTAAGGATGGTGCAGGACTGGGCAGTGTTTTGTTCAGTTTTACACGTAGGGTCTCTATGAGTCAGAACTGACTTGATGGCACCTAACAACAACAATGGCAACACTGGTAGCGTAGTGTTTAAGAGCTATGGTCGGCAGTTGGAATCCACCAGGTGCTCCTTGGAAACCCTATAAGGCAGTTCTACTGTGTTCTATAGGGTTACTACGAGTCGGAATTGACTTGATGGCAATGATTTTTTTTTTTTTTTTTTTTTAACAACAACGCCCTCTCCATCCTTCAGCCCCGTTATTCATGGCAGCCCACCCCCCACCAGGTGCCCCAAGGTGGAGCTGGAGTTGCCAGGCATCTGGTTTCCCACCGAGCCTGGGGACCTCTGGGCAGGGCTTCCACAAGTCCTCAGGGAACACTGCTGGGGGAAGGTGGGGAGAACCCAGCCTTCCAGTGGAGGTGAGGCCTGCATTGCCAGGCCTTGAGGAGGCCAGACGTACCTCATGCCCCTGGAACAGGTGCCCAGAATGCTGGCAGGGGAACCTGGGCAGGGCAGAAACATCCAATGGGGCCTTTGTTTCTCCCCTCTGACCAAGAAGTGGGTCATGGCTCACTCTGTCTCCTGGACAGCCTACTTTAAATCCTTCAGAGAGATTCTGAAAGGTATTTCATAGAAAAGAAGCAGGACATTGCATTTTGAACATAAAATGGATACCTCCCTCTGGAACCAAAGGTCATGTTTCATCCAAGTGAAATGCCCTTGAACCAAGTAAAAGGGGGGACTCGTCCAGTCGTGCCTAATTTTAGCCACAGCCTGTACTCTCCTCCCTGAGAGCAGCTGTGCCAAAGCTCCAAGTGACGGGGGGTCCACTTTGCAGATGCTGGGGCTGAACTCAGCGTCTGAGCCAGCAGGGGTGGGCAGGGAGGCGGGTTGGCAGGGCACCTCAGCCACCCTGTCCCTTTCCTCTGGAACAGCTCGGGAGCCAGGCCAGACTCCCACGGTCCCCTGCAGCAGGGTCCTATCAGCTAGGCTGGCTCCTCAGGTGGACTTGGAAGATTTAGGGACCGCAGCCTCGGAAGGCTGAGTGTGTCCCATATGCAGGGGTCGTGTGACCCTCCTCAGGGGCATGGCCTGTGTGTGACCACCTCTGTGGGGGCGGATGACCCAGCAGACCAGCTGCTCAGGCTCAAAGCGCAGAAGCAGCAGCCCCAGCTGGGTTAGCCAGGCGCCCACAGGGCATCACACAGCGTGAAAGAGGGTGGGTAGTGGTCACAGCGCTGTGATTTGCATCATCCTCTCCTGCCTGCAGCAGGACAGACCAGAGTGGAGTGAGTGACTCCTGGAAGCTGGTGGGCTCACCGCATGCACTTCTCCCAGGACTCCATTGCCTCTCCTGAAGGGCCCATCAACTCTGCGGGGTTGAGGATCAGCTTGGAAACTGCTGGGCACACCACACCACATTCTGGAATGTTCACGGTCTCCCCTGGTTGATGGAATGCTGGCTGAGGGGAGACCCTAGTGTTCCAGAACCAGACCCTGCACCCCAGACCTGAACATGGGGGAGTATCTCAGGTCCCTGTGTCCTGCCCTCAGCCATGGGTATGGAGGGAGGCCTCTCTCTGTGCTCTGGTGGTGGTGGTGAGGTATAAAATCCCTGGGCCAGCATCCAGGTGGGAAGCAGCTGGTCACTCACAGAGGGAGATGTGAGAGGGGTCCAGTAGAGGGACCACAAAGGGAGGGGGAATGCAGTAAAGGGGGTGTGAGCAAGGGCTGCCTCAAGTCCCACTGGCTATCGCTCACCTCCCCGCCCAGGGCCAGGACTGGGCAGTGGGGGCACAAGGAGGAGGGCTTCACTGGCTAGGTTGACCGCCTCAGTTCTAATTTCCGTCTGTGTATTCAGATTCTCTCCAGTAATGGCTGCGCATGTGGGCTTATGGCATGGGCTCTTTGAGTCTTCAGCCCACTGAGCCCCAGTCCAGACCTGCTGATTCCTGGGGCCATTTCCACTGATCTCAGGAAGGCTGGGAAAATGTGTCTTTTAAACATTTTAAGCCGGGTAGGATGTAATGCTGTTTAATGTTAAAATCTATGGTTATGTCATCAAACAACTTTCAGATGCGTGAATCTAAGATGGGATGCACTGCTGTGACCCACTTTCCTCTTTTAAAGGTTTCAGAGCTGATTCTGTGTCCACTGTGGGCCGACCCTGGGCTCATCCTGGGCTGAGTTTAGATCCACTGTGGGCTGATTCTGTGTCCATCCTGGGTCAATCCTGGGTCCACTGTGGGCTGATCCTGGGTTCACTCTGGGCTGACCTGGGTCCATCCTGGGCTGAGTCTAGATTCACTGTGGCCTGATCTTGGGTTCATCCTGAACTGAGCTTCGTCTGTCATGGGTCAATCTTGGGTCCATCTAGGCTGAGCCTGAGTTCATTCTAGGCTGATTCTATGTCCATCCTGATTATCCCAGGCCTCTGGAAGAAATATCTCCTTTTCACTTTGGACATTGTGGACTGGTGGATGAATCATTCATCAATCTGTATGTCAGAAACCTGCAAGCTAGTCCGTACTCTGCGTGCTACATGTAAACTTGAGCAGGCCACACTATCTGGGCCTCAGTTTCCCCCTTTGTGAAATGGGGTGTCCCAAGCCGACCCTGACTGTGTCCTTTCCTGCCGCTTCAAGGGTGCTTATAGACACATCTGTCTCCATCGTCACATAGCGTCTGTCTTCCCTGTGTGACTGTTTCCGTCTGTTGTCTTTTATAAAATGCACTCAGGAGGGATTAGGATTAGGTCTCACGCTACTACGCTGATAACAAAAGAAAAGCCCTATTTCTACCCAAGGCCATCTCCACAGATACAGGGGTCAGGCCCTCAACATATTCTTGGGGAGGACACAATTCAAACCATAGCACTCCCTGACCTCCAATCAAGGGGGGATGACACAGGTGGGTGGCTGTTGTTAAAAAAAAGAAAGAGGCAATATTCCAAAAGGAAGGCTTTCCTTGGAAGCAGTTTCCAAAGGCAGACGTGGGAGGGGCTGGCTTTCTGCAAGGGACCAAAGACAGCTCCAGGGCGGGGAAGAAAGGAGAGTTTCACATCTGGGTCTTTCTGGAGTTTGTCACTCCCAGGCCTCTGAAGCCTCATCAGCCTCCGTGCCCCTGAGGGTCTGAGTTCACCCAGCCTGATCTTGTCCTTGGAGAAAACCACCGGCAAGCACACCCACACTCACACTCACATGTAACCACCAGGAGGCACACCCACATTCACATTTACCTGTAACCACCAGGAGGACATCCACCCTCGCCTGTCATCACCTGGAGGCATACTCATACTCACGCTCACCTATAACCAGCAGGAGGTGCACCCACACTCACATTCACCTGTAACCAGCAGGAGGTGCATCCACCCTTGCCTGTCATCACCTGGAAGCACACCCACACTCACACTCACCTGTAACCAGCAGAAGGCACACCCACTCTCACCTGTTATCACCTGGAGACATACTCACACTCACCTGTAACCACTAGCAAGCACATCTAACACCTGTCATCACCTGGAGGCACACCCACACTTACACTCACCTGTAACCAGCAGGAGGCACACAGCCCTGCCTGGCCCTTCCTTTTTTTTCTCATTTCTGAGGCTCTATCTCAGTGCACATTCTGTCCCCACTTGGCATGTCAGATATGAACAGTCATGGAAATTTCCCACGATATTTAGGCCAAGATGAGTCAATGGCAAAGGAAAACTATTTTTAGATTTATCTCTTGTCAGGATGACTTGAAAAGGTCAATGATTAAGGATCTGCCCAGATACTGCTTCTCCAAGCGCCTCCATCATGGTAAATTTATTGCTCAGTGTCACTTAATACACAGCTGAATGTGAGGGTGGGGAGACTTCAATCCCTAATTGTTAAGAAAAAGGAGCAGCATCAGTAAACATTCTGTGACTTCCAGGTTTTCTGCCTGAGTGTGGCCTGCGCCACCTTCCTCCAGCATGGGAGAAGTTACCAGGAAGCAGCCTCGTTAGGGCTGTCCATCTGCCCGTGAACTTCTCTGCAAGGAGGCCAGTGTCCTCTGGGCGCCCCAGGGCAGGAAGAGGGGAGGACGCAGCTCAGAGGGTTCCACAGCCCAGGAACTGCAGAATGTGAGAGTGGGTGCCCAGATGTTTTTCACGGGCCCCCATGGGGGTCCCTCTCTGTAGCCTTGGTGACCTGCACCCTCCAGTGTTTGCTTCGGTTCTCTTCCCCAGGCCCAACCTGAGGTGCTCGGGGGTCCAGGCTGTCTTGCATGCACCCCTCTTGGAAGGGCCCAGTCGCCCCTGCAACACCCCACAGGTCAGATGAGTCACCGAGGGAACTGCTTAGGGCAAAGGCCAGCCGCCATGTACGGTGCCAAAGTACATGGGAAAAGCAGCACCAACACCCTGCATCCCCTGCTTGTCACCTCCTTCCTGTCCCGGCACATGAGGCCTGCGAACGTACCGTGTCCCCATGGGGGACATTCCTGGGGAGCCGTGCCATCCAGACCCCTGGGTCACCACATGCAACAACTGGTCAGGCAGGACACAGTGGCCATCTTGGCCCTGGGACTTCCATGGGCCCAGCCAACGCCTCTGATGATCAGTGTGGCAGGCCAGCCCCTTGACTGCCTGGCCACCACCTCTCTGTGAGAAGTATCGTGGGCCCACCTCAACCATCTGCCCACAGAGTCGAGCCAGGTCTGCCCCTCACAAAGACACAGGGATCCCACCCCTGCTAGCGGGTGGCGGGAGGAGCCAGCGGTCTGTGTCCATTCAGGAATATCCTCAGCCTTTGAAGACTGTGGGAACTTGTTCCTGATAGACCCTGAATCTCAGATGATAAACAATGGCCAGAGTTTTCTGGAACTTTTCCTCCTGTGTGCCCACTTTGCTGGTTGCACCCAGGCTGATGAGCATAGAAGGGGGCAGCTAATGTGCCAGAAAGCTCCCTCACAGGTCCCAGGAAGAACCTCTGGCCTGCTTACTCTCCTGGAATCTAATGGGCCAGCCTGAGGTCCTGCAGGTGCCCCAGGAGAGGACATTACTGGGAAGAAGTCCAGGCTGGGGACAAGCGGAGGTCAGGGACAAGGTAGAAGCTGGGGACAAACGGAGGCCAAGGAACAAGCATGGAAACTGGGGACAAGCTGAGGCCAGGGACAAGCGTGGAAGCTGAGGACAAGTGGAGGCCGGGGACAAGCACGGAGGCTGGGGTGGAGGGTCTCAATGGTGAAGGCAGGCTTGCCCTTCCACTCCCTCAGGCAGGCCAGTTCTGGAAGCATCCCCACACCCCACCTTGCAGCGTACCCCAGGTTGGAGGGACTCAGCCTCAAGCTCATGCCTGTGAGAATTTCCCAGTGAAAACCCTTGGCTGGGTATCCCCCTCAGATTGGGGACGTGTCTGTGAGCAGGGTGCTGGGACAGAGGGAGTCCCAACTCAGTGCTCATGAAAGAGACTTGCCCTCACCCCCCCAGCTCAGTTCTGGGAACCTTTCTAGAACTTTCTGAAGACAGCCTGGGTCTTAGGGCTTTTGGATACCCCCAACACCCCTGGGAAGGGCGGGGCTCCAGGCCAGATCCTGCTATGAGGAGACCCCCCTTCTCTCCTCCTGAGCTGAAAGGCATCTAGGGCCAGGCAGAACAAGGCCAGCTTGGCCATCTGTGACCTGAGCTGCACAAAGGAGAGCCACGGGGGACCTGAAGGACCTCTATCACCTGACTCTGTGGGAAGGGACCCTTTAAAGAAAACGAGTGGTTCCCCTCAGGTGGGAGCTGGTATAGCCTGCTGTGCCAGTTACAGCTCTGTCCCTCCCAGCACCCAGACAGACCACATTGGGACGCAGGAAGTTCAGGGGAGGCGTAGATGATAACGGACTGGCTCCCCATTGGTGGAAGGGCCTCCCAGGCAGGGTGTCTGACTGTAATTAGGCAGCTCACGTTCCAATCCGAAGGATATTAAAAGTGCCCCAGGGGAGGCCAAGGGACAGGAGCTGGAGTAGGAGCCTGAGGTGGAGCAATCTGACTGCTACTTCCAGCAACCTCCCCCGAGGCCTGTGCCAGATTTGCCTTCTTGTCATTGGGCCTCTGCTTCCTCCTGCCAAGCAGGGGAGTCTCCAGGAGCTGCAGGAGCCCTACTCTGTGCCCTGAGAGGATCATGAAGGTCACCTTGGCCACCGCATCCCTGAAAGGGCAACAAGAAAGATGGGAGGGCCCAGCCGGCCTGGGTCTGGCCGTCCACAGGACAGAGAAAACCTCGGGGGGCTGCCCACCCGGATCACCCCCACCCCACACACACCTACCTTGGGAGAAGCTCACCTCCCAGCAGAAGCTTGAGATTCAAGCGTCACTGTAGCGAGGCCCACGTCACGGACCATGGCTGCCCTGCCTTGTGCCAGGACACCCATGGACCTTCCGGCCCAGACCTGCTCCTGAGCCAGCCTCCCGGCCCCTGGAACACCATGAGATGCCATAGACACAGGCCACACCCCACCCACTGACCAGACACTTGGGTGGGGACCCAGCATCCCCAGTGACCCTTGGCATCCTGAGACCCCTGTGCAAACCACATAGGCACACATGCCCACCCATGTGGGGTGCTGCTTGACTTGGGTGTCCAGGCAATGAAACAGCCCCAGATAGCTAGGAGCACATTTTCTCAGGCCCCCACATTCCCTTCTGATAGCTGACAGATGGCTTAGGCCGCCAAGTCCCAGGCCTGGGGCCCTGGGCCCAGCGAGGCGGGTTATTGGGACCATGGCCAGCAGTCCCCCATCCAGCCCGGCCTTGTCAGGGGAGGCAAATGTTCCAACAGTGACCATGGTGCCCGGTGATCAGATCCCAGCTGGGGCCACTTCTCCACTGAGCCCCAGCCTGTGATTGTGTGGTTTGCCATGTGACTGAGAAGGAATTCTCTGCATTACATGGGAAAATCTGATGTACCAAAGTCAGCCCCACGCAGAGCAAGGCCCCAACCCCGCGACCAGGATGCAGGGAGTGAGCACCGGACAGACAGCCACGCTGGGGGAGCAGGAACACCATCGCTCCTCACATAGGCCTCAGGCATCGGATGCAGCCTTCTAGAAAGTGCCCGACTCTTGTTTCTCCAGGAACACCTGCTAGTGTACACCGCAGCCTCAAGGGTGACCTCATGGAAATGGAGGCACAGACCCCGGCAGAAGGAATTCCAACCTTGCTGCTCTCTTCAGGTATCTGGGGGTGTAGGGTGGGAGAGCCTGTGAGCTGTGGGCGCTTGGCCCACGGTAGGGTCCACACGGCCTGTGAGTCTTCAGAGCCCTGAGCTGGCCATAGGCTGGCCCGGTCAGGTAGGGAAAGAGCATCTGCCGCCAGACAGACGGATGCAGATGGGGTCCGGATGGGGTTGGGGAGCCTGAGGGTGAGCAAATGCATGAACAACACCATCTTACCCTGCACAAATATTCTGAAGGAAGAGCGCAGGTGACGGGTGATGAGCTGGTTAGAGCAACCTGAGGGTGTCACTGCTGTGGGGTGGTCAGGGAAAAGTGCTCTTGGCAGAAGGCTGACAGGTGCAAAGGCCCAGTGGCAGGAAGAAGTGGGGAGTTTCTCGGGACAGAGAGGAGGCCTGGGTGGGGCAGGAGAGCAGGAGGGAAGGAGGTGGAGAGGAGAGCAAGGAAAGACCCCACACGGGCCAGTGCTGACCTCATCACACCCAGAGTTGGAGCTAGCCCGCTCCAGCAAGCTGCTTTCAAGCTACGGCTGAGGCTGCTTCACAGTGACCCACTGGGGAAGGGATGGAGTGGAGCTGCCCTCTGTCCAGGACCGGCAGGGCTGGGCAGCAGGACTCCTGATGCTCTAAAGGAAATCATGGCCACCGAGGAGATTCCCAGGAAAGATTTAAGGAAAGGAGGTCTGAAAGCCCAGGTGTAGGGCGGTGCCACGTGGAGCAGAAACCAAGGTCAGTGTGCCCTCTCAAGTGTGGGCCGAGGCACAAGTGTTTCCTGCTGCTCTGGGTCCTGACCAAGCAGAATCTCAGCAGGAGGCTGGGATTCCCCAAGCAGGTAACATCTGTACATCATGGCTTTGGGACTTGGCTTCCCTGTGGCCAAGTCCCACCACGGGCTCCCTTGGCCAGACGCTGCCCAACCAGCCAGGATGCTGGCTGTCCCCACCAGCAGCTCAGGTGACCACCAACCTGTGCCAGGACCTCGACCCTGACCTGGGGCCGCACCCTGCCTTTGGCCACACCCTGCCTGTGGTCCCAAGGCTGGTAGGGCCCTGATCAGGTATTCCTGCCCCATCACCCGGCTTCCTTCAAACGCTGTCTTTCTCTAGGTGTCCTGCCCAGGGCCCCACCCCAGCCCTCCACACAACACCCATGCTGGCTTGTTCCTGCCCTGCATGAGCCTGGGCCCTGCTCCTTAGGTAGGTGGGTTCTGTCAGCCATTCCGCCTCACCCAGGTCCCACCACACCCAGGTCCCACAGCACCCCAGGTCCCACCCCTCCACACCCAGGTCCTATCACACCCAGGTGCCACCACACCCCAGGTCCCGCCGCACGCCAGGTCCCACCACAGCCCAGGCCCTCCCCACACCTTGGGTCCCACCACACCCTGGGTCCCACCACACCCCAGGTCCCACTGCACCCAGGTCCCACCACGCCTCAGGTCCTGCTGCACACAGGTCCCACCACACCTCAGGTCCCGCTGCACCCAGGTCCCACCGCACCTCAGGTCCTGCTGCACCCAGGTCCCTCCACACCCCAGGGCCAGGCAACACCATGGTCCTAACTCTTTAGGCCTGGCTGACTCAGACACAGTAGCCGTCTTGAGCCTGAGCTTGGCTCTGAAGGACAGTTTGCAGTGGCCGAGGGCTGTCAGTTTTCAAACACACCAGGACAGTGCTCGTCCAGAGACGTGTACTGGCCCGGGCCAGCCCTGTGGCGGCCAAGAGGTGGCCAGGGCACTGCAGCCAAAATGGAGTCCCTTGAGAAGCCCCCATAGCCCCGAAGACACCAGTCCTGTGTTTCTCCACAAGGCACTTTGGGCAGAAGCTGAGGGGTCGGGGCTGTAACGCCCATTGCCCTTCTCACGGAGGCTCTGTGTGGGGACCGCCCACTTTCAGTGTCAGTGAAGAGACCCTGAGTGTCCTCAGTCAATAGGGGAATGGTGGACCAGGACCGTGAGAACGTAAAGTGGCGCAACGAAGCTTAATGTGCACTTGCCACATGACCCAGGAAGCCCACTGGGGTATTTATCCAGGACAGGGAACGCAGATGTCCTCAAAGGCATGTGTGCCAGTGTTCTAGCAGCTGCACTCACGATGTCCAATGCCTAACAACAGGGGATACATGAGCTGGTGAGGAAGACCACACGATGGAATGCTGCTCGCATAAACCAGCACAGACGCACGACATGGGAAAGTCTCAGAAACACGACGCTGAGCCTAAGTAGTCAGACATGAAAGACCACGTGCTGCGTGATGCCATTCCGGAGAGTCCAACACAGGCACAACCGATTCAAAGGGAGACAAAGCAGGTCAGTGGCTGCCTAATGGGTTTTTTTTTTTTTTTTTTTTAATTTACTTATTATTATTGCAACTGAAGCCTTTTGGGTATTACCTGTATCCATCTGGATTCTTAGTTACAAAGGACAGGAACCAAAAACCACACCCATAGCTGTCAAGTTGATTCTGACTCAGGGTGACCCCACCTGTTACAGAACAGAACTGTGCTCCATAAGGTTTTCGTGGCTGTAATTTTAACACAAGCAGATTTCCAGGCCTTTCTTCTGCTGTGCCACTGGCTGGCTTCAAATCGTCAACATTTAAGTTAGCAGTAGTGCAAACATTTTGCACTACCTAGGTACCTACTCAACCCAAATTAGCTTCAAGGGGATTTATTCTTTCACACAGCCGTAAGATTCAGGTGTGGATTGACGAAGCATCTGAGCCTAGGTCTGTTGGCCACTCATTCGCTTGCTTTCTAGAAGGCACAGATCCAGAAGGGGCGTAGGGCCTTCGAGGGGTCTGAGCCCCACAGCGGAGCCAGCACTCAGCTCTTGGGATGGCACAGGCCTTGTGTTTCTGGGGAGGCGGCAGCAAGTGGGGTCAACACAGCCCTCCCACCACTCTCTGGCCACAGGCTCCTTCCACAGCCCGTGCACAGCACGGGTGGGCTCCAGTCGCGTTTCCCCTGACTTCTTCCAGTCACAACAGAGTGTGAATCCCTGTGTTCACTGGTGCGGTGGGGGTTTGTTGCCTTCATCTGCAATGAACATCTTTGTGGGAAGCTTAAAGAGAAAGTCTGCCCCAGGGGGAGGCAGCAAGATATTGTAAATGGAAGTCTTTTTCTGAGTGACTTTGAAGTTAATGAAAAACAGCATAATGCTTTCATTCTAGAGAATGGCTTTTATAAATCTTTTTCTTTTTCCTGGCGTCATTAAAGCCAGACTTTGGAGTTTAAGGAAAAGATGCAGAACCAACAAGGTATAATTTACTGTTATTATCCATCTTTAGGAGGCAATTCTCATCCCTAAATATAAAAGCGTCCCAACACTTGAAGCAGAGAAAACAAACACAGACGTTTCCAAACGCCGAGAACCCAAGGTTAACATCGGCGAAGCTGTTTTTCTTAATGACATCCTGGGAAATAAATTGAAATGTAAACCTGACAATGGAAGGCAACTGGACACTTCACGAGAGGGTCAGAAAGACAGAACAACGACGTTAAAGATGTCGCAGCCACTTGGACCAAATAAACCCTGAACTCAGGTCAATCTCCCCGAGCCGGGAGAGGCTGGATGCCCGGCTGCGCCCTCCCTCAGATGTTTCTGTTTGCACAGGAGCCTGGGCCCAGACACATGGAGCTACCAGGAGACAGGAGACCCGGGCTAATAAGGACTGCTCTTTCCCTCCGATTCCAGGCCTCAGATGGTCTAGTCTGGAAAGGGGGCAGTTCATTCAGCCTCTGCCCACTGCAAAGCCCAGCTTGGCCCTGGGGTTCCCAGCACCTACCACCCCTGAGAGGGCAAGAGTGCTGTACCCTCCCTGCCCTCAGGGCCAGCCCTGGGAGCACTGTGAAGTAGCCTCCCGCTTCCCTTCTCTATTCTAGGGGAGTTGGACCCTTCAACCATGCGGGGGTGGGGGGCACTCAAGGGCACAGTGCCTTTGTGTGTGTACACCTGTCTGCAGGTGTGTGTGGAGTAGGATGTGGCTATCGGCGTGAGGGGACTCCGTTCCAGGTGTTTTCATGTGACTGGGAGATGCTGAAGCAGGTCCGTTTTCACCTAGGCATTGAATGTTGGGGGCTCCCAAGGCTGGAAGGTCTCACCCAATCTCCCAGCCATTCCACCAACCTTCCACGTGTCTGCAGAGGCATGGGTGCACACCCACACACATACACAAACATGTGCCATGTGTACACACACATATACACGTGTGCACACACATTCTAGTACACATTCACTCATACAGTATGCACATGGGCACATATGAGCACATGAGTGCACATACATGATGGCCACAGTGGACCTCAGTGTACCAACAATGGTGAAGATGGCCGTCGGGCAAGGTTCTGTTCTGTTGTACACACAGTTGCCATCCATCAGAGCCCAGTCAACTGTACCTCACACACACATGCATGATGGCATGTGCACCCGCATGCTTATACAAGCACACATACACGCATGTGTGTGTACACACATGCACACACATGTACAAGGCATGTTTGTATGTGTGCACACTTGTGCACAGCGGATGACACACGTGCCCTCTGCTGATCCTGCCTCCTTTCCTCCCACACACGGTTCCCTGGTTCCCTGCAGAGTGAGAGGATGGGGCCTTGGCTTGGAGCTGGGACAGGGATGCCCCTCGGCCTTCTTCGAGGATGGAGCACTCACCCTGGTGGTCTGCTCCAAAAACAAAGGTCCTCAAATTGCCAGCAAGCCAGGCACTACCCAGTGAAATGGCCCTCGGGACAGATGGCAGGACATGCTGGGTGGCACGAAGGCCAGCAGGGCCAGGGCCACATGGTAGGGGTGGGGCAGGGAGGGCTAGTGGCCCCTGGCCCTCAGCCTTGGGGCACCCACCCGAAGGGGAAGTTCGGGCCACATTCTTTGTGGAAGAAGGAATTCTGAGGTCAGATTTTCCGTTGCTCCATTGGGGGAGGACCCAGGCTGGCCCAGCAGCCAGGAGAGCGGGATGGGGGGGTGGGGGTGTGGGGGGAGGGAAGCTGCCCAGGCCACCAAGGCCCTGAGGGCCCAGGCCCCGCTGGCCTGACTCCAGCCCCGTTGCCCTCACCTGCCCTGCCCTGCCCTCCACCCTGCTTCCAGGCTTCCCTGCACCTGGACTTTTGGACTTTCTCATCCCAGCACGGGGCTCGCTGACTCACTGGGGGAGCTAAGGGAAACTCTAAAAATAGCCATTGGCGGCAGGAACTATTTTTAGACTGGGAGAGGGCTGCTCTTCAGGGTGGCCTCTCTCCTTTCTGAGCTGCTCTGGAGGAGGGCAGGGCTTGGTGGGGCCGTCCCCAGTTCTGCACACTAACCCGGGCTGTGGGAGGGGACAGACCTCCTCCTACCCAGCCAGGGCTGCATCCCACTTCTCCAGTGGGGCAGCGACAGACCCCTCCTTGGGTCCAGGAGCTGGGGTTCCCTGTGTCCCTGCTTTCTCCCACCCAGATGTCTCTTCATTCCCCCAGGTGTCCCAGGGCCCACACAGGAGCCCTGGCTCTCCATGTGCCCCTGGGGACCCTGCCTGTTACCTTGGGGGACTGTCCTCCTCCCCCAACCCCTGCCCGGGGCTGCCCTGACATCTATGACCTTTTCTTCGACCACCACAGGATGGATGTGAGAACCGGCTATCAAGCCCAGTGTGTGGATTACGGGCTGAGGGCACAATGAAAATGTGGGGCTCCTTGTTCAATACTCAGGACCTTCCTGACGGGGACAGCAAAGGATTGCCTGAGCGCGGACTCTTAGTTGTCATCTTGTTCTCCTGGGAAGAGGGGTCACAGCCGGAGCCTGCAGTCCATCAGGACCTGTCGTCTGTCTCCATGGGATAGGAATCACCAGACCAGCCCCTCTCAGGATGGTTGTCTCTGCTGGCAAAGTAGCCGGTGGAACCCAGAATGCAGCTCTCGTGGGCTGAGACCAATAAAGACCTGCGCTCTAAGGCCCTTTACCCACAAGTCCCCACCGGCTCTGGGCTCTGGACTGGGGCTGACCCTGGAGGGTGTGCTTACGTCTCCTCCGGTGTGCTGGTTGCTGCTCAGCTGGGAGGGTCACCCAGCACCTGACCACTCCCTGTACCTGCTTGGTCAGCCTGTGCCCCGCAGCCATCCCAGACAACAGGGTATCACTGAACCCCATTCCTGAGCAGTAGCCTGACTGGGGCTGTTATAACCTGAGACCCAGAGAAAGCCCCAATTCCAGCCTGCTTAATCTCTAACCCCACCTGCCCCAACCCCAGCCTGCTCAATCTCCAACCACACCTGCCCTAACCCCAGCAGCAGACCTAGGAGGCGGGGTTGCAGGGCCTGGCCCCCACAGAGGCACAGCATTTGGGTTTCTATCCTGAAAACAGCTTTATGCTTTTTGATTACACAAATGCTCCAGGCTCCTTGTAAAAAACAGAAAGGTGGACTCAACACTCAGGTGCCATTTTTGCAGGTGTCTGTGTGTGTGTGTGTCCCAGCAGAGATGTTGGCATGGCTCAGGACTGCTGCCTTCACCTGCCTATTCACCTGCAGGTATCCTAGCTCCCCAGAGCCACCAAACACTAACACCACAGTGGGCATCTTTAAAGAATAGGAAGTGATTTTCTCACCCGTCTGGAAGCCAGAACTCCAAGCCGAGGTCTCAGCTTCTGTCCTTGTGGGTAGCCCTGGGTGTACCTTGGTCCTTTGGCTTGTAGATGATTCTTGAGTGACATCTGTCTTCCCCTGTATGTGTGTGCATGTTCGTGTCCCTTCTGCTCTTCATGTGACTCAGAGGTGGTAAAGTTTAAGGACCTCATCACTAGTATGACCTCAACTGATTGACTACATTTGATTGTCTCATGAGAGATGATTACATCACATCATGCTGCAAAAAAACCAAAAACCCAACCAGACCTGTTGCCATTGAGTTGATCCTGACTCATAGTGACCCTGTAGGACAGAGTAGAACTGCCCCATGTGACTTCGAAGGAGCACCTGGTGAACTGGAGCTGCCCACCTTTAGGTCAGCAGCTGTAGCTCTTAACCACTACGCTGCCAGGATTTCCCTACATCATACTACCAAACCCAGTGCCTTCGAGTCGATTCCGACTCATAGCGACCCTACAGGACAGAGTAGAACTGCCCCACAGAGTTTCCAAGGAGCACCTGGCGGATTCGAACTGCCGACCCTTTGGTTAGCAGCCGTAGCACTTAACCACTACACCACCAGGGTTTCTTACATCATACTAAAAAAACAAATTTTTGTTTTGTTTTGTTTTTACATCATACTAGATTACATTAAATGCACAGGTGTAAGGGTTAGGATTACAGCACATATTTTGGGGAACACATTTTGACCCATAAAACCAATTTGACACAGATGTCTTTCCAGACATTATGTGTGAAAAAACCTGGTTTTAAAAGGTTTTAACAGCCGTGTTTTATCTGACCCATCCTCTGTCGACAGACATTTTTGCTGGTTCCTCTTTTGCTACTGAAGCAAGGCTGCCAGCATGTCTCTGTGAATATGTCTTTGCCTGCTTGGTGACTGTTTTGTTGTGATAACTCCTCGGAAGAAGACATCCAAGTCAAAGGGCACGTGCAGGCAGAGGTGCGGGGAGGGCACGATGTTCTCACTCTCAGGGAACTCTCGTCTCCAGGCGGTGGGCATCAGAGAACAGCTACACTGACCCTCTCCTTCCCCAGCCACAACCAGGCCCATCAACTAGACTTTGGCCTCCCTTTCTCTTTTCTGTAAAGTGGAAGTTTCACCATAATGATGCCTCAGCAACATGGGGGCCATGAAGAGGCTCTGAGCTTTGAGGGGCGCCAGCCACGGGCTGCCCCACAGCCGGGGGGCACGGCTGAACTACTGAGAGCAGGAGGCGGCCCAAGTCTCCCTGGATGCTGACTGGCCTCTGTCTCCTTTGCACCCAAACCCACCTCCTGACCGGTCCAGTGGGGGAGGTGGGGGGGGCAGTCCTTGGGAGAGTCAACAGCTTTGCCATGTCCCTTAGGGCTGCTCAGCACTGGCCTCCGTGGTGCTCCCCACCCCCCGTGTGTCAAAGCTCCTCAAGCATCTTTAGTCCCCAAGACAGAGGTCAGGCCTAGGGGCTGGAACCTCAGGCCCCACTCTGCCTGCCTCTGGTTTCCTGTCCCCAAACTCCCTCCCTGGCCTGGAGGGGACTCTTCCTCTCCTGGCCTGGCCTGCCTGAGGCGTTTACTCCTCTCACGCCAGTGTCTGGGGGCCTAGAGAGTGCAGGAAGCCCTGTCCTGGGAACATGCCAGCCCTGGGCTGCACCCCTCCACTCTGGAAGGAGGAGAGTGAGCTCCAGGCCTCAGCCCACCACCCCCCTCACAGTGGCTCCACTCAGGCTCCACAGGAAGCCCCAAGGGAAACAAGAGCTTCCCTGGGTGGGGAGGCCAGGAGGGTGGCTGTGCCTCACAGACACTAACAAGGATATCCCAGTGCTCAGCATCCAGAGGACAGTCTGAACAAGGCTGATAAACAGTATCCAGAGATGCCAGGGGCCAGGGCTCCGGGGACGTGTGGGATGTGAGCATGCCACGAGCCTCAGTCCTGGGGACAAGAGCAGGCGCCCTGACAAGGACAGCAATCGCCCTTTCCAGGGGCTACAGTCCCAGGCCCTACCCTGGACTTAGGGCAGGACCTTGGGGTAGTCCATAGGCTCCCTCACCGCCCTGAACTCCAGGCAGCGCATTCTGGGGGTATGCATCATTTTCCCCAGGGACCTGCCTGACATGCCCACGCCCTGCCCCCCCCCCCTGGGTGGGGCCTTGAACTCCAGCAGCCCCAAATCAATCTAGGCTCACTTTCCTCTTCCTCGCTTGCCTTTGGAATGTGCCAGGGACGGAGCGCCTCAGATGCTGTAGGAACCCAGACCAGGGCCAGGAAGTCTGCCTGGAGGAGGCAACACTGAAGATAAGCTGTGAAATCTCGTGGGCGTTTTCTAGGCTAGAGGCAGATGGGAGACAGCAGCCCAGCTTCAGGGGGCCCTCCTCATGTGTTTGGGCTGCCCGGCGAGGCACCTGGCTTTCCAAGGCCTTTGCCCCGAGTGGCTGGTTGAGGCATCTGCGGGGCCCAGGCCCTGCCCTCAGGCCCTTGTGGAGGGTCATGGGGCAACCAGGAGGCCTGCTTGGAGGAGGTACCCCCTTCTTATTGCTCTCTGCAGTCCTGCTTTGTTCTAATGGCACATGTTGTGAGCACAGGCCTTCAGGGCTTCGTAAATCAATTTTACACAATTGGATTCAGGAGCCAACTGGATCTATTAAGGATGAGGTCCGGCACTCAGAGGCCACACTATCCTTGGCTCTATTCAGCCAGCACGGTCCGCCTGAAGCAGGACCTGAGACCATGTATAATTCAACACTTTCCCAAAGTTACAAGAAACTGGGGAAATTCATTTTAATACATTTTAATTAACTCACTATATCTGGAGTATATCATTTCAATAGTTGTTGTTAAGTTGCCATCAAGTCAGCTCCAACTCATGATGACCTTACATACAACAGAAAAAACGTTGCCCTGTCCTATGCCATCTTCATGATCCTTGACCTGTTTGAGCCCACTGTTGTAATCACCGTGTCCATCCTTCTCATGGAGGGTCTCCCTCGTTTTTGCTGACCCTCCACTTTGCCAAACGTGATGTCTTTTTCTAGTAATTGGGTTCAATATGTAATTAGTATTAATGCATTATTAGAGATTAAATAGTCAAAGACACACCCCTTTTTGTGGCAGTCTTCAGCATCTGGTATATTTCCCACTCAGCACACTATGCAAACCAGCCACGGGCCAGGGCTGGGTCCACATGTGGGGGTGGCCGCCATATTGTACAGGGTGGCATTCGACAACTATACTCCAGTTTAACGGAAGGGCTACTGACTGACGTCCTAGAGCTCTGTTCTGAAGAGTAAATGAGCTGCTGGAGTCACAGAGCTCCTATTGAAGCTTTCCTGCTGGACACAGGAGTGATAACATCCAAAGGCTTGAGGGTGAGGTGGCACCTGGGTGGGCAGACAGAGGAGATAATTGAGCAGAAGGTAGACTGCCAGTCTCAGTGAGCTTGGGGGGAGAGAAGTGTCACCCCCAAAGAGCACTAGAGGGTGTGGCTCTGATGCCCAGCTCAGGAAGCAGGGCTGCTGGCAGGGAAGTTTCTGTGCAGCAGTGAGGGCCGAGCAGGAGGAGCCCTGGCCACCACAGCTAACTCCGCGACCTCAGCAACGTTCCGGGACCCCTCTCAGCCCCATTTTCCTTACCGAAGGGGACCCCCTTGGTATGCGACATGATGCTGGGGTGAGGCTGTGGTCTGAGCTGTGTGCTGTAGGGCCGCGCGCCTGCGGCTGTCATCAGGGCTGGGAGAGAGATCCGCCTTCACACCCTTGACAGTGATCAGAGCCTTTCTCCTTGCTCAGTTCCTCTTGGGGCCTGGGGTGGATCCCGCAAGCTCTATGCATTGACCTTCGCTCCACCCCTCTGAAGACTTGCTGCTCAGGAACCCAGCCAGGAAAGGGTGGAGCCCCAGGGCCCCGTGGGGCCCCAGGCTGTGTTCCAGGGAGCTGGTGGGATCTCGGGGCGCAGGGCGGAGGTGCAGGAGGTCACGTTGTGCCCTCAGTCCTGGGTCAGCTGGAGAACTGAGCACGCAGCACCCCGCCCCCAGGAGGAGGCTAGGAAGCACTGTTGGAAAACTGGGAGTCCTAGAAAGCCACTCCCTGTGCACTGTGGTTTGGGCAAGGGCCCTGGTCCACAGAGACGCAAGTCCTGCCCAAGAGCCATCAGCTCCCCCTCAACCATGCCTGTCTAGAAGCACAGCACACTAGCAGTTCCTGCAAGAGGAGACCCCGGGCTCCAGAAGACCCCTTCTGCTGCACTCAGGCCCAGCCGCACCCATCTCTGCTGGGAGCCTCGGGGACCCTCCCTCTGTCGTCCTGGCCCAGGCTCTGCCGGCCTTGTGTTACCTGAGGAAGGTGCTGGGCACCGGGCTCACCAGACCAAGGCGGGCAGGAGAGGGAGTGGGCCTGGGACCCCAGAGACAGTCTCTTTGCAGTGAAGATGGAGCGCCTGATGATGGGCTGTGGGGCTGCTCTGGCTTCTTGCTGGGTTCTGGCTGGAAAAGGCAGAGTCGCTGTTCCTAAGCAGGTGTTGAGCTTTGAGTGAATCTTTTAATTACCTTCAGGGTTCCGCTAATGAACCCAGGCTCATTCTCGGGTTGAAAGGTGAGGAAGCGGCTGCCGAGCTGGTAGTTGTACCATTTACCGTCAGCTGCCACATCTTGGGCTATCCACGCCACCTGCGGGAGAGGGCTGTGCTCTTGCAAAGCAGAACATCTCTCTCAGGCTCTCTCAGCCCTCTAGCAGAACCTGGGAGAGGGCTTTTATTAAAAGGAATTGATCGAAATGGTGCATTATTTGGGTACATCATGTTAAAAATCATGATAGTGCATATCGTAAAGTAACTTTTTCACTTGACTCACATGTCACAAAATAAACAGTTTAATTAAATTCATTTGTGGTTCAAAAAAATTAGTCATGCATTTTCTGTTCTTAGTATATATATACATTTAAAATTTTTTTTTGTGCTTTAAGTGAAAGTTTACAAATCAAGTCAGTCTCTCACATAAAAGCTTATATGCACCTTACTACATACTCCCAATTACTCTCCCCCTAATGAGACAGCCCGCTCCCTCCCTCCACTCTCTCTTTTTGTGTCCATTTCACCAGCTTCTAACCACCCCCCACCCTCTCATCTCCCCTCCAGGCAGGAGATGCCAACATAGTCTCGAGCGCCTACCTGATCCAAGAAGCTCACACCTCATCAGCATCCCTCTCCATCCCACTGTCCAGTCCAATCCCTGTCTGAAGAGTTGGCTTTGGGAATGGTTCCTGTCCTGTTCTCAACTATATTTTAATGTAGCTCTAAAGAGTATCAAAACCTTAATTCCAAAGCTGTAAATGGGAATGCCTGCCTGAAAAATCCAAGAGAAAACGAGAAGCAATCTTTTTCAAATCTTAAATGTATCTTTAGATTAGCAGCATTTCTATTTACAAACCACATCCACTTTGAATATGTGACAGAAAACAATCCCATTCCTCATAACAACGCAAAGGGTTAAAATATCTAAGAATGACTTTAAGACAAATGAGTGACTGACGTTAAAAGAATAGCAAACTGTGTTGAAGGAGGTGTAAGAGCTCTCAAATTAATAATAGACCTATTTTTGATATTGACATATATTAATTTTATAACCAATAAAAACTTTCTACCAAAGGAAGAAATGCATTGTATATCAGAATATTACCAATACCACTAGTTATATATGTCTATTTAATCAAGCAGCCAAAAAAAATAAATAGAAAATGCATAAATATGTCTAAAAAGAAAAATGAAATGTCTGACTTCCACTGGTTTTCCTTACCAGACTTGAATTATTCTTAAACCAAAAAAACCCAAACCTGTTGCCGTCCAGTCAATTCCAACTCATAGAGACCCTATAGGACAGGAAAGAACTGCCCCATACAGTTTCCAAGGAGCGCCTGGTGGATTCGAACTGCCAACTTTTTTTTTTTTTTCATTAGCAGCCACAGCACTTAACCACTGATGCCACCAGGGTTTATTCTTAAGTTTTAATAAATGGTAAATTAAAATAGTGCAAACGGGTTACGAGGCATTTCCAAGCCTCTGGATTACAACTCTACCCAAGCCATTCCTGTGTTTAGGAGTGAATGTGTTCCAGTAATTTGTATTTGTTTAAATTGAGGGATTGCAGACTAGAAATAAGTGCGTATTTGAAGCACACTGCTTGTTCAAAGAGGAGGTGGTGCCTAGGGGCCTAGACGGCGTGAGAGGATGGCCCATCTGCGGAATGGAGCTGTGGTGGTGCTCAGCCACTAGCTCACTGGGCTTGCGTTGAGGGCTCCTTTAGGAGTTGTTCCCAGATGTATGAAAAATTTATCTCAGAGATTGCAGTCGTCAAATCTCTGTTCTTCCTGTTTTCCCAATTCAGAAAAATGAGCTCTAAAATATTGTTGGGTGACTTCAGCCTCTATGCAAGAGCGGACGCTCGTGGATGTTACCCACCGTCAAACATGGTGAGATAAGTACAGTGACAATCACGTCTGTCAGTGTGTCCTACTGTGGCGGCTTAGTACATGTCGCTGGGATGCTGGAAGTTACGTCCCCAGTGGTTCAAAGGCCAGCGGGGTCACCTACGGTGTACAGACTGCAGCAGAGCTTCCAGACTAAGGCAGACTGTGAAGAAAGGCCTGGAAATCTACCTCTGAAAATCAGTCGGTGAGAACCCTATAATCACAAAAGAATATTGTCCGATATGGTGCTGACAGATGAGTCCCTGAGGTTGGAAGAACTCAAAACACACAGTGGCCGCAACCATGGAACTGAGCATACGAACGACCGCGAAGATGGTACGGGACTGGACAACATTTGGTTGTGTTGTGCCTGGGGTCACCACGAGTCAGAGCTGACTCAACAGCACTTACCAACAACAGTGACAATACACAAAATGTCCTTCCTAAAATGTCCTCCCACAGTAGTGTGAAGTATTGTGAAGTAGTGACATGGACTTTTCTACTTTTGATACTTGATGCTTGAGGTGTGGTTCAGCTCCATCCTGAAGACGGTGAACAAGTTTCGTGAGTTTGCATGTCTGCTCTCTATGCTTAATGCCTTCCTCGAGGCGTGTGGATGCTTGCTCTCTCATCCCCCGGGCCCCAGTGCTGCCACTACTTTGCAACTCGCCCTGAGTCAACCTCCCAGAATCCTGTGTCCACCTTCCTTCACTGCCGGTGTGAACCTCCGCGGTTCCCTTGTGCTTCCTCCAGAGAATGTGCTGCCCTCTGGGGAGGAAGGGCAGATGACCGCTGGGAGACAGTCCTCTGGGATCCACATGCACACCGTCCAGCTGGCTCCCTCTTCCCGAGACCCCTCCACCACTCCTCACTTTCACTCCTTCAGTGTCAAATTCCGGGAGTGAAGAGTCTGCCGGGAGTCACCATAGCTTCAGTCCCTGCTCGCCCCTTCACCCCACATGGATGTTAACAGTGTTCTCAGCCCAAACAGAAAATGAGCGCCACCTGCCAAAGGTGATGTTGGAAACTCACTACTCAAAGTAAAATGCGAATATAACAAAACAGTGTCTTCTCATTAAGACCCGTCAACTTAGGGGGATCATTTACTCATTTGTTCATATACCCATCCACCCATCCTTCATTGCCAGTTAGGGCTGGAGTCTCCATATGTGCCTGGCAAGACGCTTCATGTTCCCAGTCTGACAAACAGAACAGACTTCGCCCACAGGCAGAATCCAGGGGAAGAGAAGAGACCCACACTCACAAAACAGCAGTGATTGCAGCTTAGATTCTCATGGGGGTTTCTTTTAAAATAATGTTAGGATAGCTTCTGGACACTTCTAGAGATTGGAATAATGCACAGGGGACATGAATCTCTCTGAAGCAGATTTATTAAATACAAAGTTTCAAAACAGAAATTACAGCGGAGCTGAGAATCCTTGGAAAACCGAGCCTGTTGGCTGCCAGCACTGGCAATGCCGATTATTGAAGTAAGAGTTGGCACTTCTTTAAAACTCGGCCATCCAAGGAAAATAGCAGCATTCTGGCTTTTCCCTGAAAATGAGTGGAAACAGCGTTTGCCGCTTGACAACTTCACTGAGCACTGCCAGCTCGGGGCGCGACTCTCCATGGTCTCACAGACTTGGCTTCAGTGCTCATGTGAGATTCTTGGGGATTCTGGAACCTGTTCTGTCTTTGGGCTGAGGCTCAACCTCTCACCGGGAGTGTCTCTTAGTAGGTCTGCTTGGTGGCCAGTGCTCACCTGGGTCACAGGTGTGCCGAGACAGCCTGCACCATTCTGTGGAAATATCTTATCCACCTTTGTGCCGGGGAGGCATTAGCTGCCATCTGTCCACAGGCACTTTGCCTGTATCTGACCTCAGGGGCAAACCTAAGGCTTCACTGTGAGAAAAAAAAAAAAAAAAAAGGACCCACAACACGCGCTCCATCCTGGGACCATAAGAAAATTCCAGAAGGACTCGGGGCTCCAGATTGCAAGGCAGAGCCTGGGCGGGGTCTCCCCAAAACCATGGGGAGCAAATATGACGCCATTAGTTTGCGGAGCAGATTAAGAACAGACCAGAAGAGGAAATGCTGAGGGCCTTGGAAGGCCAGATGGGGGGACTTCATAAACCAAGGGGGTTTGGTCGATAAGAGCTCACGGGAGCTATGCTCTTCGCTGCGTGGAGGTGTTCCTGTCCCTGATTCCCTGCTTTGCAAGTCACTTGCTGGGACGGTTACGGCCCTTTTGGTGGAGCAGGAAGGCACATCTGACCCCTGCAGCTGCCACCCTGTATGCTTGGGGAAGATGCTCAGAGCAATCTCCTTACCCAGGCACCCTTCCTAGAGCCCAGGCACAGGCCAAAATGTTCTCTGAGCTCCTTCCCTCAGAGGTCATCGTGCAAAGCTGCTGTAGGCCAGGCATTGCTCCAGGCTCCAGAGATGCCAGGCCCTGGCTTCCTCCTGGCCCGGCTTCCTGGATGGAGATGAACCCGTCTGTGCTGTGTTAGAACCAGTCAGTGAGGAGCAGCCAGCGCTACTATGTTTCCAGATTTGTAATATTTCTCACTCCTTTCTCAAGAGTAAAATCCCACAGACCTGGATGCTGTTTCCTGAGATATTGTTACGATTAAAGGCCACACCCATCATCTGAATCCCTGAGGGCCAGTGTAATTTAGAATTTAGACTGATTCCTGGAGTTTAGAAAGTAGATAGCCAACATTTATCATTTTGTTCACTTTCCGGTCATGCCCCTCGTGCATGGCCACCACCCGGCCCTTGGTGCAGGCTTGTAGGTTGCTATGATGCTGAAAAAGTTTCACTGGCACTTCCAGGCGAAGACGGACTGGGAAGAAAGACCCGGAGATGTAATTCCAAAAACCAGCCCCTGAAATCCCTGTGGCTCACCATGGTGTGATCCAGAACTCATCAGGCCATTAGATACGTTGTTAGCTGTGAATTTTTCATAGGTGCACCTTATTAGATTTACAAAGCTCCCTTTCATTTCTAGTTTGCTGAGAGCTTTTATCATAAATGAATGTTGAGTTTTTTCAAATACCTTTTCTGAATCTATCCATCTGATCCTATTCTTTTCCTCCTTGATCTATTAATATAGTGACGTATGCAGATTGACTTTGGGGTATTAATCCAACTTGGCGTGCGGTGTTATCTTTTTGCATACTGAGATTGGCTGATCTTTTGCTAAGGGGGTTTTCATCTGTATTCTGAGGCAGCAAGGTGCTGCTGTGGACAAGTGGGCTTTGGAGTCACAGCCGGGGTTCGGTTCTTGGCCGTGGTGAAGTTGGGCCAACTATGTCATCTCAAAGCCTCTGCTTTCTTGTATGTAAAACCAGACACATCCCTCATAAGATTGTTGTGAGGACTAGGAAGAAGAAAAATAAAGCCCCTCACTCACAATTGGTGCCGGCAAAATGATAGCCATTACTAAGGTGATGGATGAGGAAAGTGCCCAAATAATTGTGGTGGGAAACACTCCCTCTCCTTGGTAAGGTTGAGGTGAATAATACATTCCCCAGTATCTTAACATTGGCATAACTACCTCTGGCTGAAGCGACAGAGTCCAGCTACTCACAAAGAGCACGGCCCCTCTCACTGTGAGTGTGCTCCCAACTGTCTGCAAGGAAATGATTTCACATGAGTTACTTAACCTCAGGGTTTTTATGGACAGTGGGATAAAGTTGGCCTACCTGGCAGGAACGTTGAATATTAAATGATGGAAAAGCACTTTGCAGCTATGAAGTGCTGTATCTGTATACCAAGAGATGACTTTTAAACGCGCTGTGACTGTGAGAAATCCCAGCTGCAGACCTCTGAACCCATAAATAAATTGGTTACTCTTTTAAGCTAAACAATGATCTGATATTTACTGGCTAATGCACTGTCCTTTCTAAAAAGGTTACAACACATTGTTGTTTAACAAAAGACTTGGGCCAAATTCCCCTCCTGGGAGTCCAAGCACAACTGGCTAAGTGGGCACCTGGCTAAGTGGCTGCAATTAGCAGAGGTTGGCTCCTCCTAGGGCCAATGTCAGAGAAGAGGAGGAAATAGAGCTGGCTCTGGCGGCTTCCACCTCGTCACCATAGGTGAAGGGGGTGGGATCCAGACGCTAGGTGGGCCAGGCTGCTCCTGAAGCCAGGAAACCAGAGGGGGAAAAAAAAACTAAACCCATTGCCGTCAAGTCGATTCTGACTCATAGCGACTCTTTAGGACAGAGTAGAACTGCCTCATAGGGTTTGTCTGCAAGGCTGTAATCTTTATGGAAGCAGATCACCAGGTCTTCCTCCTGTGGATCGGCTGGTGGGTTTGAACTAGAACCTTTCACTTGGCAGCTGAGTGCTTAACCACTGAGCCACCAGGGCTCCTGAAGCCAGGTAAGCGGGCTGTTAAACAACTTCTATCATTATTATGTATGTATTTATTTTTTTGGCAAAGGTAACACACAGACATGGAGAACACTCAAAAGGTAAAGAAAGGTAACCACGGACAAGAACACCCCTTCTGACCCGATTTCATGAACGTGGCTTTTACATGGGTGACTTGCTCAGTGATCTAGTGCTGCTGTCACAGAAATGCCACAAGTGGTGGCTTTAACAAACAGAAACTTTTTTTCTCACAGTTTAGGAGGCTAGAAGTCCAAATTCAGGGCGCTGGATCTAGGGGAAGGCTTTCTCTCTCTGTTGGCTCTGGGTGAAGGTCGTTTTCTCTTTGAGCTTCTGCTCCTGGGTGATCTTCCTGTGGCTTGGCAACACTCTTCCCCCATCTCTACTTCTCTTGCCTGCTTGTTTAATCTCTTTTATATGTCAAAAGAGGTTGACTCAAGATACACCCTCCTCTAATCCTGCCTAATTAACATATCAAAGACAACCCGTCCTCAAATGGGATTATAACTACAGGCGTGGAGTTTAGGATTTACAACATGTATTTTTGGGTGACTCAATTCAAGCCATAATGTCCCACCCTTGGCCCTCAAAAAATTCATGTCCTTGCCACGTGCAAAACTCATTTACCCCATCATATAGCGGAAGTCTTAAATCGACTCCAAGTGCAAAATCTCGTCTTCTGAAACATCTAAATCAAATATGGGTGAGACTTTAGGCGTATCCCATCCTGGGGCGAAATTCCTTTTCATCTGTGAACCTGTGAAATCTAGATACAAGTTCTCTGTACAATGCTAGAACAGGCACAAAGTAGACATTTCCATTACAAATGGGAGAAATTGGAGGGAAAGAAGGGTTAACAGGCACCAAGCAAGTCCAAAACCCAGCAGAACACATTATATTAGCTCTTAAGACTTGAAAATAATCCTCTCTTCTCTAAGACTGTTTATGCAGTGGCCCTGCCCTCCAGACTCTGGGTCTTGGCCACACCCTCTGGATTCTGAGTGGAGTCCCCTAGGCCCTGGGCTTCAGCTCTGTCTTCTAGGCTCACTGGGATGGCAACTCTTTTCTCTTGGCTTTGGGCTGCACCAGTTAATATGATTATTATTCAAATATACACATCAACCACTAATGCCAAAGAGGAAGAAATTGAAGATTTTTGCCAACTTCTGCAGTCTGAAATTGTTCAAACCTGCAATCAGGATGCAGGATAATTAATCATGCAAATGTTGGAAACAAAGAAGAAGGATTGGTAGTTGGAAAATATGGCCTTGGTGATAGAAATGATGTTGGAGATCAACTGATAGAATTTTGCAAGACCAACGACTTCTTCATTGTAAATACCTTTTTCGACAACATAAATGGTGACTGTACACATGGACCTTGTCAGATGGAATGTACAGGAATCAAATCAACTACAATCTGTGGAAGGAGATGATGGAAAAGCTCAATATCATCAGTCAGAACAGGGCCAGGGACTTACTGCAGAACAGACCATCAATTGCACATATCCAAGCTGAAGTTGAAACTGAAGAAAATTAGAACAAGTCCACAAGAGCCAAAGTATGATATTGAGTATATCCCACCTGAATTTAGAGACCATCTCAGGAATAGATTTGAATGCATACCCATGGTCATTGCAGTATTACAATAGCAAAAAGATGGAAACAACCAAGGTGCCCATCAATGGATGAATGGATAAACAAATTTATAGTATATTCACACAATGGAATACCACGCAATGATAAAGAACAACGATGAATTGGCAAAACATCTCATAACATGAAGGAATCTGGAGGGCATTATGCTGAGTGAAATTAGTCATTCGAAAAAGGGCAAATATTTTGCTTGACCACTATTATAAGAACTCTAGAAAAGGTTTAAACACAGAAGAAAACATTCTTTGATGGTTATGAGGGTGGGGAGAGGGGGCAGGAGAGGGGTATTCACTAATTAGGTAGTAGACAAGAATTATTTTAGGTGAAGGGAAGGGCAGCTCACAATATGGGGGAAGTTGACATGACTGGACTAAACCAAAAGCTGAGAAGTTTCCTGAATACAACCAAACACTTCGAGGGAGAGTAGCAGGGATGGGGGGGCGGGGTCTGGGGATCATGGTTTTGGGGGACATCCAGGTCAAATGGCATAACAAAGTGTATTAAGAAAACCTTCTGCATCCCACTTTGGTGAGTGGTGTCTGGGGTCTTGAAGGCTGGCAAGTGGCCATTTAGGATGCATCAATTGGTCTCAGCCCACCTGGAGCAAAGGAGAATAAAGAACACCAAAGACACAAGGAAAATATGAGCCCGAGAGAAAGAAAGGGCCACATAAACCAGAGACTCCATCGGTCTGACACTGGAAGAACTAGATGGTGCCTGGCTACCACCAATGACTGCCCTGACAGGGAACAAAACAGAGAATCCATGATGGAGCAGAAGAAAATTGGGACACGGACCTCAAATTCTAGTAAAAAGATCAGATGTAGTGGTCTGACTGAGACTGGAGGGTCCCCAGAGGTCATGGCCTCCGGACTCTCTGTTAGCCCAAAATTAAAGCCATTCCCAAAACCAAATCTTCAGACAAAGATTAGACTAGACTATAAGACATAAAATGATACTGGTGAGGAGTGTGCTTCTTAGCTCAGGTAAACAAATGAGACTTGTTTGGAGGTGAGATGAGAAGGCAGAGGGTGACAGGATCTGGTTGAATGGACATGGGAGATACAGGATGGAAAGAGGGAGTGTGCTATCACATTGTAGGGAGAGCAACTAGGGTCACATAACAATGTGTGTATAGGTTTTTGTATGAGATACTGACATGAATTGTAAACTTTTACTTGAAGCACAAAAAAATAAATAAAAAAAAGAATAGATTCAACATGTTGAATACTAATGACCAAAGACCAGACGAGATGTGGAATGACATCAAGGACAGCACACATGAAGAAAGCAAGAAGTCATTAAAAAGACAAGAAAGAAAAGACCAAAATGGATGTCAGAAGAGACTCTGAAACTTGCTCTTGAATGTTGAGTAGCTAAAGCAAAAGAATAAAATGATGAAGTAAAAGAGCTGAACGGAAGATTTCAAAGGGCAGCTCTAGAAGGCAAAGAAAAGCGTTATGATGGCATGTGCAAAGACCTAGAGATAGAAAACCAAAAGGGAAGAACATGTTTAGTATTTTTCAAGCTGAAATAACTGAAGAAGAAATTCAAGCCTCGAGTTGCAATATTGAAGGATTCTATGGAGAAAATATTAAATGAAGCAGGAAGCATCAAAAGAAGATGGAAGGAATACACAGAGTCACTGTGCCAAAAAGAATTGGTTGACGTTCAAACTTTTCAGGTTGTAGAATATGATCAGGAACCAATGGTAATGAAGGAAGAAGTCCAAGTTGCACTGAAGGCATTGGTGGAAAACAGCACTCCAGGAATTGACAGAATACCAATTGAGATGTTTCAACAAAGGGATACAGTACTGGAAGTGCTCACTTGTCCATGCCAAGATATTTGGAAGACAGCTACCTGGCCAACTGACTGGAAGACATTCGTATTTATGCCTAGTCTCAAGAAAGGTGATCCAACTGAATGCGGAAATTATTGAACAATATCATTAATATCACACGAAAGTAAAATTTTGCTGAAGATCATTCAAAAGCAGCTGGAGCAGTACATCAGCAGGGAACTTCCAGAAATTCAAGCTGGGTTCAGAAGAGGATGTGGAGCCAGGGATATCATTGCTGATGTCAGATGGGTCTTGGCTGAAAGCAGAAAATACCAGAAAGATGTTTACCTGTGTTTTATTGACTATGCAAAGGCATTCGACTGTGTGGATCATAACTAATTATGGATAACTTTGCAAAGAATGGAAATTTCAGAACTCTTAATGGTGCTCATGAACACGTACATAGACCAAGAGGCAGTCATTCGAACAGAGCAAGAGGATTCTACATGGCTTAAAGTTAGGAAAGGTGTGTGTCAGGGTTGTATCCTTTCACTATACTCATTCAATCTGTATGCTGAGCAAATAATCTGAGAAGCTGGACTATATGAGGAAGAATGAGGCATCAGGATTGGAGGAAGGCTCATTAACAACCTGTGTTATGCAGATGACATAACCCTGCTTGCTGCAAATGCAGAGAACTTGAAGCCCTTACTGACAAAGATAGATCAAAGACCACAGCCTTCAGTATGGATTACACCTCAACATAAAGAAAACAAAAATCCTCACAACTGGACCAATAAGCAACATCATGATAAACGGAGGAAAGGTTGAAATTGTCAAGGATTTCATTTTACTTGGATCCACAATCAACAGTGACGGAAGAAGCAGTCCAGAAATCAAAAGATGCATTGCATTGGGCAAATCTGCTGCAAGAGACCTCTTTAAAGTGTTGAAAAGCAAAGATATCACCTTGAAGACTAAGATGACCCTGACCTAAGCTATGCTGTTTTCAGTCACCTTACACCCATGTGAAAGCTGGATGATGAATAAGGAAGACCAAAGAAGAATAGAAGGCTTTGAATTGTGGTATTGGAGAAGAATATTGAATATACTGTGGGCTGCTAAAAGAATAAACAAAACTGTCATGGACGAAGTACAACCAGAATGCTCCTTAGAAGCAAGGATGGTGAGACTATGTCCCACATACCTTGGACATATTGTCAGGAGGGATCAGTTCCTGGAGAAGGATATCATGCTTGATAAAGTAAAGGGTCAGGGAAAAAGAGGAAGATCCTCAACAAGACGGATGGACACAGTGGCTTCAAAAATGGGCTTGAGCATAACAACAATTGTGAGGATGGTGCAAGACTGGGCAGTGTTTCGTTCTATTGTGCATGGGGTAGCTATGAGTGGAACTGACTCAATGGCACCTAACAACAACAACAGTGTACATATGTGTGTGTGTATATATATAAGTATGTATATACTTTACTGGTTTTGTTTCTGTTGTACATAGGATCATTATGAGTTGGAATCAACTCGATGGCATCTAACAAGAACAGCAACATTTTCCTAGCCCATCTGAGTGGCAACCCCACCCCCCCACCCCCGGCCGGCCCCATTCTTCTGCCTTTTGGGCATGGCGGCCCAGTGTGCTCAGCTTTGGGAGGCAGCCCCATCACCCTGGCATAACTTAACAGCAGCTCTGCACTCCAGAACTGAGTTGGCAAAGATCCAACTCTTTGAAACCTAATGGGCTGTGGTCCCACCCTTTGATATCTAGGAGATCTTGGTCCCACCCTTTGAAACAGAGAAGGCCCTGCTTCCTGTGATCCTTCCAAAAGTTCTGCTGACCTTTGAGCTTCTCCAGGGTGGTCCTTTTCTTTTCTTGGAGGACAACAGATGTAGCTCCCTTGGCCTGTTTCCTGCCTATAGAGTTCCAAGAGGCAGACAGCTTTCTTTCCTTTGATTCTTTCTCTGTCCCCTTTGGTCTAAGCTGATGAGGTTTCTGCTGTGGTAGCTAGTTAGATCCATCAGTCACAGGCTTAATCTCCTTAACAAAAGATTATTTAGCCACTTCCTGGGTGAACATTCTAGGATATGTGTCCTTAGTTTGTAGAACAGAATTTTCCAAATCTTTAAGTTCTATTTTCATTTTGCATGGTTCATTTTTAAGTCCATCTCTTTCTTGTCCCCTTTTATCATAAGTGGCAAGGAGAAATCATGTGGCCCCTTTAAGACCTTGCTTAGAAATCTCATCAGCCAGATATCCGAGTTCATCACTTACAAGTTCTACCTTCCATCAAACACCTGAACATAATTCAGACGAGTTCTTTGCCACTGCATACAAAGCACCGCCCTTCCTCCACTGTCCAATCACACGTTCATCATTTCCTTTTAGAGCCTCTCCAGAAGCACATTAAACACCCACATTTCTAGCAACATTCTGTTGCTGGTACCACATGGATTCTCTAAGACGACAGAGACTTTCTTTATAGCTTACCTCACTTCCTTCTGAGCCCTCACCAGAATTGCCTTTGATGGCCACAATTCAAAAGACAGTCTCTTCAAGGCAATCTAGGATTTTACTATTTAAAAAGAAAAAAAAAAAAAATGCATTGAGTCAGTTCCAACTCATAGCATGACCCTGTATTAAGCACCTTAAAACTCTTCTAGCTTTTACCCATTACCCAATTCTAAAACTACTTCCAGATTTTAGGTATTTGTTAGAGCAGCACCCCTATTTCTCGGTGCCAAATTCTGTCTTAGTTATCTAGTGCTGCTGTAACAGAAATACCATAAGTAGGTGGCTTTGAACAACAGAAGTTTATTTTCTCACAGTTTAGGCACCTAGAAGTCCAAATTCAGAGTGCTGGCTCTGGGGGAGGGCTTTCTCTCTTTGTTGGCTCTTGGGGGAAGGTCCTTGTCTCTTTGAGCTTCCCCTCCTGGACAATCTTCATCTGGCTTGGTATCTCTCTTCCTCCATCTCTGCTTTGCTTTTTAAATCTTATATCTTGAAAGAGATTGGCTCAAAATATGCCCTCTACTAATCCTGCCTCATTAACATAACAAAGACAACCCATTCCCAAATGGGATTATAACCACAGGCATGGAGGTTAGGATGTTTTTTTTTTTTAAAATAATTTTTATTGAGCTTTAAGTGAACATTTACAAATCAAGTCAGTCTGTCACATATAAGTTTATATACACCTTACTCCATACTCCCACTTACTCTCCCCCTAATGAGTCAGCCCTTCCAGTCTCTCCTTTTGTGACAATTTTGCCAGTTTCTAACCCTCTCTATCCTCCTATCTCCCCTCCAGACAGGAGATGCCAACACAGTCTGAAGTGTCCACCTGATACAAGTAGCTCACTCTTCATCAGCTTCTCTCTCCTACCCATTGTCCAGTCCCTTCCATGTCTGATGAGTTGTCTTCGGGAATGGTTCCTGTCCTGGGCCAACAGAAGGTTTGGGGACCATGACCGCCAGGATTCCTCTAGTCTCAGTCAGACCATTAAGTCTGGGCTTTTTATGAGAATCTGGGGTCTGCATCCCACTGATCTCCTGCTCCCTCAGGGGTTCTCTGTTGTGCTCCCTGTCAGGGCAGTCATCGATTGTGGCCGGGCACCATCTAGTTCTTCTGGTCTCAGGATGATGTAGGTCTCTGGTTCATGTGGCCTCTAGTTCATTGGGCTCATAGTTATCGTGTGACCTTGGTGTTCTTCATTCTGCTTTGATCCAGGTGGGTTGAGACCAATTGATGCATCTTAGATGGCCGCTTGTTAGCATTTAAGACCCCAGATGCCACATTTCAAAGTGGGATGCAGAATGTTTTCATAAAAGAATTATTCTGCCAATTGACTTAGAAGTCCCCTTAAGCCATAGTCCCCAAACCCCCATTCAGGCATGGAGGTTAGGATTTAAAACACATATTTTGGGGGAACATAATTCAATCCATAACAGATGGCCCAACAAAACACCATCAACTAGGTGGTTTTAAACAACAGAAATGTATTATTCTCCAAATCAGGTTCTCAGCTGTGCTGATTCCTTCTGAAGGCATGACAGATGACCTGCTCCATGGCCCTCTCCTAGCATCCATGGCTGCTGATGATCCTTGGTGCTCCTAGGCTTGTGGACACATACGCCTGTCGTCACAAGGCCCCTCTCTTCTCCTGTGTGTGTCCGTTTCTGTGTCTGTTCTTCTCTTCATAAGACACCACTCAGAAGGGATTTGGGTTAGGACCCACCCTGCTCATTTAATTTGATAAAAACAACACAACCCTATTTCAAACAGGGTCAAATTTGCAGGTACAGGGGTGAGGACTTCAATGTACCTTTCGAGGACCATTATTCAACCTGTAACAGTGATGTCTATTAAAGGTGCCCTTAGCTTGTGGTCATTAAAACTTGGAGGGATGCTTTCCTCTCCTGTGGTCTCTGGGATACACTGTCTGTTTCAATAAACACCTATTTAACAGAAGACACACCTCTTGATGCTATTGCCATGGAGGTATGCTCAAAAGGGAATGGTGGTTTTGCCTAAAGCTCAATGCAAGGGAATTGCTGGCAGGGGCTCTGTCTCCTCCTCCCACAGACGGCTTTTGAGCACAGGACGTGTGGCCTGTGCGAACTGAGATGTGGTGGAAGTGCCCCTGTGGGATTTCAAAGACAGCACACAAAAAAATCTCATTAATAACTTCAAAATATTGGTTACATGTTGAAATGATAATATTTGTATTTGCTTGGTTAGAGTTACATAAAATGTATTAAGATTAACCTTAGCATTACTGCTTGCCTTTTTTTAACTCAGCCACCAGAAAACTAACATTGCAAATGTGGTTTTCCTTGTATCTCTCTTGGGCTGCGCTGGTCTGGAGCACCTAAGGACCTGTCTGACCCTCATCAATTCATGTCCAGCCCTGCCGGGCCTCTGAAGCCTCTCTGGCACTCGGGAGGAAATGCCGGACTGACTGACTGCTCGCTCTTGTACCCTATCCCCAAGTCTGTTGGATTTTCCCTCCTAAGCACTTCTGGCCACCACGTGTCTGTTAGTTTGTCATACTGTGGGGGCTTGTGTGTTGCTGTGATGCTGGAAGCTATGCCACCGGTACTCAGATACCAGCAGGGTCACCCATGGAGGACAGGTTTCAGCTGAGCTAGGAAGGACCCCACCGTCTACTTCTGAAAAGCATTAGTCAGTGAAAACCTTATGAAGAGCAGCAGAACATTGTCTGACATAGTGCTGGAAGATGAGCCCCCCAGGTTGGAAGGCACTCAAAAGATGACTGGGGAAGAGCTGCCTCCTCAAAGTAGAGACAATCTTAATGATGCGGATGGAGCAAAGCTTTTGGGACCTTCATTTGCTGATGTGGCATGACTCAAAATGAGAAGAAACAGCTGCAAACATCCATTAAAAATTGGAACCTGGAATGTACAAAGTATGAATCTAGGAAAATTAGAAATCGTCAAAAATGAAATGCAATGCACAAACATCGATATCCTAGGCATTAGTGAGCTGAAATAGACTGGTATTGGCCATTTTGAATTGGACAATCATATAGTCTACTATGCTGGGAATGACAACTCGAAGAGGAACGGTGTTGCATTCATTGTCAAAAAGAACGTTTCAAGATCTATCCTGAAGTACAACGCTGACAGTGATAGGATAATATCCATACGCCTACAAGGAAGACCAGTTAATACGACAATTATTCAAATTTACGCACCAACCACTAGGGCCAAAGATGAAGAAATAGAAGATTTTTATAAGCTGCTGAAGTCTGAAATTGATTGAATATGCAATCAAGATGCATTGATAATTACTGGTGATTGGAATGCGAAAGTTGGAAACAAAGAAGAAGGATCAGTATTTGGAAAGTATGGCCTTGGTGATAGAAACAATGCCGGAGATCAAATGATAGAATTTTGCAAGACCAACGACTTCATTGCAAATACCATCTTTCACCAACATAAATCGCGACTATACACATGGACCTCGCCAGATGGAACACACAGATATCAAACCGACTACATCTGTGGAAAGAGATGATGGAAAAGCTCAATATCATCAGTCAGAACAAGACCAAGGGCCGACTGTGGAGCAGACCATCAATTGCTCATATGCAAGTTCAAGCTGAAACTGAAGAAAATCAGAGCAAGTCCATGAGAGCCAAAATATGACCTTGAGTATATCCTACCTGAATTTAGAGACCATCTCAAGAACAGATTTGACGCATTGAACACTAGTGACCACAGACCAGACGAGTTGTGGAATGACATCAAGGACATCATCCATGAAGAAACCAAGGTGTCACTGAAAAGACAGGAAAGAAAGAAAAGACAGAAAAGACCAAGATGGATGTCAGAGGAGACTCTGAAACTTGCTCTTGAGCGTCGAGCAGCTAAAGCAAAAGGAAGAATTGATGAAGTAAAAGAACTGAACAGAAGTTTTCAAAGGGCCTCTCGAGAAGACAAAGTAAAATATAATGACATGTGCAAAGAGCTGGAGATGGAAAACCAAAAGGGAAGGAAATGCTCAGCGTTTCTCAAGCTGAAAGAACTGAAGAAAAAATTCAGGCCTCAAGTTGCGATAGTAAAGGATTCCATGGGAAGAATATTAAACGATGCAGGAAGCATCAAAAGAAGATGGAAGGAATACACAGAGTCATTATACCAAAAAGAATTAGTAGATATTCAACCATTTCAAGAGGTAGCATATGATCAGGAACCAATGGTACTGAAGGAAGAAGTCCAAGCTGCTCTGAAGGCATTGGTGAAAAACAAGGCTCCAGGAATTGATGGAATATCAATCGAGATGTTTCAACAAACAGATGCAGCGCTGGAGGTGCTCACTTGTCTATGCCAAGAATATGGAAGACAGCTTCCTGGCCAACCGACTGGAAAAGATCCATATTTATGCATATTCCCAAGAAAGGTGATCCAACTGAATGTGGAAATTATAGAACAATATCATTAATATCACACTCAAGCAAAATTTTGCTGAAGATCATTCAAAAACGGCTGCAGCAGTATATCGACAGGGAACTGCGAAAAGTTCTGGCCGGTTTCAGAAGAGGACGTGGAACCAGGGATATCATTGTTGATGTCAGATGGGTCCTGGCTGAAAGCAGAGAGTACCAGAAGGATGTTTACCTGTGTTTTATTGACTATGCAAAGACATTCGACTGTGTGGATCATTACCAACTATGGATAACATTGCGAAGAATGGGAGTTCCAGAACACTTAATTGTGCTCATGAGGAACCATTGCATAGATCAAGAGGCAGTTGTTTGAACAGAACAAGGGGATACTGATTGGTTTAAAGTCAGGAAAGGTGTGCGTCAGGGTTGTATTCTTTCACCGTGCCTATTTAATCTGTATGCTGAGCAAATAATCCGAGAAGCTGGACTAGATGAAGAAGACAAGGGCATCAGGATTGAAGGAAGACTCCTTAACAACCTGTGTTATGCAGATGACACAACCTTGTTTGCTGAAAGTGAAGAGGTCTTGAAGCACTTTCTAATGAAGATCAAGACCACAGCCTTCAGTATGGACTGCACCTCAACATAAAGAAAACAAAAATCCACATAACTGGACCAATGAGCAACATCACGATAAAGGGAGAAAAGACTGAAGTTGTCAAGGATTTCATTTTACTTGGATCCACAATCAACAGCCATGGAAGCAGCAGTCAAGAAATCAAAAGAGACATTGCACTGGGTGAATCTGCTGCAAAGGTCCTCTTCAAATTGTCGAAGAGCAAAGATGTCACCCTGAAGACTAAGGTGAGCCTGACCCAAGCCATGGTATTTTCAATCACATCATATGCATGGGAAAGCTGGACAATGAATAAGGAAGACCGAAGAAGAGTTGACGCCTTTGAGTTGTAGTGTTGGGGAAGAATATTGAATATAACATGGACCGCCGAAAAGAATGAACAAATCTGTCTTGGAAGAAGTACAGCCAGAACGCTCCTTAGAAGCAAGGATGGCGAGACTGCGTCTTACATACTTTGGACATGTTGTCAGGAGGGATCAGTCCCTGGAGAAGGGCATCATGCTTGGCAGAGTACAGGGTCAGCGGAAAAGCGGAAGACCCTCAACGAGGTGGACTGACACAGTGGCTGCAACAATGAGCTCAAGCATAACAAGATCGTAAGGACAGCGCAGGACCGGGCAGTGTTTCGTTCTGTTGTGCATAGGGTCGCTATGAGTGGGAACCGACTCGGCGGCACCTAACAACAACAGCAACAAGCACTTCTGGGATCGTCCACTCCAACTCAGGCTGCACTGCCCCACCGGGCCACTCCTCCCCCACCCCCTGTCGGACTGCACGTGTGATGAGCTCGCTGATCGTCCCCTCTGCGCGCTCAGCCCGCCAGGCCGGCCATGCCTCCCGGTGCTCTCCCTGGCTCCGGCGCCGTCAGTCCCTGCTGAGCGAGCGGTCGGGAGGCTCTGCCCGGAGGCTCCTCACTGGGCCACGAGGGGGCCGACCGGGCTCCGCTTCTTCGCAGGGCGTCATCCCTTTCAGGCTCCCTGGCTGGGGAGCCTCCCGTCCCCGCAAACAGAGCCCGCGCCGGGCCTGGGAACTCGCTGGGGACCCCCCGCCGCCCGTGCAGGATCCAGGTTCCAAGGTCGGGAAGCTCACGCCGCTGCATGTCTCCCCTCCATCCCGGCCGCACTGCCCGGGGCGCCCCGATCCCCGCCACTACGGAGGGGGCCCGGAAGCAGGCACCCCGAAATGTGACTAGAGTCTAGGGCCAGGCCTGGAGGAGGCGCTGGGCGCGCTCCGGGGGTACCCGCGTAGACGACAGTCCCACAGAGAAGCGAGCTGGCCGCGTCGCTGGGAGGACGCTGGCCCTTTAAGAGACACCGTCGGAGCCGGGCCGTGACGTCACGGGGGGGGGAGGACGGAATGTGCGCGCAGCCGCGGGGCGGTCCTGGGAGGTGGGCCCAGGGGGCGGGGCCGACTGACTGACAGGAGCGCCGCGGCCGGAAAGTCCCGCCCCACGCAGTCCCGCCCCGCCCACCGTGCGCAGGCCCCGCCCCGCCCCGCCTCTTCCCCTCCGGCCGCGCAGGTCCAGTTCCTTCCGCAAAGGGCCCGCCCCGCCCTGCACAGGCCCCGCCCCTCCCCCCTGGCCGCGGAGGCCCCGCCCGCCCACCCTCGCAGGCTGCACAGGCCCCGCCCCGTCCCTCGCCGGCTGCACAGGCCCCGCCCCGCGCAGGCCCCGCCCCAGTCCGCCGGTCGCGGGGGCGGGACTTGTCGGCCGAGTCGGCGGCGGCGGCTGCTGCGGGAACTTTCCCGGCAGGATCCTAATGGCTGCGCGCGGGGCGCTGTGAGGCGCGGGCGGCGGCGGCGCGGGACCGCGGCGGCGACGAGCGACAAGCGACAGGAGGCCGCAAGCGGCGAGGCCCGGCCGGACGCGCGAGCCCGCGATGCGCCCCGGGGCCGCCCCCCGGCGCCGCTGATGCCCCGCGGCGGCCGTTGAGACCCCGGCCGGGCCCGGCCCGCGGAGGGAGCGGCGCCGCAGGATGGCGGGGAGGGCGGCGGTCCCGGGCACCGCGGTCCTGCTGGTCACGGCCAACGTGGGCTCGCTCTTCGACGACGTAAGTGCCGCCGCCGTCGGGCCGGGGCCGTGGGTAGGGCGGCCGGGGCCGTGGGTAGGGCGGCCGGGGCCGTGGGTAGGGCGGCCGGGGCCGTGGGTAGGGCGGCCGGGCCCGACCCGATCCCCGGACCCCGGTGCCTCAGACCGCAAACCCCGGCCCGGAGCCCTGGAGCTCCGGCATCGGGGGCCCGAACCTCCGAACCCTGGACCCCGGAACCCTGGCCCTCACACCCCAAGACCCGGACCCGGGGCCGTGGAATTCCGATGTCAGGGACCCGGCCTCAGAACCCTGGATCCCCGGAGTCCTGGTCCCTGACACCCCAAGACCCAGACCCGGAGCCGTGGAATTCCGGTATCGGGGACCTGGACCTCAGAACCCTGGCTCCCTGGAACTCTGGACCTTACACCCCAAGAACGGGAGACCTGGAACCCCGGTCCCAGGGTCCTGGACTTCAAATCCCTCGTGACCCAGAATCCCCGTGCCCGCACCCCGGAAACCCAGAGGCCCGATTCCCTGGACTCCAAAACTCGGGTCTCTCAGACGTTAAACTGCAGACCCCGACCCTGGATCCCTGAAATACCGGACACCGACCCCTGAACTCAAAAGCACAGGTCCCCGGTGGAACCTTGGTCCCTAGACCCTGACCACAGTCCTTATTTGGGAACCTTGGAACCAGTATCCCGGGAACCCCAGCCTCCCAGCCGAAGCCCCAGGGCCAGTCCCCAAACACCTCCCCCCAACAACTCTGATCCCCGGAACACTGGCCCACCAGAGTCCTGATCCTGGAACCCTGGTCCCTGAACTCCGAATGTACAACCCTGGAACCCTTTCCCCTATTTCCAGCTCACCAAACCCCAAAATACCAAACTCCCATTCTGAACTCTGCGCCTGGACCCCAAGCGCCAAATGCGATCCCAAACCCTAAGCCCTAACACCTGGCCCTGACCCTGACCCTAAACCCAAAACCTTGACCCCCAAATTCTGATCCTGGGTCCTTGATCTTGAATCTGGGCACTGGGACTCCAACCCAGGGCCTGGAACTCTGGACCCCACCCTCACCCCCAGACACACCCTGCCTCTGACCCTGGCCTTGATCCCCTGGTCAGTGCCCGCCCTGGTGCACACCTGCCCTGGTGCACGCCTGCCTTGGTCCATGTCTGCCCTGGTGCTTGCTTCCCTCCCTGTCATCTGTTCTCCATGAGCAGTGCTGGAGGGGCAGGACCCTGTTTGCCTGGTAACTTAGTATCTCTTTAGTTCTCAAACAAGGGAGACAGTTGAAAGCTGGGAGGAGGATTTTGTATTCTTGTTTATGAAAGAAAAAGATGCTCAGAAACTCTTCAAGGCCGGCAACTGGATGTGGACTGCCCAAGGCCTTTACCTTCTATAGCCCCTCCCTCCAATTTCCAGATCCCACCCAGGAGGGCTGGGCTGCGGTGGTAACAGAGAGGGGGGCACTCCGGAGCTGTCTCTCTGGAGACGGAGCCCTAGGCCCAGGGCGCCTTGGAGCTCCCCAGAGGCAGGCCGAGGCTGACCTAGTTCAGCATCTTGTGCCGCCCCGCTGTTGGTACTTAAACAGCCAATGCAAATGGAGCTCCAGAAGGCATGCTGTGGAGGGAAGAGAGGGTGGTGGCACCTATGGGGCCCGGGCAGCCCCTTTCCCTCCACCTTCCAGAGGTGAACCCTTTGGGCAGAGCCAGTTCCGTGGTGTGTATAGCTGATATGGGCGTGATTTAGATTTCAGGGGAAGGTCCTTGTTTTTTGCCAGGCTTTTCTTTGCTTGCAGCAGTCAGAGGTGAAGTGTTTCATTATGCTAAGTTTGTGCACAGACTGAGATCGTTGCTTTTCAATAAAAGCTGGATGCCACTTTTGTTATTTTCTTCTTTTAGCTTCTAGGTGCCTGGTTGGTTACCTGCTGGAGGTGAACTGCTCTCTCTCAGACTTTGTTATGGACAACTTGATCTAGTTTCATGTTTGATCATTTTCTCCAAAAGTGCCTGCCCTGGGTGTGTGTCTGTATATTTAGCATTCTATTCTAGGCTTTCCAGTAATATGTCACTATAACATGGTTTTGCTCAGATGATTCAGATCCGTTAGCTGTGGCTTCAAAACCTCAGAAATGTCAGGAAAATTAAGCATGGTGGGGCATTTTATTCCCAAAGGAAAAAGAATTTTGCTGTGCAAACATTCTTTCCAGTAATCTTTGATTCTAAGTTCTAGCATTTTTTCGTGTTTCAACTGTACACACCCATTTCTCTCTGTTGACGTTAGAACGCCTAACTTAATTTACTTTTGTTCAGTAACATTTTCCTTCTGAATTTCCATTTTTCTTAAACGTTATGTGGAATTTTGCATGATGTTTACATCTGAACGGAGCATTTGTTTTGGTAACAGTGCATAGGTTAATTATGCCAGGCATCTTTGGACTAAAGGCTAGTGTAGGGCGTATCTGCCTTTCGAGGACACTGAGCATTTGGGGCTCGCTTGGGAGGGGTTGAGGGCTACCCCCTTATGGTGACCTGGTGGAGTGTGGCACCAAATGGAGAAGCAGAGGGTTGGGCTGTAATCAGCCCCTCATTTTTCCCTGGGGGTGGAAGGCTGGCAGGTGACAGCAGCTACTTCTGGAGCAAGTGAGATTTTAATTTTTTAGTTGATGGTAGATTTCAGCAGATGAGTTTGATGACCCCATTTCCCTTTGCACGATGTGTTCCTGTGCTGTTGAACAGTCTTCAGGTGGCGGTAAGGCCTGGGAAGGAACTCTTTCCTGCCCAGTTTCATTGCCTAGCAAACCAAGCTTTCCTGTGTGATTGCTGCATCACTCTTGTCCTAGAGGGGTTAAGATTCCAGGGAAGAGAGTGTTTGAGTTTGAAACAAACAGGCAGTGCTGTCAAGGACGCTGTTTTCCGGCTTTGCACAAGGAGTATGTTTCTGCTTTCGTAGTTTTGAAAGCCTTCCCTCGAAGCCACCCTCTTCCCCATCCACGCATGGTTTCTTCTTTACACCCTGGGATTGACAGCACGTTTGGTTTGGCGGGGTGCCCTTGCTCTTCAGTATTCCTGGCTTCGCTGTGTCCCCCAGGATGGCAAAAGTTCACTTAGCTGTCCTCATGGAGGGACCACAGGCTGCTTCTGTTTTTCAATCCTGCAGACACTGTTGTGGTGAATATTTGAGCACGGTGTTTCTCAGTCTCTGTGATCCTTTATGTTCTTAAATTATGGAGGTTTGTGTAGGTTATGGAGTCCCTGGGCTGTACAGATAGATAATGTGCTTGGCTGTTAACCGAAAGGTTGGCAGTTTGAGTCCACGTAGAGGTGCCTCAGAAGAAAGGCCCAGTGACCTACTTCTGAAAAACCAGCCACTGAAAACCCTATGGAGCACAGTTCTACGCTGACACACGTGAGATGGCCTTGAGGGGGATCAACTCGTCGGCACCTGCTTTTTTAGTGTAGGTTATAACTGTCAGTATTTACCATGTTAGACGTGAGAACCGAGACGGTTTTTAGCCACAGGAATGCACAAGCACTCTAGTTAGCCATCCGAGTGATGATGCCATCACTCGTCTTGACCCTCTGGAAAGCTCCACTGTCCACCGGGGAGAATGAGAGTGGAAAAGGGGAGTAATTTCACAGGATTATTATGAAGAGGTCTTGGGGCCCTCGGAGACCCCTGCCCTCTCCTAGAACCTCTGCTGAGTTCCTGATACTTCTTGGACTTGCGTGAACATTCCTTTCTGCCGGGACACCTGGGGGTGTTCCAGTTTTATCACGAACGCCACGGTGTTGCCCTCAGAAGGCTGTGTTACACTGCTGTGTGGCCTTTCTCGACTCACGTCAGACGTGCTATCATTTGCTCGGAAAGGTGTGGCCGGGGGCATAGGCTAATAGTTTGCTTGGGACAGCTGGATCTGTGACAAGGAGGCTTCTGGCTTTGGCTCTTTAGATTTCTATTAACTGCACTGAAAGGTGAACTTGGGAGGCCGTGGTTTCGGGCGCGGCATATGCTCCCACCCTTACATGGTCAGGCCGTTCCTCGGGGAGAGGATTCTGGGAAACAGTTCAGTCTTGGGTGTGTGCCTGTCAGCTCTTTGTCCTGCTCATTCCCGAAGCCGAGTGTCAGTTGTGAGCTGGTTTCCCTCTGCTTAGTCAGCCCTTAGCCTCTCCCCTACCCAGACCTGGGGAGCCCACCACAGTTGATACAGTGGGCTTAGCCTGGGCAAGCTAGCTGGGGGGTGTGTGCGATCAGCCAGCTTACGGGAACCTAATTCCTGTTGGTGCTGGGGATGGACACCAGACCAGACGTGCTTGTGGGGCACAGGAGGAGGCAGCGGGGTGTGTCAGCATCAGACGGGCTACACCTTCTCCTACTGGAGAGCCTTGAGACTCGCATCCCCTCACATCCCTTCGCCACCCCTCCCGCCGTTGCTTGGCCTCCTAATTTCCCTAGCACCCATCTCGGAAGGGGGTCTCAGCCTGTGCCCTCACCTTTTTGCAGGCACCAGCCCAGCATTCCACCCCTAGATTGTGTCCCAAGGAGGACCATCCTGCTGCCAGATCCAGGGAGGTCGAGGTCACTGTGGTGGCTGGGCCCTCAACTTCCTTAAGGACTGGTGGGTAGCAGCTTTATTGAGATGTAATTCACAACATCACACACTGAGCCCATTTGAGACTTTTATTGTGTCCTCACGGTTCTGCAGCCATCACCAGAAAGTTTTTAATACTCAGAAAAGAGACCTACACCCATAGGCGTTACCTCCCACCTCCCTGTCCCCCCGCCTCCACAGCCCTGGCAACCGCTTGTCTTCTTTCTGTCTCTGTGAGTTTGCCTGTTCTGGACTCGCCATACAAACGGACGTGTGTGATATGTCCTCATGATTGGCTTTTTACCCACATGGTAGTTCACATCAGTGCTTCGTTCTTTTTTGTGACTGAGTAACATTCCACTGTGTGTATGGACCATGCTTTGTCTATTCCCTGTTAGCTGAGGAAGCCCTGGTGGCGCAGTGGTTAAGAGCTTGGCTCTTAACCAGAAGATTGGCCATTGGAATCCTCCAGCTGCTCCTTGGAATCCCTGTGGGGCAGTTCCACTCTGTCCTGTGGGGTCGCTATGAGTCAGAATTGACTCAATGGCAGTGGGTTGGGTTTGGTTTTGGTTTCTTCAGCTGAGGGCTGTCTGAGTTGTTTCCACCTTCGAGGTATTGTGAATAATGCTGCTGTGGGTATTCGTGTACCACAGCTGCCGGTCTGTGCTTTTTTGCATTCCCACCAGCAGGGCCTGAGGACTCCGGTTGCTCCACATCCCTGCCAAGGTGCATTACTGTGTCTCTTTCAAAGACTTTTTTCTGTGGTCTCCTGGATACCCCGTATTTGTCCCCACCCCATCTCTCAGTATTATGTGCCCTGGGTGTAGGCTGGCAGCCCTTCTCGGGGCTCTCACTTCCTGGGCGTTAGGCTTAGGCCCCTCTGCATAGATGCCCAGTTGTCCCAGGAGACAGTGAAATGAGGCCAGCAGCCCTGCAGCACAGAGTGCAGCTCTGCTGCCCCCGAGAAAGTGTAGGGCAGAGCTCCACTGCTGGATTGTGCGGGGAAGTGCTCGTAGAAGAGATGGGGGGCTTTCTGGTTGTGGAGGCACGCCCTCCATGCCACACACAGCTGCTGAGGCTGCCTGCGTGCTGGGGGGTTGCCGCGTCTCTTCTGTGGGCTCACCTCGGTCCACCCAGGCCTCCCAGGCCTCATCCTGACAGGCTCGCTGGCCAGTGTGGCTCAGTGTTTGTTTTCTGTCTTGGCGTCACTTCCTCTGATCTGGGATCTCACCCCCTTCTCTGTGAGATTATGCTCTGTTTGCCCGAGTTTGGAATCCTGCTTGTAGGGTGGCTACCGCCCATCTCCCGGAGTGGAGATTAAATGAGGTGGTCTAACTGGCCAGTCCTCCTGGCCTGCTGTAGACTTGTGGCATCTTTCGTGGGTTCAGTCCATGCCCAGGACTGGCCATCTCGCTGCTTCCTCCCTGCCCATGGGCTTTTCTAAGCCTGGTGCCACCTCTCTCCCTAGCAGATGTCAGCTCTTGCCTTCCTCTGATGCTATTTGGAATTTCAAAGTAAAGGTGGCAGTTTGCTGACTGTCCACCTCCAGGCTCTTCGTGCTTCTTGTCCTCCCGCCAGGTGTTTGGAACCCACCCCTGTGCCCTTTCTGTGTTCCCTATCTGGGAGCTGTGGTGCTCTGTGCACACACATTCATCCTCAGCATTTCGTTTTCGCCTCATTGGGGGTTGCTGAGAGGAGAACTGGGATTACTTGGTGGTGGAGAGCTACCTGTTTGATGTCACTACTTTGCTTGTTTTGGGGAGCAGTCACCAGCAGTAGGTCTGTGGGATAGTCCTGTGAGAATAGCCCAGTTAGGAAGTCTGTGCCCACTGGCCCCAGCCCCTGCTGAGAGCTAACTGAGGAGACAGCTCTCTGCCCAGAGGTCTGGGGTAGGTGTGCCTGCATCTGGCAGTGCTGCCAGCGTGGACTGTTGGGAGTGATGGGTGTGGTGGGAGGAGGGGTGGTGCTGCTCCCTCTGGACCGCTCTCTCTGGGGTGGTTGCCACGATTCAGGCGCAGAGGCATGAATGGAGGGCGTTTCTAGGACTTGTAATGTCCGGGCCATCCTTCTATTGATGTGTCCCATTGGAGGCCCCGTGTCCTTTGGTGACTGACTGGGAGGCTAGGGGCTTGGCCTGTGTGAGTGAGGTAGGTGTTGGAAGGAGGTCGAGGGTACTTTGCGGGGAAGGAGCAGGGAGGGTCCTCTGTGTTGCAGGCTCTGCTGGGTAACGGGAGTGAGTGGTGACTGCCCAGGGTGTGCCCCAGTGGGCAGGCCTCCCCCGTGGGAGGTGGGTTCTGTCCAGATAGGTAGGGAAGGTCAGCTTGGTTTGGGGTGGTCAAGGAGGGAGTAGTAGGGCTGGGTCATGGGGATGGCGTTCACAGGCACCTGCTGCTTCCTATGCTGTTGTCTCCGTGCCTAGGAGGAGCAGCACTGGCTTTCCCTGGGGTTTTGTGTGCTTTGGAACCCCCCCATCCGATGTGGGCCTGGGGGAGAAGTGGCAGAGAGGAGGGGTGTGTCCCCAAGGCCAACACGAGGTGACTCATGAGCGCCACCTTCTGTCACTTCAGTGAGTTTTGGGACCTGAGACTGCCCTGCAGCTCTGACCCAGCAGAGATTTGAAGGAGGGTGGCCAGGAGGGTGCTGGGCCTCGGGTTCCCACCAGGCCCTTGGTTACCCCTTGCCCCTTTTCATTCCCTGCAGTGGAGCCCCCTCCCCCCCAGGCTGCAGGACGCCCCTCTGTCTGCTCCCCATCCTGTGATGGTGGCAGTGCACCACCCAGCACCCCCGACAGGCACGCCTCCCGGGGAAGAGCAGGTTGTGTTCCAGTTTAGTGCAGTGGGACCGAAGAAAGTGTCCAGACTTGGACCCCTCTGTAGGGCAGGTACTGAGCGGTCAGCTCCAGCTTTGCTTCCAGCCCATTGGAGAGTCCACATAATGATGAAAATACCTTACCAAAGATACCAACAAAAACCTATATGGGCTTTTAACCTTTAATGGTGAGAGAATAAAGCCGCAGCTCATCCAGTGCAACCTAAAATATGGAGCAAACGCAAAGGTCATTGGGTCTCTTCAAGTAAAAAGAACTTTGATCAAGAAAATACAGATCCTTTAGTAACTGAAGTAAACCTGGGACTGGGCGGGTTTGGAGAGCTGATGTGGGTGGCTTTCCCTTGAGGCCGTGGTGCTGTGTCGAGCATCTATCTGGCTCCTGTCCTGGGGAGAGGATTTGGGTGCCTGTACTGTCTCTGAAATTTAAATTTTCAGTGAAAAGAAATTTGTTCTGAGAGATAGAAACGGCCTGGAAAAGCACATCCACTTGTACGCACCCTGCCTGTGCCTTGGGACCACTGGTGTGTTGCGGGGTCGGGGGGAGGGTTGCTGAGGGGTGTCTGCGGACCCCGCCTGTGCCCCAGGACTGCTGGTGCGGTGGGGGGGCGGATCTTGCTGGGCGGGGTGTCTGGGGCTCCAAGGTGCAGGGCCTTGGGGATCTGGCTACGTTTCCCACGGCATCATACGGTATGTGGTGTAACATGCTGTCTGACCTAAAATGAGACGATGCGGAAACTGACCTGGGTCCTGGCCAGAGGCTCAGGGTCTGACGGTTCTGCAGCAGGTCGGAAGAGCGGCTGGTCTGGGTGCCTGACGATGCCTGATCAGCCGAACTTCCCAGGAGCCACGTGGTCTCACCCCAGCTCACAGAAAATGCTGCCTCTGGTTTTTTCCTTCAGTGAAGGACACTCAGGCCCATCTCCGGGAGCATGGTCTTTAGAGTCTGCGTGTGTGCGTCCTGGCCCCTACCTGGCCAGTGTCTTCTCCTGCTCTTCCTTTTCCCTCTTGCCAATAGGTGGGCAGGGATGGGAAGAGCGAGTTAGGCACCCCCCCACTGCCTTTGATTTTGAAGGTGGTGTGGCAGGAGTCTCCCCAGAGCTGTGTCAGGTGTCGGAGCAGCTTTCTGGGAGCCTGCCTGGCAGGCTTAGAGGAGGGTATTCAAAAGCCTGCGACACTGGTTGTGGCCATGTCGAGACCACACTGGGGCTCCTGGCCTGAATGGAGCCTGGGGTTGGCCCTGCCCTTATCAGACCAGTGATCTTGATGCATTGTTGGGCCTCTTCAAGCATCAGTCAAGTGGGAAATGTGGCGGGTGGGGAAGGGGGTAGGGAATGGGCTCCTGACCTCTGTGGGCAGGCAGGGCACTGCTGGCTCCCTGCCAGGTCCTGTCTCCGCCCCCTTCTTCCCTCGTGGCTCTCAGCTCTCCCAGTCCCTCGGTCCTGTGCCCTGCGTGGCACCTTGCTGGGGTTGAGCTCAGCACGGGTGGCTGGGTGGCCAGCTTCCCGTGAGGGTGTGCACTTGTGGCCCTGCCCAGCAGCAACACTGGCACACGTACTTGGAGAGGAGCTTTGTTCTCCAGACTGCAGCTGAGGTCCTACCCACCTCCAACCCCCTAGACCCAGGGCTGGCAGCGAGAGGCAACCACGTCCTCTCTGCCTGCCACCCTAGCCCCCCTACAGCGAGCAGTCCTGTCTGTGCTCGAGCACACCCGCTTTTCCATGTCTGTGCGCCTCTGTGGATGCTGTTCTTTCCCAAGGAGTCCCTCCTGGCATCTGGCTTGTCTAGGCGGCAAGATTTCCTCCCCTTCAAGGTGCAGCTCAGCTGCCGGCCTGGGATGCAGTTCCCGTCTCGTGTACCCCTCCCAGCCTGAGTTAATTACATTCTCTGTGCTCTGCCCTCTTCTCCATCCACTGCTGATGCAGCTTTTCTCGTGTTGTGCTGGGTGGGAGCTTCTTCCCCTTGAGTGGGTGCGGCCAGCAGTGAGTGTAGCTAGAAGGGCATCGAAGGCCAGTGAGCTGGGGTTCCTGGACCTTGACTGATTGTGATGGGAGAAGCAGGACTGTGATGCCTGTTAGAGTTTAGGTGAAGGTGGGGGTGCTGTTTGAACCTGCCAGGCACGGAGGGAAGGAATGAGGCCTGACGCTGGTGCCAGCTCTGCTGGCTCCACACAGACGTAGGCTGAGTCAGGGGTGGCGGCGGGTGAGGACATACGCTGTCACAGGCACTCTCAGTGGTCTGGTGGGGAAGTTCTGTGGGTTCCCACCTCTAGTTCTGTTTTTTCCTTTCACTTGTAACAGTTTAATTGAGTTATGATTTGCATATCACACAGTTCACCCAGTTAAGTACAGTCAATGGTTTTTAGAAAACATTTACAGCTGTGCAGCCATCACCACAGTGCAGTTTTAAAACACTTGCAGCACTGTGAAACTTCCCTCCTGCCCATTTGCTGGCCAGTCCCTGCCCTGGCCCCAGTCTCCGCCCTAGCCCTGGCCCCCACTAGCCCTGGCCCCAGTCCCTGCCCTGGCCCCAGTCTCGGCCCTGGTTCCCGCCCCCACCAGCCCTTTCCCTAACCCCCACCAGCTCTCGCCCCAACTCCTGCCCCTGGCCCCAGTCCCTGCCCGGTCCCCAGCCTCCACCAGCCCTTGCCCCAACCCCTGCCCTTGTCCCTGCCCTGGCCCCTGCCCGGCCCAGCCCCCGCTGGCCTGCCCTCTGGCTCTGCAGGTCTGTCTTCCTGGGATGTCATCGTGGGATTGCCCAGGATGTGGCCATCTACTTGAGGCTTCTTCCATGAGCGTCACCCTTTCAGGAACACCTGTGTTGCCACTGTTCCAGCAGGCCACTCCTCTGTGGCTGTGTCATGTCCGCTGTGTGGACACGCAGTGTTTGTTCACCAGTCCGTGGGCCTTGGCCAGTTTGGCTGCTAAGACTAATGCTGCGTGTGTTTTCCCTCATGAGCTCTGTGTGCACTTTGAGTGCTCATTTCTCCTGGACACATTCCCGGGATGGAATGGCAGGCCCTGTGAGTGCTAGGGAGCTGCCTGCCTGTGCACCCAGAGCTCTCTGCCCGATGCCAGCACTGTGTGTCCCATCTCTGGTGAGTGCCCTCCAGTGCAGGGCTCTGGGTCTCATTTGATTTGCATTTTCTGGCCTGTGCCGTTAAATAATAGACGTCCCACAAGGATGGTTAGTTCGCCGTATTGTTAAGTGGCCTTTGGCCACATGGATAACTCATGTTGATGGGGTGTTCATGGGGCAGCAGGTTCTGCTTGGCTCCCTCCACCTCGGCCTAGGGCAGGGGCTGCAGCCCCAGTACTACCCGCTCCATGCCTGGCTACCCTGCTCCCTCTACCACAGAGGAGGACACACGTGAATGTGGTGATGTCACACCTGCAGGCGATGTGAGTGCTGCCTGGAGCAGAAGCCAGGATGCTGGTGTTCTAGAGGGCTTTGGGCCTCAGGTGGCATGCTGTGCTTGGTCCTGCTGCCCTGTCTCTGGCCCTGTCCGATCAGTGGGGCAGTGCATCTGCACCACAGCACATACACACAGGCCAGCCTCTCGTGGTTGGTGTTTATTAGCACAAAGAGGAGTGCCTGGAAAGACACCAGGAATCCACTGCCGCCTGCTTCTGCCCTCTGTGGCAGGAACTTGCCGCTGTTTGGGGCAGACTGGAGTCAGAGGTTAATTCTCTTCTTCCACCAATCCCAGAGGGGGCGGGGCTGGCTCCAGAGACCTATCCGTCAGGTGGGCTGTCTGTCCTCCTCTTTCACACTTCTTGCCTTCTGGGAGAGTGTCACCATGTTGCAGCCATGCCCCTGGACGTCTGTGGATTGTGCTAAACGCTTGGCAGGTCTCCAGCATCTTTGATTGTCCTGCTGATCAGTCGCTCTGGAGCCGGTCTGTGCAGGGCCCTGGTGGCTGCGTTGCTCCTCACCTATGTGGTGACCCGAGGGAGGGGCTGGAGCGCTCTTGGGCGAGGTCTCCCTAGGTTGGCAACTTTCCTTGGCGGGTATACTTATGTGAAACAAGGGGGTCACACCAAGGGGGCTGGCACAGGCACTTGTTGTGGTCTGGGCTCTCTGACCCCAGGACTCCCCTCAGGGGGGGATGATGCCATTTTGGGGAGGCTGGGAGGGTGGCTGTTAGCTGGGTGTCCCAGGGATTCCAGCATGAGAAGAACTAGAGGAAGCCCTGGTTGGTCCTTTCTCCCAATAGGGAAACCACTTTCCTCCCCTCAGGAGACTCAGCAGTGATGCTGTTCCAGGGGGAACAGGTGGGGTCCCAAGTCTCACCTTATCACCCTGAGTTTCTGTCAAGCTTGTGGTCATTGCAGGGACATGCTTTGCCTCCTAGACCTGTTGTCTCCTCGCCCATCCCTCCCTCTGTGGGAGTTGGCTGTTAGGGAGGTTGCTGGTGGTGCCCTGATGGGGCGGCCCCTGTCCCCAGCACCCAGCAGCTGGGCCATGCACGCCTAGGCGTTTTGACTACTGGTCATCTGATACATCAGTGAGATGGAGCTTCAGGGTCAGGTCTGGTGGGGGAATGCCTTTTCAACTGTCTGCATTCTGACCACATGGGGATGCCTTGAGAAGCTGGGCTGAATGACTGGTGCCTTAGCACTGTTGATGACGTCTCCTCTGATGTCCTTGGGGCCGTTCTGCTCACATAAGAGACAGGGAGACTGCCTATTCCAGAGTTCTTGTTGTGGGTGGTCCTGGGCGCAGTGGGTGCAAGGTAGTACTTGTTCTGCTTACAGAGGGAAACAGGAGACTGCCTGTTCTAGAAGCCCTGTCGCGGGTGGTCCCAGGCGCAGTGGGTGCAGGGTGGCACTTGCTCTCTCGTATAGTCGTGTGTCCCTCAGGCACTCTGGCCTAGCTCTGCTGCATTGTCATCATGGTGGCTGGGGACAGATTTTCAGATGATTCTGTCTTTTGAATGACATCTGTTAAAGCAGCAGTTTGTCAGGACCTACATCCATGGGGGCATGTGTTTTGCTTTTATTTTTTCCTTCATCACGGTTACTGTTTTTCACATCTTCTGTAACTTCCTGTTTTGCTGTAACTACGTTGCAGCTTTGTCCTGCAGAGTCTGCTGTGTGCACTGGTGTGTGGTGTGAGGCTGCGTGTGGGTGGGAGTAAGTCCTGAAGTGGGGATGGAAGGTGGGCGAGTGCTGTCTGCTGACCACACCTGCAGTGCCTCAGTGACAGTGGGCCGGCCAAGTCCATCTCAAGCAGACATGACACATCTGAGCATCTCAGCTCTGTTCTTTGGACCCCGCCCCAGGAGGGACCCAGGGGTTCCCAGAAGAAACTCCTGGGCAGTGTTAGATGGGGCAGTCTGGGTTCTTCATCAGCCATCCCGGTGCTCATCTCCCTTGATGGGACCTACACCCCTGGGTCCAGCCCTCTGGTGGGGCGCAAACGGCCTTTCCATGGAGATCTGACCCCATGCCGACCCTGACTTTGCTCCCTTTTGTACCTGTGCATCCAGATTTGCTTAGGGCTGAGTGTGCAGACGCATGGGTGCCGGGCCTGGGGACGAGGAGCCTTACCTGTAAGGACTGTTGACGGCGCGTCTCCACTGTCTGGGGTCTCACCCACCTGGAGAGCACTAAGGAATCAAGTCTTCATCACCCACCCGGGAGCACCTGCTCCTCACCCACTGGGAAGTGCCCACAGAGCACGTGTGCATCACCGACCAGGGAGCACTCAGGGAGCATCTGCACATCACCCGCCCCCCCCGCCCCGGGAGCATCCAGGGAAAATTACTTGTACCTGCCACTTTGGGCCCCACTTCTTGCTGCCTCTCGCACCTTGCCACTTCCCGTCTCCATGCCCTGCCCCAGCACAGCGTCCTGACATCCCAGCAGGTGCCTGAGGTTCTCTGTGCTTACAAGCCACTGATCTCCATCTCATGGGTTTTTTGATGATGAGCTCATGACATGGTACCGTGTGGGGTGAGAAATGTCTTCTGGCCTCCAGGCAGAAGATTCCTCCCCCTGCATCAGGTGCCAGTGATTTCTGGGTATATAGGGGTCATGGGTGACACTGGCAGCTTCTTCAGTACCTCCCTCCTGAGCACAGCATGCGTGTCAGAAAAGTGTTATTGGGGACTTGCCATCTCACGAGAAATGTCTGGGCGCCATTCATCGTTAATTGTTACTGTTATTTTAACTGACACAAATTTAGGTACAATAATGTGAACCTTTTTAATATGTACATGTCAGTGATTTTTAGTGTATTCACAAGGTTGTGCAAACATCCTCAGTAATTTCAGAACATTATCATTACCCCAAAGGCAGCACCGAACCTATTAGCAGTCACTCCTCTCCCCCGCTAGCTTGCCAGTCTGCTCTTAGTTTATATGGATTTGCCTGTTCTGGACATTTCATATAAATGAAATCATACAAAATGTGGCCCTTCTTTCACTCAGTATGATATTTTCTAGGTTCATCCATGTCACAGTGTGCCACAGTGTTTCATTCCTTTTTATGACCAAATACTGTTCCATTGTGTGGATGGACCATGTTGCATTTACTCACACGTCAGCTGATGGACGTTTAGCTCTTGTGAATGATGCCACCATGAACACTTGCGTACGCTTCATCATGTGTGCATATGTTTTGAATTCTTTTGGGTGTATATCTAGGAGAGGAATTGCTGAGTCATGTGGTAACTGTTTAACTTTCTGAGGAACTGCTGTACTGTTTTCCACAGCGGCTGCACCGTCTTCATTCCTCCCAGCAGTTCAGGAGGGTTGTAGTCTTGCCACATCTTCACCAGCACTTGGCACTGTCTGTCTTTTTGGTTTTAGCCATCCTGGTGGGGGTGAAGTGGTCTGTGGCCCTACCCTTCTGCTCCAGAGATACGGGTCTTTGATGCGCCCTGATTTTGAATTCTGGAGGATGAAAACTGCAGCAATAGTTTTGCTTAAAAAGTATTCTATTCCAATGGCTTGTCATTAGCGGCCTGAAAACAGACCTTTTAGTCTGAAATTTTCACGAAAGGAATTAGAGCATGAAGACCATCATTCTAGTGTGCTATATCTGAGGACATGTATTTTTCTTAGGTTGGGAGACTTCCTGCAGTACCTGAGATGGTGACAGTGTGGCGGGGCAGTGCAGGCTGAGGGTCTCCTTATACGTGGGCATGTCTGAGGGCCCCCAAACAACTCTCAGTCTGCAGCCCATCTGGGTCCTGATGGGAGCGGGCCTGTGCATCTTGTTGTCTGGGAGGAGTTGTTGAGATTCACTTTGTCCCGGAGAGGACTGTTTGAGTGTTCCTTGAGTGCTGGATGCAAACATGGGCCTTGTTCTCAAGCAGCATGCCATCTAGTGGTAGCACTGCTGCATGTTGGAGACTGGGGGTGACAGAGGGCAGGCGGGTGACAAGATGCTGTGCTTGTGGAGGGGAGACTGGGGGTGACAAGGGGAGGGCAGGCGGATGACGAGGTGCTGTGCTTGTGGAGGGGAGACCGGTGACAGAGGTCAGGTGGGTGATGAGGCGCTGTGTTTGTGGAGGGGAGATGGGGTGACAGACGGCAGGCGGGTGACGAGGTACCGTGCTTGTGGAGGGGAAATGGGGTGACGGAGGGCAGGTTGGTGACCAGGTGCTATGCTTGTGGAGGGGAAACAGGGTGACGGAGGGCAGGCAGATGACGAGGTGCTGTGCTTGCAAAGGACTCGGGTGGTTGGGGGCTTTGGAAGGGGTGCTGGGCTGAGGCAGCATCGTGGATGAAGGCGTGAGTGCAGGAGTCTGGGGCCGTATTCAGAGGACAGACTTCTGGGTGTGGTGTTGGGGTGGAGGTTGGCGTTGAGGATGAGGCTTGTCACTGCAGGTGGGCATCCCCGGGGGCCTCTGCATCTCCTTTGGCGATTCAGCCTGGAGCTGTGGCGAGTGGCTGCTGGTGTGGGGACCCCAGTGCTCAGCTCGGAGTTGAGTCCTCTCCGTTGACCAGCTGAGTTAGGGGAGTGTGGGTGGCAGAGGGAGGGGAGGGCATTGAGAGGTGGGCTGTGAGCCCGCTGGGACCCACCACCTGTTGCTGTCCCTGTCTCTTCTTGGCCTCTCACCCCCCAGGCATGGTCACCAGGCCCTGCCTCATCCTTCCTCCCGCTACTTTCCTGGGAACACCCGCCAGCCCTGACATCTGTGGTCACTGGCCCTTCCTGCTTCCTGGCAGCCATACTGGACATGCCCAGTCCTGTCCTCCTTGTTTCAGGGTGACTGTCGTGTGCTTTTCTCTTCTTGAACTGCCAACACTGCCATCTTCATTGTCCCTTCTAACAGTGACCTCACTTCCACTTCTGTTCAGGAAATAGAGGCACTCAAAGGAGAAGGGAGGGTCAGCTGTTGTGGCCAGGCCAGCCACTCCACCTGGGGGACCATACACCATCCCATTGGGACCTTTCTGACCTCGTATCGTCCAATCCATGAGGACCACCTGGCCTCATCGCCCCCCATCCTCTCGGGACATCTCTGACTGTATCTGCTTCCCCACCCCCATCAGAACTGTCCTTGATCTAAGGGTGATGTCAAGACTGGCTCATCAAGAGGGACCTGCTGTTAGGACGGCAGGAAGCCTGGAAGGGAGGAGTCACCACCTCTTGAGGGTGAATGTGGCCCCTGCCTGGAGCTGTGGCCTGTGGTCACTCCAGGAGGCTGCACACAAGCTTGGCTTTTCTAAGAAGGTGGCTCCTCTGGGCTGAGTGGGCATGGCCTCCTGCCTGCAGGAGGACATGTGGCCTTGGGGTTTCAGCAGGGGAACTTGACCCTGCCCTCACTTTGTGTGGGGAGGCAGTCAGGGCGGTGGTGTGTGCTGTGCTTCCTTCTGGCCCTGCATTTCTTCTAAAGCAGGAGAAACAGAAAGCAAAAGGATTGAACTAAAAGGAAAAGTGGAGTATGTTCTGCTGTTAGAAAGCAGAAATCTCTGCATTTGCCTGGCGTGGCTGGGATGGGGCCCTCAGTCTACTGTCCATAGCAGGCTGCTGCCCGAGGGGTCCCAAAGCCCAGGGGTCTGAGACCAGTGATGCTGGGCTCAGCCACCACCTGCTGGCCTCAAGGGTTCAGGCAAGGTCCTGAACCCCTCTTGTCCTGGGGTTAGCATGGTTTGGGGCTTGATGAGAGAAGACACTTGAAAAGTGCTTGCTGCAGAGCCTGGTGCAGCGGAGGACTCAGGAGATGGCCACTGACCCTCTTGTTGCACTATCAGAGGGCTCTGCTGGCCATCCATGGGCCCACAGGAGGCTACCTTGAACTTGGTCTGCTGACCATGAGTTAGCCAGCTGAGAGTGCTGTGCTGAACCTGGGGCCAAGGATGTTCCTGGAGTAAGCAGGGTAGCGGCTGGGTGCCTGGAGATGAGAGATGGGAGCAGGGCCTGGAAGCTTCGAGGAGTGAGGCAGTGTCAGCCCCGTGAGTGTGCTGGTCATCAGGGTCCTGGTGTCCTGCTGCTTGTCCCCCTCCTGGCTCCTGCTCTGAGTGCTGCTGCTGGAGGGTGCTTCACCTGTGCATATGGGGTTTCGGCTCTTCATGGTGCTCCAGGCTCCTGGGTAGTTCCGGACCTTGTCTGTGAAGTCAGGAGGCGGCTGGCTCGGCGCCGCTAATGGAGCCACGCGCTTGCAGCTTCAGCAGCTCCACTCAGAACTTCGCCCAGATCAGGGCATCTGGAGAGCTTGGGGATGATCCTATTGTGGAGTGCAGGCCCTGGGTGGGGACCCGTGGACTTCCCTCACACAGTGCTGGGGCATCTGGGGAGTTTGGGGGTGATCATTGTTACCAGTCGCTATACTGAATAACTTTGAAATCAAACTGAATAATTTTCTCAAGACTGCTGTTTGGAGAACAGTGTGGGAGTGGGTGTTCCACAGAAAAATTACTCTAAATGAAGAGGGGGAAACAAACTCTAAATGAACCTCCAAGATGCGTAGTTGGTTCAGATTGGTTTTGCTGTGATTGCTGGCTAGGCATAGTGTGTGGCTTTACTCCTTCAGTGATCTGTTCTCTGTGGTTTTGACCAGTTGTCCAGAAGGTGTATTATTTACAGAGGGTGCTTCTCTTTCTGCTGTTCACTAGGCACTGGCCCTGACGTCCCCGGTGGCAGAGGAGGAGGAGGAAGGAAGGTTGCCTTTGTTCATACTTGAATCAAGAGGCCCGGGAAGAGGCTGTCATCTGTGAATTTACTAAGTTCTGGGCCGTAGTGTCCGCCTCCTTAAACCATGGGGGATTGGCCTAGGGGATTCCTTTGTCATTTAGGATGTTTAAGCTGCCACTTAAAATCTCAACTCAGCTGGTGGCCCTGGGATGTCTCCCTTCCTGAGGAGTAGGCATCAGAGAGGTGACTGGAACCTGTGTGTGTGCACGTGCGCACGTGCAGAGGTATATATGTGCATGCATGCATGTGTACACGTGTGCATATATACACACGTGTGCACATGTGTATGTTTTGAGTGTGTGCACATGTGTATTTGTGAGTATGTGTGTGTGTGTTGTGTGCGTGCACCTGAGTGTGTGTTCTGTGCGTGCCTGTGCTGGTCCTCTGGCTGTGTTTGCAGGATATGGCGACTGCTGTGTCCTTGGGGAGCTGGCAGTCTGGACATCCCTTGGCCTTCTCTCTTGGACCACTCAGATTCCCATAGGAGTCTCCTCCAGTCCCCCCCGGAGGGTAGTGGTCCTAGCCACCAGAATTCTGGGTGCTGGTTGGGGCTTGGGGCTGGCAGAGTCCAGGCCAGTCTGTAAATGTGCACAAGGGTTCTCAGCCTGTCCTCTCCCCTGTCCTGGTGTGGCTGTGGGCAGCCATGGGCTCTGTAGTCTAGGAATGGTTTAAACATTTCTAGCGATTATCTGGCCCTGGTTCCACCTTCATCCCTTTTCCCGAGGGTCCTGGGGCAAATTCCTTTTGGCGGTTGTGAATAATGCTGCAGTGAACATTGGCGTACAGGTATCTGTTTGAGTCCCTGCTTTCAGTTCTTTTGAGTATATACCTAGGAGTGGAATCTCTGGGTCACGTGGTAATTCTGTGTTTAACTTTTTGAGGAAACACAAAGCCAAACAGTTTTCCACAGTGGGTGTACCTTTTACACTCCCACCAGCAGTGTAGAAGGGCTCTGATTTCTTCACATCCCCACCAACACTTGTTGTTTTCTGGCCATAGCCATCCTAGTTGGTGTGAAGTGCTACCTCAGTGGTTAAGAGCTCAGCCTGCTAACCAGAAGGTCTGCAGTTCGAATCCACCAGCCGCTCCTTGGAAACCCTATGGGTTAGTTCTGTGCTGTCCTATAGGGTTGCTATGAGTCGAAATTGACTCGATGGCAGTGGGTTTAAGGACTAGTGATGTTGAACATCTTTTCATGTGCTTGGTGGCCATTGTATATCTTATTTGGAGAAATGTCTACTCAAGCCTTTTGCCCATTTTTAAACTGGATTGTTTGTCTTTTTGTTGTATAATCACATTTAATAAAATTGAAACATGTATGTATTTCCTTAATTTGATTTTAAATCATGTGTATAACAAGACAGAGGTATTCCATATAACCATGACTATTTAATATAGTTGTAGGAGCTCTAGCTAGCAGTTAGACAAGGGAAAGAATTAAGAGGTATAAATATTGGCATATCGGAATGATGAGCCAGCTACAATTATTATTTTCAAATATGATTATTCATCTGGAAAACCTGAATCTCCTGAAAACCTATAATATGCAATAAAATAAAAACAAAATTAATACAGCAGAATTAATAGCATTCCTAGATATTCAGACAGGAAACTGAAGAAGACATCCCACTATGATAATAGAATACCTAGGCATAAACTTAGGAAATGTGAGCTCTGTATGAAGACAACCTCACCACAGTAAAAGGATGTCAGAGAGGAATGGAATAAATGGAAACTATATGCCCTCGTTATGGATAGAAAGATTTGCCTTCTGGAGAATCAATAATTTTTGTTAATCTTTAAATTTAACTCATCTCCCAGTAAATCTGCTGCTGTCAGTTAGGACGCTTTGGTTGCAAGTAATAGAATCCTGAAGGAGCAATGGCTTGAACAGCCACTTAATCACCTGTCATGTGGAAAGCTTAAAGATGGGAGCCGTTGGGTTGGCTCAGCAGCATCGTCCAGGACCCGGCTCTCCCATCTTTCCCTGCTGCCACACTTGCTTTGCTGGTGACACTGTCCCGCTTGGATAAGGCAGGTTGCGAGATCAGTTACTCAAACACCACGATTTTCAAAAGCAGGAAGGAAACACATGAGAACAAACAAAACAAAACAAAACAAACCCACCTTTTCCTTGTGCAGCTCTTTTTTTTTTTTTGAACTTTTGAAATAATTTTGGATTTACGGAAAAGTTAGGAAGATAGTACAGGGAGTTCCTGCGTTTTCCCTTACATAATGTTTTATTTAACCATGATGCCGTTTGTTAAAGCTAAGACATTAACAGTGGCGTATTCTTACTAACTAAACTTTGGACTCCGTTAGAGTTTTGCCAGTTTTCCCACTAATGTCCTTCTTCTGTCCCAAGACCCCATCCAGGACACCACTTTATATTTAGTTGTCATCATCTCCTTAGGCTCCCCTGGTCTTGTTTTTCATGTCTTGATACTGTTGAGGAGTTCTAGGCAAGTATTTTGTTGTGGGTCCCTCAGTTTGGCTTTGCCTGGTAATTAGAGTGGGGTTGTGGATTTTGGGGGAGTTCTGGTCAGATATTTTGTTGAGTGTCCCTCAGTTTGGGTTTATCTGGTGATTAGGCTGGAGTTGTAGATTTTGGGGGACTTCTGGTTTTCTGGTGAGGTATTTTGTTGAGCATCTCTCAGTTTGGGGTTTTCTGGTGATTGGAGTGGGGTTATGGATTTTGGGGACAAATACCTTGCCCTAATGCTCACATCATATCGCAGGGATACTTGATATCATCTTGACTTAACCACTGGTGATGTTGACCCTGATCACTTGCTTAAGGCTGTGTCTGTCCGTCTCTCCCCTGTAAAAACCCATTTTCCTCTGTCCATACTCTGTTCCCTGGAAACAAGTCACTGGGTCCAGCCTACACTTGGGGGCGGGGGGGGGGTATTAGGCTCCACCTCCTACAGGCAGGAGTACTCACATCCTTTATTTGGAATTCTTCTGTAAGGAAGAGTTGTCCCTCCTCCCCATGTATTTATTTATTCACTCATTTATTTATATCACTGTGGGTAATGGGTAGGGACGGGTTAGGAGACATTAAGATGCATGATAAAGCTGCGGAAGTCAAAACAGGTTGGAACTGATGCACAAAAAGAGAGATCAACAGGACACACTAGAAGTCTAGAAAGAGAACCAAACACAGGGCGTGATATGATGCTCAAAGCTGCCTGTGCACCCAGGGCCCTGCAGGTTGCCCGCAAGGTTCAACTGGCCATCCAACTTCATGATTTTAATACCCAGTTATTTAAAACATGATATTTAATCCTCTCAAACTACAGACCTTATTGAGAAATGATTTATTATGAATTATATGTACTCCCCTTGTTTGAATCGTATAACTCAGTGCTCAATTACAACATCCCCCCATAAGCCTTTCAGTTTGTTGTACCGTGGGGGCTTGTGTGTTGCTGCGATGCTGGAAGCTATGCCACTGGTATTCAAATACCAGCAGGGTCACCCACGCCGGACAGGTTTCAGCTGAGCTTCCAGACTGAGCCAGACTAGGAAGAAGGACCTGGCGGTCTACTTCTGAAAAGAATTAGACAGTGAAAACCTTATGAACAGTGGTGGAACATTGTCTGATACAGTGTGGGAAGATGAGCCCCTCAGGTTGGAACCCAGTAAAAACCCAGTGCCGTCCCACTCAAAATGCGACTGGGGAAGAGTTGCCCCGTCAAAATAGAGTCGACCCTAATGACGTGGATGGAGTCAAGCTTTTGAGACCTTTACTTGCTGATGTGGCACTACTCAAAATGAGAAGAAACAGCTGCAAACATCCAAACATCCATTGATAATCGGAACCTGAAATGTGTGAAGTATGAATCTCGTAAAATTGGAAATCATTGCTGATGTCAGGTGGATCCTGGCTGAAAGCAGAGAATACCAGAGAAATGCTTACCTGTGTTTTATTGACTATGCTAAGGAATTTCGACTGCGTGGATCATAACAAATTATGGATAACATTTCGGAGGTTGGGAATTCCAGAACACTTAATTATGCTCATAAAGAATCTGTACATGGATCAAGAGGCAGTCGTTCGAACAGAACAAGGGGATACTGCATGGTTTAAAGTCAGGAAAGTGTGCATCAGGGTTGTATCCTTCATCATACCTGTTCAATCCACATGCTGAGCAAATAATCTGAGAAGCTGGACTATATGAAGAAGGATGGGGCATTAGGATTGGAGGAAGACTCATTAACCATCTGCGTTATGCAGATGACACAACCTTGCTTGCTGAAAGTGAAGAGGACTTGAAGCACTTACTGATGAAGATCAAAGACCACAGCCTTAAAGAAAACAAAAATCCTCACAACTGGACCAGTGAGCGACATCATGATAAACGGAGAAAAGATTGAAGTTGTCAAGGATTTCATTTTACTTGGATCGACAATCAACACCCATGGAAGCAGCAGCCAAGGAATCAAAAGATGCATTGCATTGGGCAAATCGGCTGCAAGAGATCTCTTTAAAGTGTTAAAAAGCAAAGATGTCACCTTGAGGACTAAGGTGAGCCTGACCGAAGTCATATGCTCCTTGGAAGCAAGGATGGCGAGACTGCGTCTTACATACTTTGGACATGTTGTCAGGAGGGAGCAGTCCCTGGAGAAGGACATCATGCTTGGTAAAGTAGAGGGTCAGCGGAAAAGAGGAAGACCCTCAGTGAGATGGATTGACACAGTGGCTGCACCGACAGTCAAACCACAAGGAGAACCACGTGACCTGGAGGCAGTAGTAACTGTGATTTGGGGCCAGGACACGGGGATGACTCTCCCGGATGTGGGCCGGCAGTGGTTGGTGCTGGGGTGTTCGGCAGGATTGGTATTGGGATCCTCCTCCCCGTTCCTGCCTACAGGTCCTCCCTGGGAACATCCCCCGCTGCTGCTACAATTTTAACGCCCCACTGACACCATCTAGCTGGTGTCTCGTGTCACGCATGGTTCTGAGCAGCACCTGTACCTGCTGCAGCTCCGCATTGTAGCCCAGTTTCTCCTCTCCTTCTGGAAGCATCTTTAGCTGCAGGTGGAGGCTGGGCTGCGTGTCAATTCTGGACCCTCCCACACTCAGGGCAAGGCTTAGGGGTTGATACCAGAGGCGGGCTGGGAGGTGCCTGGGGGTCCAGGTGCACATGCCTATGAGGACGGCAGGTCTCCTTCATCTGTGCTGGTTAGAAAGGTCACTGTGATGTCCATTTTTAGGGGGTGGTGTATGCAGGGCAGGTCAGGTCAGAGGAAGTGCCTATAAAGTGCTGGGTGGCTCCTTGAGCAGATACTTGTCTGGGTAGAGCCATGGGTCCTGGGGGAGCAGGCCTTGGGTTCCGGGGCCCCTTTTGGTGGAGGGTCATGGCCGTGCCCTGGTTGGAACAGGGACAGGGTGTGCTGGGTGGGAGGGTGCCATGTGCACGTCTGTGGCTCATGGAGCTCAGGGCTCTGTTTTCAGACGTGGAGGGGGTGGAAGGAAGCCATGATTCTTGGGGGTATTTCATTTCTGAGCCGGCATGTAGGCATTTTACTTGCTGTGCTTGTTTATCTTTAGGGACCAAATCCTGAGGAAGTCCAGCAGGGAAGCCCTGTGGTTCTCAAGCTATGAGGCACCAGGAGTGGCGAGGAGCACCTGGCGTGGGAACGGGCCAGGGGGGCATGAAGGCTGCATCTTTCTTGGAGGAGAAGGACCTGAGCATAGCTAGACTCCACTGGAGCCCCTGTGCTGAGGAGGAGCTGGATCTGGGCTGGGCAATGGGAGAAACGGCCTTTGGTGGGAAAGGGTCCTGGGTCTCGGGTGTGGCTTGGCGTGACTGTGGCTTGGCGTGACTGTGGCAGTGACAGCCCATAAAGCCAGTGGACTTAGCCACCAGCCACATGGGGTGGGTGTGGGAGGACAGCTGTGGGCTGGCTGGCAGGGGCTTCTCTCCCCTCTACTGCTGAGGGGCCCTAAGCTGTCCTCAGTGAAGATAGTGTAGTTGCTACCTTCCCACTCACTTGGCTGACAGGATGCGTGTTAGGTACCAGCCCCCCTTACCCATGGTTTCACTGTCTGGTGGTGTCAGTTACCCATGTTCAACCGCGGTCGGAAAAATGTTCCATGAGTAGTGTGATGAGATCTGGTGCAGGGGCCACGTTCACATAACTTACTAGAGTATACTGTTATCATTGTTCTGTTTTATCATTCACCCAAACCCAGTGCCCTTTATCATTAGTTATTGTTAATCTCTTACTGTGCCTAATTTAGAAATTAAACTTTGGTGTAAATGTGTAAGAACAGGGCAAAACATAGTATGTATAGGGTTTGGGACTGTCTGTGGTTTCAGGTACCCACAGGGGTCTTGAAATGTGTCCTCTGTGTTGGAGGGGGAGGCTGCTGTATTCTCAGTCTTGGAAAACAAACCTTGTACTCATTATTTTTGAACATGATGTATTTATTGCCTTGAGGAACCATTATCACCCACCACTGAAGCTGTTGGCGTTCTGTAGGATGGGATGCCTGTTTCTGCCTGGTCCCGCCATGCCAATACCTGGCTCACCTGTGGCTGTGACTGCCCTTGGAGACTCTGCTCTGGAGTGCCTCAGACACTTGTGAGGAGAGGGGACGTCACACCAGACTGAGGACTCTGAGGGGGGGCTTCAGAAGAGCCCAGTGGAGCGAGGAGATGGAGGAGGAGGGACACCTGGGGACAGTCCCCAGGTAGCCAGCAGGACCCTGGTGAGGGGTGGCCTGTGGGCCTTGGCCATGTCCACGTCCACGGTCCATTTCGTTACTTACTGGCATTTCCTCAGCTTTCTGGATCGCCCTCTGATGACCCCACAGGCTGCTTTGGATGACTCTAATCTGTACCTAAAGCATCTGTGAGGCACTCAGGACTGGAGGCCTGTGGTCTCTCAGTGTCATCCACACTTGTGATGTGTGAGGAGCTGGTGCCTAGGCTGGTGTCAGGGTCCCTTATCCTGGAGTCCTGGTGCCCTGAAGGAAATGGCCCAGAACATGGATGCTGTGCACACCCTGTGAAGGACAGAATGGAATGATTGGTTTTCAGTTTACACCAGGATGTCTCTCGACATTCTGGCTCTTGTGTAAAGGCTCTTGTGTGGAGCACTTTTGCCCTCCAGGGAGGCTAGGCCAGAGGGCATTATGTGTCTGGATGCCTTGTGCAGCTTGGGGGAACCCCGCGGACCAGGGGGAAAGCTGAGAGCATCCTTCTTCAGCTTGTACAAAACACATCACCAGGAGAGCAGTGTTGCGGTGGCATCTCTGGGTGATGCTGTTGGGGTGGGACACTGCCAGCTGCCTTCCACAAACACATGTACAGACACACTCATACACTCATAGGTGTACACGCATGTGCACAATTCACACGTGCACACGTGCACATAGCATATACGTATGTGCGCGTGTGCACACTCACACGTGTGAGTGCATACTTACCACCCATACACACACATGCTGTGCACACACGTGCACATGGATGTGCACGAACACACAGAAGAGAAAGGAAGCTGGTGGAGGGTCTTGGAGCTGGAAGCCTTTTTGCTGGTCTGGGCAAATGGAGGGCACTAGACTCTGCCTGCCTCCCATGTGTTTGAGACTGTCCCCGTAGAGCCAGCAGAAACGCAGGTCCTGGTTGGGATTTGGCGCTTAGCTCAGCTCTGGCGGGAAGGGCTGGTCCCTGGGAGTTGGGATTTGTGCGCTGACCTTGATCTGCACAGAGGTGTGGGGAGTTGGCGTGTCCCTGCTGGGAATTTCACTCGCGATGCTGAAGGGCAGCTGGCTGTCCCTCCCTCCAGTATGGGTTTCTCCTGCCTACTTCTAGGCTGGTGGGCACACGGGAGCTGGCAGCCATGCTCAGCACACCTGCCAATCACAATGCACTTTCTTACCTGGTTCCTTGTCCTCGAAAGTACTTAGAGACAATACAGGGACCACCTGGTGTGTTCTTTTCCTTAATAGTGATTCATATTCATTATTTTTCACAGTCAGCCCCAAAGTATCATTTCTTCTATTTACAGATGCGTCCCATCCCCCTTGTGACATCCCTGGGGCCGGGGCTCGCTATGTACAGAGGCACAACCTTGATGAGCTGAGCCAGCAGCAAAAGCCTGCATGAAACCAAGCGGGCTTCTCTGGGCCATCTCTGAGAACTTCCTCCCCTGCCTCTAGGCACCCAGCAGGGGGCAGTGTAGTAGAGCTGGCATGAGTTGCCGGGGGTGGTGGCCCCACCCAGCCCCTGCGCTCTCTCCCTTCTCTTGGCCACTTGTGGCCTGGAGACCAGGGTTCTGTGGTGCCTCCTGCCCTCCAGCACCAGGATAGATAGTGCAGAAAGAATGGGGAAACTGAACAAAAGGCCCCTTGGGACGGCAACAAGGCTGCGGGCCTGCACACATGCTAGGCCTGCTGGAAGTCACAGCTGGTGCCTGGCCTGGCAGTGCGGTGCCCGGAGTTGCTGCTCTCTGCCGCCCCCTCCAGTCCCACAGGACCACAGCCAGGGAAGTCATGGTGCCCTGCGGGGAGAGGTTGGGCTCTGGGTGCCCCCTCGCCGTTGTGCGAGGAGTTAGTAGCCAGTGATGGTGGAGTGCCCGGAGGCTGGACTGGCCGAGCACTGTGCTGGTGGAAGGTGCTATTTGTCCAGACCTGCCCTTGCACTTTTCTGCCTGCATACCCCCCCGTAACTGGGGCGCTGCCAGGCCTGAGCTGAGGGTGTCAAGCTTGGTCCTCTCAGGACCTGGCTCTTCACGACTGGGGTGAGAGAGGAGGAGGAGCTGGAAGAAGCAGCAGATGTTTGTTTTACAGGGGCCCTTTTTTAGGTCTAAGTTATTTTGGACATGAATTTTAAGGTTTTTTTTTTTTAATCTTCTGAGTTAGCATGTCTAACTCCTGGAGAAGGGTTTTGTGAGCTTTGTTTCTCTGCAGCATTGAGACAGTGCACCCTGACTGTTGGCATTGCCCCTCATCCTTGGTAGTCTCCCTTAGGCAACGCGGAGCCACCTGAGATAGACGAGGGCACCGCACCTGCGGGGGGCACTGGGCCGGGGCTCCTCCCTGAGACGGTGCTTGTTCTGGGCCACTTGAAGCCCGCCTGCCTCCGTCCACACCGCAGCGGCCCCGTACTCCCGCCCGCTGCTGGCGAGTTGGCGGTGCTTCCTCAGCCGTGCCGGAGCCAGTTTTCATTAATTCAGTCAGAAAGTTCCAGAAGCTGGTGTCTTGTCGGTTTGAGGGTAGAATTCTGTGGTGACTTGCAGTGGATTCTGTTGAGAAGAAGAAGAGCAAAAGCTGCTGTCCTCTGGACCAGGCCGGCTGAGTGACAAAGTCACGGGAAGTTGTAGGAAGGCCTCGGAGACCCTCATCAACTTCAGCCCCGTTGTTATTTCAAAAGTTTTTAGCTCTTTTTTGATATTCGTTTATAAAGACTTGAACATACAGCACAGTTGAGAGAATTTTGAGTTAACAGTCACATGTTCACTGCCTACGTTCTGTCAGTTATGTTTTCCTGTGCTCAGTTTATCACATGTTTGCCCGTCTCTCCATCCATCCATCATTCTTGCTTTTTATGCATTTCACAGCACATTGCAGACATCAGAGCACTTCCCCCTAAAGCCTCAGCATGAATATCATTAGCCAGAGTTCAGGATTGGTTTAGTTTTTTCTTTTGATGTAAAATTTGATATGTTCTCTTATTTCCCTGTGATATCTGTTGTGGTGACGCTTTTTTGGTTCCTGATACCAGTAGTTCATATCCTTCATTTTTCCTTGATTGTTCCACCTAGGGGACTATCAGTATTAATCTATCTAATACCCAGCTTTTGGGTTTATTAGTTTTCTTTATTGTGTATCTGTTTTCTTTTTTCTCGATGTCTACTCTCTGTTGTTTTCTTCCTTCTACCTTGAGATCTCTTTTTTTCTTTTTCAACTTCTTAAGGTAGAACCTTAGGTCATGGTATTAGGCCTTTCTTTTCTAATATAAAAGTTTAGAGTTACAAATTTCCCTCTCAGCATGGCTTTAGCTGTAGCCCGTAAGATTTGATACGTTGCGTTTTTAATATTATTCAGTTTGAAATGTTTTATAACTTTGGTACGATTTCTTCTTTGATCCATGGATTATTTACAGAGTGTTGTTTTAACTTGCAAATATTTGGGCTTTTTCCTAACCATCTTACTGTCAGCTCCTATTTGGCAAATGGCAGGGCCCTGGCTCACTGGCTCCCTGGTACCCCCTGCTGGTGCTGTCCACCACTGAGTCCATGCTCCCTTGGACAAAGACACCGTGGAAATGTAAACCCCCCCACCAGGGAGGAGCCATCCTCACATTGACCCAAAGTAGTTCTGAGGGGGCGGGGGGTGATGAGTGAGCTTGGTCTGGTCACTTGGAGGGGCTTGAGGTGGGGGTTGAGGGCAGGAGGCACCTCCGGCTCCTCCTCGAAGGGTGTGGTTTCCTCCGGCTGACTTGGCGTGTGGAGAGGAGGCGTCTGGGAACCCATCTGGGCCCAGGCCCCAGCTCTGCTCTTTCTGGGGGTGGTCAGGCCCTTGGAGGCGGTGGCATTATCTCCTGGGGAGCTGAGGCTCTGGAGAGCTGAGCCAGGAGGTTTCACTGTCATCCCAGCACCACAGTTGGGCCCCATGTTGGGCAAAATTTGGAGTCAGGTTTTACCTGCTGAACTTTGCCTGTGCCAAGCCATCATGTAGCGTGCTGTGGCTTCACTTCTTTCTCTCTTTTCAGTGTTTCTTTTTGGTATAAACCCATTTAGAAGGCAAAGCAAATCCGAGAGAACAAGCATGAAGACAGCAGCCAGTGACTGGTGTTGATGGGATGTGGGGGATGGTAGGATGGACACTGCCCAGCTGTTGCCTGCAGCCGGAGGGCCCGGGGACTGGGAGAGGGGCGCCTTGCAGGCCGAGCCCTCCCTGGTGCCTGGCCCGCTCTGCTCTGTGGAGTTGGAACCTGGGTCTGAGCGGGGGTCCTGTCACAGCTGCCCGCTTTTAATACAGAAGATCATTATCGAAAAGGAGCGCAGCAGTTTTAAAGGCAGACCTTTTCCCATGGGGCACTGACTGCCCTTGGCTATACCGCAGGGCGGGCATAAGCCCACGCTGCTACATGTGCTCTTGTAGCTGCACGGGTTCCTGCTGAGCGGAGGGTCTGACGTGTGGGCAGCCCTCCACAGTGCCCTCACAGCGCCCGAGACTGGATAGCTTCTTCTTTTGTGTGCCACTACTTCAGGTGAAATTTGCTCGTTTCTTAGATTTGATCCTCTCTGATGATAAGTTGTCATTTTAAATATATTCTAGGGCCCATTTCTTAGGAAAATGCTAATTTTGTTGTAAAATTCACCAGGTTCTTCTTCCTAGAAGATTAAGCGTACATCCTTTGGAGAAGTTTTGGTGTCATTTGTAGAGGCCTTGACAGCAACAGCTGGAAACCCCGATGTTGTGGTGGTTAACAGCTACGGCTGCTCACCAAAAGGTCGGCAGTTTGAATCCACGGGGAGCTCCTTGGAAACTCTATGGGGCAGTTCTACACTTTCCTGTAGGGTTGCTATGAGTTGGAATTGACTAGATGGCAGTGGGTTTTGTGTGTGTGTGTGTGTGTGTGTGTGTGTGTGTGTGTTGTATGAAAGGAGAGAAGGTTAGCATTCCCCTTAATAAGGATGTAAGAGGCCCTTGAGCCTTATGACATGCGTACAGTTAAGGCTTTGTCACCTACTTTGTGGCATCTGACCACAGTTTTTTGGAGCCCTGATGGCACAGTGGTTAAGAACTTGGTTGCTAACCCAAAGGTCTGCAGTTCGACTCCACCAGCCGCTCCTTGGAAACCCTGTGGGGCCATTCTGCTCTGTGCTGCAGGGTGGCTATGAGTCGGATTCGACTCAATGGCAACATTTGGTTTTTGGTTTTGGTAAACTGATTTTATGTCTTTATGGAATTAGAGGAGGCTGTTTCCAAATGATCCTTCATAGAAAGATAGCTCATCTTCTTATTTCCCTTTTCTGTAACTCTTACTGAAAGGAAACCAACCTCTCACAAGAGGACACTTGGTTTTAGCAGGGTTCTCTGCCAGGGCCTGGAGACACAGGCCGCCCCTTGCCACCCTCTCTGGACCCGCTGTCCGCTGCTGACAGTATTTCACTTGTCCTTTTGGTTGAAGACCCAGTCATTACTTCCTCTTAGAAAGCTATTTTTAGCTCGAACGCGTCTATTCCTGCACAGACAAGATGACCTTTCTCAGGGGAGGAAGCTGCTCTCTGCAGGATAAGAGGCGGTGCAGGCAGGGTTTCCTGTGGAATCTGGAGGCCCGAGCCCAGCCCCGTCCCCACCATGCAGCCAAGCGCAGCGACTCAGCCCTGGCGTCCAGATGGGCCAGGGACCCACGGCAATGGTTTGTTTTTAAATGAGTAGTTTTTGAAGGTTTGGAGAAGTGTGTGAGAAAAATGAGCTTATGTTCTAGTGTCTGCTGCCTTGCCGTTGCTCTTTTCTTAGAAGACAGGCTGTGTTACAGCCATGCTGCCAGGCTCATTTTGTTGTATGCTGGGCCGTGACCTTACTTTCTGGCTCTTGCGTATTTGAACTCGAGTCTTTGTAGAGCCTGGGGTGCCAGCTGAGTCCCTGGAGGCCAGGCAGCACTTCTCATCGCCATGTGTGTCCTACCGAGGCCGGGCAGTCATTGGATGGATGACCGGGCTCTGTGCCTCCCACGGGACTGTGGCTTCGCCAACATTGTGGCTCTTGTCTGCTGAGGTGGCAGCTTCTTGGAGTTGAGGGTTTGTGAGGTTGCAGAAGGCTCTGGAAGGTAGGAGGTGGGGCTCCCATTGTTATAGGAGTGAGCCAGGCAGGTCCTGATGCCCACAGGGTACATGTGGCCTGTGGACAGGCCTGCTGGGGTGGGTGTCCTGGCATCTTTCCCCTGCTCTACCCCATCAGCTGTCCTCCCGCTGTGAGAGGCTGCTGTCACCTGACCCACCGCCCCCCCGTCCAGGACCCTCCCTTCTCAGCCTCTACCCACTCTGACCCATGTGAGGGCTCAGAGGGGGACATGGGGGGTCCTGAGACGAAAGCAGGGATACGGGGCATGGAAGAGTCCTGTGGGCCAGGCCTGGTGCCCCGGCTCGGAGCCAGGCTTGAGAAGGAGCACCGCAGTGTTACCGAGGCAGTGAGCCTGGGCCTGGCAGATGGGACTGCTTCTCAGCAGGTGGGTGTCTGCTGAGTGACATGTAGGCTGTGGTCTCAGCAGTGACCCGCCCTAGACACACCCCACAAAGGCAAGCTCTATCCAGAGTCCCCGGTCCAAGCCCCTCAGGACTGCAGCCTAGGTCTGACTTGTGATGCTTCCTTTTGCTCAGTGGTGGACAGTGCTGGCCTGGTTGTCTGGCCCTTTCCACGTACTGCTGATGGGCAAGGGTGAGTCGTCTCATCAGGAGGTGGTTGGTTCTTCCCAATGAGCTGCTGGGTTCTCGGTCCTCGCTGATTCATGGTCCTTGCAGAGAGGACTTCAGGTTAGACGTGTGTAAGGAGTGCCTAGTGTGGGCGAGCCCTCGGTTGGCACTCTAGTTTTTATTACTCAGCTTATTAAATTTTATTATTACTGTAGTTTTTATTACCATCTAGATGTAACCATTATTAAGTTTTGATCTGTGTCCGAGTGTGGCTTTTTAAAAAGTGAGATTTTATGGTTACCTGCTTTGCTAAGTTAAGGTAGCCTGAGCATCTTTCTGTCTCAGTAGTTAAACTTCTACAAAATTATTTTCCATGGCAACACAGCTTCTTGTTGTGTGAGTGATCTGACCACCCCCTAGAGTAAGGCACACAGGTCGACTCCAGTTGGTTACTCTTTTAGACTGCCTTGTCACATGAGTCTTTACAGCCACGCTGTCACTGAGCACATTTGTTTTCTACTTTTTATTTTAAAACATTTCAATCTTAAAGTTGAAAAACAGGTCAGTTGTTAACATTTTGCCGGTTTTCTCCCTCTCACTCTTGCATTCCATTTTATTCTCTCCCTCTCGCTGCCTTTCTGTTTCTCCCTCCCTCTCTGTGTGTCTCTCTCTCCGTCTCTTTTCCTAAATCCTTTTGAAAGTAAGTTGCAAACATCAGACACTTCTGAATCCAGCAGCTGGTATCCCCTGTGCCGTTGGACATTTTCCTGTCTGACCTCAGCACCGTCCTCACTCTTATGTGATCTGTCCTTGACATTATAATGCTGAACACACTGTTGCCCCAGTTGCCTCCAAGTATCCTTGATGGCTTTGATTTCTCCTTCTTCTAGGCCATTCTCAGAGATCATGCATAGTTCTTTAGTCTTTTCATCTAGATTTCTCCTGCTTCCCCCTTTTTGGTCTTTCTGACACTGATGGTTTTTTTTTCAATTGTGATTTAAGTGAAACTTTACAAATCAAGAAAGTCTCTCATACAAAAATTTATACACACCTTGCTATATTGCTCTCCCCCTAATGAGACAGTACACTCATTCCCTCCACTCTCTCTTAGCTAGCCTATTCAGCCAGCTTCATACCCCCTCTGCCTTCCCATCTCCCCTCTAGACAGGAGATGCCAACATAGTCTCTTGTGTCTACTTGATCCAAGAAGCTCACTCTTCACCAGTATCATTTTCTGTCCCATTGTCCAGTCCAATCCCTGTCTGAAGAGTTGGCTTGGGGAATGGTTCCTATCTTGGGCTAATAGAAGGTTTGGGGACCATGACCACTGGGGTCCTTCTAGTTTCAATCAGACCATTAAGTCTGGTCTTTTTATGAGAATTTGGGGTCTGCATCCCATTGCTCTCCAGCTCCTTCAGGGACCTCTGTTGTGTTCCCTGTCAGGGCAGTCTTGGGTTGTAGCTGGGTACCATCTAGTTCTTCTGGTCTCAGGCTGATGTAGTCTCTGCTTTATGTGGCCCTTTCTGTCTCTTGGGCTCATTATTACCTTATGTCTTTGGTGTCCTTCATTCTCCTTTGTTCCGGGTGGGTTGAGACCAATTGATATAACTTAGATGGCTGCTTGCTAGCCTTTAAGACCCCACATGCCACTCTCCAGAGTGGGATGCAGAATGTTATCTTAATAGATTTTATCATGCCGATTGACTTACATGTCCTCTGCAACCATGGTCCCCAAACCCCTGCCCCTGCTACGCTGGTCTTTGAAGCATTCCGTTTATTCAGGAGACTTCTTTGCTTTTGGTTTAGTCCAGTTGTGCTGACCTCTACTGTATTGTGTGTTGTCTTTCCCTTTACCTAAAATAATTCTTATCTACTACTAATTAGTGAAAACCCCTTTCCCTCCCTCCCTCCCCCCTCTCGTAACCATCAAAGAATGTTTTCTTCTCTATTTAAACTATTTCTCGAGTTCTTATAATAGTGGTCTTATACAATATTTGTCCTTTTGCAGCTGACTAATTTCATTCAGCATAATGCCTTCCAGATTCCTCCATGTTATGAAATGTTTCATGGATTCATCATTGTTCTTCATCGATGCGTAGTATTGTGTGAAAGTATCATAATTTATTTATCCATTCATCCGTGGATGGGCACCTTGGTTGCTTCCATCTTTTTGCTATTGTAAACAGTGCTGCAATGAACATGGGTGTGCACGTATCTGTTCGCTGACACCGACGTTTCTGTAGAGTCTATATGACCTGTCTCGTAGAGTGGTCCATGGCTTGGACTGGTCTGGTTGTTTCTTTGTGAAGGTCTCAGATGTCCAGGCTAGACACACTGCACGGTGGGCTGTGGCACCCCTTGCCCACCTGGTGGGGATCAGAGGCCTCTCCAGCCCCCCGGGAGGGCCAGCTTCTTTCATACAAGGGCCTCTGAGGGGCCTTTTTCTGTGACCTCTGTTTGCATCTTTCGCCCATTTTTGTATCAGGTTTTTGGTCTTTTTTCATTAGTTTTTAAGAGTTCTTCAAATATTAGGCACTTTAACTCTTTAGCTGTGACTTCTGTCTTTTGATTTTGCTTATTTTTTTTTTGCCACGCATTTTTTTTTTTTTAATTGCAGTTGAACTTAACTCTTTTTGAAAACCGTATCTGGATTTTGAGTCATAGTTTATTTTCCCACACAAACTTCAGCATCCACTTATCTAGTTGAGCCTAGGTGGGGGTGGTAACTTGTTGGTAGTTTTATCGGGGTGGTGGTATTTATATGCAGACCTGGAGACAAGCTGTTGCTGAGTCATTCTCTCCGAGACCTACAAGTGTCTTTCCATTTATTCAAGTCTGTTTTGCTTGTGTCTTTCAGAGATGTTTTAGTTTTTCACTTACACTTTTTTGTTTGTTGATTCCTATTTTATCTGTTTTATGTTGATAGCATGAGATTTCTTTTCATCAGATCATCTGTTGATTGTATATAGGAAGGCTGTTGATTTTATGTTAATTATGTATTCTGCTGTTTTTCCTGAATTGTTTTATTATTTGACTTGGTTTTATCATTGATTCTTCATGTTTCCCAGATGTACTGTCAGATCATCTGTAGATACAGGAGTTTTATTCTTCCTTTCCAGTTGTCATGCCCCTAATTGTTTTCTCTTTTTGATCTCATAATCCAGTGCTTTAGATATAAGGTCTTTGATCTTCATCAGTAAGTGCTTCAAGTCCTCTTCACTTTCAGCAAGCAAGGTTGTGTCATCTGCATGTTGCCGATTGTTAATGAGTCCTCCTCCAACCTGATGCCTCGTTCTTCTTCATACAGGCCAGCTTCTTGTATTATTTACTCAGCATACAGATTAAGTATGGTTAAAGTATACAACTCTGTTGTGGATTGAATTGTGTTCCCCAAAATATCTGTCAACTTGGCTAGGCCATGATTCTCAGTATTGTGTGGTTGTCCTCCATGTTTTAGTCTGATGTAATTATCCTTTGTGTTGTAAATCCTAACCTCTATGATATTAATGAGGCAGGATTAGAGGCAGTTATGTTAATGAGGCGGGACACAGTCTACAGGATTAGGTCCTATCTTGAGTCAGTTACTTTTGAGATATGAAAGAAAGGATGCAGCAGAGAGGAGAAGGACCTTCTACTGCCAAGAAAGAAGAGCTGGGAGTGAAGCATGTTCTTTGGACCCGGGGTCCTTGTTCTGAGAAACTCCTAGACCTAGGGGAAAATTGTTGACAAGGACCTTCCCCCTTACCCCAGAGCTGACAGAGAGAGAAAGCCTTCACCTGGAGCTGGCAACCTGAATTCAGACTTCTAGCCTACTAGATTGTGAGAGAATAAATTTCTGTTTGTTAAAGCCATTCACTTGTGGTATTTCTGCATAGCAGCACTACATAACTAAGACAAACTCTGACACACGTTTTTCCTGATTTTAAACCAAGCATGATCCCCTTGTTATGTTCGAACAACTGCTTCTTAGTCTGTGCCCAGGTTCCTCAAGAGCACAAGTAAGTGTTCTGGAATTTCCATTCTTTGCAATGTTATCCATAATTTGTTCTGATACACATAGTCAAACGCCTTTGCGTAGTCAATAAAACACAGGTAAACATCTTTCTGGTGTTCTCTGCTTTCGGCCAGGGTCCATCTGACATCACCAGTGATGTCACTAGTTCTACATCCTCTTCTGAATCCGACCTGAACTTCTGGCAGCTCCTTGTCAGTGTACACACACTGTTTTTGAATTGCCTTCAGCATAATTTTACTGATGTATATAGCATAATATTGTTCACCTGTTGATGAGCATTTATGTTTTTACAGTTTTGGGCTACTACGGGTAAAATGGCTGTGAACATTCATGTACAAGTTTTGGACATTTTAATTTGGGTAAATACTTAGGAGTGGATGGCAGAATGTTATGATGTGTGTATGTTTAACTTTTAAGGAAACTGCCAAACTCTTTTCCCACATAGTTATGCCATTTTACAGTCTCAGCAGCCATGTAAGAAGGCTCCACTTGGTTCACATCCCCCCCCCAGTTGCCACTGTCTGACTGACTAGTCCTCCTGCTGGGTGCGTAGTGTACCTCCTTGTGGTTTTAATTTGCATTTTCCTAATGAGGTTGAGCATTTTTCATGTACCTATTTGCTGTTAGTATATCTTCTTTGAAGTGTCTATTCAAATATCTTGTCTGTTTTTTCTACTGGATTGTTTATTTTGTTACTGTTTTATGTTGTTTCTGATAATTTTAGTGCTGGAGGTCTTTACTGGCCCTGCCACCTCTCCCACTATTGCTTCTTGTCTCCTTGTGTGCTTTATTTTTTTCACTCTGAGCTCATGTTTCCTGGAAACGTATTCCTGAGAATTTTTTTGAAGCCTGGGCCCAGTGGTGCAGTGCTAAGAGCTCGGCTGCTAATCAAAAGGTTAGCAATTTGAATCCTCCAGGCACTCCCTGGAAACCCTATGGGGCAGTTCTGCTGTGTCCTATAGGGCTGCTTGGAGTTGAAATTGACCCAACGGCAATGAGTTTGGTTTTGGGCCTAAGTTATATTTCCCCAGGGAAGAAATGTGTTTTCTTTTAATAGTGGTTGGGGGGCTGTTACTAACCTAGAACCCCTTACACATCCGTTCTGTCCTGAGGTGCTTTGAGCCCTGAGACACGGCTGCATTTCTGCTACAGATCTGTACGTGAGCTGAGTGTGGATCATCAGAGTGGGGCACAGGTTGTCGCTGCCACCACCGCCTGTACCGTGGTCCCCCGGCATACAGTAGGCCCGATCGATGATGGGCACCATCATTTTGTTTGTTAATGTCCTTTTCCCGGTGTTTTGTGTGTGTGTGATTGAGTGAGTGTGTGTGGATGAGTGTGTGCGAGTATGAATGAGTGTGTGGTGTGTGTGTGAATGAGTGTGTGTGTATGAGTGTGTGTGTGAATGAGTGTGGTGTGTGACTGAGTGGTGTGTGTATGAGTGTGTGTGTGAGTGTGGTGTGTGTGAATGAGTGTGGTGTGTGTGTGAATGTGTGGTGGGTGTGAGTGTGGTGTGTGTGTGAATGAGTGGTGTGTGTGTGAATAAGTGTGGTGTGTGAGTGTGTGATGAATGACTGTAGTGAATGTGTGGTGTGTGATGAATGAATGTGTGTGGTGTGTGTGGTGTGTTATGAGTGTAAGTGTGTTTTAAATGAACGTGTGTGTGTGAATGAGTGTGTGCTGTGTGTGCAGTGTGTGTGTGAGTGTGTTTGGATTGTGGGTCTTCTTCTGGCTTATTCATAGGAGCTTTTCACGTGGCGGGGAAATGAGCCTGACACCTCTCATGTAAGCTGAAAATGTTTTTTCTGTTTGTCATTTGCCTTTTATTGCTGCATATAGTGACTACCCTATAGTGACTAGCAGTTATTTAAGACATTGGCTAAAGTGCTCTGAATTCTTTCATGTTTTTTTTAAGCTTTTAAAATTAAGAGGTAAAAATTATGAAAGCAATACATAGTAGTGTAGGTGTTCTAAAACTAAAGAAAATAAAAAATATCCATTGCCTCCAATACAACCGCTCTCCCAAATTTTCGTGTATTTTTCTTCCTGTCTTTTTTTCTCTTTCTTCCCTGTGAACACTAATGAAGAGCCAGTCTAGGCAGCTGCCTCCATGAGCTGTGACGGGCCAGGCTCTCCCTGTCTGTCCTTCACAGACTCCCGGGGTCGCTGCTGTGAGCTAAGGTCCCTGGTGAGGAAGTGGAGGGTGGGCACGAGTGATTTATTGTATCCTATCCATTTCTTTGAGGGCGTAAACTCGTTCCATGTTGATATGTGCTCATCCTGTTTGCTGCCTCGCTTTTGTTTCCTTCAGTCATGTACTGTGTAACTACCCAGCAGCCTTCTTCTGTATTTGCGTCTGAGGTACCCTAACGGTGACTCCCTTATAAATGGTGTTTCTGTGGACTGCTTTGTGTACAGGGCATTTTTGACTGTTTAGAGTTACTTTTTTTAAGAATTAACTTTCAGAGGTAGAATTCCTCATTTGAAAGGTGTGTTTCCAACATTTCCCAGCCACAATTTGCTAACTTTATACTGTCCTGCAAAACCCCGAGAATTCGGATGTTTAAGGGATAAAGGACCTCACATGCCTAGAGTCTGCAGCACGTGTGTGGGGCTGGCTGCCTTGCACGGTGCCTGCGGCCCAGTGCCCAGCCCCACAGAGTCCCATGAAGCCTGGGCAGTGTGTGCTGCAGTGAGGTGTTTCTTTGAGACCCAGTTCTTGTGTTTTATTCTTACTTTAGTGGCTATTAAAATAACTCTGCACTAACCAAACACTGGCTGAAACTTGGAGGAGGCCGTGGGCCAGTGCGGTCTCCCAGGCCCTGCTGAAAGCCAGTTCCCCAGTCAGTCTTGCCGCCTGGTGTGGCCTCGACACTTGTTTTGATTGGACCCCCAACCAGCAGGACACAAATAGACTCATGTGGAAACTCAGCTCAGCAAACAACCTGTTTTGGTAAGATTTAAAGTTCCAGAAAGAATCCTCTCAAAAACAAACAAACAACCACCCCCCCCCCAAAAAAAAGAAGCAAAAACAGTAAACCAAACTTGTTGCCATCGAGTTGGTTCTGACTCATAGGGCCCCTACAGGGCAGAGTAGAAGTGCCCCGTAGGGTTTCCAAGGCTGTAAATCTTTGTGGAAGCTGACTGCTACATCTTTCTTCTGAGGAGCGGCTTGTGCATTCGAACCACCAGCCTTTCAGTTAGCAGCCAAGCGCTTAAACATTGCACCACCAGGGCTTCTTCAGGAAAGAAATGGCCCTCAGTAAACAGATCTTGTAGTGGGTTAACTGATTTTATCAAAGCTTCCAGGACATGTACATTGAAAAGAAGTTTTGTTTTTAGTCTTAGCAGAAGAGTGCACCTAAGTGTGTGTATGTGTGAGAGAGAGTGCGAGTGCCTGAGAGAGTGTGTGCCAGGGGGTGTGAGTGCCTGAGGGTGTGTGAGTACCTGAGGGTGAGTGTGAGTGCCTGAGGGTGTGTATGAGTGCCTGAGGGTGAGTGCCTGAGGGTGTGTGTGAGTGCCTGAGTGTGTGTGTGCCTGAGGGTGTGAGTGCCTGCGTGTGTGAGTGCCTGAGGGTGAGTGTGTGTGCCCGAGTGTGTGTGTGAGTGCCTGAGAGTAAGTGTGTGAGTGCCTGAGGGGGTGTGTGAGTACCTGAAGGTGTGTGTGAGTGCCTGAGGGTGTGTGAGTGCCTGAGGGTGAGTGTGTGAGTGCCTGCGGGTGGGTGTGAGTGCCTGAGAGTGTGAGTGCCTGAGGGTGTGAGTGCCTGAGGGTGTGAGTGCCTGAGGGTGAGTGTGTGAGTGCCTGAGGGTGAGTGTGGGTAAGTGTGTGTGAGTGCCTGAGGGTGAGTGCCTGAGGGTGTGCGTGTGAGAGTACCTGAGGGTGAGTGTGTGTGAGTGCCTGAAAATGAGTGCGTGTGAGTGCCTGAGAGTGTGTGGTGTGGCAGTGTGGCTGTGTGCAGTGTGGTGTGCTGGTGTGTGGCATAGAGTGGTGTGGTGGCGTGTGGCGTGGTGTGGCATGTGCCATGGTGTGGTAGTATGGGGTGGTGTGTGGTGTGTAGTGTGTGATGTGGTTTGGTGGCATATGGTATGGCACGGTGGCATGGGGTGGTGTGGCAGTGTGTGATGTGATTTGGCAGCGTGTGGCATGTGATGTGATTTGGTGGTGTGTGGCGTGTGATGTGGTTTGGTGGCGTGTAGCGGGGTGGCGTGGCAGTGTGTGATGTGTGTGGCACGTGATGTGGTTTGGTGGTGTGTAGCGGGGTGGCGTGGCAGTGTGTGATGTGTGTGGCACGTGATGTGGTTTGGTGGCGTGTGGCATGGTGGCATGGGGTGGCGTGACAGTGTATGATGTAATTTGACGGTGTGTGTGATGTGGTTTGGTGGCATGTGGCATGGAGCGGTGGCATGGGGTGGCGTGGCAGTGTGTGATGTGATTTGGCGGTGCGTGGCATGTGATGTGGTGTGTGGTGTGGCATGGCAGTGTGTGGTGTGGCCTGCTGCTGCTCCTGGGCAGGGCTGTGCTCACATTTCTCCAGGTGTGTGAGTCAAGCTCTTCTCTCCTTCATTCTGTGGGTGTCTTTTGTCCAGAACTTGGGGTCACATCAGATGGTTTTTCATTGTCCTTTTTTATGGTCATCTTGAGCATTTTCCCGTGTCATTATTTTCCAAAAATGTATTCGATGACTTTATAGTGTGTATGTAACACAATTTGTTTAATCCCATGCTGTTGAAAATCCAAGTTTTTTTTTTTTAGTGTTATAAATAATGGTGCAAGGGACGTCTTTGTGTATAATACGTGTCTAGAAATAGAACTACTGGTAAAATAGTCTGTTTTTTAAGACTTGTGTTGTATTTTCAACTTGCCCCTCAGACAAGCTGCTCCACCCAGAGATGAGGATGGTGATGTCCCTGACACAGGGTACCTTTGGCTTCATAAAGACTTTTTTTCCAAATTGATAGGCAAATATAATTTTTTGTTTTATTGCAGTTAGTAAATTATTACTGAGCTTGAACAGGTTTTCCCGTTTACAGGCCTTTTTTGTTCTTTGGTAAAGTGTCTGTGTATGTCCGTTTTCTGTTTTGCTCTGAGGGATTTTATGTTTTTCTCACTGATTTTTGAAGAGCTTTTCTCAGGTTTAACATAAGCATCTTTTATCTTAAATTGCACACGTTTTCCATTGTTTATTGTTTTCCCTATAGTTTTTAAAATTTTAACTTTTTTAACTTAAAGGTTTAAATTTTGAGTGTTTGAATCTATACGCGTTTTCCCCTTGTCTTAGTCATCTAGTGCTGCTGTAACAGAAATTCCACAAGTGGATGGCTTTAACCAAGAGAAATGTATTTCCTCACAGTAAAGTGGGCTGAAAGTCCAAATTCAAGGCATCGGCTCCAGGGGAAGGCTTTCTGTCTCCGTCAACTCTGGGGGAAGGTCCTTGTCCTCCATTTTCCCCTGGATGAAGAACTTCTCAGGCACAGGCACCCTAGGTCCAAAGGACGCTCTGCTCCTGGTGCTGGTTTCTTGGGGGTATGAGGTCCCCAACTCACTGCTTGCTTCCCTTTGCTTTCATCTCTTAAGAGATAAAAGGTGGTGCAGGCCACACCCCAGGGAAGTGCCCTTTACATTGGATCAGGGAGGTGACCTGGGTAAGGGTGGTGTTACAATCCCACCCTAATCCTTTTAACATAAAATTACAATCACAAAATGGAGGACAACCACACAATGCTGGAAATCATGGCCCAGCCAAATTGATAGACACATTTTTGGGGGAACATATTTAATCCATGACACTCCTCTAGGTTCATTTGTTTGCTTTTGTATCTAGAAAGCCCTCTTTTCTACCTTGAGGGCAGCTGTTTGCTCATACTTTCTTCTCATTCTTCTGTGGTTTAGTGTTTTGTGTTTATCTCCTGAAATTATATGAAGTTTATTATGTTTGTGGGATAAAGAAAAGATCTAATATAGTGTTTTGAAAAGAAACATTTGAGTAGTTTTCCAAGTATTCTTCTTCATTACCATCTAGGGAATTTCTCACCCTGTAATTCTGAATGAGGAAGGCCTTGGCTATGGGGAGGACTGCACCTTAAGCCGCCGTAGCATCATTGCCTCTTGCTGCTTGGGTGTTCTCTCTTGGGGGTGTGAAACAGGCAGGCTGGAATTCAGCCCCGGTCTGTGTCATGTTTCCCACTGAAATGGAATGAGTTTATAAAGGTCTTTTCCTTTAAGGGAAAGAAACGATCTTTATAAATCGGCCAAGTCCCGCCCCCAGAGAAATTGCTGTACACGCGTGGCTGCCATCAAGGATGCTCTGTGTTCCCCAGAGGGAGGGTGGTGCAGGCACCAGGACCTGCAGCTCTGCTGTCTAAAATCACAGTTTCATTTTACCCGAATTGTTAGAAGAAAAGGATACTTCCTTGAAAGTAAAGGAACTTCTGAGCTTAAGAGGAATGTTTTTATTAGTGCAGGAGATATGAGATCTCTAAAATTTGTCTAAGACTAAGAAAATATTTTCTTAAAACTTTAAGAGCTTGGAATTTAAAGACAGATGAGTTTTGGACCGTGCTGCTGTGCTCCGCCTTGCACACAGCAGCCTGCTCCCTGCTGCTGCGGAGCGTAGGTCTGAGTGGCCGTGTCTCCTGGGGTCTCAGGGTAGTGTCTGCTGTGCCATCATGCCTCTGGTTTGCAGTCCTCAGCCACGTTCAGTGACGCAAGGCTGAGCTTCACTTGCTCTGGCTTCCCTCCTTGGAGCTCCAGGTCAGACTCAGTTCCTGGAGTCAGTTACCACTCCAAGTCACTGCCTGGAAGCCCGAGTTCCTCCTTTCTTCCTGGCCGGGGTTTGTCTTGCCACCGTCATTTCGCATCTGGTTTTCCAGGAATGCGGCACCCTTCCAGCCTGGTCCATTTCCTTTCCCTTCAGGGTTTTCTGTTCTGGCGATTGTTTCTGGATCTTCTCTGCCTCATGTTCCGCTCTGTCTTTCAGGGACCCAGAGTCCTGCCACTCGGCTGCCTGGCTCTCATGGATACGGTCATCCCTATACCTGCTGAAGGGAAGCTGCTTTTCTTTCCCCTCTGCTACTGCTTTCCCAGGGTTCAGGCGTGAGATTGGACGGACCCTTTCTTTGTTTTGTTGCTAATGGGGACTCCCTTACTTTTTTTCTCACCACCCTGCTTCCTATGATTTTGTAGTTCAGTCGGAGGGAAATGTGTTCCTGTAACTTCCTGTGAGTTTGTGCTGTCATGTCGACTCTTAGACTCCTTCCTGTACGCTGTGCAGTGCAGTTCCCCGGGGCCAGGAGAACAATGCCTCCATTCCCCATGACAGTCTTTCAGTGAAGACTAGAGAAAGATGCAGCTCGACTGCTCAGGGCTGGGAAGGGCCAGGAACAGGGGCCAACTGACTGGGGCTGGGGCTCCATGGCAAGGGAGCCTGGCTGGTTGAGGAGGTGGTGTTTGACAGACCTGAGAGCGGTGAGGAGGGAACCACAGGGAAGAGCAGGTGCAAGGCCTTGAGGCCAGAGAAGGAGGGAGGTTGGTGCCTGGCGCAGAGCCCGCGGGAGGGAAGGCAGAGGCCGTGACATCAGCCTCATGGGGCTCTGCAGACCCTGGAAGGACTTTGGCTTTCACTGCAAGGGAGGTGGGAGGTGGTGGACTTGAGTTTTCTGAGGATTGCGCTGTCTGTGGTATGGAGAATATGCTGGAAGGGGACGAGGGCAGAAGCAGAGAGATTGACCAGGAGGCTGGAGCAGCGACCCAGCAGGACTGAGGGGGCTGAGGCCAGGGTGGCGAAGGATGGAGTGGGAGGGCAGGTGAGAGCGGTCAGATCTGGGCACACTTTGAAGATAGCGGCAACAGGAAGTGCGGATGGGTCAGACTGGGGTGGGGGGTATGTCTCAGCCTCTGCAGATGGAAGCTTGGAAGAGTGGGGTTGACACCACGCTGAGAGGGAAGTGACGGAGCAGTATGAGTGGTGTGTGTATGTGTGTGTACATGTGTGCAGATGCATGCATGTGCACGCTTCCACATGTTTACATGCACGTGGGTGTGTGCTTATGTATGTGCATCTATGCATGTGTACACACATACTCATACACGTGCATATGCTCATGCGTGTGTGCTAGTGTGCGTGAACACGTGCACACATGCATAGGTATGCATGTATGTGCATGGTCACGCATGTTTATCTGCATGTGCGTGTGCAAACATCCTCACGTGTGTGTGCTCTCATGCATGTGTGTTGTGTGTGTGCACACAAGGCATGCATGTGTGTGTTTGTGTGTGTGTGCACTCCTGCATGCACACGTGTATGAGAAGATGAGATTGTAACATCAGGAGCTCAGTGTGGACCTGTGGGCTTGAGGGCCTGTCAAATGCTACCAGGAACAGTCCAGGGTCCTGATGGCACCTGGCGGTCCTGTTGACTGTCTCTGCTCGAGGCTCCCTTAGAGTCACCAGCATGTGGAGGCCTTTAGGAAGCTGGCCAAGGATATCCATGGGGGACCAGGGAGGTGATGACAGACCTTCAGAGGGAACAGAGTGGGTGGCCAGGAGTGGACAGGCAAGGTCTCTGGAGGCCACATGAAGATAGTGCCTCTGTAAGGGGCTCCGTGGTCTGCTGTGTAGCCACAGTGCCCAGCTGGCTCAGTGCTGCCTGAGACTGCTGCTGGGTGTGGCCTCATGGAGGAGGATGGCTTTATCCTTAGAATTAGTGTTGCCAAATGGAAGATCTTTAAGACGGTATCTCTTAAGAACCCCCGTCCTTTCCCTTGTATTTCTTCTCTTCCCTGTATTTACTTAGTTTCATAGTTTAGTGATTCACAGTCTTTGAGTGGCCTCTTTAGAAACTGTAAACAAATGTGGACACATCTTTTATTAGGACTGCCAGGGTCGCTATGAGTCAGAATCGACTCGATGGCAGCGGAGGGTCTGTAATTTATAATTTCTGTGGGATCTGCACTCAGAGGGGAGGAGAGTCAGAGTGATTCTTTAAATGAGCTCGTGACTGGAGGGTCCACCTTGCAGACACCACCCTTCGGGGCTCTTGGGGGTCGTAGGGCTGGGGGTGCCGCAGTAGTGCCTCTCCAGGGCCAGGTGGACCTGGCTAAAGGTCTGAGACGGCCTGTTTGTCCTGTAGAACGTGTTCTGCCTCCATTTGCTGAAGGAGGTGGGTGCAGAGCAAGGTTTGTCAGATGGAGGCAGCTCCGGTGGCCAAGGGAAGGAGCCTACGTGTGGGAGAACATGTGAGCTTTGCACAGTTTTGCGCCCTTGGGTGTCATGGCTGCCGAGAGAAAGCTGGGACCATGTACCTTTCCCCCCCACCCCCGGAGCACTCGGGGTCCCCTCGTCCCTGAGTCTTTGGTTTTCTGTCCGCAGGTCGTGCCCATTAGCAGTGGCATCGACTGCCTGCTGTTTGTACTTGCTTTGCTCTCTGCTCTTTCCTTGATGTCCTCCTCCCCTCAGACCTCACTACCAGGACGGGCGAGGGAGCTGGGGGCTTGGGACAGGAGAGCCTGGGAGGACGGGGGTGCTGAGGAGGTTAGGAGGACGGGGAGGCGGGGGGATAGAGGGGACGAGAGGGTCGATGAGAGGGTCGATTAGAGGGTCGCAAGAGATAAGAGGGTCAAGAGGGATAAGGGGTCTTTGGGCCCGGACGGTTTCCCCTCTTTTCTGGCGTCTGCAGAGCCTCTTTACTTTGGGTCACAGCCTGGCCTCTGTGTTCAGCCATTTGGAGTGGGAGGGTGGCTTGGATGGGGCGTCCCCACTGTTCTGTTTCTCTCCCAATCAGGGTCATGTCACCAGGGCTCCCAATATCCCTGCTTCTGATGGTGATACGTGGGAGAGGGTGCGCAGGCCCCTCAGCCTGCTTAGCACAGGCGGCCGCTGTCTAGCCTTGCCCTTCTTCCCTTCCCTTTTCTTTCTTTTTTAAGCGATTTTTAGAAATCTTCTGCCAATTTATAAGGAGCTCTGGTGGTGCAGTGGTTAAGCACTTGACTAGTAAGCGAAAGGTCAGAGGTTCGAACCTACTGGAAGAACGTGATGATCTGATTCTGTAAAGATTTACGGCCTGGGAAACCCTGTGGGGCAGTTCTTTGTCACATGGGGTCACTATGAGTTGAAATTGACTCAACAGCACACAACACCAACATGCCACTTATGACTTCATTCCTTTTTTAACAGTTTTATTTGAGATGTGACTTGCATACCATAAAGCTTACTCACAAAGTATACAATCCAGTGCTTTTCAGTGTGTTCCGAGTTGTGCGACCATTACCACGGTCTAACTTTAGAGCATTTCCATCGTCCCCCAGAGAACCCCACACCCTTAGCAGGGACTTGCATCCCCACTTCCTCAGCCTCTGGCAACCTCGAACCTGCTGTCAGTCTCTATGGATCTGCCTAGTTTGAACATTTTGTATAAGTGGCCTCGTACAAGATGTGGGCCTTTGTGTCTGATTTACTTGCACTCAGCATCATGTTTTCAAGGGTCACCTGTGTTCTAGCAGGTATCGGTACCTCATCCCTTTCTATGGCTGAGTGATAGTCCGTTGTGTGGATGGATCACGTTTTGTTTACCCATCATCTGTTTGTGGACACTTGGGTAGTTTCCACTTTTGGCTGTTGTGGATAGTGCCGCAACGAACCTTCACGCACGAGTTTTCTGCGCGGACGTATGTGTTTTCAACTCTCTTGGGTGTATACGTAGTAGAGGAATTGCTAGCTCATACGGTGACTATGTTTAAGTTTTTGAGGACCCACCTAACTGTTGTCCAGCCTGCTGAACCATTTTACATTCCCACCAGCTGTGCATGAGGGCTCCGGTTTCCGCACTCCTTTTTATTCTAGCGTCCTCATGGGTGTCCAGAGGGATCTCACTGTGGTTTGATTTGCATTTCCCTGGTGACTAGTGATGTTGAGTCTCTTTTCATGTGCTTATTGTGACTCCAGGGCAATGGGTTTATTGGCCATTCTGTTCATATCCTCTACCTGCTTTTTATGTTTTATCAGCTGGCCATTTGGTTTTTTATTCTGCTTTCTTCTGGTTGTGTGCAAGGATGAGGAGGAAGGCCTGCTGTGTGGTGGGAGAGGACTGAAGGGGGGTGGACTGAACTCAGCTGGGTTCTATCTAGGTTCTCCTGGCTGGACCTTGGTGTCAGTGACTGAATTGCCCAGCATGCTGGCTGGGGCCAGCCATCTTCCGTCTTCCCAGGGTGTCCTCGGCCTCTCCTTCTGTGGTCTTCAGGGCTCTTTTTCCATGGCCAGGTTCTTTGCCTTCATTACTTTGTCTATAATTCTATCTTCATGTGCCAGGGACTTCTGCAGGCTTATGTCCCAAGATCTGCAGGCCAAGCAACTAGCCAGAGGCTTCGGCAGGCTTAAGTGCTAAGATTTGTAGGTCAGGTGGCAAGAAGAGTGTGGGATCAAGAGAGAGAGAGACAGAAAGAGAATGCCAGAACATTCATTTATATTCTCAAGCCAGACCACACACCCGAGGAAACTCTCCTTTCAACTGATTGTTTGATCACATCATGAGAGGTAATTACATTGTCACATCACATCATCTCATTTCATTGCATCGACCCATCATGTCAAGCCATCCCATCATCCGATCAAGTCAACCCGTCATGCCATCCCATCACATCAGTCCATCGTGCCATCCCGTCACACCAGCCCATCATGCCAGCCCATCACACCAGCCCATCATGCCAGCCCATCACATCAGCCCATCATGCCATCCCCTCACACCAGCCCATCACACCAGCCCATCATGCCAGCCCATCACGCCAGCCCATCACATCAGCCCATCACGCCATCCCTTCGCCAGCCCATCACGCCAGCCCATCACATCAGCCCATCATGCCATCCCGTCACACCAGCCCATCATGCCATCCCGTCACATCAGCCCACCATGCCATCCCATCACACCAGCCCATCACGCCAGCCTGTCACACCAGCCCATCACGCCAGCCGGTCACACCAGCCCATCACGCCAGCCGGTCACACCAGCCCATCATGCCAGCCTGTCACACCAGCCCATCACGCCAACCCGTCACACCAGCCTGTTATGCCACCCCATCACACCATCCCATCATATCACAGTCATCACATTACGTCACCACAGTTTCACCATCTACTCACCAACTCCTGGATCTAGCCAAACCAGAGAGAGAACCATAGCCTCCCCTAGTCAAGTCGACACATAAAATTAACCATCGAAGTTGGGAAGGAGGTCCTTTCTCCAGCTCATTGTCTGGGGGCCATCCTTGGTAGGGTGTCTGACCTGGCTGGGGGTAGCCCTTCTGCCCCACAACCTATGCAGTGCCTGGCCTTGTGGGCCGGGTCTGTCCATAACACATCTGCTGACACAGCATGGCAGAGGATCCGTTGTGCCTCTCACTCCCCACAGCAAGCCTGTCCAGACCTACTCACAGTAGCATCTGCTTGTAGCTCTACTTGGAGCTTATTTCACTGGTCTAACTTTTTGTTTTCTCTTTCCTTACAGCCAGAAAACCTGCAGAAGAACTGGCTTCGGGAGTTTTATCAGGTAAGAAACGCTCTGGAGGCCATTGCCTGCAGACCGAGTACCTGCATGATGTGTGGGTGTTCCAACATGATGCGTGACCATTGTCTGTGGAGTGCAACCACGTGGCTGGTCCTTCAGGGTGATTCCAGGATGGGGTGTCCCCTTATCACCTGGTCTGGGAAGCTGGGTGGACAGCATATGCTGCTCAGCTGCAGTGTGGGGCGGGGCAGTGTTTGCAGGCCCGTGTCGTGCGTGGGAGCAGGGCCAGCTGGGTGGAGAGCACAGGGCAGCATGGACATGGGGCACATCCAGCTGGAGTTCACCTGGAGTGGCTTCAGCAGCTGAGTCCCAAGCTCCCTGGGGACTCTCCCAGAAGTGCAGGGGTGCCAGTGAGCTTTGAGCCTCTGGGATCCAGGACTTGCAGGGGTTTGAGTCTCGAACTTGGCCATGGCCTGCCAGAGACATGGGCCAGCCATCGCTTCCCCACCTACCTCCAGTCCAGCAGCTGTCCCTGAAAGGCCCTCACATTTGGTCCAGAATCCAAAGCTGCTCCGTGTGTCGTGGCATAGTGGCTAAGAGCTATGGCTGCTAACCAAAAGTTGGGCAGTTCGAATCCATGAGGCACTCCTTGAAAACCCTATGGGGGCAGTTCTACTCTGTCCTGTAGGGTCGCTATGAGTCAAAATCGACTCAACAGCAATGGGTTTGGTTTTGGTTTTTGGTCCCCCCATGTCCTTGCTCCGTGCCCACCCACCTGCTATGTTCACCATCCTCCTCGATAAGCAGACATTGGCCTTTAAAAACGTGACTCAGATCCTGTCCTCTCCTGCCTCCTGTTAACTCCTCCCTGGGCTGAGACAGAGTCTGAATGGACGTTGAGGCCTGTGGCCCTGTCTGCCTGCTGCCCGGGCCCTGCCCGCTGCCCTGGCCCTGCCTACCCCCTTGGCCCACTGGCCATAGCTCTGCCTCTGGCTGTGCCCCAAGGGCCCTGTTTTGGGGCCTCTGTACCTGTGCTTCTCTTGGCCCCAGCGCCCCCTTGCATCCCCACCTCCCCCATCCCACCACCCTCTCTCTGCTGGTCCTTGGCTCCTGTGCCACCTTGTGGGGGGAACTTCTTCTTCAACTCTGTCCATCCCCCTCCTGGCTACTCCTGGTATTTATTGTATCTGGCACTATACTCCGTATCTCTTGGCTGCTTCTTAATCTCCCCCACCCCAAACACGAGCTCCACAGGGGAGATGGGCCTGACAGTTCTGTGCCTCAAATAGCACTGCGCGGGGTGACTAGCATGCTGGATCCCCGGGGAAGGAGCTGGTGTGTTGCATGGACGCCAACTGGGCCTGGCCTTCTGTGCCACTAGCCAGCTGCAGGCCCAGTGGGCACCTTCCCCCACAGTGCTGTGCTTGCTTCTCAGAGCTCCCTTTTCCTCTGAGTGTGATGTGAGCCTCCTTCTCCTGAGTCTGACGTGAGCCCCCCTTTCCCCTGAGCCTGACGTGAGTACCACCTGCTCTGCTCCTTTGCACTGGATGGAGATGGTGGCGTGGGGTGGTAGGAGGCCCCTCCACCTAGGAAAGACCCACTGAGCTGCATCAGCCATGAGGCAGCATTATCCTTAGACACTTCGTTTATTTCTTGTTGCGTGTCCTGTGTTGAGTCTAGAAGTTTCAGATGTGGCTGTTTATTTTGCCCTTTAAAGATGCCCCCAAAGCAGACAGGCTTCTCTGGGCATAGAAAGTCCTGGTGGGGTTCATGGCTCTTCCTGGTCCGTGGCGTTTCCTCACAGACCTCATCAGCATTAGGAGGAATGGATGGCGGTGGCTCAGCGGGTTGAGGCAACTGCGTTTTGGGTTTGGAGAGGAGCCCTGATGTACCTGAAACTTGGGGTCAGCTTTGCTGTCCTGACCAGAGCTGGCGCCCTCCTGTACTGACAGGCACCTTCCAGCTGTGTGTGTGCACGGCGCTGCGCCTAAGCTGCCCTGTGTGCTCGAGGTGCCCACTGCAGGGAGGGGGCAGGCCACGAGGAGGCCAGGCTGAGCTCCATTTGGCCTGAGAGTGGATGTCCGTGGTCAGAGCCAACAAGGTCTCGGGCCTGGGCCAGTTCCAGGAGCTGGTCAGGGTCTGAGGAATGGGGCGATCCCTGGGGTTGGGCGAGCAGGGAGCTGGCATTGGTGGCACTGTCAGTGAACATGCACCCCCTCCCCAAATGAGGCCCCAAGCAGTTTGCCCATATGCACCCCTCCCCACTGTGCCTGGGAGAGGAAGCTCCTGCTTGGGCCCTGGCCCCTGGCTCCTTGCCTCCTTTACAGGGGCCCCGTGTCCATGCCCCCAGGGTCCAGGGAGACCCTGCGTCATGCCCCCAGGGTCCAAGAGTCCCTCCACGTCTGTGCCCTGGGTCCAGGAGGCCCTCGTCTGCACCCACCGGGGCCCCCAGGATTCAGCGGACTGGGGATTGGCTGTGTGTGTCATCTGATTGGCATGTGTGTAAACATGTGGACACCCGAGAGGTCGGCGGTGTGACATCTGTCACTGGAGGGAGGGTCACATGTCAAGGTGTAAGGTCAGGAAGCTGATGGGTCTCACAAGAGCACAGGACCACGTGCGAGGCAGCCTGCCAAGGGGGCTGAGAACCAGGCCTACGTCCAGGGTGTCCATGGCCACGGGAGTCATGGACTCAGTGTCTGGTGTGGCAAGAAGGAGCAGGAAGATGGCAGGGGAGATTGGGGGGTGGGCCAGCAAGTGGGTGGTGGGCTGGCAAGTGGGTGGGAGCCACCTCCCTTATCCTGCTGCCAGCCTGGGGTGCAGGTACAGGCAGAGGCTGCTATGACTGCCCATTTCAGAGGGCACTGGGCAGCAAGCAGTGCACCTGCATGGCAGTTGAAGTGTGGCCTCTGGTGACAAGCTCAGTCCAGGAGTTTATCTCCCATGCCCTGCTTTCCTGGGTGTTTTCCAGCCCTTGTAAGTGAGAGCCTAGACTTTGCCTCAGCCAGGTGGATGAGGTACCACAGATGTGTGTGTGAGTGTGCACGTGTGCACATGTGTTTGTGTGCGTGTGCACGTGAGCATGCATGTGTGTGTGAGCGTGTGCGCGTGTACGTGTGCACCTGTGTACATGAGTGCATGTGTGTGCGTGCGGGGGGTCTCCCACCAGGACAACTCCTAGACCTCACTGTCCTGGCAGCCTCCGGGTGGTGCACTGTAGCTGTGCTGGCTGTTTGAATTTAAATGAAACAATAAAAAATTCAGCACCTGTTGCACCAGTCACATTGAAGTGCTTAGTAGCCAGTGCTGCCTGGGGGAAACACAGCCCTCCTACAACATCATGCTGACCCCTGAGTTTCTTGCCGTGAGAGGTACAGCCCCCTACCCCAAGGAAAAGCCCATTCATGCCTGCGGTCTGGGCGTCCTTGCTCGACGTGGCCTGGCATTTGTCCCTGCCTCTGCCCTTCTGAGCCTGCAGGGAGAACCTTCATAAGAGACTGCCTGGCATTTCCCCCATTCCTCACCCCAGTGATCCTGTGAGGTGGCTCTGTCCTCACCCTATGTCTTAGGCTGGGTTCTCTAGGGAAGTAAAGCCAGTAAAATATATAAATACTTACATGTGTACACACACATATATACATCGTTGTTGCTGTTAGGTGCCATTCAGTCAGTTCTGACTCATAGCTACCCCACGCACAATAGAACAAAAAACTGCCCAGTCCCACGCCATCCTCACAATCATTATGCTTGACCCCATTGTTGAAGCTACTGTGTCCATCCATCTCGTTGAGGGTCTTCCTCTTTTTTTATGACCCTCTGCTTTACCAAGCATGATGTCCTTCTTCAGGGACTGGTCCCTCCTAATAACATGTCCAAAGTATGTGAGACGTAGTCTCGCCATCCTTGCTTCTAAGGAGCATTCTGGTTGTACTTCCTCCAAGACAGATTTGTTCATTCTTTTGGCAGTCTGTGGTATATTCAGTATTCTTCGCCAGCAGTTCAGAGGCGTTAATACTTCTTTGGTCTTCCTTATTCATTGTCTAGCTTTCGCATGCATGTGAAGTAATTGAAAACGCCATGGCTTGGGTCTGGCACACCTTAATCTTCAAGGTGACATCTTTGCTTTTCAACACTTTAAGGTCTTTTGCAGCACAGTTACCCAATGCAATGCGTCTTTTGATTTCTTGACTGCTGCTTCTGTGGGTGCTGATTGTGGATCCAAGTAAAATGAAATCCTTGACAACATCAATCTTTTCTCTGTTTATCATGATGTTGCTTATTGGTCCAGTTGTGAGGATTTTTGTTTTCTTTATGTTGAGATATAATCCATACTGAAGGCTGTGGTCTTTGATCTTCATTAGTAAGTGCTTCAAGTCCTCTTCACTTTCAGCAAGTAAGGTTGTGTCATCTGCATAACACAGGTTGTTAATGAGTCTTCCTCCAATCCTGATGCTCCGTTCTTGTTCATATAGTCCAGCTTCTCGGATTATTTGTTCAGCATACAGATTGAATAGGTATGGTGAAAGGATATAGCCCTGACCACACCTTTCCTGACTTTAAGCCACACAATATCTCCTTGTTCTGTTTGAAAGACTGCCTCTTGAGCTATGTACAGGTTCCTCATGAGCACATTAAGTGTTTTGGAATTCCCATTCTTCACAATGTTATCCATAATTTGTTATGATCCACACAGTTGATGGCCTTTGCATAGTCAATAAAACACAGGTAAACATCTTTCTGGTGTTCTCTGCTTTCAGCCAGGATCGATCTGATATCAGCAGTGATACCCCTTGTTCCCTGTCATCTTCTGAATCTAGCCTGAATTTCTGGCATTTCCCTGCTGATGTACTGCTGCAGCCGCTTTTGAATGATCTTCAGCAAAATTTTACTTGTGCGTGATATTAGTGATATTGTTCGATAATTTCCACATTCGGTTGGATCACCTTTCACGGGAACAAGCATAAATATGGGTCTTTTCCAGTCAGTTGGCCAGGGAGCTGTCTTCCAAATTTCTTGGCAGAGACAGGTGAACACTTCCGGTGCTGTATCCATTTGTTGGTATGTATATATGTATGCATATCCATATATACTGGGTCTGGGTTTATATATATATATATATTTATATATATATATATATTTATACATATATATATACATACACATATGTATAAAAGAAATGTCTCAGGCAGTTGTAGAGGCTGGAAAGTCATAAGTCCATGGGTCAGGCTAGAGACCCTCTGACTCACATAGCTGCAGAGGCTGGCGAACCCAAGATCAGCAGGCCAGACAACAGGACTCTGGCTCACAGACTGTGGAAGCCGACGAATCCCAAGATCGGCAGGCAAGATGGCAGGTATGCTGTTAGCCCAAGTCCCAAGAACCAGAGGTCAGATGAATAGGAGCCAGCTGCAGGATCCAAAGCGAGCAAAAGCCAGCAAGCTTTGCCAGAAAATCCCTCTATATTCGATGCAGACCACACCCCCAAGGAAACTCCCTTTCAACTTATTGGCTACTCATTACAGATGACATCTTGGAGATGATTATGTAATATCAGATCTCGTTATGGAGGTGATTACATCATCACATAGCTGCCAAACTATATCATAACTGCCAAACCACTAAGAATTGTGGCCCAGCCAAGTTAACATGCAACTTGAACCATCATAGCAAGTAAGATGGCAGGCTGCTGGCTCAAGTACCAAAAGCATTAGTTCAGGTAATGACGAGCCAAATACAGCATCCAGAGCAGAGCAAAAGCCAGCGAGCTTTGCAAGAAAGACCACCTATATTGGATATAGGCCACACCCCCATGGAAACGGCCATTCAACTGGTTGGCCACTCACAGCAGATCCCATCATGGAGGTGATCACATTTATATAAGACCTCACCATGGAGGGGATTACATCATTATACGGATGCCAGACTACATCATAACTACCAAACAGCTGAAAATCTTGGTGCAGCCAATTTGACACACAACTTTTAACGACCACACCCTGCTTGATTCTATGAGGTGGCACTGTCCTCACCCCAGTGATCCTGGGAGGTGATACTGTCATCACTCTTGATCCTCAGGTGAGGAAGTGAGGCACGGAGAGATAAATGACAGGCCCAGGACACACTCCGGAGCAGCTGACCCAGGTTCTTCTGCTTCTGCCACAAGGGGCTGTTGTTTGGGATTCCTCACTACAGTGACCAGGGGCAAGGTCAAGAGCCCCGACCCAGCCCCAGTAGGGGATGCCTCACTGTCCTGTGTTCCTGGCACGTCGGCTGGTCTCTTCTGGGGTGTCTCTTCCACCTTTGGCTTTTATCGCTGCTCTGAGGCAACCCCTGTTGTGTTGGGGGCACACTATGATGTCACATGGTCTCATTCTCCCATGTGGGCAGGCTGGATCCATGGCCTGAGGCCAATCCAGGTCCTTGACCCCCTCTAGCTCCCAGGGAACAAGTTGTTGTTGTTAGGTGGTTTTGAGTCGGTTCCGACTTAATAGTGACCCCGTGTACAACAGAACGAAACACTGCCTGGTTCTGTGCCATTCTCACAATCGTTGCTGTGTTTGAGCCCATTGTTGCAGCCACGGCGTCAGTCCATCTTGTTAAGGGTCTTCCTCTTTTTTGCTGACCCTCTTTACCAAGCTTGATGGCCTCCTCCAGGGACTGGTCTTTCCTGATAACATGTCCAAAGTATGTGAGACAAAGTCTCGCCATCCTTGCTTCCAAGGAGCATGTCCAGGCATGGACCAGTAACGTGAAATTTGCCTCCAAAAATTAGAGGATGCAAGAGACCAAAGAAAGAGGTGGGCAGCTCCAGTGTGGCAGGAAAGGAGTATATTAGGGAGACTTACACACAAGGCCGAGTCCTGGCGGCTCCGGGACCAGAGCAGATCTTCATGCTCCGCACTGGGAGGGCAGAGGTTTTATAGTGGTGGACGATAGCGTCTCCATGCCAGGGGCTTACATAAGAATATAAATTGTAGTGAACTAGCAGAAAGCATGAGGGCGCCCATGTTCTACCTCACAAAGCTTGTTTCCTCTCCAGTCCACCCATCAAGGCTGGGTCTTACAATCTGGCATTTTCCTCCACTTGTGCTGTAGTACAAGAAAACCCATTACCTCCTTGCTGGGAACAGATAAAGAAGTGGGGTTGACCAGGTGCCTTAAAGTGCCCGTGCATGCACAAGAGACAGAGAAAGTTAGTGTGTGCTCAGAACAGGGGAAAGGCTTCTCTGATAAGAAACTGGGAGAGAGAAGGCGACCCAATTCCCACCCTCCTTGTCAGAGAATGCTCTGGGCCCAAGGCCTTTACTTCGGCAGCCTGGATGAGGCGTAGAGGCAGACCGTTTCCCCAACAGAGCATTCTGGCTGTACTTCTTCCAAGATGGATTTATTTGTTCTTCTGGGAGTCCATGTTATATGCAGTATTCTTTGCCAACACCATAATTCAGAGGCATCAGTTCTTATTCGATCTTCCTTATTCATCGTCCTGGTTTTGAATGCATATGAGGTGATTGAGAATATTATGGCTTGGGTCAACACACCTTAGTACTCAAAGTGACATCTTTGTTTTTTAACACTTTAAAAAGAGGTCTTTTGCAGCAGATTTGCCCAATGCGATAACACATCATTTGATTTCTTGACCGATGTGTCCATGGGCACTGATTGTGGATCCAAGTAAAATGAAATCCTTGACATTGTCAATCTTTTCTCTGTTTATTGTGATGTTGCTTATTGCTCCGGTTGTGAGGATTTTTGTTTTCTTAATGTTGAGGTGTAATCCATACTGAAGGCTGTAGTCTTGGATCTTCATCAGTAAGTGCTTCAAGTCGTCTTCACTTTCAGCAAGTAAGGTTGTGTCATCCGCATACCGCAGGCTGTTGATGAGTCTCCCTCCAGTCCTGATGCTGCTTTCTTCTTCACATAGACCAGCTTCTCGGATTATTTGCTCAGCATACAGGTTGAATAAGCACGGTGAAAGGATACAACTCAGACACATACCTTTTCTAATTTTAAATCATGTAGTATCCCCTTGTTCTGTTGGATTGACTGCCCGGGAACCAGGGGGAGGGTAAGCGAGTGTCATGGATTGCATTGTGTCCACCAAAAAATATGTGTCAACTTGGCTAGGCCATGATTCCCAATATTGTGTGGTTGTCTTCCATTTCGTGATTGTAATTTTATGCTAAAGAAGATTAGGGTGGGATTGTAACACCACCCTTACTCAGGTCACCTCCCTCATCCAATGTAAAGAGAGATTGCCTGGGGTGGGGAAAGGGAAGCAAGCAGAGCGTTGGGGACCTCATACCACCAAGAAAGCAGTGCTGGGAGCAGAGCATGTCCTTTGGACCTAGGATCCCTGTGCCCGAGGAGCTCCTCAATTGGGAAGATCAATGACAAGGAATCTTCCTCCAGAGCTGACAGAGAGAAAGCCTTCCCCTGGAGATGACACCCTGAATTTGGACTCGTAACCTACTGTTACCAATCGCCAATCTGACACAAAGGGTTCTGGTCTTTTCCCGAGTAAGAATACACACGAAAGACAAACTATCTTCAGCAAGCTTTATTTTGCTTGAGTCAAGCAAAAGGAGTCAGTGGGGGACTAAGCCTCTCCAAAAGGCTGACCCAAAAAGGGAAGCAAGGCTAGGGTTTATATGGGTTTGGTGGAGATGATAGAATAATGAATATTTAGTAGGCTTTTTTCAAGGGCTGGGTATTTCTTAGAGTGGCGGTACGTGCTAATTAGGTTGTGTGCGCGTCTGGAATCTAAGATGGAACCCGCTGATATTCAAGATGGAGTCCTCTCGGCAGCCCTTGGCATCATTATTATGGGATATAGCGCAAGTGCACTGATCTTTGGCACTACATCGTCATCTTCGGAGGACTAAGAAAGGTTAAACAGTGGTCATACTTTGTTCTTCTGAGCTTGCGGGAGCCTGTAAAGGGGGAGGGGACTCGAAAAACTCTAAGAAGGAGATAGTAATTCATGAGTTGTTTCAGTTTTATCTCATGTTGTCAGGGCTTGGTTCCTGTTTACCCAACTTCTAGATGGTAATCTTTTAACAGCTCTTTTGTTCTGCCAGCACAGTTAACCCTATCTGTCTCGCTAGTGGACTGTGAAAGTATAAATTTCTTTGTTAAAGCCATCTACTTGTGGTATTTCTGTTATAGCAGTACTAGATAACTAAGACAGTGAGGATACAGTCCGCCAGCCCCCGTCTCCAAGTAATTTGCTCTGAAACATATAGAAAATTGAGGATAAAGTGCCCACTTTCTGGATATGTGAGACTCAAGTGACCATTACAACAGTACCTTTTGCTCGTATCATTGTGGTATATTGTGTGCGATAACAGTATCCTGAGCATACCCCACAGTAAATGGAGTTCATTCATTCATTCATCCATCTGCTCATTCACTGCCCTGAGCCCTGGAGTTTACATTCCATGGGAGAGATGGGCCAGGGCAGACAGCGGGGTCAGGAGGTGGTGGCTCCATGGAGAAAATGGGGTGAACAGTACATGGCTCCTGAGGAGGCAACTTTAGGACTGAACCCTGAAGGATGGGAAGAGCAACACTTGGCCTTTATTGGTGAAGTGGTGATTTTAGCTCTTCAGACTGCAGACAAGGTCACGAGAAGTTGTTTCTACCTTTTTTTATCCTGTTTACAAAGGTAATATACTTGAGTCTAGGCTTTGGGGCAGGGTCCAGTCTCTCGTCCCCACCACTGTGTCTTGAGAACCCAAGGCTGTGCCTGGCATGCAGTGTGTGCTCAGTAGATGTTAGCTGGATGTTGAATCATGTATGCTCATCGAGGAACTTGAACAGAGCAGAAGAGTATAAAGAAAACATCCTTACCCCTAGGCCTGCCTCCAGCTTGATGTACTCACTTCCCAATGTGTGTCTAATTTGCTGCATATGACAGTAGGGAAATGTAACCCTCCATAGGTGGGTCACAGGTATATATGTATTTTTTTTTACAACTTACTCTTTTTTTTTTCTTTATAAACTGGGAAATCTTTCCATGTCAGTTAATACATTAGACATTTTAATAGCTTCAGAGAATTTCATTATATGGATAGGCCATCATTATTAAAGTCATTTTTTTTTTAATTGATGGGCCCTTCGATTGTTTAAAGTTTGTTATAGTAATGTTAAAGATATAGTCTTGATTCTCATACAAATACCAAAGGAACAGATGTTGAAGGTTTTATTTATTCACTAATGAGAGAGCCAGTAGAAAGTGAGAACTGATTCAAAGAAGAACCCAAAGAGCAGACAAACAGATAAGCCTATCAGGAGTGCTGAAATGGCTTTTGTGTAATCATTTGCAAAATTGGCCAGTATCCACAGGGGAATAATCAATTATATTCCACCAGATACTCTGCATTTCTGTGGTCAAGAATTGAAGGGTTTTTCATTACTATCAGTTTTTACAACTTACAGAGTTACAGATCAAAGATAAGGAGAGGTAGAGATAACCCAAATGGGTGAGGTAAACAGGATACCTTCTAATATTTTTTGCTCATTTTAAAGCCTTTCACAATTTTTCCTGACAGTAATTTAAAAAATAATGTGATGTGTGCTTCCAGCTAGCATCAAGAAACAGGTCCTAAATGTACACTCCCATCTTAAATTACAACCAGAAAAAATACACAAAACAATGGTTTCCAGACATTAGACAGCAGGCAATACAGGACAATGATCCCTGAGAGGGAAAGCACGAAAGGTAAGCCCTGTAATTGCCCCAGCTTACAGCCTGGAGAGAGAATGTCCAGGCTAGTATCCAACAAAGTAAAAACTCAAAATGTCTGGCATCCAGTCAAAAATTACCAGACAGGCAAAGAAGCAGGAGAACATGACCCATAATGAGGACAAACTATCAATCAATGATCTGATTACATGTTTATCAGCTTTATCCATCTCAGAGAACCTCCTTCTGGTTTCATTGATTGTGTCTATGGTTTTTCTTTTCTCTTTCACTGATTCTGCTATTTATTATTTCTGCTCTCTTTTTACTGTGTGTTTCATTTACTTTTCTATATCTAGTTTCTGAAGGTAGAAGACAAAATTACCAATGTTAGAAATTTAGCATTGGTCATCATGACCAAAGATCATGCAGACATTGAAAAGATAATAAGGGAAGTATTATGAACTTTATGCCAATAAATTTGAATTTTTTTTTGAGTTGCAAAGCCTTTAATAACCATGTTTGCATTTTTTTTACAACATGCATAATTTCATAGCTGTTGTTCATTAGCATTTCAGTGCTTGCAAACTCATCTGCCTTTTGGATTTAGTCTTTTTTTTTATTATTTATAATTTCTATTGTGCTTTAAGTGAAAGTTTACAAATCAAGTCAGTCTCTCACACAAAAACTTATATACACCTTGCTACATACTCCCAATTACTCTCTGCCTAATGAGACAGCCCGCGTCCTTCCTCCACTCTCTCTTTTTGTATCCATTTCGCCAGCTTCTAACCCCCTCTACCGTCTCATCTCCCCTACAGGCAGGAGATACCAACATAGCCTCAAGTGTCCACCTGATCCAAGAAGCTCACTCCTCACCAGCATCCCTCTCCAACCCAGTCCAGTCCAATCCATGTCTGAAGAGTTGGCTTCGGGAATGGTTCCTGCCCTGGGCCAACAGAAGGTCTGGGGACCATGACCACCGGGGTCCTTCTAGTCTCAGTCAGACCATTAAGTCTGGTCTTTTTATGAGAATTTGGTGTCTGCATCCCACTGGTCTCCTGTTCCCTCAGGGGTTCTCTGTTGTGGTCCCTGTCAGGGCAGTCATGGGTTGTAGCTGGGCACCATCTAGTTCTTCTGGTCTCAGGATGACGTAGTCTCTGGATCATGTGGCCCTTTTCTTTCTCTTGGGCTCGTGATTACCTTGTGTCCTTGGTCTTCATTCTCCTTTGATCCAGGTGGGTTAAGACTCATTGATGCATCTTAGATGGCTGCTTGCTAGCCTTTAAGACCCCAGACACCACTCTTCAAAGTGGGATTCAGCGTGTTTTCTTAATAGATTTTATTATGCCAATGGACTTAGATGTCCCCTGAAACCATGGTCCCCAGACCCCTGCCCCTGCTACGCTGGCCTTCGAAGCATTCAGTTTATTCAGGAAACGTCTTTGCTTTTGGTTTAGTCCAGTTGTGCTGACCACCCCTGTATTGCGTGTTGTCTTTCCCTTCACCCAAAGTAGTTCTTATCTACTATCTAATGAGTGAGTACCACTCTCCCACCCTCCCTGCCTCTCCCCTCTCGTAACCACAAAAGAGTGTTTTCTTCTCAGTTTAAACTATTTCTCAAGTTCTTATAATGCCTTATACAATATTTGTCCTTTTGCAACTGATTAATTTCATTCAGCATAATGCCTTCCAGGTTCCTCCATGTTATGAAATGTTTCACAGATTCATCGCTGTTCTTTATCGATGCGTAGTGTTCCATTGTGTGAATATACCATAATTTATTTATCCATTCATCCATTGATGGAGACCTTGGTTGCTTCCATCTTTTTGCTATTGTAAACAGAGCTGCAGTGAACATGGGTGTGCATACATCTGTTCCTGTAAAGACTCTTAGTTCTTTAGGATATATTCCAAGGAGTGGGATTGCTGGATCGTATGGTAGTTAGTTCTATTTCTAGCTTTTTAAGGAAGCGCCAAATCAATTTCCAAAGTGGTTGTACCATTTTACATTCCCACCAGCAGTGTATAAGTGTTCCAATCTCTTCACAGCCTCTCCGACATTTATTATTTTGTGTTTTTTGGATTAATGCCAGCCTTCCTGGAGTGAGATGAAATCTTAACTGTAGTTTTGATTTGCATTTCTCTAATGGCTAATGATCATGTTTCCTCATATATCTGTTAGTGGCCTGAATGTCCTCTTTTGTGAAGTGTCTATTCATATCTTTTGCCCATTTTTTAATTGGGTTATTTGTCTTTTTGCAGTTGAGTTTTTGCAGTATCATGTAGATTTTAGAGATCAGGTGCTGATCGGAAATGTCATAGCTAAAACCTGTTTCCCAGTCTGTAGGTAGTCTTTTTACTCTTTTGGTGAAGTCTTTGGATGAGCATAGGTGTTTGATTTTTAGGAGCTCCCAGTTATCTAGTTTTTCTTCTGCATTGTTAGTAATGTTTTGTATACTGTTTATGCCATGTATTAGGGCTCCTAAACGTTGTCCCTATTTCTTCTTCCATGATCTTTATCATTTTAGATTTTATATTTAGGTCTTTGATACATTTTGAGTTTGTTTTTGTGCATGGAGTGAGGTATGGGTCTTGTTTCTTTTTTTTGCAGATGGATATTCAGTTCTGTCAGCACCATTTGTTAAAAAGACTGTCTTTTCCCCATTTAACTGTTTTGGGGCCTTTGTCAAATATCAACTGCTCATATGTGGATGGATTTATGTCTGGTTTCTCAGTTCTGTTCCACTGGTCTGTGTATCTGTTGTTGTTCCAGTACCAGGCTGTTTTGACTACTGCGGCGATATAATAGGTTCTAAAATCAGGTAAAGTAAGGCCTCCCACTTTGTTCTTCTTTTTTTGTAATGCCTTACTTATCCGGGGCCTCTTTCCCTTCCATATGAAATAGGTGATTTGTTTCTCCATCTCATAAAGAATGTCATTGGGATTTGGATCGGAATTGCATTAAATGTATAGATCGCTTTTGGCAGAGTAGACATTTTTATAATGTTAAGTCTTCCCATCCATGTGCAAGGTATGTTTTTCCATCTATGTAAGTCTCTTTTGGTTTCTTGCACAAGCCTATCGTAGTTTTCTGGTAAGATTTCTTCCTAAGTATTTTATCTTCTTGGGGGCTAGTGTAAATGACATTGATTCGGTGATTTCCTCTTTGATGTTCTTTTTGTTGGTGTAGAGGAATCCAGCAGATTTTTGTATGTTTATCTTGTATCCCGATAACTCTGCTGAACTCTTCTATTAGTTTCAGTGATTTTCTGGAGGATTCCTTAGGGTTTTCTGTGTATAAGATCATGTCATCTGCAAATAGAGATACTTTTACTTCTTCTTTGCCAATCTGGATGCCCTTTATTTCTTTATCTAGCCTAATTGCTCTGGTTAGGACCTCCAACACAATTTTGAATAAGAGTGGTGATAAAGGGCATCCTTGTCTGGTTCCCTATCTCGATGGGAATGCTTTCAGGCTCTCTCCATTTAGGGTTATGTTGGCTGTTGGCTTTGTATAAATGCCCTTTATTATGCTGAGGAATTTTCCTTCTGTTCTTATTTTGCTGAGAGTTTTTATCATGAATGAGTGTTGAACTTTGTCAAATGCCTTTTCTGCATCGATTGATAAAATCATGTGATTCTTGTCTTTTGTTTTATTTATGTGGTGGATTACATTAATTATTTTTCTAATGTTGAACCATCTCTGCATCCCAGTGCCCAGCATACCTGGTATGAATCCCACTTGGTCATGGTGGATTATTTTTTTGATATGTTGTTCAATTCTGTTGGCTAGAATTTTGTTGAGGATTTTTGCATCTATGTTCATGAGCGATATAGGTTTATAATTTTCTTTTTTGTGGTGTCTTTACCTGGTTTTGGTATCAGGAATATCGTGGCTTCATAGAATGAGTTTGGTAGTATTCAGTCCTTTTCTGTGCTCTGAAATACCTTTAGCAGTAGTGGTACCTCCTCTCTGAAAGCTTGGTAGAGTTCTGCAGTGAAGCTGTCCGGGCCAGGGCTTTTTTTTTTTGTTTGGAGTTTTTTGATTACCTTTTCAATCTCTTCTTTTGTTATGGGTCTATTTAGTTGTTCTACCTCTGTTTGTGTTAGTTTAGGTAGATAGTGTGTTTCTAGAAATTCATCCACTTCTTCTAGGTTTCAAATTTGTTAGAGTACAATTTTTCATAGTAATCTGATATGATCCTTTTAATTTCAGTTGGGTCTGTTGTAATATCGCCCATCTCATTTCTTATTTGGGTTATTTTCTTCCTCTTCGGTTTTTCTTTTGTCAGTTTGCCCAGTGGTTTATCAGTTTTACTGATTTTTTTTCAAAGAACCAGCTTTTGGCCTTGTTAATTCTTTCAGTTGTTTTTCTGTTTTCTATTTCATTTAGTTCAGCTCTAATTTTTATTATTTGTTTTCTTCTGCTGCCTGTGGGTTTCTTTTGTTGTTCTCTTTCTATTTGTTCAAGTTGTAGGGATAATTCTTCGATTTTAGCCCTTTCTTCTTTTTGGATGTGTGCGTTTATTGATATAAATTGACCTCTGAGCACCGCTTTTGCTGTGTCCCAAAGGCTCTGATAGGAAGTGTTTTCATTCTCATTGGATTCTCTGAATTTCTTTATTCCATCCTTAACGTCTTCTTTAATCCAGTCTTTTCTGAGCAGGGTATTGTTCAGTTTCCCAGTGTTTGATTTCTTTTCTCTGCTTTTCCTGTTACTGATTTCCAGTTTTATGGCTTATGATCAGAGAAGATGCTTTGTAATATTTCAATGTTTTGGATTCTGCTAAGGCTTGCTTTATGACCTAATATGAGGTCTATTCTAGAGAATGTTCCATGTGCACTAGAAAAGAAAGTATAGTTGGTTGCTGTTGGGTGGAGTGTTCTGTATACGTCTGTGAGGTCAGGTTGGTCGATTGTGGCATTTAGATCTTCCGTGTCTTTATTGAACTTCTTTCTGGATGTCCTGTCCTTTACTGAACGTGGTGTGTTGGATTCTCCTCCTGTAAATGTGGAGCTGTCCATCTCCCTTTTCAATGCTGATAGAGTTTGTTTTATGTATCTTGCAGCCCTGTCATTGGGTATGTAAATATTTAATATGGTTATATCTTCTTGGTGTACTGTCCCTTTAATCATTATATAGTGTCCTTCCTTATCCTTTTGATGGATTTAACTTTAAAGTCTATTTTGTCAGAAATTAATATTGCCATTCCTGCTCTTTTTTGATTGTTGGTTCTTTGATATATATTTTTTTCCATTGTTTGAAATTTAGTTTGTTTGTGTCTCTAAGTCTAAGGTGTGTCTCTTGTAGGCAGCATATAAAAGATAGATGGATCTTTTTTTTTTTTTTAATCCATTCTGCCACTCTCTGTCCTTTATTGGTACATTTAGTCCATTTACATTCAACGTAATTATGGATAGGTATGAATTTAGTGCTATGATTTTGGTGTCTTTCTGTGTGTGTTGTTGACAGTTTTTTTTCCCACTTAATTTTATGTGCGGAGTTGATTATATATTATCCTTTCCTCGTATTTGTTGTTGATTTTGTTTCTGCTGAGTTTCTATTTTTTGCTTGTATTTTATTTTGATAAGTAGGATAGTTTGTCTCCTTTGTGGTTTCCTTATTGCTAACCCCTATTTTTCTAAATTTAAATCCGACTTTTATTTTTTTGTATCGCTGTATCTTCCTCTCCATATGGAAGGTGTATGATTACATTTCTTCGTCCCTCTTTATTATTTTAATGTTGTCTTCTTTTATATAATAACATTGCTGTTACCCTGTTTTGAGCTTTTTTTTTTTTTTTTTATAATTTTTTTTGGATTTCCCTGTCTTGGTTGACTTCTGGTTGCTCTGCCCAGTGTTCTAGTCTTGGGTTGATACCTGACATTATTGATTTTCTAACCAAAGAACTCCCTTTATTATTTCTTATAGTTTTGGTTTGGTTTTATGAATTCCCTAAACTTGCATATAACTGGAAACGTCTTAATTTCACCTTCATATTTAAGAGAGAGTTTTGCTGGGTATACGATTCTTGGCAGGCAATTTTTTTCCTTCAATTTTTGAAATATGTCATCCCATTGCCTTCTTGGCTGCATGGTTTCTGCTGAGTAGTCCGAGCTTATTCTTATTGGATCTCCTTTGTAGGTGACTTTTCATTTATCCCTCGCTGCTCTTATAATTCTCTCTTTATCTTTGGTTTTGGCAAGTTTGATTATAATATATGTCTTGGTGACTTTCTTTTAAGATCTACCTTATGCGGAGTTCGATGAGCATGTTGGGTAGATATCTTCTCATCTTTCACGATATCAGGGAAGTTTTCTGCCAACAAATCTTCAACAATTTTCTCTGTATTTTCTGTTATCCCTCCCTGTTCTGGTACTCCAATCACTCGTAGGTTATTTCTCTCGATAGAGTCCCACATGATTCTTAAGGTTTCTTCATTTTTTTTTAAATTGTTTTATCTGATTTTTCTTCAAATATATTAGTGCCAAGTGATTTATCTTTGAGTTCAGAAATTCTGGCTTCTACTTGCTCAATTCTGCTCCTCTGACTTTCTATTGAGTTGTCTACTAGTGTAATTTTATTGTTAATCTTCTGAATTTCTGATTGCTGTCTGTCTGTGGATTTTTTCCAGCTTATTAAACTTTTCATTATGTTCCTGAATAATCTTTCTAATTTCTTCAGTTGCTTTATCTGTGTGTTTCTTGGCCTGTTCTGCATATTGGCTCATTTCCTTCCTGATGTCTTGAAGGGTTCTGTGTATTAAACTTTTGTATTCTGGCTCTGGTAATTCCAGGAATGCACTTGCATCTAGAAGATCCCTGGATTCTTTGTTTTGAGAGTTTGTTGAGGTGATCATGGTCTGTTTCTTTATGTGACTCGATATTGACTGTTGTCTCCGAGGCATCTATAAGTCATTGTATTAGTTTATGCTTGCTTACTGTGTCATAGCTTCTTTGTTTTGTTTTGGTATACCCAAATGGGTTACTTGAGTGAGCTAGCTCGATTATTTTCGCCTTTGGATCTCTAATGTCCGTCCCCAGGTGGCTAGAGCTGTTACCAGGTATATCAGTCTAGGAGTTTGTTCAGTTTTCTCTTGTGAATTCATCTCATGTTTCCAGGTAGCTGTCAAGTGTGTGGTACAGGCTCTGTCTTACAGTCTCAGAGGGGCAGGGGTGATTGGCGCGTGTACCGGTATCTGATTGCAGCCGGGGGTCATGCTCTGAACAAGGCAGTGTGCTGAGAACTGACCCCTGTGTGTCTCTGAGGAAAGCGCGCCCCTGTTCCCTAGAGCATGCATGTGGATGGATTCTGCAGATGGACCATGGGCACCCAATGTTTTTGTTTGTAAGGACTGGGAGGTCCCACGTATCCTTGGACCCCTGTCGCAGGTGGCTGGGTGACCTGAATGGAGCTGCCAGTCCTTAAGTCCCTGATGTGGGTAGGTGAGGACCTTGTTTAATAGTCAAAGCAGTGTCAAAATCAAACACCCACCTCTCCACCTTACAGGTGAAACGGTTGGAGTCTGCCAGCAAGGGCCTATTCTCCCGAAATAGGCCCATACAGGTCCATGCAGAAGGGAAAGGTGCTCAAAGTCCGTGGACCGTTCATGCCTGGACAGGAGGCACTTCTGTCCCGAGCTCCCCTGGTCAGTGAAGCTGGCAAATTATCTTTTGTACCAAATTGCAAATTTATTCCTTCTCCAAGGCCAGGAGGATGGCTCTAGGTGCTCAGCAGTGCCTATCTCAGGCCCAGGGAATACAGCCGCTGAAGCCGGCTTGGGGGTGAGGGGGCGCGGTAAAATATATGCAAGTACTTAGCTTTTGTCGAGAGCGCCGTTCTTCTTAGGTTCCGGAGGTGTGAGTAGGCTGTGCGGCTGGGTGCTTCTCCCTGAGGAAACTGTGGCCAAATGCTAGTTCCAGCCCGCCTCTCTGGGGATGGTGCCTGAGGGCTCCCCACGATTCAGGTCTGGTAACTCCTGTCCGCTTCTGAACGGTCTCTTCCTCCCCTGGCCCCTCAGTTCGTTTTCTGAGCTTGCCTTTGAAGCTCAGGACTCCCAGCTTGTTGCAAATATACTTGTTTCACTTGTTTTTTCTGGTCTTTGTTGTAAAGAGGGCTCGGCGGAAGTGTCTGTCTATTCCGCCATTGTGGCTCCGCCTGGATGAAATATGAAAATGTATATGAAAGGGACATACTTTTGGAAAGACAGAAAATGTTAAAGCTTAGTCAAGAAGAAATAAATGAACTCAGTAGCTGTAAACTTATTAAAGAAATTAAAATATTCCAAACACTTTCCTACTGCAAAAAACTCTCCAGACTCAGATGGCTTTATTGGTGAGTTTTTTCATACATTTAGATAAGAAACAATAACAATTCTACAATGAACAGTTTAAGAAGTTTGAAGTACAGGTAGCTATTCTGTGACTACCCCAGCACCAAAAGCAGACAGATATTACATGATAAAAAAAATACAGATTAACATCTTTCATGAAAATAGGGGGATTCCTAGTAAAATTTTAGCAAACCAAATCCAACAATATATTAAAAGGTTAATAAATCATGACCAAGAGTTTTTCCCCTTCAGTAATATAAGGCTAGCTTAGCATTTAAAAATCAATCAACAGAGTTTATCATGTCAACAGATTGAAGAACAAAAACCATTATCATCTCAGTAGATGCAGAAAACACATTTGACAAAATTCTATAATCATTTCTGATAAGAAAATCTTAGTAAACTAAGACTAGAAAGGAACTTCTCCACTTGATAGGGGGCATGCGTCTGTAATACAGTCCCTGAGTGGGAGGCGTGAGCTGTTTAAACACTAAGCTGTTACCTGAAAGGCTGAAGGTTGGAGTCCACCCCGAGGTGCCTCAGAAGAAAGACCTGGTGCTCTCCTTCTGAGAAACCTGCCACTGGGCCCTGTGGAGCAGAGTCCACCCCGACACCACGGGGTTGCTGCGCATCGGAGCTGGCCTGACGGGGACTGGCCTTTAACATCATGCATGATGGCGAAAGGCTGGGCCCTGTGGAGCAGAGTCCACCCCGACCCCACGGGGCTGCTGCGCGTCGGGGCTGGCCTGACGGGGACTGGCCTTTAACGTCATGCGTGGTGGTGAAAGGCTGGGCCCTGTGGAGCAGAGTCCACCCTGACACCACGGGGTTGCTGCGCGTCGGAGCTGGCCTGACGGTTACTGGCTTTTAACGTCATGCGTGATGGCGAAAGGTTGGGCCCTGTGGAGCAGAGTCCACCCCGACACCACGGGGTTGCTGCGCGTCGGAGCTGGCCTGACGGTGACTGGCTTTTAATGTCATGCGTGATGGTGAAAGGTTGGGCCCTGTGGAGCAGAGTCCACCCCGACACCACGGGGTTGCTGCGCGTCGGAACTGGCCTGACGGTGACTGGCTTTTAACGTCATGCATGATGGTGAAAGGTTGGGCCCTGTGGAGCAGAGTCTACCCCGACACCCACGGGATTGCTGCGCGTCAGGGCTGGCCTGACGGGGACTGGCCTTTAACGTCATGCATGATGGCGAAAGGCTGGGCCCTGTGGAGCAGAGTCCACCCCGACCCCACGGGGCTGCTGCGCGTCGGGGCTGGCCTGACGGGGACTGGCCTTTAACGTCATGCGTGGTGGTGAAAGGCTGGGCCCTGTGGAGCAGAGTCCACCCCGACACCACGGGGTTGCTGCGCGTCGGGGCTGGCCTGACGGGGACTGGCCTTTAACGTCATGCGTGATGGTGAAAGGCTGGGCCCTGTGGAGCAGAGTCCACCCTGACACCACGGGGTTGCTGCGCGTCGGAGCTGGCCTGACGGTTACTGGCTTTTAACGTCATGCGTGATGGTGAAAGGTTGGGCCCTGTGGAGCAGAGTCCACCCCGACACCACGGGGTTGCTGCGCGTCGGGGCTGGCCTGACGGGGACTGGCCTTTAACGTCATGCGTGATGGTGAAAGGCTGGGCCCTGTGGAGCAGAGTCCACCCTGACACCCACGGGGTTGCTGCGCATCGGGGCTGGCCTGACGGGGACTGGCCTTTAACGTCATGCGTGATGGTGAAAGGCTGGGCCCTGTGGAGCAGAGTCCACCCTGACACCCACGGGGTTGCTGCGCGTCGGGGCTGGCCTGACGGGGACTGGCCTTTAACGTCATGCGTGATGGTGAAAGGCAGAGAGCATGTGCCTCAGGGCGGAACAAGGCAAGGATGCCCGTCTCACCCTCCAAATTCAGTGTTGTATTGAAGGTTCTAGCTGGTGCATTAGGCAAGAAAGAGAGATAGAAGTCATACAGATGGGAAAGGAATAAAAAAAAACTACTGGGTGAGACATGATTGGCTATTTAGAAAATTATGAGTAATCCACAGAAACTTTATTAATCAGTGAATTTATGTAGTTTGCAACATACAAGGTCAGTATAAAGCATTTTTCAGTAGTAGCTATGAATAATTGAGAGTTGAATTTAAGAAAGGACATTTACAATAGCACTAAAAATAAAATACTTGGGTATAAATCTAATAAAATATGTCAAGGTCTGTATACTGTAAATTATGAAAAAGTGATCAAAGACAACATAGAGAAATGGAGAGAGATACCATGTTTACAGTTTGGAAGACTCAATATTGCTAACATGCCCGCTGTTCACTAACTGATCTATAGATTTAATGCACATCCGATCAAAATTTCTGCAGGATTTTTTAGTAGAAGTTGACAAGATTATTCAAAGTAACTAGCATTGCCAAAACAGTTTTGAAAAAGAACAACAAACTTGATGACTCACACTCTGATTTCAAGAGTTACTACAAAACTGTGTAACCAAGACAGTGTGCCATCAGCCAAAGGATAGAGACCCTGATCTGTGGAGCAAACATATGAGGAAATAGACCCACACATATGCGGTCAGTTGATTTTTGACAACGGTGTAAAGCAATTCGTTAGAAAAAAGATAGTCTTTTCAACAAACGGTACTGGAACAATTGGACATCCATATGCAAAAAAAAAAGTTTGCATACTTTGCACCATACACAAAAATTAACTCAAATTGGATCGTAGACCTAAATGTAAAACCTAAAATTATTTAAGTTCTAAAAGGAAACTTTAAGAAAAATGTTTGTGATGTCCCCCCAAAATCTCTGTCAACTCGGCTAGGTCGTGTTTCCCGGTGTTATATGATTGTCTAACATTTTGTCATCTGATGTGATTTCCCTGTGTTGTAAATCCTGTCACTATGATGTAATGAGATGGATTTGTGGCAGTTATATTGATGAGATCTACAAGGTTAGATAGTGTCTTAAGCCAATCTCTTTTGAGATATAAAAGAAGCTAGCAGGGAAATACGGGGACCTCATACCACCGAGAATGAAGAGCAGGAGTACGCGTCCTTTGGACTTAGGGTCCTTGCACTGAGAAGCTCCTCAGCCAGGGGAAGTTTGATGGCAAGGACCTTCCTCCAGAGCCAACAAGAGAAAGCCTTCCCGTGGAGCTGATGCCCTGAATTTGGACTTTGAGCCTACTGGACTGTGAGAGAATAAACTTCTCTTTGTTAAAGCCATCCACTTGTAGTATTTCTCTTGGAGCAGCACTAGATCACTAAGACATTGCGCTTTGATTAGGCAAAGATTTCTTAGCTACAGAACCAAAAGCACGATTTGTAAAAGAAAGAAATAGATATACTGGAATTCACTGTAATTAGAAACTTCTGCTCTTCTTAAGACACTTATAAAGAAATGGCGTGACAGGTCACAGGCTGGGAGAAGACATTTGCAGACCACGTACCTGACGAAGGACTTGTGTTTTGAATATATGAAAAACTCTCAAAAAAGTCAATAACAAGAAAGCGAAGAACCCAATTTAAAAGTGGACGAAAGATTTGAATAGACACTTCACCAGAGATGGCATACAGATGGCAAATAAGCACATGAAAAGATGTTAGACATCATTTGGGAAATGCAGATTAAAACCATGAAGATAACGGTGCATATCTATTTGATTGGCTAAAATGAAAGAACCAAACCAACAGCTGACACTCCCCAGTGCTGCCAGGGTGTGGAGCATGTGGGCTGGTGCAGCCATTGGGCATGCCGAATGGCTTGGCCACTTGACAACCAGCTAGTCGGCTTCTTACAGAGTTCAGCGTACATGACCATGTGACCCAGCAACTCGGCTGTCTTTACCCAAGTTAAAGGAAAATGTATGTTTGCACAGAAACCTGTGTGCAGATGTTTGTAGCTGTTTTGTTTGTAATCTCTCTGGCTGGTGAGTGGATAGACTGTGTGTCCATATGGTGGGGTACCTTTAGCAACAAATGGGCCGCAGACATGGCAGCAGCGGGATGTGTGACTCCAGGCCACGTTGCTCAGGGCTGTGGCCTGATGGAAAAGGCACAGCCACAGGGATAGACAGGTCTGCTGTGGCCGAGCTGGGGTCTTTGGGGGAGTTGAGCACAGAAGGGCACTGGCAGTACAGGGGGTATCATCTAGCTCGGGTGCTGTTTGCGGGTGCTGTTTGCACACCTGTGTGTCTGTACCTGTGGCTCCTCCTCAGCCATGTTTGCCATTTTCCCTCGTCTCCCATCCATGTGTATTTCAGTGCCTGCACTTGGGCTGTGGGTCTCTCTCTTTTGCGGTCTTGGGCTTAAATTCCCACCTGTGGATGATGGTGGCCCCCACATATTTATTTCAAGCTGGGGCCTCTCCCCAGTTGCGGACCCAGGGCTCTGTTGCCTGCTTTACTTGACAGTTTTATAACGTCCCCAGGCGAGCTTCTCTGTTCACCCCCCATGCCAGAACAGACTCCCTTCGGCCTTGCCTCTCCCAGTTGATGGCAACTCCATCTGCCCTTGCTCCCGCCCTGCTCCTGTGTGGACGGGCTCCACAGAGAGCTGGAACAAAAGCCTGCGTCCTCACGGTGGCCTTCATGCCCCTACCTGAGCCCCTCCCCAGCTCCCCATGCTCTGCCTCCTTTCCTGGGACCCCTTCCCCCCCTCCAACCACACCACCTTCTTGTTCTTCCTGCCTCAGGACCTTAGCACAAGCTGTTCCCTCTGCCAGAGCACTCTTCTCTGTATGTGTGGTCTCCCCCTGACGTCAGCCAGGCCTTCATTCAGTGTGACCTTGTCTGCGGGGCTTTCCCCCGACTGGAGATTTAAAACCGCACCCCCATTCTCTCACCGTCAGACCCTGTTCACCTAACACCACCCTCCCCTCCTGCCTTCTGGTGTTGCCTTCCTCTGTTGTACAGGCCCTTCTGTATCTTGTATAGTTTACTAGCCTGTTCCCAGGGGCAGGGTACACCCAGCTTCAGACCTGTTCCTGCCCAGGAGTAGGAGCCAGTGGATAAATATTTACATCTTCGTCTGGGTTTGCCCTAGAGCACGCCCTGAGACAAGAGTTCCAGTGATAGCCATTCACTGGGAGGACCAGGAATAACCTGTGGTGGGGGTGGGGATCGAGGCTGGGATGGCTGCTCTGGGGAAGGCCCTTCACAGAAGGCAGGCCCCGGGATGTGGGTGGGGTGATCCTGCTGCTGGGAAGGAATGTGATCCCTCCATGGGGGTCAGGATCTGTTACTACCCAGAGGAGGGAGCACCCTGGCTCCGGCTTTACCGTGATGAATGTGAGCTGGCCCTGAGAGGGCAGAGAGAGAAGCCAGCGAATGGGCAGGTTGTGGGGTGCCGCAGCTCGGGGGTACATGAGCCAGCAGGCCCTGGGTGCCCTACCTGCTGTCTTTCGACAGCTGCTGCTCTGCAGAAGGCTGGCTGGTCTGCTTTTTGGGACTCACACCTACGTATCTGTGGACTTGTGTTTTCCCTGAGATTTCAAAATGAAGGCATAATTTATACACATTGAGGCGTACAGATTGCTCGTGTGTGTTCTCTCAGCTTTGACCAGGGCACACACCCATGTAAACCACCTGCCATCAGATGCAGGACGTTTCCTGCACCCCCAAAAGTTCTCCCCTGCTCTGCCCTCATGTCACCAGTGCTGATTTCAGTCACCAGAGGCTCGTTTGGCCTGTTGTAGAGCTTCACGTCACTGTGGTACACAAAACGTACTTGTATGTCTGGCTTCTGACGTCTGCAGGTGGTTTTGAGGCTACTTCCGTGTTGTCGCATGTGTCAGTAGTTCGTTCATCTTACTGCTCAGCCTGTTGACGTGATGCTGCTCGTCCCGCCCCGATGGGCCTCTGGTGGTTTCCAGCATTGTCCTTTATGAATGAAGTCACGTGGCCTTCTTGTACAAGGCTTTGTGTGGACATAACTTTTCATTTCTCTTGGATAAATTCCTGGGGGTGGAATTGTTGTATGTTTAAATTTTTAAGGAATGTCAAAATGTTGGGACCATCTTATGCCCCGTAGTCAGTGTGTGAGCGTTCTTGTTTCTCCATATCCTTGTCAACATCTGGTGGTGTCGCTCTGTGTATTTTAGCTCCTTGATGTTTTTAAATGCTTATAGCAATGTAAGATTGAGGATCCTGGTGTTTGAGAAGTCGTTAGGCCCATGCACAGCTATTTGTTTCTCTTTGTTCTAAACTATCCTAATGGGTTTTTGTTAGTGTGCACAGAGCCCTATGGACTTGCCCTCCATAAAGGTCCATGGAACTGTATGTGGTGTTTATCTGAGGCCATGCCCTAGGTTCTTCATAGACAGCCTAAGCTTGCTGTGGGCTGCAGGCTTGCCCAGGAGCCACTGAGATTGGGATGGAGAGCCTGCTGGGTTAGCTCTGCTCTCAGAGGATGGATAGCTCTGCTCTCAGAGGATGGAGGTGAGGGGTTCCCCGGAGTGTGGTTGCATTCTATGTGAGCTTGAGGGGCCCAGACAAGAGGGCATGGTAATGAAATCTTCATAGTGGCTGGCTGCGCAAAAGGGTGTTTCTAGAAGGCTCAGGTGCTTGTTGTTCTGAGAGGGTCTCCAGCTGGTGACCTGTGGTGATGGGGCCACTATGCCTGCCGTGTGGCCAGTGGGGGGCCCTTTGATGTCTGAACATGAACACCATATCTGATCCCTCCCCACCCCGCTGGTGAACGGGTGACCTTAAATTAAGCTCTGATTCATCCACGTTGTTGTTGTGGTATGTTGTCAGATGCTGTTGAGTTGGCTCCAACACATGGCGACCTTACATACAACAGAATGAAATCTTGCCCAGTCCTGTACCACCTTCACCATCATTGGTATGTTGAGTCCATTGTTGGGGCTGTTGTGTCACTCCACCTCATTGAGGGTTTCCTTCATCTTTGTTGGTCCTTGACTTTACCACCCCCTGTCTGTCAGTTTGTCACACTGTGGTAGCTTGTACGTTACTATGATGCTGGAAGCTAAAAAAAAAGCCACTGGTATTTCATATACCGTGATGGACAGATTCTGGCATAGCTTCCAGACTAAGACAGACTAGGAAGAAAAACCTGGTGAGCTACTGAAAGTCAGCCAATGACAACCCTATGGAGCATAGCAGAATCAGTTCATGTAGAATGTTGATATCTCAAAGCAAAAGGGTTCTGTGGAACCGGAAACCAAGCCCTGCGCTTCTACACCTGACTTTGCCCCTTTAAAAAGCAGATTCTGTTGCTGAGTTCTCCACCCTTGTTGGACAGCCATTCTGGCTTTGTGTTCAGCGTTCACAGCTGGCCCACTGAGGCTGGTGCATGGGCGTAGTGGCCTGAGCTTGGTGCGGCCTTGGGATGGTGTCCTCCCTGGTGGGGGGAACGGGCTCGCTGATCAGCTGCTTGCCTGCTCAATGGTGAGGTCACAGATACAGGGAAGACAGCCTGCCGCCCTCCACATAGCTCCCCAGCCCTGCCTGTCCTCTTGGCTCCTCTGCCCAGGAGTGCATCCGTCAGCCGCCCCATAGGAGCCGAGGCTGGTGGATGGGTACAAGGAGGGCCTCCTGTGGCCACTGCACTGCTGCTGATTGTGTGTGAGGGGCCAGGGCCACGCCAGGCACAGTCCTGGGGGCGAAGAGGACAGCCTGGGCTTGCTTCCAGACCCCTGCCCTGGAGCCAGCCCTCCCAGGAGCAGAATGTTCTCAGAAGCATGGCTGGTGAATAGCAGATAGTCTTCCTCTCTCCAAGTTCTTTGCCTTTTCTCCTTATCTTCTTGTCGGGCTCCTGCTGGCTGGTGGATGTGAGGTAATTCCTTTTTAGGTCACTCCAATCCTTGGTTTGTGGAAGCCTCACAAGTCTTGGCTGCCTCTATTTTTATGACTGGCTCTTGGCCAGTGGAGGGGACAGTGTGCTGGACATGCTGCTGCTCAGCCTGGGGGTGGGACACTGGCCTCCCATGGTGGCGCCCATGGCATCCTGCCCGTGTGGTGCTGGCTGGGCTTGAAGCCGGTGTGCCTCATCCAGGTGGTCGGCACGTCTGTGTGCTGCTAGTTCCATGTGCTCTCTCCTGCCAAAACTTCCAATTCACTCCTTTCCAAAATAGTTTTCTTGAGTTTTCCTATGAAAGATGTATTCAGGAAGCAGAATAAAAGAACCTATATATGTTTGTCAGTTGCCTATATGTAGTTTTAAAAAAAAATTTTTTTTTTTTTATAAGAAGTTCCTTCTTTCCATAGAAGAATTTCAGTTGAGCAAACTTAGATTTGGTGCGGTGACTCCCTCACTGCCCAAGAGGAAGGCCTTCCGTGGTCACACAGGGCTGAAAACAGTGGCTAAGCTCTGATGTGGGGCCAGCTGGAAGTGTGTGCCTGGGAGGTCTGTGTCGACACAGCTTCCTGTTGGTGAGCAGGCGTCTTGTCACCATGTCCGAGCCACATGCAGGAGCCTGCAGTCTTGCCCCTCCTCATTCACCCTCATGAGGCAGATCGCTGCAAAGGACTGTTGAGATGCTGGAGCCCTTTCCACAAGGCCAGATAAGCTGCCTGCCTGCTGGGACCAGTGTGGGCTGCCTGGAGCTCAGGGCCAGAGCAGCTGTGTGCAGCTTCCCTGCCACAGCGGTTCTGGGCAGGACCCAGCTCCACCGCGGCCTCGCCCCTCTGCCGCTTGGGGCTTGTTGGCATATGCGGTGGCGTCACATCGATAATGCTTATCAGGAGGTTTACTCTGAGACCTGCCCCACTGAGCGCTCTGTGCAAAGGGTCTCACTGAACCTAAGGAAGGCTCAGGGTAGTGGATGTGCAGAGAGGTGAGGTTGACAGGGTGTAGCTCCCTGAAAAGCCTGCACTTTGCCCCCGATCCCGTCCCACCCTGTTGCACAGATGCTCACAAGGACGACTGCAAAATGTTCAGGGATCTGAGAGCCAGTTACTCTACTGCTCTTAAAAATTAGACTATATAACAATTGAATAAATTATTAAAAACAAAGGCAATAATTGCCCCAAACTCAGCACTTCCTAGTTATTTTACTACACTTCACTATTACCTGTGTTCTTGAGACTGTTTGCATCTGTTGTATGGTGGAATTGCTACAGCGTTGTACCACCAAGCATCTGCCCGACTCCGTGTGCAGTAATGCATTCCTGAAGCTGGGGAGCGTGTACACCACGAAAATGGGCAGGTGCCACAGGCCAGGGCTCCTCCGCCCCCTGCTGGTCGTTAAACACCCAGCAGCGAACCAGCCTGTACAGTAGGCTGAGCAAGTACTGTCTCAGTTGACTGTTGAAGAAATATCTGCCCACCTCCAGCAACAATTCCTGGCGTTTCCGATTTCAAAGTGTGTTCCAAAAACTAGCACAGAGCTGCTTGCTTTGCTCACTGGGGACATTGCGCCAGAACTGTCACCTGTTACCGGCCCTCCTGTGAAGGGGCCTGTTTCAGAAACCTCACTATCAGTTGGGGATCCTGGCGTCTCCGGAAGTTGGGTCCTCTCCTGTCTCCCCAGCGGCCTGGCCGTGCTCGTACTTCCTGTTGCTCAAGATTTATTGCCCCACCAGAGACATGTTTAAGTTTCCCTGTAAATTATTCCACAGTTTAACACACTTGAAAAGGAAATTCTGTTAGCCAAAATTTTCCCACAGTGTGTTACTAACACAGTCTTCTGATGAGCTGTTTTGAGTTTCTCATCTTCTTCAGTCATTAACTCTGCTTTCAGGTGAGCTCTGTAGTTCGTGTGGTGGGTCTGCATTGAGAGATGGGCTGCAGACACCCGGGTGGTGGACTGATCTGTGCCAGCCACGCGCCTCACTGTCACCTGCCTGGACAGCAGACATGGCAGGAAAGCTGGGCCACAGAGTGGAGCAGCCACACCAGGGCTGTCATTAAGAAAACCAGGAAAGACCAGAGACCATATGCGTTTAAAGAAAGCAGTGATCTTTCCGTCATTCAGACGCTCACTGAAACCTCTGCCGTGATTCCCCACCCAGCCCAGTGCTCGCTCTCATGGCCGGTCCTTGTCAGCCCAGCGCTCGCCCCATGGCCTGTCCTTGTCGGCCCAGTGGTCACTCTCATGGCCTGTCCTTGTCGGCCCAGTGCTCACCCCCATGGCCTGTCCTTGTCGGCCCAGTGGTCACTCTCATGGCCTGTCCTTGTCGGCCCAGTGGTCACTCTCATGGCCTGTCCTTGTCGGCCCAGTGGTCACTCTCATGGCCTGTGCTTGTCGGCCCAGTGGTCACTCTCATGGCCTGTCCTTGTCGGCCCAGTGGTCACTCTCATGGCCTGTCTTTGTCGGCCCAGCGCACCCCCATGGCCTGTCCTTGTCGGCCCAGTGCTCACCCCCATGGCCTGTCCTTGTCAGCCCAGTGGTCACTCTCATGGCCTGTCCTTGTCGGCCCAGTGGTCACTCTCATGGCCTGTCCTTGTCGGCCCAGTGGTCACTCTCATGGCCTGTCTTTGTCGGCCCAGCGCACCCCCATGGCCTGTCCTTGTCGGCCCAGTGCTCACCCCCATGGCCTGTCCTTGTCGGCCCAGTGGTCACTCTCATGGCCTGTCCTTGTCGGCCCAGTGGTCACTCTCATGGCCTGTCCTTGTCGGGCCAGTGGTCACTCTCATGGCCTGTCTTTGTCGGCCCAGCGCACCCCCATGGCCTGTCCTTGTCGGCCCAGTGCTCGCCCCATGGCCTGTCCTTGTCAGCCCAGTGGTCTCTCTCATGGCCGGTCCTTGTTGGCTCTGGATGTGGGAGGTGGGCCTGTAGGGCCTGCCCAGCCTAAAATACCCATTATCTGGCCCTTTATGAAAAGAGGTCGCTGAGCGCAGCAGACTCCTCAGAAAGGGCTGGTGGGTGCACAATTTCCCAAGCTTTCACCTGCTGGAAATCGCTTTTCTGTAGCTTTGTAATTTGAAGGGCAGTTTGGCTCTGTCATCTCTGGTTGACGCTTTTTCATTGAGATTTTTCCGAAAGGTCACCCCGTTGTTGGTTCTGCAAAGTCTGAGACCAGTCTGCTTCTTTTTGACTTCTTGTCATTTGATCATTTTACTTTGAGGCCTTGAGGATTTTATCTTTTCCTTTCAAAATCTGTTACCCTAGGGTGTCTTGGAGATGACTGTTTTGGGTTAATTTTCTGAGACACTCAATCAGCCCTTTCAGTATGTAAATTCAGGGCTTTTTCTATTTTGGGGAAGTCTTGGATTATAGTTTTAAATATTAGTTCTGTTCCACTGTTTGTTTGTTTTTTCCTTTAGGGGGTCTGATAATAACAAATATTATTCCTTCTTTGCCTGTCTTCCATTTTCACTGTTTTCTTTCCTTTTGTTATACTGTTTTCACTTTCTTGGTGAAAGTGCCTTTGATGCCTCTTAATTGAATATTTCGTTTGTTCTCCTTTGGGCATTTTGTGATTTAGTCATCCTTTCTGTGATCATCTTGTCTTTTTCTTCTGTTTCTTTCCTGAAGTAAGTCAACACTTTTCATGTCGCTCTTTTTTGGGTTCATTTCTGATTCAAAGTGGTTTTTCATGTTCTGAGATGTGTGTCAGTATATTTAATTCTGTTTACATTGCAGACTTAAACAATTTAATTTTGCTTCATGGTTGTTTTTCCAGGTTGAGGGTATATTTTCCTGAGTTTATATGTGTAAAATTTTGTTTCCTTTTTTTGCAGTAGCTTTATATGGACTTAATTGAGCTCCCTCTTGTTTCTGTCCGGAAACTCTGGTGATGCGGTAGTTAAGAGTTCAGCTGCTAACCAAAAGATCGGCAATTGAAATCCACAGGACGCCCCTTGGAAACCCCATGGGACAGTTCTACTCTGTCTATAGGTTCGCTATGAGTTGGAATTGACTCGATGGCAGTGGGCTTGGTTTAATTTTGGTTTTGTTCGTTTTTGGGTGTTTTACAAGATTTCTAATTTAATAGCGCCCTCTTCTGTCTGCCTGGAAAAGTCCAGGTGCAGTAGCTGGCCTTGTCAGTGTGTTTGCTTGCCTTGGTGATGATGAGGGGAGTTCTTAGTTCTCTGATTTCATGGTTCTCTTTGTCTTGCAAGTCTTTGTTTTTCCCCCTTCATCATCCAGATGCCAAAAAATACTTCTCCCTCTTTTCTTCCCCAGAAGCTGTTTGTCTCCAACAGTGCCGTCTTAAAATGCACTTTTCCCTTTAAACTGGCCACCAGTTTTCACTCGCACGGACCTACGTCTCTCATGTAGCTGTGCTTGGATGTGCTGGCTGCATCCCAGGGCTTCCAGACTGAAGACTTTCTGGCTGTGTTTACGGTGTTCTAGGCCCCTTCTCCTTCCTCTCCTATCTTATGGTTTTTCTGTACAGGGGGCGGGGGGTGGTGGCTTGAGAGCGGGAGAAATCACCTCTGAGATTGGGTATTTTTTCCCTTTCTATTCAGTTATTTTGCCTTTTCCATGGTCTGTTCAAATCATGCTGAAGATGTGGTTCTATGTAGCATTTTCCTTTGCCTTTTTTTTTTTAAATCATTGTAGGGGGTTGGGAGGTTAAGTTGATATGCAGCCTCCATTGTCTTCAGCTACCCCAAAGTCTCATCCTACATATTGTAAAGAACTTAAGAGGAAAAAGGTAGCCTTCTGTATTTTCCCGGATATTTGCCATTTCTGCTTGCTCTTCCATCATTCTCGACGACCCAGGTTTCCCTCTGGCATTGCTTCTCTTCAACCTAAGAACTGTCTTCAGCGTAGGGCAGATCTGCTGGTGAACATTTCTTAGATTTCTTCTCGGTGAAAATGTTTTTATTTTGCCTTCATTTTTGAAGGATATTGAATTCTGGGTTGACCTTTTTTTGTGTGTGTGTGTTCTTTAAAGCTGTTGTTCCATTGCCTTCTGGTCTGCATGATTTCTCTTTAGAAAACGCACTGTCATTTGATTGTTAGACTCCTGTGTGTATTGTTATTTTTTCTCTAGCTCATTTCAAAATTTTTTTCCCTTCGTCTTTGGTTTCCATTGTTTTGATTATGTTGTGTCTAGGTATGATTTTCTTTGACTTTATCTTGTATGGCATCCACTGAGGTGCTTGTTGTTATTGTTAGGTGCCATCAAGTCGGCTCCGGCTCATAGCGACCCCATGTACAACAGAACAAAACACTGCCCAGTCCTGCGCCACCCTCACGATCATTGTTATACCTGAGACCATTGTTGTGGCTACTGTGTTAACCCATCTCTTTGAGGGTCTCCCCCTTTTTTGCTGACCCTCTACTTTCCCAAGTATGGTATTCTTCTCCAGGTATTTGTCCCTCCTGATAACATGTTCAAAGTACATAAGACAAACTCTTGCTGTCCTCGCTTCGAAAGAGCATTCTGGCTGTACCTCTTCCAAGACAGATTTGTTCGTTCTTTTGGCAGTCCATGGTATATTCAACATTCTTCACCAACACCACAATGCAAAGGCTTCAGTTCTTCTTCGGTCTTCCTTATTCATTGTCCAGCTTTTGCACGTATATGAGGCCATTGAAAACACCATGGCTTGGATCAGGCACACCTTAGTCCTTAAAGTGACATCACTGAGGTGGTAGAATCTGTAAATTTATGTCTTTCACCATATTTGGGAAAATTTTGACTGTTAGCTTTTTCAAATGTTTCTTTATGCCCCGATCTCTTCCTGGTCTCATTCTAGTGCTCCAAGTGTATGCAGACCTGCTGACATCGTCCAGCAGGTCCCTGGGGTGCTGCTCACCTTCCCTAAGCTTCTTTTCTTCCCATGTTCTTTAGTTTCTGTCATTGCCATTCTGCTGTTGAGCCCTTCCAATACTTTGTTTTCAGATACTGTATTTTTTAGTTGTAAAATTCTAACTTAGTTCTCTTTCATAGTTGCTTTTCTCAGATGAGATTTCCTGTCTTTTCATTTACTTCAAGAATGTTCACTTTTTTAAAGACACAAAGGAAACATTAGTCCAAAGGACTAATGGACCACAACTACCACAATCTCTACTAGACTGAGTCTGGCACAACTAGATGGTGCTCGGCTACCATCACCGACTTCCCTGACAGGAATCACAATAGAGGGTCCTGGACAGAGCTGGAGAAAAATGTAGAACTGTGCCGCCCCTGCAGCTGAAGCCCACCCTTGGGCAACACTGTTGGAGGACAAAAGAAGGAGCTCACCTTCACGGGGTTCACTTTCCCACATTTTGATGCCCTGCCAGAGTGGCCCACTTTGGTTCCCTTTTCGATGTCCTCAGCTGGTTGTTTTTTTGGTTATAGCTTGTAGTTGTAATCGGTGGTGGGACTGGCTCGGGGGCTTTTGCTGCCACGGTGGACTGGCACTCCGGTTAACAGTGATTGAAGTCCCTCTCACAACGCACACAGCTTCGTACATCTTCATCTCTCTCGACCTTTTCTTGCCTCTCCTTGTCTCTTTTCTTGCCTCTCCTTGTCTCTTTTCTTGCAGCTTATCTGCTAGAGAAATCCAAATTCTTCGTAGTCTTGACTTTGCCGATCGCATCCCTGTGGTGGTGTTTAACTTGTTCTTCCATCTCCTTATTTCCTGTAAATCGGTGTGAGCTCTAAATCAGACTCAGACCCCCATTGTCTCTTGGTGGCGTTGCATTTGTCCATTAGGGGGCAGCCTGTCCCTGTCGTCTCTTGTGTGCTGTTAGCAGCCACTCGCAGTTACTGCCTGCTGTTGTCATTTCTGTAAGGGTTTAGACGGTGTGTTCTGTCGTCCCACCGTCACTTCCTGCCTGGAGTGCTCCCATAAGGTGAGACTTGCCTTCTTTGTTTGTTTTCCTGGGGATACAGATTACACAAGAAAGGCTCACTTTCTTCACTTACCACTTTCCAAACCATGTCCTCCATTCAAAATAGCTTCCTGACACAAAGATGACCAGTGTGTGGCTCATTTTAGTGTTGTTATGATGTAGTGTGTTTTTGTGTCGATCCATTTTAGACATTAGTTGCCTTTATTACATGGAGTTTGTAATACCAGGTGAAGCTACAGTTCTTAATGAACAACGATGATTCTAGCCTTCCTGGTGGACACAGTAATGGTTTCCTTCCTCACCTTCACGAGCTCACTGGAGAGGCTTTGCTCTCGCCTTTGGTGCCTGAGACGACGCGGGTACCTCATGGTTCTGTGGTAACTGTACCTCCAGCCTCTTTAAGAACCCGAAGGCGTCATGTGGGGCCATAACTCGGCCTTTGGTCGTAACTGAGACATGTCCTGTGATTGTTCGGCTCGTGGGTGTGGAGAAACGGCAGCGTCAGGGCTCTGATCTTTTCCATGGTACTTCATTATTTCTGAAATGCTTCACGATAAAGACCTTGTCATTTTAATAACCTAGATTCAAATGGAATGTGACACTTTTCTGTTTAAGTTACGTTTCTGCCTAAAAACCAAAAAGCCAAACCCAGTGCCATTGAGTTGATTCCGACCCATAGGGTCACTATGAGTCATTTCTGCCTAACCTCCTTGAAATGCAGGGAAAAATCCCACTTTTTCTGGAATGTTGTTTTGTGATTTCTGAGGCGCAGCCAGGAGCATTGTTGGCCCAGCGTGTGGTCAGGGTGCGTGGTGCTCTCTGTGTCTGGCATGGAGGGAGACGTTGGTGGGAGCCGGTGAGCTCTGGATGCAGGATCTAGTGGGGACTGGAAACAGTCTTGGAAGTACAGGGGGCTCGTGGTTAGGGTGTTGGCTCTGTCCTCTGGTGGTGAGGGTTTAGAGATACTCAGTGCACTGCCATGGGGAATTAGTTAAGCCAGAATGCTTGCGTGTGGTAGACACTGGCGCCCACTAAGTGCTCGGGTCAGAGGCCTGCGTCCGGTGCTGGTTGCGTGGCCTGAGGCACGTTCCTGCTCAGGTGTGTTGTGCCTTAGCGTCCTCAGCACCCTGTGTACAGTGGGAAGGCACTGCCTAGTAGGTTCATCCTGAGGCTCACTTGAGACGATGCAGGTGTCCTCACAGCGCCACACCTTGTGAGTGTTGATAGGAGGCAACTTTCAATTGTTTCCTCAGATGTTACAAGTGTATTATGCATGCACACATGTTCACGTACACACAAACACGCATGCACACACTTACATAAGTGCACACACCCGTGCACACGGGCTCCTGTGCTTCCGCCCTCATGGAGGATCATACCAGAACGTTAATTGTGGCTGTTTTTACGTGCGAGGTTATGACTGATTTTATATGTCCTTTTGGCCCTTTCCAGATGTGTGCACTGAGCATATATTAATTTTTGTAACTAGAGGAGAAAAAAAAGCAAATCCATTGCTGTTGAGTGGATTCTGACTCATGGCACCCCCATGTGTTACAGAGTCTAACTGCTCCATAGGGTTCTCTTGGCTGTAATCCTTGCAGAAACAGATTACCAGGCCTGTCTTCCGCGGTGCCACTAGGTGGGTTCCAACCACCAACCTTTAGGTTAGTAGGTGAGGGTCAACCACTTGTGCTCCCTGGGGTCCAGTTGGGGAGACGCCCCAACATTATCGACAGAGGTTGTGAGAAAGTCTAAATCCTGCCTAGGAACTTCCTGTAATGGGAAATGGCAGCACCTGGAAATGAAGCGGTTGGAAGTGTGAGCATGGTGGGATTCCTGGGGTGTGTCGGCACCCGTCTTTCTTGCTGCCCCGGGTGCCCCGGTGGGGTCTGGGGCCTCCATGGAGGCAGTGCTGCCTGCAGCTATGATTCTGGAATGGTGCTGGGTTCTGGAAACACCCTGCGGCCTGATTGTGTATGTGCTTCTTCTGCAGATCGTCCACGCCCACAAGCCGCACTTCCTGGCCCTGCACTGTCAGGAGTTCGGAGGCAAGAACTACGAGGCCTCCATGTCGCACGTGGACAAGTTTGTCAAGTAAGTGGCGTGGGGCTGGCATCCGGTACTCTTCCTGTTCCTGCCCGGCTGCTGGGGCTTGGTCGCTTACCGTCTGCGTGTCACCCTGGGCCAGCAGGATTATAGGAAAGGAAAGGTGTGGCCCAGACACGCACAGCGTGGAGACCTTTGGGGGGCACAGGGGGTAGCCAGCCATCTGCTTGCGAAGGTGGTGTGTGTCTGCTCACAGGTTGGGGACATTAGATGAGGGGTCAGGCAGGGGAGTCACCCTGGTGTGGGTAGCAGGACAAGTCTTTATCCGGGGGCTACCCTGTAGCAGTGATGGGAGCTGACCTGGGGAGGCTGAAGGTCCTCAGTGACTTTTCAGTGGCTACACACAAGCCCTGTGGCTGCTTTGGGGACAGGCACCCACTCATGTCCTACTAGGGGAGAAGGGGTACCAAGGCCCCTGGAAGGTTCTGTGACAGCAGAGGAGCAGAGTGTGGTTGCTGGAACTGGTCTCTCTATTCCTCTATCCTAGCCAGATGCCGTGCTAGGGTATGAGCTGACGCCACGCAAGCGAGCACTGGCCCTGACCCAGGCCCAGGTGTCCTAGTATGATGCGGGGCGGGTGTCAAGAGGCTGGAGCGTGCCACCCGGAGGTGCCTTCTCTGGGCCCTGACTTCAGGCCCTTCTGCAAGAGCCTTTTCTCTTGGTCTGCTCCTTGATTGCAGGGAGGCTGCTGTGGACGTTCAGGGTGGGATACTTACCTTTGAGGTGAGGCTTGTCCGGTGGGGGAGCGTGCTTCCGGACAGTGCAGTACAGGACACTCACGTGTGACCTGTGCATCTGGGACAGTTAGTGCAGTGTGGGACACGTGTGTGGTGTGTGGAAGTGGGACAGTTAGTGCAGTGTGGGACACGTGTGTGGTGTGTGGAAGTGGGACAGTTAGTGCAGTGTGGGACATGTGTGTGGTGTGTGGAAGTGGGACAGTTAGTGCAGTGTGGGACACGTGTGTGGTGTGTGGAACTGGGACAGTTAGTACGTACAGGACACGTGTGTGCTGTGTGGAACCGGGACAGTTAGTACATACGGGACACGTGTGGTGTGTGGAACCGGGACAATTAGTACATACGGGACACGTGTGGTGTGTGGAACCGGGACAATTAGTACATACGGGACACGTGTGTGGTGTGTGGAACTGGGACAGTTAGTACATACGGGACATGTGTGTGGTGTGTGGAACCGGGACAGTTAGTACATACAAGACATGTATGGTGTGTGGAACCGGGACAGTTAGTACATACAGGACACTTCTGTGGTCTGTGGAACTGGGACAGTTAGAACACATAGGACACATGTGTGTGGTCCATGGAACTGGGACATTTAGTACATACAGGACACGTGTATGTGGTCTGTGCATCTGGGATGCTTAGTACGTACAGGACACGTGTGTGGTCCATGGAACTGGGACAGTACATACGGAACACGTGTATGTGGTCTGTGGAGCTGGGACAGTTAGTACATATGGGACGTGTGTGTGGTCTGTGCATTTGGGACAGTTTGTACATAGGGGACACGTGTGTGGTCTGTGGAACTGGGACCGTTAGTACATGTATGGTCTGTGGAACTGGGACAGTTAGTACATACAGGACACGTGTGTGGTGTGTGGAGCTAGGAGAGTTAGTACATACAGGACACGTGTGTGGTATGTGGAACTGGGACAGTTAGTACATACGGGACATGTGTGTGTGGCCCGTGGAACTGGGACAGTTAGTACCTGGGGGACACGTGTGTGGTCCATGGAACTGGGACAGTTAGTACATATGGGACACCTGTGTGTGGTCCATAGAAGTGGGACAGTTAGTACATACGGGACACGTGCGTGTGGTCCGTGGAACTGGGACAGTTAGTACATACGGGAGGTGTGTGTGTGATCCATGAAACTGGGACAGTTAGTACATACAGGACACGTGTGTGTAGTCCGTGGAACTGGGGCAGTTAGTACATATGGAACACGTGTGTGGTCCGTGGAACTGGGACAGTACATACGGGACACGTGTGTGTGGCCCACGGAACTGGGACAGTTAGTACATACGGGACACGTGTGTGTGGTCCGTGGAAGTGGGACAGTTAGTACATATGGGACACGTGTGTGTGGTCCGTGGAACTGGGACAATTAGTACATATGGGACACGTGTGTGTGGTCCATGGAACTGGGACAGTTAGTACATATGGGACACCTGTGTGTGGTCCATGGAACTGGGACAGTTAGGGCCTATGGGACACGTGTGTATGGTCTGTGGAATTAGGACAGTTAGTACATACAAGACACGTGTGTGTGGTCCGTGGAACTGAGACAGTTACTACATACGGGACACGTGTGTGTAGTCTCTACATCTGGGACAGTTAGTACATATGGGACAGGTGTGTGGTCCATGGAAGTAGAACAGTCAGTGCACACGGGATGCGTGTGTGTGGTATGTGGAACTGGGACAGTTAGTGCACGCGGGACACATGCATGTGGTCCATCCAATTGCTACAGTGCTTTTCTCTGTTGGGAAACATGAAATGGGATTCCCGCTTCTTAGCCTGCACGATTAGCTCTCCCTCATGCCGTGCACAGGAGTGAACTTGAGTTGCACCAATAATGTGAAGATAAAAGGTAAATTAAAATTTCAGAAAGAAAAAATATAGGAGAAAATTCGCTTTGGGATAGGCAGAGTTTTATGTAAAGAGGTGCAAAAAGTGCTGCCTACAAAATAAAAGATGGATCAGCTGACCACGTTAAAGTTAAAACCTTTGTTAACAAAGGGCACTGTACACAAACTCCGCAGTGAAGCCGCAGTCTGGGCAAAGCTATCTGCGGTACAGACAGAAGTCAGCATTAGATGGGGCAAGGAGTCCGGAAGCCACGCGGAAGCAGGTGGCAAAACCAGTTGGCAGACTGGGTATTTCACACAGAAGACGGAATGTAGAGGGCACCCCTTCCCCAGATTCGGGGGTGTGCCCTTTATTTTGAATAACTTCTGCTGCTCTGTGTTTAACCTAGGGACCAGAAGGCAGACTATGTTCCTCCCTCCCTTACGCTATTGTTACGTGTCTTCTACTTCTACTTGTGTTACTTGTCAGGGAGTCCCTGGGTGGTACACGTGGTTAACACAGCTGCTAACCAAAAGGTCGGAGTTTTAAGTCCACCCAGAGGTGCCTCAGAAGGAAGCCCTGGCAGTCTGCTTCCAGAAGATCGATCATTGAAAGTCCTGTGGGGCCCAGTCCTGCTCTGGTAACACGTGGGTCGTCCCAGTCCTGCTCTGGTAACACGTGGGTCGTCCCAGTCCTGCTCTGGTAACACGTGGGTCGTCCCAGTCCTGCTCTGGTAACACGTGGGTCGTCCCAGTCCTGCTCTGGTAACATGTGGGTTGTCATGAGGGAAAACTGACCTTGCAGCAGTGGTTGTTGTTTGGTCTATTTGGGAATTTAAGAGGTCACTATGAGCCTAAACTAACGTGATAGCTACTGATTCGGCCTTTTTATTGGAAGAGAGTCCAGGCGGGGTGGTTCAGGGTAGACTCTTCCCTTCCATGTGGGAGACCCAATTTCAGCAGAGCTTCCAGACTAACACGGACTAGGAAGAAAAGCCTGGAGATCTACTTCTGAAGAATCAACCATTGAAAACCCTAGGAGCGCAGTTCTGCCCTGACACACTGGGGTCGCCGTGAGTCCGAGCTGACTAAACAGGCAAGCAGCACCTGGTAATGATATGCTAACAGACCCAGCCCATTGCGGTGGGGTTGATGCCTCCTCACAGTGACTTTATAGGACAGGGTGGAACAGCACCGTAAGGTCTCCAGTGATGTAAATCTTTACGGAAGCAGACTGCCACGTCTTTCTCCTGAAGAGCGGCCGGCAAGTTCGAACCCCTGACCTTTTGGTTAGCTGCTGAGCATCTCAACCACTGTGCCACCAGGGCTCCCTATGTAGCATGCATTGTTACTAGTTTTGCTTTGAGCAGTCGGTTATCTTTTAAAGAGATGAAAAAGCGAGAACTAGTGCCATTTTTACCAGTTTATTTACCATTTTCTGTCTCCTCGTCCCTTCGTGTCAGTCCGGGTTTCTACTTGGTCCCTTTTTCCTTCGGCCTGAAGAACCGTCGTTAACGTTTCTAGTAGTGCAAGTCTGTTGCTGATGAATTATCTCAGCTTCTGTTTGTCTGCAAACAGTCTTTTTTTGTCTTCATTTTTGAAAGGCATTTTTGTTGGAAATAGAATTCCACCTTGTTAGTTGTTTTCTTTTGGGACTTTAAGGGTATTGTTCACCGTGTTCTGGCTGGCATTGTTCTTGATGAGAATTTAGGCATTATTGCCATCTTCATTTTCCTGTTTATAATGAGCCCTTTTTCCCCTCTGACTGCTAGATTCTGTCTCTGCAGCTGGCTTGTAGCTAGTTGATTATGTTGTGCTCTAGTTTGATATTTTTAATTTGTTTATTCTGCTTGTGGTTCTTTGAGCTTTTTCGATCTGTAGTTTATAGTTTTAATGAATCTTGGAACATTTTTGTCCATCTTTTTCCCTTCCCTCTCTTGGTTTGTCCTGGAACGCCCATCTCATGCACGCTGGCCGCCGGGTCCTGGGGCGCAGCTCTCGGCTCCCGGCTCTCGGCGCGTTTCCCCTTTGCTGCAGCCTGGAAGATCTCTTTTGCTGATCTTTTCTTTTGCAGATTTCAATCTGCTCCTAAGTCGTCCAGTGAATTTCTTATTCCAGATACAGTGTTTTTCAGCTCAAGAAGTTTCATTTGTGTTTTATGTATATTTATGCATTTGATAAACAAAACTTGAGAAATTAATTTCTTCTGGGGAGGAAAGCGTGTGGAAAGCATCAGAGCGTACACAGAGCATCCCTGATTCCATGATGTTTTGTTTCTCTAAAACTGCAAAATTGAATAATGTTAAGATTTATTAAAGGTGGCTCTTGGGCACAGGGGATTTATCATATTATTTTCTATGCTTTTCTGTATGCAGAAGTACTTTTTTTTTTTTAACTTAGGGAGAAATTTGCAGGCCAAGTCTGTTTGGTAGTCACCCTGCCTCGTGACTCCTGGTGCAGGCAGGCGCGCCCAGCTGCATTTGGAGCCTAAAGAAGCGTGAGTCAGGCCAGCTCCTTGTCTGCCAGCTCTTAGAAAGGCCTTCCCGGGGGTTTGGCTTTGCGGAGCTGGAGAAACCAGGTGCTGTGCCATAGAAACATGGTTCTCTCAGTCAAGGCTGGTATATTCCCATGTCTCTCAGAATGTTGCATAAAGACAATTTGAGAAAACAGTGTAAGATGGGGTTAGAGTTCGAGAATCTTAATTTATCAGCACCTCGATCAGGAGCTAGTCGGAGAAAGAGGTGAAGGATAAATGAGGTGTTAGGAAACGGAGGCGTCAGTATACCTGAGCTCACCCTGTCCTCCCTCCCAGCCTCCTTTCCTAGCATGTTTGCTTCTTGGCACGTGCTGCCTGGACACACTCATCCTCGCACAGCACTGGGTAGTCGTGTGGCCCCTCTGCCCTCCTCTCTTCCCTGCCTTCTTGGGGCTGAGATCTGGGCAGGGGGCTCACCCTCAGTGCAGGGGCCCTTGGGTCCCCACAGCTGTTCTGATGCCTTGTGGGACCATTGAGATGGGCGGTGGCTCCTTCCGGCACATTCTTCAAGGGCCGTGGGAGGGTCTGTGGGAGTGCTGATGGCACTGGCATTTCTGATGGTGAGTGTGACCCGCCCGAGTAGGATGGGGCATTCAGAAACACTCTTCTTCTTTTGTGGTTGCATGCCCAGCCAGACTGCTTGCTCTCCCTACTGTTCTTCTTTGAGGAACAAGTGGCGATGGAATGTCCTGGGCTCTGGGGGTGTCTGGGGTGATGGCCCTGCGTGTGAGGGCTTGCTAGTGGATATCCGATTTCTTCTGGAAAAGAAATAAGCAGCAAGGAGACTCCCACACCCGTGATCCCCGCGAGTTCTCAGTGTCTGCGGCAGCGGCAGAGCCTATTCCTCCTGGGTCGGGTGGCTAGAGCGGTGACGTGCAGCAGGCACCTTGCACCTGGTCCGTTGGCCCCTCCTGCAGCTGCCATTGTCATGTGCCCATCAGTGGCTGATGGTGGCTGTCTTCACCTTGTGAGCTTACCCGTAAGATGGAGACTTGTCTGGGGTCTTCTCACTAAAAGACTCACTCTTTTCCTTCCAGAGAACTACTGTCAAGTGATGCGATGAAAGAGTATAACAGGGCTCGTGTCTACCTGGACGAGAACTACAAATCCCAGGAGCACTTTACGGTGAGTCCTTTTCCAGTCCATACGCTGAGTAGGCGTGTCTGCTGAGCTTTTTCTCATTAAGTAAGAGACGTGGTTTAAGTGGCCTCTGTCACTAGCTAACGTGCTGAGCCTGAACTGGAGATGTCCCCGTGGCCCATGGCAGGATCTGTGGTCAGCCTGCAGGGGCTCCAGGCAGCGCACAGAAGAGGGATCTTGGATCTGCTACACAGTGGGTAGGAGCTGGAAGGTGGAATCCCAGGGAAGGGGTTCCTGTGGCCTTGGTGTGGAGCCAGGCAGGCGGCACATAGAAAAGTAAGAGGGGGCCAGGAGGCTGTGGCCAGTTGTCTGTGCCACCATGAGCTTGCTGTCTTGCCCTGAACCCCGAGCATGTTCTGCAGGGCTGACCTGGCAGGGACAGCCCAGGACAGTGGGGCAGAGCCATCCTCCCTCAGAGAGTTCGTGATCTGTGGGTTGGGTGGGCTCATGAGAAGGCAGCCCCAGGAAGGGGCAGCAACCCTAGGATGTGTGGGTGCCAGCAGGGGAGGAGCCTTTCCAAGGGGCAACATTGGTGTGGGCTTTGAGGAGCCAGTTGTGGCTCAGGGACTGATGTCTCAAGTCCCCCTTATTTAGGGGAGCCCCGGAGCTTCTTTCACAGCTGGCTGGTCTCCTCTGCTGTAAGGTCCCCTAGCCCGTTCCCTCACCTGTCAGGGTCAGTGTGGGCAGGTGCTGGTTTGGGATCCGATTTCACTGAACGTGATGTCGTGCTTGGCATGGGCAGACACTGGTTTGGGATCTGACCTCTCCACAGGATATGACATCTCTTGCAGATGGCATGGTGGGTTGTGTTCCCCAGCCCATCCCTGAGCCCAGCGGGAGCCTGGCATGTGGTAGGTGTACATGGAGGGAGACAGGCTAGTGCATGTCGGGGGTAAGGTTGCAGTGAGGAGAGTGTCCTGATAGGGGGGGCAGCAGGAGCAAAGCCGTGGCCCTGCCTGGCCTGGGGCTATGACTTTGAGGTTGTCCTTGGGGCTAGGAGGCACGTGCTCAGAGTTCACACAGTCCTTAGGTTTGGGGCCTCTCATGGCAGCTAAGTGACTTCCTTTCCTTTCTGCGATGGCACAGTCTGGTTTCAGGGAGCCGAGTCTCCCGAATTCCATGTCCCTTTCCTCTCTTGCTCTCCTTGGTGGCTTCTCCTCCAGACCCTCGTCCACGCTCATCCTACATGCACTTTCAGGAATGGCCTCACCTCCACCTTTACCATCAGCTCACTGAGGCACTGAGGCCATCTGGCCACCCCCGCCCCCCTCATTGCACGAGTTGCCCCTGATCCTCAGGATGCGTCCCTTCCTCTCCTCCAGCACTCTGACCCCCTCTTTCGGTCACCCCCCTCTACCTCCACCTTCATCCCCTTCTCACTCTGCTCACTCTGGCAGCTTCCTTGCAGCTCAGGGCTCTCCCAGCCTTCCTCTGCTCTGGCCCAACTTCCTGTTCCCCCTTAGTGGGACCTAGACAGGTGAACATGCAGTATCCAGAATGAAAAACATACTCGTTGTGATTAACATAGATTAGGCACTGCAGAAGAAAGGATAATTGAACTTGAAGGCTGAGCAATTGAAACTATTCAAAATGAAACACAGAGAACAAGAGACTGAAATGTTCACCAGGGCATCACTGGCTGGTGGTGCGACATCAAATGTCCAGTATACGTGGAACTGGAGCACCAGAGGGCGCAGGACAAAAGGGTAGATGAGGAAAAATCATGAAGAAATAAGGACTGGAACTTCCCCAAATTTATGAAAAACAATGAACATACAGATCCAATTATTGCAGTAAGCTCCAGGCAGAATAAATATAAATAAAACCAAGGCACATTAATACCATTAATATCACACGCAAGCAAAATTTTGCTGAAGATCATTCAAAAACGGCTGCACCAGTATACCCACGGGGACTGCCAGAAATTCAAGCCGGATTTAGAAGAGGACGTGGAACCAGGGATATTGTTGCTGATGTCAGATGGATCCTGGCTGAAAGCAGAGAATACCAGAAGGATGTTTACCTGTGTGTTATTGACTATGCTAAGGCATTCGACTGTGTGGATCATAACAAATTATGGATAACATTGCGAAGAATGGCAATTCCAGAACACTTAATTGTGCTCGTGAGGAACTTTACATAGAACAAAAGGCAGTTGTTAAGACAGAACAAGGGGATACTGATTGGTTTAAAGTCAGGAAAGGTGTGTGTCAGGGTTGTATTCTTTCACCATACCTACTCAATCTGTATGCTGAGCAGATAATCTGAGAAGCTGGACTATATGAAGAAGAATGGGGCATCAGGATTGGAGGAAGACTCACTAACAACCTGCATTATGCAGATGACACAACCTTGCTTGCTGAAAGTGAAGAGGACTTGAAGCACTTACTGATGAAGATCAAAGACCACAGCCTTCAGTATGGATTGCAACTCAAAATAAAGAAAACAAAAATCCTCACAACTGGACCAATGAGCAACATCATGATAAACAGAGAAAAGATTGAAGTTGTCAAGGATTTCATTTTACTTGGATCCACAATCAACAGCCATGGAAGCAGCAGTCAGGAAATCACAAGACTTATTGCATTGGGCAAATCTGCTGCAAGAGACCTCTTTAAAGTGTTGAAGAGCAAAGAAGTCACCTTGAAGACTAAGGTGCGCCTGAGCCAGGGCATGGTGTTTTCAGTCGCCTCATATGCATGCAAAAGCTGGCCAATGAATAAGGAAGACCGAAGAAGAATTGACACCTTTGAATTGTGGTGTTGGCGAAGAATATCAGATACACCATGGACTGCCAAAAGAATGTGGCTGAGCTTGTCATAGTTGGCGACAAAGACCGGCTCAGTCCCTGCCTTGAAGCACCATCCTTGCTTGCCCGGAAATGGCCTTTGCTGGCGTAGGCCTGCTGTCCTGGAGGGTGGACACTGCGCGCCCAGCTGGTGGCCACTCCTCCCTCCCCAGCCTGTGGCCTCTGGCTGTCAAAGGGAGGAGAATTTAATTTTTACAAGATGAATGGTGTTGGAGCAATATTTTCAGCTGAGTCTAGTTCGAATAATAGGCCATTAATTGAACAAGGAAATTGAAATGAATTTATCTTGTACATAAATGCTGTCATGAGCATTAATAGGGATCAGAAAATAGTGGCCTGTTCCCAGAAGGACGTTGAACCCACAGATGCACCTGGAGTGGTGATGCACGGCAGTAGTACCGTGGTGTGGAAACTTCCGGGCCCTGACCCACACTGCACGGACATGTGGGCCCCAGAGCCGAAACACCCGCTCCTGCCAGCAGGTGGCACCACTGCTGTGCTCTGCATCCGAGCTTGAGGCTGCAGGTGAGAAATAGATTTTATTTTACCATGAGGACATAATGAGGGTGCTCACTTGGTCTTCGGGAGCAGGGCGGCAGGTTTGTGTCCTGCTGAGGCCCCCGGGCGGTGTTCCCAGGCCTGGTTGTGTGAGGCCAGCAGTCACCTGCCTGGACTTCCTGGCTGAGTCAGTCACTTGGGGCCTGGCCCTCCAAAGCTCTGCAGCCCTTGCTGTGCACAGGAAAGTGCCTGGGGTGGGCAGGGCCATGTGGATGAGACCACCGGACCAGAAGCGGCCTGGGCAAAGTGCCGGGAGGCAGCCCATTGCACTCTGGGACCCTGAAAGCGCCTCCCAGCCCCTGAGAGGGCAAGGGAGACATGTGGTCCCTTTGTCTGTGTGGGGTTGAGCTTTCCGTCTTAAGACTGGGCTCTTGGGAGAAGAGCAGCGCAGGGTGCTTGCCCACTGGGAGAGAGGAGACTCAGGCTGTTGGGTGGCCGAGGGAACGGAGGATGTGGGGTGAGGGGCAGGCAGGAGGGTAGGGGTTGGTGAATATCCCTCAGCCCCAGCCAGGACAGGCAGGGTCTTCATGGGACCAGACCTGAGGCCAGGCCCACCTTCTGCAGCGGGCACCGTGGGGACCTGAGCAGGACAGGAGGGTGCCAGCCAGGTTGTGGGGTGGGAGGTGGAGCCCGAGGTCGGCCCAAGGCCCTCATCTTGGTGGCTGGTGACGACATCTGGAGATGTGGACGGATGCAGGCCATGAGCCACAGCTCCAGGACGTCCTGTCTGCGCGGGCTGAATGAGAGTGGTGGGCTTGCGGTGGAGGTGCACATTGTGGCATGTTCGAGGGTGAGCGGTTGAGATAGAGGGAGGATTCCGAGTGATCACAGGGATAGTCGCCAGTGTGACAGTGACGTCCATGGTGCGCACCATGTGATTCACAGTGCCCAGTGGTAACTGACGGCCTGACGTGCAACTTTGGACAGGGCTTGCAGGCGCTGTGTGGTCAGCTGCCTGACACTGGCAGCTCTGTCCTTTTGTCACCTGAGCTGCTGTTGGGTAGGAGTCTTGTCTCTCCAGATGGTAGGGTTGGGCAAGGAGTGTCTGTGAGTTACCTAGTGATCGAATTCACCTCTGGGTAGCATTAATAACTTGGCACATGACCAAACATCTAAGACAGCCCTTCTCAGTTGCAGGCTGGGGTCCAGGTGGGCCAGGTTACTCCTCGGACAGCATCAGGCCTGAGGGCTGGTGCTGAGGCCCTTCTGTCAGGGCTGGAGCCTCCTGGGCCAGAGCAGGGCGCCTGTAGACCCTGGCTGCTGCACCCCCACCCAGTGTGCGTTTTCTTCCCCCTTGCAAGGCATGGCCCCTGAGGGGCCTGCAGTCTCAGGATGGCCACGCCGACCACTCTGGCCTCGGTGGCTTCCCGGTGGTGCCATGGTGGCCGGGCCCCCTGTCCATGGAGTAGGGCAGGCTCACCTTTCCTGACCACGCCTTGGTCCAGGTACTGCTCGCTCTGATGGAAGTGTTTCTGGGCCCAGGGGTCCCAGACACTTTGCTTCCTAGGAGTCCCTTCACTTCTCCTAGGTAGTGGGCCTGTTGCTCATGGGATGGGGGCCAGGCCTGGCAGTGACTGGTGAGCAGGGAAGCCATGCTTAATCCCAGGGCTGCCCCTCCCCTCCCCCTTCTCGTCTCCTAAATAAGATTTTAGGAAGCATTTATGGAAAATGAACGGGGTTTCCATGTGTGCTTTGATCCTGGGAAGGAAAGGCAGATGTGTTTCTGACGAGGAGCTTGTCAGCTTTCGGAACCGGCCCTCCCCGGCTCTGCCTCCCTCCCATCCCCTTCACCCTCCGGTGGGCGAGACAGGCTGATGAAGTGACAGAAGCAAGATTGGTTTTCTGAGGGCACGGGGCCCTCCATGGCCAGCTAAATCACGGCTGTCGGCCAGGCTGGGGGGTAATGACCTGCCGCATGCCGCGGCACCTGCCTCCCTGTGGGACGGGATGATGGGCGGCGGGCAGCGGTCTGCAGGGAAGGTGAAAGTGTCATATCGATCTTTTTAGCACTAAAATATGAGCCACTTTGCTCTGCGCCCGCTGCTGTGATGTGAAAAATAATAACTGGGATCCAAATTAAAAATATTGATCTCTGGAAGGTGTTGAGAGTAAATAAACACCTCCGAAGTTTTCAGGTCAGCCGAGAAATGGTATTCAGCAATAAATGTGTCGGCACGTCAGGGCCCAGGGTTCTTGATCTGTTTTTCCTTTGAATTGATTTTTCATTATTTACTTCCTAAAAGTGTTGGAATTTGGTTCTCTGCGTTAAATCCCAGTGTTTGGGCAAATTCTGTCTTGGGCTGATGAGGTGTTGCTAATCTACTCGCTCATTGATCGATTGATTTTCGACTCAGTAAGCGTGTGGGCCCCTGCTTTATTCAGGACCTTCATCATCATTTTTTATGCATTTAGGTTTGACTTTTTTATTCCCTCTAACGGATGAGCTGACATTGGTCCATCAAATGGGTGGGAAAACAATTGCCACAGGTTAATTTTGCCACAGCTCCGTGCATGCTAAGGAAGCGGCGTGCGTATCCTGGCTACTGGCCAGCCTTGGCGTGACGCCCTCTCAGACCTACGTACGTTGGTTTACCCTTTCAGGGCCAAGCGCAGGGCTGTCCTCATCTCCTGGGACCTGAGGGCCGGCAGTGCCCACAAGCATGAGGGTGCTGGGCTCTGCGTTGTGGCTGCCGTGGTCCTCCGTGGGCAGGAGGGGACACCAAGTTGTGGGTGTCGTGAGAGCAGTCCTTTAAGAAAGCATCCTGAAGCTCGGCGTCACTCAGTCTGGAGGGAATGTGGGGTACAGGAGCAGAGATGTGGGGGTGCTTCCATGGGTGCAGCTGCTCACAGTCATCGACACTTTGTCCCGAAGATGTGGTGTCAAGTGTGGCCTGCCGTGGGGGCATGCGCTGCTGCAGTAGAGGGTCAGGTCACTGCAGTCCAGGATGGAAAGTTGGCGTAAAAGCTCCTGAACAGGCGAGGGGCAGCAGGGTGCCGAGGTACAGGAGGTGAGGACATCCTGGGGGCTCTGCTCCACGCCATGTTCTTGACTGCAGGCTGACTCTGCTGTTGTGCACCTGCCGACCCCCCGGCATGCCTGCTGACCCCATGCCGACCCTGCTGCTGTGCGCCCGCTGACCCCGCCGCGCTCCTGCCGACCCCACTGTGCACCTGTTGACCCCACGTGGACCCTGATGTGTGTCTGCCAACCCTGTTGTGCGCCTACCAACCCCACAGTGTGCCCGTGTGCTGTGCGAGGCAGTGGCCAGAGTGTTCACAGTGTGCCCTGGCCCACTACTGCTGAGGAGAGCAGTGACAACACATGGCAACCACTTGTGCCCTGTGCTGGCTCTGCTCTGTGATCTTCACTTAAGGCACCTCCTGGACGCCTCCCTCAACCCCATGGTTATCCCATGTGGTGTGCCTTCAGCACAGAGGCTGCATGCCTGAGCCTGAGGTGAGTGCGGCTGGGAAGGTCTCAGGCACGTCTGCGGTGGCGAGTGTGCTGGCAAGAGGGAGGAGCACCAGCTGAGCTGTGGATGGGCCTTCATTGCTGCTGCTGGCCCTTTTGATGGGGTAGCTCCTTTCCCACAGGGCCTGGGCGGCTGTGCCTACCATCGGTTGCCTGCCTGGGGAGGGTGGGAGGTTGCAGAGGTAAGAAGGACTTTTCTTTATCCTGCTGGGGGAATGAGGGGCAGATGTAAGTGAGGTTGAGGTGCTGGCACCCCTGGGCAAGGCATCAGCCCTGTCCTCAAGGCATGGCACGTGGGGGGACACAGGTCAGCTCCTCTGGCACCGAGCTGACTCAGCGGAGGTGCCAGTTCTGAGTCCCAGGGCCCTCGAGTGTCCGTTACTGCAGTCGTATATCAGATCAGCCCCTCTGAAGCATATTCCCATCTCTGTGTCCTTGGGACTGTTTTCCACCTCCAGCAGTCGTGCCTTAGACAGGCCAACGTGTCTTCTGTGCATCCCGAGGCTGGCTGACCATGTGAGGAGTCAGACACTGCGCACGTACCCCCCCCGAGGGCACCCCGCGTAGGTGTGCCGGGCCCAGGTCCTGTCTGTGCCGTGGCTGAACTCCAGGCCCGTGGAGCCGAGAACAGGCAACAGAGGTGAGGCCACCAGTGCTGGTGGCTCCCCAAAGTGCCCAGGTGGCTGGACTTTGGCAGAGGGCTCGGTCTGGCTTCCCGGGCATGACAGTAGGTGGAACCTGTTCCTTTGGCCCAGAGACACTGAGGGTGTGCCCCTACGTGCTGAGCCCGCTGCCAGGCACCGGAGTGCAGCAACAGAGGGTCATAGCCGCGTTCCAGGGCTGACGGGTGCAGAGAGGACCAGACTGAGCCCTGGGGCAGTGAATGCTGGTAACTCCCCTGTGGGGATGAGGAGGTGTTAAGACAGGCATAGTGTAAAGCTGTGGAGAAACCAGGGCTGGGGGACAGAGAGGTGCTGTCAGCTGCAGCTCCGTGGGCTGGCCGTGGGACTAGAGGAGGGTTCTTTGCCTCTGGTGAAGGTTTGTGGGTATGATCCCAGTGTGTGAAGTGTGTCTCCACCAGTGATCTGGAAGGAATGACGTTTAAGCTGACTTCTGAAGGATTTAGCCAGGATCCGGAACCAACCTTTGCTTCTCAGTGGTCAGTGCCTGCTGGGATGTTCATCTTCAGGCTTTGGATGAGCCCTGTCCTGTATGCACACTGCCTAGTGCTGGGTGCTGTGGCTAAGGCAGCAGACACAGAGGAAGAGCCTCCCGTCTCACGAGGGAGACGACATCGGCATGCAGGTCCCAGACCAGAGCTGTGAACCTGGGGGAAGGAACAGACGACAAGGACGTCAGCATTCACACCTGGCACCAACTGAGCACTTCCACTGTGACCAGTATGGCTCTGAGAATGTCCAGTCCCAGCGCCCCGTGACCAGATCCGAGACCATCCCAGTCCCAGCCTGGTGGGCCCCCCCAGCGCCCTGTGTGTCAGCCAGCTCCCAGTCTCATGTTGCACAGGAAGGAGTGGGATTGTGGAGAAGTTTTCACCAGGACATGGCGGCTGACCTGCTGGCACAGTCAGGACGTGGCAGTGCAGGGTCCTAGGTTGGCAAATGGGCTCCAGAACTGACAACACACTACATGCTGTGTACTACATGCTACATGCTGCGTGTTACGTGCTACGTACTACTTATTGCATGCTACATGCTGTGTGCTACATGCTAACACACTACGTGCTACGTGCTACACGCAACATTATTACTGCACGCTACGTGCTGCATGGTACATGCTACACACTACTTCTGCATGCTTCATGCTATATGCTACATATTACTGCATCTTGCGTGCTACATGCTACACACTAACTGCATGCTGTGTGCTACATGCTACACACTACTTACTGCGTGTTGCATGCTACACGCTACACACTACTTGCTCTCAGGCACTGTGCCCTCATGAAGCTTACAGACACAAGTGAGCAAAAACTCATGGGTGTACACAGTGTGAGAAGAGCCTGGAGGGGACAGGGGCCTGTAACGAGAGCTCCTGGGGGGTCTGGTGGAGTCTGAGGAGTTGAGAGCAGAGCAGTGATGTTTGATTGGAAACCTGAGGAGAGCTGGAGAAAGCATCCCAGGCTGAGGGATGGACGTGCACTCAGGCCTCTCAGTGGCCATGGAGGTGTGCCTCCAGACACCTGTGAGGAAGGACCTGCTGCCTGGCCAAGGGGAATGCAGCCAGCAGTCAGCTCCTTCAGCACCTGCTGCAACTGAAGGGAGCCGCCTCACCTGAGGTCTTGTTCTCCCTGGGGCAGCCACAGCTGGTGACTGAGCGAGGTGACAGCACAAAGACCCAGCTGTGTAGGCCAACCGCATGGCAACTGGGAAGGAAGAGGGGGAAGAATAAAGCCAAAGGAGCGAAAATCGGAGTGGCATCTGACCTCTCCACATTCGCAGTGGAAGTTAGAAGACAGCAGAGCAATGCCTCAGCCTCCGAAGGACATTGTCTACCCTGGGCCTTCTCCCTGAAGCCTGGCTCCAGGTGGGGCAGGGAAAATAAAAAGGATGTCTTCAGTTGTGTAAGATCTTTTAAAAGATTACATTCCAAGCACCCTTTCTCAGGAAGCTACTGTAAAGAGGTTCTCTACCAAAACAGTCAGGAGCCCTGGTGGCACAGCTGCTGACTGGAAGGTCAGTGGTTCGAACCCTGCAGCTGCTTCGTGGGACACAGATGTGGCAGTCTGTTTCCATAAAGATTTACTGCCTTGGAAACACTATGGGGTGACTCTGCCCTATAGGGTCACTATGAGTTGGAGTTGACTCAACGGCAGCGGGTTTTTTATTTTAAAATGGATGAATTATGATATATATCTATATAGATATATGTACGTGTATATGTGTGTGTGTATATATATATAACATATATACACACACATAAAAGAGCTAAAGAAACAAATAAGAAGGTAGCTATTAACTGCAGGGAAAACAAAATGCTGCTCAAGAAAGGAAAAGCAATCATGACATAAAAAAGGGTTCTGTTGTGAAGAGCTTTTTCACTTATAACAATGTAAACAGTGGTTCTTGATTTAAATAAAAATGTCATTATATTGAGAGAATGGGGTTGGAGCTGAGGTGTGTGTAGCTTGTAAGTGAAGGGCAAAGATTTGAGAATTAAATCCTCATCTTCCATAGTGGAAAAATCAATAGTTAATGTTGGAAACTGAAGAGTCAAGAAGAAACAGCATCAACTTTAGAGATATGAAGGAAAATGCCGAAAGAAAATAATTAAAGAAAGCCATTGTCTCTGGGAGCAGGAGATTGAAGTGGACAAGGAGCTATAGTTTTTCATAGGGAGTTTTGCAGAACTGTGTGATTATTTAGATTAACTTTAAAAAGAAGATGAGGAAACATCTTGGGGGAAGTTGGGCTTCCCTCTGCGTGACATCAGGGAAGCCTTGCAGGGGTCCCAAGTGGCACCCGGGCTGGGCACTGACAGGGAAGTGGCATGTGTACTTGAACAGCTGGCGGGGAGTGTTGCCGTTCGTCTGTCTGTGCATAGGCTGTCTGTCTGCAGGAGCAGGAGCGAGAGAGGAGGCTAGAGTTATGACAGCCCACGGAGTGTCAGGCGAAGGAACATCACAGATTGTGGGAAAGACAAGAGACAGAGTGGTAGATGGTTACAGAATTTGAAAGCCTGTCAGACCTGGCTTTAAGTTCTCGTTGAAGTAAACCCACACAGTGATCCCCTTGTGTTTATTCCTCCTTTCTTGACTCTGGCCCTTTCCCTCTAAGCCTGGACAACCAGGGAGAGGCCCTTCAGCTGAGCACTAAGGACAAGCAAAATCTCCCCCAGGAGGGAGATGCAGGATAGATTTCTGAGTCTAAACCAGGATGGGTAAGCCAGATGGACTGTCTTCAGTGCTGGAGTAAAGCTTGTGTTTCACCTGCCCCTGAGCACACACGCTTCCTACTACACCCTATTCACACTGCCCCCCTCAAATGCACGCCCTGGTCCCTTTGTGCTGGAGTTGTGAAAACACAATCTGGAGCCAAGTGTAAGTTGTTTGAGGATTATGATCAGCTTTACTGTGAGTTAATGACATTGACAGTAATGAGGGTAATGGCTTCTTCAGGGGAAAAAAAATACAAGCTAAGTGCTTTCATGAATAGCCCAAATGGATTAGTGAATGTAAAATATTTTGTTTATGTCTTTAAAATCTAGTCATATGATTAATAGCTTGTGAACAGTCAACTTCTAAATGATTCAGTTGAAATTTAAATAATATCAGGTTTAGTATAAAAAATATGAAATACTTAGGGATAAATTAAATCGAAGACCTATATGCTGAAAACGAGAGCATGTTACTGAGAGAAACTAAAGAAAGTCTAAATAAATGAGTTATATACGGTGTTCAAGGATTGGAAGACTCAATAGTGTTAAGATGACGCTTCTCCCCAAATCGATCTAAAGATTCACTGAAATACCAATCAAAATCTGAGCAGATTTTTTTGGTTGAAATTGGCAGGTTGGCTCTAAAATTTATTTGTCGTACCAGGGCTCAAGGATGCCAACAAAAGACAGTTACGTCCATGCTGTTAGTGCATGGGTGAAAGCTTTACTCACATGGGGAAGAGATGGAGTGAGATCAGCTTCACTAGTGGGCACTGGTCTCCCATGACTACCAGGGTCGTTCCCATGTATTGCCTTCGCAGAGAAGATGTTCTCTGTTCACCCTTCTCATGCCCCCCTTCCCTTCGTGCCGGCAACACATAATAGAAATGGGGTTGGCCAGGTGCCGTATGGTGCCTGCACATGTATGAGAGACAGAGAAAGTTACTGTGTGCCCAGAACAGGTGGGAGGCTTCTTCAATAAAGAGAAGGAACTGGGAGAGAGAGAGAACAACCCAATTCCTAGCCTCCTTATCAGAGAATGTTCTGGGTCCACGGCTTTTACTTAGGCACCCTGGATGGGAGGTATAGAGGCAGACAGTTCCCCCAAAATATGGAAATGCAAAGGACCTGAATAGCTGAAACAGCTGTGAGAAGGAACAAAGGTGGAGGACTTACACTACCTGATTAAGACTTATAAAGCTACAGTAATCAAAAGTGTTAGCATTGGCATAGATAAAGAGATCATAGAACAGAATGGAGAGTCTAGAAGTAGACCCACCTTTTTTTTTTTTTTTATTAAAGTACTGGGGAAATTCAATGGCAAGAGGCTGTTCTTTTCAACAAATAGTGGTGTAATAGATGACCGTATGCAAACAAACAAATGTACAAAAAACCTCTACTTTTACCTCAAATAATTAAAAAAATGAACTCTAAATGACGACCACTCATCTGTGTGTTTGTCTTACTGTTGTGGCTTGCATGTTGCTGTGATGCTGGAAGCCATACCATTGGTATTTCAAATACCAGCAGGGTCACCCATGGTGGAGAGGTTTCAGCAGAGCTTCCAGACTAAGACAGACTAGGAAGAAGGGCCTGGTGCTCTACTCCTGAAAAAACTGGCCCGTGAAAACCTTATGAATAACAGCGGAGCATTGTCTGACATAGGGCCAGAAGACGAGCCCCTCAAGTTGGAAGACACTCAAAATATGACTGGGGAAGAGCTGTCTCCTCAAAATAGAGTCAACCTGAATGGGATGGATAGAGTCAGGCTTCATTTGCTGATGTGGCAAGACTCAAAATGAGAAGAAACAGCTGCAGGCATCTATTAAGAATCTGAATGTGGAATGTACGAAGTACGAATCTAGGAAAATTGGGAGTCTTCAAAAATGAAATGGAATGCATAAAGATTGATATCCTAGTCATTAGCAAGCTTAAATGGACTGGTATTGGCCATTTTTAATTGGATAATCATAAGTTCTACTATGCTGGGAATGACAAAATGAAGAGAAATGGCATAGCATTCATCGTCAAAAATAACATTTCAAGATCTAACCTGAAGTACATTTTCAGTAGTAGGATAATACCTATATGCCTATAAGGAAGACAAGTTAATACGACTATTATTCAGATTTATGCACCAACCACTAAGGCCAAAGAATGAAGAAATTTGAAGATTTTTACCAACTTCTGCGGCCTGAAATTGATCGAACATGCAATCAGGATGCATTGATAATTACTGGTGATTGGAGTGTGAAAGTTGGAACAAAGAAGAAAGATGAGTAGTTGGAAAATATGGCCTTCATGATAGCAACAATGCTGGACGTCGTATGATAGAATTTTGCAAGACTAATGACTTATTCATTGCAAATACCTTTTTCTCAACAACATAAACGGCAACTATACACATGGACCTCGCCAGATGGCATACACATCAAATCGACAACATCTGTGGAAAGAGACTATGGAGAAGCTCAATATCATCAGCCCAAACAAGGTCAGGGGCCAACTATGTAACACACCATTAATTGCTCATATACAAGTTCAAGCAGAAGACGAAGAAAATGAGAACAAGTCCGTGAGAGCCAAAGATACAACCTTGAGTATATCCACCTGAAATTAGAGACCATTCTGGAATAGATTCGATGCATTCATCATTAATGATTGAAGACCAGACAAGTTGTGGGATGACATCAGACATTATTCCTGAAGAAAGCAAAATCTCATTGAAAAGACAGGAAAGAAAGAAAAGACCAAAATGGATGTCAGAAGGGACTCTGAAACTTGTTTTTGAATGCAGAGTATCTAACGCAAATGGAAGAAATGATGAAGTAAAAGAGCTGGACAGAAGATTTCAGAGGGTGGCTGGAGAAAACAAAGTGAAGTGTTATAATGAAATGTGCAAAGACCTGAAATTAGAAAGCCAGAGGGAACATGCTCAGCATTTCTCAAGCTGAAAGAACTGAAGAAAAAATTCAAGCCTTGAGTTGCAATATTGAAGGATTCTCTGAGCAAAATATTGAATGAGGCAGGACGCATAAAAAGAAGGTGGAAGGAATATACAGAGTCACTGTACCAAAAAGAATTGGTTGACATTAAACATTTAAGAAGGTAACATATGATCAATAACCAATGGCATTGAAGGAAGAAGTCCAAGTTGCACTGAAGGCATTGGTGAAAAACAAGGCTCTAGGAATTAATGGAATACCAGTTGAGATATTTCAACAAACAGATGCAATGCTGTAAGCACTCACTTGTTTATGCCAAGAAATTTGGAAGACAGCTACCTGGCCAGCAGACTGGAAGAAACCCATATTTGTGCCCATTCCAAAGAAAGGTGATCCAGCAGAATGTAGGAATTATCAAACAGTATCATTAGTTTCATATGCAAGTGAAATTTTGCTGAAGATGATTCAAAAACATTTGCAACTGTACATTGACAAGGAACTGTCAGAAACTCAAGCCAGGTTCAGAAGAGAATGTGGAACGAGTGATATCATTGTTAATGTCAGATGGGTCTTGGCTAAAAGCAGAGACTACCAGAAAGATGTTTACCTGTGTTTCATTAGCTGTGCAAAGGCATTCGATTTTGTGGATCATAACAAATTATGGATAACATTGGGAAGAGTGGGAATGCCAGAACACTTAATTGTTCTCATGTAGAACGTGTACATAGACCAAGAGGCAACCATTTGAACATAACAAGAGGGTACTCTGTGGTTTAAAATCAGGACAGGTGTGTGTCAGGGTTGTATCCTTTCACCATACTTTTTCAACCTGTATGCTGAATGTATAATCCAAGAAGCTGGACTGTATGAAGAAAAACATGGCATCAGGATTGGTAGAAGACTCCTTAAGAACCTGCAGTATGCAGATGACACAACCTTGATTGCTGAAAGAGAAGAGGACTTGAAGTACTTACTGACGACGATCAAAGACTACAACCTTCAGTATGGATTACACCTCAACATAAAACAAAAATCCTCGTAACTGAACCCATAAGCAACATCGTGATAAATGGAGAAAAGACTGACATCAAGGATTTCATTTTACTTGGATCCACAGTCAACACCCATGGGGATTTGGCAAATCTTTGCAAAAGACCTCTTTAAAGTGTTAAAAAGCAAAGATGTCACTTTGAGGACTAATGTGTGCTTGACCCAAGCTGTGGTACTTTCAGTCACCTCATAGGCATGGGAAAGCTAGACAATGAATAAGGAAAACTGAAGAAATGATGCCTTTAAATTATGATGTTGGTCAGAGACTGGAGAAACTCCAAGAGTATGGCCCCCGGACACCCTTTTCGCTCAATAATGAAGTCACTCCTAAGGTTCTCCCATCAGCCAAAGATTGGACAGGCCCATAAAACAAAACAAGACTAAACGGGCACACCAGCCCAGGGACAAGGACTAGAAAGCAGGAGGGGACAGGAAAGCTGGTAGTAGGGAACTCAAGGTCGAGAAGGGAGAGTATTGACATGTTGGGGGTTGGTAACCAATGTCACAAAACAATATGTGTACTAATTGTTTAATGAGAAGCTAGTTTATTCTGTAAACTTTCATCCAAAGTATAATTAAAAAAAAAAAAAAGGCAAAGTTGCTTATGGGACATGGGACATGTAGCTCCTTGTTCAGAACTTCAAACCAGTGACATCACTGGGGGGGTACAAGAGGTGCAGAGTGCTCCCGGTGACACTGTCGGGGCTACACCAAAATGACTGTCTGTAAAATTTTTGTGCACTGTTTCAGCAGAAATTTATTATTTTTTATTAAAAAACCCCTGTAGTTACAACAACAAAATCATTTTTCCTAAGCCCAGCTGTCATGGATTGAATTGTGTTCCCCAGAAATATCTGTTAACTTTGCTAGGTCATGATTCCCAGTGTCGTGTGATTGTCCACCATTTGAAAGAAAAATAAAGCTAAGGAAAAAAACAAAACAAAACAGTTGAGTTGATGTGCAGTGTTTCCTCTGTTCTGGTAAGAACAATACACATATGTATGTATAAGCTACCAAATATGAATTGTGTGATTTCAGCGTTTCCTCGTACCAGTTAAATGTTCCTGTATTTGCCTTCAAAATTAACATTACACAAAATAAAAACGAATAGTAAAATTTTGGATCAATTATAGTGTTGCCAAAGAAGAATATACAGTACAACAGAGTGCCAGCAGAGTGATGAAATCTGTCTTGGGAAGAGGTACAGCCGGAATGCTCCTTAGAAGCAAGGTGGTGAGACATCATCTCACATACTTTGGACATGTTATCAGGAGGGACCAGTCCCAGGAGATGGATTGACACATGGCTGGAACAGTGGGCTCAGACGTAGCAACAATTGTGAGGATGGTGCAGGACCGGGTAGTGTTTGTTTCTGCTGTACATGGAATTGCTGTGAGTTGGAACTGACTCAGCAGCACCTAACAACAACAACGGCAACAACCCTAAATGAATCTTAAATCTAATTTTGTAAACTAATTATAAACTTATAAAACTTCTGTAAGAAAACGCAGTGACCTTGGGTTTGGGAAATACTTCTTAAAAATGACTTAAAAAGCACGGACTATCGCAAAAAAAAAAATTGATCATTTGGACTTGTCCTTCAAAAGACACAGTTACAAATATAAAAGGGCAGTTCACAGCCTGGAAGAAAATATTTGCAAACATATCCAACAAAGGGCTTGTATCTAGCATACTGTGTATGAAGAACTCTTACAACTCAGTAAGACAAACAGTTCAATTTTTTAAATGGGCAAAAGTTCTGAATAGACACTTCATCAAGTAAGATATTGTTGTAGGTGCTGTCAAGTTGGTTTCGACTTGTAGCTACCTTGTGTACAACAGAACGAAACACTGCTCAGTCCTGTACCATCCTCATAGTCGTTGCTATGTTTGAGCCCATTGTTGCAGCCACTGTGTCAATCCATCTTTCTGAGGGTCTTCCTCTCTTCAGCCAGCCCTCTACTTTACCGAGCATTACGTCCTTCACCAGGGAATGTTCCCTCTTGATAATGTGTACAAAATACCTGAGACGAAGTCCCACCATCCTTGCCTCTGAGGAGCGTTCTGGTTGTACTTCTTCCAACACAGATTTGTTCGTTCTTCTGGCAGTCCATGGTATATTCAATGTTCTTCACCAGTGCTGTAATTCAAAGGCATCAATTCTTCTTCAGTCTTCCTTTCATTGTCCAGCTTTCCCATGCATATGAGGAAATTGAAAATACCATGGCTTGGGTCACAAAAAAACCAAACCCGTTGCCATCGAGTTGATTCTGACTCATAACGACCCTATAGGACAGAGTAGAACTGCCCCATAAGGTTTCCAGGTAGTGCCTCGTGGATTTGAATTGCCAACCTTTTGGATAGCAGCTGTACTTCTTAATCACTATGCCACCAGGGTTTCCTGGCTTGGGTCAGGTGCACATATTTGCTTTCTAATACTTTAAAGAGGTCTCTTGCAACAGATTTCCCCAGTGGAATATGTCATTTGATTCCTTGACTTCTGCTTCCATAGATGTTGATTGTGGATCCAAGTAAGATGAAATCCTTGACAACATCAGTCTTTTCTCCGTTTATCATGATGTTGCTTATTGGTCCAGTTGTGAGGATATTTGTTTTCTTTATGTTGAGGTGCAATTCATGCTGACGGCTGTGGTCTTTGATCTTCATCAATAAATGCTTCGAGTCCTCTTCACTTTCTGCAAGCAAGGTTGTGTCATCTGCGTATCACAGATTGTTAATGAGTCTTCCTCCAGTGCTGTTGCCCGGCTCTTCTTCATATAGTCTGGCTTCTTGTGTTATTTGCTCGGCATACAAGTTGAATAAGTAGGGTGAAAGAATACAACCTGATGCACACCTTTCCTGATTTAAACCGTGCAGCATGCCTTTGTTCTGCTCAAATGACTGCCCCTTGGTAAGACAGAGAGAGGGACAAAAAGTACGGTAAAGATGCTCAGTATCATTAACCATCAGGGAGATGAGGCACAGTAATGAGGACGTGGAGGGACTGAAACTCTCAGGCACTGCTGACGGGAGTGTAAAATGGTGCAACCACTTGAGAGAACACTTGACAATTTTATTAAAAGTTAAGCATGCACCTCCCATATGAACCGGCCATTCCACACCTAGGTATCTACCTAAGAGAGATGAAACAAAAGCTGCAGACAACTCAAATAGCCATCAAGAAAGAGAAAACCCTGGATGAACAAACAGCAGTGTATGTGTGCAGTGGACTACTGCTCGGCAGTAAGATGCAACGGGCCGTCGACACAAACAGCAACGTGGATGGATGTCAGACTTATTCTGCTTAGTGAAAGAAGGCAGACCACCCCCAGAAAAAGTACATTTTGTGTGATTCTATTGAGGTAATATTCTTGAAAATGGAGACGAACCTATACAGAGACAGAAAGCAGATGACTGGTTTCCTGGGGGTGGGGTAGGGAGACCTGAGGGAGGGCTGACAGAGGAGGGCACCAGAACAATTTTGGGGTGATGGATTTGTCTGTTACCTTGATGGTTGTGATGGTTTCACAGGTGCATATATATGTCAGAGCTCGTGTAATTATATACTTTAATTGTGTGCAGCTTATTGGAGGCCAATTGTGCATCGGTAAAGCTGTAAAAAATACCTAGTCATGTGGCAAGCAGTCAAACTTTAAATGGTTTGATTAAAAATGGAAATATTTCTGTTACAAGCTGAGTCCATGTTAAAAAAAAAAACATTGCCTTGAGTTGATTCTGACTCATAGCGACCCTCTAGGACACAGTAGAACTGCTCCATGGGGTTTTCAAGGAGCGGCTGGTGGATTCAAACTGCCAGCCTTTTGGTCAGCAGCTGAGCTCTTAACCACTGACTTCATGTTGAAGCTGTGCAAATCGCTTTGTGTCTTCTGGCTAAGGGAAGGTCTGTATTCCACAAGAAATGATAGTGTGAATAATTTTCAGTTGTCCATACACATGTACAGATATCATCAATATAAAGTTGAAAAGACATTCTTTAGGTTAAATAAGGCCTTATTGATTTTGAATGTATCATTATTCCAAGTTAATTAAAGTAATTTTGGTTGTCATTAGTCCCTATTTCCTCTGACTCGGGGCAGCAGGAACTATCTTCTACTTTGTAGTTGGCCGGTTGATTTGTAGATGAGTTGCGTGCCTGTAGTGCAGCCATTTTTACGTGGCACGAGTCATTGCATTCTTCCATCGTTGCTTCAGGTTTGGAGTGAGTAGGTTGCAGGCTCCTTTGTGTGCTGTTCCCGTTTCCTCAGTTGCAATCCTACTGTCCTGTGTCTGATCCTATTCCTCTTAGAGGCCTGGTGCCCGTCCTGCAGGTATCACTTGGGCCCGGTGTGCTGTGCTGGCAGGACTCCTGCTCTGGGCTGGGTGTGTGTTCCAGGTTCCCCACCCAAGTCTGGACTGTGCCCCCGAGACCCGAGACGCAGCCTTCCTGGCACCCAGAATGCACACACGTTAGTGCCCCATCTCAGCCAGGTGTCCCATCTCAGACCTGACAGCCCCATGGAAGCGGCCTGCCCCTGCCTCCAGGCCCCGTCTGGGGTGTCTCAGTACCTGTGGGGGGCTGGGCATCTCTGGGGGGCTGGCAGTAGCACTGGATATGGCAGTCGTGTCTGGGAGGCCACCTCCCCATTGGGCCTCCTTCCTTGGCGAGGTGCCTGAGGCTAATGGTGGGACCACTCTGTGGCTTTGTGAGGCTGGATGCCACCTCGAGCTGTTGGGTGACAGGCACTGTCTAGCTCCTTTTTGCCCTTCACTGGCACCTCCTGGAGCTCAGGGCTGTTGTATGCAAGGACCAGGCTCAGGAGGTTAGCCATGCACAGTGTGCAGAGGGACAGGAAGCGGTCCCTGCCCGGGGCAGTGGGGAGCGTGCTCTTTTGGCCTAGGTATTCTCAGAGATGTGGGGGCCAGAGCAGCAGCTGCATCAGGAGTGACCCATTGTGAGCTGTGGCTCCTCCCTCCCCAGGGCGGTCCAGGGCGGCCTTGACCTCTTCTGCCTCCCTGCTGTCCCCACCCTAACACCCAATCTGTGCCCAAGGGGCTGTCTTGACACTGCTGTGAGCCCTCAGGAAGTGAGAGTGGGTCGTGTGTCCACTCTGCCCAAAGTTCTCCTTGTATCTGTTGTTATGGTGGTGGGGGCTTGTTTGCCTTCCCATTCCACTCATGTGGGCCAACTTGTGCCTTGGGGGTCCCGACCTGTGCCTGGGGTCCTGACCTGTGCCTGGGGTCCCGACCTGTGCCTCGGGGATGCTGACCTGTGCCTTGGGGACCTGACCTGTGCCTTGGGGGTGCTGACCTGTGCCTGGGGGCCTGACCTGTGCCTCGGGGGTGCTGACCTGTGTCTGAGGGCCTGACCTGTGCCTTGGGGGTGCCGAATTTTACCTTGGGGGTGCTGATCTATACTCGGGGATGTGACCTGTACCTTGGAGGTGCTGACCTGTACCTGGGACGTCCGGACCTGTGCCTCGGAGGGGCTGGCCTGTGTCTGGGGGCCTGACCTGTTCCTGGGAGCCTGACCTGTGCCTTAGGGGTGCTAACCTGTGCCTGGATCGTCCTAACCTGTACCCTGGGGGGCCTGACCTGTTCCTGGGAGCCTGACCTGCCAGGCACCAGGGCTTTGACTAAGGACGTGTGTGCGTTGTGGGGCACAGGCTGTGTGTCTGGTGTGTTGTGTCACCGAGCGCCTGTCGTGCTTGGCCTGCTGACTACACAGTGCTTAGTAGCCATTTCCATCCCGGCTCTTGTCCCAGCCCTCCCTGTGTGGGAAACCCGTTAGGGACTCAGCGCAGACCACATGAGGAGGTACTCAAGGCAAACCTATCCATCAGGCCAGGACAGGCGTGATCGAGTGGCGTGTCACACATGGCCGGGAAACAAATACGCCACACAAAATGTATTGGTGAACAAACTGAAAAACTGTAAAGCTCTTAAGGACTTTCATGCTTGTTAGCATTTTTTGACAGGAAATCACTGAAGCAGTGAACATAAAAAAGCAGTAATGGCTGACTGGCTGGTTAGCCTTGCCGTTGTGTTCATTTGGCCTCATGTGGAGCCGCACTTGTGGGCTATCTCCCTCTGCCTGGCTCCTGGCTGCCTGCTTTTTTTCCTTGGTGATAATTTCCACAGGTGCCTCCTGGGCCCTGCCTTCTCCCACACAGTGGCCTTACCTGAGGCTGATTTTCATGCTGCTGAGGAGCCCAGAACGTGGTCAGCACATGTTTTACTGACACCTGAGCTGCTTTGACGGGTTTCTAGGCTGCACAGAGCGGATGGTGCCTTTAGAAGACAGGTCACTGGGGCACATGTAGAGGGGCCCTGAAGGAGAAGGGGCTCGGTTATACCATGCCCAGGACCAGTGTGGGCACCTGGATGTCATCATGGTCCTTGCAAGGGAGCGTACATGAACTGTTCTCCAGGAAGACCGCTCGTCTTTTACTTCCCAGCACACGTGCACATGTGCAGCCTTTACCGTTCTTGGTGAGGGAGCGAGGGCGTCTGGGTGCCAGGTGGCGGTATGTGCAGTGTGCCTGGCCCCCCCGGGTGGCGGTATGTGCAGCATGCCTGGGTCACTGGCATGTAGGCCTCGGCCACCACCACACCCACCAGCCTCCTCCAGCAGCCAGACAAGTGCAGAGGCTGGGGGTCTGCAAAAGAAAGCCTAACCATTTGGTGTGACCCTGCGCTCTGACCCTGTGGAGTGTGGGATGTGTGACGTTTCCATGCGGGTGACCACCTGATGCAGGCCACCGTGTCAGGGGCCCATCGGGCAGCCGCCCAGCGCAGCTTTGTCTGCCAGACAGATTTCACCATCTTGGTGTGATCACAGGGTCGGGGTAGAAGTCTGCTCTTGGCCGGCCCCTGGTGCCCATGTGGCTCCCAACCGGCCAGTGCAGGGCAGCATCTGCCGAGAGTGACGCTGGGCCTCTCCCCACCGGGCGTACGGTGGGCAGTGGGTGCAGTGCCTTGCCGCCTGTGTTCTCAGGCCCCAGGGAGCAGGTGGCCAGTCTGTACTCGGCCACGTCATTTTCTGACTCACGTCCGTCAGACACGCTCTAGATTATGCTGCTTGCCATTTTGGTGTTTGAGACAGCCTGCGTTTACATGAAGGAGGTGAGAACACAGACTTAGAGGGAAATGGTGTACCAGCCACTCACCCCTGCAGAGGGCTTGATGGAGCACGTCTTGGGTGTGGGGTGCAGGACATGTGCCTCCATCCAGAACTGCCCCCCAGTACCTACACCTGGTGCTCCCCCCACTGACAGTAGGCCTTCAGAGCAGATGCAAGCCGCCGCGTAGGCTCCTAAGAATGCCATAAAGGCGGACACCTCCCAGTGACCCTTGATTTTGCATCTTTTGCATTTAGGGGGAGGCTTGACTTATTACAAAGAAAAATGGTTTAAGATTTGGGGTTTTCCTCACTGCGTGATTTTTTTCCCTGCTTAAAAGAGGAAAATGTCGTTACCCTCGTTTCCTTATGTTTGCTTAAACATCAGGCCATTGTATGGCTGCCTGGTGTTCAGTCACTGCCCTGTCTACGTTGTGATTACTCTTTAAAAATGCTCCTCCAGGCCTCATCTGTGGACGCAGGACAAGTGATTAGACTCGGGGATGCTTACGTTTGGAATGCTAGGAAGGGAAATGGCTCTGTGTTGTGGAGACGCTGTTCCTCGTTTATCTCTTTGGACCGACCCCTGCTCTGGGGTGAGGGCTGAGGAAAGGCAGCGTGCCCACAGCAAAAGCGGCGTGGGGGCTCTCAGAGGTGCAGCCGACACAGCCAGGAAACGCCAGTTGTGAGCCACTTCCTGCCACAGAAGATTGGATTCAGACAAGCAGTGTGCCTCGAGGTGCCAGCAGACAGCACAGCAATGATCCAGTTGCCTGGAATGGGCTGCCGTCGGCAGGTGCCCTGCTTTCTGAACACTTTCTGGAGCAGAGCAGCCGACAGTGGTGATTGTCCAAGCAGGAACCTGACCGATCTGCCGCTCGGCACTTGGACGTCTTGCAAACGAAAATTGTTACACACTCTCCACTTTATCTTGGAATTGATGCTCGGCTGTCGGTTTTTATTGCAGATCTAATGGATGGAGCCCAGCAATTGCTGCTGTCCCTGCAAAGCCATTTCAGCATGTCCTGGGCACACCAGCCCCGCACACGCCCTAGCCCTGTCTGTGAGCTGACTCAGGAGAGAGGGTGCCTGTGCACAGAACTTTTCAGAGGTACCAGGGCCACTGTCCCTCAGTGTCTCGGCTGTCAGAGAAGGCGACTTTTCTCTTTAAATGTCTTTTTATTAAGGAACACTTGGGTCGCTGCTTCTGAGCAGGGGGCAGCGTGCAGACGGGCAGAGCCCCGTCGGAGGCTGGCTGAGTTTCGTAGATCTATTTATGAGATCCAGTAATGTAATGACACAGTTGTGCTTGTCTGGTGGACAGTGCCGGGCAAGCAAAGGACAGCTAACATTTTCATTGTGACCCAAGTTGCCCAAGCTGCAGCCCCTTAGGGTGGAGCTAGGGCTGTGTGATGAACGTTGGCTGTTCTTCCAACCAGCATAATTATTTAAAGGGTTTTCAAAAGAGAGAGAGCAAATCAAATCAAGCCATTACTGTTGTATCTCATTCTGGAGTTAAGGGTATTTTTAAAAATGCGGGCCTCGTTTAGAGCCTCCTCCCCGTTTTCATCTGTTATCACAATAATTGAGTTTGTAGCTGGAATTGAATTTATCAAATTGTGTTATCTTCTTTAGGAATTGGATAGGTATCCTGGCAGGGCGAGGCAGAGCTAATCCGCTTTGCAGAGCCCCGGGTGGCACCCGCACAGCAGAATTCAAGCGGCTCAGATGTCTCCCTGTCACCCTGGACACCATGTAATTTCTCCTCCTTCCCTTGTGCAAATAATGACATTTGAATCGAGCATTAACAGGCTTAATTACTTTAAAATTGTCATTTTAATTTACACTGATACAGTATTGATCATACAAGCAGAGATTAAGCTGTTCAGCAGAGCAGATGATGGGGAATTAAACATTAAAGGGTCCTGGAGGGGCTGCCCGCTGGCCAGCGAGTGCGGAAGAGGGATGACACTTCCTGGTAATGAACTGGCAGCATGCGGGGACATGAATCTTTGGGCTCCTGGATAAAGGGGAGTAATGGGGTCTGGGAGCATCTGCAGCTTCTTCATTCTCTGCCATGCACCGATTCTCCAGTGATCCATCCGCCACACCAACATTTATTTATCTAGCAAATTCCGGAGCTTTGACCTTTCCGCTAAGTACATTGAACATAAGTTAGAGTGAGAATTTTTCAGGTGTAACTTTTATAAGCATCTGTTATTTTTTCTTATTTCTGGGCAACATTAAGCAAAGTTATTCAGGTTTTCAGATGTGCATGTGTGTGCAGGCCCTGGTGAATGTCAGCCACACTGGGGGGGCTGGGTGGGGGCTGGGAAGGTGGGAGGGGGCGCAAGGCCAGGCTAGGGGAGTGCTGGGGGGAGCACGGGGGTCCTCTGAGCCTTGGGGGTACCACCCTCGGCACAGGCTGCTTAGCCACGCCATGCATTTTAGCTTTGAACAATTCCACGGGCAAATGCCGGGTTTAAGTATTGTTGATTCCTTTACAGAGAAAATAAAATGGGACAGTCACATTTTTTTTGCTGCAGAAATAATGGCTCTTTGCCCTGTTCAGTTTATTTTTAAGTTTTCTTGTCATCATTATGTAAAACTGTACCCTGTGGCTTTGTAGATGCGACTCTATGGAAAAAATATGGAAATGAAGAAGAACATTCTTTTTTCCTGAAGCAAGCAAATTGACAGACTTCTTTTGGCTGAATCAGAGCACATCAAATCTTTTAACCTCAAATGGTTTCACTTTTTAGAGGTTACGTAATAAAAACTTAAGTGATTGATTTTATAGCTCGATAAGGAATGATGAAATTCTTGATCACTATCCATAATGGCTTTATTTTAAACAGTGGGCTAGAGATTTAATTAAAGTGTGATCAGGAAAATGAAAAAATGCCGGTACATCCCCTCAAGATAAACTTGAATGTACCGGTAATATTAAGACGGCCTCCTGAAGTTTTCATTCTCTCCAGTAAGATGTAAAATCTTGTTGCTCATTGTCCTTGTCCTGTGGCTAGCTCAGTGACCTCTGGCCCTAGCACTTAGGGTTTACGGATTTCCACGGCCTTCATCTTCACAAACCGCTGTGTTCTGACATGACTGCGGCGCCAGCTGTTGTTGAACCTCTGCTATTTGCCAGGATTGTTCTAAAAACTTACTGTTTCTCCATTGTACAGATAGAAAAACTGAGACCCAGAAGGTTGAGAAATAGCTAGTTAAGTAGTGCTAGCTCATAGGTGCCTGGTAAGTAGGATAGCAAGGACCAAGTACAGGTCAGGGTGTGACCCCCAAGCCCCGTGCTCTGCCCGCCACTGTCCTGTCCCTTTAGGTTGTGGCAAAAGGCGTGGATGTGAACTGCACACGTACACACAGGGCATTATCTACATCTAAACCTGTCAGCACACCTTTAAAGACCAATTTGAGAAATGCTATGGCCCTCTCCTATTTTATAAGACAGAAGTAACGGTACCTGACCAGGACACGTGAGGTCCTGAGGGAACAGATGGTACAGTCAGTTTGGCTCAACTTTTCCCTTAAAAGCAGTGGAAGTGTTGTGGTTGGCTTCTCTCGCGTGGCTGTAACACACCATTGATACGTCGCTGGTGTGATGGCACATTGGTGAGACCCCGGAGCATGTCATTGGTGTGATGGTGCATTGGTGAGACCCCAGAGCGTTTCATTGGTGTGATGGCGCATTGGAGACCCTAGGGCACGTCGTTGTGATGGTGTTTTGGTGAGAACTTAGAGCACTCGGTGTGATGGTGCATTGGTGAGACCACAGAACATGTTTTGTTGGTGTGATGGCACATTGGTGAGACCCTAGGGCACGTAGTTGGTGTGATGGTGCATTGGTGAGACCCTAGAGCACTCGTTGTTGTGATGGTGCATTGGTGAGACCCCAGAGCATGTCGTTGGTGTGATGGCACATTGGTGAGACCCCAGAGTGTGTCATTGGTGTGATTGCACATTGGCGAGACCCTAGGGTGCATCACTGGTGTGATGGTGCATTGGTGAAATCCTAGAGCATTCGCTGGTGTGATGGCACATTTGGTGAGAACCCAGAGCATGTCGTTGGTGTGGTGGCACATCGGTGAGACCCCAGAGCACGTTGTTTGTGTGGCAGCACATTGGTGAGGCCCCAGAGCGTGTCATTGGTGTGATGGTGCATTGGTGAGACCCCAGAGCATGTCGTTGGTGTGATGGTGCATTGGGGAGACCCCAGAGTGCATTTTTGGTGTGATGGTGCGTTGGTGAGACTCCGGAGTGCATTCTTGGTGTGACAGCACATTAGTGAGACCCCAGAGTGTGCCGTTGGTGTGATGGTGCATTGGTGAAACCCCAGATCGCGTCGTTGGTGTGATAGTGCAGTGTGATGGGGATGGCACATTGGTGAGACTGCAGAGGCACGAAGATCCCCAGAGCAGGCCAGTGTTTAGAGAACATGGGCACTTGTTGAGCCCCCAGCCTGCATGGTCTATCTGGGCAGATGTGGAGTGAGCGGACCCTCGTAGGCATTTTGGAGATATCCATTGCAGTGAAATTTATATGGACATAGTGAGGACTCCAGAACTTGAGTTTTTGACCCCTTGATTTCTAAAATAGCTGTGTTCTACCTCGTTCTTTCTCCCTAATGGAATTACGCAGTTTTTACACATTGGCCCTCTGTTACTTCTTTTAAGCCTGTTGTTCATCAGGTGGAGCCGTACTATTTTATTCAGTTCCTCAGGTGGCAGGCGTCTGTCCCATTAGTTGCACCTTATAAATGCAGTCAGTGGTGTCAAATAAGTGTGGGCAGTCACCACCTGTCTGCAGCCGGCTGTGTCCCGCCTCCCGCCCCTCAGCATCTTAGCGTCCCCTGCTCACCTTTGGATGCCCAGAACCCCAGTGACTCACTCCCTCCAGGCCCCCTGCACAGCGGGGCTTTGCAACCCCTTTCCCACCCTTCTCAGCCCATTCTCCTGGCCCTTAAGCCCTTCTTGCCTGTCCTGTCCCGTCTCCTTGATGGCCAAACCTTTTAGGCAGCGCCCCCCGCCCCCCAACTCCGGCCCTCTCCCCCTTTCACTGCTGTGTTCCTATCTGTTGTACTCAGCAGCAGCTTACAGTTACCAAGCACTTACTGCTTCCCGGGCAGCCCCCCTACAGCCCCCAACTGACAGAGGGACAGCAAGGGACCCTGAGTGCCGACTCTCAACATCAGGGTGGGGCTGGACGTGCGTCTTGCCGATTGCTGTAGTGCTCTCTTCCCCAGGTGGCCACAGCCACCTTGCTCTGAGTCCCACGCAGGGTGCTGCTTCCTGCTCAGCCGTGGAGAGGGCCTCTCATTATTATGGACGAGTAAAAGTTGCAGGAGCTGCTGTGCGTGTCATGCCTGCGTACTGCTGAAGTGTGTGCAGGGTAATCACGTGCGCCTCCTACCACTCGCGTACTGTTGAAGTGTGCTCGGTAAGCACGTGTGGCTCCTGCCACTCGCGTACTGTTGAAGTGTGCAGGGCAATCACCTGCGCCTCCTGCCACTCGTGTTCTGTTGAAGTGTGCAGAGTAATCATGTGTGGCTCCTGCCACTTGTGTATGTGCGCCTCCTGCCAGCGACCTTGTGTAGGTCAGGAGCTGTACCTTCTGGTGGCCTCTTACTATAAATCGTAATTGTGGGCACCTTTAAAGCTCTGACTCGTTCCTTAGAAAGATGCTGGGAAACGTCATTACTACCTTGGCATTTTCGGCACTAACCCTAGAAACCCCAGTCTCACAGGGCCTGGAGCAGTGGGGCGAGGCTCTTGTTCGCTCTGTTGTGCTAGCAGACAGCCAGCTCCGTGGTGCCCCAGCCCTGGGGGAGGCCTGCTTGGGCTGGATTGGTTCCCCAGGGCTGCAGCATGTGGATGTGGACACGCTGTGGGCCTGCCTACCCTCTGGTGGCATTGAAGGAAGGGAACAAGACTCTCCAGCGAGTTCTCGTTACATCCTTAGGCTATCGGGAGGATTTCTGTGACAGACAGGTTTGGACAAACAACAGGTATGTGTGGAGATTTTGTAAATAATTTCAGCTTTTGTGTGTATAGAGGGACAAACTATTGAATGGCTCACGTCATTCAATTCTCAGAAATTAGTAAGAAGCCATTCTTTTTGCACAGAAAATGAAGACCACACTCCCATTATGCTGCCCTCTGCTTGTGCTGCCCACACATCTCTGGCCCCTCTCATCACTCACTTGCCTCGCCTTCTGGTCCCCATGCTCTCCAGCCTGATATGCACTGCCACCAGTGGGTCTTCTGTGGATGCTGTGCTATCTCAGCAGGACCACCTCTGTTTTTAGCAGGGTTTCACACTGGTTTGAACTGTTGCTGTCATGGTCGACGAAATCGAAACAGACCCGAATGTTTGAAGTTCGTGTGATCTGGAACGATAGGTTCTGGGATAGCAAAAATGATGGGTTGAAGCCCTGGAATGGGAGACTTGGAAGAGGCATAGTAAGCCCTTTCAGGATCCTGGTGCCTGAGATTGGATTATTGGCAGGACTGTGGAGAGCGACACAAACACTCAAAAGCTGCTGGCATTCAGCAGGGCACTGCTGCTTCCCACTCTGTGCAAAACCTGATGGGAAAAGATTTGGTTGCTCTGCAGCGCGTATGCTGCCTTTGTTTTCTAAGAGGGAGATTAGGTTACTAGCAGGGCTTCGACCCATAATTTTTCCCATTCCGGTTATCATTCCAGTTCACCTGAATTGTAAAAATTCAGATCTGTTCCAGTTTTGCTCCCTGGACCATGACTGAACCAGGGAGAACTGATTTTTAGGCGTGTGGTGGATGTCCGTATGGTCAGCAGCACCCGACTGGAGAAAGCACAGACAAGGGAGAGCTTGATGGCTGTCACATCTCCTGGTCTTGTCAGTGAGGTGCCATTTGTAACAAGGCCATTAGTGAGAGGTGGCTCTCTGGATCTTTTCCCGTAAGGGCTATTCGTGATTTGGCCTCAGAGAAGAGGTGAGGAAACAGAGGCCTTTCTCTCAGATTATTGGAAGCAGTACGAGCCTGTTCGCCACACTCTGTGATGTGCAATGCAGGACTCATCAGAGCACCCCCTGTCTCTGCAGAGAATGCCCTCCCTCTCCTTTCTGCGAGGTCCTGGAGCAACAGCCCTGCCTGACCCTAAGAAAGGGCACCTGACTCACTGACTCATTTAAAGAGTGCATCTTTACTGAGACACCGCCCCTGGTCTGGGAGGTACCTCCCCACTCTACCCTTTGCTGTGGGATCAGCCAAGGGTCTGTCTGAGGGCTCATTCTGCTTATTCTAGCATGATGAGGGCACTAGGAGTTGAGAGGAAGTAATTGGTAATATTACCTAATTGGAAAGAGTCAGCACTTAACTATCAGGGTAGTGTCCTCGGAGTCTTCCAGCACCTCACCCCTCTCAGAACAGCCCGGTGACGGACGGCACAACCAAGGCTCAGGTGATGTGATTGAGGCCTCACGGCCAGGGAGGGCGGGGGCAGGACTTGAGCTCAGCACTCTGAGTCAGCCTGCATCTTAGCTCTCTGCTCTTCACTCTTGGAAAGGCACCAGTGGAGGGAAGTTGGGTGAGGAAGGATGGCAGTAGTGGAGGTTTTATTTAGTTCTGGATGTTGATTTAGAAGTGACTACAGTCAGATATTCAGGTAAACATGAGTTTTAACATTTGAGGACATGTTTGTAGAGGTTGAGATTTGGTAGTACCCAAATTTAAGAGAAGGACGTCTGAGGACAACTACGTTTTACTGAGGGGCTCTTATTTACCAAACACTGTGTTCTGCACATTTTATCTTGTTTAGACCCTTATGGAGGTGAAATTAGGTGGTAGTAGTGGTTAAGTGTTAGTCTGCTAACCAGAAGGTCTGCAGTTCTAACCAACTAGCCGCTTCTTTGAAACCCTATGGGGTAGTTCTACTCTGTCTTGTAGCTCGATATGAGTTGAAATTGACTTGATAACAATGAGTTTTTGTTTGTTTGTTTTAACTCATTTGATCAACGGGGAACTTAGGCTTTACCCATCTTCAGTGACTTATGAAGTTGTATAGCTAGACACTGGCAGAACTGAAGACAGAATTAACGCACTGCAGATTTCACCCAAAAAACCTACTCCCGTCAAGTCTATCCTGACTTATAGCAACCCTACAGGACAGAGTACAATTGCCCCAGAGGGTTTCCAAGGCTGTGGTCTTTATGGAAGTAAGCTGCCACATCTTCCTCCCGCAGAGCAGCTGGTGGGTTCGAGACGCCAATCTTTTGGTTAGCAGCTGAGCACTTTAACCACTGCACCACCAGGGCTCCTTGAACTGCAGATAGACCAGACGAAGATACTCAGAATGAAGCATGGAGAGACACAGGTCGAAGAGGGTAAGTCAGAGACAGAAGATGTGCTTGTCAACACTCACGTAATTGGAGCCTGAGGAAGGAAGGGGAGAAGACAGCCGTGGCAAGGGGACACTAGAAGAGACAATAAGGGACAATTTTTCAAACTGATGAAAGACCTCAGTACACAAACTTGGGAGGCCCAGTGAGCCCCAAGCAGGATTTAAAAAAAAAAAAAAATCCATACCCAGACATAGCGTAGTAAAACCATAGGCTACCACAGACAGAGGAAATCTTAAAAGCTTCTGGAGGAAAAGGGCAGAATACCTTCAGAGAAGCAACAGGTAGCCAATGACTCACGTTCTGCAGAAACAGTGGAAACTGGAGGGCAATGGAATGCTGTCATCTGTGTCCCAAAGGAAACCATCAGCATAGAATCTATATTGAGCAAAAATATTCCTCAAGAGTGAAATAGACATTTTTGTTCAAATGAAAACAAAAAGAACTTGTCACAGCCAACCCACACAAAAAACAGTGTGCTAATGGACATTCTTCAGGCAGATAGAAAAGGACCCCAGACAAAAAGTTGACTCAAAAAGGAATGGAGAGCAATGAAAATGGTGAATATGTGAATAAATATACATGGATATCAAGCATGTCAACTAAAATAAATACCTCCTGTGGTTTACAGGGAAACCCTGGTGGCCTAGTGGTTAAGAGCTCAGCTGCTAACCAAAAGGTTGGCAGTTCAAATCCATGAAAACCATATGGAGCAGTTCTACTATAGGCAGTCCTGGCGTCGCAGTGGTTTAAGTGCTCAGCTGCTAACCAAAAGATAGCAACAGGCTTGGTTTTTTTCTTTTGGTTTGGTGGTGTCTTGGATTGAATTATGTCTACCAAAAAATGTGTGTATCAGTTCTGGCTGGGCCATGATTCCTGGTATTGTGTGATTTTCCTATATGTTGTAAATTCTGCCTGTATGTTTTTTATGATGTTAATGAGGGAGGATGGGCGGCAGTTGTGTTAGTGAGGCAGGACTCAATCTGAAGATTGGATTGTGTCTTGAGGCAATCTCTTGTGATACAAAAAAGACAAGCAAGCAGAGAGACAAGGGGACCTCATACCACCAAGAAAGCAGTGCTGGGAGCAGAGCGCATCCTTTGTACCCGGGGTCCCTGCATGGAGAAGCTCCTAGTCTGGGGCAAGATTGACGAGAAGGCCGACAGAAAGAGAAAGCCTTCCCCTGGAGCTGACACCCTGAATTTGGACTTTTAACCTACTTTACTGTGAGAAAATAAACTTGTCTTTGTTAAAGCAACCACTGTGGTATTTCTGTTACAGCAGCACCAGATGACTAAGACAGATGGTTTACAGTAAACAGAGCGTTCCTCTTCAATATCAGTAGCATGGGAGTAAAAAACCAAAATCCGTTGCCAACAAGTCGATTCTGACTCACAGTGACTCTATAGACAGAGTAGAACAGCCCCCATAGGGTTTCCAAGGAGCACCTGGTGGATTTGAACTGCCGACCTTTTGGTTAGCAGCTGAGCTCTTAGCCACTAGGCCAGCAGGGCTCCTTTCTGTCAGTAACCCCAGTAGAGAGCTGTAAATGAAGTTGTGTCTGAGGGCTCTGCGGACGAGACAAGTGGAGGACGAGACAAGTGGAGGACGGGAGGAGAGCTGTGTCACCTGAGGAGCTGGGCTCCCGTTCAGCGTTAGAGTAAGTGAGCGCCCGGAGGAGAACATTGCTGTTTTAGCATTTCTGTGGAGGAGAAACTGAGCTACATTATTTGAAACAGAAGTAGATGGCAATTGCCCAATATAATTGAAATTTAAAAATCAATTAAAGCATTTTAGTAGCGTTTTATATGCCCCAAGCCTTCCTAAGGGGCAAAGGTATTTTGTAAACATCTTGTGTTTGGTGTTGTCCATCTCTTAAAGTGCATTTGACTTTAATCATGCTGTATCCGTAATGCACATAAGCTTTCTCCAGAACACTTTTAAGAATGAAATCGTAATTGAAAAGCTAATGATTTTTAGAAGACAAAAGAGAAGAGTCAGAGCTGTTTTAATCATGATGCAAATTCTCCACTTAATTTAATGGACATAAAAGTGTATTGATTTCTTTTGTAATCACTTAGACATGGGAAATATAACTTAATAAATTTCATAATTAAAACTAGTTATTTTAAGATTTTTTTGCTCATTATTGAAAATTTTCAATTTGTGAAGTATGTATTATTGAAAGTATCATGTCCATGTTGCAAATGGTCTCATTTTGAGAGGGAAATTCATAGATTTTGTAAGCTTAAGAGTAATTTGGGGTGCTTGGATGGAGACTCAGAGTTCCTCCCCAGATTTGTTTTTGATCAGGCTGTGTCTTTTCTCACCCTCACTAGGGCAGGGTGTGGGCACTCAGGTGTGGTTTCTGCCCAGCCGTCCATCCTCCCGGGTACAGCAAGTCCGAGGGGTCTGATGACTTTTCCCACTCGTCGTCTGGTGTCTGCTTGTGGAATCTATTAAATCAGGAGGAAGTCCATCAGGGTTTTCCTGTTGAAAAGCCAGGTCCCTGGTAGTGTATTCAGTAAAAACAAGTAATTTATGTGTTATGGAAAAGGAGCCTCTAGGAGCACGTGTGATCATATCTTAAAATTATTTTTTCGTAATTTGTTCCTCCAAAAGCAAGTTCTGCAGTGTCTGGAGAGCATGGTTATGACTGTGACCTTCCCTTTGGGGGGGCCCATCTATATCCAGGGTGCAACTGAGGAGGCAGGGAAATGGTGGGCAGGTTTGAGGCCTTCCTGCCCGCTTTTTATTTTCTTTCTCTGCTGTTTTGTCCAGCCGTCCTCTGACCCCTTGTATTCTGGCTGGTATGTTCGTGGTCTTCTTCACGTTTCAGGGGCAGAAACGGCCCTGTCCATATAGCTGCCACATAAAACTGTTTCCGCCGGGTCAGCTCCGACTCATAGCGACCCTACAGAACGGAGTAGAACTGCTCCATAGGGTTTCCAAGGCGTGGGTTGTGGATTTGAACTGCCGACCTGAACAGCTGTAGCTCTTAATCACTGTGACCTCTGAAAATAGGTGTGAATTCTAACTTCACTGTTTCTTCTGAACCACCTTTTGGACATGGCTGCTGTGACATCCAGGGGTCAGTCCCTTATCCGTGGGGCCTTGGCAGGCAGCAGCATTGGGCACCCGTGGCCACTCCCTCGTCCTCACTTGCTAAGACGCCATGTGCTTCTGGCCCTGTCCTCACCTGGCGGTGCCCCGGCAGTCTCTGTCGGCCCCTCTCACTCCACCTTCCCAGATAACAGCCCCGGTCTTGGTCAGCCCCTCCTGGCTCCCTCCTCAGTGAGCTCAGCATTGCATGGCTTTGAAGACGGTCTACCACCCCACATACATTTGCAGCCCAGCCTGTCCTGAACCCCAGACCATGTGCCCAGCTGCCATTCGGCCCCTCCCCATGACGGCAAAGCCATCCAACCTCAGCTTGTCTGAAGCAAATGTCTTCCTTCAGAGCCTTCTGCTTGCAGGTGAGGGTGGCACGCGTGTTCCTGCTGCCCAGGCAGAAACCCTGGTCCCTTCCTACCTTCACCCCTGCTCCGGCTGACATCCAACTGTCAGGAAGGCCTGTGGTTGCCACCTCCTCTTCAGAATATGACCCTTCCTTTGCAGCGTCTCCATCGCTGCCCTGCCCTCTGAGCTGCCGTGTCTCTCCTGGGGCTGCCGAGGCCGTGGCTTTTCTACTCTGGGTTGTGTCTCACGGGTCTGGGGCAGGGCACGTGGACGGACGGGTGGACTCTCTGTTAGAGAGGGCACAGGTGGATGAGTGGACGGATGGATGGACTCTTTGTTAGGGCACAGGTGGGTGAGCAGATGGATGGATGGACTGTTAGGGCACAGGAGGGTGAGTGGACGGACAGATGGGCTGTTAGATCACAGGCAGGTGAGTGGACGGATGGATGGACTGTTAGGGCACAGGCGGGTGAGTGGACAGATGGATGGACTGTTAGATCACAGGTAGGTGAGTGGACGGATGGATGGACTGTTAGGGCACAGGCGGGTGAGTGGACAGATGGATGGACTGTTAGATCACAGGCAGGTGAGTGGACGGATGGATGGACTGTTAGGGCACAGGCGGGTGAGTGGACAGATGGATGGACTGTTAGGGCACAGGTGGGTGAGTGGACGGATGGATGGACTGTTAGGGCACAGGTGGGTGAGTGGACGGATGGATGGACTGTTAGGGCACAGGTGGGTGAGTGGACGGATGGATGGACTGTTAGGGCACAGGCGGGTGAATTCTGCGTAGAACAGCTTTGGCCTCTGCTGTGGCTGGAGAGCCTGGGGTGCACCTGTTGCACCCCCACTACCTGGGAGCATGCCTGCGGGACACCTGGCCTTTGGCCGCTCTGGAGGCTGTCTGGGCACATGGCAGCTCCTCGTCACTGTGGTAATGTGAGATAGTAGCAGGTTTATTAATCTGGCGGGATTTATTGTGGCCCAGCACGGGACACTCAGAGGCTATTGTGCTGTGTTTACCCTCGCTGTCAGGATGACGGTGCTCGGCACTAGCAGCAGAGCCCTGCTGTCCCCTGGCCACGTAATTGGGGATGCTTCAGCTGGGAGCTGTGACAGGTTCAGTGCCCCAGTGTACAGCACGCCAGCTTCCATGGGATGCGCTTTGTAAGATGCTCTGTAATCCAAGGACAGAATGTCATTAACTTTGTAAGTGGATGAATACAATGGACAACCAATCTAATTAACTTGTGACATTGGCTTCTGGATGGGGACAAATGAAATTACACATGCGTTTCTCGTGCAGGCAGGCCGGCTGGAAGGGGGGCTTGGTGGTGATGGGTCAGACCTTTCATGCCGGGCTCCATGCTTGCCCAGGATTGAGATGGGGGCATCAGGACGTGGTGAATACAGCAGCTGTCGTCGTGAGAGAGTTACAGGGATTCTCCGGCAACAGCAGAACCCCTGGCAGGGACATGTTGAGGGCGGCCGTGGCCACACACCGCTCCCTGGATGGCTCTGGATGAAGCGGGCAGTGACGCTGCCTCATCCAATTGGATTTACCATCTGTGAGTTCATTACCCAGGGAGAGATCAATGAGGCTCTGCGTCGATTTAAACGAGAGCTCTGTTTCATCTATTATGGTTCATAATCTAATGACTCTGGTAGTACCTTTGTTTTGATTTAGCCTTGATGTATTAAGTTGTTTTAAAATAAGGAGTTTGGGGGCTTACCTTTGTGATAGGGTTGCTACCCTTATTACTCAAAAATGTGTTATTTTTTGCAACTATGTTTAACATCTTTGAAAACACCTGGAAAGCAATGTGTTAAGTTGCACTTTGAAACCGTGTACTTGGGGTCCTGAACCGGGGCTCAGGGTCCTAGACTAAGGTTCTGAACTGGGAGCTGGGGTCCTGGACCCGGGCTCATGGTCCTGGACTGGAACTCGGGATCCTAGACTTGGGTTTGGGGTCCTGGACTGGGGCTTAAGGTCTTGGGCTGAGGTTCTGAACTGGAAGCTGGGGTCCTAGACCAGGGCACGGGGTCCTGGACTGGAATTCGGGGTCCTAGCTCAGGGCTCAGGGTCCTGAACTGGGACTTGGGGTCCTGGATTGGGGCTTGGGGTCTTGGACTGAGGTTCTGAACTGGGAGCTGAGGTCCTAGACTGGGGCTCGGGGTCCTGGACTGAGGCTCAGGGTCCTGGACTGAGACTTGGGGCCCTGAACTGGAGCTTGGGGTCCTGGACTGGGACTTGGGGCCCTGCACCGGAGCTCGGGGTCCTGGACCAGGGCTCAGGGTTTTGGACTGGGACTTGGGGTCCTGGATTGAGACCTGGGTTCCTAGACCAGGGCTCGGGTTGTAGATCAGGGCTCAAGGTCCTAGACTGGGATTCAGGGTCCTGGACCAGGACTCTGGGTTCTGGACTAGAGCTCAGGGTCCTGGACTACTTGGCCATTGTTCCTTGCAGTGAGTCTGTTTCCTTTGTTTAGCCAGCGGTCACTGGATTCCAACAGTTGCAGGATTCAGGGGACACTGGATCCTTCTGTGGCATGCAAGTCCAGGCGGTGGACCCTGGCTCCAGCAGGAGAGGCCGGCTTTCCACAGGACAGGCCAGCTTTCCACAGGACAGGCAGGTGGAGACTATACAGCTCAGGGACCCAGAAGGCTGCTGCCAAGGGGCAGCTGGCACCGTGTGAGAGTGGGCTGTTGGTGGGTGGGCTGGGAGGGGTGCACACCCATAGAAGGGGCGGAGAGCAAGGGCTCCCTGTGCACCCGGGAGACCACTGGACCACTGTCAGATGGAGGAGGCAACAGCCAGGAACATGCAATATGTGAACCTGGGAGAGAAAGGTGTTTAAAGGAGAAGAGGCCAGGTGTGCCTGGTGCTGCCGAGAAGCTGAGACTCATGAAAAGTACCTGTTGAGTTTGTCGCCTGGATGCCGCTGAGGACAACATTGAAGGCTGTAGTGACCCCACATTGAGAATTAGCACATGGAACCTGCAGGCGGTGATAAGAACCTCGGCTGTAACTCCCAATTCGGAAATGAGGCGTTTCTGGCCACAGCTTGTTGGGGGTCACAGAGTGAGGGAGGTGGCTCTGACAGCACCTGCTCCTTCTGGCCGCGCGCCCTGGACTACTGGGGCAGCCCTGCAGGGAGGCAGGATCCGTTCAGCAAACGTGCTTTGTGATTGCCATGTTTTCGGTGACGCTGTCACTCTGGCCACATGGGTCAGAAGCATCACTGGTTTGGAAGTGGGGTTGCTGCTGTCGGGTTATCAGTTCCCACATCAGGCTAACGCATGACATGGCCACTTCCCATGAGTCAAGGTTGGGACACGTGGCCACTTCCCACAAGTCGAGGCTGGGACAGCGTGGCTGCTTCCCATGTGTCAAGGCTGGGACAGCGTGGCTACTTCCCACGAGCCGAGGCTGGGACAACGTGGCCACTTCCCACGAGCCGAGGCTGGGACAGCGTGGCCACTTCCCACGAGTCGAGGCTGGGACAGTGTGGCCACTTCCCACAAGTCAAGGTCAGGACACATGTTAACAGCATTTCCAGACACTTTGTCTTCACTAGGCACCTGTGGGCCACAAACCACCCAGTGACCAGCAGCATTATCCAGCCACATCCATGGACACAGATTGCCTGCTGTCTTGTGGTGGTGGCTGGGGGTTCAGGTGCACCGTTTTCCAGACATGGCTGTGCCAGGTCAGTGCCCTGCGGTCTTCATGTTAAAAAAAAAAAAGTGGGGGTTCAAATCTGCCTGTGAAGCCGCTGCAGCTCTGGCTCTGGTGCCTGCCTGGCCCACTCCTTGGAACTTGGAGCAAGGCTGTGCCCCAGGAGGATTTGCCTCTGGCTCACCTCTGGCTGAGATGAGTAACCGGTGACGGTGCTCCACTAATGGAAACTAGCAGGCTCTCTGGACCACCAGGTTTATAAATACGTAGGAAGTGTTTTAATTGTTTTTAGTCAAGCAGGCAGGGAGCTGATATCCTGTGATGTGACTCGTGTGGTGGTTGGGGGATGGCACTCGGGACTTGGCGTGGGTGTGGCCGGCTACCACCTGTCAGATTCCACCATGTTCCTCGGTAAATGGGGCAGGTTAAACACTGCAAAAGTTGAGTTGAAATATGACTTTTTAAATATTCATTAGACCTAATTATGGATTATCTGACTCTATGAATTAGTTTCCGTGCCTGCAGTGGCAGTTTATATTCATTTTATATATTGCAAAGTTCACATTGTTATGTTAGCTTTATCACATTCAGCAAGGTCATGTCTTAAACGTTTGCCATGACATTTATTTACTTAAACTTTCCAGAGTGCTTTCTTTACTGAAACAAGTCACAGGATATTCTTTGAAGGGCTGATGTTTATGGAGTAGCTGTGAAAGCCCGCTGCTGAGGCTCAGTTCCATGCCTGATTTCTTAGGTCCTGGAGATGGTGTGGTCATGCCGGCCGCCCGTGTCCCGGTGTCCCAACATCCCAGGTGTCTGCTGTGCAGACGGTGTAGCTGCAGGAGCTAGACGCCCATGAAGGGGAACACACGTGGCAGTGGTGCCACACGTCTGGTAGTGCGTGGTCAGCGGTTTGCTCTGTAGTCTTGCCTGCACCCAGGTGGAGCCTCCCAGACATGCTCATGTGGGCAGCAGGGCTCCGAGCGCAGTCTCAGGTCCTGGTCCCACTCAGCTGCCAGGGCCCCACCTCAGCCTCCATTGTGGCCTGGGACTGGTCCTGGACTGGTGTGCAGCCTTCGGACTGAGAAGGTGTAGGGCAGAGGACTGAGCCGGGGCGGGGGGTGGTCAGGTGTCAAGTGCATGCAGCTGCCTCATCCAGGAGTGCAGAGACCCCATCTGCTTGAGACCTGCCTGGGAAGTGCAGCTTGGGCAGGAGGGGAGCAGAGCCCCCACATGCCCATTCACCTTGCTGCTGACTTTGCTCTCTCGTGGAGGGATTCCATTTCCCCCACCAGACGGCGGGTCCCTGTCATGTCACCTGGCCAGAGCTGCTCACCTGGAGGTACTGGGCAGGGCAGGGGTGCTGGGCAGGGTGGGGGTACTGGGAGAGCAGGGGTACTGGGCAGGGCAGGGGTGCTGGGCAAGGCAGGGCAGGGGTGCTGGGCAAGGCAGGGAGGGGCTGGGCAGGCCCAGTGTGCAGTAGGGGTGGTGCAGGGGAGCCCTGGGAGCAGCAAGGTCATAGTGCCTGCTCTCTGTCACAGCCGTGTGCACCTGTGGGGATGTTTACCAGCACTCCAGTGCTTACAGGCCGCCCTACCAGCCTGTACATCCCAAAATAGACAGTTCTAAACTTGGAACGTTGAAGGAAATGCTGACCTCACTATTTGTTTCACGTGTTTAAGCTTGAGTATTATTAGGTTATCTGCATTCAGCATCTTGTGCCTAAGTGACTGTGATTAATTTGCTGTTAGTTAAACTCTGTTTTAAAAGTGCTTCCCAGCACCAGGTTCTCACTGGACTTCTCTTTTGTTCCGCAGGCACTAGGGAGCTTTTATTTTCTTCACGAATCTTTAAAAAACATCCACCAGTTTGACTTTAAAGGTAAGAGTCCCTTCTGTCTTCTGCTCTCTCCTGGGTTTCCTGTCTTGGTGGACACTGTCCGTCCCCCGCCCCCCCCCCCCGGCCCCCGCAGTGGTCTGGTTTCTTCCAGTCTGTTCTGCCCAGCGCCCTGGGAGAATGGGTATGGTCTCTACTCTGGCCAACACGGGCCCAGCACCCTGTGTGCCCACTTGCTGGCCTCGCCCTGCCACCCCCTCTCACGTGACACTAAGCAGAGGACTTGGCTGTTCCTTATAATGGGGCCTGTGTCTTTGTCCCTATCAGATGTCGGAGAAACAAGAAGCAGAATGGCAAGATTGCGTAATTCGGACAGAAAAAATGGATGCAAGTGCAGGCGTGTGGCAGTGGTGCCATCCCTAGTGACACAAACCCGCTGCACTTCTTTCATCCTGTTCCCCAAGATCGTTTGTTGCCCAGACATGAGGAACCTCAGCCTATGCGCTGTTCAGTCTAATGAGATTTTTGCGCACTTCCCTGCCACTTGATGTTATCTTTCCATGTTATATGTAAGGACTCCTGAGCTCCATTTAAACTGTTGAGCCAGATCACATTAATTTGAAATGTCACTAAAGTTGTAATAACTGTGAAGAGCAACTAATTATGTCAATTTGTTCAGATTCATTATTTTTGTTCTCTCGGGAGACAGATTGCCTCTTAAGAAATTGAAAAACAGGGTCTTCTCTAAATTGCTTGAGTAGCAATTTCATCAATATTGAGAGCAGGATTCTAGCCAGCAAAATTATTTTTCACCTACTCTGTCGTCTAACGACCCTCCAGGTACATTTAGATGCCAGCATTGGCTCTTTCCATGAGGACTTGGCGGGAGACAGAGGGTTAGAGGCCGCTCTCCCCACGACTTTAATAGACACCAGACATTAATTAACATGTTGTGTCCTCTACCAGCGGAGTGAGAGTGAGCAGAGGGGGGCTTTGAGACACAGCACATCCCAGAGGGAGCTGGGAGCAGAACAGGGACTGTGCCTCTGATAAACCATGCATCAAGCCCAAGCATGCATTGCATCCAGTGGGTGCTTTCTTTCTTTTAGAGGAACTGTTTACATACATATTTTGTTACCAGTCCTATTTGATTATAAGGTACCTGGCTAGCCCACTGCTTATTTAAACACATAGGTTAGATGTGTGGGGCCTTCGACTCAAGTGAAATGTCCCCTGGGAGCCTCCATGTTGTAAATGTTGACAATGACAAGGATAGTAATGAAGATTGAGCATTTACTGAGCACTTCTGTTCACTCAGTATGTGTGTACAGAGGCCCAGTGTGGCGTGTTGCCAGCCCCATGGTGTAGGTGCAAGACGTGGTAAGGTCTCAAGGTGAGTGGGCGTTGGCCTCCACCTGCTTGGTGTTCTGTGCTTGTCCCTGCACACTCTGCCTTGAGTGGCGGTATAGCAAAAGCAACTCAGAATTTGAATTTGAACACACTTTTAAAAGGTAATAACCTGAATTAAAAAAAAAAAAATCTCTAGTTAGAAATACAAGGAGTACCAAGAGATACAGAGAAAAAGGATTGAGAGGGACTTCCGGTTTCCAGTCTGATACGTAAAGAGCTTGGAAGTCATCACTCCCACCCTCACAGTGAGAAAAAAAGCTGAACAAACTGAAAATCAGTGACTCTTCTTAAATTCTCTAGAGAATTGAGGACACAAGGCAAACTGCCACCCTGAAAACTGGTGATACAGGCAGATACAGACAATTGCAGAAACCTTTACTGGACCCAGTGTTGGCTAGAAGCACTTAACAGATAACTGAGTAATTGCTAGAGACTGAGTGTGGACCAGCTTAAGAGAGAAAAATTCCTGAGCCTCAGCCCCTGCACTTGTATTTTACCTCTAGGAGTTCCACCAGGTTTGTACAGTGAAGTCAGTTGAAGAAAAATCCCCTCATGCAGGGGAAGGGAGAAAAGTAATCATTTTGAAATAGTGTACTGTTCACCTAACAACAGCCCGCCCCGAGGAAAACTGTTTTTACTGAAGCCTAACTGGTGTGGGAGAAGGGAAATACCCAACTCCAGCCCATCTAGCAGTCCTTTCTCATCTAAAGGGTGGGCGAAAATGGCTGAGAAGCACTTTTGATGGTCACAGTCCAGGGACACAGGCTCACAAAGAGACTGAGACCTAATCATAGACTCGTAGAATACTTCCCTACCCTACACATTACCTCCACGCCAAGAGGGCTCCAGTATAGTAACGGGATTACAGCTGAAAGGGCTGTAATCTAAGGAGGAGTTCTCAGGAAAGCCCAGATACAACAGGAGAGACAAAAATGAGAATACTGGAGGAATTTGAAGCCTCTGGCACCTTCAGGTACAAGAGACATTAAATACAACCCAACTCCTAGCCACATTAACCTACAACTTCACACTGTTTACCTCAGTTTCTATTACTCAGTACATCATGTCTAGCTTTCAACAAAAAACTAAAAGACAAGAAAAAAATCTGAAAACACAAAACAAGCATCAGAATCAGATGTGACACAGAGTTTGGAATTACCAGACCAAGAATTTAGAATATCTACGATTAATATGTAAAGGGCTCTAATGGCAAACGTAGACAGCATGCAAGAACAGGTTGGTAATGTGAAGCAGAGAGATAGAAACTCAAAGAATCAAAAGGCAATGCTAGAAATAAAAAACACTAACATGAATGAAGAAGCTATTGATGGACTAAGCAGCAGACTAGACCCAGCCACGGGAAGAGTCTGTGAGCTTGAAGGTGTATCAACAGAAGCTTCCTCGACTGAAATGTAAAGAGAAAAAAGAGTGAGAAACAAATAAATAAATGGAACAGAATATCGAAGAACTGTGAGACAATTACAAAACATGTAACATACGTGTAAATGAAATGCCAGAAGGAGAAGAGATAAAGGAACAGAAGAAATATTTGAAGTAATAATGGCTGAGAATTTTCTAAAATTAATGACAGACACAAAAATCACAGATTCAGGAAGTTCAGAAAACACCAAGCAGTATAAGTACTCCCCTGCCAAAAAAAAAAAAAAACTACATCTGAGCATGCCATATTTAAACTGCAGAAAATCAAAGATAAAGAGAAAATCTTGAAAGAAGCCGAAGGAAAAAAACACCTTACCTATAGAGGAACGAGGAAAAGAATTACATCAGACTTCTGTCTAAAAACTACGTAAGCAAAAAGAGAGTGGAATGAAATATTTATAGTGTGGGGGGGGGGGATGGAACCAATAACCTATAATTCTGTATTCAGTGAAATTCTCCTTCAGAAGCGAAGGTGAAATTAAGACCTTCTTAGACAACGAAAAATTAAAGGAATTTGTCATCAGTAGACCTGTCTTGCAAGAATATTAAAAGAAGTTCTTCAGAGAGAAGGAAAATGATTTAGGTCAGAAACTCAGATCTACGTAATGAAAGAGCAGTTGAGATGACCGTAAAATAAAACATTTTATTTTTCTTATCCTTGACTGGTCTAACAACAACAGTGTTTAGGTAATTGTAGCTGTGGAAAAATGAAGTGAAAGACGGCAATGTTATAAGGGACAGAAGGGAGGAACTGGGAACACTCTTAAGACACCTGCGTTCCCTGTGAATTGGTGTCATGTTATTTGAGATGGACTCAGATTAGTTGTAAATGTATATTGCACACTCCAGGACAACCACTAAATTTTTTTTTAAAGATGTATAATTAATAAGCTAAGAGAGGACAGAAAACAGAATCAAGTAAAATGCTCAATTAAAACCAGAGGAAGCAGAAACAAAAAATTAGAGCAATGAATAGAGTATCATTACAATTATGGTAGAGATTAATCCCACTAACATCTTTAAATGTTAATAGTCTAAATACAGCAATTAGAAGACAAAGACTGTCAGAGTGAGTGGGGGGCGGGAGGGAAACAAGACCCCGATTATATGTTGTCTGTAAGAAACCCACTTTAAATGTAAAGATGCCGATAGGTTAAAAGTAAAAGCACGGAGAAAACTGTACCATGCTAACACTAATGCAAAGAAAGCTGGAGTAGCTGTATTAATTTCAGGCAAGGAAGACTTCAGAGCAAGGAAAATTGTCAGGGATAAAGAAGGGCATTGCATAATGTTAAAAGGGTCAGTTCTCTAAGAAGACAACAATCTTTAATGTATATATTCTTAACAGAGAATCAAAATATGTGGCAAAAAAACTGGTATAACTTCAAGGAGAAAGAGACAAATCTACAAATACCAATTGGAGACTTCGGCACCACTTATTAGTAATTGACGGCTCCAGCAGGCAGAAGGAAATCAGCCAGGGTGTGGTCGACCTGAACAGCCCCAGCAATCAACGGGAGCTAATGGACACTGTGAAATACCTCAGCAACAGTAGGATATTGTTGATGCAGGGTAGATGAGCCAGATGTTGGCAATGGGGAGCCGAACACTGCAGGCTGGCTTCAGATTGCGGGTGAGGGTCAACCAGTATTCCCCCTAGTCATCCCCCGCTCCTGGTTTTCATAATCCTCCTCTCCAGTTTTGTGTCCAGGTTGCAGGTTGTCCATCTGTCTCATTAAAGAGGGTGCTGTGTGATGCCCATGACATGGAGATGGGTTTGTTTCTGCACTCCCCACCCCCACCTCCTGTATGACGGCAGCTGCACAGGACTGATCCTTGATCAATGCCGCTCCTGTGCAGAGATGGATGGGTGGTTACAATAAGTGCTTCTCCTGACGGAAGGCACTTCTATTTGACGACCAGCTGCAAATGGGCGGGCCTTGAGCAGACTCAGAGCCATGGTGGTCCCTTGTTTCTTTGATCACATCCCACTTAGGCCTGCCTTAGCATGTGCTCCCCAACCCCAGGACCCCTCCACGCTCCCTCAGTGAGAAAGATCACAAGACAGCCCTCAGAGGCAGAGGTGAGGTGACAGCCCAGGACCTGCCTTGGAGCGCCACACATGGGCACCTCAGTGGGCTGTTCTTGGATGTAGGTGGTCAGAGGGGGTTTAGGTCCAGCAAGTTCATGGTTCTGGATTTTAGGATGGTCTCCGTGATCCCTAAACCGCTGAAATGTCCATGCTGCCTCCCGCCAGCGTGGCCCAGACACCTGGGGCTGGTACCTTCAGTCTGCGTCCAGATCACAGATCTGGGGTGTAGGGGGTGGGGAGTCCTTTGCTTTTTCTCCTCCAAACCTACCACAGCATGGAGGTCAGCCACCCAGAAACCACATGCATGCCACTTGTATGAAACACAGAACATGTTCTGCCACAGAAACAGATGTTATAACTCACTGCTTGTGCCAAAGCCGGCCCCCCAAGGATGCCTTTAACACCCAGTAATGTGACCCAGAGCCAGCGCCCCTGGTGCCAGTGCGTTCTGTCAGGCTGTGGTGGGAAGAGCAGGGTAGTCGCTCTCCTGTTCTTGGGGTCGGGCTCCTGTGTGGGCCACAGAGCCCCATGTGCTGCCCAGGCACTGCCCAGAGAGGCCACAGCCGTTGCTCAAGCAGGCCCAGCTGGAGCCCAAGCAGTCACCCTTTGTGCCATTTACGGAGTGTCCACTGGGGCATGGGTGCCCACCTGTACAAGGAAGCACTCCCAGTCCTGGATGTCAGAGATGGTTGAGACACAGGCCCCACCCGCTGTAGTGTCCACCCAGCAAGGGTCTCACTGGGTGCCGAGCGCCGCAGCCACTCAAGGCAGGGTTGGAGGGTTCCAGGGCGGTGATTGGGCCCGTATGGGAAGCAGGTCCATATACCACTGTGGTCCCTTTCCCATCCCTCCAGTTCCATGAAAATGCCTCTCCCGGAACACGAGTGAGGCTGCTGGTGCAAGAGAGATGGATGTTATCAAATAAATTCATATCAGGGTGCGAGGGAATGGTAATTCCGCAGCCCACTTAAATACATTTGCGGCTGTAGGGGGGATGCCAATTAACCCTTGTAAATCTCAGGCCAGCGCTCTGCTGGGTAATGAAGTGGAGTGTCACGCTCTGGGTCGCCAAGATGGGGATTTATGAGCCGCGGTGTCCCTGGGAGCACCAGCCTGCAGGGAGCTCCTTGCAGCTGCTCCCCTGGCTAGGCCGACACTGGTGGCCTGTCCAGTCCCTACTGGGCTGCACGGCAGGCAGGCAGGGAGTCGGGGCCTCGCAGGGCAGCTGTCAGCACTCGGCTGCAGGACAGGGGTGGTGATAGGGCTGTTGACATGTTCTTTCCCCTCTTCACCCAGCTAAAAAGTATAAAAAAGTTACTGGCAAAGAGATCTACTCAGACACGCTGGAGAGCACGCCCATGCTGGAGAAGGAGAAGTTTCCGCAGGAGTACTTCCCTGAGGTAGGTGCATGGCACCCCGCCTGGGCCTCCCCACGACTGCTGGCTCTCTGAGCAGTTACATCACATCACTGCTAAGTGCCCACACCCTGGCTGTCTCACCTCCAGTGTGTGGTCTTTCTGGGAGGTTCTTAGTCTTCCTGTAGGTTGATGGGGGCTGTCATAGATAAGTACATTTTGCATTACGTCAGTCCATACATTTTCCAGTCATCGTTTTTCAGGCTAAGGAGCCTTCCCCAGAAGATGTAAAGGCCCCCTCCAGTGCACTGCTGGCCTGGGCATGGGCCTGGTCCACTTGTGCTCAGAGTGGACGAGGGACTGGGCCCCCCATAGGGCCCCTCTTCTGCCCAGAGCACGGGGGGCTCTGCTGCCCTCTCACAGGTATAACCTGAGACAGGCCCGTGGAGGCAGCACAGCCACACTGGCAGGTGCTTCAGAGATGTAGGAATGAGGGACGTTATTTACAGTCCCATAGCCCAAGCACAGTCGTAAGATGTTGATAGAGTTCCTTTTGGTTTCTGATGCATTTTTGTGTAGTGCGGGGTGTGTGTGTGTGTGTGTGTGTGTGTGTTGCTTCACACAGCTCTCACACTGTGCACAGAGCTTTGGATTCTGTATGTTTCGGTAAAAATTGTAACAAGCGTTTTTGGAGTCCCCTCCTCCTCTGTGTTTAACATGTCAACCCACAGTTTGTCACCTGGCCCTTAGTCACCTGTGAAATCATTAGGTTCTCAAGCGGTGACATTGAGGAAGTGCAGATTTGCCCTGCTCTGTGAAGAGGAGAGCGCGTCCGAGGCTTCTGTCTGCTCAGCCACAAGAAAGATGGCTCCACCGATCTTCCGAGGGCTGCACTGCAGAGAGGCCAGACGTGCCTGTGTTTTGAGCTGATTTCCAGCAAGGCCACAACTTTATTAACTTGCTTTATGATCCGAGCCTCCAGTGAATGGACTGTGGCAGCTCCGTGAAGGATGGTGCTCCTGCCACCTCAGAGCTCAGCCTCCTCATCCGTTGTCCCCTGAGCCAAGGACAGGTGTCAGCAGCTGGCCCCCATCCTTGGCCGGGCCAGGCTCTGCTGCTCGGTCCCATGCCTTGTGCTTTGCCAGCTCTCTCCCCTGCTCCAAGCCCATGAGAGTATATGGGGCGTGGCAGGAGGCCCCTCAGACCTGTGTTCACCTTCCTTGTGCACAGTGGTGTTGGCAAGGCTGCCTTTGTGTCCTGAGGTGGTTTCTACAATACCATCACCCAGGCCATTTGTGAAATGGTTCCCACAATGCTGTCATTAAGACCATCTGTGTGCCCCACGGTGGTTCCTAAAGTATGTCGCCGAGGCTGCCCATGTGTCCTGAGGTGATTCCCACAACACTGCCACCAAGGCTGCCTTTATGTCCTGAGGTGATTCCCACAACACCGTCACCAAGGCTGTCTGTGTGTCCTGAGGTGGTTGCCACAGTGCCATCACAGAGGCCACTTGTGTGGAGTGAGGTGGGACCATAGCACTGTCGCTGAGGGTGCCTATATGACGTGAGGTGGTTCCCACGTTTGCACTGTATCCTCATCAGAGCTGCTCAGTGCTGCGTTTCCATGGGAGAGTTGGTTCCAGACACCAGTTACCACCAAGCCACCTGGTCTCTGTCCCAGTCCAGACAGGCCATGTCTGTGGCTGACCCCAGTGGAGACTGTGAGGAGTCAGTGATAACCGCTGCCTCACACCTGAGGAGACCAGAGACCAATCACAGAGATGTCTTTTACGTGAAGATGTGTGACTGGGAGGAGAAGTCATGAATGCAGTGGGCTCCGGGCCTCTTCTTAAGTGCTCCACCAAAGAGTATGAGGAGCTACTTGGGGTCAGAACCCTGACGTGGTCTGGAGGAAAGGCTCTGATATTTTGGAAGCTTCTCCTCAGCAGGCTCCATGGCGCCCATGGTGCTGTCCCAGGCCCTGGCAGTCCTCCGCCTTCCACCCACCCTGTGCTGTTCAGGCCCCTGGGGCTGTGTGGACCAGGGACCTGTCATCCTAGGTGGCCTATGGAGCCGGGGACAGGGACAGCTGTCCTTTGGGCTGCACCTGGGCTCCTCAACACACCACTGTGGTGCTCCTTTGCCTTCTCCAGACATGCACTGTCCACTACTCTGTATGTGTTAAATGGCACTCCTTTCTTCTTTCCTCTGCCCGGCATCCAGTCATGTGACTTGTGTTGTCTGCTCTGGAGGGGACAGTGAGCCAGGGGGTACAGCAGAATGGTGTCCATGAGGGCCAGCCAGGGAAGACAGGGGAGTCTCAGTGAGGAGGGGGCTCAGTGAGGGGGTGCTCAGTGAGGAGGGGGCTCAGTGGGGGGGGGCTCAGTGAGGAGGGGGCTCAGTGAGGGGGTGCTCAGTGAGGAGGGGGCTCAGTGAGGGGGTGCTCAGTGAGGAGGGGGCTCAGTAGGGGGGGCTCAGTGAGGGGGTGCTCAGTGAGGAGGGGGCTCAGTGGGGGGGGCTCAGTGAGGAGGGAGCTCAGTGAGGGGGTGCTCAGTGAGGAGGGGGCTCAGTGATGGGGGAGCTCAGTGAGGAGGGGGCTCAGTGAGGGGGTTTCCAAGGGGGTCTCTGAGGATCTCAGTGAAGAGGGTCCTCGGTGAGGGGGGCCTCAGTAGGAGGGGCCTTAGTGAGGGGGGTCTCAGTGAGGAGGGGCCTCAGCGATGGGGGAGCTCAGTGAGGAGGGGGCTCAGTGAGGATCAGGTTCAGTAAGGTCCAGGAGCCTAGGGAGGCCTCAGGCTGGACACAGCAGGTACCTGGGGGGCTGGACAGGGCTTTTGGGACCATTGCTGATTGGCCACAGCCTGGTCAGTCCTAGGGGGTGGGAACCAGGGCAAGGTGAGGCCAGGTAGGAAATGATCCACTCTTGGGGTTTGCAAGACCTGTAATGCCAGTGGGGCTGGACTGCAGGTGGGCAGGGCCAGGGAAGCTATCTGTCCTTCCCTGCCTGGGCCTTCCCTAGGCTTAAGGCATGCCTTTTGGGCCTGATATCCCCAGTGCTTGCCGCCTGGTCCTCCCAGGAGGGCCTCCCTGGTCCTCAGCCACCCTGCACCCTACACCCTTGCCCCCCAGTCCCTAGCTTCCTGCCCCTTACCCCCTGACTCCTTATCCTCTATCCTCCTGCCTCCCATCCCCAGCCCCTGATGCCCCAGCCCTCTCCTCCTGGCTCCTAGCTGGCTCACCATGGCGTGGCTGGGTCTGCTCAGCTCACACCACTGGCCTGAGGGGCACTGGGCTGAGGTTGGCGCATGGTGGGCTAGAGCAGGGTTGGGGGCCTGTGCTCTGGCATTCCCACCCCCCTGCATATCCCTCAGGGAGGATGGATGCCCCAGGCGGGGGTCTGGAGAGCCAATAGGCCCTGTCCCCTGGTGGTGCCAGCGGGCCCCCATTGTGTTTCCATGGAGAGGCAGAGTACAAAGGGTCACCTCTACTGGTCTAGCATGACCACAGTGTCAGGTCCATAGGTGGAGTGACCTCACAGGAAGCAGATGGCCACGGTGTGCTACCATGGTTGTCAGCCAGTCAGCACTGTTTGCAACTGTTGGTGACTGACCCGAGATGAGACCACGCACCAATGTCCAGGGACCTTTTGCTGCCTCATGGATAATGGTGATTTCCTTAGCCGTGGACAGTGTCCTGTTACGAGGCTAAGGCACTTGTCTTGTACCCACTCCCCTTGGTCTGCAGAGCATGAAAACCAACCTGCTTATGTGTCTGGAAGTGCGTTCTGTGACCTGTGTCCTTTGGTACTGGAAAAGTAACAGAAGAAAAATTTTCCTTTATAAAATGTTAATGTTCTAGCAATAATACAGTATTTTTAAAGTACGAAATTTCACAGACTGCTCATGGTGCACCTGTAACCTCACCAGAAGGTAAGATTGCCGTCCCGGCAGTGCTGGGGCATTGTCCGGAGATGCCTTGGAGCAGGGGTCCCCATGGTGCTGGGGCGTTGTCTGGGGATGCCTTGGAGCAGGGGTCCCCATGGTGCTGGGGCGTTGTCTGGGGATGCCTCTGAGCAGGGTCGTGCCCACAGCACCTCAGTCTTGCCTCTCCACCTTCAGGGCCTTTATGTGGACCTTTCAGCTTTACTGGAACACATTTTAGGGGAGGGAGGTGGTTTAAGACTGATTTCTCTTTCTTTATTACCATCACTTACGGATAATCTAAATGTAATTACAATGATGGAGGCATAATGCAATTCCAAATAATTACAGCCCACTGCATATAAAACTAACAAAACTCCCTTTGCTGATTTATGGGTGCGCTTGGCTCGGCGTGCATCCCGATGAGGCCTCCAGGAGCGGCACTCCAGATAATGGGAGGCCGTTTTTAAAAAGCAGATTTGTGTAGTCGATCAGGCTGAGTCATTTTTTTCCTCTTGCCCGTAGTGAGAAATTGGTTGTTACCATAGATCACGGTACCGCTCTAAGCTCTTATGAAAGATGGATTAATTTCACTAATGCTCCGAGGCAGGTCTTTCACAGGGAAGGCTGTGTGGTGATAACCTTCCCAGCCTCTCTTTTCTCAGGTGTGATTTATGTCATCTTTTAGTAGATGAAACTGCCTGTATTCGCAATCCATCTGCAGGCTAAAGGAATCCTATTAACAGGGCTCTGGGGGACTTCCTCGTGTTGGGGATGAGCGCCTCCCCACCGCAGGCGCGGCATCGGTCATCTGTGGAGATGGCCCCTCCGGATGTGCAGGCAGGCAGCAGGAGCCCTTCCTGGCCACTGTTTGCAGCCTGCAGGAGCTAAAAATGAAGGGTTAGAGAGGCCAGCAGCCAGAGAGAGTGAGAACAGACTGTGGGGCGGGGCCAGTCCAACATTTGAGGAGATCCCCCCATACTCACACTCTGCTTCCCTGCGCACCCAGGCAGCGAGCAGGATAGGCGGCGCCCTCTGCTGTTTGCCTACATCTAGAAACTTCTGTGGGCCCCAGCAGGAGAGTAAGTCTGTGATGGCGGTCCTGGTCGTGCTCAAGGGGATAGTGTGTGTGGTGTGCGCGTGTTGGGTACGCGCAAGCTACACCACCGAGTAACCTCCCGATGACTTTGGGGCCCCACCCAGCCCTGGTTTACATTACGTTCCCTGAGGGCCTTTCCTGAGGGCTAGGGGTGTGGACTGAGAAAGCCGAGGGGTCAGAGGGGAACTTGAGTCTAGGAACTAGGGAGATGGGTTCTACTTCTGGTTCTTTCTCCAAGAACTATGGTCTTGGGCTGCTTAATGTCTGGGGCCCTAACTTCCCCCCTAGTGAAGTGAGGGTGCTGCTTGCCTAGGACCGTGAAGGGAGTATAAATTCAGGAAAGGCAGGCATACGTCAGCCTGATCCCATGGACCGGATCATACCTCACTTCCATCTTGAGGAGAAGAATCTGAGATCAGTAGATAAAGACATAAAACCAAACCAAACATTGCTGCCAAGTCAGCTCCAACTCATGGTGACCCTGTGTGTGTCAGAGTAGAACTGGGCTCCACAGGGTTCTCAGTGGCTGATTTTAAGGAATTAGATTGCCAGGACTTTCTTTCAAGGTGCCTCTGGGTGGACCCGAACCTCCAACCTTTCAGCAGCTGAGCACGTTAACCATTGGTACTACCCAGGGACTCCAGATACAGCCATAAGCCAAACAAACCAAACCCATTGCCACTGAGTTCATGCCAACTCATAGTGACCCTATAGGACAGAGTAGAACTGTCCCATAGGGTGTCCGAGGAGTTGGTGGATTCAAACTGCTGACCTCTTGGTTAGCAGCTGAACTCTTAACCTCTGCACCACCAGGGCCCTGGGTATAGCCGTATACTATGAAAATAGAATTTCATGAGTTGTAGCATCATTTTTCATGCTATATAATCATTTGGGAATGTAGCCTACATGTGAATTCATAATCGTAATGGTGAACTTATCTCCAAAGGAGCGTAAAATGCAAATACAACTATCTGATTAAAATATTTGGTTATAATAATGTTATACTGTTAAATTTTCTGACATTCATTTTCAATTTAGTTAAAAATCTTAAATCTAATTAGAATAAAAAAACTAAAATTCTATATTATACAAGAAACATTATCTACTGTTTTATTTATTCATTCTATTAGTTGTTCATGTTGAAAATAATGATCCATTACTGTGGAAAATTAAAAAATCTAAAAATACAAGATACGCACATTTATACATATATATTCAGACTGCAGACACACATATTTACATCTTAATTAACTTCAGATAATTGAGGAGACGGTAATTTTTGGTGCAGAAATTCACAAATGCCTTCCTTTTTTAATGAAAGTAAAACTGTATTGACAGTTATATTAAGTTCTAGAGAGAAAGGTGGGGACTTGTACTCAGCAGGAGACTGCATACTGTGAAAATCTAAAAATGAAAATTCTCCAGAACGTGAATTCACTGCACACACATAAAAAAATTTATGAAACAGCCTGACAAAGACTTTTTTAAAAGTATATTTAAGATGCCCAAAGAGATAAATAGAAGGATAACACTTATTAAAAACAAAATGTTATTAAACTCAGTCAGAAATAAGCTGTGTTAATAATCTGCTAACTTGTGTTTAACAGAAGAACAAGAGCGGGGGAATGTGAGAAAGAACTTATAGAAGGAGCAATTAAAAATAACAGAAAATAAATAACAGATTCTAAAGCGAATTAGAAGATTATTAAGTAATCCATCTAAAACATAGTCAATATTTTGGTTTGTTTGGTTGTTTTGATATGCAAAAAGAGCCAGTGAAAAGAGAGATGCATGCCCTATTGCGAGGCTCTCGTTTTCATCCAGAAGAAACTGTAGAAACAATGGGAGCAATACTGAAAGAGATAATAAGGGGTTTTTCTTTTCCCCCAGAAATCCATTACGAGTTCTCAGACTACATACATTTTGAGTACAGTGCAATCTCATTGTCGTGAGACTTTAGCATGACGATGATAAGGAGAAAACTCGAAAGCTACCAGAGGGAAGAAGACATAGATCCCAAGGATTGACAATGACACTCGCTAGGATACCACAGATGCCCTGAGGCTGGGCGGCAGGTCAGTGTGCTGAGGGAGAGGACTGGCTAGGTGGATAGGTATCAGTAAGGTTTGCATTTACTTCCAGAAGTGATACCATGTGTAGAAGAGGTGCAGGAGGAGAAGAGGGCCTGGCCTGAGGAACCCCAGCCTCCAGAGTTGGGGAAGTGGGGAGCTAAAGACAGAGACAGGCTGACAAGTGAGGTAGGAAGAAAAGCGTTTCAGCAGAAGGGAGTCGTGGACTGTGTCAAAGTTGCTGAGAGGTTGAGTAAGATGAAAAAGAATTGTCCGTTGAGGAGAGCACTATGGACGGTAGAAACCAAACTGCCCTTGAAGACATTTGGATACCCCTTATGATGTTTGGTTATGGAGGGGAAGTGAAAAGCTGAGGGGCATGGTAGGGGCCATTGAGTTGTTTGTATAAAATAAAGAAAGTACCAACACTGAATTGCCTAGACTCCATGTTTCAGGCAGGGGACGTTTTCCATCAGCGTCTGACTTTGAACTCCTGTGCAGTTATCCTCACTGGTACTCATCATTCCTCTGTGTGGATTCTTGTTTCCACCTGGCATCATTTTATCTCCACCTGAAGGGCCTCATTTAATACTACTTCTAGTGTGGGTCTGCTGGTGATTTTTTTCAGTTTTTTTAATGTCTGAAAAATATTCAGCGTTCATTTTATGAAAGGTATTTTTTCTGGGTGTCTTAGGCTGGATTCTCTAGTGAAGCAAAACCAGTAAAGCGTGTAAGTATATATAGAGGGAGATTTATATCAAGGAAATGGCTCACGTGGTTGTCGAGGCTGGGCCGTCCCAAGTCTTTGAATCAGGCTGGAGGCTTCTCTTGATTCACGGAGCCACAGGGGCTGGCAAACCCAAGATCAGCAGGTCAGATGGCAGGGCTCTTGCTCACAGGCTGCAAAGACTGACACATCCCAAGATCAGCAGACAAGATGGCAGGTAAGGTGCTAGCTCAAGTCCCAAGAACTGGAGGTCAGAGGAACAGGAGCCAGCTGCAGGATTCAGAATGAGCAAAAGCCAGCAAGCTTTGCCAGAAAGTCCACCTATATTGGATCCAGGCCACACCCCCAAGGAAGCTCCCTTTCAACTGATTGGCTACTCACAGCAGATCCCATCATGGAGGTGATCACATATCAGATTTTATCATGGAACTGATGATGTTGTCATACAACTGCCAAACCACTGAGGATCATGTCCCAGCCAAGTTGACACACAACCTCAACGACCACATTGGGTGTAGAATTCTGGGTTGACAGGTGTTTCTTTTTGTCTTTTCAGTACTCTTCAGACATTGGTCCACTCCACTGTTTCTCATGAGAAGTCTCTGTCTTTTTGATCTCTCTATGTGTAACAGATCTTTTTTTCTCTTCGTCACTGGTTTTGAGAAATTCGATTATGTTGTGCCTTGGTCTTATTTTATTCATGTTTCTTGTACTTGGGGCTTATTGAAAGCTTTTGGATCTGTGGATTTATATAGGTTTTGCCAGATCGGGCAAGTTTTCTGCCATGATTTCTTCATCGTTTTCCTCTGCCCCCTTTCTTCGTGCCCTCTAGGCACAAATATTTTAGCCTGCCTGAAGTCTTACAGCTCACTGACACTGCTCACCTTTTATTTTTCTTTTCTCTCTGTTCTCCTTTAGATAGTTTCTATTTCCTTGTCTTCAGGTTCACTTATCTTTTCTTAGGCACTGTCTAACCTAAGAGTCTTGCATGGCACAGATGGTTAAGCACTCGACTATAAGCCAAAAGGTTGGTGGTTTGAACCCCCTGAGAGGTGCCTCGGAAGACAGGCCTGGCCATCTGCTTCTGTGAAGTCCCAGCCTTGAAAACCTTGTGGAGCTCAGCTCTGCTCTGTACACGGTGCTGCCAGAGTTGGCATCGACCCGACGGCAGCCGTCACCAGCAGCGGTCTTTCTCTGTCCTGCCAGCGTTATTTTTCATCTGCTACAGTGCAGCTTTCCTCTTTGGGAGCTGATTTGGGACCAGTTTACATATTCCATGGCTCTACTTAGCTTTTTGAACATACAAAACACTTACAGTAACTTTTATGTGATAATTTATAATAATAATAACCTTTAATGTTTCACCATTTCAGTTGTTTCTGACAGTGCCTTAAACGCTGAGAGATTAATTTTTTTTTTTCCTGATTGGAAAAGCACCCATGTGCTCCCTGACTGTTGGCTCTGCTCAGCTGTTCTCTGCCCTCCAGCCACTCACCTTGTCCCTGTTTGTTTTTCAGTGCAAGTGGTCCCGGAAGGGCTTCATCCGGACAAGATGGTGCATTGCTGACTGGTACGTGCGGCTCGGCTGCTCGTGTCTGCCTCACGAGTGCTCAGATATGTGTTTCCCCGTTGGGCATCTTCACGATGGTGGAGCGCAGATACCTCACCAGGGGCTCTGCTGACTCCTAGAGATCCTGGCTGCTGCCCAGCCCCTGAGAGCTAGGGTCCAGGCGCTCAGCACAGCAAGGAAACACTCCAGTCCCTCCTGGGGGTAAGCTCAGCCTGCGAGGTTGCAGTGAACGAGGCGGCCAGGCTATGGTCTCCTCCTGGCGGCCTTTGCTCTTGGCGGTCACACAGCTGCAAGGTAAACTGCCTGAGATGCCCCGCAGCCTGTTTTATCAGGGACTTGAACACATCGGGGCCCTGGGCTGGAACACAGCCAGGTGAACCTGGCTCAATGCTCCCCAGCTGCCCTGCGTGGGTGTCAGCACACAGCCCACCCCTTCTGCCGTGATAAGAATGTTTAGTACTGTTCTGTCTACCAGCGAGCCTCAGACCAAGGCTTCCCACACTCGCACGTATTCAGACGCCTGGCTCTGACCCTTCATCTGTGGACACTCTGGTCTGAGGGCCACGTTCGACACAGTGAGGTCTTAGGGTAGGTTTGTGTCCACTTCTGTAGGATCGTGGGTGTGGCCACGTCCTGTGCCTGTCGGTAGTCCAGGTGTAGTGGGACAGCTCTGGTCAGCTCACGGGCTAGGAGGGGCTGTGCGCCAGCGTCTTGGGGGGCTCAAAGAGCTTGTTTTCATTAGTCCTCGAACCCGTAGAGATTGCGCTGGCACATCCAGCACAGACGCCAGGATGGGGCTCAGGCTGGCTGCGGTACTGCTGGGCGCGGCCAAGGCAGGTCAGCCCAGGGCTGGCTCTGAGCCCTGTGCCCACACACTATTCCGCCCTGCCCCTAGATGGTGAGACAGGTGCCCCCCGGTAAGCTTGAAGAGCAAACCAGGGTCCCAGCACTTCTGGCTTGTGGATCCCAGAGGGCAGGCAGGGTCCCGGCCCCTAGCCAGATTATCTCTTCATCCTGGGTCCCTCAGATTCTTCTAGATGTTCTCACTTAGAATAAGATGGGAACAGGAGAAATATATGTTACCGTGGAAAACCAAGGCAGTCAGTCACCACTTGCTGCAGATGGTGCTTCTTAAATAGCCCCGCCCAGTCCCCTCTGTCCATACTCCCTCCACAAAGCGTCGACACCCCCCTCTGTCCACACCCCCTCCACAAAGCCCCCATGCCCCCCGTCCACACCCCCTCTGTTCACACCCCCATCCATACCCCCTCTGCAAACCCCCGATGCCCCCCCGCCACGTACCCCTATGTCCATGCACCCCTATGTCCACACCCTCCTCTCTCCACACCCCCGTCCACACCCCCTCCATAAAGCCCCCACACCTCCCTGTGTCCACACCCCCTCCATAAAGCCCCAGTGCCCCTCTGTCCATGTATCCCTATGTCCATGCCCTCCTCTGTGCATGCCCCCTGTCCTCGCCCTCCTCCATCCACGCCCCTCTCTGTCCATGCCCCCGCGTCCCCACCCCCTGCACAAAGCCGACACCCCCTCTGTCCACGCCCCCTCCACAAAGCCCCCATGCCCTCCTCTGTCCACATCTGCTCCCCAAAGCCCCAACGCCCCACTCTGTCTGTACCCATATGTCCACGCCCTATGTCCATGCCCTCTGCTGCGCCCCTCTGTTCATGCCCCCTGTGTCCATGCTCTCTGTCCATGCCCCCTCCACAAAGTCCCGATGCCCTCCCTCTGTCCACACTCCCCTCTGCCCACACCCCCTTCCACAGAGCCCCCATGCTGACCGCCAGACCATTCCAGGTGTCTTACCTGCATTGCTGCTGGCAGGGAGATGCTGTTGGTGAAGAGCTGCTTTGACAGGGAGAGAGTCAGGGGTCCTTCTAGGGTCTGCCAGTCACAGTCTGGGTGTCCTTTCCTGAGTCTATAGGTGGAGGGGGGATGGCCCACCTGGAGTGGGCAGGGGAGGGCAGGCCAGGTGGGGCTGTGTCACACTCCCCTGGGGTGTCGGGGCTCCCAAGGGGCCTGCTGTGGAGCAGATGGGTCAGTGCCAGCCGCCACCGTGTGTCACGGTCTTTCTCTCTGCTGCAGTGCCTTCGACCTGGTGAACATCCATCTCTTCCATGATGCATCCAACCTGGTGGCCTGGGAGACGAGCCCGTCAGTGTACTCGGGGATCCGGCACAAGGCACTTGGCTACGTGCTGGACAGGTACGCACCGTGTTGCCGAGAGCCCGCCTCATTTCTGAAATGACCCTTGCTCTAATTTCTCATGGTGTTTTTTGCTGTTTTTTCCTTTTTCCAGTGAGAATTGTAATTGTTGATCCCATTGGGATGGTGCAAAGCTCTGGACCCATCCAAAGGCCTGAGTAGTGCCTTCTCCAGGGGACCTGATGGGGCAGTTGTGCCACTTTTTTTCTTATGTTTTGTGAAAAAATAAGAAACGCTTCCCATGCCATTAAGAGAGGTGGCAAAATGTAGATAGGATATTGGAACTGGGCTGATTGGGAGAGAGTCAGGCGGTTACATGGAGAGTCTCGCCCGTGCAGCAGGTTGTCTGAGGGCGGGAGGGAATAGTACGCACATGAGAGTGTGCTATCTTCTAGTGCCCCCTGTGTGCTCTCCTAGTCCCGCCGTGTGCTCTCCCCTAGTCTCCCCACCATGGGCTCCCCTACTCCCACCACCCCGTGTGCTCTCCTATCCCCGCCGCCGTGTGTGCTCCCCTAGTCCCCCACCCCCGCCGTGTGTTCTCCTAGTCCCCCCATGTGCTCTGTCCTGTCCCCGCTGTGTGCTTTCCTGGTCCCCCCGTGTGCGCACCTAGTCCCCTCCGTGTGCTCCTCTAGTCCCCCCCATGTGATCTCTCCTAGTCCCCCCACTGTGGGCTCCCCTAGTTCCCCACTGTGTGCTCTCCTATTCCCCGCCCCCGTGTGCCCTCTTAGTTCCCCTTGCGTGCTCTTCTAGTCCCCATGTGCTCTCCTAGTACGCCCCACACCCCCTAGAGCCATCATAGTGAATTGAATTTATTTTGAAGCAGACAGTGTGTGGTGACAGTCACCGTGTCGGGACGCCTTGTGCTGGTCCCTTTGGGTTAAGAGGCTGCGCTCGGGCCTCTGGGTTCAGGTCTCCTAGGAATGTGTTTCCATGTCAGTAGGATGAGATCCTAGCACCTGCCTCTTCACAGGGCTCAGGACACCCAGTGCCGACCACGGGGCTCAGGATACCCAGTGCCGACCACGGGGCTCAGGATACCCAGTGCCGACCACGGGGCTCAGGATACCCAGTGCCGACCACGGGGCTCAGGATACCCAGTGCCGACCACGGGGCTCAGGATACCCAGTGCCGACCACGGGGCTCAGGATACCCAGTGCCGACCACGGGGCTCAGGATACCCAGTGCCGACCACGGGGCTCAGGATACCCAGTGCCGACCACGGGGCTCAGGATACCCAGTGCCGACCATGGGGCTCAGGATAGGGAGATTTATATATGTGTGTGTATATGTGCCATGTATGTGCGTGCATGTGTGTAGACGTATGTGTGCTGTGTACATGTATTGCATGTGCACAACTGTACATGTGTGCGTGCATGTTTTCTGTGCATGTGTATATGTGTGCATGCATATGCTGTATGCACGGGCGTGTGTGCACATGTGTATGTGCATGCATGTGCATGTAGCTGTGTGTGTGCACAAGTGTTAGTCCTGACATACCTGGTAGTGACCACATGTAGCCAGCTCATCCATGTGTTTTGGGGCATGCTCTGAGTGGGCTGGCCCTGTGAGGTGCTGAAATGCACCGTGGCCGTGGGCTGGCCTTGCCCTGGGAGTCCCTCAGCAGGGGCTGCAAGCAGAGGACTGTTCTCTCTGGGAGGCTGCAGGGTTTACCCCCAGTGCCCTGCTGTGCGGATTCTTCAGAATGAGGGTCCTGTGCTGAGTATCATCGGGATCTCCCACGGTGCCAGGGGCGAGGAGCCCACCGTGCCTGTGGCCTTGGTAACCGTGTGGGCTGTCAGTGCAGTGTGGCCCCACACTGCGTCCCCACTGCCTTCAGGATCCCTCTGGGTGGGGCTGTCTGAAGCTTTGGTTCCCATGGGCCACTTGGGGGTGAGCGCAGCCAGCCGCGGCTCCGGACCTCCGCTGTGCAGCGCGGGCCGCCACAAAGGAGCATTCTGTAGGAGCGGTGAATAGTGGGACGTCCTTTCATCGGCTGCTAACCTTTGGCGGCCACCAGCAGACTCCATTCTGCCATGCTGCTGGGGGACAATGCTGCGCTGCCCTTTGACGGAGGGCTGCCACCAACGGAGTCCCATTCAGGCGTTGGGAACCGTCCACAGCATTGTCTATGCGCTCACTGAGACTCGGGGCAGGGAGCGGGCTTGGAGGGGGACGTCCTCTTCCCGGCTTTAATCTCCCTGCAGCAGAGCCCACAGTCCCTGCTCCCATCTGAGTGTGAGCGCCATGGCGCCAGACTTGCAGAGAGCTGCCACACCAGGACCAGCCTAGACAAGGCCGGTTAACCTGGGTGCTCCAGCTGCCTAGCAGCATTCCTGTGAGCCTAGGAGCGTTCTAGAATAAAGGTTGTTACATAGAAAACACTGAGGGATGAAGTCCCTTTGTCCAAAGTCTGTAAACTCTTCAGAAGCGTTTAAATAGCTGCAGTGCCAGGTCGGGGGCAGTGCCCAGGGGAGCAGGCAGGAGCTGCACGTGCCATAGAGCCCCTGGCACCCAGGGCAACACACTACAGGGCCTGGCACCCACAGACGCTCACACTGTTGTTCCAAGCACCCCCAGTGCCCACACCTCAGGGGCACCCTTGTGTACAGTACCCCTGGGAGCCACTATGTGGAACCTCCCTGTGTCCCAGCTTGAGTTTGCCCTCCTTTGCTGAGAAACGCTAACACTTGTGGTCTCAGAAGATGGGATTTTCTGTGTTAATGAGGTGTAGTCGATGGTCCATCTGAGTTTTTATCATAATCATTTTTATGTTTTTGCAACATCATGAATTTTTTTGCTTATATTTTTTCATTATGAAAGGTTAGAAAAAAGACAACCGTGTTGTTGAGTGCAGGCGCCGAGGCCCTGGAGATGGTGGTCCTGGGCCCTGCAGGCAGTGGCCCTGAGCCCTGCAGGTGGCGGCCCTCGGCTGGGCGTGGCGGCCCCAAGCCCTGGAGGTGCCTGAAAGGGACTGGAAGTGTTTGTACAGCCCCCTGAGCCTGGGAATCACAGCTTTCCCCGGCAAGATGACTTTCCCCAAGGCTCTGGGATCCAGGCAAAGAGGGGCTGGACGGTGGGGGCAGGTGAGGTGGTGATGGTACAGGTGAGCCTCTCCTGGAGGCTAAGCCGTTGTGAGGGCGCTAAACCAGCTGCAGGCATGAGGCCTTCACACCCGCGTTCTCTCGTGCCCTCCACTGACACTCCCTGAACCTCTGCCTGCAGCCGTGAAATGGGATTTTTCCGCAGCTGGCGTGCTCTGTGTCCTCCTTTGAAACATGGCCAATTCAACAGAAACACCTTTACTGTTACAACTGTGAAATCTGGGCAGAAAGCACTCCTTTGTCCCCCATTATTCTCTCACAAATACAGTCTATTGTTACGTTGCTGAAGTTAATTTGATCAACATTGGGACATTTAACTTTTATGTCCCGTCAAAAGAGTTGTTTCATGCTCATTTTGAACATTCAAAAGAAGTGATTGCCAGAAAAATAATGTTGCCGCACACAATTCAGAGCAATTAGTTTCCCAGGGAGTGGCAGCGTGATGCGCGGGCGCCACACAGCCCTGCTTTGTCAGCCCGAGGCCAGTCATCAGTCAGCTGTCAGCCTGCTCAAAGGCCCCCGTCCAAATGGCTCTCTCCCGGCCGTTCCCAGAAATCGCCCGCCCTTCAGCCAGTGAAAGAAAGGCCCCTGCGTTTCTAGGCAAAGCCAGCTCTGCGCTAACGATCTCGGTCACCCAGGATACCCCGGCAGCACCAGCCCTGGAATGTTCCTCTGGCCTCTTCCTGCTCTGACACCACTCGTACACCCATGCCGGGGCACATTTGTGGCCAGTGCGCCATAGTCATGCCAGCCTGAAGACCTGGGGTGTGAAGGGACACCTTGGTCATGGGTCTGTTGGGGACCTGCCAGGACACCCTGGACACTCAGCTGGACACACTGGAGCCTCTGGAAAGCCTGCCCCCAGACGCCTCTGGTCCCTTAGTATGAATCCCAGCCCAGTCCTCTGCACTCAAGGCACTGTCAAGAACGTGTGGAGTCCAGTGTAGGCCTGGCAGGACCAGTTTACTATTCCATACGTCTCAGAAGATTGATGGAATTTATAGCAGGCCCTCATTTTATTTTATTGAAAATTAAATGGAGCATACAGAAAAGTGCGGAAGGCTGTGGCGGAGAGGCAGGTTTGCCGTGACCTCCTTGTGTTATGAAATAAAATGTGGATACGATTGATCCCGCCTCCCTCCCCACCCCCCGCCCCCATGTCCTCCTGAGCCGATTCCTGCTCCAGTCCTAGCACAACCCCAAGCTGCCTGTTGTTCCTGGGACTACTTCTCTGCCTTCTCACACGTTAGCCCACCTGGAGCTGTCTGTGTGTTTATTGCACGTGCACGCGTATGTGTGTTTTACACGCGGAAGTGTTTGTAAACAGCATAGGTAACTTTTTTTGAGCATCAGGTAGATAGTGTCCTTCGCACACCTGGGTCCACAACCAGCGTTTTTGGCTCGGTCCAGTCGATGGTGCAGTGTGGGTAACACTCATTGCTGGTCCTGTTGTGCAGGTGCTCTGAGGCAGGCTGATCCACTCATGCCGGCACTTGTTTGGGACGATTCCAGCATCTTGGTAAAAGCCAGGACAATGCCTGGGGGCACCTTGGTGCAGGGGATGATTAGCAGGGCCAGTGCCTCCACACCCTCAGACCAGCTGGCACGGGCAGTCCCAGCATAAGGCGACAGCTCTTATTTTCATTTGCACGTCTTCCGACTGGTGAGCTGAGCTCCTTGTCATGTGCATTCGGCTCTGGGGTTTTTAAGGCTCTCGGCTTTCTGCAGTTTCTTGTTTCTTTCTGTCAGACACATGAGCGAGGAAGTGGCCAAGGGAGGTGGAGGTGCTTCTCCATGCTGGGCAGGCTGCAGTTTGTGGGTGGGCAGATTCTCCACTGCACAGACGTAGTTAATGTTACGGTCGTGTTTAAAAAACAAGTGAAAAACACCTGCTGGGAGGAAAGCACAAAACCATGGTAGCTGGGCCCCCTCAGAGCACCTCAGAGGACACCTCAAGGACACCTCAGGTGCACCACAGTGGGCACCTCAGGTATACCCCAGGAGATACCTTGGGACACCTCAAGTACACCTCAGGAGCATTTTGGGGACATTTCAGGGACACCTCAGAGGACACCTTGGGACACCTTCGGGACATCTTAGGAACACCTCAGGGGACACCTCAGGGGACACTTTGGGGACATCTCAGGAACACCGCAGGGGACATCCCAGGAGACACTTTGAGGCTTCTCAGGGGTCTCTGCACAAAGTCCTCCCCCAGCTCTCAGCAGTTTTGAATGGGGGGGGTGCTTTTATCAGAGGAGCCTGGGCTTTGGAAGGATGGACAAGGGCACCTTAGTGATGAGGGAAACACTGGTGTGGTGATTGCTGTAGGCGCCCTGCAGACACTAGCCCAGAAGTAACCGAGGTGGCTCGTGTCCACCTCACGTACAGATGAGGAAACGAAGACCTAGGCCTGAAGTATCAAACCAGGAGCCACCCACTGATGGTAGGGCATTTCACAACCTAATTCTCAGCTAGTCCTAAAGCCGCCTGCCGAAGGCTTGTTCCCAAATGTTCACCGAGCTGGCCCTGGAACCTCTAAGGCAGGAGAGGGCCTTTCAGAAAAATGAACTCTAGGTCACGGGGCAAAGCCTGGGAGGGACAGCTTTTATAATTAGCACCTGGCTATCCAAGACTCCATGGAGCCCAGATTCACTTTCCAGAGGTGGCTTCTCTAGGCTGCCCCATGAGAGGGGGCTATGGAGTTATGCGTCATGGCTGCAGTCAGGTGGCTCCATGGATCAGCAAGGGGGTTGCAGTGGGGTGGCATCCGTGGGCACGGCCTGCAACTCGGGGGTGAAGGACAAGCCAGCCACCAACCCTGGGGGTCAAGGGCAGTGGTCAGTTTGCTGGCATCCTGGGCCAGGGAGTCTCGGACGTTTGAGGGCTGGAAGTCCAGATGCTGGACACTGAGGAATAGTGTCATGGGACAGTGTGGGGAGGCACAGGCCCAGCAGCTAGTCCTTGAGGGCCTTCAGTGTAATAGACATTGGAGTGCATCTGATGTCCGACCTGGCCATTTAGAGACACCGCAGGTGCTCTGTGCTGACCTTGACACCACCATGGCTCACACCTTGGTCTTGGTAGTGCTGAACAATTTAGCATTACATCCAGTGGTTTAAGGAAAAAAAAAGGAAATAGAAACACTTGCTGGTGTGTTGGAATTACCTTGGAGGCAAGACTGGGGTCTCGTGACCAAGTTTGCTTTCAAAACCAGCTCCTGGTGTGTGAACCAGGTTGCATGCAAGATGACTGTTTTTGTTGCCCCGTGATTGTGTCTGGACCCTCGGGTGTGTGGCCCTGTGATGCTGACTGTGTGTTGGGGCTACTGCTGTCCCCTGGACTTCCATTCCCGGGCTTGGGAACCAGGCATGTGTCCACCCATGTTGGGTGTTGTGATTTCTGCATGTGGACTCTGCCACTTTTGCTGGGTCGTGTGCCTCTCCCATTAAGAGTTCTTGATCCATTGGGCCACCAGAATACGCTTGCCCCTCGAGGTGGAAGCCAATAGGGCCTTTCACCGTGCCACAGGCCGGTGACACGCACACACGCATACATGCCAGCGCCCTCACAGCCCCCAACTGAGCCACACTGTCACAGCAGGGACTCCACCTTTGGGCCTGAACATGTGTCTCTGTGGCTGTTACTGTAATTTGAGCAAGGTGCACAGCATCGATGTGGGCCGACTTTTTAATCATAATTGCTGCTGACAGGGTCATTAATTTTGGAGCAGCTCTGTTTGTTTTCTTTGGTCCAAGTGGCAGTATGTTGGAATTACAAAGTGTGGCCTGTGCAGGCCTGGACAGCACACACTCTTGTGATTGCCACAGCCTATGACAGCTGCTTCATCTCCATGTACCACGAGGCCTGTGCACATGTTAATTGGCTTGGACTGTGGTATCCAAAAGAGCGGGGCATGGAGATATGATAAAGTTGGGTTTTAATGGTAGTGGTAGACTTTTAAGACCTGGCAACACAACCAATTCCATTAGGCCATTGTTGGATGTAGACGTCATTGTGGCTGTTCTCTGGCATGAGTCACTCTCACTGGTACCTCATTGGTGGGCATCACTGTAGGTGAGTGGCAGCCAGATTCTGGGCTAAGCATGAGGAAACACTCAGGTTTCCAAAGAAAGCCTCAAATATAGCATTTTCTTTCTTGCTAAACATCCTGTTTTAAAGTTTATTCAGTCAGATGTTATATCTGATCTTTATATTAGAGTTACAAAACGAGGAATTTACCTCAAAATGGCATCTACTGTTCGTTTAACCAGTGGTTATTTGCTTCCTTAGTTAATACTTAGAGTGTCACTCATCCTCAATTCTTTGCAGTCTCTCGTTTTCCTTCTGTCAAATACGAGCGCAGTAGGTCAGCATAGTACAGGATGCCAGGAAGAGACAGCAGCAAGTGTCGCAGCCGTCAGAGGCTCCCCGTCCGTCAGAGGCTCCCCGGCCGTCAGAGGCACCCCGGCCGTCAGAGGCTCCCCGGCCATCAGAGGCTCCCGGCCGTCAGAGGCTCCCCGGCCGTCAGAGGCACCCCGGCCGTCAGAGGTACCCTGGCCATTAGAGGCATTGCGACTGAAACCTCATTCCCATGGAAGCGTGTCATTGGGGTCGAGCACGCAGAGCTTGCCCTGGTGTCTTGTGGCAGTGCCTTCACTTAGGTCTGAGTCTCAGAACTTCATGAAGACTCCTCATCACAGCGCCTTTGAAGCACATTTCTTTCAGCTCACGGCCGTTACCCCTGTAGGACCCTTCCCCACCTCCTGCTGCTTCGAACACGTGCCAGGCACTCATTGATCACAGCAGCTTCGAGGGCTGCCCTCTCCGCCCCGCAGAGCTGCCCTTGAGTGTGATGCCATCATGTTCACACAAGATGAGGAAAGTACCTTAAAGCCGAGATTTAATGCACGTGCACTTGGCTCAGGAGACGGTGGGAATTGAGGAACACATCTTAGTCCTGGGCGCCTGCCCTCAGACCAGCTGCACTGTGACCTCAGCTGGACAGGCTTCAACTGCAGAGATGGGCATGGATCAGAGTGGATACAGGTGGGTGTTTCACCTGCAGAGGTGGATGTGGATCAGAGTGGATACAGGTGAGTCACCTGCAGAGGTGGCTATGGATCTGTGTAGACACAGGTGGGTGTTTCACCTACAGAGGTGGATATGGATCAAAGTGGACACAGGTGGGTGTTTCACCTGCAGAGGTGGATACAAATGGGTGCTTCACCTGCAGAGGTGGATGTGGATCAGAGTGGATACAGGTGAGTGTTTCACCTACAGAGGTGGATGTGGACACAGATGGGTGTTTCACTTGCAGAGGCAGGTGTGGATTTCGGAAACAGCCAGGGGTTGGCCAGCATTCAGAGATGTTCTCATGGAGTTTTTCCTTGGATCCCTGACCAGTCCGGAAGCAACGGTGTTGCTGTTGGGGAGCTTTCTCCAAGGCCCCCTAAAGGGTGGCTCTAGTTGGCCCTCAGAGCCCAAGAGCCTATAAACTGCATGGTGCACTGTCTTCTTACTTCACGTGTGGTCTCTGCAGGGCCCAGCCAGCTGGGGTCTCATGAGGTAAGGCTCCTGACCTGACTGCTGCCGCTAGAGTCCACACCAGTCTTCTTCTAAAGAGGCTTAACAGCAGAAAAAAATTCATTGACAGACGGCTCTGATGGATCCCTTCCAGAGGCTGTGAGTGGCAGACAGTGAGTCCATCCCTCACTGTTGCTCTGCTGTACCTCAAGGTGTCGGTGAGAGGGGCGAGGGTCAGGGAGAGGGCCCCGCGGTGCCGGTGCCCCAGGCTTTCATTCCCCAGTGGCAGTTTCCTCTATAGAAAGACAGTCTTAAAACAGGTTAATGAAATTATTGGTCATCTGCACTATTAATAACTATATTTTTAAACATGCTCTTTTTTCCCAAATTGATACATAAATTCAAAGTGATTCTCGTTATTAAGGAAAACAAAATTTTTCATGTGGAATTTGGCAAGATGATAAGGAAATTAATATGCAAGAGGAATATGAAATTAGGTGAGACAATTAGTTTTTAGAAAGAATTGTAGATAAGAACTTCCTGTAAGAAGCTGTATTGATTAAAAACGTGGTGTTAGGTGGAATAGGTTAAAAAAAAAAAAAAAAACCTGCGGAAAAGAATGTAGAGTCTAGGAAAGACCTAGAGTCACGGGGTTTTGTGTTAGGAAGTGAGCTCTGTGAGAAGATGACCAGACATTTTAATAAATGGTGTGGATCGATGGGCCATCCATGCAGGAAAACCAATAATTCCACATGGATTAAAGGTCAGCCGTGAAAACACCAGCGTGAAGATAAGAGAAAGTGGAGTGGCACCGTGTTTGAGTTTGGGATGGGGAAGGAAAACAGTTGTGTTTGATGACGTGAGGGTAAAAGCTGCTGTGTGGCAGAAGATGCTGTCGGCAGTGTGAGACGACAGCAGCTGACAGCAAGAATGCCACGACTGTTATAGGCGGAGTTTACGGAGACATTCTTGGAACCCAGGCCCCAGGACAGGAACAAGCCAAAGAGGAATGCCGGTCCTGGTGAGCCGGGGCGCTCCACTGCTCTGTGGTCGAGGCGTGCAGTGGGGTTGGACGTGAAGGGCTGTTTCGTGACGGCCAAGATCAAACCCGAGACAGTCCACAGCCTCAGCCTGGGTGGCAGCCCCACAGCCCCTCCTCTGATGGGAAGCATACAGGCCAGAGCCAAGGAGGGGTAGGGCTCTGGGGTTTCTTCCTTCGAAACCCGCCAGCTGGGGTGGCGGGGGGACGCTGCTCACTGCAGAACATGTAGGACCATGCCATGTGAAAGATAAAACACAAAGGCAGACCTTTCAGTTGTGGTCTCTTCCATGGCTCGAGCCGGCAGGTCAAGCAAGAAAGGGCTGTTCAGGTGTGGGGTGGGCCGCCGCTGTGTTCTCCTCCCCATGCACGACCCCGATGCCGCACTCCAGGAAGGTGCAGCGTGCAGGCACAAGTGGTGTGTGCTGTGGGGTGGTGTCTGCGCTCGGGGTGACACGCAGGCCTGCAGGGGGCCTCAGCCATGGCACCAAGCAGGAATCACCAGGATGGGTGGTCACATGTGTGACTTCTGTGGAACCAGTTAGGATTTCTTGAGTTGCCTGGATTTTGCATGGCTGGTAACAGTGGTGGCCAAGTCCCCCGAAGGTGCAGCCTGTCTGTGGAGGTTCTCCCTGCTCTCCTATATCGACACTCCAGTGGCATCCACATGGCACAGCCGGGCAGTGGAGTTAGAAACTTCTGTGGCTGACATTTCCTTTTCCTTCTGTACAAAGTACATAGTTCTGTTTCACTGTCTTGCTAGCAAACACAGTATTGCTGATGGTTTTCGTTTTGCTTCTGAGTGTTGTGAAGTGGTGTCTGGGAGTCGTGGCTGATGCACAGTCAGGTGAAGGGTGGGCTGACAATGTGAGCAGGTCGGGCTCATTGTCCAGGAGCTGCTTCATGTCACTGCCAAGCCCTGGCTGTGGCGCGCTTTTCAGTGGACAGTCTTTATGAAATGGGTTGTGACTGGTTGTGACTGATTCAAGTTATGGTGGGAAGATTTTTCAAAACAAGGCAGTATCTAGCTAGAAAGATCCAGTTGCTGTTACCATGTAACTTTGAAATGTCCATGAGAGAATGATGTATAAATACCTTGAAGACAAGGCTAAGCCTGTGTCCCAGGCTGGGCAGACCATCCAGAGGCCCAGAGGGGCTGGGGGCACCTGTGCCTGCATGTTGAGGTCAGAGACACGTGGAGTGTTCTGGCCCAGCCATGTAGGCACCCACCCCGAATGTTTGTTCTCATGCTCCAGAAATGCTTGTTTTCCTTATTCAGGCATTTCTTTCTTGGCTTTTTTTCTCCTTTTTGGTGCAGCAGTAGCTCAGTGATAGAATTCTCTTTCCACGCAGGAGACAGGTTTGATTCCTGGCCAGCACGCCTCGTGCGCAGCCACCACCTGTCTGTCAGTGGAGGCCTGTGCGGTGCTAGAATGCTGAACAGGTGTCAGTGGAGCTTCCAGACTAGGACGGACTGGGAAGAAAGGCCCGGTGATCTACTTCCGAGAATCTGTAGATCTCAACGGTCTGACCTGTAATCGATCCAGCGTGGGACCCAGCAGTGTTTTTCTGTTGTGTGTGGGGTGGGGTTGGTGCTGACTTGATGGCAGCCAACGACAGCATGCTTTTTTCACCACGTCTGGTCTGGATGCTGCCCAGATGGTAGACACTCAACTGTGAGCCTCTGTGCCTCCTCTCCCCTGATGCAGGGCTGGCACACGTGTCCGTGGCGGACAGCTGAGCTCTGAGGGGCGGGCGCGTGTTGGCATGGGGCTGCTGTGCCAGGTTCCAGGGCAAAGAAGCAAACTCAGGGGTCTCGCTTTGCCGGGAAAAGCGGCAGGAGGAGAGGAGCAGGGGTGAATGAGCTCGCTAATCCTGCTTCTTTTTCCCTCCAGGATCCTTGACCAGAGGTTCGAGAAAGCGTCCTACTTTGTCTTTGGCGATTTCAACTTCCGATTGGATTCCAAATCTGTCGTGGAGGTAGGCACCGTCTGGTTTCTGCGTGTGATCTTATTCAGAACAAAAGCGGAAGGAGCGTTGCCCTTCAGAGGTGGTTTCACTGTCATCGTGTTCGCTGGTTATATTTTTAAGGCAGAAACTCCTAATAAGAAAAGCGTTTTACTGTCTGAAAGGGGGTCATGGCTGGGATTAAAGGTGAGCTGAGCCCCTCAGAATTACACGGCCGGTTAGTTAACGTTTGCTGAGCACTGGGCGCGTCACAGTGTGTTGCATGGGTGCTGTTGTCAACAACCAGGAGATGGAGTAAGAAGCCGCCGACTCAGCACGTGGGGGCTGCCATGGGGGTCTCCAGGGCTGGGCGCATCCGGGAACAGTTACTGATGGGGACGCTCCGCTCAAACCACTCCACGCCAGAGCTTGTCACCCGTCCTCCTCGTCCCACAGTTGCGTGCCATCCACGTCAATCTCATCCTCTCCTGGGAAGATGGTTCCTCAGGACAGAGCAGAGTGGTCAGGGGTCACCCATCTTCCTCTGGTTGACAGAGGTGAGTGATGTCCTGCCGAGATCCTCGTTTCTTGTATGTGAGCTGACAGCATCTCACAAGCAAGGCCTCATGGCATACACATTTGTACACGCTTTGATAAGCAGGCAGTTTTCCCCGAGCGTTCATAGCTCCTGTGGAGAACGCAGCCTCACATAGAGTGGCTGAGACGTGTGAAGAGAGGGTGTTCAGACCAGTTCCTGGGGATCTGAGGTGGTTCACCAGTTCTGTTGCCTCCTTTCCTTGTGTCAAGGTTACTGAGCTAATCCGTCAGACGTCAGGGTTCAAATCAAAGCCCTAGCCCAGCACTCCATCGGGGTCTGCTTGTCCTGGTAGAAGTCCCTCAGCCATGTCTGACACTGCTCAGGGCCCACCCAGCTAGGCCCGAAGGCCCATGAAACCAGATGGTCCTTGTGGAAGCCACCTCCTCGTCATTCCAGCCACATCCCACAAGATTGGGACTCTCATGTTACACCCTCGAACGTGGGTGCTTTCTGGCTCTCCACTGGAGGGTGAGTGGATCTGCTGTGGACAGAGCACCCCTGCCATTGGCCTGTCACCAAGAGCCTCCCTCCCCCCACCCAGAACAGCAGACAGATGAAGACCATGTCTGTCAGTCAGGCCACTGCCCTGTGGCTGCACATCCAGAAAAGGTCAAGGCAGTTCCAAATGCCCCCACTCTCTGGGGCACAAATAGCAAAAGGACACCAGCCCTGACTCAGGCCAGAGTTGTCCCAGGTTTACAGGCTGCCTGCTCCTTGGGAACATTGAGCAGAACACGTGGCCCTGGGGCTCCTCCCTGTCTGAGGTGCAAATCCGGACATACAAGCAGGTGCCTGACGCCCACTGAGCCCCCACCAGCCTTGTGCTCCCACAGGACACAGGGCATGTGGCCTGGACATGAGGGAGGCAAAGTGGGCAGATGAGGGCACGTGTCGGCCTACGCTTCCAGATGCTGCGGCCACATTGGCGGGAAGAGGAGCCAGTCACGCGAGACCACAGATCAAGTATGTCCTTGAGTGATCAGATAGCAACAACTCTCTCCAAAACTGCCTCCAGGCCTAACTTTTTAAACCAAACTGCAAAGGAGTAAATGAGTTCTGATGATCTCTTGCTTAAAGTATTGTTTTTGTTGTGAATTACAGTATGTTCTCCCAAGAACGCAGCGTTTTTCTGAGTCACTGAAGAGCTTCTACATTCCAGGAGCACTTTGGGGCACAGAGGGGTCAGGTTGGATCAGCTCCAGGTTCACATCAGGTCAGGCTCCCCAGATCACTCCGGGGCACAGAGGGGTCGGGCTGGCTGGGCCGGGAGTTTGTGTAAATGCTGGCACTTTTTCCTCCTCCTCCTGGTTTCCCGTTACTTTCCTGTCAGAGTAATAGGCGCAGGTTCAGGATCATTTGAGATGCTGTTTCAGTAGGAAGCAGCGTGGCCCATGTGTGCTGCCCCCCCCCAGGGTCCTGTTCTCTCCTGCCGATCCTCCTCCCTGTCTCCTCCACCTTTCTGCCCTCTGGGCCAGGCAACTCCTACTCTGGCCTTCACCCTCTGTCGGGTTCCTGGGGGGCCTTCAGACGCCAGGACCACGGCTATGAACTGATGTTACATCCTCAGCAGCTGGACACAGAGCTGTGCCTGCCAGGAGGGTCAGTGGGATGCCAGCCTCTCAGATGGGAAGGAGCTGAGAGCCTCTCCCATCGTCACTGCGGCCCCTCCTCTCACGTGGGCTTGGGATTAGGCGGCGAAGCGTGGGCTTTAATTGGTAATAAAAATAATAATACACATTATGCAGATACATGCTCCTTTCCCCAAGGAGGTCACTTAACAACAATAAATTATTCGTCTGCCATGGAACAAGCATTTTTATGTGTGTCTTAATCTAAAGTTTTATTGATTGCTTTGCCAGGAAACTGCGTTAGTGTTGTTGGAGGATTTGGGGAATCAATCAGGCAGTTGTGCGTTCGTAGGTGCGAGGGGCTGTGGCCACGGCGGGAGGATGCCTGTGCACGCCGGCGTGAGGCCAGGTGGGTGTGGTGGGAGAGGGTGCGGCACAGGGTGGACACGTGGTGTGGCTTGTGGCAGCTCTGGAATCTTCTAGAAAGGCCGTGTTGGTTTCAATGCCCTGTTTCCAAGTCAGCAGTCTTCTGTCGTGGTGGCCAGACACAGGCTGCCACACGCGCTCCCGTGTCCTGACGACTCTCGAGGGCGTGACGGGGCTTCGATGTAGCTCCTTCCCCTGCGACAGCAGAGGCCTGTGTGCCGGACAGTGCCAACGGGAATCGTGTGTCCCGTGCTTATGCGGGCACTGCTGTGTTTGTAAACCCAGGGTTCAGTCAGAAAGCAGTCCCTTCTGGGAGTCGTCCTAAGTGTGACAGCAGGTCTTAGTGGACATGCCGCGCCCACATCGGTCAGGCCCTATGGCGGAGCCATCTGATGCCCAGCAGCCCGGGAGCTCCCTCCCTCGATGCTGTGGGTGATGACACTGTGAGGGCTGTGGTGCCTCACACTGAGGCAGCCAGGCCTCCTCTTCCAGGCCAGCACATTTAAAGCAGTGACAGGGAAGTCAATGATAGTTTTTAATTGAATTATTTCCTCAATAAATAAGTAAACCTGTCCAAGCTCCACACATTAATTTTTGGAGGGTTTTTATGCCCGTGTGGCCCTTTAAAACCTGTAGGCGTGTGGCTGAGCAGTTGACAGATAAACTCTCCACTTGCCTTTTGCACACAGTTTGCCGTGGAGTGAAGCAGAGCAAGTGGCAAACGTGGGCTGTGCCCTTTAGTGCAGGTTCTAGGCCTATCCAGCTCTGGACCAAGGACTGTCCCACCTCTGAGTGGCAGGTAGGCGGCGTGGAGCCTGGAGAGGCTCAGCACTCAAGAGGTAGGGGCTTGGGGGGAGTCTTTCCAGAGTTGGATCCACGGGAGTGACCGCTGGGAGGTGCACGGCTCGTTTTCTTGGTGATACTCCTCTGCCTGGTCATCAAGACGGCAGCATGCACCCCCCTACCTCCATGGTCACCGACTTCTCCACAGGTGGCCCTGTCCCTCCCATCGGCCTCCAGCACATGTGGCCCAACCAGGAAATTATCATCAGTTGGCATTTATCTTAACGTTGAATATGTGTGCAGAGTGTGGCCCTTCCTTCACTGTTGATGTGATCACGTGTCTGAGTCTCCTGGTTCTGCCATAACAAAGGACCACAGTCTGAGGCCTTCAAGCAACAGGAAGGCATTCTCTCACAGTCAGGAGGCGAGAAGGCCGTGTTCAGGGTGTCAGCAGGACCATGCTCCCTGGAAGCTCTGGGGGAGGATCTGGTGGCTCCAGGTGTCCTTGGCGCGTGGCCTCCATTGTCTCGTGGCCGTCTCCCCTGTGTGTCTCGTTTTTAGAAGGACACTTGTTATTGGATTTAGGGCCCACCCTAAACCTAGGTGATCTCTTCCTGAGAGCCATAGCTACATCTGCAAATCAGGTCCCATTCTGACGTTCCAGGTGGATGTGAATTTTGGAGGGACGTGATTCCACCCACCATTTCTTACAACCATGTGTAGTTTGAACACTAACAGACATCCGAGTTCTTGGCACAGCCACATCCAGGAATGGCTCCCCCAGGAGAAACTGCCTTTCTCTGGTGATGCCAGATCTTGGCGGCATTGGCCAGGCTGCCATCAGGTCGTTGGATTTTAGAACCCACGGAAGCACCTACTTGGGGGATCAAAATATGCTGGTTAACACGGCTTTTAAAAGGGCTCTAACCATAAAATCGTCCATAGAAGCGTTGTGGAAACCAAAGAAAAATGTCCACAAAATGTTTCTGTGGGGCTCAGATGGTGGGAGTGGAGATGCTGTGGGCTGTGCTGAGTCCATGAGGGTGCTTGGGGCACCATGCCAGAGTGCAGACTTGGGCCTGGGGTGGCCAGCTGGTTTGAGGGTCGCTCTGCGTGGATTTCTCCCAGACTGCCTCAGTGCAGGCATCCAAACGTTGGGCCCCTCGCATTTCTTTTTGCTGAATTCCTTCTGAGTGCAAGTGCGGCTGTTTGGTGCAGCTGTGGTCGGGACAGAGCGTAGGTGCTGTTCCCCTCCAGCGTCTTTTCTTGACGACACTTCATTGCTCTGGGTTTCATTGTGGGCCCCAACTGTTCTCGCCCACAGCTGGGTGGGCCAGCACTGACTCTGCTCCTCGGACTGTTCATGGCGCCTGCAGGGAACCAGCCTACTGGCTAGCAAGATTCATTGGAGGTTAATTAGATCCACCTCCAAACAGCAAGTGTCCATGAGCTGGGTCCTGGTGGCAACAGTAAATTACAGGAGGCTGCTTGTCCTCCCATGATTGGGTGGGCGCATCCACAATGGCAAGATAGAGGGTGCAGCTGACCCAGCTTCTGGGTGGAGCCTCATCGCCCCACTGGGCTCTGATTCCCAGGGGGAGCATGGATGCTGCACACTTGCGTGGAAGTGCCCGGGGGAAGGTGGCTGCTGCACCCTCGTGTGGAAGTGCCCGGGGGAAGGTGGCTGCTGCACCCTCGTGTGGAAGTGCTGGGGGAAGGGGACTCCTGTAGAAGTGCCCAGGGGGTGTGGATGCCGTGCCTGCATGTGGAAATTCCCCAGGGGGGAATGGAAGGGTGCGGCCCAGAGCTGACCGCTGCCTCCCAGAGCTGCAGAGGGATGCAGCCGTGGTCACTGAGCACAACCGAGGCACAGAGATGCAGATCACATGGGGCATCATTCATAGCCATAGTTGAGCCAGGGCTTTGAACCAGTTTGTTCTGCTTTGAGCTCCTGCTGAGAATTTGCATTTCCAAAAACCAAAAAAACAAAAAATCCATTACCATCTAGTTGGTTCCAACTCATAGCAACCCTGTAGGGCAGAGTAGAACTGCCCCATAGGGTTTCCAAGGAGTGGCTAGTGCATTTGAACTGCTGACCTTTTAGTTAGCAACTGAGCTCTCAACCACTTTTCCACCAGGGCTGCACCCTCAGATGTACTGAATCAAAATCTACATTTAGTAAGATCCCCAGGTGAAATTTTGAGAACCACTGCCCTACTAATGTTTCTCAGGACTGGTCCCTAACCAGCAGCATTAGCATCCCCTGGAAACTTGTTGAAAATGCAAATTCTCAGCAGGGCTTCTGAGTGGAACGAACAGGCCGGAAGCCCTGAGTTGATGAACAGATTACACGCAGCCATCCAGCACATCTCACAGGCGGTATCACTGAGCCCATTCACGAGACCGCCTGTGTGCGGCTGCGCCTGCCTGGGTGCTGGGTGTTGCGTGGTGTTGCTGGCAGCTGTGCTCAGTGACAGTGATGGTGGTGCCACCAGTGCCCATCTTTCAGCCTCCACACCGGCATCCGTCACTCCCGGCAGTGACGGAGATGGATGCGTTTTCGGGAGTGGTGACCATTCTTCAAGAACCAGATGCCTGTTGCTGACAGATTTATGCTCATGAGGCCCTGCAGGGAATGGAGCCCTGGAGAGAGCACCCCCCTAGAGGAGCAGCCCCTACAGAAGGTGGCATGGGTGGCAGCAGAGAGCCCTGGGCCACCCGGACGCAGAGAGCGCCTTTCTGATAGGCCCTGAGGGCCCACTCCCCGAATGTAAGGAGACTCCACAGTCATGGGAGGAGGCGAGCCCTGTACCCCCACTCTGCCCCAGGGAGCAGTACATCCTTGGGAGGAGCTAGGGCTCCCGGGCCCCGCAGGAAGGCCACGTCGCCCTGACCCTGCCCTCACAGCCTTCGGGAGGCCCTCTTTGCGCTCTGGGGGGCATGCCCAACACAGGGCTCTTTGGCTGAGAGTGAGGCTGGGGACTCTGGGGCACACCTGTCACCTGGAGAACCACCATACCACCATGCACCCCTCTGCCCACCACACCACCATGTGTCTGCTACCACGCCACCATGTGTCTGCCCACCACACCACCATGCACCCCTCTGCCCACCACACCACCACGTCTGCCCACCACACACCCCTCTGCCCACCACACCATGTGTCTGCCCACCATACCACCACATATCTGCCCACCATACCATGTGTCTGCCCACCACACCACCACATATCTGCCCACCACACCACCACGTGTCTGCCCACCACACCACCATGCATCTGCCCACTCAGCCCCTCCCCTACACAGGCACTGGGTGAAGGCTGTGGAGGGGTGCGGTGGGAGGGGGAGGTGGGAGGCAGGCCAGGCACAGCAGGTGGTGGTGTTGGCTGTATGCCTGCCCCCGTGCCTGTTCCCAGGAGCCAAGTGTGGCTCTGGTGCTGCGACCCCTACCCCACCACCCTCCTGACCTCACCTGACCACCTTCCTGCAGCAGGACTCAGTGTGGCCAGGGCAGCGCCGAGTGATGGGTGTGGGAACCCAGGATGTAGGCTGAACCCTCGCGTGCAGTGGGAAGGGGGCACTGATGAAGGCGCCTCCCTCCCCTCCATCACTGCCTTTGAGAAAGCCCTATCTGCAGGAAACATTTGCGCCGTTTCTAAGCTCTCTAACGACAGTCTCTAACGTGGCTGTTTTGAGAAACACAGACCCTGCCCTTTTTGGTGGTTGTGGACAATATGAGCAGTCGAGTTTTCCACGGTGCTTTGGACTGAGTAGACAGGCTCCCACCCTCACTTTAGCTCCACCAGCACCAGGGGCCTCCATGCCCCGCAGTTCAGGTTACCACTGCACCGCTGGGACACAGGCTGCCCCCTTGGATCTCGACTGTTTCGGGCTGGGGACATCTATAGGATGGGACACACTGTGCTTGTGACATGGCTGCGTCTGCCCTGATGACTGGGGCCTGCTTACTGAGGGGCCATCATAGGGCGTGCTGACCAAGTGTTTGTCGGGTTACCCAGTGCTTCTTAAACAACAGCAAGAGTGGAATTACAAGTCTGTGCATCGGAACTTCATGTTTGAACCCTCGTAGCTGCGTTGCAGAGCCCAGTGTTTAAATGGAGCTTCCACGTGCCAGCTGATTGGTGGGGACTCAGCAATCTGAGATGAACCTTTAACCCTGGATTCTGAATGGAGTCTGGGCCTCGGGGTCTATGCCCTGGGCTGGCTCGTAGTCACCCTTCTTCCAAAGTGCGATCCTTATGCAGGTTTAGTCATGCGCGCGAGCGTTGAGCACAGACTTATGGGGGGGATTGTTTGTAGCATAAAAGATCATGTTTATTCCCCAGAGTCAGTTCTGTTTTCTAGAGTCATCTGAACCATTTACATTTAAAAGGTAATAATTTTCCATTAACTCGTGCTAAGGAAAACCTGTATAAAGTACCCGTGCCTGCTTTGTTAACCATCTTTATAGAGGTTTTTCTTTTTCTCCCTTCAATCACTGCTGCCTGAGAAATGTGTGGGGTTTCAATCTATAGCCCTTTTTAATGTTAGGCATTTCTATGGCTCGAATTTAACCAGAAACCACAGGACCACGAGAAGAAAGGTGGGGCTGTGGCCTGGTCCTCGCTGACATGCCCACAGTCAGCAAAGAGCCACCTTCATGAACAAAGTCTGCATCACAGCCATGCACTGCTCAAGGGGCTCCATGCTGGTTCCCTGGGGGAGGGGGCAGAGAAGGGACACCCCAGGAACCTGGTTATAAAGGAAGGGGAGACAGATTGCTGTGGGGTTGACAGTGTGTAGTGGGCCGGCTGGACCCAGGCCCCAGTGGGAGGTAGCTCTGCTTTGCTGGTCTTGGTGTGGTGTCCACTGGGCGACACAGCACAGGCCACCCCACCGAGGCTCTGGACCTCCCGGGCCAAGAGAGTTAGATGTCCTCGTCCGAGGGGCTGTGACACTCCACACCAGCAGCACGGGGCCACAGAGTGAGGGTCAGGCTGGTTTTGGCAATCACTTCCTCCGACTCAGCCAGTATCGCACCAGATAGTTTCTGTTGCCAGGCAGTGGTCCTCTGAGAGACGAGTGTGGTTGGGAAACCCTGCCTGGATGGCACGGTGAGCCAGTGGACGTGGTGGGTGTGCATGCAGGCAGGAAGTGTGTTCACCACCACTCACCGAGGCTTTGGGCTCTCCAGTTCTGGTGGAAAAGGCTTGGCTCCCAAGGGCAGCCTGTACTGGGCATGCACCCCGGCTCCCGGGGGCAGCCCACACCCAGCATGCACCACGGCTCCTGAGGACAGCCTGTGTCCTGTGGCCTGTGCAGTCCTGAGGGCGCTCCGTGTATTGTCTATGCAGGAGGGCTGGCAGCTCTCAGAGGCAGAAGCGCATCTCCATAACCCGTTCTGCTTCCTGGGCGGTGGGGTCCAGCAGCATCCTGTGTGGGTGGGCATCCCCAGGACTCCTCCTCCCTGCCCCTCACCTTGTATCCTCTGGGACAGAGGGAAGCCTCCGTCACCGAGGGACCAACCAGCTCTGCTCTGAGTGGCCAGCGTGTCATCCTGGGAGCAGGACTCAGGTCCAGCAGTCTATCCACTTCTCTCACACTGTGCAGCCTGTGACAGCAGTGGGCTGGAGGGGACCCAGGGTGAGCCACGTTGCTTCAAGCCTTGGCTCCTGTCCACCCGACAGGTCATGTCTGCTGTGATTTATCACCAACAAGCCCCTGATGTGAAGCTGTGAGGATGCCGTTTAGGGCCCAGTCCTGGCACCTGCTCTGCCTTCAGCGTGTTCAGAAGCCAGCCGCACACATCTGCGCACTGAGGAGGCCAGGCCAGCCGCTTGGCCCCTTTGTGTCTCTGTCTTTGTCTTTGATTTCATGCTATCAGAGGTCTGGATGTTTTCTGAGCCAAGTTGTCAGAGGGATAAAAGCTCAGGAGCAGGGTCACATTTAGAGGGATGGCCATGAAAAGTCTGTGGGATGTATCGCAAACCCACCCACCAGCTGTGGCCCCCAGCACAGCAGGACCAGGCTTCAGTGAGCAGGCGCAGTGCAGGCGGCCGTGCTGGGACGGGTGGGTCTCTGGGTCTCTGCACCGTTCATTTGTTCATTCATTCACCCACCCATCCAGTGGGGCATCTATGCAGAGGGACATGCTGCACTGTGGTCAGCAGATGTGCAGGTGGGCTCCACTCCATTGTTTATTCATTCTCCTCTTCGTCCGTCCGTCTGTCTGGTGGGGCATGCTGTGCAGACAGACATGCTGTGCTGTGGTCAGCGGGCATGCTGGTGGGTCTGTGCTCTCTTATTCGTTCACCAGTCGAGGAGAGCCCAGCCCAGAACCTACCGAGCGAGTGGGTCGAGACTCTGGATTCTGATGGTTCTGTGCTCCTATGGAGAGACGGCAGATTTGGTCCTTGCGGTGTTACTTCCTTCAAGCACTGTCTGTTTAAGGGGGAGAGAAGAGTAATCTAATGTCTTGACGATGGTTTGTTTTGTAAAAACGAGTTTGAACATGTCCTTCAGTAACTGCCCACAATCCAGATTGTGCCTAGGTTTGGGGGGAAGGGTGGTTTTGTGGTTCATTTTTACTTTGTTAAAACTTGCTCTTTTCTCCTCACACTGAGGGGAGAGAAAAGTCTACTCTCAAGGAAGAGAAGGTAGTCACAGTTCCTGGGTCTTTGAAGAGCCTGCGGGAGCTTTGTGTGTGTTGCACAGTCAGTGGGACACCTGGCACGGTTGGTTTTAATCCGCTGACGAAAGTCAGGGTTAGACCTGCTACCTTTGTGTGCAGTCAGCGAGTGCCAGGCAAGCCTCCCTTCAGTCGTGCACCTGCCCTGCGTGCATCTCCGGACAAAGCAGCATCTGGCCTCACTGGTCTCCCCTCTGCCCAGGCTGCCCACAGCCCCCTTGGTGCAGCCCGCATGGCACAGGGTCACAGCCAGAGCGCTGGGCTGTGTGGCCAGGAAGCGTGCTGACACCGAGTGGCTGTTGGTCCAGGCCACGGCTCTGCTGCATGGTGCAGTGACGTCACGGGCCTCCCACCTGTCCTTCGGTCCACCCACCCTGGAGGGGGAGGCGGGAGCTTGAGACACAGAGCAGCCCCTGTGGTGTTGAGGAGGCCAGCTGTGGGATGGATGACCTCAGCTGCAGGAAGGCACTCAGGCCACCCACAACAGCTTGCATTTTCTGCTTCGGAGAAACTAGAATACATGTTTGTCAGCAGGGAATATCAGGTGAAATTGGACCGTGTCACCCTAGCAGGGAGAGACCTTTCCCTCAAGCCCGCTGTTTCTGGGAACTTTTTCTGGGACCTTTGAGCTGTGTCTTCTGAGTCAGGACTTTATTTTGCAGTCTTTGCAGGGGTTGAGGGGGTTGCCTGGGCTTCCTTGTTTTTCCGCAGCCAGGAGAGAGTTGTTGTGGACCCCCACATGGAGCACAGCCAGAGGGCAATAAACCCACTGTGCGCCCAACCTGGGTCTTGTGTTGTGAGCTTCATGGAGAACAACTTCTAAGGCGGGTTCTCACAGCTCGGATGCTGAAGAGGTGGAGGCGTGGGGGACATGTACCAGACTCTGCGGATGGAGAGGACGAAGAAGGCACTGCAGGACAGGAGCCAGCAGCCCAGGGTGCTGGGGGGTGTGCCCAGCTTCCTCCCCACACACACACACTGGCCCCAACTGAGGCCAGAGGTCGGGGTGCCCTAAGTGTAGGGCAGCGAAGGTGGATGGGGGTGGGAGGGTCAGAGGGAAGTATCCCCCCAGGGTCCTAGCCCATCTTCTAAGACCTGCTCTCTCCCCCCATTGGTTTCTGGCCCTTCTCAAGCACCCAGAGCACGGCTGGACCTCCCTCAGCCCAGAACCACCAGCCATGAGCTGGTCGTGGCCTGCCTGCTCGCATCAACCACCCCACCTTGTTCTCACTTGTGCGGACTCTGTCTTCTCTTCCTGACCGTGTGCTCCATGAGGGCAGGACCTCCTCTCCTACCCTCACTCGGTGACAGAGTGACAGTGACAGAGTGAGTGACAGTGAAAGAATGACAGTGATAGAGTGGCAGAGTAACAGTGACAGAATGACAGTGATGGAGTGACGGAGTGACAGTGACAGTGACAGTGACTGAGCGACGGAGTGAATGACAGTCACAGTGATGGAGTGACAGTGGCAGGGAGTGGAGTGAGTGACAGTGACACAGTGGCAGAGTGAGTGAGTGACACTGAATGACAGTGACAAAATGACAGTGAGCGATGGAGTGAATGACAGAGTGAGTGAGTAAAATGCTGGCGTCCAAATAAGTGCTTCACAGTGTTTCATCGTAGAAGACAAAAATCCCGAAAAGTTAGGAATACAAAGAGGATGTGACTGCAGACTAGCACAGCTGAAGGACCGTAGGGTAAGGTGGATAATGTCATGCTGGTGAACTTACATTTAGTCCTGTCACCATTAGAAAAGTTGCATCAGTAAAACTGTCTTGCAAAGAACGCTCAGGCCCAGCATATGGGCAAGTTCCACCAGAATCCTGAAGCTCTCCCTGACTATCTTTTTTTTTTTTTTTTTTAGATAAGTTTTAGTGTGCTTTAAGTGAAAGTTTTCAAATCAAGTCAATCTCTCACACAAAAACCCATATACACCTTGCTACACACTCCCAATTACTCTCCCCCTAATGAGACAGCCCGCTTTCTCCCTCCACTATCTATTTTTGTGTCCTTTTCTCCAGCTTCTAACCCCCTCCACCTTCTCATCTCCTCTCCAGGCAAGAGATGCCAACATAGTCTCAAGTGTCCACCTGATCCAAGAAGCTCACTCCTCACCAGCATCCCTCTCCAACCTGTTGTCCAGTCCAATCCATGTCTGAAGAGTTGGCTTCGGGAATGGTTCCTGTCCTGGACCAACAGAAGGTCTGGGGGTCATGACCACTGGGGTCCTTCTAGTTTCAGTCAGACCATTAAGTCTGCTCTTATGAGAATTTGGGGTCTACATCCCACTGCTCTCCTGCTCTCTCAGGGGTTCTCTGTTGTGTTCCCTGTCAGGGCAGTCATCGGTTGTAGCCGGGCACCATCTAGTTCTTATGGTCTCAGGATGATGTAGTCGCTGGTTCATGTGGCCCTTTCTGTCTCTTGGGCTCATAATCACCTTGTATCCTTGGTGTTCTTCACTCTCCTTTGATCCAGGTGGGTTGAGACCAATTGATGCATCTTAGATGGCTGCTTCCTAGCATTTAAGACCCCAGACGCCACTCTTCAAAGTGGGATGCAGAATATTTTCTTAATACATTTTATTATGTCAATTGACTTAGATGTCCCCTGAAACCATGGTCCCCAGACCCCTGTCCCTGCTACACTGGCCTTTGAAGCATTCAGTTTATTCAGGAAGCTTCTTTGTTTTTGGTTTAGTCCAGTTGTGCTGACCTCCCCTGTATTGCGTGCTGTCTTTCCCATCACCTAAAGTGGTTCTTACCTATTATCTGATTAGCGAATGCCCCTCTCCCACCCTCCCTCCCTCCCCCCTCTCGTAACCACAAAAGAGTGTTTTCTTCTCAGTTTAAACTCTTTCTCAGGTTCTTATAATAGTGGTCTTAAACAGTATTTGTCCTTTTGCAACTGACTAATTTCACTCAGCATAATGCCTTCCAGGTTCCTCCATATTATGAAATGTTTCAGAGATTCCTCACTGTTCTTTATTGATGCGTAGTATTCCATTGTGTGACTATACCATAATTTATTTATCCATTCATCCGTTGATGGGCACCTTGGTTGCTTCCATGTTTTTGCTATTGTAAATAGTGCTGCAGTAAACATGGGTGTGCATATATCTGTTCATGTAAAGGCTCTTATTTCTCTAGGATATATTCCAAGGAGTGGGATTGCTGGATCGTATGGTAGTTCTATTTCTAGCTTTTGAAAGAAGCGCCAAATCGATTTCCAAAGTGGTTGTACCATTTGACATTCCCACCAGCAGTGTGGAAGTGTTCCAATCTCTCCACAGCCTCTCTAACATTTATTTTTTTGTATTTTTTTGGATTAATGCCAGCCTTGTTGGAGTGAGATGAAATCTCATTGTAGTTTTGATCTGCATTTCTCTAATGGCTAATGATCGTGAACATTTCCTCATGTATCTGTTAGCTACCTGAATGTCTTCTTTAGTGAAGTGTCTATTCATATCTTTTGCCCATTTTTTAATTGGGTTATTTGTCTTTTTGTAGTTGAGTTTTTGTGGTATCATGCAGATTTTAGAGATCAGCCACTGACCGGAAATGTCATAGCTAAAAACTTTTTCCCACTCTATAGGTAATCTTTTTACTGTTTTGGTGAAGTCTTTGGATGAGCATAGATGTTTGATTTTTAGGAGCTGCCAATTATCTAGTTTTTCTTCTACATTCTTTATAATGTTTTGTATACTGTTTATGCCATGTATTAGGGCTCCTAACTTTGTCCCTATTTCTTCTTCCATGATCTTTATCGTTTTAGGTTTTATATTTAGGTCTTTGATCCATTTTGAGTTAGTTTTTGTGCATCGAGTGAGGTATGGGTCTTCTTTCATTTTTTTGTAGGTGGATATCCAGTTATGCCAGCACCATTTGTTAAAAAGACTGTCTTTTCCCCATTTAACTGTTTTGGGGCCTCTGTCAAATATCAGCTGCTCATATGTGGATGGATTTATGTCTGGATTCTCAATTCTGTTCCATTGGTCCATTTATCTGTTGTTGTACCAGTACCAGGCTGTTTTGACTACTGCGGCGATATAATAGGTTCTAAAATCAGGTAAAGTAAGGCCTCCCACTTGGTTCTTCTTTTTCAGTAATGCCTTATTTATCCAGGGCCTCTTTTCCTTCCATATGAAATTGGTGATTTGTTTCTCCATCTCATTAAAGAATGTTGCTGGGATTTGGATCGGAATTGCATTAAATGTATAGATCGCTTTTGGTAGAATAGACATTTTTATAATGTTAAGTCTTCCTATCCATGAGGAAGGTATGTTCTTCCACTTATGTAGGTCCCTTTTGGTTTCTTGCAGAAGCATACTATAGTTTTCTTTGTATAAGTCTTTTACATCTCTGGTAAGATTTCTTCCTAAGTATTTTATCTTCTTGGTGGCTACTGTAATTGGCATTGATTTGGTGATTTCGTCTTCGATGTTCTTTTTGTTGGTGTAGAGGAATCCAACTGATTCTTGTATGTTTATCTTGTATCCCAATACTCTGCTGAACTCTTCTATTAGTTTCAGTGGTTTTCGGGAGGATTCCTTGGGGTTTTCTGTGTATAAGATCATGTCATCAGCAAATAGAGATACTTTGACTTCTTCCTTGCCAATCTGGATGTCCTTTATTTCTTTATCTAGCCTAATTGCCCTGGCTAGGACTTCCAGCACAGTGTTGAATAAGAGTGGTGATAAAGGGCATCCTTGTCTGGTTCCCAGTCTCAATGGGAATGTTTTCAGGCTCTCTCCATTTAGGGTGATGTTGGCTGTTGGCTTTGTATAAATGCCCTTTATTATGTTGAGAATTTTCCTTCTATTCCTATTTTGCTGAGTTTTTATCATGAATGAATGTTGAACTTTGTCAAATGCCTTTTCTGCATCAATTGATAAAATCGTGGTTCTTATCTTTTGTTTTATTTATGTGGTGGATTACATTGTTTTTCTAATGTTGAACCGTCTCTGCATACCTGGTATGAATCCCACTTGGTCATGGTGAATTATTTTTTTGATATGTTGATGAATTCTATTGGCTAGAATTTTGTTGACTTTTTTTTTTATTAACTTTTATTGAGCTTCAAGTGAACGTTTACAAATCAAGTCAGTCTGTCACATATAAGTTTATATACATCTTACTCCTTACTCCCACTTGCTCTCCCCCTAATGAGTCAGCCCTTCCAGTCTCTCCTTTCGTGACAATTTTGCCAGCTTCCAACTCTCTCTATCCTCCCATCCCCCCTCCAGACAGGAGATGCCAACACAGTCTCAAGTGTCCACCTGATATAATTAGCTCACTCTTCATCAGCATCTCTCTCCTACCCTCTGTCCAGTCCCTTTCATGTCTGATGAGTTGTCTTCGGGGATGGTTCCTGTCCTGTGCCAACAGAGGGTTTGGGGACGATGACCGCCGGGATTCCTCTAGTCACAGTCAGACCATTAAGTCTGGTCTTCTTATGAGAATTTGGGGTCTGCATCCCACTGATCTCCTGCTCCCTCAGGGGTTCTCTATTGTGCTCTCTGTCAGGGCAGTCATTGATTGTGGCCGGGCACCAACTAGTTCTGGTCTCAGGATGATGTAGGTCTCTGGTTCATGTGGCCCTTTCTGTCTCTTGGGCTCTTAGTTATCGTGTGACCTTGGTGTTCTTCATTCTCCTTTGCTCCAGGTGGATTGAGACCAATTGATGCGTCTTAGACGGCAGCTTGTTAGCATTTAAGACCCCAGACACCACATTTCAAAGTGGGATGCAGAATGTTTTCATAATAGAATTATTTTGCCAATTGACTTAGAAGTCCCCTTAAATCATGGTTCCCAAACCCCCGCCCTTCCTCCGCTGACCTTTGAAGCATTCATTTTATCCCGGAAACTTCTTTGCTTTTGGTCCAGTCCAATTGAGCTGACCTTCCATGTATTGAGTGTTGTCCTTCCCTTCACCTAAAGCAGTTCTTACCTACTAATTAATCAGTAAAAAACCCTCTCCCTCCCTCCCTCCCTCCCCTCCTCGTAACCACAAAAGTATGTGTTCTTCTCAGTTTATACTATTTCTCAAGATCTTATAATAGTGGTCTTATACAGTATTTAACCTTTTGCCTCTGACTGATTTCCCTCAGCATAATGCCTTCCGGGTTCCTCCATGTTATGAAATGTTTCACGGATTCGTCACTGTTCTTTATCGATGCGTAGTATTCCATTGTGTGAATATAGCACAATTTATTTAACCATTCATCTGTTGATGGACACCTTGGTTGCTTCCAGCTTTTTGCTATTGTAAACAGAGCTGCAATAAACATGGGTGTGCATATATCTGTTTGTGTGAAGGCTCTTGTTTCTCTAGGGTATATTCCGAGGAGTGGGATTTATGGGTTGTATGGTAGTTCTATTTCTAACTGTTTAAGGTAGCTCCAGATAGATTTCCAAAGTGGTTGTACCATTTTACATTCCCACCAGCAGTGTATAAGAGTTCCAATCTCTCCGCAGCCTCTCCAACATTTATTATTTTGTGTTTTTTGGATTAATGCCAGCCTTCTTGGAGTGAGATGGAATCTCATCGTAGTTTTAATTTGCATTTCTCTAATGGCTAATGATCGAGAGCATTTTCTCACGTATCTGTTAGCTGCCTGAATATCTTCTTTAGTGAAGTGTGTGTTCATATCCTTTGCCCACTTCTTGATTGGGTTGTTTGTTTTTTTGTGGTTGAGTTTTGACAGAATCATGTAGATTTTAGAGATCAGGCGCTGGTCGGAGATGTCATAGCTGAAAATTCTTTCCCAGTCTGTAGGTGGTCTTTTTACTCTTTTGGTGAAGTCTTTAGATGAGCATAGGTGTTTGATTTTTAGGAGCTCCCAGTTATCGGGTTTCTCTTCGTCATTTTTGGTAAGGTTTTGTATTCTGTTTATGCCTTGTATTAGGGCTCCTAAGGTTGTCCCTATTTTTTCTTCTATAATCTTTATCGTTTTAGTCTTTATGTTTAGGTCTTTTATCCACTTGGAGTTAGTTTTTGTGCTTGGTGTGAGGTATGGGTCCTGTTTCATTTTTTTGCAAATGGATATCCAGTTATGCCAGCACCATTTGTTAAAAAGACTATCTTTTCCCCAATTAACTGACACTGGGCCTTTTTCAAATATCAGCTGCTCATATGTGGATGGATTTATATCTGGGTTCTCAATTCTGTTCCACTGGACTATGTGCCTGTTGTTGTACCAATACCAGGCCGTTTTGACTACTGTGGCTGTATAAAAGGTTCTGAAATCAGGTAGAGTGAGGCCTCCCACTTTCTTCTTCTTTTTCAGTAATGCTTTGCTTCTCCGAGGCTTCTTTCCCATCCATATGAAGTTGGTGATTTGTTTCTCTATCACCTTAAAAAATGACATTGGAATTTGGATCGGAAGTGCATTGTATGTATAGATGGCTTTTGGTAGAATAGACGTTTTTCCTATGTTAAGTCTTCCTATCCATGAGCAAGGTATGTTTTTCCACTTAAGTATGTCCTTTTTAATTGCTTGTAGTAGAGCTTTGTAGTTTTCTCTGTATAGGTCTTTTACATCCTTGGTAAGATTTATTCCTAAGTATTTTATCTTCTTGGGGGCTACTGTGAATGGTATTGATTTGGTTATTTCCTCTTCGGTGTTCTTTTTGTTGATGTAGAGGAATCCAAGTGATTTTTGTATGTTTATCTTATAACCTGAGACTCTGCTAAACTCTTCTATTAGTTTCAGTAGTTTTCTGGAGGATTCCTTAGGGTTTTCTGTGTATAAGATCATGTCATCTGCAAATAGAGATAGTTTTACTTCCTCCTTGCCAATCCGGATGCCCTTTATTTCTTTGTCTACCCTAATTGCCCTGGCTAGAACTTCTAGCACGATGTTGAATAAGAGCGGTGATATAGGGCATCCTTGTCTGGTTCCCGTTCTCAAGGGAAATGCTTTCTGGTTCTCTCCATTTAGAGTGATGTTGCTGTTGGCTTTGTATAGATGCCCTTTATTATGTTGAGGAATTTTCCTTCAATTCCTATTTTGGTGAGAGTTTTTATCATAAATGGGTGTTGGACTTTGTCAAATGCCTTTTCTGCATCAATTGATAAGATCATGTGGTTTTTGTCTTTTGTTTTATTTATGTGGTGGATTACTTTAATGGTTTTTCTGATATTAAACCAACCTTGCATACCTGGTATAAATCCCACTTGATCGTGGTGAATTATTTTTTTGATATGTTGTTGAATTCTATTGGCTAGAATTTTGTTGAGGATTTTTGCATCCATGTTCATGAGGGATATAGGTCTGTAATTTTCTTTTTTTGTAATCTCTTTACCTGGTTTTGGTATCAGGGAGATGGTGGCTTCATAGAATGAGTTGGGTAGTATTCTGTCATTTTCTGTGCTTTGAAATGCCTTTAGTAGTAGTGGTGTTAACTCTTCTCTGAAAGTTTGGTAGAACTCTGCGGTGAAGCAGTCCGGGCCAGGGCTTTTTTTTGTTGGGAGTTTTTTGATTACCGTTTCAATCTCTTTTTTTGTTATGGGTCTATTTAGTTGTTCTACTTCTGAATGTGTTAGTTTAGGTAGGTAGTGTTTTTCCAGGAATTCATCCATTTCTTCCAGGTTTGCAAATTTGTTAGAGTACAATTTTTCGTAATAATCTGATATGATTCTTTTAACTTCAGTTGGGTCTGTTGTGATGTGGCCCTTCTCATTTCTTATTTGGGTTATTTGTTTCCTTTCCTGTATTTCTTTAGTCAGTCTAGCCAAAGGTTTATCAATTTTGTTAATTTTTTCAAAGAACCAGCTTTTGGCTTTGTTGATTCTTTCAATTGTTTTTCTGTTCTCTAATTCATTTAGTTCAGCTCTAATTTTTATTATTTGTTTTCTTCTGGTGCCTGATGGATTCTTTTGTTGCTCACTTTCTGTTTGTTCAAGTTGTAGGAACAGTTCTCTGATTTTGGCTCTTTCTTCTTTTCGTATGTGTGCATTTATCGATATAAATTGGCCTCTGAGCACTGCTTTTGCTGTGTCCCAGAGGTTTTGATAGGAAGTATTTTCATTCTCGTTGCATTCTATGAATTTCCGTATTCCCTCCTTGATGTCTTCTATAACCCAGTCTTTTCTCAGGAGGGTATTGTTCAGTTTCCAAGTATTTGATTTCTTTTCCCTAGTTTTTCTGTTATTGATTTCTAGTTTTATTGCCTTATGGTCTGAGAAGATGCTTTGTAGTATTTCGATGTTTTGGATTCTGCAAAGGTTTGTTTTATGACCTAATATGTGGTCTATTCTAGAGAATGTTCCATGTGTGCTAGAAAAAAAAGTATACTTTGCAGCAGTTGGGTGGAGACTTCTGTATAAGTCAATGAGGTCAAGTTGGTTGATTGTTGTAATTAGGTCTTTCGTGTCTCTATTGAGCTTCTTACTGGATGTCCTGTCCTTCTCCGAAAGTGGTGTGTTAAGTCTCCTACTATAATTGTGGAGGTGTCTATCTCACTTTTCAATTCTGTTAAAATTTGATTTATGTATCTTGCAGCCCTGTCATTGGGTGCATAAATATTTAATATGGTTATGTCTTCCTGATCAATTGTCCCTTTTATCATTATGTAGTGTCCTTCTTTATCCTTTGTGGTGGATTTAAGTCTAGTGTCTATTTTGTCAGAAATTAATATTGCTACTCCTCTTCTTTTTTGCTTATTGTTTGCTTGATATATTTTTTTCCATCCTTTGAGTTTTAGTTTGTTTGTGTCTCTAAGTGTAAGTTGTGTCTCTTGTAGGCAGCATATAGACGGATCGTGTTTCTTTATCCAGTCTGTGACTCTCTGTCTCTTTATTGGTGCATTTAGTCCATTTACATTCAGCGTAATTATAGATAAATAAGTGTTTAGTGTTGTCATTTTGATGCCTTTTTGTGTGTGTTGTTGACAATTCCATTTTTCCACATATTTTTTTGTGCTGAGACGTTTTTCTTAGTAAATTGTGAGATCCTCATTTTCGTAGTGTTTGACTTTATGTTTGTTGAGTCGTTACGTTTTTCTTGGCTTTTATCTTGAGTTATGGAGTTGTTATACCTCTTTGTGGTTACCTTAATATTTACCCCTATTTTTCTAAGTAAAAACCTAACTTGTATTGTCCTATATCGCCTTGTATCACTCTCCATATGGCAGTTCAATGCCACCTGTATTTAGTCCCTCTTTTTGATTATTGTGATCTTTTACTTATTGACTTCAGTGATTCCCTGTTATGAGCATTTTTTTTTAATTAATCTTAATTTGTTTTTGTGATTTCCCTATTGAGTTGATATCAGGATGTTCTGTTTTGTAACCTCGTGTTGTGCTGATATCTGATATTATTGGTTTTCTGACCCAACAATATCCTTTAGTATTTCTTGTAGCTTTGATTTGGTTTTTGCAGATTCTCTTTTTCTTAACTTGTGTTTATCTGTAAATATCTTAATTTCGCCTTCATATTTCAGAGAGAGTTTTGCTGGATATATGATCCTTGGCTGGCAGTTTTTCTCCTTCAGTGCTCTGTATATGTCGTCCCATTCCCTTCTTGCCTGCATGGTTTCTGCTGAGTAGTCTGAACTTATTCTTATTGATTCTCCCTTGAAGGAGACCTTTCTTTTCTCCCTGGCTGCTTTTAAAATTTTCTCTTTATCTTTGGTTTTGGCAAGTTTGATGATAATATGTCTTGGTGGTTTTCCTTTTGGATCAATCTTAAATGGGGTTCGATGAGCATCTTGAATAGACATCCTTTCATCTTTCATGATGTCAGGGAAGTTTTCTGTCAGGAGATCTTCAACTATTTCCTCTGTGTTTTCTGTCCTCCCTCCCTGTTCTGGGACTCCAGTCACATGCACGTTATCCTTCTTGATAGAGTCCCACATGATTCTTAGGGTTTCTTCATTTTTTAAATTCTTTTATCTGATTTTTTTTCAGCTATGTTGGTGTTAATTCCCTGGTCCTCCAGATATCCCAGTCTGCATTCTAATTGCTCGAGTCTGCTCCTCTGACTTCCTATTGCGTTGTCTAATTCTGTAATTTTATTGTTAATCTTTTGGATTTCTACAGGCTGTCTCTCTGTGGATTCTTGCAACTTATTAATTTTTCCACTATGTTCTTGAATAATCTTTTTGAGTTCTTCAACTGTTTTATCAGTGTGTTCCTTGGCTTTTTCTGCAGTTTGCCTTATTTCGTTTGTGATGTCTTGAAGCATTCTGTAAATTAGTTTTTTATATTCTGTATCTGATAATTCCAGGATTGTATCTTCATTTGGGAAAGATTTTGATTCTTTTGTTTGGGGGGTTGTAGAAACTGTCATGGTCTGCTTCTTTATGTGGTTTGATATTGGCTGCTGTCTCTGAGCCATCGCTGGGAAACTAGTTTTTCCAGAAAATCGCTAAAAAAAAAATGCAGTCAGATCCCTATCGGAACTGCCTTTGGATTATAAGTGCCACCTTATTCCCTGTAAGGATGGAAGTCCGAGATTTGGATCATATATGTTTGGCTGTAGCTGGTTCTGTGTTTTTAGTCCAATTAGGGATGGATTTTTGGTCCCTGGGTTTTTTGTGGTTCCTTCTCTCAGGCCGGAAGAATGGGTTAGGAAAAGACCAAAAGAAAAAAAAAAGGCGGGGGGGAAGCAAAGCCGCCGCGGAGCCGGAGCCATTCTCCCTCTGGCTCAGGAAATTCCAGTGTTAATGAAGCCGCCTGGGGAGGGTGGGGAAGGGATCAGAGAGATAGGAGAGTAGCACCTCGGAATATAGCCAGAGTTGCTTGTCTTGCTTGGAATGACTATTTTATCTGAGATTCCCGAGGGGCGTGTTGCCTATGTGTGCTGGCTGTGTGGAGATTGCCCCCAGGAATCTGGCCCGCTGAAGCCTGGTCAGATCCTCCACTGCCAGTCCAAAGCTCAGCGTCAAGGTTCCCCTGCTGGAACGCTGCTTTCCCGACTCCAAAATCAGTCTCTGCCTCCCGGGACTTCTCGTCCCGCCAGCCGTGTCGCCGCGCCTCCTCCGTGGACTGGTTGGGCCCTCTCCTGGGGTTAGTTCAGGGGAGTAGAGCTGCGCCCCGTGCTTGCGCCGTGGCAGCGCCCAGTCAAAGCCAAGGTTCCCCGGCTGGTACGCTGCGCTCCCGGCTCCAAAACCAGTCACTGCCTCTCGGGGACTTCTCCCACCAGCCGCGTCACTGCACCACCCGCGCAGACCCGCTGGGCCCCCTCCCAGGTTCAATTCAGGGGGGTAGGGCTGCGCCCCTTGTTTGCGCCGTCACAAGATTTATGAGTTCAGCTCCCCTGGGCCCAGACCTAATCACGGCGCCAAGGTTACCTGGCTGGGACGCTGGCTCCAGGCTCCGAAAACAGTCGCTGCTTCCCCGTATTTGTTCGTTTTCCGTCTCTAAATCTGTGTTTGTTGTTCAGGGTTCGTAGATTGTTATGTCTGTGATCGATTCACTTGTTTTTCCAAGTCTTTGTTGCAAGAGGGATCCGAGGTAGTGTCTACCTAGTCCGCCATCTTGGCCCCGCCTCTTGTTGAGGAATTTTGCATCTACATTTCATGAGGGATATAAGTCTATAGTTTTTTTTTATTCTGGTGTCTTTACCTGGTTTTGGTATCAGGGATATGGTGGCTTCATAGAAGGAGTTTGGTAGTATTCCATCCTTTTCTATGCTCTGAAATACCTTTAGAAGTAGTGGTGTTAACTCTTCTCTGAAAGTTTGGTAGAACTCTGCAGTGAAGCTGTCGGACCAGGGCTTTTTTTTTGTTGTTGTTGAGAGTTTTTTGATTACCTTTTCAATGTCTTCTTTTGTTATGGGTCTATTTAGTTGTTCTACCTCTGTTTGTGTTAGTTTAGGTAGGTAGTGTGTTTCTAGGAATTCATCCATTTCTTCTAGGTTTTCAAATTTGTTCGAGTATAGTTTTTGATAGTAACCTGATACAATTCTTTTAATTTCAGTTGGGTCTCTTGCAATATCGCCCATCTCATTTCTTATTCGGGTTATTTGCTTCCTCTCCTGTTTTTCTTTTGTCAGTTTGGCCAATGGTTTATTAATTTTCTTGAGTTTTTCGAAAAACCCGCTTTTGGTCTTGTTACTGCTTTTAATTGTTTTTCTATTTCATTTAGTTCAGCTCTAATTTTTATTATTTGTTTTCTTTTGGTGTCTGTGGGTTTCTTTTGTTCCTCTCTTTCTATTTGTTCAAGTTGTAGGGATAATTCTTTGATTTCAGCCCTTCTCTTTGGATGTGTGCGTTTATTGATATAAATTGGCCTCTGAGCACCGCTTTTGCCGTGTCCCAAAGGTTCTCATAGGAAGTGTTTTTATTCTTATTGGATTCTCTGAATTTCTTTATTCCATCCTTCATGTCTTCTATAATCCAGTCTTTTTTGAGCAGGGTATTGTTCAGTTTCCAGGTATTTGATTTCTTTTCCGTGCTTTTCCTGTTATTGATTTCCACTTTTATGGCCTTATGGTCAGAAAAGATGCTTTGTAATATTCCAGTGTTTCGGATTCTGCTAAGGCTTGCTTTATGACCTAATATGTGGTCTGTTCTAGAGAATGTTCCATGTGCACTAGAAAAGAAAGTAGTATAGTTGGTTGGGTGGAGTGTTCTGTATATGTCTATGAGGTCAAGTTGGTTGATTGTGGCATTTAGATCTTCCGTGGCTTTATTGAGCTTCTTTCTGGATGTCCTGTCCTTCACCGAAAGTGATGTGTTGAAGTCTCCTACTATTATTGTGGAGCTGTCTATCTCCCTTTTCAATGCTGATAGAGTTTGTTTTATGTATCTTGCAGCCCTGTCACTGGGTGCATAAATATTTAATATGGTTATATCTTCTTGGTGTATTGTCCCTTTAATCATTATATAATGTCCTTCCTTATCCCTTCTGATGGATTTAACTTTAAAGTCTATTTTGTCCGAAATTAATATTGCCACTCCTGCTCTTTTTTGATTGTTGTTTGCTTGATAAATTTTTTTCCATCCTTTGAGTTTTAGTTTGTGTCTGTAAGTCTAAGGTGTGTCTCTTGTAGGCAGCATATAGACGGATCTTGTTTTTTAATCCATTCTGCCACTTTCTGTCTCTTTATTGGTGCATTTAGTCCATTTACATTCAGGGTAATTATGGATAGGTATGAATTTAGTGCTATCGTTTTGATGTCTTTTTTTGTGTGTTGACAGCTTCTTTTTCCCACATAATTTTATGTTCCGAGTAGATTTTCTTTATATATTGTCCTTTCCTCATATTTGTTGTTGTTGGTTTTGTTCCTGTTGAGTCAGTATTTTTCCCTTGTATTTTATTTTGATGAGTAGGATAGTTTGTCTCCTTTGTGGTTACCTCATTATTTACCCCTAATTTTCTAAATTTACAACTAACTTTTATTTCTTTGTATCGCCATATCTTCCTCTCCATATGGAAGGTGTATGATTACCTTTCTTAGTCCCTCTTTGTTATTTTAATGTTATCTTCTTTTATATAATAACATCGCCATTACCCTGTGTTGGGCTTTTTTTTTTTTTTCCTTTAATCTTTTTTTTTTTTTTTTTGGTTTTCCCTGTCTAGTTTGACTTCTGGTTGCTCTGCCCAGTGTTCTAGTCTTGGGCTGATACTTGATATTACTCATTTTCTAACCAAAGAACTGCCTTTAGTATTTCTTGTAGTTTTGGTTTGGTTTTTATGAATTCCCTCAACTTGTGTTTACCTGGAAATGTCTTAATTTCACCTTCATATTTAAGAGACAGTTTTGATGGATATATGATTCTTGGCAGGCAATTTTTTTCCTTCAATTTTTGAAATATGTCATTCCATTGCCTTCTTGCCTGCATGGTTTCTGCCGAGTAGTCCAAGCTTATTCTTATTGGCTCTCCCTTGTAGGTGACTTTTCTTTTATCCCTCACTGCTCTTATAATTGTCTCTTTATCTTTGGTTTTGGCAAGCTTGATTATAATATGTTTTGGTGACTTTCTTTTAGCATATACCTTACGTGGAGTTCGATGAGCATCTTGGATAGATGTCTTCTCATCTTTCACAATATCAGGGAAGTTTTCTGCCAACAAATCCTCAACAATTTTCTCTGTATTTTCTGTTATCCCTCCCTGTTCTGGTACTCCAGTCACTCGTAGGTTATTTCTCTTGATAGAATCCCACATGATTCTTAAGGTTTCTTCATTTTTTTTTAATTCTTTTATCTGATTTTTTTTCAAATATATTAGTGCCAAGTGATTTATCTTCAAGTTCAGAAATTCTAGCTTCTACTTGCTCAATTCTGCTCCTCTGACTTTCTTTTGAGTTATCTAATTCTGTAATTTTATTGTTAATCTTCTGAATTTCTGATTGCTGTCTATGGATTTTTCCAGCTTACTAAATTTTTCATTATGTTCCTGAATAATCTTTCCGAGTTCTTCAGTTGCTTTATCTGTGTGTTCCTTGGCTTGTTCTGCATATTGCCTCATTTTCTTCCTGATGTCTTGAAGGGTTCTGTAGATTAAACTTCTGTATTCTGCATCTGGTAATTCCAGGAATGCATTTTCATCTACAAGATCCCTGGATTCTTTGTTTTGAGAGTTTGTTGAGGTGATCATGGCCTGTTTCTTTATGTGACTTGATATTGACTGTTGTCTCCGAGCCATCTATAGTTTATGCTTGCTTACTGTGTCGTAGCTGCTTGCTTTGTTTTGTTTTGGTATACCCCTGTGGGTTTCTTGAGTGAGTTAGCTTGATTATTTTTGCCTTTGGAGCTCTGGTGTCCTGTCCCCAGCTGGTTAGAGCTGTTATCAGGTATATCGGTCTAGGAGTCCATTCAGTTTTCTTGTATGAATTCAGCTCAGGTTTCCAGGTAGCTGATATCAAGTGTGTGGTACAGGCTCTGTCCTAGGGTCTTAGAGGGGCAGCGTGATTGGTGTATACCGGAATCTGATTGCAGCAGGGGGTCATGCTCTGAACAAGGCAGGGGGCTGAGAACCGCCCCCCAAGTGTCTCTGAGGAAAACGCATCTCTGTTCCCTAGCGCATGCTGGTGGGTGGGCTCTGCAGAGGGGCCATGGGCACCCAAATTTTTTGTTGTAAGGACTGGGAGGTACCAGTTATCCCTGGACCCCTGTCGAGGGTGGCTGGGCGACCCATGTGGAGCCACCAGTCCTTAGGTCCCTGTTGTGGGTAGGTGAGGACCTTGTTTAATAGGCAAAGCAATTTCAAACGCCAAACACTGCACCACTGAAATGGTTGGATTTTGCCAACAAGGGCCTATTCTCTCGAAATAGGCCTACACAGGTCCATGCAGAAGGGAAAGGCACTCAGGGTCCACGGGCGGTTTATGCCTGGACAGGAGCTGCTTCTGTCCTGAGCTCCCCCAGTTAATGGAGCTAGCAAAGTATCTTTTCGCCCCAGTTGGAATTTTTTTCCTTCCCCAAGGCTGGGAGGACGGCTCCAGGTGCTCACCATGGTCTATCTCAGGCCTAGGGATTCAGCCGCTGAAGCTGGGTTGGGGTTGGGGAGGGGGGCACAGTAAAATATACGCAAGTACTTAGCATTTGCCAAAAGCGGCCTTCTCCTCAGGTTCCGGAGGTGTGAGTGGGCTCTGTGGCTGGCTGCTTCTCTCTGAGGAAACTGCAGCCGAACGCTAGGACCAGCCCGCCGCCACCGCTCCAGGGATGGTGCCCGAGGGCTCCATGTGATTCAGGTCCGGCAACTCCTCTGTGTTTCTGAACGGTCTCTTCCTCCCCCTGCCCCTCAGTTCGTTGTCTAAGCTTGCCTTTGATGCTCAGGGCTCCCAGCTTGTCACAAATATACCCATTTCACTTGTTTTCTCAGGTCTTTGTTGTAAAGAGGGCTCTACGGAAGCGTCTGTCTATTCCACCATCCTGGCTCCACGTCTCTCTCCCTGGCTTTCTGAACTAAACTCCAGAGGGTCAGCTCACTCAGGGAGCTCGGGGAGACAGTGTAACCAAGGGGGCGTGGAGGGTCTGAGCAGGCGCTGCCTCATGAGGAAATGGGTGCAGAGGTTGGAAACTCGACCAGTGACGTGTTTTTAAGAAGATAATATGTTGTGACAAAAGAATGCACCATATTAACAGATTAAAGGCGGAAAACCTAGTATTATTCTTTCTATATGTAGAAAGTCAATGCCTATTTTTAATTTAAAAGAAAAAAACCACTGGCAACATTGAAACGAGGGTGGGAACCTAGCTACATAAAGGACATCTGCATCAAACACAGCAGCAAACATACTGACAGGGACACGTTGGCACTGACTGCCATTCACATCAGCAGGCTTCTAAGATACTGAAAGACTAGCCACCAGAATGTGTAAAAACCAAGAAAAACCAAACCCAGTGCCACCTGCAGCTTAGTAAGGGAAGAATCAAAGGAAAAGATGCAAAGACTCAAAGGAAAAGACTCGAAGACATGATAGGTGTTTCACAGAAGAAAACGAACATTCTCTGGGAAGTATAAACCAAGACCACAACGACACCCATTTTCCAGGACTAGCATTGTGGAGGAGGCAGGCTGGCACGCCTGGAAACCACCAGTGCCACCTGGCCCTGAGCCACAGCGCTGCACCTGGGTGCGTCTACAGAGGCTTCTCACAGGTACAGTCATACGGTAGAGTGTGCATGCGCCTAGCTCTGTGCAGTGGCCCGCCTGGACAGCCAGCATCTGTGGGCCTGAGGGACGGGAAGCCGTGAGGCGGCACACAGGAAGGAGAAGGGGTGAGCTACAAGCATGTGGATGCACCTCTGGAACACAGGGTTGTTGAAGAAAGCTTGTAGAGAAGATGACGCCTGGTCTTGAACAGTCTTTGTAAATCTGAGAAACAAGCGGGGTAAATACCACCTTGTCTAGGATGGTCAAGGATGTGGTAAGATTAGTAGGGAGCAGGGAACAAAGGATGAGCACAGAATTCAGGATATTGGCTCGCTTTTGAGGCAGGGCTGGTTCCCAGCTGCTTCTGACCTTGGAGCATCAGATTACTGTTGGCTTTTTAAGCAGGTTCTTTAAGATTGCATTTAAGCAACCCTGCTTTTGGGACCTTTAATGAAGTTCAGAGCCGTGGGCACACTGTGATGATTGCCAGGGTGGTGGATGCGTGCGTGTACCCCAGGCCCAGTTACAGCTGCGTAGCTTTGTGTGAGCCACTGGGCTGTGGGTGCCATGAGGTGGCCAGACAGGCTGCCCTTGCCAGCGCGGGCCAGGTCTGTGCTCTAGAACATGGTCATGGCATTTCCACCCAACAGGTTGGCCCGCCTGATGCCAGGCTGCCTCACCTTCCAGGAAAACCCAGCGCTTGCCCTGCAAGCAAACCGTGCACCGGGCTGCCCTGTGCACTGCCTTCGAGAGCCTGCTAGTAATGAAATAAGTCTTAGATGGCTTCTTATAAGTGGCATTTTGGGTATTTTTCTCCTTTCAAAAGAGAAAAATCCCTTTCGTGAGTAGGCAAGCCGGAAAGGCCTAGGCCCTGGTGTTTCTGCATGAGTGCCTGCGACTTGTGGGCTGAAAGGCAGGAGAAAGGCCGCTGGCCAGCACCCGGAACAGCGATCACTTCTTTAGAGGCTGTGAATGCGGTGTTCTAGGAGGCGGGCTGAAAGGTGGCACGTGGGCCTCTCCCCTGCGCCCCCAGCTGCTCAGATCTTTATCCTTTGGGAGCCCCTGAAGTTGCAAGATAAAGCAGTTTTTAAAGTTTCCGGCAGATGCCTTTGGAGTCAGCCTGCCCCTGCCCCCATTCAGGGGAAAGCGGCTTAAGCCACTTAAGCACATTAGCATGTGGCTGGGGGCCGACTCCAGGGACCTGGGATGCCGGAGGAAGGCCGGGGTGTTCGGGTGCTTGCTCTGATCCTGGCGCTGTTTGAACGCGACCAACAGCCTTGTGACGCATGAGTCCAAAAGCCACTTTGGGGGCTTGACCTGAGTAGTGGGTCTGTGCTCTACATGCCAATGCCTGAGGCCTGAAGTGGCTGGGGAACGTCTGCGGGTGGCCCTCACTACTCCCCAGTGCCAGGCAGCCCCTGCTCACACCAGGCTCATGGGAGGGTGGGGCCCTGTGCCCAGGGAAGGAGGCACCAGGGCTGCTGGGTGGGTCCATGTGGCTCAGGGCTAGCAGGGTCCCCGCGCACACCATGGCCCGAGCCTGCCACCGGAGGGCTGGAGAGTGCTGGGCCAAACATGCCACCTCCTTCCCAGAATCCGGACCTCTGCACCCCGCCTTATTCTAACCCCGAGGCCAGCTCTCCTGGGGGCCAAGTGATTACGCCTCAGCAGCAGCTTACACGACCTGGCCTTGGCGGTCAGATTTCAGTCAGAGAATTTTTTTTTTTAAGGCAGAAGTAGCTGACAACTTAAAAACTCGTACGTTGTGGTGGTCTTTTATATTTTTTTAATAAAAATCACTTACTTTTTTAACAGGTTTATTGAGGTACAATTTACACGCATGCAAGCCATTCTGTCCCCCAAACAGCTCTCTCCTGCCCCTGTGGTCAGTCCCTGCTCCCACCCAGCCCCAGAGAAGCACTGATCTGCTTTTTGTGGATGTTTCACGTAGATGCACTCGTGCCCTGTGGGCTTTGCACGAGCAGACTGACTGCATCGTTGACATTCCCAGCAGAAGCGCACGCAGGCTCCCACCTTATGACCACCTGGCTTTGACGCTGATCTGTGTGAGGTGGGGTCTCAGTGGCTGGATTTTCATCTCCCTGAGGAGGAATGGTGTTGAGCATCTTCTCATGGCTTGCTGGACATTTTGTGTCTTCTTTGGTGACAAGTCTCTTTGAGTCCTTTGCCCCTTTATTGATTGGGTTTTTTGTCAAGTGGGTTATATGAGTTCTTTCTACACCTAGACACAAGTCCTTTGTCAAATACATATTTTGTAAATATTTTTCCCAGTCTGCGGCTTGTCTATTCATTGTGTTAATGGTAGTTTTTGAAACCAGAATTTTTTATTTTGATGAAGCCCAATTTCTCGTTTTTCCCTTTTATGGAGCATGTTTTTGATGTTTTATGTAGGTGTTCTTTGCCCAACCCAGAGTCATGAGGATTTTTCTCCTGTGTTTTTTTCTAGAAGTCTCATAGTTTCACATTTAGGTCCCAGATCTGCCTGGAGTCTATTTTTATGTATAGTGTGAGATAAGGGTCTAGGTACATGTGCAGATGTGCAGGTACAATTTTCCCAGAACCACATGTTGAAAAGACTGTCTTATCCCCATTGGATTGTCTTAGCACCCTTGTCGAAAATCAGTTGACTGACCTCAGATGTGAGGGTTTATTCCTGGACTCGGTTCTGTTTGTTTGGTCCACATGCCCATTCTTGTACCAATCTCACACTCTCTTGATTCCCTGGCTTGATAGTAAGTTCTGAAAACAGACGGTATATGTCCTCCAACTCTGTTATTCTTCTTCCACACTGGTTATTCCATGACCTTTGTGGCTCTGTGTAATTTTAGAATCAGCTTGTCTGTTTTTACGAAAAGAAAAAAAAAAAGCCTACTGGGACTGTGATAGCGATTGTGTTGAATCTATAGATAAATTGTGGGAAAATTGCCATCTTGACAGTATTTAGTCTTCTAATCTGTAATTGTGGGATGCCTCACAGTTTACTTCCATGTTATTTCTCTGCAATATTTTGTAGTTTGGGGGTACAAGTCTTACACTTCTTTTGTTAAATTTATTCCTATTCTTAACTGTTCTGAGATTTCATAACTCCTCCCAAGTTCACAGAGCAGCAGCCGCCCTGAGGCCTCCTCATTGCCTTCTCCCCCTGGTGGGGCCTTTGTCCCTAGGACCCCACTCACCCCTACATGAGAAGGTGCCTCCTTCCCCGTGAGGTCCAAACAGCAAGAGCTTTCTGTCCTGCCTGCTTAACAATGAGCCAGTCGATGGCTCTGTGTTTGTGGCTAGCCTAGACCACCCCTTATGGATGGTATAGCTGCGTAGAGGCCTTGTGATGGTCTGTGTCCCCATGGAGGCATGCCACCCCCCCCCCACTGCCCCTTAACGGATCATGTGCCACAGAGAGTGCGGGTCCCAGGGCCGTCTGCCTGGACCCCCTGCCCCAGGCCACTGAAACTGACGCCTCTTGGCTCTCCTGGTCCACGGCCTGGCACTCATGGGAGCCAAGCAGGGCCGCTGCTCCTCTGTCTGCCCTGGCCTGCCAGGGCGCAGTGTCCACCCTGGGGAGCCCAAGAAGCTGGTTTCCATGGACCACAGTGTGGGTCACCTGCTCTTACCAACTGCGCTCGCCAGGCCTGTGCGAACTGTGCTTAATGTGGTCTGGTACAGACCTTCCCAGGGTATACACCAACTCTGCTTACGAGGGAACGCCAGGAAGGTGGATGGTGGAGGATGGGGAGCCAGACTTCTAGTGTTTTGGCATTCACAGGCTGAGTGGTGGCTGGTTCCTTTCTCAGGACAGTTTGGGTGGCTAACCATTAGTCCTGCCCTTCTTCTATCCGGAAGTGGTTTTATGATTCTGCAAACCATTCCTTGCTGTGCCTGGTTAGTGAGGAATGGGAGGAAAACGCTGCCCTGTGAGCTTCTTCTGGAGCCTTATCGCTGAGGTGCTGATTCCACACCCCAGGGGCAGGCTGGGAGTCGACTGGACAGGGAGCCAGCTAGGCAGGTGCATGGGGAGCAGAGCCGAGGTGCCCTTCCTGTGTGGCCGTGTGTGGCGTGTGTAGCCCCTCTGCCTGTAGTTGGCACTCCATGTTCTCATCACTGCCATATGACCACTGGGCCCTGCCTTTCTCTGGCCAGGGCCCTCGCCTGTGACTGATGCTCTGTGTGTTTTCCACAGACTCTCTGTACGAAAGCCACCATGCAGACCATCCGGGCTGCCGACACCAATGAAGTTGTGAAGCTGATATTTCGCGAATCAGACAATGACCGGAAGGTAGGCCAGTATGTATACTGGGCATGGCAACACGTGTGCTGATCCATGTGTACTGGGTATGGTGTGGCACATGCGCTTGTCCATGTGTACTGGCTGTGGTGGCACACGTGTGCTTGTCCATGTCTACTAGGTGTAGTGGCACACGCATGCAGGTCCATACATACTAGGTGTGGTGGCACGTGTGCTGGTCCATGTGTACTGCGTGTGGTGGCACATGCTTGCTGGCCCATGTGTACTGGGCATGGCAGCACACGCATGCTTGTCAGTGTGTACTGGGTGTGGTGGCACACATGTACTGATCCATGTGTACTGGGTGTGGCAGCACACACGTGCTGATCCATGTGTACTGGGTGTGGAGACACATATGTGCTGATCCATGTGTACTGGCTGTGGTGACACACATGTCCTGATCCATGTGTACTGGGTGTGGTGACACACATATGCTGATCCATGTGTACTGGGTGTGCTGGTCCACATGGACTAGGCACAGTGGCACCTGTGTGCCAGTCTCTGAACCACAAGTGGACTTCCTTGGTGATAAACGTGTACCAGTCCACATATACTGAGCGTGGTCACGCACGTGTGCTGGTCCATGGCCCAGGCCCATGAGGGGCTGGACACGGCTGAGTGGTCTCTGTGACAGGCTCATGCTTTGATCACTTGCAGCAAGGAGGCAGCGTGGCCTCTAGTCAGGTTCTCCAAGGGGCCGACCCTGGCAGGGCAGACCCGACAGGCCTCCAGGGTGGAGGGGTCTCAGTAGCAGTAGAGGTGAGCGGCCAAGAGCGATCGGGGTTACAGAGGGCCATGCGTACATGCCAGCACCCCCCCCACCCCACCGACCCCGCTTCCTTTGATTCTACAGGTCATGCTCCAATTGGAAAAGAAGCTCTTTGACTACTTCAACCAGGAGGTTTTCCAGGACAACAACGGCACAGCGGTGAGTGTCTGCTGAGCACACATGCACCCAGCTCCCCCAGATCAGTGGGCGCCAGCTCCCCAGGGCCCCCATATGTGTGACCTGTTCCCTGGGCCTATGTGGAGCTGGCTGTGGGCCCTCCGCACCTGGCCCTGTCGTCTCTGCTCCAAGGAGCTGACCGCACAGGCAGGGTGTTTGGCAGTGCCGCGTCCTGCTGCTGCGAACCCCGCATGCCTGTGCCCCCCTGCTCCATGCACACAGGTAGTCACCCACACATGGGCAGCCCGGAGGGAAGACAAATGGCCTGATGAGCCGGCAGAGACAGGCACGCCCTCACAGCCTGGCCACGCATGCTGCGCTGGGCTCCCAGCTCAAACACCGGCCCTCGGGACGGATGTGCCTGCGCGGCTCACCCCCAAAATCCATCGCATCCTTCATCACTGCGCTCTTGTACCCGCCTGACAGAAATTTAATTCGAGCTGGCTCCTGGAAATAATTATTGTATTTTAAGAGTAGTAATCATCAGTCGGGATGTGATTGAACGTGTCCATGAGTATTGACTTTTTCTATGATTTATGGCTTTGTTGAGTCGATATCCCCATCAAAATTGTATAATTAATTATAAGTGTGGCTGTCAGTGTGCAGGATGGAGTGCCCTGGTGAGGATTTGGAGAGATTAAATTTTCCGTGGCTGTCCCAGGGCAGGGCTCAGAAATTTTCTCAGCGCGGCCTGTTGGATAGAGATGTTTTCTGTGTGTTTAGCAACTGCTCAGCCCAAGACACATTGATTTTCTGGGCTCTTCTTTCTCTGCCCGAGTGGTGTCTGCAGCAACAGTGGAATCCTTGCTGCAGGGACAGCTTCTGACAGGTACACATGATCCACAGCTGCTCCGTCATTGTCCCCAACCTGCTGGTGCCGTTTCTTACTTTGTAATCAAGAAGAATGCTTGAGTTTCATGTGGAATTGGTTATCATGTTTGCGTAAAACCTCACAGAGATATAGACGATCAGCCCAACAGACATGCACCGTAATTTCCAGTCAGAAGCTCACTAGTCCAGTTTTCTCACCAGTGGCCGCGGGGAGCAGTTTCTCATCCCATCTCTTTGGAGCCTGGGGCATACCACTGGGCTGCTCACAGGGAGGCAGGGTCCTGCAGATGGGCAGCCCCCCCATACCCAGCATCTGGAGTGTGTGACACCCAGATTGTGGTTTACAAGTGGGCACCTCAGAGCTGGGGCTACCCCTCAGATAGACCTGGGCTTGGGCTGACCTGTTGGGAGGGAGTGGTCTGCCATACGTCGGTCTTCCAGTGGTCCCCTGCCAGCCCCCCATCTGCTCTGCAGCCCCGCCCATCCCCTCACCTGCCCTCCAGCCCCCCATGAGCCTGCCCTCATCTTTGATGACCAACTCCGAGGCATGTGGAGTGCTCACAGATGGATATGCAGTGTGCTTATTTATTAGAAAGCTCCAGCAAACCTCTTCACAGCCACATAGGATGATACCACGCTGACGCCGCTGGCAGAGGCCCGGAGGCCCCAGCCGAGCAGCTCAGTCTCCCCAGAAGTTACCAGGGAACTTCTTTAGACCTTTTTGTTAAGGATGAATTAGACCTGGGGACTGTTGAGTAACCGGTAAAAGAAAGCCAGCCCCCCACATGTGGGGGCACACACATGTAGACACACAAACACAAGTATACATACATACATACAAATACTCATATGGATACAAGTACATGCATATGTATGGGCATACACAGGCACAAACACACATACATGTACTCATGTGGACATACATGTACACACGTGTATGGGCACACACAGGCAAACATACATTTACTCATATGGACACTCACGTGCACACGTGTATAGACACAAGCACAAACACACATATATACATGTATCCATATGCATATACATGGCCCTGTATGAGCGCACACAGGCACACACATACTCATCCATATGTACATGTTAAAGGCACGTGTACTCACATGGGTGTATACATACCTGTACTCTCACATGAGCACACGTGTATGTACACATATGCAAGCACACATGGACATGCACACGTACTCACATGGGGACACGTACTCAAACATGTATGCACACATGAACTCACATGTATGGGCACATGCATATTCAAATACGTGTGCACGCATGCACAGGCAGACATTAGGGTGGCGCCGGATCACCTTCCTCTCCCCTGGAGGCATCCCCAGAGCTGTGAGCCGCTCATGATACTTCAGAACTACCTGTGTTTTCTGCCACCTGGTGGTGGGGTATGTGGCACCTGCCCACCGCTGCCGAGCCCCTAGTGGGCCCACACAGAGATGGGAGCTACAGGACCCCATGTTGGAAGTCCTGTGTCCCTGGACTGGGCTTGGGGGCGGGGGAGTCTTCTGTCCTTGGGTCAGATTTGAGGGGTATTATGTCCCTGGGTTGGACTCAGGGGGTCTTACGTCCCTAGGCCCTGACTTGGATGGTCTTATGTCTCTGGGTCAGACAAGAGGGGTCTTATGTCCCTGGGTCAAACTCAGGGAATCTTATGTCCCTGACCCTGACTTGGGGGTCTTATATCCCTGGGCTAGACTCAGCAGGTCTTATGTCCCTGGACCCTGACTTGGGAGTCTTATGTCCCAAGGCTGGACTTGGGGGTCTTATGTGCCTGGGCCAGACTCAGGGGGGCCATATGTCCCTGGGCTGGACTCAGGGGGTCTCATGTCCGTGCACCCTGACTTGAGGGTCTCATATCCCTGAGCCCTGACTCGGGGGTTCATGTCCCTGCACCCTGACTCGGGGGTCTCATGTCCCTGGGCCAGACTCAGGGGTCTTATATCCCTGGGCCAGATTCGGGGAGTCTCATGTCTCTGAAGGTCTCCCTTGGACTCAGGGGTCTTTCTTGGCCATCCGCCATCCTGTGCGTGCTGGCCATACAGGTGAGGAGATTCTGATGGGACCAATCTGTTCTCGGCCTCATCTCCCCCTCCTCCTCTGCCCACTTTCCTCCTCGGGCCCCACCTTGCTCCCCCTGTCCCTCTGGCAGCTCAGACTGTCCCCCAGCCTTGCTCATAGCCCTTCCTCCCACCCTCAGTGTGCATTTGGGTCCCCCACATGCTTGGGGGCTCACCAAGCACACAGCCCATCTCACTGCTGAGGGCCGTGTTTGCACACCCCCCGACCCAGGAGCCCCAGGGGCTGGGTGTGGCCCAGAGCCCACCCAGAAGTGAAGTATCTGTGAGCATCTGACCTCAAGATGGGCGTGTGAGCTCCTCTGTCAGAAAGGGCCATAATCAGCTGTGTGGAGCTTGCCAGCCAGGGAGATGCAGTCCAACTCTGCTGTCCCATCCCTCCCTGTGGTGGGGGGTCTGAAGGGCATGGCCTGAGGTTAAAAGCCCTCACGGATGGGACGTAACGCCCATGTCTGTCCCACCTATGCATCTGGAAGGTGTCGTGCCTCCTCGCCAAGGCCAGCGGTTAAGGGCTCAGACGCAAGCTGGGGCCTAGTTTACTGGGATGAGAACACCGTGTTCTATGGCACCAGCGTTTCTAGAGCTGGGTACTGCTCATGCGTTGCACGCTGAGGCATTCCAGATGAATGGAACACATGGGGCTCTGTCAGGACGCCATCCGAAACGCCCTGCGCGGAGACCGCCCAACAACGTGGCCTCTGCGGCTTCACTCTCCACGATGCCCCTTCTGATCACACCATAAAGGATGCCCAGTACGTGACTAGTAGCCCACACCAACTGCAGACACACGCTCTGCTTTAGGGTACTTTGCTGTGATCGATAATAAGTTGATGTGGAGTGGGGGCTGGGTGAGTGGAGTAGAGCTGGGATGGGTATGGCCTTGGTGGTGGACAGTGGACACATGGGCGGAGGCCCACGTACAGCCCCCCCGGCATGATAATTAACACACACACATGCGTACTGATTGCACCCTTAGGAATGGTTCATGAGGTGTCAGAGAGGAGGACACAGTCTGGTTTGGGGTGCCTGCCCTGGTGCTGCGTCTCAGCCCAGCTGCAAGGCAGACGTGACTGACGGACGGGTGCTGGGCAAGGAGCGCCTGGTGACATGCTCTCCAAGCTGGTGGTCTACTCTGTCAGTGGCAGCTCTCCGAGCTTGGGTGGCGTGGGCCTCGGGGCACGGGCTCTGTAGGACCCGAGGATGAAGCCGGACCCCCTGTGTGTGCACAGCCGTTGTGTTGCCTGTGTCTTCAGGTTTTTCAGGGTCCACGTGGCCTAGCCAGTGGCTTAGACTCTGGGCAGAATGGACGCTGGTCCCTCCGCTGTGGACTGTACCTGTGCTCAGGAGGGGCTATGCTGCCTTGTAACCTAGTACTCGCTCAGGTGACTCTCCTGCTGAGAGTCTGACTGTGCCCCTCATGTCCAGTAACTGAACCCCAGAGCTGTGAGCAGCGGAGGGCCCCACACTGGTGTCTCTGACGGAGTGCTGTCTACTAGCAGGCAGGTCTATGAACAGCAGCCTGGTAGTTGAACTCCAAGCTCTGGCACCCACAGATCTTTCTGGAGCTACAACTCTAGAGACTCCTCGTAGTGGGGGCGTACGTGGGGAGGGTGGTGCACCGAATGCTTGGCCTCCCTGGGGCAGAGACCCCAGGCCCTTAGAAACTTCCTCAAGCCCCCAGTTGGGAAATACAAAGTGATGTATTTTCTTTGTCTTTTTTCTTTAGCTCCTAGAATTTGACAAAGAGTTATCTGTCTTCAAAGACAGGTTGTATGAACTGGACATCTCGTTCCCTCCCAGGTAAGGGATCCTCTGCCTGACGTATGGACCAGGTCACTCTCACCTCTTCCCTCCCAGTGTGTCTGTGAGTCTGTGTACCAATGTGCACACGTGTGCAAACTGTAGCTACTCGCGTGTATCCAAACATGCACGTGTGTGCAAACGGTCACATGTGTGCAGTCTGGTGAAGTGATGCCGTTCTCCTCTTTTCTGCACTTCCTTCTGTGCAGATCCCGGCATCATCAGACCTGCATACTCAGGGCCCACACAGCATCTGCGTGCTATGGGAGCTTTGGAACTCGGACCCATCCTGGTGTGGTGTCCTGGGGCCAGGCCTCTCAGTTTTGTTCGTCTTTTTGTCATTTCTCAGGTGCAGCAGCCTCTGCTTGCTTTGCTCTGACTTCTGTAGACCCCTAATGTCTGCAACAGCAACAGCAGCAGTGCGTCCAACCAGCCCAGGGTCGGGGGAAAGGGAATAAAGAAGAAGAAACCATTTGACAAAAAGTGGCCTGTAGAGTCACGGCCAGGCCCGAGCCTGCAGGGCTCCTGAGGAGACTGCTGTGCTCTCATCAGCTAGCTGCATAGACTCTGTGTCCAGGGGGACTGGAGGCAGGGTGTTGGCAGGACCTTCCCCAGCACTGTCCTTAGAGTGGAGCATTCAAGTCCATGGGGCTGGCCCCTTAGTCACCCCGTGCACTCACCAAGGCATCCGTCCCGCCAGCCCCTGGGAGGCAAGGGCACCTGGTCCAAAGGGGCTGGGGGTATATGTACGTCTGCCCAGTGCCGGTCATAAGGAATGCATGTTCCTCAGACAGGACTGTGGGAACCGGTCTGCATCCCACTGTTTCTGGCCTCAGCACTCTCCACAGAGGAGCCCTGCACCCTGTTGTTCTGGCCATCACGCCTAGTGCCCAGCATCTAACAGTGCAAGCAGGGTGCACACTGACGGGTGGGGCCTAGTGCATCTCCTGTGGGGCCACGTCCTCATGCTGCCTGCAGGAGGTGTACCCACTGCAGTTTCCTGTAAGGGCTGCCTACCAGCGCCGTGGGCGGGTTGTTCTCCCTGAGAAGCAGCTGCCCCTGCAGAGAAGAGATCATGGTGTCTCGGCCCTGGGGCCACAGGACAGCCATCTCTGCACTCCCTGGGTCTGTGTGAGTGCACGCGCAGGCCAGAGCCACCTCTGAGCCATTCGTGACAGATGGCCTCATGAGGAGAGGGACCTCCCGAGGAGAGAGGCCTCATCATGAGATGCCAGGCAGGTCTTCTCAGCAAAGCACTCATCAGTGTTCTCCGAAGCGCCTAGATCCTCACTCCTAATGGACCACAAGCTGATGCAATCTGTCATTTTGCTGGAGAAGGCAGTAGTGTCTCAGATTTTACAGAGCCTTCAGCTCTTGTTCTCTGCTCAAGGCAGCATCGCTCCTGGCACCTTCCTTAGGGACAGGTGGTTGCGGGTGGTGGCCAGGGACAGGGGTGCCACCAGCACGAGCTAGAGGAGAGCCCCAGGGCCAAAGGAGGACCAGGGCTGCCCCATCTGCATGTGGGGAGCCCTGCTTCCCTTCATGCTCCATGGTGCCTCCCATCCCCCCCAGACGCAGGCAGACGTAGGACTTTAGCACCGTAGGTGTCTGTGTGCTTGTAACTCAGCAGTGCTCTCAATGTGGGCATCGTCCGTGTACAGAGACAATGAGGGTGGCATCAGGGTCATAAGCCTGCCCCTTCGGGTTTCTCTGGTAGAAACCAGTGATTCTGTGTTGATGAAGAATTTATCACAATGTCAGGTATTTGAAGTAAAAATGGAGAGACCAAGCCTTTTCCATACTTTATCATCATTCTTTTTCCCTGAATGTCCTCACCTCGGATGTCTCATCCCCACCTCAGACGTCACATCTCATCCCCACCTCAGACGTCACGTCTCATCCCCACCTCAGATGCCATGTCTCATCCCCACCTCAGATGCCATGTCTCATCCCCACCTCAGAAGTTATTGGTGTCGGGACAGCACTGGTCCCATGAGAGAATCTTTAAGTGCTGGGACACAGTCAAGCTCATAAGGGGTATACAAGTTTTCAGAATTCTCATTTTTGCTTGAAAGCTTGGATTTTCTCATTGGCAATGAGTACAGTAAACTGTTTCCCCTGAAGTGACCAGGTCCTTTGGCCCATCAGATGCCCCAGTTGAGTAACTGCAGCCTGTCTGTCCGTGTTTCAAGTAGGACTGGTACTCCATGAGCTTGGCGGCTTCTTTAGCCGACACCTCAAATGGCGGCCCAAGGCTTCCCCTGAGACCCCCATCAGTGCAAATGTAACACAGTGCAGGCAACAGAGTGCATCTTAGTGGATTATGTTAATAAATTTCACCTTGCAGACCCGCTGAAGGTGCCTTGGGGACCCCCAGGGGTCCACACTCTGAGAACTGGAATAACCAGTTTGTTCAGGAATGGTGCCATGGATTCTGATCCTGAAAGGGGGACAATGCAGTGGGAAGGGGTGCATTGCAGCATCACCCAGTGCCCAGGTAGAGGGTGAGCATTGGAGCCCCCAAAGCAGTGCCGTACCCCTGGCCTCCTGCAGCCAACATGGGTCCTGGGGGGTGGCCCTGTCTCTTGATCAGGGAGCACCATGGAGCTGGCTCTACCTCACGTCTGTCATACAGCGATATGAAGTTTAAGCTTGAAGAAGTAGAAACACTATCAATCAAGTCCTCTTTGTGCCCATCAAAAATTAAAGGTATTTGACTTACGAGAGCAGGTCTAGTAGAAAGAATCAAGCCTTCCTGGGACAGGTGAACTCTACATGGAAGGAAGAGGGCTCTTATTGAACAAATTAATTGCAGAAGGAGACCACGTTTTAGCTTTTGAACAAAATAAAAATATATATAACATCTGGGTACGCTGCATTAAACCACCCTGGCCAAAGGATGGGGTCTCTTTAATGGATACCTTTATTTTAAAATCAAGGATCAGGACGCCTTTTCAAACTTTTGGCAGCCCTAATTTGAAGCACAAATACTCCGAGAAGGTGGACTATATGAAGAAGAACTCAGCATCAGAATTGGAGGAGGGCTTACTAACAACCTACAATATGCAGCTCACACAACCTTGCTTGCTGGAAGTGAAGAGGACTTGAAGCACTTACTGATGAAGATCAAAGACCACAGCCTTCAGTATGGATTGCACTTCAACATAAAGAAAAACAAAAATCCTCACAACTGGACCAGTGAGCAATATCATGATAAATAGAGAAAAGACTGAAGTTGTCAAGGATTTCATTTTACTTGGATCCACAATCAACACCCATGGAAGCAGCAGTCAAGAAATCAAAAGACGCATTGCATTGGGCAAATCTGCTGCAAAAGACCTCCTAAAAGTGTTGAAAAGCAAAGATTTCACCTTGAAGACTAAGGTGCGCCTGACCCAAGCTATGATGTTTTCACTCACCTAATATGCATGTGAAAGTTGAACAGTCAATAAGAGAGACCGAAGAAGAATTGACGCCTTTGAATTGTAGTGTTGGCAAAGAATATTGACTATACCATGGGCTGCCAAAAGAACAAACAAATCTGTCTTGGAAGAAGTACAACCAGAATGCTCCTTTGAAGCAGGGACGGCAAAACTACGCCTCATGTACTTTGGACATGTTATCAAGAGGGATCAGTCCCTGGAGAAGGACATCATGCTTGGTAAAATAGAGGGTCAGTGCAAAAGAGGAGGACCCTCAATGAAAGGGATTGACACAGTAGCTGCAATAATGGGCTCAAGCATAGCAACAATTGTAAGGATGGCGCAGGACTCGGCAGTGTTTCGTTCTGTTGTGCATAGGGTCGCTATGAGTTGGAACCCACTCGATGGCACCTAATAACAATTTGAAGCTCGCAAGTGTCAGTTTGCATCTATAATGATAACATACAAATTGAACAATTAATGCAAAAAGGACCAGCTCTTTGGTCTTGGCCAAATCCAGGTGCTCAGGAAGGGGGTCGCCAGTCTGCAAGCTGTCACTGCACCTGGTCAGACCAGGCTGCAGGAGCGTGTAGGGACAGCACGGGGCGGGGGCCAGAGAACAGCGACACACTGTTGGCCCAGGACTCTGTGTAGGCATCAGGCACAGGCCACACACTGTGAGGGGTGCCGAGAAGGCCTTGGGTTGCTGATTTCTTCCACTTAATTTCAGTAACATGTGTCTGGCTATGCTTCTTCTTTTCAGCTCTTCGTCTGTGGTTTCCTCTACTTTTCAGGAATTTAAACAGCACTTGGTGTTTTCAAAACCACGCCTTGGAGTTGGTATCTATTGCATTAACTTTGGTCTCTGCCAGTGACACCCTTGCTGGTGGCTACACCAGTTAGTTTTTACGACGGGCTCAGCTGTCCTTGATACTGGCACTTCTGGGGCTTGGGAACAGTTAATACTCAACCAGATGATAATCAGAGAGGGGAGGCCACCCATCCTCACACACCTGTGAACGTGCTGCGGAACATCCTGGCCTCTCCTGTCCTTTGCTTCTGAGGATGACATTTTTGAGAGCTGGTGTGAAAATGCTCATCTGTGTGGTATTGGAAGGGTCGAGAATCGCAGCAAAGACACAGCCCTCGCCTCTGTTTGCTCTGGGGCTTTCGGGGCTCCCAGCCCCCACAAGGGCCCTGCCCTGTGGAGTCTCAGCAGACACAACGTGGCTGTGTGCTCTCAGCCATGTTTTCTGTGGAGCCCATGGCAACACTGTCCATGAGACAAGCCACCACCCAGGTCATGCACTGGGGCTGTCAGTAGCTCAGACGCCTGGCCAGCAAACACCAGGGGGCCACTGCCCACATCCGAGAGGCGGGTGCTCGAGGGGCAGGGCAGGGGTGTGTACCAGTCGGCACAGGTGGGCGATTGTTAGGGTTATCTCCATGACCATTAATTATGATTGCGCCTGAGCTGAACGGGCAGAGATAGGACTGACTTCCCGGGGTCCCACCCACGCTAGGTTTGCTTTCAGATAAGCCTCTGTATTAATCATTCTCCCACGGCATGTGTCCGGCCCGGCTTTGCTCCGCCTTCAGGTGGTCTCTGCGGAGTGGCTGGCAGTGCCTTCCTTTGTCTTTCAGCACTGTGGCCACCCTTTTCCAGGGCCACGGCCAGTGTACCCCGCTCCCTCAAAGCCGTCAGCACCAGCTCTCCTCACCTTTGCTGCTCCTGGGAGGGGAGGGTCATCCTTCTGGGTGTCAGAGCACCCTTCTAGGTATTAGAGGCCCCTTGGGTTGTGTTGGGGTGCCCCTCGGGTGTTGACGTCCCCTCTGGGTGTCAGGTGTCTTTCTGGGTGCTGGGGGACCCTCTGGGTGTCAGGGTGCCTCTGGGCATCAGAGCACATATCTGGGTGTCAGGGCACCTCTGGTGTTGGGTGTGTTGGGGTGCGCTTCTGGGTGTCGGGCCCCTTTGGGTGTCAGTATGTCTTTCTGAGTGTTGGAAGCCCTCTGGTTGTCAGGCCGTCCTTCTGGGTATCAGGGACCCTACTGGGAGGATGTCCTTCTGAGTGTTTGAGGCCCTCTGGGTGTCAGGGCATATTTCTGGGCATCAGGGCACCATGGGGGACTGTCCAAGTGGGAGCACTGATCTTGGCAGCCTCGGGACTCCTGTTTTCACCTGTGGACACCCCGTTGCAGCTCTCCCTGCTGAGAGACCTGCCCCCAACCCTGTGTACTGCGTGGTCCAGGACCACCGCCCCCACCCCCCCCCACCCCCCCCCCACCCCCCCCGCCGCCAGGTGCAGGCAGAGGCCCAGGGCTTGCACACAGACATCACCTTCGCTCTGTGCCCCTGGCTACAAAGGCAAGCACCAGACCAGACCTCTGGGCCTCTGCACTGATGCCTGACCTGTCTCCAGACACGTTTTGTGCGTGTACACACAGACACGTGTGTTCTCCATAATGTTCAAACACAGAGAAACAGCTTAGGAGGGTCCAGCCTCTGCCCCAGGGCCTGGCCGAGCCATTGATGCACTGTCTTCATTGATCAGCCATTGATCGATTGGTCAACCCATCAATCAGGACACACCCATCAGGTGTCTGCTGATGGCTCCTCAAGCAGCTCAAAGTGGAAGCTGACTTGTGAGTCAGGTATCGAGGTGGCTGGCCTCACGTGGGCTCTGTTGTTGCCATGGTGACATCGTGGCCATGACTGAGACGCGAGTGGTGTATAGCCCATTGCCTGCCCCTTCCAGGTGGACTCCCTCACCTGAAACCACCCTGGCCCACACAAGGACCCTCCCTGGAACACGCCTGATCATCCACTACTGACACCCCAGTTTTCCCCAGTCCAGGAACAGCTTGGCAGGAGTCATCCACCAGGCAGGGCCGAGTGGGTGTGGCCACCAACACTCAAGGTCTGCCCTGCTCCCTGTCTGCTGCCACACTGATCCCTGAGCATGTCCCATCCCCCCAGCCCTGCCAGAGCCCCTTCTCACTTCCTGAGCGTTCAGGGGGGCTTGGTGTGGGTTTGGAGAGGCATCTGGGGGGGGCAGCTACCATCCCAAGAGCTCTCCACCCTCAGCACTGGGTCAGTGCGGCCACGAGGAGGGTCAGACGTGCCAGACACAGACAGTGCTCTGGACACCTGCACTGTTGCCAGGGAGTCAGTGCAGTGGCATGTCCTGCTGGTCTCACTGCCCTTCAGACTACATCCACAAATAAAACCAACAATAAATGTGCTGTGTCTTTAAAGAATGCTTTACCTGACAAATGCTAGCACTGAAAGTCGCGAGAAAACTTAAGCTGCAAGCCTGACTTCGTATTCTGGCAACTTCAATATGTGCACTGCTATCCTGGATGGCCTTTGCCATTCTGAGTCGACTGGGAGGCGTAGGAGCCTTTCCCACGAGCTGGCTGACCATGGCTCTCCCGTCTCCCAGCTACCCGTACAGCGAGGACTCCAGCCAGGGCAGGCAGTACATGAACACCCGCTGCCCCGCCTGGTGCGACCGTATCCTCATGTCCCCATCTGCCAAGGAGCTGATCCTGAGGGTAAGTGCCCCGTCACACCCCTGGCTAAGCACGCCACATGGAGGCGGGGCCATCGCTACGCTCCTTCCGAGCATGTCCCTGGGGCCGGGCTTGTCCCTGGGGCTGGGCCGTCCCTGGTGCTGGGCTGTCCCTGGGACTGGGTCTGGGCACTTTGAGCCATCAGAGCTGGGGGAAGCACAAGCTACATCCCCTGGGCCCCAGGAGCTTCTTGATTATGACCCTCAGGATAAACCCCAACCTTTTCCTCTGATCCCCTGAGCCCAGTGCCGGGTCACCCTGAAGCCCAGGCTGAGGGAACCGGGCTTCGCCGGGCTGTGGGCACAGTTTGATGCTGGAGTGCTCACAGCAGACAGCCCTGAGTGTGGGGGAGGGAGGTGTTGGAGGCGGCAGAGGCCCTCAGGGACTCAGGGTGAACAGGAGAGAGACACACGCGGACCCCAGAGGGACCGACATGCGGGAAACTTGCTAAGGAAGCATGTGCCTGGCCCGGTGACAGGACAGTAGTGCTGGCAGGTAGGCCCACATCAGCCTGAAGGCAACACCTCCCTGCAGTTTCCCAAGGGCCCAGATCCTCTCTGGTTCTGCAGACCCAGGACTGATGCCTTGAAACACACTGGAAGCATGCCTGCCACCCATCTGGGCTGACAGCACAGAGCACGAGGCCACCAAGCTTGTGCCCTCTGGGTCCTGAGCAGCCCCATGCCAGAGCTGCTGAGCTGTGGGCAGGCTGTGGGTGGTGCACATTGTGTGGACACGCTGCTACAGCCAGCCTCACGCCTCATCCATCATGCCACGCTCAGTCACCCACCGTCACGTCCCGGGTGCTTCACGGCCTGGAGACACCAAAGGTTGTGCGTGGCGCAAGGCGGTGCCGGCGGCTGTGTGATGACTACTCAGTGAGGTGTGCCACACTGCCTGGGCTGGTGTAATTTGTTTATCTGTCTAAAGATTACGCAGCTGGAAACTGGCAATTTTGTGCTGCCTTTGTAAATTACCACGTAGCATTTGATGAATGTGCCTGCACTTCCGAGCGGTGGCAGGCTCCGGGATGGGGAGGCTCTCGTGTGTACAGCATGGAGGCTTGCGCTCACATGGGCTGGCGAATCATTGACCAGGCTCCTACTTCTAGCATCATTGTTGCAGGCACGCCAGCCATGGGCATGAGATGGTCCGGTCACAGCAGACTGGGTACGGCAGTACCCTCAGTGCCTCCCGCAAAATAAAGGCATCTGCCAGGCGCCACACACACACAGGCAGAATTAATTAACGTGTGTAGGTTGCTTCCAGAGCATTGGAGTCCATGTCACCGTGTCCGTTTGTTCAGGGAGTCTGGGTAGTGGAGCAGCCACCACAGACACGCAGAACTGGGAGACGGAGAGACGGGCTTGAGGAGGGTGTTCTCAGTGAACACATCATGTGAGCACAGCCAGGGGTCAGGGACAGAGGAGACCTGGGGCCCTAGACAGCCCCATCACGCCACAGGAGCCCTCTCAGCCAAAGAACTGGGCCCAGGTGCTGCCAGCACCTTCCATGAGGGTGGCAGAGGTGGGGCGGGTTGTTCGCAGGGACTGTTCCTCCCTTCCGGGTGCCCCCACCTTTAGCACCTCTGTTTGCTTTTCCCAGTCGGAGAGCGAGGAGAAGGTTGTCACCTACGACCACATCGGGCCCAACGTCTGCATGGGAGACCACAAGGTGATGTGAGCACCATGGCGGGCGGGGGTGGGGGGAGGGCGGCAGGGACGGCGAGGGGATGGGGGTGGGGGGGATGGCGGGGATGGTGAGGGAGTGGGGCAATGGTGGGCAGGTAGGGGTGGGGGGTGGGGGCAGGCTCCAGGAGGGCATTGGATGGTGGTTGCTTCTCCCAGCTCTCTAAGTCTCTTTGGTCTGGTCTGGCCTGGTCTTACAAAGCAGGACAAATTGGTCTGTTTTATTTTATTTTGATAAAATACTGAAAGACAGGTATGAAGAATCAGAAATGAGACCTCACAATCATAATTTTACTGTTTATAAAGACATTTTGTTGGCAGCTGCTGATTCTGAGGCCCTTTTCTAATTGGCTCATAAGATACCCTAGTGGCCGTCCCGTGCTGGCTGTCATCAGAGTCATCTCTGGTGGTCTGTACAGGGATCAGCTATGTACTGTGGCCTCAGGCTGACCAGCAGCCACCACCCCTCAGTGTTAAATAACTGTCGTCTAGAAAGATCCCCTTTTTACAGAACGAAAGTGCTTTCCTTGAAGGTCCTATCCCCAAGGCCCCTGTCTCGGTCTCGTGTAACAGGGGTGACTGCATTTGCACCTGTGTGCGTGGCTGAGGGGCGGGCAGTGCTGTGGGAGCCTGAGGGTCCGGGCAGGGGGGTGGGTGGCAGTGTGAGAGTGAGGGTCCCAGCCGCAGGCGGGCGGGTGGAGCAGTATGGGAGTGAGGCGGCAGGTGGGCGGGTGGGCTTGCACTCAGGCTTCTCTCCTCCCCGCTGCAGCCTGTGTTCCTGGCCTTCCGGATCGCGCCTGGGGCAGGTAAACCTCACGCGCCCGTGCACAAGTGTTGTGTCGTGCAGTGACGTGTGGTAAATATGACTCCTTCCCTCTAGTGCTCCTTTCTGCAGCTTTGCCCTCTGTGTTTGCCCCTTCACGCACTCACTGATTCCACGCAGGGAAGAGATGTCAGCGCAGAGAGAGGCCCCTTCGAGAGACCACCCTGTAGCCAGGAGGGACGGAGGGAGCAGGATCCTGAAACACATACTCTTAACAGCTGCATCGATAGACCCGCCGAGCGCCACCTGCTAGACGCCGGCCCCACACTTCGCTTCAGCCTCCGGAACGTTCCGGAAAAGCCTCACATACCTCACTGTCTTGTCTGTTCATGTGACATTAAGTAGAAATATTGGGTTTTTTAAATAAGTTACAGTCCTGTTGCCAAAACTCTAATAGACAGCAAGGAAATTCTGTATTTTAGATTTCTCAAGTTTTCAATTTTTAATAACCGTCAGCGTGGAAGAGCTCCTCCAGCAGACGCCCCTCAGGGGTCAGCGTCCTCGCTGCCAGTCGGAGGTGCCGGGGCTCTGCTGCCCCAGGCCGCGGCCGTCACTCCCAGTTGCCCCGCCGTGCTATTTACTGCCATGTTACATGGGCTCCCGATCACACGCAGCTGCTTTCCATTTTATACATAAATATATATATATAAATATATACTTTTTAAAATAATTTATAAATCTTACCAAAACATATGCTAAGTACCTTCCAGTGTGAGTGCTTGCAAGCGTCTGTCAGCAGGTAGAATCGGAGTCTAGCAGTCCGGTGACGTGTCTGCCAGCACACACGTGTACAGAGCCTGCCCTCTGACCTCTGACCCAGCTGTGCACCGTGGCCCCACTTCCACAGCACCCCCACTGCAGCCCCTGACCTGGTCCTCTCTCTCTAACATTAAGAACTGAATGTGAAGTTTTTAGCTAGGCTTGGGTGTACCTTTTAAGAATTTTGTAAACTGTTGCGTTTGTCTTTTGTTACCATTTTATGGTGCCAAGTATTCTTCATTAAAACAGTAATATCATGGCAGAAGTAAAAATAGCCTAGTCTGCTCCCGGTAGAAACTGCTTTAGCATGGGCTGTATATAAAATATTCAGAGAAACAAAACTGTAAATGTCTGCTCAGCTGCCAACGACCTATGTATGCCCTTTGTCGCAGATGTTTCTCTCGCACTAAGTACAGCGTTAGACGGTGAAACACAGACATGCGTTTATTGATTTCATTTAGAACACTACAGAGTCCCTGGACTGCCTGATGGCATTAGACTGGCACTTGTCTGACAGGACTCACTACCGTTGCAAACGACTGGCCATCCACTTGCCAGCTTTGTGTTGGGAACGATGCGGTCGGTCCATGTAAGTGCTGCGTTCACGGCTCGTCAGCACGCCACGCCACTGTGAGCAGGCTCAGCTCGTGGGCACCCTGAAGGCCTGTAGAAGTGACTGCTCCGGTTCCTAAGCAATAAAATTGATCATGGTGAACGTGGCTGTGCGTGTGGTTTGTTGCCTCCTCCCCAGCATTTGTCCACCACGTAAAGGGGATCTTCCCTTGTGTCCTGCTATTTGAGATGAAGTGTATTGGGAGCCCCGGGATTGCACAGCATTATGTATTGTCACAGATAAGTAAACTACTAGCTGGGAGTAGAAAAATAAAAATTTTTAAGTTTTCTCTAGCGATAACTAGTGGGATTTACCCCCTCGTGTTTTTTTAGTGGGATTATATAAAGGCAGTAGAAACCAAAACCAAACCCGTCCAGTCAATCCCAACTCACGGCGACGCTCTAGGACAGGGTAGAACTGCCCCATAGGGTTTCCAAAGCTGTAATTTTTACAGAAGCAGACTGACACCTCTTTCTCCCTCTGAGTGGCTGGTGGGCTTGAACTGCCGACCTTTTGGTTAGCTGCCGAGTGCTTTAGCCACTGCATCACCAGAGCTGTAGGCACATTGCCTCCTCGGAACTTTAAAACTGGGCATCCCTTTGCTCTGAATGTGAGCTGGGAATCAGTTGCTCGTAGAAATGACTGAGCTGCCTTTTCACAGCCAGTGGCCTCAAAAGAAAAGTCTGTTTTTCTTAATTCGTGGTGCAGCCACATGGAAAAAAAAAGTGTCCTTAACATTTTCAAAAGTGCGTTTCAAGAGGAAGCTGAGCTTACAGTAAAAAAAAAAAAAAAAAAAAGTAGCATCCCCTAAACCTTTGAAATCAGACCTCCAGAGATGTCCATTCAGATGCAGCTACCACAGGGAGTCCCCAGAGTCCCCGAAACAGAAGGGGGTTTTTGTTAACTGAATCACAGCCCCTTAGAGCTCTGAGGAACTTACTATTTCACAGCGAAGCGCTGGTTTCCACCGCAGGTCAGTGCCAGTTCCACAGCCTGGGAAGTGTGGAGTCAGGTCCTACTGATTCAGTGCGTGGTAAAGGCCAGGCAGCACGGCTGTAACCCGTAGTGCATTTAACCCCGGAGGGACCCTTTAAGGGCCCAGGATCAGTCACCAACCCTTCCAAACCAGAGCACCCACCCCACCCCCAACCTTTCGGGGTGGAAAACCAAACTCCTGGGCTTGGAGGAAACTCCCTCAGCTGCGCCCAGTGGTGGAGTTATTTTGGATTTCCTTCTGTAGTTCTGGTTCGAATTAGTGATTTAGGTCAATGAAAAGACTTCAAAACAGTCGCTGAAGGGGCGAGGTAGGGATACATTTCAACACTGATTTGTTTCCTCAGATGTCGGTTCGGTGCACTGGGAGTATTGGGCTTCAGCATCGTCAGGCCAGCGGGGCGGGGGGGGGGGGGGGGGCCCAGGGGCAGCGCCAGACCCGATGGCTGAGCGGCTGCGGCTGTGGGTACCAGCTGAAGGAGAGTTGCTAAAGGGAAAAAGGCTACCCGGAGGGGTGGGGTGCGAGTTACTACCCCTTTCAGGAGCCCGGAAAACGTGTTTCACTTTATGCAAACCTCATCCATCTGAGCCAGCGCAGGCGAGCCGGTCCGGACCGCGGAGGGCACCCCAACCGGTGACTCCGGGGCGGCCCAGCGGCCGCGGGCAAGCCAGGGCGCCTGGCGCGCAGCAGCGGAGGTGGGAGGGGAGGCCTTACCTGCGGCCGGGCGCGCGTGCCTGGAGGGCTGTAGGCGCTAGCCAAGGCCGGCCGGAGCGCCCAGTGCCCGCCTGTCCCGGCTCCACTCCGCGCTCACACAAATCGTCCGCTTCTCACGGGTTTCTATAGCCCGCATCGCCGCGGCGGCTCCTCCTCTTCGGGGCGAAGTGGGCGGACGTCACGAGGTTTAGCCGGGGCCCTCGCGTCGGGCCTTAGCGGGCGGCGGCGCAGCGCTGTCACCTCGCTCCTGCGCGTTGCCGCCGCCCAGGCGGGTCTGGCCCGCAGCCTGCGCAGCGACGCCGCAGCGGGCGCGGCATATCGGGGCTGCAGTGGGCTCTGCTGCGAGACCGACCTGCGCCTGACCCCGGGCGTCCCTCGGGCCGAAAGCGCCGGCCCGCGCGCGGGAGAAGACCGGGGACAGGGTCTTCGCCCCCGGTTCAATACGGAAGAAACACGAGGCGCAGCTCCGGAGCCACGGTCCCGATGCGGACGTGTTAAATAATTTATTGATTATACAAAGTGATTCTGCCCGAGACTGCGGCTCGCCCCCCGCGCCCCTGTGTTCACCCGAGGGGCCGCGGAGCAGGGGCGCGGGCCTGCCGGGTCCCCGCACGCCGAGCCCGAGCGGCCGCTTCATAACTTATTCTGTAAAAATATATATACACAGCCCCGGCCCGCGCTCCACGGCGGGGACTTGCCGCCGCCAGCGCCCCTACCCTGGTTGCTCCAGCCTCCCCGCGTCCTCACAAGGCATCCCCCGCGCCGCCGCCGCACGGGCTGACCAGCGCCAAGTTCGAGGGTTTGTGCTTCTTGAGCAGCCGCGTGATCTTCTCGTCGTCCGAGTTGGGGTCCAGGGGTCGGTTGTACTCGTCGTCCTCCTCCGCGTCCGAGCTGCCCACCTTCAGCTTCTCGGCGTCCGAGTCCTGCTTCTTCTTGGCCGAGGCCATCTCTGCCGCGTGCCGCTTGCGCCACTTGGTGCGGCGGTTCTGGAACCAGACCTGTGGGGACGGGGCTGTCAGGTGCCTTGAGCCGATCGTGGGGCCCCTCCCCCGGCGTTAGCCTCAGGGTCCCCGGCCTCAGCGCAGCGGCCCCTTCCCAGGCTGGGCTCCAAGCCCGGCGGTCGCTCTCAGCTCTTCGCAGGACGCGGGGCCCCGCCGCCTCAGCGCAACCGGCCCGCGAGGAGCCGCCCCGGCCCCCAGGACCCCCGGCCCGCTCACCTTGACCTGGCTCTCGGTCATGCCCAGGGAGTAGGCGAGCCGCGCGCGCTCCGGACCCGCCAGGTACTTGGTTTGCTCGAAGGTCTTCTCCAGGGCGAAGATCTGCTGACCCGAGAAGGTCGGCCGTGAGTGCTTCTTCTTGCCGTCCTTATCCAGGACCCCGCCGGCCTGGCCTGCAAGGAGGATCGTGAGGCCGGACCGCGCCCGCCCGCCTCCCCGCCACCCCGCCGCGTCCGGGCCGCGCACTCACCGGGGCCGGCGAGGCGCGGATCCCTCCAGGGCGACCCCTGCATCACGCCTGGCCAGAAGATGGGCGGACGCCCGGGCAGCTCTGCCAGCGGCTTGGGGTAGCCGCGCGCCACGGCGGCCGCTGGCCCGAAGTAGACGCCGGCTGACGAGGCGAGCCCGTTGAGGCGGGGCAGGCCGCTCAGGAGGCCGCCGCCCGCCGCGCCCACGGGCCGCCCCAGGATGTCGCTGATGCCGTGCGGGGTGCCGAGCGGCAGCTGCGCGCCCAGGCCGCCCAGGGTGGGAGTCTTGAAGCTGGCCGGGCCCTGCAGCGTGTACGGGAACAGCGACGTCTTCATCTCGGCCATGTTGTGCAGCGCGGCTAGGGGCGCGCTGCTCAGCACGAACGCGCCCGAGCGGTTAGCGTCCATGGGCGCCGCCGCCGCCAGCCCGGGCGCCCATCCGGGCCCCACGCCCGCGCGAGCCGGCCCGGAAAGTTTGCACGCGGCCCGGGCAGCGGCTCCGGCTGCGAGCAGGGAGCGCGTGGAGCGCCGACGGGCGGGCGCCGACGGCCCCGGCGGGCGGGCTGGCGGCTTCGGGGCGGGGGCGGGGGCGGCGGCAGCAGCGACGGCGACGGCGACGGCTCCGGGGCGGTTCGGAGCGGCGCCGCGCGGCCCGGGGGCGCTGATAACCGCGGGGCCCCCGCGCGGCGAGCGCGCTGATTGGCCGGCGACGGCCGCGGCCCGGCCATTGGCCGGCGGCCGGCCCGTCTGCGCGCGCGCTCCGCACTGGTCTGCACTCCATGAAGGGCTCATTAACGCCGCAGGTGCCTCCCGGGCTGTAAATTTGCCCCCTGATTTATCTCCCCGGGGACGAAATAAATCCTGCTGGATGGGAGTTTAGTTAGGCAAATGTTTTAATGGGAAATCAGGGAAAAAACACAAGAACATGTTTTATGGCCCGAAATCATGCAGATTTGAGAATCCGTCGGGCGCGGCGTGCAGTGGCTGGGCGGAAAGTCAGCAGGGTGCGCCGTCTGGGGTCCCGGCCCGCGCCCGCCACGTGCCTGTCCCGGGGTCCCCTGCCAAGGCGGACAGGGAAACCAAAAAGGTGGGAGGCTCCCAGACCCCAGGCGGGGGAAGAAGCCAGGCCTCGGGTCCACCGCCAAAGGGCCAGACTTGCCCGCGCGAATCCGCTTATTTGGTAAACGGCGAACACTCTGGGTCTTCGCGGTGGCGGAGTAAGGCAGCGGGGGGAGGGCGTGGGGCCACAAGCACACGCGACACGTGCCACACGCGTGGCGCCGCCTCGCGCGCGCTGCTGGGCGTCTCTCCGTCCACTCCCGGCCCGAGTCAGTGAGCAGAAACCGCCTGGGCCTCCCCATCGGGCGTTTCCTGGTCGCGGAGCCACAGCTCAGCCCGGCCCAGCGACTTCGCCCAGGGCCCTCCTCCCGCGAAGCACAGGCCCGGATCAGAAGGCCAGGGACCCCCGCAGGCCCAGAGCAACGAAAGCAGGGGCGCCGGGGTGCCACGTGCAAGGCTTTAACATGGGCGGGCAGAAGCGCGGCCTTTTAGTTGGTTTGTGGGCCCTTGTGGCCCTTGGTGTCTTCCTCTGCGTACAAAGAACCGCCGCCCTGCAGAATTGCTGTGAGGGTTCACCTAAGACCACAGTCGACTCGAGCGCCTGGCATGGAGCAAATCCTGGGAGTTGTCGCCATTTCCTCCTGGCTGGAGTCACGTGAACTCACCGCTTTTGCCGTCAATATTAATAGGCAGCGGCTATTACTGTTATTCTCTCCCGCTGGGAGCCGTGCCCTAAACGTGTGTGAACTGACCGCCGCCGTTTCTCTGTCGGACACGGTCAGCCTTTCTGCGGCCTGGGGAGGTTCATTAGCAACGACTTTCCTGTTTCTCCCTCTCCGCCAGGGTTTCCCAGTCGCGAGCAGAAGCTGCCCTCCTGCTTCGGTGCAAAGGCCCCGTGTCTGCTCGCCCTGCACCTCTCGAGGGCTTATTTTCGTTTTGTGCAGTTAGCGAAGGGGCTTGGCGCCACGGGTCCCTCCACAAGGTCGCAGTCACGGTTTAGAGCGCTATTCCCTGCTGGGACTCAGGGGCGAGGCCTCAGCTCGCTCGCACCCACTTCCCCGCCGGGCTGGACGAGGCATTCTGTGGTTGCATCTGCCTCGCGTGGGCGCGCACGTGGGTGTTCTGGGCGTCGTGGTGTGACGCGTGGGGTCCCGGCTTGTGTCAGGTGCAACTGTGGGGATGGGGGTTTGCCCTGGTGACTGAGCTGCGTGCTTGGGGGCTCTCCCTCCCCTCTTCCTGGGACGGAACCGCACTCGCTGGACCCAGGCACTGCTGCCCCGCAGGCGACCAGCCGGGGCGGGACCAGCCAGGGACACCGAGCGCGCCAGCTCCGGAGCTCCTGCGCTCCGTGGGCGCCCGGTCCGCGAGGCTCTGGGACCGGTCGCCGGCACGCATTCCGAGGGACCCCAGGCTGGCCGAGCCTGCCGCCGTCCTGGGACTTCCTCGGCACCAGTTGGTCGTGGGAAACACGGTGCGTGTCTGCCCGAGAGCCCGGCCGCAAGGAGGACCTTCCCCCGGCATTATCTGGGCTCCTTGGGGCTCCCCCGGGGGCGAAGGCGCCGGGCCAAGGCTGGGGCTCTGCGAGGCGCAGGAGGAGGGCGGGAGTAGCGGCGGGGGGCGGGGCCGGGTGGGAGAGCGAAGGAGGTGGAGGAGAGGGGCGAGGCTGGAACCGCGGGCAGCGGATCTTGGGGAGAAGAGGGGCGTGGTCGGTGCGGGGCCGGATCCCCTCCTGGAGCTCCTGGCGGGTATGCTGCTAAGCCGACCTCCGGTGGCAGCGGCCCGACGGTCCTCTGGGGCAGGCCAGGGGGAGGGGCGCGGAGGTCCCGTTCCCGGGCGGGATGGCAGTGCGCGCTGTCCTTCCGCAGAGTTCCCGCGACCCTGGCTGGCAGCTCCTCAGTCCCCGGGCGGGGTCCTCTCGGATCCCTATTTTCCGGGCCTGCGCCCCAGAGACCGCGGCTCGGCCTGCGCTGCCGGCCTCTCACTGGGCTGGGGCTGCAGAGCCAGGGGTCGCTAATGCGGCTGCGGTCTCCGTTGGCTGCAGCGCGCGCGGCTTTCCCGGGTTGGGGGCGCCGGGGCGAGTTGGGGAGCCTGAATTGCGGGATGGGGCCGGGCCTCCGGGGGTGTGGGGTGGGAGGTGCAGATGGGGGGAAGTGAGTTCAGGGTGCCGACGAAGTGGCTGGGGTGAATGGGAGCGCAGGGGTGGCGGCTCCTTTTCCACCTGCTTCCTTTCCCCACCCTCCAGACTATGCGGGGTCCCCCACCCAGTGCCGCAGGCCCCAGGATGCTCCTTAACTTGCGCGTCTCCTCGCCTGACGCCCCGCGGCGCCCCTGCCCTGCCCATCGCTCCGCCCCGCCGTCCGGGACAGGATCCTGGCAAACACCGCCTCCCCCGCCCCCCGGGACGGGCCACCGAGCCGCGTGCGGGCTCCCGGGATGGGGACTCGCGAGTGCCACCTCCTGGCCTTGAAGGAGGCCGGCGACAAACAGCGAGGACACGACCGACAGCTGTACCGCCAGGCGGGCCCTGCGGGCGGCTCTCTGCGGGGGAGGGGGCGTCTCCCCAGCTCACCTGAGAGGGGGTAATAAACAATCAACAGGTAGGAAGCTCGTGAGCTGAGGGACTGAGCAGGTCAGGGAGGGACAGCTCCAGACAGGTGTCCCCAGGGAGCGTCTCCAGGCACCGCCCAGGTCAGGACAGAGCCGGGCTGGGTGGGGGGCTACACTTGAAAAAGGAGCTTGGGTGCAGCCCCCAAAGCCCCCAAATTCCCGTAGGTGAGATGTGTCTGTGTGCGGGTCTCTACCGAGTTGCAGCATCGGCCCCCAGGTGGCCTGACGCACCCCCCGGGCCGGGGTCTCTCCGGGCGCCCCTCACTCTCTTGCCTGCCGGCGGGCAGCACCCCTGCTGTATCACGGGGAGCCCGTTCCCAGCCTCGCTGAGATGACGACGGCACCAGGTGTCCCAGAGAGAGAGCTGGTCAGGGCTTCCGCCGCGGTGACCTAGAGGTGACCCTCGCAGCTGTCAGCCCATCAGGACCTGGAGCCCAGAGGAGGAGGCCCCTGCCCAGCTGGAGCCGAGGGCTGGCGGAGAAGGTGCCACCTGGGGCTGCGGGCGCCTCTGAGGAGGCCGGCAAGGATGGTTCTGGAACTGCTGAAAAAGCTGGGGACTCCAGCAAAGTCTTCCCGCCCCGGCCCCGGGGCAAAATGCGCTCCGGCCAGCCTCCTCTCGCGCCCTCTACTGGCCGCCCTGCGCGCGGAGCAGCCTAACTCCTAACGCCCGCTGCGAGGCTGGGGGCGCAGGCAGCTGAAGAGGGGCGGGGGGGAGGGAGCTGAGGGGACGGGGACGGGGGGTGGGGGGAGCTGAGGGGACGGGGACGGGGGGTGGGGGGAGCTGAGGGGACGGGGACGGGGGGTGGGGGGAGCTGAGGGGACGGCGACGGGGGGTGGGGGGAGCTGAGGGGACGGGGACGGGGGGTGGGGGGAGCTGAGGGGACGGGGACGGGGGGTGGGGGGAGCTGAGGGGACGGGGCCGGGCGGGTGGGGGGAGCTGTGGGGCGGGGGAGCCGGGGGGTGGGGGGAGCTGAGGGGACGGGGCGGGGGGCTGGGGGGGAGCTGAGGGGACGGGGCCGGGCGGGTGGGGGGAGGTGTGGGGCGGGGGGCCCGGGGTTGGGGGGGTGCTGAGGGGATGGGGCGGGGGGCTGGGGGGAGCTTAGGGGACGGGGCCAGGGGGTGTGCGGGGAGAGGTGAGGGGCCGGGCGAGGAGAGGAAAAGGCGGGGGGGGCAGGAAAGGGAGGGGGCAGGGGCGGGGGTAGGGGAGAGGAGGGAGGGGGTGAGGAGGTGCGCCCGGGGGACCAGCCTAGCCGGCGGGGGAAGGAGACGCTGGGCTCGGAGGGGTCCATCCCTGGCCCCTTCTCCCCAGACACTGGTTTCTTGGGCCCGGAGGCTTCTCCCTACGGAAGAGACAGCTGTGTCCCTCCCGTGACCTGGGTCCCTGCTTTAACCTTCATTGTCGTTGCAGGGCGAATGGGGGAAGGAAGGAGGGGACGAGGGGAGAGCGGCTGGGCGGTGGGATTTCAGTTCTCCCCTTGGGGTCTTGGTTGGACAAGGAGGTTGAAATGGCCCACACCCCTGGCCAGAGGATTTCCGAGCCCTTGCTCCCCCCCCCAACGCACCTGAGGACCCCCCTCGTGGCACGCTGTCACCTCTCCGCTGGCCCGCACCAAGCCCACCACCGCCAGGTGCTGCCGAGAGTGAATGAATGAACGAATGGGTGACCACATCTAGTATGGCAGGTCTGGTGGAGGCCAAAGACTTCCAGGAGCCCCCTACCCCCTGGTCTTGGAGTGCCTTTGGTAGTAGCTGCAATTTTGTGTCATCTGGCCCCTGCAGCTACCCCCAAGCAGGCCGAGCTGGGCGAGGGGCCCCCCACCCTCTTCAATGCTGGCAAGTGGGGCCACCAACCCGGGCTGGGAGGACCAGGCTGGGGGCACCACCCTAGCTGTCCCAAGGTGGACGGAGGGAGGGGGAGGGGAAGGGGGCGTGTGGGAGAGGGAGGAGGGACGTTCTGAAGCTGGAAGACAGCCCACCACCTGTGGCCTCCCGGATACCTCACATCCTCCCCCCTCCGCCCCACAGCAGCCAGAGGCTGGGCAAGAAGCCACAAAGTTACCGAAAGATGAGGAGGAGGCTTCCCCCCCAGCACCACAGGACCATGATGCTGGATCAGGCCAGGCATCCCCCGAGTGTGCCTTCCTTGGGCCCTAGAAGTGGTGTGTTCTTGAGGAAGGACACAGCAATGACTGTGGATCACCCAGAGCTCATTCCCCACCCTCCATGAGGGTAATGAGCTCTCCCAGTGGCCCTCCACGGGGTCTGACCACCCCCCAGAGGGCTAATGGAGTACGGTGGGAGATTTGTGGTGAGCACCTGATCGGCACCTCTGCTGTGATTCCAGGGTGGGCTTGGACCACCACTGGCCATGCAGTGGCTCTGGAGGACCCTCCCCTGTCCCACCCCTCCCCCCACCAGCCTGGCACAGCCCCTTGTGGGGACTTCCTGGGAGACACAGCCATAGAGCTTGCCTGTGTTAGACCTGCAGCCAGTGCTGCCGAGACCCGCCTCATGGGCACTCCCTCCTGGCAAGGATGGGTCTGAGGCCCAGCCCTGGGTGCCCAGAGGCCTCACCTGTATGTGGGGGAGGGAGGTGGGCTGCGTTCCGTGGGGCTACCTCCACCCCAGCCCTGGGTGCCACCTGAGCCCTCTGGCTTGGTAGCTCCTTTGTCTACTTCTGCCAGGTCTCTGTTAAATGCCCATCTCAGCTGGAAGCGGGTAGGGGTCAGTTGACTGGCCCGCCACACAGTGCCCCTGGGTTGACAGGAAACTGAGATGGGCAAACGGATCAGTTAGAATCATCTACTGGATTGTGATGCTCTTCTGCGAAGGACCTTGCCTCTGAGGGTGGCTGGGGTCTCCCAGAGACCCTAAGGTCCAGGAGTGAGTTGCAGAGAGCTGGGAGGAGCAGGCCCAGGACAGTGTGGATTGTGGCGCTGGGTGGCAGCTGAGGGCTTTAGGGTTTGCTCCCCGGCTGTGGGAGCCCCTGATTTTTTTTTTTAATTTATCCAAAAATTTTAAAGTGAAAAACACTAGAATCACCTTACACATTAATCATAGAAATTGAAACACAATGAGTTCTACAAGAGGTGTGGATGCAATTTCAATTTTCTATAGACACTTTAAAATGTATCAATGTAGCTTCACTTCCTAGACAGCAGATGGGAGTCTTTGGTTTATGTAATCTCCAGTCTGACCATAAAGTCAAAGCAATATGTGGAAATAGATTTCTCATACTTGAGTAAATTAGAACTACTTGTCTTTCAGTTTTTAGATTCTAGGCTAATACTTTAGATAAGGCAATGCTGGCCACTGTAACAGAAGGACCTCTGAGGCTCAGTAGCTTAACCCAATAGAAGCTTATTTCTTGCTCACGTGAATTCCAATTGGTGGCAAGGGTTTGTGGTGGGTTTCTGTTCCACTCAGTCAGAGACCCTGGCTAAACAGATTATGCCATATTTGACCTGGGAGTTTTCGGTTTTTTTTGGTTATTGACATCCAGCTCTCCAAGAAGTGAATAGGTCAATGGGGGTCACATAGGAGAGTTTTATGCCCAAACCTGGAGGTGGAACACCTGACTTCTGCCCACTCCCACTGGCCAGAACTCCAGAGAAGCCCCGGACATGGCGTCTAGCTCTGTGTCCAAGTGCACAGGGAGATGGTTTTGGTGAATGGCTGTCCATTCTCTGCCACAATTCCTGAAGCTCCCTGAGCCAGGAGGAGAGCCCAGGAGAGAGCCGGCTGGTCGGCAGGGTGACAGGCAGGTCAGGGCCAGGAGCCTATGTGGTGTCAGGAGTGGGTCATCTAATACACAAGGTAAGCACGGTCCTTACCTTGCTTACTAGATCATATGTAGTGAATAATTTCACATTTTTTCACCACATCAAAGATTCTGCTTCTAGGTATGGCTGGCATTTGTCTCTCTCCCAACCCCACAGCACCTTCCCACAGAATCAAAGGTTTTTTTCAAATTTAAAATCCCTAACAGAAGCGGATGACCCAGTAAGCAAGCTGTCATGGATTGAATTAATGTCCCCCAAAATGTGTGTATCATCTTGGTTAGGCCATGATTCCCAGTATTCTGTGGTGGTCCTCCATTTCGTGATTGTAATATTATGTTAAAAGGATTAGAGTGGGATTATAACATCCTTACCAGGTCACATCCCTGATCCATTGTAAAGGCAGTTTCCCTGGAGTGTGGCCTATACCACCTTTTATCTCTCAAGAGATAAAAGGAAAGGGAAACAAGCAGTGAGTTGGGGACCTCATACCACCAAGAAAGCAGCACCAGGAGCAGAGCATGTCCTGTGGACCTGGGGTCGCTGCACCTGAGAAGCTCCTCGACCGGGGGAAGATTGAGGACAAGGTCCTTCCTCCAGAGCGGACAGAGAGAGAAAGGCTTCACCTGAAGCTGACACCTTGAATTTGGACTTTTAGCCTACTTTACTGTGAGGAAATAAATTTCTGTTTGTTAAAGCCATCCACTATTTCTGTTATGGCAGTACTAGATGACTAAGACAAAAGGTAAACATTTCACGTCAAGGACAAGGTGAAACCCATGTGAAGTTGTTCACTACAGATGATCTGGCGAGCAAAATGAGCACCGTGCTTACCTTGCCTGTTGGATAATCTGTCCCTGAGTGGCGTGACAGGTTCCATGTCACCGCTGCCCAGGAGGGCAATGTCTGTGCAGAGACAGCCCAAAAGTGGTCTCTGGGAGCAGCAGACACTGCCCTGCTCCTAGCAAGACTGTCCACATCAGAAAATCCAGCACTTTGCAATGGAGAGCAGCCAGATGTCCCCAAAATAATGTCACCTCAAAATATTTCAACAAACCCTCCAGAGCTCAGCTCTGCTGATACTGGACACTTGTGGTGAGCGCTGAGGCAGACCGTCCTGTGAGGGGCGGCTGCTGTCACCAAGGAGACAGACTCACTTGGGGCCATGGGGCTGTGCACTTGTTCCATTCTGACATCCCTGCCCTCACACCCTTTCTAACGTGCCATATCCCTGTGTCTTCTTCGTGCAGTTTATTCCTGGAGGTCCCACCATAGGCTTCCCCTCCCCAGTTTGCTGCCTGCACACACCCCGCCCGGCCTGGACCCCTCGGCTTCTCCGTTGCGTCTTCGGGCTGACCGAGGTCGCCGCAGTGGGCACATCAGCCAGGAGCTTAGGGTTTGGTTTTACAACCAGGACTCCTGTGATTTCTGCAGATAATAGGTGATAGAAATTGGGTCCCCGACAGGTGGCAACTGAAGAGGATCCAGAAGTGGTCTTTTTTGTTTGTCTGGTTTGTGCTTGTTTGGTCTGCATCAGGGTGGGTGCCCTGAGAGTGTCACACCCACAGAAGCACCGGGACATAGAGTAGCCAGACCAAGGCCGCTGTGCTCACTGGGAGGCCAGGGGAGTCATTCAAAAACCAGTTTCTCCAGGAAGTTTAAAAGAAATTCTGCCTTCTCTTTGGGGGAATCTGGAGAGCTTTTGGCTGCTTGGGGCAGCCACACACCAGCAGGTTAGCTCCCAGGTCCATCTGTGTGGGCAGGAGCTCGGGCAGAGAGCTGGGTGACTTAGGGGCAAAGGCACATGGTCACCAAGCACCCCCTCTGTCCAGGCCCCGAGCTGCCTGTGCCCTCTCAGTGCCAACACAGTGACCTCTAGCTTCTACCAGCACCGTGTGAGGCAGGCTCTGTTATGACCCACTTATGGTGGGGCTCCAGGGCTGCTGAGAGGTAGGGGCAGGCTTGGACCTCACACGGGTAGAATCTAGAACCTGCTCCTTACAGCCAGGATTGACGAAGAAGGGCATTGGTGTCAGAAGTGTGTAATGTGTCTGTAGGGCAAAACCCTACATCACGACCAAACTCTGAGGATAAATGGCAAACGGGAAAATGTTTATGATCCTATGGCAGTAAAAAAATAGACGTTCACATTGTACAGAGAACTAGAAATGGATTAAAAGAGACAATCGGCCAACCCAATGGAGGAGAAGAGCAAATAATACGGATGAGGAATGTACCAAACAGGAAATCCAAGTGGCCACTAAATTCATGAAAAGATGCCCAACCTCAGAGTGTAGAAAATCAATTTAATTAACACACAAGATACTGATTTTTACCCTCCAGATTTTCAAATTTACTTTTAAAATGATAGAATCAGACTGGGGTGTGGAAAGGGCCTCTCAGACACTGCCTTTTGGGAAGTGATATGGCAATATTTACTACAAGAAAAAACACCCACAGCTTTTGACCCAGCAAAAGGGGTCTGTCTGAATAGAAACAAAACCATCACTTGATAAGGCTGTGTGTTTAAGAATATTTATAGCAGTGTAAAAGCAGGGTGGAGGTGGCATCTATCTGACTTCCACTAACTTTACAACAGGGGAGAATCAAGATCAACAGCCCAAGGCTGACATGCCTCCTCTCTCCGCCATCTTTGCCAACTCTGACACCAACCATCCCAACCACAGTGCTCTCTACTTCTCTGTGGGTTCAGTAACTCACTGCAACGCCCACACAGAACTCAGACAATATTCATGATTATGGGGTTTATTCGGAAAATAACAGTTACAAATCAAGTTCAGGAATGCTCAAGATAGAGCTCTTCCGTCAGGACAGCCTCTTCCCAGCCTTGCCAGCTAGCACACCTCTCTGGCCCTCAGCCTGTGCCCTGCTCAGGCAAGTGTTGCAAAGCTCCCTTAGCATCTCCGATAAGTGCCCCCAAGGCACCCCACTCCACCAGTAAGCCTCAGCCTGAAGTTCTGAGGGTTGGCAAATCTAGCTCCACCAAGTGCCCCGAGGCACCCTACTCTGCCAATAATCCTCCTGTTGAAAGCGCTCAGCTTTCTTGGCTGAGAAGCCTGCTGTGCCAACAACTCCTGCCGGTCTCTCCTGCTGCCGTTTCTCTGCCACCACTTCTTGCCATCTCCATTGTTGCAGCTCTCTCTCTGTCTCCTTCTCCTGGTTCCAGGAGCTTCTCAGTGCAGGGATCCTGGGTCCAAACAACATGTTCCATTCTTAGCCCTTCTTCCTTGGTGGTGGTGAGATCCCCTCTCTGCTCTGGAATTGGCTCTCTTTTAAGCCTAGTGGGATGGCAAAACTGACTAATCCCCTTGGTGGGTCACAATTACCTTATTTGCACAGTCCCACCCAATCATCTGGGTGGGAGTTACAAGACCATGGTGGGAGAGGCCACACAAAAGTGATTGTACCACAGGCCACCCTCTGGCATTTCTAGCCATGGTTCTTACATATTTGGAGGATAATTTCCCCCTCCCAATCATTTTACCAGTCCAAAACAGTCATTAACAATTGTCCTGCAGTAGGGCAAAGAACCCTCAGGGCGAGGTTACTCAGGTACCAGGCATTCAGGTCTGCTGCAGGTATCCGTTTGATCTGGTCAGGCTCTCCATTCTTTCTGGTCTCTGATAAAATTCAGCTGAGTGCTATCAACAGAGCAAAACCTTTAAGGGGCTTTAAGTTCGGCCACTGTACTCAAATCCAGCAGTGCTTCCGCCTTAGTCCACACTTTCACGCTTACAGCTTCTAAAACTAAGTTTTTACAATCACAGTTAATCCTGTTAACAGTCAACGCTCACAGCTGAATCATGTAATCCTGTCAGCATCTTTCCCCAACCCATCAGGAAAAGAGGAATTTATTCAGTGGTGATCCTCATTTTGAGTGTAAGCACACCCATGAAAGCGTGTAAGCCAGCCACGTCATGCCTTTATCTCCACACCCCACTCCCTTTTAGATAGCCAATTTCTACATTGCCTGTCCCTATGAAACCAGTGGTTAAGAGCTGGCTGCTAACCAAAAGGTCGGCAGTTCAAATCCACTAGCCTCTCCTTGGAAACTCTGTGGGGCGGTTCTACTCTGTACCGTAGGACCACTATGAGTCAGAATTGACTAGACAGCAACAGGTTTGGTTTGGTTTTTGGTATCAAACCAGCACTCTGGAGAGACAAGCATGTTCCTGGGTCATGAAGAATCTTCTGTTCCATCTGGAACTTTGAACATCTGCATCCATAAACAAAGTCCCATCCAGAGCAAGCCACCACAATGCAGCAATCTACACCAACTCAAGGTGTCAAACATCCTTCTCTTCATTCAGCTGTATTCTGATCAGCTTATCCCTAGCCATCCAAGCTAGCTCACAATGGAGTTCACACACACTTGCCAGCATTCCAGACAGTCCCTTCACACCCTCTCATCCCTAGCCCCCTAGGTCAATGGGTTCCACCCATAAACACAAGAGTCCACACAACTCCCTTGACTTCTGACCAGCCAGCCTTTCCTCTGTCTCTCATCCCTAGCCCCACAGTAGAACTGCCCCACAGGGCTTCCAAGGCTGTAATCTTTACAGAAGCAGACAGCCACATCTTCTTCCTGCAGTGCAGCTGGTGAGTTGGAACTGCTGACCTTTCAGTTAGCAGCTGAGTGCTTAACCACTGCACCACCAGGGAGCCTTATAAGCAAACATACATGTAGGTTTTTAGGGCTCTGCCACGTGTTCCATAGAAGGAAGCATGTTACAGGCCCTTTTGCACCCTAAATTTTACACTCAATGTACGTTAGAAATCTTCCTACTCAAAAGCATACCCATTCCTTCGCCCTGCCCTGTATTCTACTGTATTTTGGGCATGATTATTTAACTGGCCCCTACTGATGGGTATATGCATTGTTTCCAATCTTTCGCTATTGTGCAATGCTATTAAGGGTTCTTTTTTTTAAGTCTAGTTAGAGACAAAGAAGTGGAACAAACTGGAACATTACACAGCTATTGAATGAGAGAGAGCTCTGGTGAGTGGGAGGGTGACCAGGTGCGAGCTGTGGGATTTGTGTAGCAGGACTGATCCCTGCTTTGTGAAAACTAAAAGCAATGCTATTGGAACGAGTATCTTGTCGCAACCAAGAAACGCTCATCTCAGGAATATCAAGATGAACAAGCATGAGAATTCTGTCAGTATATTTGCCAAATTCCTGAACCAATGGAGAAAAAGCTCATGTTAGTAACTCAGGGAAAGCATCAATGATGTTAAAGCCTACTTATGACTTCAAGATTCTTGGGAAAATAGAAACAGAAAAGAACTTCCTTAAATTGATAAAGACTATTCAAAACCTTCACAGAAATCATACTTAATGAAGAAGTTTGAGGATTAGAAGGTGACAAATGCCTATTATTGCTGCCCCGGCAAACTGGGTGTCTTGCTCACTGCAGTAAGATAGGAGAAGGAATAAGAGAGCTAAGGATGGAAAGGGATGCTACACTCTCATTATTTCTGAATCGTATTAGCAGTTTGGTTGGCATTAATAAGGCAGCTCAGCCAAGTTGCTGGGTGAAGGAGCCAAATAAGAAAATCAGTAGCGTTTCTTCATAACAGCAACATCACCAGAAGACGTAGTGGAGAATATTATTTGTAATCCCACTGCCGTCAAGTCGATTTCGACTCAAGGCAACCCTATAGGACAGAGTAGAACTGGCCCACAGAGTTTCCAAGGAGCACCTGGCAGATTCGAACTGCTGACCTCTTGGGTAGCAGCCGTAGTACTTAACCACTATGCCACCAGGGTTTCCATTATTTGTAACAGCTACTATGAAAGCTATAAACTTCTAGAAAATAGCAAAGAATGCCCAAGACCTTTATAGCGAAATGTTTTAAGTGGTATTTAAGGGATACAATGTTGCTGTTAGGTGCCCTTGGGTTGCTTCCAGCTCAGCGACCCCGTGTACAACAGAACAAAGCACTGCCCGTCCTGCGCCATGTCCACAATCATTGTTATGTTTGAGCCCATAGTTGCAGCCACTGTGTCAGTCCGTCTCGTTGAGGGGCTTCCTCTTTTTCACTGACCTTTTTTTTTTTTTTTTACCTTACCAAGCATGATGTCCTTCTCCAGGGACTGATTCCTCCTGACAACATGTCCAAAGTATGTGAGACACAGTCTCGCCACCCTTGCTTCTAAGGAGCATCCTGGTTGTACTTCGTCCAAGACAGGTTTGTTCATTCTTTTGTCAGTCCATGGTATACTCAATATTCTTCTCCAGCATCACAAGGTGTCAACTCTTCTTCAATCTTCCTTATTCATTCTCCAGCTTTTGCACGCATATGATGGGATTGAAAACACCATGGCTTGGACCTTAGTCTTCAAGGTGACATCTTTGCTTTTCCACACTTTAAAGAGGCCTTTCGTAGCAGATTTGCCCAGTGCAATGCGTCTTCTGATTTCTTGACTGCCGCTTCCATGGGTGTTGATTGTGGATCTAAGTAAAATGAAATCCTTGACAACGTCAATCTTTTCACCATTTATCATGATGTTGCTTATTGGTCCAGTTGTGAGGATTTTTGTTTTCTTTATGTTGAGGTGCAATCCATACTGAAGGCTGTGGTCTTTGATCTTCATCAGTAAGTGCTTCAAGTCCTCTTCACTTTCAGCAAGCAAGGTTGTGTCACCTGCATAACGCAGGTTGTTAATGAGTCTTCCTTCAATGCTGATGCCCCATTCTTCATATAGTCCTGCTTCTCAGATTATTTGCTCAGCATACAGACTGAATAGGTATGGTGAAAGAATACAACCCTGACGCACATCTTTCCTGACTTTTAACCACGCAGTATCCCCTTGTTCTGTCTGATCAACTGCCTCTTGATCTATGTAAAGGTTCCTCATGAACACAATTAAGTGTTCTGGAATTTCCTTTCTTCACGTTATTCATAATTTGTTATGATCTACACAGTCAAATGTCTTTGCATAATCAATAAAACACAGGTATGCATCCTTCTTGTATTCTCTGCTTTCAGCAAAGATCCATCTGACACCAGCAATGATATCCCTGGCTCCACGTCATCTTCTGAATCCAGTCTGAATTTCTGGCAGTTCCCAGTCGATGTACTGCTACAGCTGCTTTTGAATGATCTTCAGGAAATTTTACTTGCATATGATATTAGTGATATTGTTTGATAATGTCTGCATTCAGTTGGATCACCCTTCTTGGGAATAGGCATAAATATGGATTTCTTACAGTCAATTGGCCAGGTAACTCTCTTCCAAATTTCTTGGCATAGACGAGTGAGCACTTCCAGCGCTGCATCCATTTCTTGAAACATCTCAATTGGTATTCCTTCAATTCCTGGAGCCTTTTTTCAGTTTTTCGCCAGTGCCTTCAGTGCTCTTTGGACTTCCTCCTTCAGTACCATCGATTCCTGATGCTGCCTCTTGGAATGTTTGAAAGTTAAATTCTTTTTACTATAATTACTCTGTGTATTCCTTCGATCTTTTGATGCTTCCTTCACTGTTTAATATTTTCCCCATAGAATCCTTCACTAATACAACTCAAGGCTTGATTTTTTTTCTTCAGTTCATTCAGCTTGAGAAATGCCGAGTATGTTCTTCCCTTTTGGTCTTCTATCTGTAGCTCTTTGCACATGTCATCATAATGCTTTACTTTGTCTTTTCGAGCCACCCTTTGAAATCTTGTTTAGTTGTTTTACTTCATCATTCCTTCCTTTTGCTTTAGCTACTGAGCATACAAGAGCAGGTTTCGGAGTCTCTTTTGACATCCATTTAAGCCTTTTCTTTCTTTCCTGTCTTTTTAATGACCTCTTGCTTTCTTCATGTATGATATCTTTGATGTCATTCCACAACTCATCTGGTTTTCAATCATTAGTGTTTAACTTATCAAATCTATTTTTGAGATGGTCTCTAAATTCAGGTGGGATATACTCAAGGTTGTTCTTTGGCTCTTGTGGACTTGTTCTAATTTTCTTAGTTTCAACTTGAACTTGCATATGAGCAATTGATGGTCTGTTCCACAGTCGGCCCCTGGCCTTGTTCTGACTGATGATATTGAGCTTTTCCATTGTTTCTTTCCACAGATGTAGTCGACTTGATTCCTGTGTGTTCCATCTGGTGAGGTCCACATGTATAGTCGCCATTTATGTTGATGAAAAAATTTATTTGTAAGGAAGAAGTTGTGGGCCTTGCAAAATTCTATCATGTGATCTCTGACATCATTTCCATCAATCACCAAGGCTATATGTTCCAACTACTGATCCTTCTTCTTTGTTTCCAACTTTTGCATTCCAATCACCAGTAATTGTCAATGCATCCTGATTACATGTTTAATCAATTTCAGACTGTAGAAGCTGGTAAAAAAGGACACAATAGACAGAACAAATGGAGAGTTATTCCATGTTCATGGATCTGAAGGCTTAACATTTAAAGACATAAATTGCCCTCATGTGAATCTAAGCATTCAATGCAATCTTAATCTCAAGTCCAGTGGCATTTCTTTGTGAACATGACAACCTGATTCTAAATTTTGCACAGATGAATTTAAGTCCCCCAAAGCTGAAGTTTGAAAAGGAAGAGCATAAAGGGGGCAAGGACCAGATATGAAGACATATTACAAAGCTAGGATGATTAAAATCAAGCAGAGTGGGTCTGCACAGGGACAAAGACATACACACAGATTCCAGAAAAGGCTCGTATATTCATGGAGACGGGGAAAATTGGGGAGCATTAAGGGTAGATGGGAAGGATGGTTGTGTAGTCAATAGTGCTGGGAAAATAGGCTTGGAGTATGAAGAAGAATAAAGTGGGAGTGCTGCCTCTCACCAGGCCCTGCTGTGGAAAAGATGGAATTCAACCTCAACTTTGTGGACAGCCCATTGGCCACATCAGTCAAGAGGGGGGCTGGGATGGGTGATCTCTGTACAGAATGGCCATGCACCCAGCTGGAAGCTGGAGGATCTGTTACCAGGGGATCTCGCATCTTTGTGATGCTTCTCAGTGACTTCACTCAGCGATGCCTCATCCAGGGAGGGGCACCAGGAGCATTGCAACGTCGGCAGAGGGAGTTTGGGCACAGTGACGGGGTGGGGTGGCACACACAGCCCAAGGAGCTACTTTGTTCTGACCGGAGGCCCGTGGGTGAGAGGAATGTTGCCTAGACTTGCTGGGCTTGCCCTCTCCTGGGCCTGGTTTTGGGGAGCGTCCAAGTGAGCTGGGTGGGCTGCTTTCTCACACTGTAGACCACTAGGACTTAGGGGTCTGGGCTCCCCAGGGAGAAACCCTTAAACAGATATGGTGGTCCAGCCCCCTCCACAGCCCTCGGCCAAGCTTCTGCTGCTGCTGGTATCTCAGGGCCCCGCCAGCTGTGCTTGGGGCTTCAGCTGCAGTGCTTCAGGGATGACATGTGCCCGAGAGGGTCACTCCAGAGGTGGTTCTAGGGTGAGCACCCCCAGGTCCCTTGCCTGCGCCCCCCCCCCCCACCTAGGGCTGGCATGGAGCAGGTGCCTGGAACATGGGTGGGGGGGACCACCAACCCTAGGGCACAGGCAGGGACCTGCTGTTTCCACCTTATTATTTTAATGCCTCTCTAAGAGCACCCCTGTAATTTGGCCTATCAGCTCTGTCCCAGCCATTAACTGGCTGCATTGGGCATTAATCTAGTCACACCCCCCCCCCCCCCCGCCTTTGGTCTCAAAGAATTGTGATAAAAACGTCAAACAATTAGATGGTGTTGGCCGAGCGGCCTGTCATGATGGAGTGGTGAGGGGGCTGTGTCCCCTGAATCACCCTGATGGGAGCCATGATCCAGGCCTTAATAAACTCCCTGGCCTCTCAAGCCCCACAGTCAGTGCCCAGATCTGGGAAATGTGGCTCGGGAATTGGGCTGTCAGCAGGTCCCCATTGGGCAGCATGAACCAGGCAGCCCCACAGAGTTCGGCTGGGGGCCCAGGCAGGTGGGCCTGGAGGCTGCACCAGCTCTGAGTGATGCTGAGGGGCAGCAGGCAGCCTCTGGGGACAAGGCCCTGAGAGACTAGGGGTCTCAGACTCACTCAGCTACTAACCAAAAGGTAGGCGTTCAAATCTACCCATAGGATCATTGGAAGAAGGGCCTGGTGATCTCCTTCCAAAAAATCAGCCATTGAAAACCCTGTGGAGCACAGTTCTACTCTGACACACACGGGGGCACCATGAGTTGGGGTCCACTCAACAGCAGCTGCTTAAGTCTCAATAAGGTAGTGGGATGGAGGCCCAAGATAAAGGGCTCCATGTCAGTCCCCACAGCATGGCCCGGCCCGGCCAGCCCAGGAACTGGGGCTCCACTTTCCAAGTTGGGCCCCACCCTACTCTCTGCCTCCCCCTGGGGTCCGGCTGTTTGGGCAGGCCAATCCTGGTGGTCTGTAGCCTGTGGCCAAAGCCTGGGAGGGCGTTCCCAGCAGCTCCACTTGGCCTGCTTGTTCCCAGGAACCTCGGCCTTTTTTTTCTTTAAGGGTGAAGATGTATGGAAAATTGATTTCTCTGTTGGAAATGGGATAATTAAACGGGTTGCTTCTATCTTCATCATCGTCATAATAAAATGAGAGGACGATGGGGTTACCCGTGGCACGAAGTCACATTGTGGTCTTAATGCAAAGGATGGTTAATTGAATACAAATGGCCTTCCTTGGGGTTGCTGAGTCATATCTCAGAGATATGGGATAATGACGGCATTTAATCACTTTTACAAGATGTAAAATTACTGGCTTCTCTGGGAAGATCATTAAGGAAAACAATTGTTCACAGCAATTGAAAATAGAGTTTTAATTATTTAATACAGAGATTAAACTATTAGAGACCAGCATTGGATGAGGCAACTTAATGGAAATTTATATACAAGTGGCTGTGAACATTGAGTTTTATTAACCCACCTATCTTCCTAATCCAAATGAAGCTGGAAGGCCTGTTTTAATTGTGACTGTGAGTTAGCAGCTGCTTGAGATGGGAGGGGAGGCCTGGCAGGCAGGGGAGGGATTGGGCAGGACAGGGCCAGAGCCCCGACTGCCTGGGCCAGGGAGCAAGCCGGCAGGGCCGAGCTGGATTCTTGGGTGCCACTGCCCACAGAGGGGGGCCACGCGGGGCCAGACCAGGCGGGGAGGCTGGGGGTGGCTAGGGGGAACTACGCAGGGACCCGGCCTGCTTTGGGGACCTTGGCTGGGCCTGGGTGAGCTATCTTTGAGGACTAAGTGAGGAACATGGTAGTGTGCCCACACGGGCCTTTCTTGCCCCTGCCTCTGCTGTCTGCTGTGAGGGGTGCCGTGACCCGCAGGTGAGAGACTTGGCCTTGGATCCTGAGCGGGGAGTGGCTGAGTGGGTCCTGATCAGGTGACCGGCTCCAAGCCCACGCTCCTTGCTGGGAGGGCCCTCAGGAAACAAGGCTGGCAACTGGAGGAGCCCCCACCTCACCCTTAGAGAGAAAGGGTCCGAGGCCCCATGGTTCAAGCCCCAGCTCCAGGAGAGGACCTCAGTGTGGTCTGTAGGCAGCTCCTTCTGAGGGAAAGGGACATTTAAACCACGATGCTGATGTCAGAATCCTGAAACGGGAACCTGTGCCCCTGAGGGAAGAATGGAGAAGGAGGCCACATTGCCAGCAGGGCCCTTGTGTGGGCCAAGTCAGAGTTATTTTCCTTTGTCCTCTGATTTTGTGTTTTCCAAATTTCCTACAATGAAACATATTGTTTAAAAAAACTTTTTTTTATTGTGAAAAGTGTCTATAACACAGCATTTGCTAATTTAACTTTCCCCGTGTGTGCCTCAGTGGGACCACCTCATCAACCATGTGAGCAGCTGTCACCAGAGTCCCTGGCCAACCCTATTTTTAAAATGTCAAAATCACTATCTTCAAGACCTAAAGTAAATCGACATTTTTAAAAGGTGATTGTCCCTGAGGGGGACAGGGCTGGGCGCAGAGGGGGGTCAGGAAGGTGCCACCCCAATGCCAGTGAATATGAGCAGCCCAGGACTGGGTGCAGGCCCTGTCTGCCCTTCTTATATAAGCTGTCCCAGCCAGGAGGCCAGGCCTGGGAGAGGATGGCCTTGAGTGACTGGCCCTGTGTCACGGAGCCTGTCCTAAGGGCAGGCTGGGCCAGAACCAACCCCAGTCTGGCCAGAAGCCTTCATCCACCCACCTTTACTCAGCTGTGACATCTCCTGGCAGAGGGGCAGAAGCTCGGACTCCTGCCCCCACCCCCGTGGGTCACCTGACATTGGGGAATGTGGACGCAGGATCTCCTGGAAACTTCAGGCCCTCTGTGCCAGGGTGCCCCGTCCCTGACCCACCCTGTTCCTTCTGTGTGTCAGGGACCCGGGGGCTGGTCATCCTCGCCCGCAGAGCGGCCCACCGCTCGAATTACATTCTGTCTCCTATTATTACCAATAAATTCCAAGGGATCTTTCTTCTCCTTAGAGTTTTTAGGGTTACATAAATTTCACCTGAGCAATTTTTTCATGCTTGAATATATTACAGAATGCCACTTCTGTTACAGAAGCTAATTGATAATGTGATTTGTTATGTTGCTGGGGCATAATTCAGAAAGTGATTTTAACGCCTGCGATACGCAGACTAGCACTCACTGTTTCATATTTCTCAGGCGGGTGGACACGGTGGGGAGTGAAAGATGGGCGGCTGCAGAGATGAAATATTTCCAGAAGCTTTTATTCTTGTTGTTTGGGTGGGTGCCAACATCTTTCTAGAAGAAAGCTCATATTTCCAGCGCTGCTTGATCGGAATTTATTTCCTGCTCATTAGTTAGTGCCTTTCTTTCTTTCTTTTTTTTTTTTTAAACTGGAATAAGCTTAAGTATATATTTGAAAAAGGAAACATCTTCAAACAAAAAAGAAGAGAATCACAATCTTTCAATATTATCCAAGATGTATTTTTTTTTTACTTTTTATGTCTAAATGATTACAGGAATTTGCAGAATAGCACATAGAGTGGCGTGTACCCTTAACCCAACTTCTTGCAGGGTTACATCTCACACAGCGGGGTGGTGGTTGTTGTCGAGCCGGCTCCAACTCACGGCCATGTTATGTGCAATAGAACACTACAACAAGCTATGCACAATACTGTTTTCTGGAGCAGGGGTTGCATCCAGTGCTCACCGTTCTCACAGCAGCCACGTGTGTGTGCGTGCGGTGGGGGCTCTGTGCAATTTCACCCAGAGCATAGCTAGTGTCGCCACCACCACAATCCAGACTAAAGCCAAACACATGTTCACCACATTAGGTCCTGTCGAGCAGGTTTGGACTCATAGTGACCCTACAGGACAGAGTAGAACCACCCTGTGTGGTTTACCATATGGCCAGGAATTGCACCCCTGGTCATTTGTCCCTTAGAAATGAATACTTACCTTCACACAAAAACCTGTACACACAGCTAGACAGTGCCCGGCTACCACCAACGACCACTCTGGCAGGGATCACAACAGAGGGTCCCAGGCAGAGCTTCAGAAAAATGTAGACTAAAATTCAAACTCACAAAAAAAGATCACACTTACTGGTCTGACAGAGACTGGAGAAACCCTGAGAGTATGGCCCCTGGACACCCTTTTAATTCAGTACTGATGTCATTCCTGAGATTCACCCTTCAGCCAAAGATTAGACTGGCCCATAAACACCAATACACGTAGCTCAACCATGTGTAGGAGGTAAAGGGACACACCAGCCCAGGAGCAAGGGTGAGAAGACAGGAGAGGCTAGGAAACCTGGACAAATGAAATGGGGAACCCAAGGCTGAGAAGGGGAGAGTGTTGACACGCCATGGGGTTGGCAACCAACGTCACAAACCAATATGAGTATTAATTGTTTAATGAGAAATTAATTTTTTCTGTAAACCTTCACCTAAAGCACACACACACACACAAACTTGTGCACAATTCTGCATAGCCACTTTGTTCAAAACAGCAAACATGCAGGGGTGCAATTCCCGGTCTATGGTAGCTCCAGGTTTAGTTTTATAAGAACCTGCCAAGCTGTCTCCTGAGTGCTGCACATTCCACGTCCACCAGCAGGGTCTGCGTTCTCGCCAGTCCTTGGTGTGGTCTTGGGTTTGTATTTAGTGTGTAGTCTGCCTGGTGTGTAGACACCTTGTCACCGTCTTAATCTGTGCTTTAAGACTGCTGGGCGTACCTCCTGACCCAGGAGGTCTCGGCACAATTCCACTGCACCTGGGAGAACCGTTACCTCCCATCCCTGCCCCCACACCTCAAGATGCTCCTGTGTCCCTGAGGCCTGGGTCCCACACCCCTGCTGGGGTAAAGCAGGCCACATGTGACCCCAGGAAGTCTGCAGACCAGGGGTCAAGGTAGTCTGGGGCTGGAGGAGCCTGGAGAGTCCCTCTGAGGGTCACCTCTCCCGGGGCTCATCTCGTCTGTGGCGGTGACTGCAGGAGGTGCCGATGCTTTGGGTGGGGTGACCTGCCACACATGCCCTGGGACCTCTAAGAGTCAGAGACGGTCCCTCACCCACCTTCTGTCTTCCGGCTGTGCTGGAAGCTTCCCACTGCCTCTGCAGATCCTCTGGGTCTTCTCTGAGCCCGAGATCCAGCCTCAAGGCCACATCTGTTTCTATTTTCAGTTACTTTCTCCAGGAAAGGGGGTTTCGAGCTCCCCAGGCTCCTCACTGCCCTTGCCCACCCATGGCCTCACAGGCCTGCGAGAGGGTGTATGTGCCAAGGGAAAGGCAGGCAGACCAGGGGTTGGGTAGACAAGGGGACCCAGAGCTGGCCCAGCACCCTGGGCGGCAATGTTGGGGGGATGTTCTTGGGGACAGCTGTGGTCAGTGCCTAGCAAGGGGCAGAGGTGGGCACGCCAGCCTGGCGAGGGGGCTCCAGGCCTTCTGGGTGGGGGCAGACACTACCACTGACACTTCCATTTGCTCGTTTGTTTATTAAAACACTTAACAGCTAGCTTCCCATCATAACCGTTTTTCTTTCCGAGAAGCAGAGCAGCAGTGACTCAGGGCCTCTGAGGTGACCGTGGGATGGGGCACCCCCTTGACCCCAGGGAAAGGCATTTGGGGGCTTCCCAGAGACTGAGACTAGGGTACCCACATCTCTCCCGAGTGGCCCCCTTTTGTCCCCACCCCTCTCCCGGAAACCTGGCAGGCTGGGTCCCTGCTGCACTCCCCCCTGCCCGCCCCACTGGGCCCCCAGAGAACTCTCCTTCCCATCAAGGGCCAGCAGTGATGGCTGAGGTGGAGGCCAAGGGCTGCCTTGGGCAGGACAGGGGAGGGGTAGGATCCTAGAGCCGGGCTCCGCCCCATCATTGTCATCCGATGGCTTGGTGAGGCAGCCCGTACAGCACCAGGTTGAGGGCAACGGGGAGCGCCTCTGGCCCGCGCAGCTGTGACCGGAGAGACGCCAGCATGTCCTTGGAGGTCTGAGGGGATTCGTCTGGGGAGAGTGTGGCGAGCTGTTAGCATGAGGCTCACTTAGGGCAGAGGGTCCTCCTCCCCGCTTCTCCTGGCGGGGATGAGGACCGCCTGCTGGATGCGGCCCACCCCCAGACCACAGCCTCCCACCACCCTCCTCATGGGTATCGAGGCCTGAAGCTCCTTCCACACCTGCCACCTCCTTCCCTGTGCTGTGAGTGTGCGAGGGCAGACCTCGGCATCGGAGCTGCTGGCTCCAAGTCCCCTTTGCAACAGTTGGCCCTGATGTTTCACTTAGGCAAGGTGACCCAGGGTGATAACCCTCCTTGTCTCTTCCTTTTGATACTTGTCGTATGGCAGGGACAGAACCTGCAGATCAGTGCTGAGCAGTGATGATGCTGTGGTGTGGGCACCCTGGCTCCCCTTTGTCAGTTGCATCCCAAAGCAATAGGGTGCTGTTCCTCCCACCAGCAAAGGGCCCGAGAGGCCTGTCTACATCTGCACTATGGTTTCTGTCAGGAACGGGCGTTGGCTTTGGTCCACCTTGGCCTTCTGCCTGACACCTATTCACGCATTCATTGACTTATGTGCTTATTCACTCACTCACCCACCCACTCACTCACTCACCCATTCACTCATTCATCTACTTACTCCCTCATTCACTAGGCACACTCTTCTGCTGGGAATTTGTTTTCTTGGTGAGGATTCCTAACCACTTTCTGGGTGACACAGGAACACAAGAGAGTGGAGGTGGGCTGGTCTGGAGCCTGCCCAGCTGGCCAGCAAGCCATGTCCAGCCCTCGCTCATCTGGAGGTCATGACTCGAGCTCAGGTGCCACTTGGCACTATGAGTCCTGAGCAGCTTAAGGAGAACTGGCCAGTGTGGTGACCACTGTACTCTTCCAGATGATTTGGTGTGGGTTCCAGGGTGGGCCCCTCCTTGCAGTCGGCTGGGTCTGTCTCTGCTCCTCGTCAGTAAGTGCTCGGGAGTGCTGGGGGCAGACGGGGCCGTGGTTCCCAGGACAAGACCCCCCCCTTTGGCTGTGAGTTAAGGTCCTGGAGTCTCCCCGTGCTCCAATGGAGAAGGGGGCCTGTCCCGCAGGGACAGCCACTGGCTGATGGGGAGTGCCGTGAGGGCGGGGCGTGCGGCGGGGATGGGGGCGGGGCGTGCGGCGAGGACGGGGCACACACGGTGAGGGCGGGGCACACGTGACCTTACCTTGGCTGGCTGTGTCATTGCCACCCATCCTCTGGAGAAGGCGGACTGCTCTCCCCGTTGGCTTTCCGACTGCCAGCAGATCTAGTAGGAAGACATCCCTCAGTCGGGCCGTGAGGAGGCCGCCCGTCCCTGCCATCTGCAGGGGCTTCCCACTCACTCTCCCACAGGATGCTGGCCCGCATGGCGTTGTCCTGCAGCAGTGTGGGCCACTGATTCGCCAGGATGCTCCTGACACCCACCAGGCTCAGGAGGGCGGCAGTCTCGACGGGCCCCTCCAGGGACAGCTGGAGGGCACTGTAGGGGCAGAGGGGGTGGGCTAGTGCCAGGGCCCCTCCTGGCCCAGCCCCCACGGGACCCAGAGTTCTCAGACCCCCAAGGTGTCCGGTGAACAGACACGGCGTTTCAGAAGGCCACTCCAGCCACAGGCTGAGCCAGGCGGAAGGGTCCCTGTGAGGTCCCGGGCGAACTGGCATGGGGCTCTGAAGCCAGCGTCCTCCCAGCTGCCCTCTGTGCCCGGCCAGAGCACCCCAGCTGGGCCCCCCACCCTCGGTCTCCACGACTGTCTGTCCCAGCAGCCAGCGCTGCCCCAACCCCACCCCCAGGCTCACCACGGAAATCCTTGAGCCCTTCCCCAGGAGGGGCCCTTCCCGTGGGGCTCAGGGACCCAGCTCGCCCTGCGGAGCCCCCACCTCTTGTTCTCCGCGAGCTCGGACTGCCGCCGCATGCTCTCGAAGGAGTGAGCCAAGTCCAGCAGCACCATCACCTGGCACTCTGCACAAAGGGGGCGGCTCTGCGGGTGCACGCGACGGGGTGCAGCACAGCCCGCGCCGACGCCCACCACGGCCGGGGCTCCCCCTAACACACAGGCGGCACCAGAGGATGTCAGGGGCCCCTGAGACCCAGTGTGAGGCCGTTTGGCTTAGGGTGATCGGCACCCCGGGTTGCTCGGTCTGAGGGATCCTGGGATGTGGGATTGGAGGGACCAGCCAGCCACTCCGGGCCAGCGCATGAGAAGCAGGACAAATGTGTGGGCTTGCAAGTTGGTGCAGTCATGGAGAGCCCCGGGTGAGAGGGACAGCCACTCCCCAGTCTGCCATTCACAGTGGGGGGACAGCCCCCCCCCAAGACTGCAAGAACTTTGTTGGGACGGGTGGTGGCCAGCACATCTCCAAATGCTTCCCCATCCTTCCCGGAGACTGGGCAGCCCAGCCTGTTGGGGTGATCCTCCCCTCTGATCCCTGACCTGGTTGGGGCCTAGCAGGGGAGGAAGTTCACCTGGTGAGGGGCTGCTGGAGGTCCCTGGGTGGCTCTGTGTGTACCCACTGGGTCCTGGTGGGGAGCAGGGGTTTCTGGGGTGCTGAGGGCCCACCTTACCTTGTAAGTTCATGGCAGCCAGCCTTTCCACCAGGATATGGGACAGGAAGCTCTCCATCCCGTAGAAGAAGAAGCCCTGGCAGCTGCCCAGGAGCTGCTCCCACTCTGCCTGGCTGTGAGGAGGAGTGCAGTGGGGGTGGTCAGGGGGTACAGGCCAGACACTGTGGCCACTGCACGCTCTCGTCTGGGGGCTAAAGGAAGTCTCAACCGAGACGGCACAGACATGCCTGCTGAGCGATGTCCGCCCCACCCCGCTGACCCAAGCCTTGCCTGCAGCCAGCCCCTATTCTGGGGGGCGGGGGCACACATGGTCGGGGGGGCTCCAGGCAGAGACCACTGCTTTGTAAGACTCCCACTGTAGGCCTCTCCCCTCCATGTGCACCAACTGTGTGCAGGTGGGCTCCTCACGGCCAGTGCTCCTTCTGGAAACTTCCAGGGCCAAGAGCATGAGGCCCTGAGCAGCACCCTGTGCCCTGCCTGGCACCCACCTCAGTGGGCCCCTCTGCACCCAGGTGCCCTGCCACAGGTCCTCCTCCTCCCTCCTGGCTGCTCTAGGATGGACACAGGGTCCAGCTGCAGCCAGCAGCCAGAGGACTCAGGGCTCAGGGATGGGGGCGTGGGGAGCAGTGGGAGGGGCAGCACGGTGGGGTGCAGACAGCAGAGGCCCCGGGGGAGGTGGTGAGCAAAGGGTGTCATGTGGTGATGTCACATGAGCTGCTGTGTCTGGGGATGGGCAGAGGTGGATCTGGGCCTGGGGTGACCAGGAGGAGGGGGCATCAGCATGGGCGGGAGGCAGGGGGAGTGGATCAGCAGGGTGGTGGGGGATGAAGCAGGGTGCGGGTAGGGGACTGAGGGACTGGCTTCAGAATGATCTGGCCCATGGGAAATGGGCAGGGGAGGGGAAGCCTGGGACAGCCCTTGGGTGCAGAGCTGGATGGACACTGGCCATGGTTTGAGACTCAGGAGTCACTGGAACACGGGGTGCTCGACCTTGTGAAGACTTGGGGTGGTAGAACCTGGGAGCAGCCCAGACCCTGCTGCCTGACCTGCAGGGGGCCAGAGAAGGGGGTGGCAGGACCAAAATAGGGGGCCAGGAGAAGGGAGCTTAGAGGGGTGGGGAGCTGAGGGAGTGCGGAAGAGGGTGGTGGGAAGGGGGGAGGGGTAGGTGGGAGAGAGGGGCGAGGGAGGCTGGCAGGAAAGGGGCATGTAGGGGGGGAGGGGTGTGTATGTGGAGGGGGGTGGGTAGCCAAAAGAGGATGGGGGCCAGAGGAAGGGTCAGGGAGGGACCCAGGGAGGGGGCAGGGCGGGCGGGGCCCAGATGTGAGGGAAGAAGCCTCTGGACAGCCCCTGGGAAGAGGCATGTCCACCAGGAGGGGCTGTGAGCCTCCCTTCCTCAACTTGGCCCTCCAGCTGGTGAGCTTATTCAAACCCACAACATCAGGACTGCATCCTTGGAACACTGATCTCGGACCTTGGAAAGTACTTATTTCCCAGATGTCCAACCCATCGGGCCGTGAATGGGTCTCGGAATCTCTCCAGAATTTCCCGGGTTACGAAGACAGGAGTCAGTGCTTCTGCAAGAAGAATTGAAGAATGACAGGACACATTACCCTGGAACCCACATGGGCACAGAGACGGGCTGGTGGCAGGAGTGTGCAGGCAGGGTGTGTACAGGACACGCGTGTTCAAGGTAGGCATGTTTCCACAGCCACAGCTGCCCTGTGCATCTGGCTTGGAGAACTTGGTCTCCGTCCTCCAGCAGTTTCACACATGTGGGAATGCTACTGCTCCTCCCCTCCTTTGTGGATTTGAAATCCAATTTAGCAAAAGAAAAGTCAATTGAAATGTTTAAAGAAGCAGTGGCAGCAGGCAGGCGGTTGTTCAGACTTTGGGGCCCAGGAGGTGCACAGATGCTGACTCAGGGGCTCAGGGTCACGGACAGTGGCTGTGTCTGATGTGGCAAAGAAAGTGAGGGGGACCTTGGGCACATGCAGTGGCAAGTACTGAGTCTTCGCGGGCACGGCATTGCATCCGGCCCATGGCAGCGCTGACATGTGGGTGGGGGTCCAGCACTGAGGTCTGCCCTTGCAGGGTGGAAGCAGAGGGGTGACATGAGGTGATGGAAACCCCACGCCCCCCTCCCCACTGTGGTGTGCGGCTGCATTGTGGTCAAGGCGACCCTGAGGAGGTACTCACCAATGCTCTGGGCCTCCTCGTAGGGATCCACGATGACTGGTGTCTCAGTCAAGGAGGTCGGGTGGCAGCATCAGGGATGTGAGAGCATGGGGGATGGTACGGTAGGCCACAGGCCAGAAAGGATACACTTGAAGTTGTCTGAGTCGACCACAATGCAGTCAGGAGGCAGGATCCGAGGCACACTTCCCTAAGCCACAGAAGGGGATGTTGGAGATGGCTACCAGCTGGGACAGACCCCTGGACCACAACCATCTGCTGGTCAGCCACCAGCCCCAGGGGTGCTCCTGCCTGCACTCCAGCCCCACTGTGGCCCTTAGCCCTGCCATCTGGGAGCCCATCTGACCCACCTTCCTGCCCTTCTTTGCTCTCTTGTGCTCTTTGCCTTTGCTCTCTTTTTTCACACTGCCTTCTGCCAAAGACAGGAAAAAAAATGGTGAGATTTAAAATTTTTTTGTAAAGTTGAAATGGCAACAAGTTCCCAGATGTAAAGGTTGACAGGGTTTGAAAAGGCTTGGCCAAGAGACCGCACAAAGGAAGCATTGTTGGAGGGTCCAGTCCCACCTGACTGGCCACTGGCATGCCACACAGGGCACTCGGGCAGGGTCTTCCATGCCTCTACTTACATGTTCAGTCTTTACCCTCTTGAACACATGGGATATGGTTATGATAACTGTTTTAAGATCCTTGTCTACTACTTCTATCATTTGTATAATTTCTGGGTCTGTTTCTGTTGATTGATTTTTTTCCTCATTATTGGTCATAGTTTCCTGCTTCTTTGCATGCCTGGTAATTTTTTACTGAATGTCAGACATTGTGAATTTTATCTTGCTGGGCGCTGGGTACTTTTTATTCCCATAAGTGTTCTTGAATTTTGTTCTCAGATGCAACTTAGCTCCTAGCAAACAGTCTGATCCTTTTGAAGGTTGCTGTTAAGCTCTGTGGGTGGGCCACCCTTCTGGTCACCACTCAGTGTCTATGAGTGAGCACTCCCTCTGGCTGGTGGGGACATGGGCTTTTCCAGCCCCATGTGAGCTCTGAGGGCTGCTCCCTCTGCTCCTTTAGTGGTTCCTCCGGAACTGGGCATTTCCTCTCACGCATGCACAGATCAGTTTTCTGTGGAGGTTGAGGGGCCCCCTGCAGATCTCTGAGGTCCTCTCTCTGTGCAGTCCCTATTCTTTGATATTCAGCCCTGCAAACTTGGGCCCTGGTTTGCTCTGACTCCAGCTACACCTCCTCATTCAGGGAGGCCACTGGCTCTCCTGGATTCCTCTCCTGCCCGCAACCTGGAAACGCTCGCCAGGTCATCAGCTGGGCAGCCACAGGGCTCCCCTTGTCTGTTCCTCTTGGGGACTGCTGTCCTGCATTGCCTGCTGTCCAGGTCTGAAAGGCATCCTTTCATGCTCTTTGCCTGTTTTCTGGTTGTTTCAGTTGGAAGAATGAATCTGGTCCTTGTTACTTCATCTTGGATGGAAGCAGAAGCCCATCATTTATTTTTAAGTTGGTTTTTATTGAAGTGCCACATTGTGTAGAAAACAGCATGTGTTCTAAGTGTGCAGCTTGGGGAGCTTTCAGACTGGGCCCCATGTCACTGGCACCCAGTGAAAGACTATGGCCAGCCCCTGCATGCCCAGGGTTAAGTCAGGCCGGACTGGTCCTCTCCCTACTGCTCATCACCTGATAATTAAACAACTAATTGTGTCGTTGGCTTCTTACTCTTGGCCCTTCCTTTGGAGCGGAAGTTCCATGGGGGCAAGAACAGGCCTGGTTTCTTCTTCACTGTACGCTAGCTCATAACAACACTCCTGGCACACAGCAGGTGTTCTACAAACATTTTTGAATGAACGAGTGCCTAGAAAATGCTGCAGCATGTGAGAATTATTTTTTGACAGGAGTTAACGTGCTCTTATCATAAAGATAATTTAAATGTTTCCATTGTGGGATTAAATGTGCATGTGGCTAAGGACAGTCTTACCTGTCTCCTCCTTGTGGAGGCGATTCATCAGCATCTGGAGAGAAAAGTCTCGAGACACGGAGGACACTGACCCCTCCTCGAACACGGAGAGGCCTTCCAATGGCAGCGCCAGGAGGTGCTGGTCCACGACCAGGACCACGTGGTCCGCAGCCTCGGGCGGAGCTGAAGATGTGCAAGAAGTGGTTCGAATGGCAGCTAGGTGTTGAGTTCCCATGAGTGTGAGCACATGTGCCTGCAGCACACACACACACATGCATGTACACACGTGCACACACACGCATACACGCATACACAATGCAGCATACACACATGCATGCACACACGCGCACACACACACACACTCAGGACCGCCCCGGGTGCAGACCTAACCTAGGTGGGCTTGGAGGGGGAGGAAATGGGGCCTCAGCCTGCTTGTCTTGGGGCCCGTGTGTGGGCCTCTGTTGCAGCAGCCGTGGGAGACTCACACAGCCCCTACCCAGAGCTCCAGTCACTGGCCGGCATGGAGCTGCTTCTTGGGGGGAACTTTCTCACCTGCTCTGTGGGAATCCTGCACCCTGGGTGGGGTCCTGGTCAGCTGCCCCACTTGGTCCCTGTCCCTGTACGGGCTCGCTGCCGCTGAGGGGGGTCTTGTTGCCCAGAGAACCGTGTTGTGACCACGTGGCTCACCGAGGGTCTAGTGTGTCCCAGCTCAGTTTCTGCTTGTGGACGAGCTTTGGGACTGCTGCTGAGGTCTGATAATCACAAGTGCCCCAGACTCACCAGGTCCTAGAGAAGCCTTCCTCTCCTTGTCTTTGCCCTTGGACTTCCCTGGCTCTGCTACAAAGGCAGGTGTCTGTATTCTGAAATTCAAAGGCATGTGCTCAGGTTTAAAAACCTTGGCACACATTCACCAAGAATGTACATCATCTGCTTGATCGGTGCACGCTCTTGTTGTGAGGCCATGCAGCGTGAAGCCGGGGAACTACCACCAACCTGTGAGTCCATTGGCCCCCCTCCTTTCCTTGAATGTTCCCGCCCCACCCACACCTGGGCCAGGGCTGAAGCAGGGGTGGGGAGGTGGAAGGGGGGACACTCCCAGGGACAGGCTTTAATCAGCACAGACAGAAAGCATGCTCAGCGTATAAAGTGGAGTCTTAATATCACACCGGAGACCAGAGTGCATCTGCGGGTCACGGTGTCACTATCAATGGAAAACAGGGCCCTGACTTCTTACAGCCTCGTGGCCAGTCCTGTGGACCAGCTTGGACCCCTGAGTCCACCCCCCAGCACCGCTCCACCTCCACCAAGCTAACAGCCCCCCGGAAGGTCCTGGCCCTAGGTCTCATCGGCTTTGCGGGCACGCTGGCTGATGCTCTGGGCCTGGTGTCACACTGAAGAGCAGCGATTGCTGTCTCGGGGTCAACACCAAGGAGTGTCAGGAGGCACCTGGCTTCAGGACACGCCATCAGCGGAAACAGGGGCTTCAGGTATTCCTCCAAGGGTTTCAGAACATTGTTAAACCTTCGAAAGTAATTTTCTTCCTCTTGAATTTGAGTATTTTCTGACACCTATTTCCAAAGGAACAGTGCCCGGAATCAGAAAGCTTCTAAGAGGACCCCATAAAATCCTGATTCAGTTCACAGCAGTGGGGCAAGACCATGGAAAAAGGCCTGGCCTGCACCCTCCTGCTGGAAAAGGACCGAGCTTGGTGGACACTGGTGGACAGCCTGCCCTGCCAGCCACCCCATCTCCCGTGGCTGGCCTTTAGGTGTGGGGTCCCCCAGGCCCACCCTGCTCCCCACCTGCGGTGGTCCCTGCCTGCCTCACCTGGCTGAGAGGTGGCCCTGGTGCTCCCAGCCCTAGCTGCCTCCCTCCATGTGTCTGTTAGCATGTCTGGGGCCAGATTCAGCTCAGGGACTGAGGGGGTGGGTGGGCCTTGCTGCTCTGCTCTGCGGGAGCCACCTGGGGCTGGACGACTCACCGAGCTGGTGACCAGGGCCATGTCCTCACTGTATGCATCCATGAGTGGCTGTTCCCGGAGCTGCTGTACTTGGGCCAGCAGGTGTGCAAGAGCGCTGGGGTCCACAGCCACCCGAGCCACCTTGCAGCAGCCTGCTGGGGAGAAGACACAAGACCTGCAGGGCTGCATTCTGCCCTTGGGCCAATGGTTAGTGCCAGGCATGCTGGGAAGTGGACGCTGCGGGGTCAGAGCATAGAGGGGGTGGACGCCGAGAGGTCCCCGTGTGAGGGTGGTGGATGCTGTGAGGTCCCTGTGTGAGGGGGGTGGACGCTGTGAGGACCCTGTGTGAGGGGAGCGGATGCTGTAAGGACCCTGTGTGAGGGAGGCAGACGCTGTGAGGTTGGGTCATGAAGAGGATGGACCCTGTGAGATCCCTCTGTGAGGGGGGTGGACACTGTGAGGTGCATGTGTGAGGGAGGTGGATGCTGTGAGGTCCCTGTGTGAGGGGGGTGGACACTGTGAGGTCCCTGTGTGAGGGGGGTGGACGCTGTGTGGTCCCTGTGTGAGGCGGGTGGACCCTGTGAGGTCCCTCTGTGAGGGGGGTGGACCCTGTGAGGTCCCTGTGTAAGGGGGGTTGACACTGTGAGGTTGGGTCATGAAGGGGTGGATGTTCTGAGGTCTTTGTGAAGAGGAGTAGACACTATGAGGTCTGTGTGTCAGGGGAGTAGATGCAGTGAGGTTCGTGTGTGAGGGGAAGGGCAGCTGTCTGCTCTGTCAGAGTGGCATCGGAGGCAAGGGCAGGGCCAAACCCTGCTGGTGGCTGACCCTTGGGTGGCTGGGAGAACTTGGGGCCCAGTCCCACATCTCGGGATCACCTGCACTGGTGGGGGACATGTTTGGGGTCCGTGAGCTCACAGGGAACGTGCTGGTTGGGTGCATTGGTGGCTCAGGCTCAAGAGTGGACATGGTTGTAGGTGAAATGGAACATTCCGCCAAGTGCTGAGACTCAAACAGGGAGGGGGTGGAGGGCTCAGGGGAGAAGCAGGGGTCCAGTAGTCCGCCTCCCAGTAAGAAAGGCCTTCAGCACCCCTGTCAGTCACAGGAGGAGGGGTCCAGGAAGTGGCATCTCCAACCCATCACTGGGGTGGGCTGCCAGCTCCCACCCTGAGACCGCGCCAGGAGACATGGGTCCCTGGTTCCGGCCGCAAGAGTAAGAAAGGCCAGTGCAGCCCGGTGGGTTGGAAGAACCAGCTGTGTGACCCCAGGGAACTGCCCATGGCCCCCATCCTAGTCTGCTGTCCCTCCAGCAGCCCAGCTGACTGCCTGCCTGGAGGGCTAGGCTGAGGAGGGAAGCCAAGCAAGTGGCTGGGGTGTCTGTCCTGGTGGGACCTGGTCCAGCTGCTCTGAGCATGGGTCTGCCCCACAACCCCCCAAGGGCAGGACCCTAAAGGCAGGATGTCCTTCTTTGTGCCCGGCTGCTCAGGAGCTTGGGTGACACCCACATGCAGGCTCCCTGACCCTTGTCTGGAGCAGGGACTCACCCCCCATTGGGAGCTGCTTTCCTTTAGGTGTGGGAAGGAACTTGGGCCTCTCGTATGCAGCACCATACAGCCGGGACCTGTGGGAGGAGTAGGTGCATCACAGATAGGTCATGAGTATGTCACGGGTACATCACAGGCACGTCACAGGCATGTCACAGGCACACCCTGGGGGACAGCACCTCAGAGCGTGTGTATGGGCATCCCACACATGAAGCCGGAGGCCTTGGGGAGCAGCAGGACCCTCAAGGCACCTGGCCCTGTGACCATGGCAATGGCAGCGGTGCTACAGGCCTCGGATGACCACGACACCTGGCCAGGCCACAGAATAAGTCTCCCAGAGCGTGTTCTCAGCAATTGTCATGGCTCCACCACCATAGCCAGGCTACTTGGACATCTTCTCCATGGTGAGAGGGAGGTGAAGGCAGATTTCCTGCTCCCTGCCGCATGTTAGTGTGACCCTCACAGCCTCAGGTCCAGACCCTCCAGGCCCACCGGGGACCCTGAGCTGAAGACAAGGAGGCTGGGTACAACGCTCCCAACCACTGGGGCCTCAAATGGTCACAGGAGGCCTGGGGGAGGGTCACGGAGGAACTCGGCTTCCACACCCCCACCTCAGAGGGGAACCATGCCTGCCCGCCCAGCATTCACTGCCAGGGGGCCACCTGCTGGGGGGTGGGCCGCGTGGCAGGACTCAGCAGCCAGTACGGTCCCTTCACTCCCCAGGACCGCCCCCAGCTGCGCCTGTGTGGAGGAGAGGTGGGGAAAGGGGCTTACCTATCTCGTGAATGGTGCAGAAAGAGGACCCGGAACGTGGTAGGAATTTCGTTTAGGAGATTGAAGTGTTGTTCAGTTACCCAGAGATTCTGCCAAGCCTGCCTCGTCACAAATGTAACAATGAACGGTTTTAGGACGCAAGAACAAAACACTGGATTACAACAGGGAACTGAGGACCGAAGCTCCCCCCAGACCACCTAGCCTCTTGCCTTAGGGGTCTAAGGAGGGTGACACCTACCAATCAGTAGAGGTACTTGCATTGGGGCCCTAAGGTACAGCTGTAGAGCCCTCCCACCAAGGTGCGATAGCAATAGAGACACACCTACCTCACTGACACTTTGGGGAAGCCTGTCAGCATCCTGCCCTCTCTGGAGTGTGAACCCCAGCTGCTAATAGAATCTGGTGCACACACCTATCACCACTACTTCTCGAGGTGGATAGGTGTTAGGGTGCAGCACACATTTGATGACCCAAAATCAGATTCTACTCAAGAACAGTGAATAGACTCAGGCATATATATCTGGCAACAGCCCAAACCAGCTGGTAATAGGTCATAAGTAAGTCAAGGGCTACAACAAACAAGACAGCAGAATCTAGTAGCCCATCCACGTATACTGAAAGAAAACAAGATAAGACTCAGTGAGCAAATACAGAATAAACCACTACTAAATCTTAGTGATGGCTCAGAGACAGCAGTCCATATCAAACCACATAAAGAAGCAGACCATGACAGCTTCTACAACCCCCCAAACAAAAGAATCAAAATCTTTCCCAAATGAAGATACAATCCTGGAATTATCAGATACAGAATACAAAAAAATAATTTACAGAATGCTTCAAGACATCAGGGATGACCTCAGAAATGAAATAAGGCAAACTGCAGAAAAAGCCAAGGAACACACTGATAAAACAGTTGAAGAACTCAAAAAGATTATTCAAGAACATAGTGGAAAAATTAATAAGTTGCAAGAAACCATAGAGAGACAGCATGCAGAAATCCAAAAGATTAACAATAAAATTACAGAATTAGACAAAACAATAGGAAGTCAGAGGAGCAGACTCGAGCAATTAGAATGCAGACTGGGACATCTGGAGGACCAGGGAATTAACACCAACATAGCTGAAAAAAAATCAGAGAAAAGAACTAAAAAAAATGAAGAAACCCTAAGAATCATGTGGGACTCTATCAAGAAGGATGACTTGCATGTGATTGGAGTCCCAGAACAGGGAGGGAAGACAGAAAACACAGAGAAAATAGTTGAAGATCTGCTGACAGAAAACTTCCCTGACATCATGAAAGATGAAAGGATATCTATCCAAGATGCTCATCGAACCCCATTTAAGATTGATCCAAAAAGAAAAACACCAAGACATATTATCATCAAACTTGCCAAAACCAAAGATAAAGAGAAAATTTTAAAAGCAGCCAGGGAGAAAAGAAAGGTCTCCTTCAAGGGAGAATCAATAAGAATAAGTTCAGACTACTCAGCAGAAACCATGCAGGCAAGAAGGCAATGGGATGACATATACAGAGCACTGAAGGAGAAAAACTGCCAGCCAAGGATCATATATCCAGCAAAACTCTCTCTGAAATATGAAGGTGAAATTAAGATATTTACAGATAAACACAAGCTTAGAGAATTTGCAAAAACCAAACAAAAGCTACAAGAAATACTAAAGGAAATTGGTTAGAAAACCAATAATATCAGATACCCGCACAACACAAGGTCACAGAACAGAATATCCTGATATCAACTGAAATAGGGAAATCACAAAAACAAATTAAGGTTAATTAAAAAAAAAATGCTCAAAACAGGGAATCATTGAAGTCAATATGTAAAAGATGACAATAATCAAAAAGAGGGACTAAATACAGGTGGCATAGAACTGCCATATGGAGACGGATACAAGGCGATATAGGACAACACAAGTTAGGTTTTTACTTAGAAAAATAGGGGTAAATATTAAGGTAACCACAAAGAGGTATAACAACTCCATAACTCAAAATAAAAGCCAAGAAAAACGTAACGACTCAACAAACATAAAGTCAAATACTATGAAAATGAGGATGTCACAATTTACAAAGAAAAACGTCCCAGCACAAAAAAGTAAGTGGAAAAATGAAATTGTCAACAACACACACAAAAAGGCATCAAAATGACAACACTAAACACTTACTTATCTATAATTACGCTGAATGTAAATGGACTAAACGCACCAATAAAGAGACAGAGAGTCTCGGACTGGATAAAGAAACACAATCCGTCTATATGCTGCCTACAAGAGACACACCTTACACTCAGAGACACAAACAAACTAAAACTCAAAGGATGGAAAAAAATATATCAAGCAAACAATAAGCAAAAAAGAAGAGGAGTAGCAATATTAATTTCTGACAAAATAGACTTTAAACTTAAATCCACCACAAAGGATAAAGAAGGACACTATATAATGATAAAAGGGACAATTGATCAGGAAGATATAACCATATTAAATATTTATGCACCCAATGTCAGGGCTGCAAGATACATAAAACAAATTTTAACAGAATTGAAAAGTGAGATAGACACCTCCACAATTATAGTAGGAGACTTCAACACACCACTTTCGGAGAAGGACAGGACATCCAGTAAGAAGCTCAATAGAGACACGGAAGACCTAATTACAACAATCAACCAACTTGACCTCATTGACTTATACAGAAGTCTCCACCCACCTGCTGCAAAGTATACTTTTTTTTCTAGCGCACATGGAACATTCTCTAGAATAGACCACATATTAGGTCATAAAACAAACCTTTGCAGAATCCAAAACATCGAAATATTACAAAGCATCTTCTCAGACCACAAGGCAATAAAAGTAGAAATCAATAACAGAAAAACTAGGGAAAAGAAATCAAATACTTGGAAACTGAACAATACCCGCCTGAAAAAAGACTGGGTTATAGAAGACATTAAGGAGGGAATAAGGAAATTCATAGAATGTAACGAGAATGAAAATACTTCCTATCAAAACCTCTGGGACACAGCAAAAGCAGTGCTCAGAGGCCAATTTATATCGATAAATGCACACATACAAAAAGAAGAAAGAGCCAAAATCAGAGAACTGTCCCTACAACTTGAACAAATAGAAAGTGAGCAACAAAAGAATCCATCAGGCACCAGAAGAAAGCAAATAATAAAAATTAGAGCTGAACTAAATGAATTAGAGAACAGAAAAACAATTGAAAGAATTAACAAAGCCAAAAGCTGGTTCTTTGAAAAAATTAACAAAATCGATAAACCATTGGCTAAACTGACTAAAGAAATACAGGAACGGAAACAAATAACCCGAACAAGAAACGAGAAGGGCCACATCACAACAGACCCAACTGAAATTAAAAGAATCATATCAGATTATTATGAAAAATTGTACTCTAACAAATTTGCAAACCTAGAAGAAATGGATGAATTCCTGGAAAAACACTACCTACCTAAACTAACACAATCAGAAGTAGAACAACTACAAAAAAAGAGATTGAAAGGGTAATCAAAAAACCAACAAAAAAAAGGCCTGGCCTGGATGGCTATACTGCAGAGTTCTACCAAACTTTCAGAGAAGAGATAACACCACTACTGCTAAAGGTATTTCAAAGCATGGATAATGACGGAATACTACCCAACTCATTCTATGAAGCCACCATCTCCCTGATACCAAAACCAGGTAAAGACATCACAAAAAAAGAAAATTACAGACCTATATCCCTCATGAACATAGATGCAAAAATCCTCAACAAAATTCTAGCCAATAGAATTCAACAACATATCAAAAAAATAATCCACCACGACCAAGTGGGATTTATACCAGGTATGCAAAGGTGGTTCAATATTAGAAAAACAATTAATGTAATCCACCATATAAATAAAACAAAAGACAAAAACCACATGATCTTATCAATTGATGCAGAAAAGGCATTTGACAAAGTCCAACACCCATTCATGATGAAAACTCTCACCAAAATAGGAATTGAAGGAAAATTCCTCAACATGATAAAGGGCATCTATGCAAAGCCAACAGCCAACATCACTCTAAATGGTGAGAGCCTGAAAGCTTTTCCCTTGAGAACGGGAACCAGACAAGGATGCCCTTTATCACCACTCTTATTCAACATTGTGCTAGAAGTCCTAGCCAGAGCAATTAGGCTAGACAAAGAAATAAAGGGCATCTGGACTGGCAAAGAGGAAGTAAAATTATCTCTATTTGCAGATGACATGATCTTATACACAGAAAACCCTAAGGAATCCTCCAGAAAACTACTGAAACTAATAGAAGAGTTTGGCAGAGTCTCAGGTTATAAGATAAACATACAAAAATCACTTGGATTCCTCTACATCAACAAAAAGAACATCGAAGAGGAAATCACCTAATCAATACCATTCACAGTAGCCCCCAAGAAGATAAAATACTTAGGAATAAATCTTACCAAGGATGTAAAAGAAAGAAAACTATAAAACTCTGCTACAAGAAATTCAAAAGGACATACTTAAGTGGAAAAACATACCTTGCTCATGGATAGGAAGACTTAACATAGGAAAAATGTCTATCCTACCAAAAGCCATCTATACATACAATGCACTTCCGATCCAAATTCCAATGTCATTTTTTAAGGTGATAGAGAAACAAATCACCAACTTCATATGGAAGGGAAAGAAGCCTCGGAGAAGCAAAGCATTACTGAAAAAGAAGAAGAAAGTGGGAGGCCTCACTCTACCTGATTTCAGAAGCTATTATACAGCCACAGTAGTCAAAACAGCCTGGTACTGGTACAACAACAGACACATAGACCAGTGAAACAGAATTGAGAACCCAGATATAAATCCATCCACATATGAGCAGCTGATATTTGAAAAAGGCCCAGTGTCAGTTAATTGGGGAAAAGATAGTCTTTTTAACAAATGGTGCTGGCATAACTGGATATCCATTTGCAAAAAAATGAAACAGGACCCATACCTCACACCATGCACAAAAAGTAACTCCAAGTGGATCAAAGACCTAAACATAAAGACTAAAACCATAAAGATCATGGAAGAAAAAATAGGGACAACCTTAGGAGCCCTAATACAAGGCATAAACAGAATACAAAACATTACCAAAAATGACGAAGAGAAACCAGATAACTGGGAGCTCCTAAAAATCAAACACCTATGCTCATCTAAAGACTTCACCAAAAGAGTAAAAAGACCACCTACAGACTGGGAAAGAATTTTCAGCTATGACATCTCTGACCAGCGCCTGATCTCTAAAATCTATATGATTCTGTCAAAACTCAACCACAAAAAAACAAACAACCCAATCAAGAAGTGGGCAAAGGATATGAACACACACTTCACTAAAGAAGATATTCAGGCAGCTAACAGATACATGAGAAAATGCTCTCGATCATTAGCCATTAGAGAAATGCAGATTAAAACTACAATGAGATTCCATCTCACTCCAACAAGGCTGGCATTAATCCAAAAAACACAAAATAATAAATGTTGGAGAGGGTGCGGAGAGATTGGAACTCTTATACACTGCTGGTGGGAATGTAAAATGGTACAACCACTTTGGAAATCTATCTGGCGTTATCTTAAACAGTTAGAAATAGAACTACCATACAACCCAGAAATCCCACTCCTCGGAATATACCCTAGAGATACAAGAGCCTTCGCACAAACAGATATATGCACACCCATGTTTATTGCAGCTCTGTTCACAATAGCAAAAAGCTGGAAGCAACCAAGGTGTCCATCAACGGATGAATGGGTAAATAAATTGTGGTATATTCACACAATGGAATACTACGCATCGATAAAGAACAGTGAAGAATCTGTGAAACATTTCATAACATGGAGGAACCTGGAAGGCATTATGCTGAGCGAAATTAGTCAGAGGCAAAAGGACAAATATTGTATAAGACCACTATTCTAAGATCTTGAGAAATAGTATAAACTGAGAAGAACACATACGTTTGTGGTTACGAGGGGGGGAGGGAGGGAGAGGGTTTTTTACTGATTAATTAGCAGATAAGAACTGCTTTAGGTGAAGGGAGGGACAATACTCAATACACGGAAGGTCAGCTCAACTGGACTGGACCAAAAGCAAAGAAGTTTCCGGGATAAAATGAATGCTTCAGAGGTCAGCGGAGCAATGGTGGGGGTTTGGGGACCAGGATTTAAGGGGACTTCTAAGTCAATTGGCAAAATAATTCTATTATGAAAACATTCTGCATCCCAATTTGAAATGTGGCGTCTGGGGTCTTAAATGCTAACAAGTGGCCAACTAAGATGCATCAATTGGTCTCAACCCACTTGGAGCAAAGGAGAATGAAGAACACCAAGGTCACATGATAACTAAGAGCCCAAGAGACAGAAAGGGCCACATGAACCAGAGACCTACATTATCCTGAGACCAGAAGAACTAGTTGGCGCCCAGCCACAATCGATGACTGCCCTGACAGGGAGCACAACAGAGAATCCCTGAAGGAGCAGAAGATCAGTGGGATGCAGACCCCAAATTCTCATCAAAAGACCATACTTAATGGTCTGAGACTAGAGGAATCCCGGCAGTCATGGTCCCCAAACCTTCTGTTGGCCCAGAACAGGAACCATTCCCGAAGACAACTCATCAGGCATGAAAGGGACTGGACCGTGGGTAGGAGAGAGATGCTGATGAAGAGTGAGCTAATTATAGTGGACTCTTGAGACTGTGTTGGCATCTCCTGTCTGGAGGGGGGATGGGAGGATAGAGAGAGTTGGAAGCTGGCAAAATTGTCACGAAAGTAGAGACTGGAAGGGCTGACTCATTAGGGGGAGAGCAAGTGGGAGTATGGAGTGAGGTGTATATAAACTTACATGTGACAGTTTGACTTGATTTGTAAACGTTCACTTGAAGCTCAATAAAAGTTAATAAAAAAACAACAACAACACTGGATTGTTCTCACAAGATGTGGGCACAACCTTAGGTTTCAACGTGCGGGACCATGGGCTTTGACCCCAGGCAGAGGGGTGGGTGCTGCAGGATTCGGATCCTTCCCCACCCGCCGGGGGCTGAGGGCAGGCCTGGACCCCTGCTGGGAGCCACTGCAGGACTCGCAACTGCCACAAGGGAGCGGCAGGTGCACAGAAGTCACTGGCTCTCCAGCTGTTAATGTTGGGAAACCCGCTTGGTGTCCACAAAGCACATGTGACACGTGCACCAAAACAGGCTCCAGTCCAACCTCTGCTGGACAAAGCACACGTGTACCAAAACCAAAATAAATGCTGAGCGTGCTCTAGTCCCACCTCTGCTGGCACAGTCTCTGTCCTCCTCCCTTGCCCCGTCTCCGCCGCACCACACAGACACACATGCATACACAAACGTGTGTACACAAACGCGTTCATACACAGACACACATGCACATGCAGACACACGTGCGCTTAGTCATGTAGTGCTGCTATAACAGAAATACCACAAGTGGATGGCTTTAACACAGAGAAATTTATTCTCTCACAGTCTAGTAGGCTAGAAGTCCAAATTTAGGGCATCAGCTCCAGAGGAAGGCTTTCTCTCTGTTGGCTCTGGAAGAAGGTCCTTCTCATCAATCTTCTCCTGGGCTAGGAGCTTCTCTGCACAGGAACCCTGGGTCCAAAGGATGCACTCTGCTCCCTGTGCTTTTTTCTTGGTGGTATGAGGACCCCAACTCTCTGCTTGCTTCTCTTTCCTTTTATCTCTTGTAAGATAAAAGGTGGTGCAGGCCACACCCCAGGGAAACTCCCTTTACACTGGATCAGGGATGTGACCCTAATCCTCTTTAACCACAGGCAGAGATTATGATTTATAACTCATAAGAAAATCACAAAATGGAGGACAACCACACAATACTGGAAACCATGGCTTAACCAAGTTGACACACATTTTTGGGGTACACAATTCAATCCATGACATTCCACCCTTTGGCCCCTCCAATTCATGTCCTTGACACATGTAAAACATATTCACTCCATCATATCATAGCAAAAGCCTTAAATCAACTCCAAGTCCAAAATTCAAAAATTCCTCTTCATCTGTGAAATCTAGAATACATGTTATCTGCTTCCAAAGTACAATGGCAGAACAGGCAGAAGCTAGACATTTCCATTACAAATGAGAGAAACTGAAGGGAAGAAGGGATAATAGGCACCAAGCAAGTCAGCAGAACACATCACATCAGCCCTCAAGGCTTTGAAAACAATCCTCTATTCTCTGAGACAATTTACACAACAGCCCTCTCTCCAGACTCTAGGTATTGGCCACACTTTCCAGATTCTGAGTGGAGGCCCCTCGGCCCTGGGCTTCAGCTCCGCCTTCCAGGCCCACTGGGACTGCAACTCTGCTCCCTCGGTTTTATGCGCACCATTCTCCTAGTCCTTCTGAGTAGCAACTCCACCCTTAGAAATACCAGAGGCCATGGCTCCACCTTTAAAACCCCAGAGGGCATGCCCATACCTTTTGAGGCAGAGGAAGCTCAGCTTCCTGTGTTCCTTGTCTCTTCAGCTTCTGCTTCCCTACTCCTTGGCCTCTTGGCCCTCAGGCCTCACGCCCACATCTGCCCTGCTGGGGCAAGCATTCCAAAGCTCAGTAGCTCCACAAGTAAGTGCCTGGAGGCACCTGACTCTGCCAGGAAACCTCCTGTGCACAGGCACTCAGCTTTCTTGCTCTGTGTGTCTGATCCATCGCTGTCTTGTGCTGGTCTCCTGGTTCTGCTGCTTCCAGTTCTCTGCTGGTGCCAGTCCTCTGCTGCTGTTTCTCACCATCTGTGCCTTCTCTGGTGTTAACAGTTCTCCTCACTTCCTTCTGAGTCTTCTATCCATTCACGCTTTCAAAACTACTTCGACATTTTAGGTATCTGTTAGAGCAGCACCTCACTGTCTGGGTACCAAATTCTGTCCTAGTCATCTAGTGCTGCTATAACAGAGATACCACAAGTGGATGGCTTCAACAAAGAGAAATTTATTTTCTCACAGTCTGGTAGGCTAGAAGTCCAAATTCAGGGTGTCAGCTCCAGAGGAAGGATTTCTTTCTCTGTTGGCTCTGGAGGAAGGTCCTTCTCATTCAATCTTCCTCTGGACTAGGAGCTTCTCTGCACAGGAACCCCAGGTCCAAAGGATACACTCTGCTCCTGGTGCTTTTTTTTTGGTGGTATGAGGACCCCAACTCTCTGCTTGCTTCTCTTTCCTATTATCTCTTGTAAGATAAAAGGTGGTGCAGGCCACACCCCAGGGAAACTCCCTTTACATTGGATCAGGGATGTGACCTGAGTAAGGGTGTACATCCCACCCTAATCCTCTTTAACCACAGGCAGAGATTATGATATATAACTCATAAGAAAAACCACAAGGTGGAGGACAACCACACAATGCTGGGAATCATGGTCTAACCAAGTTGACACATATTTCTGAAGGACACAGTTCAATCCATGACATGCACAAACATACACACATGTGCAAACATGTGTGCACACAGACATATGTGCACAGACACGCAGGCACATGGAGACATGCATGAAGACATGCATGCAGTGCACACACAGACATACATACACACAGGCATGTGTGGCACACATGCAAATATACATGCACAGACACATGGACACACACACGTACATGTGGACACACATGTACATGTGAACACACATGTACATGTGCACATACATGCACACTTGCAGACACATGTGCACGAGGCAAACGTGCATACACAGACATGTGCACAGACACATGTGCACACAGACACGTGCACACACAGACACATGTGCACACACACAGACACATGTGCACACACACAGTCTTTGGTATCACATCCTGGGCTGGGCATGGATGATTACTAACTGACGAGGTGCCTCACAGCCCCACAACGTGGTCCGTCCTGTCCCTGCCCCTAGAAAAACAAAGCCTTGAGGGATGATGCGACCACCAGAGCCCCCCAGCTGGGGAGTGTGAGCCAGGTGGGTTTATAAGCCTCGTTCTTGGGGACTGAGGCTGGAAAGAAAGTGGGAGCATCTGTAGGCCCCGGTGGGCAGGTGTGCGCCATCCCCTGTGACCAGGGGCAGATTAACCAGTCAGCAAGGTATGTACCAGCTTAAAATTACTTGTGCTTATTTACTAATAAGCGTACTTGCATGTGGGTTTCACCACATCTTTGAAATTGTGCACTACAGATTAGTAAGCAGAAGTAAGCCCATGTGTACCTTGCTTATGTGTGTACCCTGATTAGTAAGAAAAAGTAAGCCCGTGTGTACCCTGCTTGTGGCCCTTCACCTTGGAGGTGGCGGCTAGCCTCTGCTCCACGCTGGCAAACAGGCTGGTGGCCGTCCTGCCCTGGTGCTTCAGCTGGTGCTGCAGCTGCAGCAGGGCAGCCAACTGCGAGCTACTGGTGTTGCTTGTAGCGGCCAGCAGGACACCCTGCATCATCTCAGAGGCTGTGCAGCTCTGAAAGAGACCACGAAGGTGTTCACGCGTGCTGTTCACCTGGGCCCGGAGGGGCTGCAGACCCGTGGGCAGAGCCTGGTGTCCCCCGCCCACTGAGGACTCAGGATACAGGGACACGAGGACACAGGTTTGGCAGGCTTGCGCTGTTTGTGGGATGGCAGCAGGACCCCAATACTGGGGCAGGGCTCAGGGACACCAGGCTGAGACCCTGAGAGTCTCAAAGGTACCACCACACTCTCTTTCCTCAGAGGACATGGCTCTGGACACATCCAGTTTCTACTGGTCCCTGGGCGGGGGTCTCTGGGGCTCTGGGGGCCCTCCTCCCAGCCAGGTGCACTGGGAGCATGCCTGAGATAGTGCCAGGAACTGGAGGGTGGTGGTGGGGTCCAGGGTGCCCACGCATTCCACCATCTCCAGGCTGGCCGCCGCCACCACATCCAGGATCCCAGCGCCCAGTGCAGCCTGCAGGCCTTGCAGCAACACCTCGGATGCCTGGGCCAGGTACCGCTGTGCCAGCGTCATCTTCCTCTGTGGGGGCAGGACAGGGGCGGAGGGGGGGTGTCAGGCTCTGTGGCCTCGGGCTCCCACAGACCAGGGTGCGGGTAGGTACCTTCAGGTCGGCGCCTTTCCTGCTGTGCCCCTCGGGGAGTGCTCTGAAGGCTGGCAGGTCCCGGCTGGACTCCTTGCCATCCCCCTCCTCTCCCTCCATATCCGGAGACTTGAGGCTACTCAGCTTGGCCTCCACCTAGGGAACCAGGTAGAGGGGCAGCCTCAGGCTCTTGCTGCCCCGAGGATACCATCTCTTCGGGGGTTCGTGTGCTGAGGCTGTAGCTCTGTCTCCCACTGCCTCTCATGCTGTGGGGTCTCCTGGGCCATCCTTCCAGTCTGATTTAATCCTCGGGGCCCCAGCATGAGAACAATGCTGTGAGGTGGTGCCGCTGCTCTGGGCCCCAGTATCACTGCATTTCTGGGTCCAGCTGGGTTGCTCCCCGCGCGTGGGCTCCAACCAGCCCTGAGCTGCCCCAACCCCCGCCTCAGGCAACTATGACTGCTCTCTCTGCCTTCGCCAGCCCCTATCCCCGGGCAGATGAGCCCAAGTCTCTCCTCGTCTGATATCTCTCCTCGTCCTACCACTTCCCACTCCCTGTCCAGGTATGAGAAGTACCCCCACCCTGCCTTTCAGGCGTAGCCCAACTTTGTTTCAACCGCCAAGCAAGTGGCCTTCTCCCTGGCCCGCTACAGTCCACGCACACTTGCTGGCTGGAGCTTATAAGCTCTCAGTGCTTAGTGCTGTGTTGGGGAATGTGCTCATCTGAGTGCAGGACATGGGGAGCTGAACCCCTGGACTACACTGTGCTGACACACTGTGGCTGATGGGCGACTGCAGTCCCTTGGGGTCCATGCCATTGAAGAACAGTGCTGCCCCTGGGGGTCCCAGCTGGTGGGTTGGCTCCTGGGGGTGCTCTGCTGAGGTGAGCCGGCCCAGGCCACAAGGCCTTTGGTTCAGTTTCACTGGACCACTGGGGACGCCAGCTCCTCCTGCCCTTTTGCCCATTAGAATTACCCCAAAGCCCAGCCCTGCTCCAGGCCAGGGACCCCACGAGCACCGAGGGCAGGAAACCAGGTGAGGACAATGGTGTCAGGAGACATGACTGTTGGGTGCTGGGACTTGGCACAGACATCTCTGCTCTGTCCTTGGACCCCTCTTCTTCCAAACGCCCCCCACAGGCCTATCTCCAGAGACCCGGGTCCCGTGCACTGCTCCCCCAACTGCCTCTGACCTTCCTTACCCGGCCCCCTGGCCACCCTCTTCTTGGGTGGGGACATTCGCAGGATGCACGCTCCACACCCCAGACCTTAGTTTGGGGGGGAGGTGCATTCTAAATGCATGTGCTCCCTGTGAGCAGTGAGCACCCCACCAGGGTACACACGCTAATGTCGCTGCACTGACATGGAATGAACACGGGGTCAGGGCACATACCGGGAGGCTCTCATCCCAGTAGACAGCTGGGCACACGGGGTTCGTGTTCACAGCCAGCAGGTGCAGGGCCTTCCCGGCCAGGACCAGCATGCGGGCTCGGATCTCGGCACAGCCAGAGCACAGCGGCTGCAGGCTGCTCAGCTGCGCCAGCGTGATGTGGGCCAGAGTCCGCTTCAGTGTGAACCATTTCTTCAGGGACACAAACCGAGCCACCATCACCACCGTGACAGTGTAGAGCACCTCACCCCAGGGAACATGGTCAGCACCCCAAGCACCGCCCCGGAGTCGTGAGTCAACACCTCCAAGAAACGCCCTCTGCTCTGAGGGGACCTGCCCCCGGCGGGCATCTCCAGCATTTAGGTACTGGATAGGTCACTAAAGCTTCAGGCAGATTTAATCTTTGAAATATTTGTTCATTGACAAACACACCAGTTATCAAGTTCAACTTCAGGACTATGTTCAATTTAAATTTATGTCACATTAATTTGAGTCATACTTCACAAAATCTAAGAAAATGCCTAAAATGGAAGAACATGTTCCCTTCAAAACAAATGGTATTCTTCAAATTCAACTTGTCTTTTTTTTTTTTTTAACAAATTGTAATTTACAGTAATTAAGTTCTTCCATATGTTACCATAACGGGTCAAAGCAAACTCGTGACTTGGGAAGGAAAGCCGTAAACATCTCATAGGAAACACCTCCCAGTAAGACCTCTATTTTATTAGCCAATTAAGTCCCCTCCAATGATCAGCTAGAAAGACAGACAGAGGTCATAACTTTCCATGTCAACAATAAATTCTCCTCGCCTTTCTCACCAGGCCTGGAAACACACAGGCTGCTGGGAGCTGGTGATCAAGGGCCTCGGGGGATGCTCAGTGAACCACAGGCTCCTTGTACTCCCAGGGTTAACCCTCTCACTGCCAGTGCTCAGTGATGAGGACTCGGAAGAAGTCACAATAACCCCCTCCTGGGGATGCGAACCTCCTCTGAGCCTGACTGGGTCAGGACTGTGAAATTCTGGCCCCGCTGGGCCTCTCATCGACAACCTGTAATGAGAATGGCACTGGAATTACCAAGCCTATGGAGGTGTAGTCACTGGTGTTCTGCAGGTAGTGTTCAAGCAGTTTATCCATCGACCCCTGGTCGAAATGCTGCTCCAGGGTCTCCTCCCAGATGAGCTGAAGCATGTCCAGGGACACCTCTGCAAGGCTGAGCTTGAGGTGAGCAAGCTTCCTCATCAGGGGAGTGTTTACGTTCTGCAGCTGAAACAGTCAGGAGTGAGGCCAAAGCTGCCCAATGTGCAGCTGCGCTTTAAAGCAGCTTCCCTGAAGTACAGTGAAATACAACGAATCCCCATGTCGAACGTAAGATGTGGTAAGTTCTGACACACGCGTACACCCATGAAACCATCACCACAATTAGGATAATGACCGTGTCCATCACCCCAAAGTTTTCTCATTTCCCTTTACAATCCTTCCCACTTCCCTCTGCCAGCACCTACCCCCCCCAGGCAACCATTGTGTGACCAGGGTCATGTAATATGTACTCCCTTTGTCTGGTTTAGTTCACTCAGTTGCTGGGTGTGCCAACAGTTCATTTCTCTTTATTGCTCAGCAGTATTCCATTGTATGGGCGCACCCGTTTGCGTACCCATTCACCTGCTGTTTTCAGTTTTTTGCTTTACAAATAAATGTGCTATGAACATTCGTGTACAAGTCTTTGTGTGGACATGTTTCTTCATTTCTCCTGAGTAAATACCTAGGAGTGGTAGGTATACGTTTCACTTTTTTTAAAGAAATTGCCAAAACGTTTTCCAAAGTGGTTGCACCATTTCACATTCCTACCGGCAGGGAACGAGAGCTCCAGTTCCTCCCCATCCTCAACAGCGTTTGGTGTGGTCAATCTTTTAATTGTAAATATTTCTGTGCTGGTTTCTCACTAGAGTTATTATTTGCATTTCCCTAATGACTGAGAGTGTTCATCATCTTTTCACAAGGGTATTTACCATCCATATATTTTCTTTGGAGAAATTTCTGTTCAAATATTTTGCCCATTTTTATTGGGTTGTTTGTTTTCTTAAATTCTGAGAGTTCTTTACATATTCTGGAGACGAGACCTCTATCAGATATGTGATTTTTAAATTCTTCCTCCCAGACTGTGGCTTGTCTTTTTATTTTTTTAACAATGTCATTTGAAAGAGCAAAAGTCCAATTTATCAATTTGTTTTCTTAATGGATCATGCTCTGGGTGTCATAGCAAAGAAATATTTGCCAAACACAAGGTTGCAGAGGTATTTTCCTATGTTTTCTTCTGTAAGTTTTACAGTTTTAGCTTTTAAATTTAGGTCTGTGATCCACTCTGAGTAAAAGCTCAGTTTTTGCATATGGATTTCCAATTGTTCTAGCACCATTTATTTAAAGGACTATCCTTTCTTCACAGAATTGTCTTTGCACCTTAGGTGAAAATCAGCTGTCCATATAAGTGTTTGTCTATTTCTGGATTCTCTATTCTGTTCCATTGATGTTTATTTACTTTTACACTTATACCAGACTTTCAAGATTATCATAGTTTTATAATAAGTCTTAAAATTAGGTAGTAATAGACCTCCAAACTTGTTCTTTTTTTTTTTCAAAGTTGTGTTGGTTATTCCAGGTCCTTCGCATTGCCATACGAATTTTAAAATCATTTGTCAATTTCCATAAAAAAGTCTGCTGTGATCTTAATAAGATTGTATTGACTCTGTAGATAAATTAGGGTGAATTGACATCTGAACAATACTGTCTTCTGATCATGCATATTGTATACCTCTCCATTTATTTAGGTCTTCTTTAATTTCTCTCTGCAATGTTTTATAGTTCTAAGGGTATAAATTTTCACATCTTTGTCAAATTTCATATTTTTTGTTATTGTAAATAGCATTGTCATGGATTGAATCGTGTCCCCCAAAAATATGTGTATCAATTTGGCCAAGCCATGATTCCCAGTATTGTGTGATTCTCTACCATTTTGTCATCTCATGTGATTTTCCTATGTGTTGTAAATCCTGTCTCTATGACGTTAATGAGATGGGATTAGTGACAGTTATGTTAATAAGGCAGGACTCAATCTACAAGATTAGATTGTGTTTTAAGCCAATCTCTTTTGAGATATAAAAGGGGGAAGCGAGCAGAGAGACACAGGGATTTTTTTTTTGTTTGTTTGTTTGTTTTTCTTAATTTTATTGTGCTTTAAGTGAAAGTTTACAAATCAAGTCAGTCTCTCACACAAAAACTTATACACACCTTGCTACATACTCCCAATTGCTCTCCCCCTAATGAGACAGCCTGATCCCTTCCTCCAGTCTCTCTTTTTCTGTCCATTTTGCCAGCTTCTAAGCCCCTCTACCCTCTCATCTCCCCTCCAGGGAGGAGATGCGAACATAGTCTCAAGTGTCCAGCTGATCCAAGAAGCTCACTCCTCACCAGCATCCCTCTCCAACCCATAGTCCAGTCCAATCCCTGTCTGAAGAATTGGCTTTGGGAATGGTTCTGGTCCTGGGCCAATAGAAGGCTTGGGGGCCATGACCACCCCAGGGTCCTTCCAGTCTCAGTCAGACCATTAAGTCTGGTCTTTTTATGAGAATTTGGGGTCTGCATCCCACTGATCTCCTGCTCCCTCAGGGGTTCTCTGTTGTGTTCCCTGTCAGGGCAGTCATTGCTTATAGCCGGGCACCATCTAGTTCTCCTGGTCTCAGGCTGATGTAGTCTCTGGTTCATGTGGCCCCTTCTGTCTCTTGGGCTCGTAATTACCTTGTGTCCTTGGTGTTCTTCATTAGCCTCTGATCCAGGTGGGTTGAGACCAATTGATGCATCTTTGATGGCCCCTTGCTAGCCAGACGCCTCTCTCCAAGGTGGGATGCAGAATGTTTTCTTAATAGATTTTATTATGCCAATTGACCTGGATGTCCCCTGAAACCATGGTCCCCAAACCCCCACCCCTGTTATGCTGGCCTTTGAAGAATTCAGTTTATTCCAGAAACTTCTTTGCTTTTGGTTTAGTCCAGTTGTGCTGACCTCCCCTGTATTGTATGTTGTCTTTCCCGTCACCTAAAGTAGTTCTTATCTACCATCTAATTAGTGAGTACCCCTCTCCCACCCTCCCTCCCTCCCCCCTCTCGTAACCATCAAAGAATATTTTCTTCTCTGTTTAAACTATTTCTTGAGTTCTTATACTAGTGGTCTTATACAATATTTGTCCTTTTGCAACTGACTAATTTCACACAGCATAATGCCTTCCAGGTTCCTCCATGTTATGAAATGTTTCACAGATTCGTCACTGTTCTTTATTGATGCGTAGTATTCCATTGTGTGACTATACCATAATTTATTTATCCATTCATCCGTTGATGGGCACCTTGGTTGCTTCCATCTTTTTACTTTTGTAAACAGTGCTGCAATAAACATGGGTGTGCATATATCTGTTCGTGTAAAGGCTCTTATTTCTCTAGGATATATTCCTAGGAGTGGGATTGCTGGATCATATGGTAGTTATATTTCTAGCTTTTTAAAGAAGCACCAAATCCATTTCCAAAGTGGTTGTACCATTTTACACTCCCACCAGCAGTGTGGAAGTGTTCCAGTCTCTCCACAGCCTCTCCAACATTTATTGTTTTGTGTTTTTTGGATTAATGCCAGCCTTGTTGGAGTAAGATGGAATCTCATTGTAGTTTTGATTTGCATTTCTCTAATGGCTAATGATCGTGAACATTTCGTCTTGTATCTCTTAGCTACCTGAATGTCTTCTTTAGTGAAGTGTCTGTTCATATCTTTTGCCCATTTTTTGATTGGGTTATTTGTCTTTTTGCAGTTGAGTTTTTGCAGTATGATGCAGATTTTAGAGATCAGGCGCTGACCGGAAATGTCATAGCTAAAAACTTTTTCCCAATCTGTAGGTAATCTTTTTACTCTTTTGGTGAAGTCTTTGGATGAGCATAGGTGTTTGATTTCTAGGAGCTCCCAGTTATCTAGTTTTTCTTCAGCATTGTTAGTAATGTTTTGTATACTGTTTATGCCATGTATTAGGGCTCCTAATGTTGTCCCTGTTTTTCTTCCATGATCTTTATTGTTTTAGATTTTATATTTAGGTCTTTGATCCACTTTGAGCTCCTTTTTGTGCATGGAGTGAGGTATGGGTCTTCTTTCATTTTTTTGCAGATGGATATCCAGTTATGCCAGGACCATTTGTTAAAAAAGACTGTCTTTTCCCCAGTTAACTGTTTTGGGGCCTTTGTCAAATATCAACTGCTCATATGTGGATGGATTTATGTCTAGATTCTCAATTCTGTTCCATTGGTCTATGTATCTGTTGTTGTACCAGTACCAGGCTGTTTTGACTACTGTGGAGGTATAATAGGTTCTAAAATCAGGTAGAGTGAGGCCTCCCACTTTGCTCTTCTTTTTCAGTAATGCTTTGCTTATCTAAGGCCTTTTTCCCTTCCATATGAAGTTGGTGATTTGTTTCTCCACCTCATTAAAGAATGTCATTGGAATTTGGATCAGAATTGCATTAAATGTATAGATCGCTTTTGGTAGAATAGACATTTTTATAATGTTAAGTCTTCCTATCCATGAGCAAGGTATGTTTTTCCACTTATGTAGGTCTCTTTTGGTTTCTTGCAGAAGTGTATTGTAGTTTTCTTTGTATAAGTCTTTTACATCTCTGGTAAGATTTCTTCCTAAGTATTTTATCTTCTTGGGGGCTACTGTAAATGGTATTGATTTGGTGATTTCCTCTTCGATGTCCTTTTTGTTGGTGTAGAGGAATCCAACTGAATTTTGTATGTTTATCTTGTATCCTGATAAGAGACACAGGGATCTTATACCACCAAGAAAGTAGTGCCAGGAGAAAAGCATGTCCTTTGGATCCAGGGTACCTTTGCTGAGAAGGTCCTAGTCCAGAGAAAAACTGATGATAAGGACCTTTCTCCAGAGCCAACAGAGAGAGAAAGCCTTCCCCTGGAGCAGGCGGCCTGAATTTGAATGTCTAGGCTCCTAGATTGTGAGAGAATGAATTTCTCTTTGTTAAAGCCATCCACCTGTGTTATTTCTGTCTAGCCGCACTAGATGACTAGGACAGGTGCTGTTTTTTAAATTTCAATATTTGATTGCTTGTTCTTAATATATAAAAATACAATTGATATTTGTATATTATTTTTGTGTCCTACAACCTTATTAAACTCACTAATTAGTACTGGTAGCGTTGATAGATTCCAAAGGATTTTCTATACAGATGATCATGTTTTCTGAGAACAAAGGCAGTTTTACTTCTTCCTTTCCAATTTGGATGCTTTTAATTTCTTTTTCTTGCCTTAATGCATTGGCTGGAACCTCGAGTACAATGATGAACAGAAGTGGTGAGAGGCACATCCTAGTCTTATTCCTGATCTAAGTGGGAAATCATTCAGTTTGTCACCATTAGGTATGATGCTAGCTCTAGTTTTTTTCATAGATACGCTTTATCATTTTGAGGACATTCCCTTCTATGAATAGTTTGCTTAGAGTTTTCTTTTGTTTTTTAAATCAGAAATGGATGTTGGGTTTTTCAAATCTTTTCCTGCATCTACTGAGTGATCATAGGGTTTTTATTTTTTAGTTTTTGCAAAACATGGCAAGCTAAATTGATTGTTTAACTATTACTGGATAAACCCAACTTGGTCATGATGTATAATTCTTTTTATATATTGTTGGATTTAACTTGCTAAATTTTTGCTTAGAATTTTTGCATCGATATTCATGAAAAATTCTGGTCTGTAGTTTTTTGGGTTTTTTGGGGGAGGTAATGTAATTATCTTCTTTTGGTATCAGGGTAATACTAACCTTATAAAAGAGTGGGGATGTATTCCCTCCTTTTCAATTTTCTAGAAGAGTTTGCATGGAATTGATATCATTTCTTTTTAAATGTTTGGTAGATTTACTGGTAAGGCCATCTGGGCTTGGTGTTGTCTTTGTGGGAAAACTTTTAACTACACATTCAATTTCTTTAATAGCTATAGGGCTATTCGGGTTATCTGTTTCTTTTTGAGCGGGCTTTGGTAGTTTGTGTCTTTCAAGGAATTTGTCCATTCCATCTATGTTGTCAAATATATTTGCATAAAGTTATTCATAATATTCTGTTATTATCCTTTTAGAATCCACAGACTCTGGTGATACCACAGCTCTCATTTTGGATATTGGTTACTTATTCCCTGTCTCTTTTTTTTTTCATGATCAGTTTGGGTAAAAGTTCATCAATTTTATTGATCTTCTCAAAGAACCAGATTTCAAATTTATTGTTTTGTTTCTGTTTTCTAATTCATTGATTTCCACTGTGACCTTCAATTTCTTTTCTTTTACTTATTTTTGGGTTTAATTTGCTCTTTTGCTATCGTAAGGCAGAGGATGAGGTCATTTTCTTTTTCTAACACAGGTCTTTAGTGCTACAAGTTTCCCTTCAAGGACTGTGTTAGCAACATCTTAAAATTTTTTATATAAGTATTTTTCATTCAGTTAAAATATTTTCTAAGTTCCCTTTTGATTTCTTCTGTGACTCATAGTTATTTGGATGTGTGTTACTTATTTACTTTCCAAATATTTGGAGATTTACCCCATATCTTTACAGTTTATTTTTAACTTAGGTATTATTCACATAACACAAAATGAACCATTTTAAAGTGTATAATTCAATGGCACCTTGTGCATTCACAATGTTGTGCAACCATAGATAGCTTCTATCTAGTTTTTTAAAAAATTTCATCACCCCAAAAGGAAATCCTGCGTTCATTAAACGGTCGCTCCCCATTTCTCCTCCCACAGCCCCTGGCAACCACTAACTGCTTCCTGTGTCTGTGGAGTTAGCTGTTTTGTCTTTCTGTTTCTTATTATTTCTAATATAATTCTGCATACTTTGTGTGGGTTAAACCCCTTTAAATTTATTGAGACTTGTTTTATGATCTAAAATATGGTTTATCTTGAAAGATGTTCCATGTGCACTTGAAAAGACTGTGGCTCTGCTGTTGTTGGGTGGAGCACTTCATGAATATCTGTTAGGTCAAAGTGGTTGACGGCATCGTTCAAATCTTCTAGTTCCTTGATGACTTTCCGGCTACTTGTTCTATTCATTTTTGAGAAAGGGGTGTTGAAATCTCTGACTATAATTGTGGATTTGTCTATTTCTCCTTGCGATTTTATCAGTTTTTGGTTCATTTATTTTGAAACTCTGTTATTGGATATATAAATGTTTAGGATTATTATGCCCTCTTGAGGAATTGATCCCTGTACATTATGAAATGAATGTCTTTATCCCTGGCAATATTCTTTGCTCTGAAATTTGTCTGATGTTAATATAGCCACTCCAACGTTCTTTTGATTAGTGTTTGCATGTTAATTTTTCTTTTAACCTATTATGCGTTTATATTTAAAGTGGCTTTCCTGTAGACAGCACATAGTTGGGCTTTGCTTTTTTTATTTATACGATTTGAGAATTTCTGTCTTTTAATTTGGGGTTTAGACCATTTAAATTTAATGTGGTTATTAATATGATTAACTTTAAAGTTATTGTCTTGGTGCTTATTTTCTACTTGTCCCATCTGCTCTTCATTCTCTTTTTCCTTTTTTCTGCTTTCTTGTGGAACAAGTGAATAATTTTTATGAATTCATTTTATATCCTTTCTTGGTTTATTGGATATACCTATTTTATTCTGTTAATTTTGTGGCTACCTTAAGGTTCATAGTACATATCTTTACTAAGATCTTTAACAATCTACCTACAAATGATATTAGATCACTTTGTGGAGAGTATAAAAACCTTAGCTTGTAAGCTTCCGTTCTCCTCTCCCAATCTATATGACAATTTTATTTCTACATATGTTACAAGCCGTGAACAACATTGCCATTATTTTATTTAAATAGTCCACTTTCTTTTAGAGAAGATTTAAATAATAAGAGACAATCTTAGGCAGTTTCCCATGCAGATTACGTTTTCGATGCACTCCTTTTTTTTTGTGTAGCCCCACGTATCCATTTCGTGTCATTTCCTTCTGCCTGAAGGACCGATGTTAACTTTTCTTATAGTGTGAATCTGTTGCTGACGAATTCTTTCAGCTTTTGTATGTTTGAAAAAAAATCTTTATTTCACCTTCAGTTTTGAAAGATACTTTTGCTGGGTATAGAATTCTGGATTGACAGTTTTTTCCCCCTCAGTCCTTTACAGTGTTGTTTCAGTATCATCTCAATTGCATTGTTCCTGTTGAGAAACTTGCTGTCATCCTTATTTTTGCCATGCTGTGTACAACATGTATTTATTCCTCTGCCAATTTTAAGATGGAGCCCTGTTGGTGCAGTTGTTGTTTGGCTGCTAACCAAGAGGTCAGCAGTTCAAATTCACCAGCTGCTCCTTGGAAACCCTTTGGGGCAGTTCTACTCTGTCCTACAGGGTTGCTATGAGTCGGAATCAACTTGACAGTAATGGGTTTATGTTTGAAAAAATCTTTATTTCACCTTCAGTTTTGAAATATACTTTTGCCGGATATAGAATTCTAGATTGGCAGTTCTTTTTGCCCTCAGTCCTTTACAAACATTGTTTCAGTATCATCTCAATTGCAGTGTTCCTGTTGAGAAGCCTGCTGTCATCCTTATCTTTACTGCTCTGTGTACAACATGTATTTATTCCTCTGGTTGATTTTGTTGTTGTTGTTAGGTGCCATCAATTTGGTTCTGACTCATAGTGGCCCTATATACCACAGAATGAAACACTGCCCATTCCTGCGCCATGCTCACAACCATTGTTATGCTTGAGCCCATTGTTGCAGCCACTGTGTCAATCCATTTCGCTGAGGGTCTTGCTCTTTTCCACTGACCCTGTACTTTACCAAGCATGATGTCCTTCTCCAGGGACTGATCCCTCCTGACAACATGTTCAAAGTATGTAAGACACAGTCTCGCCATCTGTACTTCTAAGGAGCATTCTGGTTGCACCTCTTCCAAGACAGATTTGTTTGTTCTTTTGGCAGTCCATAGTATATTCAATATTCTTTGCCAACACCACAATTCAGAGGCATCAATTCTTCCTTGGTCTTCCTTATTCAATGGCCAGCTTTCACATGCATATGATACGACTGAAAATACCATGGCTTGGGTCAGGTGCACCTTAGTCTTCAAGGTGACATTTTTTGCTTTTCAACACTTTAAAGAGGTCCTTTACAGCAGATTTTACCAACGCAATGCATCTTTTGATTTCCTGACTGCTGCTTCCATGGCTGTTGATTGTGGATCCAAGTAAAATGAAATCCTTGACAACTTCAATCTTTTCTCCACTTATCATGATGTTGCTTATTGGTCCAGTTGTGAGGATTTTTGTTTTCTTTATGTTGAGGCATAATCCATACTGAAGGCTGTGGCATTTCATCTTCATCAGTGAATGCTTCAAGTCCTCTTCATTTTCAGCAAGCAAGGTTGTGTCATCTGCATAACACAGGTTGCTAATTAGTCTTCCTCCAATCCTGATGCCCCGTTCTTCTTCATATAGTCCAGCTTCTAGGATTATTTGCTTATGCATAGGTATGATGAAACAATACAACCCTAACACATACCTTTCCTGATTTTAAACCACGCAGTATCCCGTTGTTCTGTCCAAACAACCACCTCTTCATCTATGTACAGGTTCCTCACGAGCACAATAAAGTGTTATGGAATTCCCATTCTTCGAAAAGTCATCTATAATTTGTTATGATCCATACAGTTGAATGCCTTTGCACAGTCAATAAAACACAGGTAAACATCCTTCTGGTATTCTCTGCTTTCAGCCAGGATCCATCTGACATCAGCAATGATATTCCTGGTTCCATATCCTCTTCTGAAACCGGCTTGAATTTCTAGCAGTTCCCTATCAATATATTGCTGCAGCCTCTTTTGAATGATCTTCAGCAAAATTTTGCTTGCGTGTGATATTAATGATATTGTTCTATAATTTCCTCATTCAGTTGGATCACCTTTCTTGGGAATAGGCATAAATATGGATATCTTCCAGTCAGTTGGCCAGGTGGCTGTCTTCCAAATTTCTTGGCATAGACAAGTGAGCATTTCCAGCACTGCTTCTATTTGTTGAAACATCTCAGCTGATATTCCATCAATTCCTGGAGCCTTGTTTTTCAACAATGCCTTCTGCAGCTTGGACTTTTTCCTTCAGCACCATCAGTTCCTGATCATATGCTACCTCGTGAAATGGTTGAACATCAATCCATTCTTTTTGGTATAGTGACTCTGTGTATGCCTTCTATCTTTTGATGCTTCCTGCTTCATTTAATATTTTCCCCATAGAATCCTTCAGTATTGTAATTTGAGGCTTGAATTTTTTCTTCAGTTCTTTCAGCTTGAGGAATGCCAAGTGTGTTCTTACCTTTTGGTTTTCAATCTCCAGGTATCTGCACGTGTCATCATAATACTTTTCTTTGCCTTCTGAAGCTGCCCTTTGAAATCTTCTGTTGAATTCTTTTACTTCATTTTTTTCCTTTTGCTTTAGCTACTAGACATTCAAGAGCAAGTTTTCAGAGTCTCTTCTGACATCCGTCTTGGTCTTTTCTTTCTCTCCTGTCTTTAATGGCCTCTTGCTTTCTTCATGTATGATGCCCTCGATGTCATCCAACAACTCATCTGGTCTTTGGTCATTAGTGTTCAACACTTCAAATCTATTCTTGAGATGGTCTCTAAATTCGGGTGGGATATACTCAAGGTTGTACTTTGGCTCTTGTGGACTTGTTCTAATTTTCTTCAGTTTCAACTTGAACTTGCATATGAGTAATTAATAGTGTGATCCACAGTCTTCCCCTGGCCTTGTTCTGACTGATGATATTGAGCTTTTCCATCATCTCTTTCCACAAATGTAGTTGATTTGGTTCCTATTTATTCCATCTGGTGAGGTCCATGTGTATAGTCACCATTTATGTTGGTGAAAAAAGGTATTTGCAATGAAGTTGTTGGTCTTGCAAGATTCTATCATGTGATCTCCAGCATCGTTTCTATCACCAAGGCCATATTTTTCAACAACCAATCCTTCTTTGTTCCCAACTTTCACATTCCAATCACCAGTAATTATCAATGCATCCTGATTGCATACTTGATCAATTTCAGACTGCAGAAGCTGGTAAAAGCCTTCAATTTCTTCACCTCGGGCCTGAGCGGTTGGTGCATAAATTTGAATAATCATTGTATTAACTGGTCTTCCTTGCAGGCGTATGTATATTATCCTATCACTAACAGCGTTATACTTAAGGATAGATCTTGAAATGTTCTTTTTGATGATGCATGCAATGCCGCTCCCCTTCAAGTTGTCATTCCCTTCAGAGTAGACCATATGATTGTCCTATTCAAAATAGCCAATCTAGTCCATTTCAGCTCACTAATGTCTAGGATATCGATGTTTATACATTCCATTCCATTTGTGATGATATCCAATTTTCCTAGATTCATATTTTGTACATTCCAGGTTCCGATTATTAATACGTATTCATAGCTCTTTCTTCTCGAGTCGTGCCACATCGGCAAATGAAGGTCCCGAAAGCTTCACCCATCTATGTCATTAAGGTCGACTCTACTTGAGGAGGCAGCTCTTCCCCAACTGTCTTTTGAGTGCCCTCCAACCTGGGGGGCTCATCTTCTGGCACTATATTAGACAATGTTCTACTGCTGTTCATAAGGTTTCCACTGGCTAATTCTTTTCAGAAGTAGACTGCTGGGTCCTTCTTTCTAGTCTGTGTGAGTCTGGAAGCTCAGCTGAAACCTGTCCACCATGGGTGCCCCTGCTGGTATCTGAATACCAGTGGCCTAGCTTCCAGCATCACAGCAACGCGCGGGCTCCCACAGTAGGACAAACTGACAGACACGTGAGAGTGGCTGATTTTCAGATGTGCTTTTTATCATTCTTCTACAACAGTTACGTTCTGGTGTATTTCTTGCCCTTGTGATTCATTGAGTATCTTGTGTCTGTGGGGTTGTGTTCATTTTTATCAAAATTTGAAAAATTTCAGTCATTATTTCTTCAGAAACTTTCTTCTGTCCCCTCCTGCCTCTTCTCTCCTTCCAGGATTCCAATTACAGCTATACTCGGTCACTTTAAGTTGTTCCTCAACTCACTGATGTTCTGTTATTTTTCTTTTTGTTCTCTTTTCTTTGTTTATTTCTAATAATTTCTATTGCTGTGTCTCCAAGTTCTCTAATCTTTTCTTCTTCAGTGTCTTATCTGCCATCAAATCCATCCAATGTAGTCTTCATCTCACACACTGTAGTTTTCATCTGTAAAAGTACTATTTGGATCTTTTTTTGTCTTCCATATCTCTACTTAACTTTTTGAACATACAGAATATAGTTATAATAGTTGTTTTAATGTCCTTGTCTTTCAGTTCTAATATCGGTGTCAGTTCTGGGTTGATGCCAATTGATTATTGACCTTATTATAGGCTGTACTTTCCTGCTTCTTTGCATGACTGATGATTTGTGATTGGTTGCCTGACATTGCGCTTTATCTTTTTGGAGGGCGAACATTTTCATATTCCTATAAACGCTCCTGAGCTTTGTTCTGGGATGCAGATCTTCCTTTTAGGGTTTTTCAGATGGGTCTGGAGCAGTGCTTACCTAAGGAAAACTATGCCTCTGACTGAGGTGAGGCCCTTCTGTCTACAACGTTCCATGAATCACGAGGTTTTCCAGTGTGACTGGTGGGAACGGGACCATTCCAGGACTAAGTGATTGCCTGGCACTCCTTCCTATATTCCTTTTAGGTGGTTCTTTCTCCAGCTTTGGTAATTTGCTCCCAGGCATGTGTTGATCACTGCTTGACTAAATGCACCAGAGGCCTCTCTGCAGATCTCTGGACTTTCCTCTCTGGTAGCACTTTCCTTTCTCACATTCTGTCCTGTGGACTCCAGCTGCCTGTCCTCCCTGGGCTTTTGGCTCCATCCTCAGGTCGGTGATCATCAGGATCCAGGTCTTTCCTCTCTGCGGCTGCAGTGAGCTTGCGCATGTGTGGGGCTCCCTGCTCTCAGGAGCCTCTATTCATCACTGTCTGACATCTGCTGCTTGGAAAGTCTGTCCAGTTTTGGTTGTCTAGGATGCTGCTGTATCACAGCCAGCAGTGGGAGCTGATAAAAAAAAAAATAGGCTTGTTTTTAAGATATAGAAATGTGTGTTTTTATGTTCATGGGAATGACCAAAAAGGTGCAGAGATACGATACGACACACATTTGTTTACAAGATATGTCGTTGCTGGTGGTGGTGGTGTGTGTCACATCAACTCTGACTCATAGCGACCATATAGAACAGAGTATAACTTCCCCATAGGGTTTCCTAGGCTGTGATCTTTATGGGAGCAGATTGCCACATCTTTCTCCCATGAAATGAATGGTGAGTTCAAACATTGACTTTTCAGTTAGCAGCCAAGCACTTAGCCAAAGTCTCCTTAGATAAGATATAGGAGTGCACATTTGCACACTGACGGCAATGACCAGAGAGGTACAGAGAGGTGATACAATACACACTTACATCTTGAAGGGACAGCAAACCCTGAATACTGCGAAACAGCTCCTCTTCTTCAGCTACGGCTCTCTGGGTCAAGTCATACGCTTCTAGGTAACACGCAGTTTTCTGTTCCTCATCTTTCTCATTTTGGGCACTTAACCTTACAACATCAGAGTGGAGTTTAGAACAAAAAAGTTAAAGCATTATGCCATTGTTGTTGCTGTGTATTGTCAAGTTGATTCTGACTCATAGTGACCCTACAGGACAGAGTATAATGGCCCCATAGGGTTTCCAAGGCTGTAATGTTTACGTGAGCAGATTTCCAGGTCTTTCTCCAGAGGAGCAGCTGATGGGTTCAAACTTCCAACTTTTTGGTTTGCTGATGAGCACTTAACCGCTGTACCAATGGGGCTCCTTATTATGTGATTAGTCCTAACTAATATGTAATGGGCAATTTTCATATGATTATACTGCATATTTCATTGGGACCTAAAATTGTACAATTAGATGTTTTATGTGAAAAGATATTCTCAATATATCTTAACAGTAGACATTTTTAAAAAGCTGGTATAACACAATATGCAGGTATGCTACTATTATTTTAATAAAAAATTAAGTCTGTGTATAAAAGAGTGAGTTGAACCAAAACACAGTATCCACTGTGCTAACTTCCTGTTGTTGCTTCCTGCATTTTCTCAAGCTCCTACAATGACCACGTACTACATCTGTGATAATGAAGATGATCATGATCATTAGGTCTCACAGGTGTCCAGGTGCTTTTTCTGCCGTCCAGTCTCTATCACCTTTCCCTTGACTGTGGTGTGGCACTTGAAATGCTGGCACAAGCCCCACGAGGTGGACCCAGGAGAGAAGGGGCGCCCCAAGTAAGAGCAAACTCACAAGAGGAAGGGTGCCCCAAGACAGTTTGCCTGTCCTGCTCTGCTGACAGGGGAGGGGCAGTCCTCATAGCTGCTGGGGTCAGGTTCCTGCAGTGGACATGGGCACAGGCATCAGATGAGCCTGTCTTCCCTTGGAAGCCCCAGAGGCTGCCCTCTGGTGGTGGGGGGAGCCCTGAGGGCTGTGTGGTAAAGGTGACCACACCTATTGGAGCACAGTGCTTGGGATCTACCTCCCGAGACCAGGGCTGAGTGTGTGGGTGTGAGATAGGGTGGGTGTGTGGTGGAGGTAGGTGTGGGGCAGTGTGTTTGCGAGTTGTGTGGAGTTAGGGAGCACTCTATGTGTGGTGTAGGTGTGTGTATGTGCAGTGGGAGTGACGTGTGTGGTGTACGTGTGCATGTGTCTGTAGTGGGACTGACATGTGTGGCATATATGTGTATGTGTCTGTGGTGGGAGTGACATGTCTGTGGTGGGGTGTGAAACCTGTGTGTTTGTGCAGAGGTGGGGGTGCTGCATGTGTGTGTGTGATGGGGTGGTGTGTCTGTGGTGGGGTGCTGTGTGTGTGTGTGTGTGATGGGGTAGTGTGTCTGTGGTGGGGTGCTGTGTGTGTGTATGATGGGGTAATGTGTCTGGGGGGTGCTATGTGTGTTTGTGCCATTGGTGTGCATGAAGGGTGTGCGTGTTTGTGCAGAGGTGGGGTGCTGCATGTGTCTCTGCATCAGTGACCCCGGCTGGCTGGTGGTACAGTTGCCATCCTTTTCTGGGGCTGAGAGATGGCCGAGCAGGAGGTCAAAGGGTATGGGGGGCGCGAGGAACACACACTGCAGGAGGTCCAACAGCCGCTGCAGAGCCCCAGGCCCTGGGGGAGGAGAGGTGACCCCGGGAGAAGGTGTAACCCCAGGAGGAGGGCCCAGCCTGTGGGCAGAGGAGGCGAGGTGGGACACAGGGCTGTGGGCATGGGTGGTGGGTGCGAGGGTCCCGAGGGCACCGGGGGCGCAGGGAAGGCAGGTGCGAGGTGGTCGATGGTGAGGCTCCCAAGAGGCCCTAGCTGCCCCTGAGGACCCATCAGAGAGCTGGGCCCCCTCAGTACATGCGAGTCTGCAGCAGCGTGTCTCACCTCTTTATCTTTGCACGCTCCAGTTTTATGTCCACGCACTTCTCTTTATAGCCACAGTTAATGAACTTTTTCTCAATTTCCAGCAAGCAATTGTCCATCTTGTTCAGCAGCACTGAGTACCCGGAAGGCTCACTGTGGATGGTCCCCTGGATGGCCTGGATCTGCAGGCCGACACACCTGAGGGGGAGGAGGCCACTCAGGCCCTGTGTGGCCATCCTCACTTCACTAAGCGATGGCTCCTGGCTCAAGCCACGGGTCCGTGACTTTGGTCACAGTCGTTACCTTGAGCTTTCATTCAGGGACACTGCAAGAAACACCTTCCAGGTGTTTCTCAAGGATCGGAAACCAAACAGGCCACAGTATTTGGTCTTAATGCAGTAAGATCAGAAATGAACAATACCCCCAGCCACCTCAGGAAATACAATCATTTGGAAACTCTTGACACACTCTTCTAAGTAACTCATGAGTAGAAAGGAAAACCCACATTGAAGGTACAAAGCCTCTGGAAGTGCGGGCACGACATGCCTCACTATGGGATGGGGAGCCGACAGATGGAGCTCAGAGGATGCATTTACTACGAAGGAAAATGGAGAATATGTGGACTAAATGTTCTGCTCAAGGAGGGGTGACTCAGCAGCAATCTAACACTCCTTCCCAATACGGGAAGAATTCAATAAAGAGGAACCAGAAAATGAAGAACGACAAAAACAATCAATAAAACAAAAAAAACAATAAACCAAAACCTGGTTGTCTGAAAAGATCAATTAAATTCGAGTCCGCAATTCTGATGCAGAAGAAGAGTGATGACCCAGATAAACTGCAACAAGGAGGACACGCCTGAGATAAAGACCGTTTAAAAGTTGTAAGAGAAGCTGCTATAGAAATTTATACTAAAACACCCTAAAGCCTAGTGAAAAAAAATTTCTAGGAAAACATAAACTACCAGAAATATAGCCCAGAAACAAACTAAAATCTAAAAGATGAGCCATCATAGAGGACATGGTGGTATGTTCAAGTCTGTCCCCAACAGTCTGCCGCCCACCAGACAGGTGCACAAACACAGAGTAATTTCCATGTGGCAAGAACGAGGGTGAGGAGGCGGGGGCTTCTCGGGCCACCTTACCCGACACCCTGACCCAGAGTAGAGAAGGCAGCACAGGGGAGGGGAAGCGCCCTCGCAGCACAAGGAGTGGGTGAGAGGACGGGACCCAGCGTGCGCTGGTATAAGGAAACCAGATGAACTTCTCTGTGGCCAACTTTATGGAGAGAAACCCGGTCATGTGATGGAGCTCAACACCGACGGCGGAGGATGACAGCACTAGAACCACGCAACACAAAACAACACAAGTACAACTGGCAGCTGGCCAGCAAGAGCAGTATCTGGCCTCACATTGTAAAGGTGTCTGCAAGAAACCTAGGTCAGATCCATTCCAGGAGAATTTAGGAGCAAAACGAGACTATCTGAGACCCCCTCTCTGGGTACTCCCCGACACTCGAGACAGGAAAAGCCGCACAGGAAAAGAGGAAGCTAACCGTCTGGCCCTCCTGGCCTCCAGGGCCCGAGCCACCTCAGTGCCATTCTGGGTGAGTCGGGTCGGGCAGGGCGTCCAAGCAAGCCAGACGGTGCGCCCCGGATGGTAGCTTCCAGCTCAGAGGACAGTTTGGGGTCTTCTAGAGCTGGGTCAGGAGGTGGGCACCTGGCCTCCCTGGGTCTCTGAACCCCCACAGGTTTGAAGTGTGGTTTAAAGACTAGTATGTGAGCAAAGTAAACCCTGATTTTTAAATTAATTGGCAGTTTTTCTTACAGAAGTTACCTGGCTTCCAAGTCAGTGGTCATGAATTCCAACAGTGGGACCCTGTTGGGCCGCTCCTTCTTGAGGACTGTGAAGCCATCTATAAGCTTCTGAAACAGGTGGCACACCTGTGGAGAACGCTGGCATAAACATGCCTCCTGGTGCTGCTGCGACACAGCCCTGCTCCCTGGTCAGGACCATAGCCCAGGGGAGGGAGGAGAGACCCTGGACCTCTCCCCAGCCTGCGACAACAGAGCACAGCCCACCTGGAGGAACGCCCCAGCTCTCCGTCACAGTCTCCTCCTCACCTGCATTTGTCTTGTCTCGTTTTCTAAGGACAGGATTGCCTCTGCAAGTGTCAAGGTGGAGTGGTACCAAAATTCCTCGTTCCCGCCCAGGCGCTGGGCCCTCTCGATCATTTTCTCTGCCTGTCCGTAGTTCTTTTCCTTATTTGCCAACACAGCTAGAAGGTACAAGCACTTTGATTCTGCACAAGGGTCATTGAGCTCCTACAAAAGATACAGAGAAAGGGACACTCACACACTCACATACACACGTACACATGTATACACACGTGCACATGCACATACATGTACACACATACATACATTTTCATACACATACATACCCATATACACAATACACATACATACCTACACACATATGTACACACACACATACACACATATATACCCCAAACCAAACCCACTGCCATCAAGTTGATTCTGACTCACAGTGACGCTGTAGGACAGGGTAGAGCTGCCCATATGGTTGCCAAGGCTGAAAATCTTTACAGAAGCAGACTGCCACATCTTTCTCCTGTGGGGTGGCTGGTGGGTTCAAACTGCTGACCTTTTAGTTAGCGGCTGAGAGTTTTAACCACTGTGCCACCAGCGCTCGTCATACACACTCACACACACATATACACATATATATACACACACATGCACACACACACAGGTCAGGGCTGTTGACGTCTTTGGCAGCACAGGAACTGTTTATAATGGACATTCTCAGACAAGCACAAACATGAGAGGCCAGCATGATGGGCCCCTCAGCCGGTCACCCAGCCCCATAGTCACTGACATGGTTCCAGTACCCTCATCCACATATGGTTTCAAAGCGAACCTCGACTCCACTGATTGCTATCCCTCATTGCCATTGTCCTTTTCTCCAATGCCCAATCATCTCCTGGGGGTCAAAGGGACCTTGCAGGTGGCCGTTGGAGTTGGGACACGTGCTCTGGCCAGCACGCCTCATGCTATCCTTCCACCTGTGTGGTTCCTGGTGTTTGGAGGCCGCAGGCTGGGCACTGTGTTGTGGGCCACTTGAGGTCTGCAGCCCTCCTGACACTTGCAGGGATTCTGTTAGAGGCTCACTCACGCTTGGCGGCCCTCCTGGGCGTCAGGCCTTCAGCAGGGGCAGAGGGACAGGGAGCAGGGCAGAGCCTGGACACAGCAGGGCCTGCGGGGCCTGACAGATCAGGCTGGGGACTGCCCAGAAAGTGAGTGGGCGGGCGGTGGGGTGACTGAGGGGCCATGGGCGAGGTGGCTCCACACCTGGAAGGCCTGGCATGCCTCTGCGAGGAGCAACCTTGCTGGCTGGTGTAGGTCCATCTCCAGGAGCACTTCTGCCTTGAGGGTCCACAGGATGGGGAAGGACATTCCATCCAGGCCCTTCCCAGTCTCTCCGTTTACCTTCAGAATCTGCAAGACACGCAGCCCCGAAATGCCCTGTCTCTTGGGTGACGGGAGCTGCCCTAAGCCGGAGCTGGGTCTGTACTGCAGCCCTCAGCCCACACTGGGGAGTGGCTTCTGCCTGCGTCAAGGTGCCCCAGACCTTGCTGCTTCCCACCAGCTGGTTCATACACAGAGATCCTAGTCTCCCGTGGGGACAAAGCCCCTTTTAATTTAGAGTGGAGTTGCTCTTTCTTCAGAGCATGGCAGTGGCTGGAATGGTGACTTTACAACTGGCAAATCCATGGGGAGAGGGTCCCATGGTCTCGAAAGAGCCAGTCAGCAGGCAGAGTTGGGAGGCCTCCGAGGCCGCTCTCTGGCAGTGGGGGCATTCCATGCCCGGTGCCACCTCTGCCCCGTGGAGCCCCTGTTCTCCTGCACCCTTCTTCTCTGGACTGCTGCTGCATGGGCCCTGGATGGACAACCGCCCCACACGGGTCTGTCGTGCACTCGAATCTCGTCTTCCTGGAAGATGCCCCAGGCCGCTCAGGGGGGATGAATCATGCATCTCTGGGTTTCCCAAGATTTTAGGTACACTGCACAGAGGATAAACACATCTGGCTTACTGGCCAGCACTGGCCTTCCCGCACTGCTCACTCGCCTTTTCCTTGGCCTCAAGGGGTCTGATTGCTTCTGGCTGTGCTGGGACCATCAGCTCGGTCAGCATTTGCAGGCTATCCTCCAACAGGGGCTCCTTGTTTTTCTCTTTTTTCAGGGCGATTTCTTTCCTGCAGCTGATGTAAGTAAAACAGACGATACACAGCAGAAGAAATACAATGACCAGCACGTACGTAAAAATATCCAGCTTCATAGCAATCAAAGAAATTCCAGTTAAGGCAGCTATGAGAAGCTATTATTCACACAAGTGTTTACAAAGATCAAAAAACTCCCATAATGTGGCAGCACAGAGGGCCCTAGTTACTCCTGTAGCCCATCTTCCTCCCCAGCTTCAGACTCCTGCTTCCAGCTTCTGCAGACTAGTGTCAATGCGCTTCTCAAAGGGAGAGCGTTCAGGGCCACCTACTCACCTGAGTGTCCACCTGTCTGCCTCTTTCCCGCCTGCCCCACCTGCCTCCTACCCACCCACCTGCCCACCTGCCTCCTGCCTGCCCCCTGCCTACCTGCCCACCTACCTGCCCCCTCCCTGTCTCCTGCCCATCTCCCTGCCCCCTGCCCCCTGCCTATCCACCTGCCCACCTGCTTCTTGCCCACCTGCCCAACTGCCCACCTGCCTGAGCACCTGCCTACCCACAGGTGTCCCTCCATCTCAGAAAGGCAAGGCCTCCTTCTGAGCTGTGGCCAGCCCACTTCCCACCACTCTCTGGCCACACCCTGGTCTCAGGCCGCTGGCTCCACCAGGGCCCCTCCCTACCCCCACTGCTCAGCACAGCCCGGCTCCAGGTGGTCCTGAGAAAAGTGAGGCGCAGCCACCTGACTTCAACCCTCCAGCAACACCCCATGCTGGAGTCAAGCTCCCTCCATCCCCACTCTGCCCAACCTCTCAGCCCACCGACCTCTCCAACCTTCCCACCCTCTGCTCCGAGCAAGGCCCCCTCCCCTCCAACTCAGGCCTCTGACACTTTGGATCCCCTGCCCATGCCCCAGCCCCTGAGGCACCCTCTGCATTCAGGCTTCCTTCACCAGTGGCTGGAGTGTTTTACATGGAACAACTCCCCCCGCCCCACCCTTACACTGGGCCCCCAGGCTCTGGGCCAAGTGTCCTCCCAACACCCCACTGTCCAGCATGGCGAGGCTTCCAGGAGACTCAGCAGGGTGGCAGGGCTGGTCTGGTGACCCCAAAAGCCCTGTGCCTCCCCAGACCTGCCTGGTTGCTTAGGGAGGGGGCGGGGCAGGGAGGGGCAGGCATCTAGCTGTCCTGGGAGGGGATCCATGGGCTGTCCTGATCACACAGAGGTGGCTAGAAGTGTCCGGAGGAGTGGACCTGACTGCGGCAAGTAGGTAGATGGGCAGAGCCCTGGAAGAAAGCCTGCAGGAGGGCCTGGGCCTGCCTGGCTCGGGATTCTCTGCATGTGGCTGGCTGCCCCTGGCTGCATCTCTCAAATGTAAGCCACAGAACTTGCCTCTCGACCAGGCCACTGTCCCATGAGTGAAACAGCGAGGGTGACCCCAGCACTCAGATGGTACAGGCGTGCACTCCAGCTCCCGTGGGCACTTGTGTGCACAGGCCCTGTCCCCACTTGGCAGAGGAGTACACGGCCTGCCCAGGGTGCCCCGCCACACGAGAAGCCTCCCTCTCCTCGCTTTCTGAGCTGGGAGCAAACGGCACCGTGGAGCTGATGCCCGCGGTCAATGAACTTGCTTTACTTTAGGGCACGCTGTCCTAGCTGCTAGCTCGGCATGCCAGGTGGGCTGGATGAGAAGGGCCCACGTGGTGTCACAGCAAACATACCTTGCTTGCTCCATCTCCCCGATGTATGTCTGCCCAACCACCTCCTCGTGGTAAGCTGCTGCTTCTCTCAGCTTCAAGTCATAGCACACCTGGGCGAGTCTATGGGAAACGACGTGAAAAGGGGAAGTTACGCCGTCCTGTAGCAGCCAGTAAGCCAGAAAATGAAACCCTCTGGAAATTGTTTCAGTTACAGTGTAAAAACTGGTAAACTTCAAAAAGAAATGTATAATTTGATTATATTTTTAATGATTTTTTAAGCTACATGAAATTACTAGGAAAAAAAAACAGGTGGCTCCAACAAATTTCAGATAGAATTTTTTTATTATTTACTCATCTATTTATTTCATTCATCTGCATCGTCTCACAGTTACCATCAGAGGTAAGGATCGGGCACAGCTGGTGGTGCTCTGGCCACCCCCACCTCAACTTCTGGCAGTGAAGTTCTGCTTTCATACTTTTAAAACAACTTTTTATTTTGAAATGATTTCAGGTTTACAGAAAAACTGCACAAAGACCATAAAGAATTCTTAACATGTACTTCACTCAGCTTCCCTTGTTGTGAATACCTCACCACATTTACTTCACTGTTCTCTCCCGCCTCTTCACACGTGTGCCCACGCACACATACCCACAACCACACCCACGCATTGTGCCCACGCACACATACCCACAACCACACCCACACATTCCCTTTGTCGTTCTCTCCTCCTCCTCCCTCCACATGTACACACACACACACATTTTTTTCTAAACTATTTGCAAGTGAGTTGAGACATCATGCCCCTTTATCCCTAAATACTTCAGTGTGCATTTCCTAAAAACAAGGACGTTCTCTTAACAACCAGAGTGCAATTATTAAAATCAGGATCAGGTAGAAAATTCAAAATACAAATATCATTTTTTAAATATTCAAGTATTTCATTTAGTTTGACTTTAGAAATTTTAGAGGCTTTATTATTTACACATAGTCAACTATACTATGAATTTTCTAAAATGCTGTTTACTCTGACATTGCTTTGAGGACATTTTCACTCTGGCCACTTAACTGTTTCCCAGTTTCCCTGGTGGTGCAGTGGTTAAGAGCTCAGCTGCTAACCAAAAGGTCAGCAGTTTGAGTCCACCAGCTGCTCCTTAGAAACGCTTATGAGGCAGCTCTACTCTGTCCTATAGGGTCTCTATGAGTCAGAATCGACTTGGCGGCAACGGGTTTGGTTTGGTTTCGTAATCAGGCAGCTGTACCAACCTGAGGTGGTAGAGGTCTGCGAGGCTCTTGCTGTCCACCACGGACTCTGCGATGAGTACGCCCAACTGAAGAACTGGGATCATGAGCTCATAAAGGAACATCTCCTTCAGGGCATTGACCAAGTGGTCCAGGTAGTATAAACTGTATGTCTACATGAATATACAACCAACACATAGGGTCAGAGAATAGGGAGAAATGTTAGCCCACTAGCTTGTAGGGTCTTTTCTGCAAAGAGCTTTATCCTTCATCACAGTGATAAGCATAACGTCAGGCACACAGTAGGTGCTCCACAGTGTTTGCAGAAAACTAGTCCATTATCAAGAGAAATTAAAGAAGACCTAAATAAATGAAAAGACGTATCACATTTGTGAATTGGAAGACTCAGTACGGTAAAGATGTCTATTCTTTGTCAGTTTTTTTTTTTTTAAATGAAACCTAACAAGCTGGTTCCAAAATACACATGGAAACACAACAAAGAATGCAAAGATTAGCCAAGACCTTCTTGAAGAGCAACGTGCAGGACTTTGTCTGCCACACTCAAGGTTATGAAGCTACAATAATTAGACAGTGAGATGGTGGTGCCAGAATAGACAATTAACTGATGGAAGAGAGAGCCCAGGCCACTTGATTCGTGACAAACGTTGTTAGGTGCCGTCGAGTCTGTTGCGACTCATAGTGATCCTATGTAACATTTCACGCTCCAATTATTAATGGATGTTTGCAGCAGTTTCTTCTCATTTTGAGTCATGCCACACCAGCAAATGAAGGTCCTGAAAGCTTGACTCCATCCACATCATTAAAGTCGACTCCACTTGGAGGAGGCAGCTCTTCCCGAGTCGTCTTTTGAGTGCCTTCCAACCTGGGGGGCTCATCTTCTGGCACTATATCAGACAGTGTGCCACTGCTATTCATAAGGTTTTCACTGGCTAATTCTTTTCAGAAGTAGACAGCCGGGTCCTTCTTCCCAGTCTCTTAGTTGGGAAGCTCTGCTGAAACCTGTCCTCCATGGGTGACCCTGCTGGTATCCAAATACGGGTGGCATAGCTTCCAGTATCACAGCAACACACAAGCCCCCACAGTACGACAAACTGACAGACACATGGGGCCATGACAGATGGGGCACCGCAACGAAAAGGGGTAAAGTGACTGTTTTCAATAAATGGTGGTGGGACAATTGATGTTGTTAGGTGCTGTCGAGTTGGTTCCAACTCATAGTGACCCTACGCACAACAGAACGAAACACTGCCTGGTCCTGCACCATCCTTACAATCGTTGTTATGCTTGAGCCCATTGTTGCAGCCACTGTGTCAATCCACCTCACTGAGGGTCTTCCTCTCTTCCGTTGACGCTTTACTTTGCCAAGCATGATGTCTTTCTCCAGGGACTGATCCTTCCTGACAACATGTTCAAAGTATGTAAGACACAATCTCACCATCCTTACTTCTAAGGAGCATGCTGGTTGTACTTCTTCCAAGACAGATTTGTTTGTTCTCTTGGCAGTCCATGGTACATACAATATTCTTTGCCAACACCACAATTCAAAGGCGTCAATTCTTCTTTGGTCTTCCTTATTCAATGTCCAGCTTTCATATGCATATGATGAGATTGAAAATACCATGGCTTGGGTCAGGTGCACCTTAGTCTTCAAGGTGACATCTTTGCTTTTCAACACTTTAAAGAGGTCCTTTGCAGCAGATTTTCCCTCTGCAATGTCTCTTTTGATTTCTTGACTGCTGCTTCCATGGCTGTTGATTGTGGATCCAAGTAAAATGAAATCCTTGACAATTTCAATCTTTTCTCCATTTATCATGATGTTGTTTATTAGTCCAGTTGTGAGGATTTTTGTTTTCTTTATGTTGAGGTGCAATCCATACTGAAGGCTGTAGTCTTTGATTTTCATCAGTAAATGCTTCAAGTCCTCTTCACTTTCAGCAAGCAAGGCTGTGTCATCTGCATAATACAGGTTGTTAATGAGTCTTCCTCCAATCCTGATGCCCCGTTCTCCTTCATATAGTGCAGCTTCTCGGATTATTTGCTCAGCTTACAGATTGAATAGGTATGGTGAAAGGATACAACCCTGACGCACACCTTTCCTGATTTTAAACCACTCAGTATCCCCTTGTTCTGTCCAAACAACTGCCTCTTGATTTGTGTACAGATTCCTCAGGAGCACAATTAGGTGTTCTAGAAGTCCCATTCTTCACAATGTTATCCATAATTTGTTATGATCCATACAGTTGAATGCCCGCATAGTCAATAAAACACAGGTAAACATCCTTCTGGTATTCTCTGCTTTCAGCCAGGGTCCATCTGACATCAGCAATGATATCCCTGGTTCCAAGTCCTCTTCTAAATCTGGCCTGAATTTCTGGCAGTTCCCTGTCAATATATTGCTGAAGCCAGTGCTATTCATAAGGTTTTCACTGGCTACTTCTTTCCAGAAGTAGACCGCCTAGTCCGTCTTCCTAGTCTGTCTTAGTTGGGAAGCTCAGCTGAAACCTGTCCTCCATGGGTGATTCTGCTGGTATCTGAATACTGGTGGCATAGCTTCCAGCATCACAGCAACACACAAGTCCTCATAGTATGACAAGCTGACAGACACAGTGGCGGGGGGTTGGGGGGGACAATTGGGTCTCCTTATTTAAAAACACGAAGAAGCTTGATCCCTTATCTCATACCACACACAGAAATCAACTTCAGGTAGATCCTAGATTAAATCTGAAAGATAAACTATGAAGCTTTAGCAAAAATACTCTAAGAGAACAGCTCCATGATCTTTGGGGTAAAAAACTTTCTCTCTTTTAACCAAACACATAGAAAAGCCCTAATCATGAAGGAAAAGATTAATAGCTTTTATTACATTAAAATTAAGAATCTTTATTCATTAAATTATGGAAGACTGAAGAAGACTTGATGCCTTTGAATTGTGGTGTTGGTGAAGAATATTGGATATACCATGGACTACCAAAAGAATGAACAAACCTTTCGTGGAAGAAGTAAAACCAGAATGTTCTTTAGAAGCAAGGATGGCGAAACTACGTCTCACATGGTTTGGACATGTTATCAGGAGAGATCAGTCCCTGCAGAATGACATCATGCTTGGTAAAGTAGAGGGTCAGCAAAAAAGAGGGACCTCAACAAGATGGACTGACACAGTGGCTACAGCAATGGACTCAAACATAGCAACAATCATGAAAATGGTGCAGGACTGGGCAGTGTTTCATTCTGTTGTACATAGGGTCGCTATGAGTCAGAACCAACTGGACGGCACTTAACAGCAACAACAATTCATTAAAAGACCCCATTAAGAGAGTGGAAAGGCAAGCCACAAAGTGGAAGAAGATGGTCTGCTATTAATTTAACTGTTACGGTGTTCTTGTCAGAATACATAAAGAATTTCTTCCAATCAATAAGGAAAAGACAGAAAGTTTAGTACAATATGGGCACAGAATTTGAACAGGCACATTGCAAAGAGAACATCTAAATAGCCAGCAAGCAGTTGAGAAGGTGTCCAGCTCACTATAATCAGGCAAGTGCCCATTTAAACCACAACAAGGTACAACTACACACACACCAGAATGGCCAAAATTAAAAAACTGAACAACACTAGCTTGGTGAGGGTGTGGAGCAATGTGAGCTCTCACTCGATGAAGGTGGGAATGGAAACTGATACAACCACTTTGGAAGTCAATTTGCCAATATCCCTAGGTGGCGTAAACTGTTTCCACTTGCCTACTAGCTAAAAGGTTGGTGGTTCAAACCCACCTAGTGGTGCTGTGGAAGAAAGCCCTAGTGATCAGCTTCTGTTAAGAAAACCTGTGGAGCAGTCCTACTGTAACACGTGGGGTCACCATGTGCTGGGATTGACTCCACAGCAATGGGTTTTACTACAGTGGAGAACATACATGCTCTATTTATGATCTAGAGATTTTACTGCTGGGCCTGTACTCCAAACACATGGGCATGTGGGTACTGTGGTATGTGCACACACACACTCACAGAAGCTCTGTTTGTAGTAGGCAAGAACTAGAAGAAATCCAAACGTCCAGTGGTGAATGTCCTTCTGCAAGTGAATGGGTGAACAAGTTTGGTCTGTTTGTGCAATGGAATATTCTACAGCAATGAAAACAAGCAAACTATAGACACAGATGAACATGGTGAATCCCACAAACATGTTGAGTGAAAGGAGCTGTCATGGATTGAATTGTGTCCCCCCAAAATATGTGTCAACTTGGTTAGGCGATGATTCCCAGTATTGTGTGGTTGTCCTCCATTTTGTGATTTGCCTGTGTGTTATAAATCATAATCTGCCTGTGGCTAAAGAGGATTAGGGTGGGACATAACACCCTTGCTCAGGTCATATCCCTGATCCAATGTAAAGGGAGTTTTCCTGGGGTGTGGCCTGTACCACCTTTTTATCTCACAAGAGATAAAAGGAAAGGGAAGCAAGCAGAGAATTGGGGACCTCACATCACCAAGACAGAAGCACCCAGAGCAGAGCGCATCCTTTGGACACAGGGCTCCTGCATGGAGAAAATCCTAGCCCAGAGGAAGACTGATAAGGACCTTCCTCCAGACCAGGAACAGAGAGAAAGCCTTTCCCTGGAGCTGACGCCCTGAATTTGAACTTCTAGCCTACTAAAAAAGGCTGTGAGAAAATAAATTTCTCTTTGTTAAAGCCATCCACTTGTGGTATTTCTGTTATAGCAGCACTAGATGACTAAGACAGAGGCCAAACTCAAAAGGTTATGTACTGAATGATTTCGTTTGTATGAAGCTAAACAACAGGCTGAGTCACGGCTCCAAAGTTATCAGATCCAGATCCTGTGAACGCAACCTTGTACGTCGAAAAAAGACCTCGAGATGGGGGGATTATTCTGGATTATCTGGTTGAGCCCTAAATTCAAACATGAGTGTCCTCATAGGAGGAAGGAAGAGAGAGATTTCACACACAGAAGAGGAGGCCACGTGAAGATGGAGAAAAAGACTGAAGTCATTCTGGGGCTTAAGCCAAAGAACACCTGGGGTTACCGGAAGCTGGAAGAGGCAAAGCAAGATCTTCTCCTAGAGCCTTCGGAGAGAATATGGTCCTTGATTTCAGCTCTGTGACACTGTTTTGGACTTCTGGCCTCCAGAACTGTGAGAGAATAAACTTGTGCTGTTCTAAGCCACCAAGTTTGTGGTAATTAGTTACAATGGCAATAGGAAATGAATACACAGGACTGAAGTGTCATGTTTAGGGATGCATTCTTGGGGGTGAATGCATAAGAAAAGGCTGTGCTTCTCTCAGGTGCTGGCCTACAAGAGTTGTTAAGGGAGAAAGAGTGGCAGTGGGAAAGCGACTGTGGGGCCCTGGGGCTGAATAAGCTCTGTGCCTTGGTCTGGGTGGTGACATGAGCTGCTCCCTCTTTAATAATACACGTGCTTCCTTCTGGGCCATATTTCACTGCAGAACGCCTTGGAGGCAGCTCCCAGTCAGGATAATGCAATACTGGGTCATCACAGCCCTGGCGGTTCCTTCAAGTCCACTTACGGGCTTCTGGATGCTCGATGGGTTGACAGTGAGGTTGCTCTTGTCCTGTTTAAATATCAACACAATCTCTTCTGGGCAGGAATAGGAAGCCCACTCTTCCACACTTGCAGGCAAATCCTCAAGCCGTTTGCTGGGAACAGGGGTTTGAAGCTGTGAAGGCAAGAATTTGGGATTTACTTTAACAAGTGGGGCTAGAAAATGTGTGTTCACATGGTCAGCTACATAGGGGCCAGCCTGGGGAAGACATGTTCTTGGGATGCTTACGGGAACCGTGCTCCCTGCAGCCTTGGCCCCATGCTATGGCCGCCTTCCCTGGATCAGGGCAGCCACAGTGGTTTTACTTCTGAAGCCCTGGATGCCCACTGCCCCCTGCACAGGGCACTTGGCATCCAATCTACCTGGGTGCCCAAATCTAGAATGCCCTGCTGGCAGCGGGTGCCCCAGGAGCAGGGCTCTGCTGCACCCTGGCCCCACGCGTCATGCTCGGTGAATGCAGAGTGAGGAAGTGTACAGGACCCCACCAGAGCCCCTGGGTGGGTATCAGGTCTCAATGCTGTGCAGACATTCCGGTCCCTCAGCCAGCCCAGGGAGCAACTACTATTCCAGGATGGAAGTTTCATGTGCACACAGGGCTCTCATCTATTCTTCTCCCACCCCAGAGATGCCCCTACCCCTTCAGCATATTCAGGGCCAAGGCCAAGCCTGGTGCACCCAGGGCAGAAGACTATGTGAGGCCACTTCTCCAGGGGCAAGTGCCACCTCCTTCACAGCCACCTCCACTTGACATGTAAGGACCTGCCCCAGCCTGAGTCTGTGCCATCCCTCGCCCTGCTGCTGGGACACTGACCCAAGGCTGCCGAGTCAAGTGGCCACACGCACCAACCAGTGGCGCTACCTGCTTGGTGTCCTTGCCCTTCTCCTTCTCTTTGCCCTTCTCCTTCTCCTTCTCTTTGCCTTTTTCCTTCTCCTTGTCTTTGCCCTTCTCCTTGTCTTTGCCCTTCTCTTTGTCTTTGCCTTTCTCCTTCTCCTTTTTTGGTAATAATGAAGGTGAACTACTTGCTGCTACAGTCTTGCTTTCTGAAATTGAGTTTCCTGCTGTTAACAAGGAAACCTGAAAAAAAAGAAAGAAAGAGGCCCTAACTTGCAACACTAGATGCAGACACAGGCCCAGCTTCCCGCTGTATACCGTGAGCTGGGCACCTGCATCCACAGGCCCTCAGGGAACTCTGACGCACTGCATAGCCACCCACCATCAGTTCTTCTGTCCACCTTGTCAAGGCAGTGACACCCAGCCCAGGGTGGGGCACAGTGGTAGAGGGCAAAGGCTGGGGGAGGGTTTTAGGAGGAGGCGGGCTGATTTGGCTTGGGCAGTGGAGGTTCAGGAGGTTCCCCTGCAAAAGGGCCAAGAACAGCAGGGGATTGGGGGCTGGTCGAGAGTCAAGGGTGGCCTTGTGTCTTCTGGTTTGTAATGCTGGTGATATAGCCAAGCAGAGGGGAGAATATCAATGCCAACAGATGGAAACATGCCCACATCATGAAGGTCGTGAAATTGTTTGGAAAGACTCTTCTCTCTTTAAATGGCAGCTGTGTTTCCCAAAGGAGGCTTAGAATGACTGTTATGGATTGAATTGTGTCCCCCCAAAATGTGTATTAACTTGGCTAGGCCGTGATTCCCAGTATTGTGTGTTTGTCCTCCATTTTGTGATTTGATGTGATTATCCTATGTGTTATAAATCCTAATCTCTGCCTGTGGTTAATGAGGCAAGATTAGGTTACGTTCAAGAGGATTAGGGTGGGATGCAACACCTGTACTCAGGTCGCAGCCCTGATTCGAGGTAACGGGAGTTTCCCCGGGGTGTGGCCTGTATCACCTTTTGTCTTACAAGAAACGAAAGGAGACAGAAGCAAGCAGAGAGTGAGGGACCTCGTGCCACCAAGAAAAAAGTGCCGGGAGTGGCGCCTGTCCTTTGGACCCGGGGTCTCTGCTCTGAGGAACTCCTAGGCCAGGGGAAGATGGATCTTCCCCCAGAACTGACAAACAGAGAAGGCTTTCCCCCAGAGCTGGTGCCCTGAATTTGGGCTTCTAGCCTCCTAAACTGTGAAAGAATAAATTTCTGTTTGTTAAGGCCTCCCACTTGTGGCATTTCTGTGACAGCAGCACTGGATAACCAGGACAATGACCAACAGGATTCTGCTTTCCAAAGAAGGTTCTAGAATGACCTCTGGCTAGAAGAGTGTGGGCTACAGAGTGGCACGGGTCTCACATGCCCCCCAGCCTTGGCGACCAGCCAGCCTCACCTGCCAGATCTGTCTGACGAAGGTGTAGGCCATCAGGCAGCAGTCCTGGTAGTGGGGTGAGCTTGGGGACAAGACCAGCGCCAGCAGGATGTGGGCGCAGGCCAGTGCGTCCAGCTGCCTCACGTCCCTGAGACTTTCCAAGGATGATGTCCCAGCCTCCACCGTCACTGGGGGGGTGCCTGACCCCTCCAGGGCTGCTTGAAGGGGTATGTGCTCTTCTGAGAACAGGGGTGCAGCGTGAGCATGCTGGCAAGAGATGGGCCCCCCATTCACCCCTGCCAGCGAGTTGTCACCGAGGCTGTTGAGGAGGGTCTGCAGGTGCCTCGGTGCCCTCAGTGCCCTTGAGTCAGAGGGGACAGTGTCCAGTGCCCATTGCCCCTCGTGGCTGAGCCCCTATTTCAGGGCCTGTTGTGGGCAATCTGTGTACTGGATGCTAGGGCCCATCTAGGCAGCTGTCCCCTCTCAGCTTGCTGCCCCCCATCGGGGTCCCCACAGGAGTGGACACGGGGTCCCCTCCAGCCTCGGCGTCCTGTGGTCTACTCCCAAGTGCTGCCCTTGAGGGCAGGGCCCCCAGGGTGCCCCACAGCCCCCATGTCTGCTGTGCCCAGACCACCGCACCAGAACCCCTGGGTGAGCCTGGGGACTGTGGCTCCTAAAACTCCCAATGATTCCAGAGTGTTGCCTGGGCTGTCCCCTCCCCAGCACCATGGGGCTCAGCAGACCCCACCTCAGCCTAAGCCATAGCACCCCCTGTCCCACCAGTTGTCATGAGTGGGGTCTGAGAGTTAGCACTGGGAAACGGAGAAACGAGTGCTGATACCCTGGTGTTACCCGTAGAACCTGATGTAGCATAGTGGTTAAGAGCTACGGCTGCTAACCAAAAGGTCAGCGGTTCAAATCTACCAGGCGCTCCTTGGAAACAGTATGGGGCAGTTCTACTCTGTCCTACAGGGTCACTATGAGTGACCCTGGTGTTAGGTACTGGGAAAAGCATGGGTGGGCCCTTCTGCCGCAGGACCAGTCCAGGGCTGGGGCGGTTAGAAGGGCCTGCACGCGTTCCTGACACCGAGTAAGGCTGCATTCCCCCACAGCACTGCCCAGCTGTTGCACAGTCATTCCACACTGACTGTGCTCGGCTGCGTGAGGGGGGCTCTCTCCTTCCCTGTCGGGCACTAAGGGATCAGACCTGGTGGGAGCCCACCTCGTGCCCAGGGCTGCTGAGGGACTCAAGGACCATGAGAGTACTGACGCCGAAGGAGATGCTCCTCACCTCCTGGCTGGGCAGTGCTGTGGGGGAGCTGCATGGCCAGCAGGATCTCGGTGGCCCACTTGAGGTGGAAGAGCACGTCCTCTCGAGGAGACTGCTTGCAGTACAGCCACTCGCCCAGCTCCAGGATATAGTCCACCTTCTGCCATGCACTCTCGGGCTTCTTGGGGATCAAAGAAAAGGGACCGAGGTTCAGTTCCTATCAAGTCAACATCCTGAGAAACTAGTGTTGGAGGCTCGGTTTCTGCGATGCGCTAGCTGTTAGCTCGCTCGCCAGGGGCGCTGTGACGGGCTGCCTGGGTCACGATGAGCAGGTCTGCGTCGGGCTCCTCAAGACCCTTCAGGAATGTGTTGTTGCTTGTTTTCCTGTGCTGTGTGCAGGGGACGTCCCTTTGCCCTGCTGCTTCTGCCATCCCTCCTGCCATCCCTCCTGCCACCTGCCTGACAGGCCCCCTGAGTGGATCCCCAGCAAGTCTACCCCCATTTCATCCTGTGCTCTCACACCTGAACATCAAGCTGGGCCCTACCCTCCCCCGTGGGACTTACAATCTATTGGGGGCTCAGGTGGAAACAAATAGCAGAAGGAACAAGCCTAGCGCATGGCTCGATGCTATGGTCTCAGGTAGAGTGGCGGGTGTCCAGGGCAAGGTACTGGACAGCAGGATGGGCGGGACCTGCCCAGGAGGGCAGGTGAGGCGGAGGGGGATTTGGAAAAGAGAGTGTCAGGCAGGGGTGAAAGGCCCAAGGTGAGAGCCTCTCAGACATTGTTCCTGCTGGGGCTGGGCCAAGGCTGAGCCCAATGAGGTCCAAGAAGCCAGGGCCCAGGGCCAGGCAGCACCGTTAGGACCTGAGACCTGGGTCCTGAATTGGACAAGGGTTTCTTAGATACGACACCAGGAGCACAAGCAACAAAAAATCAGAATTCATCAAAAGTAAAACCTTTCGTACTACAAATTATACTGTCAAGAAAGTGAAAAAATGATTTGAAAAGACAACTCACAAAACAGTGTCCGGAATATACAACTCAAAAACAAAAAGTCCAACAACCCAATCAACAATGGGCAAAAACTTGAAAAAATGCTTCTCCAAAAAGGTGTATAAATGGCCAGCAAGCACGTGAAAAGATGTTCAACATCATTAGTCATCAAGGAAATGCAAATCAAAACCGCATGGATGGCTGTGATAAAAAAGACGGAAAATAACAAGTGTTGGCGAAGATGTGGAGAAATTACAATCCTCCTAAGTTGCTGGTAGGAATGTGAAATGGTGCAGCCACTTTGGAAAACAGTCTGGCTGTTCCTCAAAAGGTTCACCATAGAGTTACCACGTGACCCAGCAATTCCACGCCTAGGTATACAACCAAGAGAAATAAAAACACACGGCCACACAAAAACTTGTGCAGAGAAGTTCATAGCAACATTATTGACAATAGCCCCAAAGTAGAAATAACCCAGATGTCCATCAGCGGAAGCTGGAGCAACAAAATGTGGTCCCTCCACACAATGGAATATTATTCAGCCATAGAAAAGGAATGACGGCTGAATCTTGAAAACATTATGCTAATCGAAAGGAGCCAGACACAAAAGATTACAAGTATCCCATTGACCCCATTTATGTGAAGTGTTCACAGTAGGCAAGTCCAGAGAGGCAGAAGATAGATTAGTGGTTGTCAGGAGCTTGGGGAGATAGGGAATGATGGCAGATGGGTGCGCTTTTTATTTGGCAGTGATGAAAAGGTTCTAAAATTGGTTGGGATGATGGCTGTACAACCCTGTGAATTCACTAAAAACCGCCGCAATGTCCACTTAAAAAGAGAGACAATGGGAGGAAGGGACTGGGTTCTTTGGCACAGGGAGTCAGCAGTGTGTTGTCCTTTTTGGCAGGCTCTGGCCCAGGCGTCCAGGCACCTCCATCCTCACTCACGAGCTGGCTGTCCTGCTCCCTCCAGTCACTACCTGACCCTGTGAACCTGGTGAGGCAATCTTGAGGGAGGACTCAGTCTCTGGTTATAGGAGGCTGGTGCAGAGGCCCCCAGGACATAGTAGCCCAAGGTGGAGTGGTGCCTCAACCCCACTGAGACTCACTGAGAGCCGCTGAGACCATGGGAGATCCTCCAAGACCCGCTGAGACCTTCAGACAGCCATTATGAGCTGCCAACCAGGCTCTGGGTGCCTGTGGTACCCAGGCCTCTGCATTGCCCAGGGGAGGACTCCCACAGTACATGGCAGGGCTGGACTCCTGACCAATACACCACTTCCCCCTCTCACAGGGATGCCCCTGACCCTGAAGCAACCCAAAGACCACTCAGCACCTGGTAAACTTCCTGTTTAAGAGATGCCTACACCATTTAAGACATTCACTAATGGGTTCTGTCTTTCAACTTGGAGAACTGTGGATTGTCTTTAGTCCCTGGAGAGCAAGCATGGCTTTCTTGTCCTTAGGTCAGGCCCGTGAGCTCTGGCATCAACCAATGGCCAACGCACCCCCCAGAACCCCACACTCTGACCCCCATGCATGGAGCAGGTCTGTCTTATCCACAGGTTCTTGGGGGTGGGACGAGGGAGTGGCTGCCCACCACCCAACAAACGTCCCCATGCCCGCTCCCTCCGCAGCCACCACCCGGGTCTGTGCATCTGCCCTCCCTTTGACTGTCCTGAGAGGCCCTGGCATTTTTGCCGAGGCTTCACCCACTCTCCCTGGCTCCCATGCACCGACATTGGCTGCCTGCCACACACAGGATCCCACTCCCTCCAGGCTCCGCCTGCTACCGACTCGTTAGCAAGAGAAACTTGTTTCAGGCTAGCCCTGTGCGAGTACCCTAGCACCATTCTCTAGCAGTGGCCTTCCTAAAGGGCCTCGCAGCCTCCCGACCGTCTCTGCAGTGGACTCGCTTGGAGTCACCAAGGCCCCACCTGCAGGGCCTGGATCGCGCTGTAGTAGCACATCAGCTCCCCGTAGACACTCTTGGAGTTCAGCGCCAGGCGGTGCCACATGTGTGCCAGGTACTCCTCACTCTCGTCTTTGAACTTCTGTATCTCCATTGAGAAGTTCTGGCCAAGCTTGGCCTTCACAATCACCATGTGTTTGAAAATCAAGCTAAGGAAAAGCCAAAGACGTCAATGCTCAAATTGAATGAAAACATACAGAACATACAATTCACCTACCACTTCATTAAATCGTCTTCCATTTTCCTACTTACAAAGATAAAGCAAAGTGGTGCCTGAGTGAGTTAGGGGTTTTGTGTTGTGTTTTAAATACCCATTCTTGTTTTGCTGAATTCTTGCTAGGGAAATGAAGTCCTTCAATGGAAATGGGGATGTGGGTGAACTTATTTAAAAACCAGACATGTTTACAGCTGTATAAAAAAAAAATTTTTTTTTTTATAGTAATAAAGACCTTCTGATCCTAAGCAAGTGGAGAAGTACCATCTATGTTTATTTTTCTTTTGTAGCATGAACCCCCGGGGACAGTGTGCTTGGGAGAAAGCTGGGCCCTCAGGCTTCCCTTCTTCTGGTACGGTGTGTGCGTGCGTGTGTGTGCGCGCACGCGTGCAGTCCTGCCAAGGTGGGGTGTCAGCGAGCAAACTGCTCCCCCCTCCAGTATCATCCGGGGTGTGTGGTGGTGACGTTGTATTTGCGGAAATGTTTTTTCTCCTTGGTTTATATCTCCATGGTGCTTCTCAATGGGTGACCCACAGCGCCTACACCAGAATCAAGTGGAAAGTTTGTTAAAATGAAGATTTCAGGGCCCTTCTCCCACCTGCTGGATCGGAACCTACCCAGGGATGCCTCTGCTCAGGCACGTTTGAGAACAAGTGTGTGTGTGAATGAGAGTGTGTGTGTGTGAGCACGTGTGAGTGTAAGAATGTGTGAGTGCATATTAACGAGTATGAGTGTGTGAGCATATGTGAGCACATCGGTGTATGAGTGTGTGTGAGCATTGTGAGAGTCTGTGTGTGTGAGTATGAGCACGTGTGAGCATGTCAGTTATATTAATGTGTATGAGTGTGTGGCTGTGTGAGCATGTCTGGGTATGAGTGTGTGAGCATGTGTGAGTGAGAGCATGTGTTATATTGTGTATGAGTGTGTGTGTGAACATGTCTGTATGTGTGTGAGCACGTGTGAGAGTGTGTGAGTGTATATTAACGTGAGTGTGTTAGTATGTCTGCGTAAGAGTGTGTGGGCGTGTCCATGTATGAGTGTTTGAGCACGTATGTGTGCAAGCATGTGTGAGCATGTGTGAGTGTGAGCATGTGTGAGAGTGTGAGTGTATATTAATGTGCATGAGTGTTAGCATGTCTGTGTATGAGAGTGTGTGTATAAGCGTGTGTGAGCATGTGAGCATGTGTGAGTGTATGCTCTGGAGGCCTGTGGGACACAGGGGAAGGCACATGATTAATCATCTTGGGTTAGCTTGCACTTGAGCGAAGAAGGAGGAGTCTGAGAGGCTCCATTTTGCTCCAGGGAGAGGGTGCTGGGGAAGGGGTGCTGGGAAGAAGGTGCTGGGGAGGGGGGCTAGGAAGGGATGCTGGGGAGGGGCGCTGGGAAGGGGACACTGGGGGGGTGCTGGAGAGGGGCCCTGGGAAGGGGCCGATTGGGAATGGGGCACTGGAGGGGGTGCTGTGGAGGGTTGCTAGGGAGGGGTACTGGGGAGGGGTACTGGGGAGGGGTGCTGGGGAGGGGCTGATTGGGAAGGGGGCACTGGAGAGGGGCGCTGGGGAGGGGGCGCTGGGAAGGGGCGCTGGGGAGGGACCGATTGAGAAGGGGGCACTGGAGAGGGGTGCTAGGGAGGGGGCGCTGGGGAGAGATGCTGGGGAGGGGGTGCTGTGGAGGGGCACTGGGAAGGGGGAGCCGGGGAGGGGTGCTGAAGGGCACTCACAGGCGGTGGGGTGTCCGAGGCAGCACCTGCACGGCCTCATCCAGCACCTTGAGGCCGCCCTCCCAGTCGTTGTGGTCAGCGTAGCTGTGGAACAGCAGGCCGTACAGCGCGGCCCGCAGTGTGAGGTCATCCTCAGCCCCTGGGGGGAAGGCGTGTGAGGGGCGGTGGTGCCTGACTCCACTCCCACAGGTCCTGCATCCTAGGACCTACCTGACCCCCAGCAGAAGCCCCACCCTTGCCAATGGCACCCTCTGACCCTCCCGGGGACTGACTCCAGGCCATGGCAGTCAGATTCTGGCTGTTGCTGACAGACGCCCTGAAGGCGAGGGCTTCCCTTGCAGGGGCTGACAGGGAGTGTGGACCCCACAGGCAGTGAGCCCTGCACTCTGGTGGGCCGTCAGTGTGAGCCTGCTCCCTCTAGGTAAACTGTGTTGACTCTGGCCTCTGACTGAGAAGCAGGGTGCAGGCTTTGCTCTCAGAGCTAAGTGACTGAGGGTTGGGGAGAGGCGGTCTAGCTGCCCGGGGCACCGCAGCAATGGCCAGGGTATGCAGGACTCCCAAAGTTCATGCCGGCTGCAGATGGAGCAGGGCACCAGCCAGGAATGGACATGCACAGGGATGGATTGCCAAGCTCACTTGTGCCTATTTACTAATCTGTAGCACAATTTCACCAAAAATGTGGAGAAACCTATGTGAGATTGTGCACTAGAGATTAGTAAATAAACACAAGTAAGCTCATGTGTACCTTGCTTACTGGTCAATCCGCCCCTGGACATTTGGCACTTGACCACATTGTAGACCAAGGTGTGCATGTGCTAGGGATAATACAGTCAATATCTCCCAGATTTGAGATGAGGCCAGAACTAAGGGCGCACCCGTGTTGTGTTCCTAACAGGCACGCACACAGAACTGCACTCCCCTACCTGGCAGTCTGCCGTACTGTCCGTCTGCCATACTATGGGGCTTGCATGTTTCTGTGATGCTGGAAGCTTTGTCACCAGTATATCAAATACCAGCAAGGTCACCTACGGGGGACAGGTTTCCATGGAGCTTCCAGACTAAGATGACTAGGAACAAAGGCCTGGCAATCTACTTCTGAAAATCAGCCAATGAAAACCCTGTGGGTCACAGCAAACTATTACTCCAGATAGTGCTAAAAGATGAGCCCCTAGGTTGGAAGTCACTCAAAACACACAGCGGCCACAACCACGGACTTGAGCACACCAACAGTCAATCATGAAGATGGTGCAAGACCAGGAAGCATTTTGTTCTGTTGTACGTGGGGTCACCATGATTTGGAGCCGACTAACAGCAACAATGAAAGAACTACATTAGCATAAATTCAGCAATGAGCACCAGAACTGCTCTTAAAAAGACTGTAAGAGGTAAGAAGAGCCACTGGACAATGGCTGCCAGGACTGAAGCCTGGGTGGACAGGCAGTCAGGACCACGCCTTCTGGGATGAGACAGCTGGACTTGACGGGGTCATCCCACATGACCATGTCTCCAATGGCCAGCTCCAAGCTACGTGATTCTGGCGGCCCCATGTCCCTCTCCTACCATTTGCCTTCCACCAGGTGCTTCCAAAGCGGCCCCCCAGGGCAGGCAGGCCTCACACCAGCTACCCACAGCTTTGGACCCATCAGGATGCTCCACCCACCAGAGCTTCCACAGCCTCTGCAGCCCTCCAGACCTTTCTCTTTCAGGAAATCTTGATACTTTTCATGAGCTTTAAAATGCCACCATGAGGAAAGGGAAAAGGAAAGACAACATCCTCTCGCCCGTGCTCTGGTCCAGCACCACTTCCTGCCAGCCCCCGCGCCGAGCTCCCACGGCTGCAGACAATTCTCACTTCCAGCCAGAGGTCCAGCTCTAGGACTGGACACTTGGGTCTATTTTGTAAGAAGAAACAAGGCTGCAGAGAGCATAGTCAGGCATGTCACTTCGTTTCCCCTCTGAGTTGCAGTGAACTCCCAAGAACAGGAGTCTCTTGGGTCAGAGGTAGACATATCTGGAGTCCTGCCACATGCTGCCACACTGGATCTCTGAGGACAGCACATGTTGTCCTTCGAGGTCACAGGCACGTGGTTATCGTCACACTGTGTCACCATGGGGCACTGAAATGTATGGGCCTTCCTGCCAGGGACTGGGCAGGAAAGAGCTTTGCTGGTCAACATCTGAAGCTCAGGGACCACGTAGTCTCCTCCACTGTGTGAATTCACTGCCCAAACCCTGGCTCCCCGAGCCTGGGACCAAAGCCAGGTGGCGGGGAGCCCTCACGTATGTATTTGTTTGAGATTACAGCTAATCCAACGGTCAGAGCTGCACTGCGTGCGCTGCATTTCCTTCATTTGCAGGAAAACGGATGTTCTCCAGGATCCGTGGTCACATCTGTTGGCCTCTTACCCATGAGACTTGAGGCTGCTTTTCCAGTCAATTTACAGAGGCACACGGCAGGCTGATGCTTACCAAGCACTCCAGAAGCCACCTGCCCCTCCTGGGGCCATCCTGACTACGGAGGAAGAAGATTGCTCTGCAGACCTCAGCTGTTGCAGTTTTGGGGTTAATTTGTTACTGCAGCACAGCATAGCCTATCCTGATTAGTATGAATATTTATATCTTTCAGAAATTAACCATTTAACTGCTAAATTTGATGCAGAGATTTTTCCAGCCTGTTTTTAATTTTCTGCATTTTTTTCATTATTCAGAAGGCTTACATTTTTGTATATTTGAAAGTGTGGCTCTGTGATCACTTTAAAGTTTAGAAAAATCTATACAAAATATCCGTTATGCTTAACCTTACTTTCTGCTTTCTAGAATTTGAATTTTTAAAACTCTCCAGCTGTATGACCCACCTTGGGTTAATTCTGGCGGATGGAGCAGAGTGTAGATGTGACTCTGTTCTTCCAGTCACATGACAACTAGGACAGTGTCCTTGCTGCCAGCCTCTCCATGCCCACCTGTGTGGGCTGCTGTCTACTCCATCTCTCCACGCCCACCTGTGTGCGCTGCTGTCTGCTCCCTCTAAGCCCACCTGTGCGTGCTGCTGTCTGCTCCATCTCTCCAGGCCCACCTGTGTCGGCTGCTGTCTGCTCCTCTATGCCCACCTGTGTGCACTGCTGTCTGCTCCGTCTCTCCACGAGCACCTGCGTGCACTGCTCTCTGCTCCGTCTCTACACAAACACCTGTGTGCACTGCTGTCCGCTCTGTCTCTACACGCCCACCTGTGTGCACTGCTGTCTGTTGTCTCTACACTAACACCTGTATGCGCGGCTGTCTACTCCCACTGGCTCCAACCCACATTCTCCTTTTCAGCACCAGCACACAATTTTGACTGATGGGGTTTAACACTTAATATTTAAATTTTAATTTAATATTTAAATACACTTGGTGTCTTAGGCTGGCTTCTCTAGAGAAGCAAAGCCAGTAAAGCATATAAATATATATATATATAGAGAGAGAGAGATTTACATCAAGGAAACAGCTCATGCGATTATAGAGGCTGGAAAGTCCCAAGTCTGTGGATCAGGATAGGGCTTCTCTTGATTCATGTAGCTGCAGGGGCTGGCGAACCCAAAATCAGCAGGTCAGAGAGCAGGACTCTTGCTCACAGGTTGTGAAGATCAAGGAATCCTAAGATTGGAAGGCAAGACCGCAAGTCTTCTCCTGATATACATGGCTGCAGGGGTTGGTGAACCCAAGACCGGTAGGTAAGCTGCTAGCTCAAGTCCCAAGAACTGGAGGTTAGATGAACAAGAAGCAACAGAAGGATCCGGAACAAGCCAAAAGCCTTGGCAAGGCGAGCAGAAAGGAAGTAGGCGGCGGAGGGCAGAGAGATGAAGGCTGAGGGGGTGGTAAGCTGTTCCAGGCCTCACCCCCACCGGTACCACTCAGCAGATTCCATCATGGGGGTGATCGCATATCAGATCTCAACAGGGAAGTGATCACAACATTATACAACTGCCAAAACACTAAGAATCGTGGCCCAGCCAAGCTGACACACAATCTTAACCATCACACTTGGTCGTATATTTTGCTCATTGTTTTAAATAATTTCCTTCCCCTAAATGGATGATAAAGTATGGAAAGGTAAAGGTAAAGGTAGAGACCAGTTTTCTAGCCGCAGCGTTTACAAATGTCCCATTATGAACAAGGATCATTGTATAGCAGAAAACCGTCCTCTTTCCTTTTTACCTGGACTGACGTTCTACACATGGCTTCCTTGTTCTAAGCTGTGTGTTTCTGTTTTTCGCAGGAGTGTATCTTTACATTTTTAGGGAAGTAGAAAAACATGATTTATCTGCTACTCTCAAAGCTGGCTTGGGGCTCAGCGGCTGGGCGGGGCCTGGCAGCGTGGGCAAGAGTCTGACCCTCCTGGGCTTTGCCTTCCTCCTGGGTAGAGTGAGGGGGTTCACGGGGCTGAACAAGGCCCCGCGTGAACAGTACTCGCAATGCCTGCCAGGCGTGAAATGCCGAGCAGACATGCCATCATCACGAGGGGCCTCTGGAGGAGGGGCAGGGACTAAAAGCATTGAGTATTTGCAGTTACAGTCAGAGCCCTGCTCTTGCTCTGTCGCGTCTACAGACCTGGGAGAAAGTACCCTTCGGTTGTCCCGCTGCCCTGAAAGTCCGACGTCGGCCACTGGTGCAAGGGCAGCGTTTTCTCTTTTTCCTACAGAAGAACCAGTGCACGGCACACATTTGAAAGTCACACTTTTCTCTCACCATTTTGCTTTTCAAATAGGTAAAACATCTAACTACAGGTCTGGCAGCTACATTTCTAAAACTCTTACAGACAGCTGGTTATGTTTCACCCTGAGCCAGAGGAGCCGAGGCTGGCTGTGCTGAGTCCCTAGGGCCGACCTCCACCCCCAGCAGAGACTCAGTGTAACCAGTGCTGGCTGGGCGCTGAGGGCTGAGCCTTGGCCTCCTGCTGCTGCCGGCTCCATCCCTGCCACCTCACTGGCCTTCTTTCTGTCCCTCAGCTCTGGCCTCCAGGTCCAGAGCAGGCCTGGGGGGCACCCCTACGCACACTTGTGGGAGGTGCAAGGGGCAGAGGGGTCAGAGCTCAGCAAGGAGCCCCCACCCTGCCCCACCCTCCCTGCTCCCCAGCTGTGACCCTGGGGCCGTACCTGCTTCTTGGCCTCCGTCTTATTTATGATGCTGATGATCCTCTGGGTTGTGCTCCTCACCCTCCTCCGGCTGACCCCGGAGGACAGCATCGGGAGGCAGGCATTCCAATAGTGCCTGGCAGCCAGCATGACCAGGGCACTGTTCCCCGCAATGCCCCCGAACCTGGGGGAGGGGGGCTTCTCAGTGACTGCGCAGTGACGCCTTGCCATTGATGCCCTCCCCCAACCGTGGCCGTGTCCCTGTGTCCCGCTCCCCCGCTCCCCTTCCATACACCCATGGGAGGTGCCATTCTGGGAAGCATGGGACAGGGCTGGGCATGGAGCCCCGGCACCCCCCCACTCCTCCCCCAGCTCCCAGGGGGCTCCTGGCACTCACACATCACTGCCAGGGCAGCTGAGAGCCTTGGGCGGGGGGCGGTACCACAGGTGCTGCCGGAAGCCCCTGCCCTGGACCCCCTGCCCTGCTGCCAACGGAGGCCCAGCCTAGTGTCCTCTGCAGCTGCCCCCACCCACACCATCCACTCTCCCTCACTGGATCGGGTGTGCTCAAAGTCTGTTTGGGAGTATTCCCCACTCCCCAGATAAAGAACTGCCCAGCGGCCCCTCCTAGGAACACACAGGTCCCGCAGGGTCCCATCATCATGGTGCTGAAGCAGCGCTGAGGCCCTGGATGGTTAAGCACGTGCTCCCAACCAGCCTGCAGTGTAGGGAGGCCCTGAGTCCTCACTTCGTTCAGTGACGGTGCCCCTGAGCACCAGACCTTTCATTTCAGGCCACTGCGGTGCCGTTAATTCCCCTTGCAATGAAGCAGAACCCAACAATCTGGCCTCCATGACCACACTCATCCACCACGCCCGCACCTTGCGCTTTCGATGAACGCCTTTGCTGCTGTCAGGCGTAGCTGCTTCTGCCCCTTCAGGTTCTCCATGACGCTCTTGCCTTGGATGCAGGCAGCGGTGCTCAGCATTTCCGCCACAAGCCGAGCCTCGGGCCTGAGTACACAGAGAACTGTCAGCACCTAGCAGGCTCGTGAGAAAGGAGGCCCTCTGCCCCCGCCCTCTCACAGCAGACAGTGCTGTAGCCTGTGGCCCTGGGCCTACGGACTTTCCTGCATGGCAGTGTTGTCTCCCCTCCCCCAAATCTGGCTGGCCTTGGTAACAGCTCAGCCACAGAACAGCAGAAGTGACCCTGGTCCCCGAGGCCAGACCACGCTGACCAGCGCCTGCCATGGCCGAGATGTCTCAGATGCTCTTGGAAGAGCTTAACATCAGATGGAATACTAACGGAAAACTGAGTAACGGCAGGTTTTCACTGAGCACTGAAAACTGTTTTTGCTGTCACTGCGAAATGCTGTCATAAGAGCTGCTCTGACAAATTTCGTCCTAGAGTTCCTGCATGTAACCAGCAAATCAGAGAAACAATTGGTATAAAAATCTGAAACAGGTGTAGCTTTTTGTAAAGTGTCTTCTCATCAGCGGCAATGCGTGCATGGGGTTGACCGACCATGTACCATGTCCTGCTAGGCTGAGGACAGGGTCCGGGTTCTGGCAGTGGCCAGCAAGATCACTGCAGAGAGTGGGTCTCAGCGAGCAGACCCCTCACCTCTGTGTCTCAGCCGCAGCTCTCAGCCCAGGCCTGGACAGAGTGGCGCTCAAAAGTGGCTGACTCAGCACAGAACCACCGTGAAGCCCAGGGTAGAGGTGAAACCCAATGGGTGCAATGACACATACAGTCACTAGAGGGCAGCAGTAGTCTATGAATGAGTTTCCAAAGGGCCTAGAGTGAGAAGCAAGTTTTATAGTTTTGTATGACCTCTCCTTTCCCTGTTATTATATGTATATATTTATGATTTTAGCTCGTGAATGACAGGAACTGCTTTTTAAAAAATCAAACTCAATTCCAGAATTGCTGACGACATTGGCGGAGGCAGGGCGCGAAGGCTCCATCCCAGCCTGCACCCTGCAACCAGGCCACCCGATGTGCTTGCTGCTGGCCCTCAGCAAGCAGGTGGGGTGCTTCTAGCTCAGTTATAAGGAGGCTTTGACACCTGCACATGGGCACCAACCCTTTCTGTAGGAACATCTTTGTAGTTTCTTTCTTCTAAAAATAATTTTTGAATTTTTATCCAAGCAGCACCTAGACATGGTTAAGTACAACTATCCCCTCTCCCCCATGTGTCTGTCAGTTTGTTGTACTGTGGGGGCTTGTGTGTTGCTGTGATGCTGGAAGCTATGCCAGCGGTATTCAAATACCAGCAGGGTCACCCATGGAGGACAGGTTTCACTGAGCTTCCAGACTAAGACAGACTAGGAAGAAGGACCTGGCAGTCTACTTCTGAAAAGCATTAGCCAGCGAAAACCTTATGAATAGCAGAGGAACATTGTCTGACATAGTGCTGGAAGATGAGGCCCCCAGGTTGGAAGGCACTCAAAAGATGACTGGGGAAGAGCTGCCTCCTAAAGTAGAGTCGACCTTAATGGTATGGATGGAGTCAAGCTTTTCGGAACCTTCATTTGCAGACGTGGCATGACTGGAAATGAGAAGAAACAGCTGCAAACATCCATTAATAATTGGAACCTGGAATGTACCAAGTATGAATCTAGGAAAACTGGAAATCATCAAAAATGGAATGGAAGGCATAAAAATCGATATCCTAGGCGTTAGTGAGCTGAAACGGACGGGTATTGGCCATTTCGAATCAGACAATCATATAGTCCTCTATGTAGGGAGTGACAACTTGGTGAGGAATGGTGTTGCATTCATCATCAAAAAAACATTTCAAGATCTATCCTGAAGTACAGCACTGTCAGTGATAGGATAATATCCATATGCCTACAAGGAAGACCAGTTAAAACGACTATTATTCAAATTTATGCACCAACCACAAAGGCCAAAGATGAAGACATTGAAGATTTTTACCAGCTTCTAGAGTCTGAAATTGATAGAACATGCAATCAGGATGCACTGATATTGCTGGTGATGGGAATGCGAAAGTTGGAAACAAAGAAGAAGGATCGGTAGTTGGAAAATATGGATAGAATTTTCCAAAACCCACGACTTCCTTATTGCAAATACCTTTTTTCACCAACATAAAAGTTGACTATACACCTGGACCTCACCAGATGGAACACACAGGAATCAAATCAACTACATCTGTGGAAAGAGACAACGGAAAAGCTCAATATCATCAGTCAGAACAAGGCCAGGGGAAAACTGTGGATCGGACCATCAATTACTCATATGCAAGCTCAAATTGAAACTGAAGGAAATTAGAACAAGTCCACAAGAGCCAAAGTACAATCTTGAGTATATTCCACCTGAATTTAGAGACCATCTCAAGAATAGCTTTGACATGTTGAACGCTAATGACCGAAGACCAGATGAGTTATAGAATGGCATCAGTGACATGAAGAACGCAAGAGGTCATTAAAAAGACAGGAGAGGAAGCAAAGACCTAAATGGATGTGAGAAGAGACTCTGAAACTGCTCTTGAATGCTGAGTAGTTAAAGCAAAAGGAAAAAATGATGAAGTAAAAGAGCTGAACAGAAGATTTCAAAGGGTGACTAGAGAAGACAAAGTAAACTATTACGATGACATGTTCAAAGACCTAGAGATAGAAAATCAAGAGGGAAGAACACGCTCAGCATTTCTCAAGGTGAAAGAACTGAGGAAAAAATTCGAGCCTCAAGTTGCAATACTGAAGGATTCTAAGGGGAAAATATTAAATGATGCAGGAAGCATCAAAAGGAGATGGAAGGAACACAGAGTCACTATACCAAAAAGAATTGGTCAACGTTCAACCATTTCAGGAGGTAACATATGATGGTACTGAAGGAAGAAGTCCAAGCTGCCCTGAAGGCATTGGCAAAAAAGAAGGCTCCAGGAATTGACAGAATACCAGTTGAGATGTTTCATCAAACGGATGCAGCACTGGAAGTGCTCACTTGTCTATGCCAAGAAATATAGAAGACAGCTTCCTGGCCAACCAACTGGAAGAGATCCATATTTACGCCTATTTCCAAGAAAGGTGATCAAACCAAATGCAGAAATTATCAAACAATATCATTAATACCACATGCAAGTGAAATTTTGCTGAAAATCATTCAAAAGTGGCTGCAGCAATATATCGACAGGGAATCGCCAGAAATTCAGGCCGGTTTCAGAAGAGGACATGGAACCAGGGATATCATTGCTGATGTCAGATGGATCCTGGCTGAAAGCAGAGAATACCAGAAGGATGTTTACCCGTGTTTTATTGACTAGGCAAAGGCATTCGACTGTGTGGATCATAACAAATTATGGAAGCAGCAGTCAAGAAATCAAAAGACACACTGTATTGGGCAAATCGGCTGCAAAAATCTCTTTAAAGTGTTGAAAAGCAAGGATGTCACCTGGAAGACTAAGGTGCGCCTGACCCAAGCTATGGTATTTTCACACCATAGGCATGGGAAAGCTGGACAATGAATAAGGAAGACCAAAGAAGAACTGACACCTTTGAACTGTGGTGTTGGAGAAGAATATTGAATATACCATGGCCTGCCAAAAAAACAAAAAATCTGTCTTGGAAGAAGTACAACCAGCATGCTCCTTGGAAGTAAGGATGGTGAGACTAGCATACTTTGGACATGTTATCAGGAGGGATTAGTCCCTGGAGAAGGACATCATGCTTGGTAAAACAGAGGGTCAGCAAAAAAAAGACACTCAACAAGATGGATTGACACAGTGGCTGTAACAATGGGTTGAAGCATACCAACAATTATAAGGATGGCGCAGGTTTCATTCTGTTGTGCACAGAGTCCCTGTGACTTGGAACTGACTCGACGGCAGCTAACAATGACAACAATCCCCTCTCCTCCCAATCTTGCTCCCTAGAGGGAATGGCTTCTGATTTTTTAGCTTTCTTGTGGTAGATATGTGCTTACCTCTAAACCCTTACTTCCTACCTGCATTTCCTTATTTATCAATTGTAAATATTACCCGTGGAATTCTTACAGTGATGTGTAGGAATTTAGTTTACTTACACCATCATTTTGTCCGTTTCCCAATATTTTTCCTGTACCCCAATATAGAAGAAATACTGAATTGTGGGATCTTCTTATTAACCCCACTTGTTTTCAGGAAACAGTCTGTGACACTGGGACCTCAGAAGTTCCATACTAGAGTGTTTACTTACGGTGCAAAAATCCTAATGTATTTGATGCCCATCTGGATAGCCTTCTGCGAACACAGCATGGTAATTTCATGGTCGTGGGCCGCGTAGGTGAAGTGGGTCAGTCGAGTGAGCGTCTGCAGCTCCACCAGGGGGTCCGACCAGTTGCACTCGGAGGCCATTTTCACCAACTTTTGGTGGCAGAGGAGAAGGGTAACACAGTGATGTGAGTTTCTAACAGCACAGCCCCTCTATAGGCGACTGTGCTCTGAGTGGGTGTGCTCCGTCATTCCATAAGCCCTGGACATGTTCCAGTGTTCATTAGACCCCATTATCTGTACATGCTATTCCAAGTGGGTGTGCTCTGTCAATTCCGTAAGCTCTGGACACATTCCAGTGCCCAACAGGACTGATTATCTGCACATGCTATTCCAAACAGATGCACTGATCATGAAGGATCATGGGCACTGACACGCATGGAAGCTGGTTCCTGAGACTGGTGGTTGTCAGACAAGGACGTGTCTTAGGCACAGGGTGGCAGGTAGAAGGAGGGCAGGAGAGAAGGCTCTGCAGCATTCAACAAAAACTCCACATGCCCTGAGAGGAACAGCACCGAGTGCCACGTGGGGACATCGTTCTGGGCCTGCCACCTGGCAGCGGTGTCACCTTGGGTGGGGCCCTTCTGAACCTCAGTTTCCTCACCTGTGAAGGGGGATTAAGTAAAGTATCTCCCTCAGGTTTGTGGGAGATGCTGTGTCGGAGCTCTGGCATGCCATAGACCTCGGCAATACCAGCAAGTGTCATTTTTGGAAACTTTTTATTCGCATGGGGTTGAAACCTCAGCTGGCTGGTCACGTGTTAGACAGGTGACACCTACCTGCATGGCGGGAGGGTCAGGTGTTAGTTGGCACCTACCTGTGCCAGAGGGGGCACGCTGAACTCCATGAGGCCCAGCCCGTTGCACGAGTACATCTCCAGAGCGACAAGCACTTTTGTCACAGAGTTGATGTGCTCACTCACGCTCTGCAGAGGGAAGCAGATGCCAGCTCAGGGCACCGGGAGGTGGGCCCCACAACTGAACACTGAGCCGCCAAGCCCTGTGAATGTCAGTCACAGGGCAACAATCAGACCACACACTCGGAGCGTTTACCATCAGGCCATTTCCATAAACGTTCGTCTTCAGTCCTGCTGGCCACTTGGCCCAGCACAGAGGCCACCTCCCCTATCTTGGCCTGTGGCCACCTTTTGTACCTCCCCCTCCCCGGAACCACACACCCTGGCATGTAAGCAGGGTAGACAGGGATGTAGGGAATGGGGGTACCCGTCTGGCATTCTGTGGGTTGCGTGACCACAAGTTTGCAGAAGCAGAGGTTTACCCAAGTCCAGGCTGAGATGGGGTGGGGACCACCACCTGCCTCCCCCACCCTGCTCCCACTGCCCTCTGTGGCCATGCTCAGGGGCTCCCTGCCAAAGCCATGGCTAGTGGGGCTGAGGGTGAGACGGCTCCCCAGGGCCCCACGGCCCTCAGTGACACACATGTCCAGCTGCCAGGAGATGGAGGAAGGAGGGGACACCTATGGTCTGATGCCACAGGGGAAGCCTCTTGTCCCATCCCAAGAGAGCCCTCGGAGGCAGCCACCTTGGTGGGAAAATGGGCCCAAACCTTCCTTGAAGGGAAATGACCCTTTTAAGCTAAAATGCAGCTCTCCTCACTGCTGCTGCCTCCCAAAGCAGAGATGAGGCCGCACCTCACGGAGCCCCTGGGCTGGGACATGTGGGGACTGCACCTCACAGAGCCCCCCAAGGTCGGGCCATGTAGGACAGCACACCTGCTCGTCCGTGCCCAGCCGAGCCCCAATCTGCTGCTGCAGCAGCTGCTTGGCCTTCACCCAGGTGGTGATGAGCTGGTGCCGGACATTGGTGGGTACCACGTCCTCGGGCATGCTCCCGTTGGTCAGGTTCAGGGCAAACTCACAGACCTGGAAGAACCGCATATTTGTGCACAGCCTATCCTGAGCTGGTGGCTCATCCCAGACCCAAGTCATGAGAAACTGTGTGAATCTCGTCTCTCCCAGAGCACACTCGCAGGACCCCAGGTGTGGCCAGGCCTGGGGCCGCTGATCCTCCTCTAACCCCTCACCCCTCCTGACCTGAGGCGGCTGTGGTAGTAACCACAGTGCGCAGACCCCACCAGCCCATCCCTGCCAGCACTGACCTTGCTTGCACACTCTCACCCTTGAATCGTTGCCTCAACCCTTTGAGGCACTCTTACCCCAGTGTACACAACGGGAAACTGAGGCAGAGAGGGCCAGACACTCAACCGAAGCTGCATAGTGATGAGGGGCTGGTGCTATCCTGGGGGAACTGGCGGGCAGTGAGGACAGGCATCCCAGGACTGGCGGGGATCCCAGCCCCCATGCTTTCTGACCAAGGGCTCTCCCTCCCACATCATCTCTCCCAATGCCAGCTACCCCCCACGCCACACCACACACCTATGCCACCCTGAGCCTTCACCGACTTCCCCATCCACTGCCCTTCTCTCTCCCGCCAGCTCCCCCTTTCCAGCCCAGAGTCTGTGACTCTTCCCTTCAAGGAAGATCCCTTACAAACCAAACCCAACCCGTTGCCATCGAGTCGATTCTGACTCATAGTGACTCTACAGGACAGAGTAGACCTGCTCCATAGGGTTTCCAAGGAGTGCCTGGTGGATTTGCACTGTTGACCTTTTGGTTAGCAGCCAAACTCTTAGCCACTACACCACCAGTGTTTCCAAAGATCCCTTATGTGAGCCTTATTTGTGTGCCTTGTTCCTTCTGAGATGAAGAAAATACTGATGCAGCCTGGCTGCAGTCCTGACAACTGCCTGTCCCCAGACCTCCACACCTGGCCCCTGCCTATGGCCCCCAAAATAGAAACCTGGGGGTACACTCTGGCTCCCCCACCCTGCCCCCACACCCACTTCTGCAGGGCCAGACCCTAGTACCACCTGCCACCCCAGGGCCTTCTTCACTGGCTCTGATCAGCTTGGGCCCGTGTGCTGTCCTGTGTGTAAACCATGAACACAGGCAGCCGCAGCAGCATCCTGACCACGTCCCTGGGACAGTCACAGCACGCCCCATCCTACACCTCAACGCCTAGCTCTCTACCTCCTTCTCTCCTTTTCTTGTCCTGTGGGGCTGGCAGAGACACTGCAGAGCCTGTGCCCAGCACTGCTCCTGTCCTTCCTGGGTGCTCTGGCAGCTCCAGGCTTCTGGAAGTTTCCCGCAAACCTATTACAGAATTTGTTTCTCTTCTGGGTTTGCTAAGATTTTTTTTGAATTAGAATGGGTGATGGATTGTCACATTCTTTTTCAACATCTATCGACAGACTGTTATTTTTCCTTCTTCAACGCGTTATTGTGGATCACACTACGATGAAGCTCCACTGGACTGGGAAGTACACTTCATGGGATAATGGTTCCGCTAGGTCATCAAGTCATCTTTCCGTACACTTGTTTGTCAGTACGTTATTTGGGATTGTCACATTTCTGCCGTGAACGTGGTCTGTATTCTCATCATTTTAATGCTGTTCTTTCCTAGTCTCATATCCATCTTTACCTCCGATGGGGAATAATTCACCCTGCAGAGCCACATCCCTCCTCTGCCTGCTGCCCATCAGCTCTCCCGTCCCCCTCCCTTTCTGCAGGGCTCTATACCTAGCACCTTCCACCACGTTACCGTCTGGGGCCCTTTCCTTTGGCAGCGTACCCCCTCCCCTGGTCTCACCCACTTGACCTGACAGGCATCACGGCACGAACCTCCACCGCGGTCCTGATCTCAGAGGTGGCACCAGAGTCCAGTGCCACATGGAACAGGTTCGCGCGCATAACCCTCTTGGACTTCTCAGATGCCTGTGTGGGGATCCAGTGGAGAATCAAGCCTCGAGCCAGAGCATTGCAGAGCATCGCCAGGGTGACTGCGTCCCTGGAAAAGGAGCGCGTTACAGGGTGGAAAGGCGCCCAGTGCTAGCTCGATGGCCAGTTTCATTTCCCCAAGCCGGGTCGGATTGTGCCCAGAGGTGCACGGGTGAGGGCTTAGAAGTGGAGGGACTGAGTGTGTGCACTGATTCCACATGTCGCTGTCAGCATGAGCAGCTGTGCTCAGGCTTTGCATGGCTACGGGCATTGCAGTGTGTCCCCTCGTCAGGACTGTGATGTCCTTACGTGTGGGGCTGCGTCCCCAGAGGACATCCCCATAGGATGGACGGGAGCAGGAAGCCCATAGCTCCCACTGCTCCCCCGAGGCGATTACTAACAGAACGAGCCTTTGCACCAGCCACCAAGTCAAAACCTGCTGCCGTTGAGTCGACTTCGACTCGTGGCGACCCCATGTGTCATGGAGCAGAACTGCTCCACAGGGTCTTCTTGGCTGCCATCTTTATAGAAGGACATGGGTTTAAACCAGGGCCGCCCTGTTTCTCACTGAGAATGCTATCACACCAAGATAGTCAGAGCAGCCAGAACAGCCTCTGTGCCCAGCAGCAGCGAGTCAACATCCAGTTTTAGTCCAGAGCAGAGCCACAGGCACACGGCTCACTGGACAAGGCCACCTGCCTCTCTGGAGCACACAGCCCAGCCCCCTCCCACCAGCTCAGGGGACGCTGGGCCTGCAGTGGGCGGGGATGGGAGTGGGCTGGCAGCACCCCAGGCTGGGTCATGTGAGGTCCTGCACCGGCCCACCTACCCGTTGTGGCCGGTGGTCTTGACAATGTTCAAGAGCGTGTAGAGCGCGTCCACCAGCTCTCTCTGGCGCCCAGCAGCAATGAGGTGGTGGTTGTGGTTCAGCACGTAGACCACAGCGTTCTGCACAATCCAGGCCTCCTGGATCTCCTGCCCGATCTCCGCAGACCGCAGCCAGTTGTTCATGGCGTACTGCGACAGGTTCTCGATCCAGGTGCTGTGAGCACACAGCACAAGATGGAGTTTGGGACAGAACCTTCCAGAACAGGCCAGCAAGGAGGCAGGTGTGGACTCAGCTACCTCTCCTGGCTGAGGCCCTCCAGGCTGCTTTGGGGACTTTGGGGCCCAAGGGGTGCCTCATGGATGCTGTGCAGAGCAGAGGGCCCTCTGTCCTCACCCCTACACCCAGGCCCCTCTCTGACCACTGCTTCCCCCAACACATCTGGGCCTGGGCCAGCTCTGCCCACCTCAACAACCACCTGGTGCCCACTCACTTTGCTGCCCCAACCTGGACCCACTGCTCAGCCATGGGAGCTCTGGCCCATCCCTTATTGCAAACCTTTCCAGCATCCCACACCACTCCCAGAATGGACTCTGTCCAGGCTGCCTGTCACCTCTGTGGCCTCCCCTGCAGCTGCCCCATGCCCAGACCTGCCCCCTATGCCCAGATTGCCCCTAGTGCCTAGATCTGACCCACACTCCCGAACCTGATCCCACATCCAGACCTGCATCCCATGCCCAGACCCGGCCCCTCACCCAGACCTGACCTCATACCCAGACCTGACCCCTGTGCCCAGACCTGCTCTGACTCCCAGACCTGCCCCCGCACCCGGACCTGCCCCCTGTGCCCAGACTGCCCCCCGTGCCCGGGCCTGCCCCCTATGCCTAGACCTATCCCCTGTGCCCAGACCTGCCCCCTGTGCCCAGACCTGCTCCCTGTGCCCAGCTCTGACCCCACACCCAGGCCTGCCCCCTATGCCCAGATCTGCCCCCACACCCAGACCTGCCCCCTGTGCCCAGACCTGCCCCCACACCCAGACCCAACCTCACACCCAGACCTGCCCCCACGCCCGGACCTGACCCCACACCCAAACTTGCCCCCACACCCAGACCTGCCCCCACTCCCAGACCTGCCCCCATGCCCAGACCTGACCCCACACTGAGACCCTACCCCACACCCAGACCTACCCCCACACCCAGCCTCCCAACCAGTGCCCCCTCACCAGTGCTCCCATGTCCAGATGCCCACACCTAGCACCCTCCCCACCACTCAGCTTCCCCCTCTTGCAACTAGCACCCAGCACCACTCCCACCCACCCCCTGCCCTTCGGAACCAGGCCCCTTGGCAAGGGTGGCATGTGGGACCTGAGTTACAGCACTCCTGAGGTTGGGGGCTGCGCTCCCCCAAGCTCTGAAGCTGCCCAGGGAGGCGACAGAAAAGTGCTCAGGCATTTCATTTGCAAAACAATGATGGCTGCACTGTCCTTCTCTTCCCTGACGGTGTGCATGGGCCAGGGCAGGGAGACCCTCCCCGACAGAGGGGTTGCAGGGCATGTGAAAGGGGGCTTGTCTACCAGGCAAGCCAGTAGGAACAACGGGCCTTTCTCCAGATACCATGTAATGGTGAACACAGGAATGCTCTGTTTCTGTAACATAAGAATGCTCACTCATTCCACGCTCACACTTAGAATGTTCTAGATTAAAAGAAACAAGTATTCTGCATATAGCAACCTCAATGCCACGACTGCTTTTGGACTTGGACAATCAGGTGGCCAAACATCTAGGAAGTTCTATATAAACTGCCCCTTCCTATCTGTACACCAGGGGTTACTGAGGAATGCCCGAGTGTTCCTTGACATTTTCCCCATAAGGAGAGATGGATGAAAGCTTCTCCTTTGAGCAAGTGTGAACGATGGCCCCTTCCTATCTGTGTTGTTGTTAGGTGCCAACGAGTCGGTTCCGACTCATAGCGACCCTATGCACAACAGAATGAAACACTGCCCGGTCCTGAGCCATCCTTACAATCGTTGTTATGCTTGAGCTCATTGTTGCAGCCACTGTGTCAATCCACCTCGTTGAGGATCTTCCTCTTTTCCACTGACCCTGTACTCTGCCAAGCATGATGTCTTTCTCCAGGGACTGATTCTTCCTGACAACATGTCCAAAGTATGTAAGATGCAGTCTCGCCATCCTTGCCCCTAAGGAGCATTCTGGGTGTACTTCTTCTAAGACAGATTTGTTCGTTCTTTTGGCAGTCCATGGTACATACAATATTCTTCGCCAACACCACAATTCAAAGAGATCAATTCTTCATTCTTCCTTATTCATTGTTCAGCTTTCACATGCATATGATGAGATTGAAAATACCACGGCTTGGGTCAGGCGCACCTTAGTCTTCAAGGTGACCTCTTTGCTCTTCAACACTCTAAAGAGGTCCTTTGCAGCAGATTTGCCCAATGCAATGCATCTTTTGATTTCTTGACTGCTGCTTCTATGGCTGTTGATTGTGGATCCAAGTAAAATGAAATCCTTGACAATTTCAATCTTTTCTCCGTTTATCATGATGTTGCTCTCTGGTCCAGTTGTGATGATTTTTGTTTTCTTTATGTGGAGGTGCAATCCATACTGAAGGCTGTGGTCTTTGATCTTCATCAGTAAGTGCTTCCTCCTCACTTTCAACAAACAAAGTTGTGTCATCTGCATAACGCAGGTTGTTAATGAGTCTTCCTCCAAACCTGATGCCCCGTTCTTCTTCATATAGTCCAGCTTCTCGTATTATTTGCTCAGCATACAGATCGAATAGGTATGGTAAAAGAATATAACCCTGACGCACACCTTTCCTGACTTTAAACCAATCAGTATCTCCTTGTTCTGTACGAGCAACTGCCTCTTGATCTATGTGAAGGTTCCTCATGAGCACAGTTAAGCATTCTGGAATTCCCATTCTTCGCAAAGTTATCCATAATTTGTTATGATCCACACAGTCGAATGCCTTTGCATAGTCAATAAAACACAGGTAAACATCCTTCTGGTGTTCTCTGCTTTCAGCCAGGATCCACCTGACATCAGCAATTATATCCCTGGTTCCACGTCCTCTTCTGAATCCGGCCTGAATTTCTGGCAGTTCCCTGTCGATATACTGCTGCAGCCGTTTTTGAATGATCTTCAGCAAAATTTTGCTTGCATGTGATATTAATGATATTGTTCTATAATTTTCACATTCGGTTGGATCACTTTTCTTGGGAATAGGAATAAACACGCATCTCTTCTAGTCAGGTTAGATCTTGAAATGTTCTTTTTGACAATGAATGCAACGCCATTCCTCTTCAAGTTGTCTTTTCTGGCATAGTAGACCATACGATTGTCCGATTCAAAATGCCAATACCAGCCCATTTCAGCTCATTAATGCCTAGGATATGGATGTTTATGCATTCCATTCCATTTTTTCACAATTTCCAATTTTCCTAGATTCAAATTTCGTACATTCCAGGTTCCAGTTATTAATGCATGTTTGTGGTTTTTCTCATTTTGAGTCATGCCACATCAGCAAATGAAGGTCCTGAAAGCTTGACTCCATCCACATCAAGGTCGACTCTACTTTGAGGAGGCAGCTGTTCCCCAGTCGTCTTTTGAGTGCCTTCCAACCTGGGGGGATCATCTTTTGGCACTATATCAGACCACGTTGCGCTGCTATTCATAAGGTTTTCACTGGCTAATTCTTTTCAGAAGTAGACTGCCATGTCCTTTTTCCTAGTCTGTAAGCTCAGCTGAAACCTGTCCTCCATGGGTGATCGTGCTGGTATCTGAATACCAGTGATATAGCTTCCAGCATCACAGAAACACCCAAGTCCCTACATACAGTACCACAAATTGTACACTAGGTGTTACTGAGGAATGCCCCAGTGTTCCTTGACACTTTTCCCATAATGAGAACTAAACGAAAGCTTTTCCTCTGAGCAAGTATGAACAACTGCCTCTTCCTATTTGTACATTAGGGGTTACTGAGGAATGCCCAAGTGTTCCTTGACAATGTCCCCATAAGCAGAGCTGGATTTAAGCTGAGCAAGTGTGAACAACTGCCCCTTTCTTAAACATTCCACCATCTCCCTCAAAAAAAAAAAAACCGAAACCCGTTGCCACTGAGTGGATTCCAACTCACAACGATGTTATTTTTACAAATAATGAGACAGAACAAGAAAGAACCAAAGTCTCTGAATTTCAAAGCCCTTGAGGAAAGATGACCTTGTTGCTGGACTTGTCTGTAAGACCGACCTGAGCTTCCTGTCTGGCCAGGACAGGAGGCTGAATGCTACATCACGTCATCTGTCATCCCGTCTCACGCTTGATGATCTCAGTGATTCGCATGAGAACGGCTCATCTCCCTTGCCACAAAGCTGGCGCACCCCAAGACATCCCTCCATGTGGCTCCGACGGTGTGGAGGACAGAGTGCAGCCCCGGGCACCCCGTATGCTGCTTTCTGAGGGTGGACAGTGGCAGAGCCCTTACCTGTATGTGATCCACTCCGAATTCTCCTCTGGAGGTGCGGCCATGTAGCCGGCTGGGTGTTGGCTCAAGTCCTCAGGAGGGATGGGGCGGTCATTGAGCTGTACCCCTTCAGACTGCAGCAGATGGACTGTGGCCTGCAGAGCAAGCATGACGAGAGCCATCACCATATGCTGGCTGCCACTCAGTCCTTTTGTCCTCTGACCTTGATGTGAAAACTCAGGCGGGGAGGGCACGGTGAGCCTGAGATGTGGTCCCCACCATGCTGGGCTACACCGCCAGGCCCCTCCCAGCATGTCCTTCTGCATCATGCTCACTTCTCTTTAAAAGCAGCCCAGCCCACTGTGGTGCCCCAGGGACAAGCCACCACCTCTAATACGTTGAGTACAAACTCCCCGAATGCTTCACAGATGTGCCTATGGTCTCCAAGCCTGTCAGGCACGGGTGGACAGGGACACTCTGGGAGGTGGGTTGACTGGACAGAGGGCTGCATCGCAGGCAGTGGCCCCCGGAGCAGTCGTGATGCCTGTGCCCTCACTAACCGTCCCCGCTACTGCCGACGGCTTCCCAGCACAGCAACCCGCTCTGGCCATCCTGTGTTCCGCACACAGAAGGCTGGGCATGGGAGTAAGCATCTGCTTTACACTAAGAGGATGACCATCAGGAGCTCTCTGACCCACCACACCAAGGACATATGGACGTCCAGTGGCTGTGAGGACACGTGGACATGAACCATGGACTGTGAGGACACAGGGCCATAAGCCGTGCACGGGAGGACACGTGGTGGCTGTGCCAGCACACACCTCAGCATTCACGAAGCCCACCTCCGCGAACTTCCGCAGCAGGTCAGGGGCCTCCTGCCGGTGCAGGGTGAGCTCCGACTGCCCCCCGTTGCCATGCGCAGAGCTCTCCTGGCCCCGCTTCTTCTTCCCTAGGAAACACAGCACCGCTTGAGCCGGAAGGCAGGGCATCTCTCCTGAGACACAGTCAGATGCAGAGTTTCTGCCCACCCTGGCCCCCACAGAGCCAATCCCGATGATGGGTGGGGCTGTTCCTGGAGGTAGAGGACAGGGCCCCTGACAGCAGCTTGGGTTATCTTCAGCATTCTCTCCACTTGTGGGCACCCAGCCAGGCTAGCCTGTCCTTGGGCCTCTTGACTCATGGTGCAGGATGCCTGGCCCCACCCTCTTCCCACTGGCTCTCTTTGTGTCTTGACCCTCCCCTTGACCAGAGCCACCCAGGACTGCACCCTGTGCTGGCCCCTACCATGTACCTGGTCCTCGGCCTGCACCTGCCTCCCCCTTGTCCTGGGAAACCAGTCTGCCTGGGAGGGGTGGGCTGCCCCACATGGCCAGCCCCGGCCCCTCCCTGCAGGCTCCTCACTCCCAGCACAGGCAGGAGTGCCAACACAGTGTCCCCAAGCCCCACCCAGTGTCAGCTCTCTCCCCGACTGTGGAAGTCCAGTTCCTGCCCTGTCCGAGCCCCTGCCCCAACCTCACAGATGGACTGAGGATGTCAGGAACGACACATAGAACTGCTCACAGCTGCTGGTGCAGAGACGGGCACAGGGAGCCCGGGAACCAGCCAGTGGTAACCAGTGGTAGGTGTTAGTGTGATTGTCACGGAGGTTATCTGCAGGCCGCTGGGAGCATAGCTGAAAGCACCATCTCACATTTGAAGGCCCCGGGCGATGGAGGACGTGAGTGCTGGCCCTCCTGCTGACGACACGACCAGATCCCAGCCCAGTCCCTGAGGCCGCCGGCCCACTTGGCCATCTGTGGGACTCTGTAGACCTACTGCAGTTCCGCCCTTGGCAGGGTCCAGAAACTGGTGAGGGGCCAGGGGCTGGTGTGGGGCTGGGGCCCCCACCTCGTCCTCTCCACTTTCCCATCTCTAAAGAGGAGCCTGCAGGACGGCCAGGTGTCCATCCTTGATCATGTGGGCATGTCTGACAGCACAGACAGCCATGTGGGCCCCACTGGGCAACATGTCACACCAGCTGCGCACCTCGCTTCATCCTAGGCGGCTTCTTGACCTTCACGTTGTCGTACAGCAGGCAGAACCGGCTCGCTGTCCTGCACACGTCCCACACGCCTTGCTTCCGGGCCACTTTGGCTAACTCGGCCCAAATCTGTATTCTGTGCACCAAAAGACCCAGCCAAAAAGAGGAAATGTAGATGTCCTCGGCAAATTAGAAAACCCTAGAACTAGTGCTTTCCAGAAAAAGCCAGTTACTGGTTTTACTGTTTCAGAGTTAGAAGATGCCCCTTGAGCAGGGGCGGATTATCCAATAGACAAGGCAAGCATGGTACTTACCTTGCTTACCAGACCATCTGTAGTCAACCATTTCACACAAAAAATGTGGTGAAACCCATGTGAAATGGTTTACTACAGATTAGGAAGTAAGCACAAGTAAACCGGTGCTTACCTTGCCCACTGAGACATCTGCCCTGACCTCAAGGCTGGGGTGCAAGGCGGGCAGCTCTTGGTGGAGGGGGGCTTCCCCAGGCGGGGGCACGGCTCAGTGTTGGAATGTGGGGGGCAGGCTGGTGGCTCTCAGTGGTGGGGGCTTCCCGGGGGGGAGGGGGGCACAGCTCAGTGCTGGGGCACTGGGAGGCAGGGCACACCTTTCTTTGTCATTTTCATTTCCCAAGCGCCGTAAGTGTCCAGCAGCTTTGTCCACACTGACGATGAAGTGACGTGCTTTGGCAAAGAGGTAGGAGAACCGGCTCCTGATTTTCCCAGTGGAGACTGAGCATGAAGACAGAGAGGCAGACGGTGAGCCCTTTGCTTCAGGACCGCGTGGAGACCGCTTGGCTGCCAGCAGGGGCCGTGTGACTCGGGGGGCTATGTGAACCTGGGGGCTGTGTGAACCTGGGGGCCATGTGAACCCAGGGGCTGTGTGAGCCGGGGAGGGGGGGCGGTGTGTGAACCTGGGGGCCATGTGAACTCAGGGCTCTGTGAACCCAAGGGGCCCACATTAACCTGGGGGGCTTTGTGAACATGGAAGGTGGGGCATGTGAACCTGGGGGCTGCATCAACCTGGGGCGGAGGCTGTGCGAACCTGGGGCCTGTGTTAACTAGTGGGGCTGTGTGAACCCAGGGGGGCATATGAACCTGGGGGCCACGTGAACTCGTGGGCTGCATTAACCTGGGGGGCCATGTAAGCCAGTGGGGGCCGCCTTTGCAGCTGCTTCCCTCTGGGCCCAAGAGAGGTACTTCCTGGGCCTTGTCTGCATCTCTCAATGGCACCTAAGCCATGTTGTGTTCTTGCAGTGTGATGTCTTCTACACACGTGCAGCCACCACACCTCCGTCAGCCTCGTTTCCCGCCCCTGCCCCTAGAAGCCCCGCCCACGCACCCACCTTTGGCTTCATTCTCGCTGTCCAGCACTATCTGGAAGGCATCGGGAGCCAGGGCCAGGCCAGCATTCACCAGGAGAGCCCGCTTCTTCCTGACACTGTCCTTGGGTATGGCCTTCTTTGCCTGCAGGGAATAAGCCGAGTGGTGAGTGCGTCGTCTGACCTTCTCAGGCTGCTGTAGAGACCGGCCGTGTGGGTCCTCCTGCCCCAGAACGAGGTGCAGTGCAGAGAGACCCTTGCCCTCCTGGGTCCTGTGTCCCTGAGCACCCACCCCTGCTATTCGCCACCCCTGGCCACAGCGTCCGTCCCAGGCAGACACTCCTCTCTGCTCTGGGCAGCATTCCACCCGTCTCCCCAGAGCTTGGCAGATGGTGCAGGGACCTGCTCGATGGCCATGATGGCTTTGTCCTCAGCACGCTCCGGCGACTGGTAGAGCATGGTGCACAGGTGCAGGCGGTTGGAGGCCATCCTGAGCTGGTCCTGGTAGAGGCCCAGGCTGTCTAGGCGCATGGCCTTCCGCAGGTGCTCCAGGGCGGGCTCCAGGCGGTCCTCGTCCTCCTCAATGTGCGCCATCTCCATGTGCACTTGGCAGCGAAGCAGCACCATCAGGCTGTGGGCACGGACAGCACAGGTGTGCGAGGGGGCCAAAGAGGGGGACCCAGGAACATGGATGGCACAGGTGTGCAAGGGGCCAGGGATGGGGGATCCAAGGATATGGATGGCACAGGTGTGTGAGGGGGCCAGAGAGGGCGACCCAGGGACTTGGATGGTAGAGGTGTGTGAAGGGGCCAGGGATGGGGGCCAGGGGCATGGACAGCAGAGCTGTGCAAGGGGGTCAGGGAGGAGAACCCCAGAAATGGGTGGCACAGGTGTGGGAGGGGGCCAGTGAGGGGCCCTACACCACCACTACCCTGCCTTATGCCACTCCCACCTCTGCCTCAGCTATGTGTGCTCCCTGCCTGCTTGGCAGCTAGCCCTCAGCTCTCTGGTGCTCCAGGTGACCTGGCATGGGATCAGGCTGGCCCTCACTGCACTGGTCAGCATCAGGAGCAGCTGACCATGCACAACACACAGTGACAGCTGTACCACCTGAACGTCAATCAAGGTTGGAATACATGTGGATCTTTCTACTTGCATACCTTTTTCAGAAAATGTGTGTTATGGGTTGAATTTTGTCCCCCAGAAATGTGAATCAGCTTGGCTAGGGCATGATTCCCAGTATTGTGTGGTTGTCCACCATTTTGTGATTTGATGTGATTAACCTATGTGTTGTAAATTCTAACCTCTATTTTTGGGTTTTTTATGATGTTAATAAGGGAAGACACAATCTACAGGATTAGGTTGTATCTTGAGTCAATCTCTTTTGGGATATAAAAGAGAGAATGGAGCAGAAAGGAGAGGGACTTCAGACGACCAAGAACGACCTGGCACAGATCGCGTCTTTTGGACCCGGGGTCCCTGTGCTGAGAAGCACCTAGATCAGGGGAAGATTAATGACAAGGACCTTCCCCCAGAGCCTACAGAGACAGAAAGCCTTCCCCTGGAGCTGGCACCCTGAATTTGGACTTCTAGTCTCCAGGACTGTAAGAGAATAAATTTGTTTGTTAAAGCCATCCACTTGTGGTATTTCTGTTACAGCAGCACTAGATAACTAAGACAAAGCATTTAGTTTTATGCTTACTCGTAATATTGAAGGGTTCTGCCTTAGCCCTCTGCTGCCTGAGTTTCAAAGTGAGCCCCCAAGCCCCGCTGGAGGGGACAACCCAGGACAGATGTGGCAGTGGCCTACCTGTCCACCTTCTCCAGGATCTCCGCGACGTTGGTCAGTGCCTTTCGCAGGTGGTGGCGCAGGTTGTGCTGGAGCAAAGGGAGGCAGGTGTTCCACTGTGTGGTGCACACCACGTGGATGACGCCAGGGTCGCCCAGGCGTATGGCACGCTGCAGCGCCACATCCAGCCTCTGAATGATGCTCAGCTGAGTCTGCACAGAACACAGCAGCTGCTCCATGACCACACAGGTTAGGGTCAGACACGGGGGCAGGGGCAGCAGGGGGGGTCAGGAGATGCTCACCAGCTTGGAACTTGAAATCTATCATACTGGCCAGACCCACCATCCCGAGCCTGTCTTCAAAAATGCCCAAATGACTGTTTCTAGAAGGCAGCAGCTGCCTGACAGAAAGCTGTCCTGGGTTTACCTGAACGTCTGTCTTCCGAAAGTGATTTAATCAGTGTCTGTCTACTCCTCTATCTACGTCTTGATCACTAGGGCTATGTGCCCATATTGCTACTACCCAGGAGCGTCTCCTCTGCTTTGTGCTGAAAGCGCTTTTTCTGGGGGCCGAGCAGCGGCTGCGGGCTCCCATACCCTGCCCCGCTGTCTACGGCACCTAGCCCCTCCGTGATGCCAAGGCCATCATGGGGGCCACCAGGGACCATGTGGTGGGGATGGCAGCTGGCCTTGTGGCTCAGGTATCATTCAGGTTCCCTAGTGCTCCATGTTGTCACCCCACTCACAGGTGGGGAAACTGAGGCACAGGGGGCCGGGCGGGGGGAATTGGCCCCAGAACCAGCCTTCACCTACATACCCACCAGGCTGTCATCAGCACTCTCAAGCCTGGCACAAACCCAACTCTCACCCACTTTGGAAATCTGCAAAATAATTCCACGTGGCCCGAGACTCTTGTTTAAAGATTTACCTCCACAGCTGCTCGGCTATAGACTTTAATTTTATTTTCAAGTTTTAAAGCTTCAGATTCACACTCCAGGCATTCAATTTCAATCAGCTTCCCTGGATCCTATAGGATACAAATGGGTTTTGAACATACGAAGATTTTTAATGAAAACAATCATGCACTTTCATTAAACTTAAAGACTATTCCCAAGATATCACTAATGTCAAAAAACCAAATGTATTGCCATTGAGTCGATTTTGACTCACAGTGACCCTGTAGGACAGAGAAGAACTGCCCCAAAGGGTTCCCAAGGAGCAGCTGGTGAATTTGAACTGCAGACCTTTTGGTTAGGAGCTTGAGCTCTCAACCACTGTGCCACCAGGAATCCATCACTGATGTACTAGGTAGGAATTCAACAAATAAAAATCTTAAGATGAAGCAAAGATATATAAGAAAAACTCAAGACACTTCTGAAAGAAAAAAATGCAAGGATTTAAGTGAGAAAGCTAATTTTTTACCCTTTTAATCAAGGAAAGCAGGTAGTTAATTTCAGCAGACCTTGAAATTTTAAAACTTAAACCAACTTCAGACGAGCTCTCTCTTGTAAAATTTGTTAGCCACGTTTTCTTGGGCTTGGTCACAGCCACGCTGGATAGAAGAGCCGTGGCCCACCAGTGCAGGAGCTCGGGCAGCTGTGGTCTGTGCAGGGCCAGTCCCACTCAGCCAGGCGGGGAGATACCAGGGAGCTCACTGGCCACAGTCTGCTCTGGCCGTCTCCCCCGGCCACCCCGCCATGTGACCACCAGCGCTAGCATAGCTGGGATGGACCGACCAGGAAGCAGCCCGGGGCCCCAGCCATGGCAGAGCCCACCCCTCTCTGTACTTGCACTGCCAGGGGCACTGCGGTCTTGTGGAGAACGTCCCTAGGCCTCGGCACCATACTAACACCAGGAGCTGGCCTGGACAAGTGACAAGGAGGTCAGCTCACCAGAGTCATGTCTTCACACCCACTGTGCCCAGAAGCTCAAGGTCCTTTCTTTGGACACACAGGAAGATTCCAGCCTGCACACATCTTCATGGTTAGCACGTGAGGCCCTGGGACACCCCTGAAGTGTGAGGAGGCACAGCAAGCTCCCAGAGCGCCATGTCTGTGGCTCAGGGGTTGTGGGGACAGCGGGGTCTCGTGAGTGTCAACAGACCAGACTACCCTGGCTTCCCCTTACAAACCCCACTCGGAGTTCACAATCTCAGAATGCAGCATAACGTAGCGGTCCACCTACCTGAGAGGCACACCTGCAGGAAGGCTTCACAGAGACAGGAGGGATACTATACATCCCTTGTATTTCTGTGAATCTTAAATTCTTTAAATTGATCCCACGTTGGGGTAGCAGTTAATTCATTTTCACTGATCTCTCAGGCAACTTTGGAATAAGACACCACAGTGGCTACTCTTTAGAAATACATCAAGGTTTCAGAATTAAAAGTCATTTATATTCTTAACGTTAGTGAGCTTTTAATTCAAAATAAACCTTAGGACATTCTGAATGTCTAGCAGGCAGGAAGTGATTAAACAATTATGATACAACCACACGATGGGATATAGTGCAGGCATTCAAAGTCATGTCTGCAGCACACGATGACCAGAAAAATGTTCACCTTCTGGCAAGAGCTTCAGGGCTGCACACGAAAGCCTGCACACACCACAACCCAGGGCGCATGGGAAACCTGCTCATCATCACAGAAACGTCAACAGAGGCTATTTATGTAGGTACATTGCCAGGGATTCTAAGTTTTCTGTATTTTTTATAGTTTCAATAGGTGCCATTATTATAATTAGAAGCAAGGATGGCGAGACTACATTTCACACTTTGGACATGTTATCAGGAGGGATCAGTCCCTGGAGAGGGACATCATGCTTGGTAAAGTACAGGGTCAGGGAAAAAGAGGAAGACCCTCAACGAGATGGATTGACACAGTGGCTGCAACAATGGACTCAAGCACAGCAACAATTGTGAGGATGGCGCAGGACCAGGCAGTGCTTCATTCTGTTGTGCGTAGGGTCGCTGTGAGTCGGAATGGATTCGACATCACCTAACAACGGCATAACTTCAGGAGGACAATGGAAGTACTTTAAAAGCATTTATTAGGGTATCTCCTCAGCCTTTGTCATAGGCTCCATGAGAGAGGGGAGAAAGCTACATGACTAATAAAAAACTAATTTCCATATTTCAGTGGACTATTTTTATTTACTGAAATTTTGTCTCTTTTTTAACAGCTTTTTTGAAGTATAGTTGATGTACAACAAGTTGCACATACTTAAAGTGTTCCAGTTAGTCAGTTCTGACATATGTTTAAGCCCATGGAACTGTCACCACAGTTGAGATATGAACACACATCAGCCCCAAGTTCCCTCTTGGACCCCTTGCCATCCTTCCCTCCTGTTTTCTGAACTACAGATCAGTTTGCACATTCTAGAATTTCCTGCAAGCAGAATCATAGCAGACGTACTCTTTTTGTCTCATTTCCTCCTCTCAGCACAGTTGTTTGGAGCCCTGTCCCCAGCCTGCATCTCTCACTAGCTCATTCCTGGTTATGCTGAGTAGTACAGGTGCTCTGTTGTGTGGCTGCGACACCACAAGTTTGTTTAGCCATTCACCTGTTGCTAGACATTGGGGGCTGTTACCAGCTTTCCACTATGACAAATGAAGCTGCTGTGAACATTCACGTACAAGTGTTTGCAGGAACATATGCGTTCATTTGTCTTGGTTAAATACCCAGGAGCGGGATGGCTGGGTTTTCTGGGAGGTGCATATTTAACTTTTTGCAAAACTGCCAAACTGTTTTCCAAAGTGGTTGCACCATCTTACACTTCTAACAGCAGGGAACGAGAGCTCCAGTTCCTCCACATCCTGGCCAACACTTGGCATGGGCATTCTTTTAATTTTAGCAGTGCTAAAAAAAAAAAAAAAAAAAAAATTTTTTTTTTTAATAGGGATTTAATAGCTGTGTAGTGGTCTCTCGTGGTAGTTTTAAGTTGCATGTTCTTAATGACTAATGATGTCCAGCATCTTTTCATATGCTTACTGGCCATCTTGTATCTTCACTGGTGAAATGTGTGTTCAGAACTTCTGTGCATTTTTATGACACTGTCTCACTATTTTGAGAGTTCTTTATATATTTTGGATACAAATCCCTTTATCAGATCTGTGATTTATGAGCATTTTCTCTCAGTCTCTGGCTTGTATTTTCATCCTCTAAACAGTATCTTTCACAAAGCAGAAGTTCTTAATTTTGATAAAGTTCAATCAATTTCTTCTTCTATGGATTGTGCTTTTGGTAGCCTATCTAAGAATCCTTTGCCTTACTCAAGGTCACATTTCTCTAACGTTTTCTTCAAAAGTGTTACATTTAGGTCCATGAAGCATTTTGAGTTAATTTCTGTATATCATGTGAAGTATGGATTGGAGGACTTTTCTTTTTTTTTTTAACCATATCATTATTCAATTGTCCCTGCACTGAATGCCTTTATACCTTTGTTAGACATCAGTTGACTTTATGTTTGTGGATCTATTTCTGGATTCTACTTGGTCCTACTGATTGATGTAACTGTCTTCATGCCAAGACAACACTGTCTCAACTACTGAGCCTTTATAGAAGGTCCTGAAGGTAGGCAGGGTAAGTCTTCTGACCTGTTTTTTCAAAGTTGCTTTTAGCTATTCTAAGTCCTTTACATTTTCATGTAAATTTTTACTCAGCTTATTAATTTCTTGGAATTGCAGTGAGTCTATCATTCAGTTTGGGAAAAATTGGCATCTGAACACTATCAAGCCTTCTGATCCATGAACGTGCTTTTTCTATCCAGTTATTTAGGATATCTTTGACTTCACTCAGCAATGCTTTGTCCTTCTCAGTCCATAGGTCTTACACATCTTTTGTCAGATTTATCCTTGAGTATTTTATGGTTTTTTATGCTATTGTAAAATGTATTATTTTTTCTAATTTCAATTTCCAACTTTTGTTGCTAATATAGAGGAATATAATCAATTTTTATATGTTAATTTTCTATCCCACAACCTTGTTAAACTCACTTATTCATTCTAGTAGCTTTTGTTTTTTGTAGATTCCACCAGATTCCCAAGACAATTTATTTCTCCCTTTCCAGCCTGGATGACTTTTACTTTTCTTGACTGACTGCACTGGGTGGAACCTCTGTTACAAGGTAGAATTCACGTGGGAGGGGCAGACATCCTCCCCTTGTCCCCGATCCCAGCAGTAACACAGTCAGTCTTTCACCATTAAGTATCATGTTAGTTATAGATTTTTCATAGATTCCTTCTATCAGGTTGAGGGCCCTTTTGCTAATTTCCTGTTTCTTATTGTCTACCACATAATGGGTACTTGCAAGTGTGGTCTAGTAGCTGTACTGGCAATGAGCTTCCTGAGGGTCCACCCAAGTCTAATAAGGTAACCTGGAGCTAGCACACAGCAGTGCCCCTTCATCAGTGAAGTGAAGCTCCACCAAGGCCCACTATTCCAAGAGTGTCACACACCTAACCCATCCATTCCAGCACGCAGCAGGCAGTCAGTTGTCAAATATGCATTACATTTGAAATGCTCAATGATCACTACTAAAGTAAACCTTTGCTCTATGAAAGAACCTTTCATTTCTTAAAAATTTAAAAACAGATAGACCTGAAACATGCACTCATATTCTTTTGTGGGGAGGGCAGAGCTTTTCCAGGGGGGAAAAGATTATAACACGTATTTAAGAATCTTAAAGTGAGAATTTCTGGTGATTTCATGTCAATGAACTTACCTTACGGGAAAATCCTGAATGCAGAAAACAAGTCTTAAGCACAAAATGTTCAATATAGCATTTTATATAATAAGCAAAAAACCATAAGTGATTTCAATGTCCAACAACAGGGGATAGGAGAGTAAGCTTTGGATCATTCATATTATATAATATTAAATGGACTTTTTTGAACAACTGGCAACAGGTGGGCTGGTACCTGTGGTAACAGGCAAAGAGAAAGGGGTATGATGTTAAACCCCACAAGCCATAGAATCTCAGTTATGTAAAATGCACTCTAACAAGGCTGGGGGAAGCTCCCCACAACATGTGGTAGCCCTTTTGGTGACAGTTGTGTGAATCACTCATTCCTCCAATGTCCTGACCCATAGCAGGTGCCAGAAGCCCCGGGCACTTACTGCATTCTCGATTTTCTTCAGGTCTGATATGCAGCCAGAAGCAATTTCCTCACATTTCAAGGTCAATGAAAGATGGGCTAGTTCAAACAGCAAAAGAATCCTGGAAGCAAACACACCAGCCATGGGTCAGTTGGGTGTGAGAGGAAAGACACTGCACAGTAGAATACATTTTCAGTCAAACAAGGGCTCCATCAGAGCCAGGAAATATGGAAGTTTGTGGGGGGAGATAAAAATATAACCACCAAGGAGTGGTGAAAAGGAAAGAGTGGACATTCCAGAGATGATAGGAAAGCGGGAGTCAGTGGCACAAGCACCGCAGGGGAGAGAGTCTGGGCTCAGCTCAGGCCTAGGAAAATAGGGCCACTTCCATTCTACCTGTGATCCTTGCCCAAGCCAGGCCTTCGTGTGAACCTCCACCCTCTCTCCTGGGCACTGACGCTGGACTTCGAAGGCATCAGAGACAGCCCTGCATCCACTGGGCAGACAGCCCCGCTTCTCTCAGTCTGCAGGTCCCATGTGGGTGAGGCCCCTGGGGGGCACGAGGCCTGTGCTGTTGTGGCACTTTGTGCTGTTTGACACACCACCCTTCAGAGCAGCTCATTGCAGTGGGGTCAGTGTCTGCACCTTACAGGTGGGGGCACAGGCTCAGGGAGGGGGGCCACATGCATCTCCTGACTCCAAACTTGGCCTTTTCTTACCACAGGACAACTGTCATGACTTTTCCCGTCATCAATCGGATCAGAAGCTGGTGCTCACTCCAAGCGGAGGCACAGTCGATCACATTCTCTACCCACAGTGCCCGTTCACAGAAATAGCTCATATAACGGAACCCCTCATTACCCATGTGACGTGACAAGGGCATGGTTGTGGAAATGGTAATGGCTCAATAGACTTGACAAAGTCTGAGCTGGGCACAGAAGGAGGACAGTTGGTGAATGGAAAAGAACAAGAGGACTTACATCAGAGCACAGCAGAGACAGACAAGGGCATTTCCAAAATAGCAACAAACAGTTAAGAGACATGGCTGAAAACAATTTTATCTTTAAAATACCAGAAGAGGCGACTTCCGCTTCTAAACATGATGGAGTAACAGGGAGCAGATTTACCCTCCTGCCCTAAACAACCAAAACTCCTGACAAGCACATGAAACAACTGTGTCAGGCAAGGGACAACAGGCAGAGCAGGACAGCCATTCATGAAAAGGGGGTGGACAAATGAGGCAGGTGGCCCTAAAATTGTCTCAGCTTACTGCACACAGGGAGGTGTTATAGGACCACGAGTGGGGAGGGCACCCAGGCAGAGTCTCCAGAATTTGGGGGGCTGACATGGCTAGAATCCAGGACAGAGTCTGGAGAGAACAGAGCCACACAGGGAGATGATAGATGGTTCCCTGAGTCTGCAGCTGGACGCCAATCAAAGTGCACACGTGAGCAAAGTCTCTATGGCAGGGACAGACCCACTGGAAGGGGGGGCAGGGAAAAGTCCACATTCTCACCAGCTGAAGTGGAAAAACCCCATAATACATAAGATAAATGGTAGCATATTCAGAACGGGATTGCCTCAGATTATGGCTGTTCCGATCACACCTAATAGCACTTAAAGAAAGCCTAAAAAGGGTCAGACTGTTTCCAAGTAACTTAGTACACCCTAGAACTAAAGCTTAAGAATATGTATAGGAATGCAAAAATATCCATGACCCAACAAAGGGTCTGGCATCCAATCACAATCTGCATCCATTCAAAAAGGAATGGACATGCCAAGAATCAGGAAAACACAACCTATAACAAGGAGAAAACTCGATTAATAGAAACAGGCCCAAGACAAAGCAGGTGACAGAATTAGGAGGCAATGACATAATAGTTATTATAACTGTTGTTGTTGTTAGGTGTTGTCAAGTCGGTTCCGACTCATAGCGACCCTATGCACAACAGAACGAAACACTGCCCGGTCCTGCGCCATCCTTACAATCGTTGTTATGCTTGAGCTCATTGTTGTAGCCACTGTGTCAATCCACCTTGTTAAGGTTGAGGTTAGTTGTTATAACTAACCTCCATATATTCAAGAAGGTAGACAAAAGCAGGAGCATGATAAGGAGGGATATGGAAAATATAGAAAAGACCCAAAAGAACTTCTAGAGAGAAAACTACAGTGTATGAGATGAAAAGTACACTAACAGATGGGACTAACAGGAGATTAGACAAGAAATGAAGAACACCAGAAATGCTACCTATATGAGTACATATAAAATAATTTTTTCTTGTCTCATTTTTTCCCTTATTCTTTATGTCTCTTTTAAAGATAATTGACTGCTTAAAGCAAGAAAAATCATAATGTATCTCGGGGTTTATAACAGGTAAGAAAGTAAAATACATTTCAACAACAGCACAAAGACTAGGAGAGGGAAAATGGAAGCACTTTGTTGTAATGTTCTTGTATTATATATGAAGTGATTTGATATTACTTGAAAAGACTGATAATACCACTGATCCTAAAACAGACAGTAAAATTTTTAAAAAAGGCATATTTAATAAGCCAATAAATGAAATTAGATGGAATAATAAGAAATATCCTGTTAATAAAAAAAAAGAAGGCAGAAAAGATGTAAAAAAAGAACGTATGGAACAAGTAGAAGGCAAAACATCTAGCAAGATGGTAGATTTAAACTCAAGAATATCAATAATCACATTGAATGTAAAAATGGTAAAAACTCCCCAACTAACACCCCCAATTAACAGGCAGAGGTTGTCAGATTAAACTAAAAATCAAGACTTAATTTTATGCTGCCTACAAGAAACCCACTTTAAATATAAAGACATAAATTAGTTAAAAGTGAAAGGATGGAAAAAAGAGACCATGACATAGTAATCAAAAGAAAGCTGGATGGCTATATTAACCTGAGTGGAGTTTATCTCAGGAAGGTGAGGCTGACTCAACATTCAAAAATCAATTTGATCCATCATACTAGCAAACTAAAGAAATATACGATCCTCTTAGTAGATGTCAAAATTCAACACCCATTCACAATATAATTTCTCAGCAAACTAGGAATAGAAGGGAGCTTCCTAAACCTGAAAAAGGAATCTATAAAAAACCTACCACTAACATTTTTTCAATAGTGAAAGTAAGTTTTTTCTCCCTAGGACCAGGAACAAGACAAGGATGTTCACTCTCACAAGTTCTATTCAGCACTGTACTGGAAATTCTAGCAAGTACTCTAAGAATATAAGAAAATTAAGAAAAAATAAGGCACATATACCTGAAAAGAAGAAAGTAAAACTGTCTTCATTCACAGACTGAATGATTGTCTATGAAGAGAATCCTAAGAATCTGCAAGAAATTTACTAGAATAAGTGAGTTAACAAGGTTGCATGATACAAGGCCAATATACAAAAATCAGTTGTTTCTATATACTAGAAGTAAAAAAATCAGGAAGTAAAATTAACAAACAGTACAGTATACAAGAGCAACAAAAATATAAAATACTTAGGGATAAATGTGAGAAAAGACGTACACTGAAAAACTGATGGGAGAACTTAAAGATCTAAATAAATGGATAGATATACTATGTTCATGGACCAGAAAACTCAATATTGTTAAGATGTCAATTCTTCCCAAATGGATCTACAGATAGAACACATTCCAAATCAAAATCCCAGCAGGGATTTTGTAGAAATTGACAGGCTGATTCTAAACTTCATATGGAATGCAAAAGGACCTATAATAGCAAAAACATCTTTGAAAAAGAATAAAGAGGACTTATAATACCTGATTATTAGGACTAAGACTAATTGTGGGAGGTGTGGTGGTGCAGTGGTTAAGAGCTATGGCTGCTAACCAAAGGGTTGACAGTTTGAATCCACCAGCTGCTCCTTGGAAACGCTGTGGGGCACGTCTACTCTGTACTCTAGGGTTGCTATGAGTGGGAATTGGCTTGATGGAAATGGGTTTGTTTCTGTTTGAAAACTAATTGCTAGAAAAGGACATCATATTTGGTAAAGTACAGGGTCAGTGAAAACAAAGGAAACCCTCAATGAGATGGACTGACATAACAGCCCCAACAATGAACTCCCACACACCAATGATCATCAAGATGGCACAGGACCGGGCAACGTTTTGTTCTGTTACACCTCAGGTCACCATGAGTTGGAACCAATTTGCAATTAGCAAAAACAACATAAAGCTACAGTAATCAAGAGTGTGTTACAGGTGTAAATATAGACCAGAGTTTCTCAGCCTTGGCACTACTAACATTTTGGACCAGATAATTATTTGCTGGGGTGTGAGGGAGTACCTGTTCTGCGCATTGTAGGATGTTTAGCAATATCCCTGGCCTCTACCCAGTAGTGACAGCCACATGTGTCTGTTGTTGTTGTTAGGTGCCGTCGAGTCGGTTCTGACTCAGAGCGACCCTATATGCACAACAGAACAGAACACTGCCGGTCCTGTGCCATCCTTACAATCGTTGTTATGCTTGAGCTCATTGTTGCAGCCACTGTGTCAATCCATCTCGTTGAGGGTCTTCCTCTTTTCCGCCGACCCTGCACTTTGCCAAGCATGGTGTCCTTCCCCAGGGACTGATCCCTCCTGACAACATGTTCAAAGTATGTAAGACAGTTTTGCCATCCTTGCTTCTAAGGAGCATTCTGGTTGTAATTCTCCCAAGACAGATTTGTTCGTTCTTTTGGCAGTCCATAGTATATTCAATATTCTTCACCAAGTGCTCTTATTCTTAGCAAGTGCTCTAAGAATATAAGAAAAATAAGACGCTCAAAGGCGTCAATTCTTCTTCGGTCTTCCTTATTCATTGTTCAGCTTTCACATGCATATGATGAGACTGAAAATACCATGGCTTGGGTCAGGCGTGCCCTAGTCTTTAAGGTGACATCTTTGCTTTTCAACACTTTAAAGAGGTCCTTTGCAGCAGATACATGTGTCTAAACCAACAAAAAAACAATGTCTAGACATCACTAAATGTCACCCAGGGGCCACGCCTGCACCTTTTCTGCCCTTTGCTAGGTAATAATCACAGACTTACTTCAAAAATATGAACGGCCAGTCTGTTGTAATGATCAAACCCTGGTCTTGACTTGGTGTTACCATCCTCCCCTCTCTCGCATCCTGGGTTCCTCCTGGTGGGAAGTCTGCTTTGGAAAGGAGTGTGGGTCCTCCTGCTCCCCACCATCCATACTCACCTCCACCTGTTCAGCCCCAGGACCTCCAAAAGCCCTGCCCTGGCTGGAAGAGCCCACCTGGCCTGCTGACCTCTCATCTTTTGGTCCTGTATCTGACTCGCTCCTGTGTTCCAGCCACACAGGCTGCTGGGCAGATCAAGAAACAGGAAGCAGGAAAATTATAAATCACTGGTTTTCAATCCTTTTTTTGTTTTTGTTTTAAACTGAGAGAACATTTTCCCACCAGAATTGCAGATCCAGAAGCCCACTCAGGTGGAAGAGGTGTCTACAAGGCCTCTCACAGAGATGAGGACTCTGAGTAGTTGACGCTTCAAGGAGGGAGAGGCCACGCTGGCTCGGCACACACCTTCTCTTCCAGGGCCCAAGGGCACCAACCAAATGCTAAGTGCATACTCAGCCCCAAGGAAACTTAAACCATCCCAATCAGACCAGGTTCTGACCATGCTCTCTGACCACAATGTAATAAAACCAAAATGCAAACATGAAACCATAGAGAAATGAGGGAATAGAAGCTGTTTTTAATAATCTGCAGGATAGGGAGGGCCAGAGGTAGAGCCACAGGGACGAGAGGCTGGTTCCTAGCAAGGCAGATGCAGGGACCAACTCAGTGGATCCTGAGGCCACATGGCAGCCTGAGCTTCCCATTGCAGCCCCCAGTCCATGCCCTGGGAGACCCAGGACTTATCGGTCTACAGGCCTAGTGAGCAAGTAACTGAGTTAATCCACCTGGAGGACCTAAAACAGTGTCCACCAGGGATTGAGCTGAGCTTCCAGACTAAGAAAGACTAGGAAGAAGAACTTGGTGGTCTATTTCTGAAAAGAATTAGCCAGTGAAAACCTCATGAATAGCAGTTGAACACTGGCATAGTGCTAGAAGATGAGCCCTTCAGGTTGGAAGGCACTCAAAATACAACTGGGGAAGAGCTGCCTCCTCAAAGTAGAGTCGACCTTAATGACATGGATGGAGTCAAGCTTTCGGGACCTTCATTTGCTGATGTGGCATGACTCAAAATGAGAAGAAACAGTTCCAAACATCTATTAATAATTGGAACATGCAATGTACAAAGTATGAATCTAGGAAAATTGGAAATTGTCAAAAATGAAAGGGAATGCATAAACATCAATATCCTAGGCATTAGTGAGCTGAAATGGACTGGTACTGGCCATTTTGAATTGGACAATCATATGGTCTACTATGCCAGGAATGACAAATTGAAGAAGAATGTCATTGCATTTGTCGTCAAAGAGAACATTTCAAGATCTATCCTGAAGTACAACATTATCAGTGATATGATAATATCCATAAGCCTACAAGGAAGACCAGTTAATACTTCTATTATTCAAATGAATGCATCAATGAGTAAGGTCAAAGATGAAGAAATTGAAGATTCTTTTACCAACTTCTGTAGTCTGAAATTGATCAAACATGAAATCAGGATGCATTGTAATTACTGATGATTGGAATGCAAAAGTTGGAAACAAAGAAGGATTGGTAGTTAGAAAATATGGCCTTGGTGATAGAAATGATGCTGGAGATTGCATGATAAAATTTTGCAAGACCAATGACTTCTTCATTGCAAATACCTTTTTCAACAACATAAATGGTGACTATACATGTGGACCTCGCCAGGTGGAATACACAGGAGTCAAATCGACTACATCAGTGGAAAGAGATGATGGAAAAGCTCAATATCATCAGTCAGAACAAGGCCAGGAGCCAACTGTGGGGCAAACCATTTGCAAGTTCAAGCTGAAACTGAAGAAAATTAGAACAAGTCCACAAGAGCCAAAGTACAACCTTGAGTATATCCCACCCGAATTTACAGACCATCTCAAGAACAGATTTGATGTGTTGAATACTAATGACCAAAGGCCAGATGAATTGTGGAATGACATCATACACGAAGAAAGCAAGAGGTCATTAAAAAGACAGGAAAGAAAGAAAAGACAAAAATGGATATCAGAAGAGACTCTGAAACTTGCTCTTGAATGTTGAGTAGCTAAAGCAAAAGGAAGAAATGATGAAGTAAAAGAGCTGAACAGAAGATGTCAAAGGGCTCGAGAAGACAAAGTAAAGAATTGTAATGACGTATGGAAAGACCTGAAGTTAGAAAATGAAAAGGGAAGAACACAATCGGCATTTCTCAAGCTAAAGAACTGAAGAAAAACGTTCAAGCCTCAGGCTGCAATATTGAAGGATTCTACACAGAAAATATTAAACGATGCAGGAGACATCAAAAGAAGATGAAAGGAATACACAGAGTCACTATGCCAAAAAGAATTGGTGAACGATCAACCATTTCAGGAGGTAGCATATGATCAGGAACCGATGGTACTGAAGGAAGAAGTCTGAGCTGCACTGAAGACATTGGCGAAAAACAAGTCTCCAGGAATTGACAGAATAGCAATTGAGATGTTTCAACAAACAGATACAGAGCTGGAAGTGCTCACTTGTCTATGCTGAGAAAGTTGGAGAACAGCTACCTACCTGGCCAATTGACTTGAAGAGATTCATATTTATGCCTATTCCCAAGAAAGGTGAGCCAACTGAGTGTGGAAATTATTGAACAATATCATTAGTATCACACACAAGTAAAATTTTGCTGAAGATCATTCAAAATCAGCTGCAGCAGTATATCGACAAGGAACTGCCAGAAATTCAGACCGGATTCAGAAGAGGACACGGAACCAGGGATATGGTTGCTGATGTTAGATGGATCCAGGCTGAAAGCAGAGAATATCAGAAAGATGTTCACCTATGCTTTATTGACTATGCAAAGGCATTTGACTGCCTGGATCACAACTAATTATGGATAACATTGTGAAGATTGGAATTTCAGAACATTTAATTGTGCTCCTAAGGAACCTGTACCTAGATCAAGAGGCAGTCATTCAAAGAATAAGGGGATACCATGCGGTTTAAACTCAGGAAAGGTGTGTGTCAGGGTTATATCCTTTTACCATACTTATTCAATCCGTATGTTGAGCAAATAATCCAAGAAGATGGACTATATGAAGAAGAACAGGACATCAGGATAGGAGGAAGACTCATTAACAACCTGCGATATTCAGATGACACAGCCTTGCTTGCTGGAAGTGAAGAGGGCTTGAAGTACTTACTGATGAAGATCAAAGATCAAAGCCTTCAGTATGGATTAAACCTCAACATAAAACAAAAATCCTCACAACTGGACCACTAAGCAATATCATGATATAGAAAATACTTAAGTTGTCCAGGATTTCATTTTACTTGGATCCACAATCAACAACCATGGAAGCAGCAGTCAAGAAATCAAATGATGCATTGCATTGGGAAAATCTGCTGCAAAAGCCCCCTTTAAAGTGTCAAAAGGCAAAGATGTCACCTTGAAGACTAACGTGCACCTGACCCGAGTCATGGTATTTTCAGTTGCCTCTTACGCACGTGCTATCGGGACAATGAATAAGGAAGACTGAAGAAGAATTGATGCCTTTGAATTGCTGTGTTGACGAAGATTATTGAATATACCATGGACTGCCAAAAGAAGGAACAAATCTGTCTTGGAAGAAGTACAACCAGGATGGTCCCTAGAAGCAAGGATGGCAAGACTATGTCTCACATACTTTGGGCATGTTATTAGGAGAGATCAGTCCCTGGAGAAGGACATCATGCTTGGTCAGTGAAAAAGAGGAAGACCCTCAACAAGATGGACTGACACAGTGGCAGCAACAATGGGCTGAAGCATAGCAACAATTGTGAAGATGGTGCAGGACTGGGCGGTGTTTCGTTCTGTTGTGCACAGGGTCACTATGAGTCAGAAATGACTTGATGGCACCCAACAACAACAGCAAACATTAGCTCAAATAGAACATCTTTGTACATGGAAAATTATTTTTAAAAAAGGTAAACAGAGAATGGACGCATTGTGGGAATGGAACCAATGTCTTGGAAAGCTTTATGTACAAATTATCGAATGGGAAACCAATTTGTCTCTGAACTTTCACCTAAAGTACAATTAATAAAAAAAAAAAAAAAGAAAGTAGAAGAAGTGGGGAATGTAGAAGGAGAAGGGAATCCCCCTCCTGTGTTTATGTGATAATAAAATATTCATGTACTCGCTGTAGACAAGGAAGTCTCTAGTGTTGTAGCTGTGGCTGTTGTGATTGTTTTTGTTTTAACTGCACTTGAGGAAGCTACTTTCTTCTCTACTGGCAGCCCTGCTATACGTGAAGTAGTGAGTGGAGGTGCTGAGGGGGTGGTGGGTCCCCAACAGAACAGAGTGGTAAGAACAAAAAGGAAAGCTCATTCCATGCTATTTCTGTTCTAATGGGTACGTTTTCAGTTCAGGTTAAAATGAGGCCTAATCTAGACAAATACTATATGAAGCCACAACTATAAAAACTCATGAAAAGGTTTACATACAAAAAGAAACAATCTTTGATGGTTATGAGGGAGGGGATGGGCAGGAGGCAAAAAGACTAAATAGACAATAGATAACTGGTAAGTCTGGTTAAGGGTGAGACAGTACACAATACTGGTGAAGCCAGCACAACTTGTCCAAGGCAAGGTCATGGAAGCTCCACAGACACATCCAAACTCCCTGAGGGACGGAATTATTGGGCTAAGGGCTAGGGACCACAGTCTCAGGGAACATCTAGCTCAATTGGCATAATATGGTTTGTAAAGAGAATGTTCTACATTCTACTTTGGTGAGTAGTGTCTGGGGTCTTAAAAGCTTGTGAGCGGCCATCTAAGATACTCCACTGGTCCCACCCTGTCTGGAGCAAGGGAGAATGAAGAAAACCAAAGGTACAAGGGAAAGATCAGTCCAAAGGGCTAATGGACCGCAACTACCACAGCCTTTACCAGACTGAGTCCAGCCCAATGAGATGGTGCCCAGCTACCACCACCGACTGCTCTGACAGGGATTACAATAGACAGTCCCGGACAGAACTGGAGAAAAATGTAGAACAAAATTCTAACTCATTTAAAAAAACAAAAACAGACTTACTGGTCTGACAGAGACTGGAGAAACTCCGAAAGTATGGCCCCTGAAGACCCTTACAGCTAAGTACTGTAGTCACTCCTAAGGTTCACCCTTCAGTCAAAGATTAGACAGGCCCATAAAACAAAACGAGACTAAAGGGGCACACCAGCCCAGGGGCAATGATGAGAAGGCAGGAGCGGATAGGAAAGCTGGTAATAGGGAACTCAAGGTCGAAAAGGGGAGAGTGTTAAGGTGTCATGGGGTTGGCAACCAATGTCACAAAGGAATATGTGTATTAATTGTTTAATCAGCAATTAGTTTTCTCTGTAAACCTTCATCTAAAGTACAATTAAAAAAAATTTTAAGTAAAAGGTAAACAAACTTGGGGAAACGTAAGTATATACTGGAGCTGAAGGGCTAAAATCTTAAAATAGATATTTTTTACATGGCAATAACAAAATGATTTATACCCTAATTTTTTAAGTGGGCAAAAGAAATAAATAGAAATTAACAAGAGAAAAAATGCTGGTAAAAACATGAAATACAGTCAACTTCACCAGTACTCAAAGAAATGCAAACTGAAGCAGTGCTGGGCATTTTTGCCCTTTCTTCACAGAGAAACAGCCATCCTTATCTGCAAACAACCTACAACTGGTGCAATGTGGACCAGGCGCCCGAAAAATCTGTCCTAGAACCCACTTCTAGAACTTCCCTCAAGAAAACCACAAGCAACCTCTCTGTGAGGAAGGTGACGCTGGAGGCCATGGCAGGGCTGGCCTGACTTCAGTCACTCAGCTTGGAGAATCTGTTGAAGGATTAGATCTCCTCTCAGAAAGACCAACACATACGCAAATGTGTGAACATGCACATGTACATGTGTGCATATACACATGTACACGTGATATACTTTTTGCATAGGACTTACGTATCTCCTGAAGAGACTATCTTGACCCTAGAGAGCCTGAAAACTCCATGTTAGAAAATTTCATAATGTACAAAAATGTTCACGATTTATCTTTCTATGGAAAAAGCAGTTAAAAACTGTATGAAAATAATTTTGAAAATACAAAAAAAATAATAAATTATATAAGGAAGACTGATAGGGACTTTAAAATATTAAATGTGGTCACATTATTGATGCCATTTTCAAAATTTCTACAATAATTATGTGCTACATTTGAAATGAGAAAAAAATAATGAAAGTTATTTTTAAATACACAGACATGCAATTACTGGCCCATGAAATCTGTATAATTAAAAGAGTTCACCAAGGACATGACAATGTGACCCCGAGCGGGGTCTGTGTCCTCCCCTCCCGGACTTCTAGCCTGTAAGCCTGATGACCCACCGCTGAAGCCCACAGCCTTCAAAATCCCCGCCCTGGGAGTAAGTTGCTTCTAGCCAATAGAAGGCCTTGATGTTGAGCGGAAGCCAATGACAAAGAGACTCCCTCCCATCTTGTCAGCAGACTCTCTCCTTGTTGGCTTTGAGAAAGCAAGCTGTCACTTGGAGAGGCCTCTGTGCGGGGAACCAAGGTCCTCAGTCCACCCACAGGTGCGGAATCCTGCCAACAGCCACAGGAGTCTGGATGCGGATCCTCCCCCGTCAAGCCTCCAGGAGACGCCGGCCCCAACCCACACCTCTGCTGCAGCCGCGCCGGGACTGTGACCCCCAGAACCAATGAGGCCATAAATGTGTGTTGTCGGAAGCTGCTGTGTTTGCGGTAGTTTGTTCCGCAGCAATAGGTAAATAACATGCCCCAAATCAACTCTCAAATGACAAAATTAAAAAATTTTCCTCAACGGTGTAGGAAAAGAGTCAACACGTTTCCTACATTAGGAATGCACAGAAGTTGACAAAATCACCAAGACCTCAAGAGATAAATTCTCAAGAGAGAGCATTCAAATGTCCCCAAACATGCCTGAACATGAAACCTCCTTGTGCAAACGGAAACAAAAAGGTACTTTCAGCCCACACATTAAGGAGAGGTTGCTTTTCTTTTCTATTCTTTAAATAGACACACAATGCTAATGGAGATGTGACCAAACAGCTGCTGGGGGCATAGGAGCAAACCCCTGCCCCTCTGTGGGAACAAACCAGGGAAGACATTCCAGAACATTCCAGATCCTCCCTCAGCCTCTGGCTCAGTCACTGGCTCCCAGAATCCAGTCCAGGACTTGCTCTAAACTCTAACAGCTCCTTGCCCAGAGCTACCTGGCACAGATGGTTTATGAAAGCACAGAATCAAGACAAACTGGCCAGGGACATGTTTAAGAAAAAAATATTGTTCTTCCACCTGATGGAATGTTATCGGCTACAGAAAAATGTGTAAGAAGATGTAATGACTGAAAAGTGCTCATGCTATATACGAAATTTGACTCTAAAGAGTAGGACACAAAGTTACATATCCCAACTGCAAAACCAACACTACAAAACCTACAAGACTTGAAAGAAATATACACAAACATCTGCAATTGCTGAGTTTTGTGGGGAAGTCATGGTTGCTGTTTTATATTTAGTTAAATTCTCCTATACTGCACCAAATTTTGTACAATGATTATGTAGATGTGAAATTGGCAAAACGTACAACACCACACTTACTTTTCTTCTCTGATTGAAAGTACGCGCTGGTGATGATAATAACCTAAACGCTTATAGAGAGCCTTCAGAATTATATTGGCATCTTCTGGTAATTCGTTGTTTTCTAATTTCCTAGAAGCAATCCAAACATTAAATAACCAAAAATCCTGTCAGATTTATTCAAATTATCCTAAAAGAAAATTTACATGTTTATGAGCCTGTGTTTCTCACTGAACAGAACGCCTAAAATGAATTCCTCACTTTCCTCTCCCTGAACCCAGTCCTAGATGATTTTGTACCACTTTTTTTTTTTTATCCTCCTCATCGTCCAGATGATGCACTTTCTTCCTACATCACTCAAAAATGGAAAACAAGCACAACCCCGCACCTATAATGGTACCACACGCAGGGCCCACCGTGTACTGATGCTCAGCTGCTTCCCATTCCCCAGATCAAGGGCCAGGGCTAGCACTCCCACACACCCACTGGGGTACTCCATCCACAGACACACAGTGCTCTCCTCACACCCTGAGGACTCACCTGCTGCTCCCCTCATTCCCTCAGCACTCACACTCACTGAGCTCTCCTCTCTCCTCACACTCACTGTGCTTCCCTCTCTCCTCACACTCTGTGCTCTCTTCTCTTCACTCACTGTGCTCTCCTCTCTTCACACTTAGTCTGCTCTCCTATCCTCACACTTACTGTGCTCTCCTCACTCCTCACACTCACTGTGCTCCCCTTTCTCCTCACACTCACTGTGCTTCCCTCTCTCCTCACACTCTGTGCTCTCCTCTCTTCACACCCACTGTGCTCTCCTCTCTCCACACATTCACTGTGCTCTCCTCTCTTCACACTCAGTCTGCTCTCCTATCCTCACACTCACTGTGCTCTCCTCACTCCTCACACTCACTGTGCTCCCCTCTCTCCTCACACTTACTCTTCTCTCCTCTCCTTCACACTGTGATCTCCTCTCTCCCTCACACTCACTGCGCTCTCCTCTATCCCTCACACTCACTGTGCTCTCCTCTCTCCCTCACACTCACTGTGCTCTCCTCTCTCCCTCACACTCACTGTGCTCTCCTCTCTCCCTCACACTCTCACTCACACCACACTCTCTTCCCTCTTCACACTGTGATCTTCTATATCTCAGCTCTCAGGCACACTGTGTTCTTCTCATTCTAATTTCCTGTAAGCACAGCAGGTCTCTGCTGTCCTTTACAGGAATACTTTTCAAAATGACTGTCCCTACTCCCAGGGTACCTTTCTTCTCCCCATTCACTCATTTACCCACCCCATCAGGGTTTTACCCACAAACTGCCCTTGTTTTGTCACTGCCCTGACAAGTGTCCGGCCTCATCTGGTGTGAGGGTCCGCAGCGTCTGACAGGACTGGTGACTTCCTCCTCCTAATCCCCTTTTTACACTTGGCCACAGGGAGCTACACTCTCTGGGTTGTGGAATGCCTCACTGCCTTTTGGTGGGCGGAGGGGAGGCCCGGCAGCGTTGGAGCTGCCATCTTCTTCTGTGGCTTATGAGACCACCTACATACCAAAATATTTTTTTTTTTTTTACATACCAATGACCCCCAGGTTTCCACCTCCTCTTGCCTTCTCCCTGCAACTCCAAACTCACCCACCGCTGCCACCGTGACCTACCCCATGCGCGTAGGACCACGACTTTCCATACTGGACTCTTGCTCTCTCTCCCAAAACAACTTACGCTTTTAGCATATTAATGTGGAAACAGATGGACAGGCTAATTGAAGATTTCATTTCTTCTTTTAAATGATGCTCATCCATTAATTTGTGACGTACCTGTCATGAAATGAAACAGAATATTAATTTGGATAAACATAAAATCATTAGGTATGATTCAGACTTTGTCCAGCTATTATTTCACTAATATTCCTCTCTTTAAGTTAATATTTGTAATTAACAAGTATCTTGTCACTATGTTTTATGTTTAGTTTCTCAGATATAACTTAAGCTGATTCCCATATACGTAAAAATTAATAGATGATGAATGCTTTTCAAACTCATTCTTGTAGCAATTACTTGTATCTTTTCAAATTTTCCATTAACTTCTTTTTTTTAATTCAATGCAGTTACAGAGGTAATATTCCAAGAGTAACAATGAGGAAAAAATATTCTGCTTTGTTTTCAAAATGTCATGGCTACTATGTATGTCCTCACACATTATGAATGAATATTTCTTTAAATATGAGTTTATATTTGTCTTGTTTGTGCATGTATGATGTACTTATTTGATGGGTTTATTCACTGTTTCTATATTCAGTTTTCTGAATAATGGCTTGGATGAAAATTGCTTCTTATATACACGTTTTTTAACATGTCACTTTACCATAACAGAGAATATCTTTCGATATTTCTGCGGCACATTAGTTTTTATGAATGGTGCTGCCATGGAACAAAACGTAGCAGCTTCCTCGTTTTTTCCAGCGTCCAGATAACACTCAATAAGTTCCCTGTATAATATAAAAATAGCAGTTATTAAGCTTTGGTGAAAATTTTTCTTCTGCATATGTCTAGTACTCAGTTTGTTAAACTTTTATAACTTTTATGTTTCACAAATTCTAGAAAGATACACCAAGGTTGACTGACTCCTTAAACTGTAAACACAGAGTCTGTGACTCCCCATTGCCGGGCCATCAGGAGATGGGAAATCTACATTACTGCTAGCAAGAGGGAAAGGGAATTACTCATATTTCAATTACCTGGGACATTAAAAAATATATATTTTAAAGCAAGTTCACATTTGTATTTCTTTTGCTTTTAAAGCTCCCCAAATTGTCATCCATCTATAGAACCTGGTTTCTAACTTGGGTGTGATCCACTGAGTCAAAACAGTCCAGTGATTTCACTGGGACACGTCCTCTCATCCGCTGGCCTGCATCTGGTGTCGCCCCAAACACAGACACACTCTGACCGATTCCTGTCCGCCTCCAGGCACGAGTACCATGACATTGGCTGCAGTCTCCCGCTGTGGCTTCTCAGGTCCCAACCCTCTGTCTGACCCTCTGCCATCAAGGGTAGGCATGTGGCCACTTCCCCAAAAGAGAGTCCACCTGTGCACCAGCATGTTCATGTTCACATTGGCTGTCTTTATTTTGCTAAAATGTTGATTACCCTAAGTATTTTCTGAACTGTTTTTAAAACCTTGAGCCAGTGTAAGGGACACAGGGTCCCACCCCCTCTGCTTGATGTCTAATTGCACTGCTTCACTCTGTTGTGAGATTCATGCAATCACCACACTGTGGATGCTGCTCACAGGGTTTCCATTTTTAGAAACGACCTTCAGATGAGATACAAAACTCTTAATTCTACTGTAGAACAGGAAGCAAATGATATACCCCATGGGATGTGAAATGATCATCTAACTGGGAGAGAGCGGGGAGGAAGTCTGTCTGCGAAGTGCCTTGTCTTCCAGGACAAGCAGAGACTTGCTATCAAGGGCTCAAAAGAAACAGCAGTGATTTCTTTTCCAAAACAATGCCAATAAACGTCAGTGGGGAATAGGAAAGTCTTTTTAACCAATGGAGCTGGAAAACAGAATATCCATAGGGAAAGAAATGAACCTCAACCTATACTTCATATCTCATACAGAAATTAACTCAAAATAGAGAGTAGTCCTAAACGAAAGGGCTAAAGCTATAAAGCTTCTCAAAGAAAACGCAGGAAAAAAAATCTTCACAATCTTAGGGAAGACAAAGATTTCTTACATGGGACACAAAAATCACTCACCATAAAAGGAAAAAAAATTGGTAAAGTAGACTTTATCAAAATTAAAAATTGCTTTTCTTCAAAAGACACTATTCTGAAAATGAAAAAACAAGCCCCACAGTAGAAGAAAATGTTTTCAATACATATATCTACCAGAGGACTTGTATCAAGAATGCATAAAGAATATTTACAATTCAATTAAAAAAAAAAACCCAGTAAAACACAGGTAAAAGACTTAAATACACACTTCATAAAATATACAAACGGCCAAAAAACACGAGAAAAGTTGCTCAAGATCTTCAGTCATCAAGGAAATACTAATTAAAACCACAAAAAGATACCATTTCACACCAATTAAAATGACTAAGATAAAAAGACAAACATCACCAAATATTGGCAAGATGTGGAGCAACTGGAGACACGCATACACTGCTGGTAGTAGCAGAAAATGGTACAACCCCTTTGGAGACCGTTTGGCTGTTTCATAAATATTTACACATACATCTACCCTAAACCCAAAGCCAAAAACCAAACTCACTGTCGTCGAGTTGATTCCGACTCAGAGCGACCCTATAGGACAGAGTAGAACCTCCCCACAGAGTTTCCAAGGAGGGCCTGGCAGATTCCAACTGCCGTCCTCTTGGTTAGCCGCTGTAGCACTTAACCACTACACCACCAGGGTTTCCACATCTACCCTATGAACTGGCAATTCCACTCTTAGGTATATATCCAAAAGAAATAACAACATACGTTCACAGAAAAATCTAACATGCATGTTTTTAACAACCTTATTCATAATCGCTTCAAAGTGGAAATGTCCTTCTACAGATAAATGGATAAACTCTGGTATGTCCATACAACAGAATGCTACTGGGCAAGAAACAAGACGGAACCAATGACAACAACATAGATGAATCTCAAGGGCAGTTGTGTCGAATAAAAGAAGCCAGACCCAAAAAGGGCCGGACTGTAGGATTCCATCTATACGGAAATCAAGGAACAAACAAAACTACCCCCTGGTGAGAGAAATCAGAAAATGGTTGCCTGGGGGTCAGGGAGGAACTGACTCAGAGGGTCCTAGGGAACTCTCAGAATGAGGGAAATGTCTTATATCATGTTGAACATTTGTCCGAACTCTCGGCATTGAATCTCTAAGAGTTGTGTATTTTATTGAATAAGTTAATTACACCTCGATTAAAGATAAATTTTTAAATCTCTACAAGGATAAAGTAGCCGTGGTGGCACAGTGGGTAAGAGCTCGGCTGCTAACCAAAAGGTCAGCAGCTCCTATCTACCAGCCTCTCCTTGGAAACACTATGGGTCAGTTCTACTCTGTCCAGTAGGGTCGCTATGGGTGAGAATCAACTCCATGGCAATGGGTACGAGGATAAAACTTCCATGTGGTGCCATGTTTTGATTTTCCTTTCAGTGACTGGGGATACCCGTGACCTACCCCCCCACCCCGCCCCTAGCATTCTAGTGTACCAAGACTTGACTGACTACAGATCCGGGGATACAGGTATCATTAGAAATAAAATCCGACTTGATGAGTTATCAGAGATGGAGGGAGGGGTGACTGAACTCACAACATCAGCTCAGCGCGCCAGTCCTTGTCCTCCTCCTTGGTCTGATTTAACACGTTGACAATTTGGGACAGGCTGGAGATGAGGTAGTGTCGGTATCCAGGCTTGAGAAACGGCCTAACCATTTGCCAGTAGAGGACTGACGCGTTATAAACCAAAAAGTAATATCTATGAAGCAAGAGAAGGAAACGTTGTCAATTCATCTCACCAGGGTCACATACTCAGGGCCCCCATTTACCTTAGATTCCCCCCATCCCAGGAAGGAATCGCCACCCTCTCTGTCTCCAGCATATGGCAGCAGCCTGGCTGACATCCCTGGGCCCTCCTCGGGAACAGCCATCAGCGGCCAGTGGTTCTGGCTGTGCCCCTGCCAGGCTGCGGTCCCCTGCCCCAGGACTAGAGACCCTCACTCCCCAGTCATCCCACAAACTGATCAACAATTGACTGACCAAGGGGCAGCGTCCCTGAAAATACAGTGAACTCGGCCTCCCTTGGCTCCCCAGTGGCTCGCAGTTTGGAGGGGCTGTAGGCAAGAATGGGCAAGGATGGGTGGGGTCAGGGACGGCTTCCAGAGGGGTCACGTCTCTGCTGTGAACTGAGAGATGACCAGGTGTCAGTTAGGGGAGGGGTCGGGGAGAGAGGAAGGTGATAGAGGAGGAAGAGCAGGACTTGGGGGGCGGGGCACAGTCATCCCCTGTGCCTGAGCAAAAATGCAAAATGGGGAGACTGGGGAAGAGACCCTCCAGGGCAGCAGGAGCCACTGGAAGGTCCCAGCGAGGGAGAGCCTCCTCGTAGGACCGCAGGGACCTGAAGATGTTCTCCTCCCGGTCATTAGGTGGACACCTGCTACCTATTACCCTTGAAGGACGGAAGGCCCCAGGGGTGCTGATCACCAAGACAAGCCCTCGGCAGTGCAGAGTTTTACTCAGAGCTGCGGGCTACTGGGACAGGGTTAGCTTTTTTCCAGCTTTTCCATGGGAGGTCGGGATGCAAGGTGCTATGGCCAGTGCAGGCACTGACCGCCAGGCATGCTGGGCATTTGTCCTGGGCAGCCAGCATCCCCTCTGCCTAGAGGAACTGAGAGTCATGCTTGTGACTGGCCATGTCTCCTGAGATGGCTGTGATGTCCAGAAGGGAGCCCCTCTTCTCTCCGGCAAGCTGCTCAGTCCTACCTGCCCACTTGGGCCGCAGCCGCATAGGATCTGCCTCTTCTGTTCCTTTCCCACTGCCCCAGCTGGCCCAGCGCCACACCCTCTTTCCTTGGTGGGCCAGGAGCCTCCTTCCAGCCCCCTTCTCCTCCACCAAACCGCTCTCCACACAACAGCCAGGCCTGTTCCAGGCTCCCAGTAGCACCCCAGCCCCTCTGCAGGCCCCCAAGGGCCCCGGAGTGAGAGTACTGACCGCGTCCCCCAGTGCGGTGCAGCTGACCTCTCCTGCTCTGGGGCTCAGTTCCCTCTGGAAACACCCTTTCTCCTTAGAACCTCGGCCAAGCCAGCTTCTTGTGTCCCACCCAGGGAGGTACTCATGGTTCAGGCTGGCCAGAGCCAGGCTCAACAGACAAGCAGGGTTTATGCATAAATCGCCTTTAAGTGTTGTACCCTGTTTAAACGCGCTGTGTTAATTTGTATACTAGTTTGTATACAAGTTTAACAGTTTCAATAATATTTATTTCTGATGACCCAAAACCAAAGATTGAGTCAATTCCGACTGATAGCGACCCCATAGGACAGAGTAGAACTGCCCCATAGAGTTTCCAAGGAGTGGCTGGTGGATTTGAACTGCCGACCTTTTTTAGTTAGCGGCTGAGCTCATTTTTGATAGGAAGTCATTAACTGAGAAGAAAACTGCTCCAGTCCCAGCAGCTGTTCTCCCCTCTGCAGAGACAGGAGGCCTTGGCCAGGCCATCAACCAAGGGGCAGTATAGACCAGTGGGGGGGCACCACCCAGAAGGAAACCACGCCTGGCCCACTCACACCCATCATGCTGGAAACAGAGAAGTGTTCCCGGGTGGCAAGGGAATGAGGACATCCTGGGGGCTGGTCACAAGCGGCCAAGAAAAGAAACAGATTCAAATTAGCTATACAAAGCCGTGGAAGGAGAAGAGGACACAGCCTGAAGGGAATTTCACATGAACAGGCCCAGGTTCCACACAGTGGAGATGAGTCTTTGATCAATCACATAATAAAACCACAAAAACAAAAACAAGAAAAAGAAACCTTACAGCCGAAATAAGTAGAATACTCTGCAAGTCCTGGTTCTAAAGCTTTTATATAATTAATTGGGAATAGCCAGTTTGGTTAGACCTACCTGGGCTCTCCTTTCGCAAAGTTTATAGCCTTCATATACTGAGTCACACAATGATTGAACTCCTCCTAAAACAGCATCAGGATCCACAGTTACATCAACTTCGCCACTGAAACATCAGGCACACTGAGTCATTCCACGAATGTTAAGTTTCACGAAGTTGGCCTGGTGCCTGAGGTTTATGAACAGTCTATGAATGGGCACCCTGGCACAGAGAATAGTGAGTGGTGGGTGCCTTGGAGCCTCTGCCCACCTCACGGGTGGCTGTGAAAAGGAATTTAGTATTTATATTGCTAAAAAAATATTCTAAGAGTTGTCTAGGCTGCCACAGTTTTGGAAGTAGGGTAAAAATTTACTGTTCCCCTATGGAATGCTGAGGAGAGTCAAGGCAATCTCAGGAAAAAAATAAATTTCACTGGACAAACAATAAAGCATACGTTTTAGAAGGGTGAACTCTTCTAAAAGTTTGCACTTCAGACAACAAAGAATATTATCACTGTAGACAGGACTTCCTAGCTCAAATGCACTAAGGGGTAGTAAGATGGGGTGTGGGGGGCAGGGGAGGGATGCCCTGGCTGCAGCCTCTGAGCAGGCGCGGGGGCGGGGGCCACAGGCTCACCAGGTTCTCAGAGGACTGTGGGGCGCACAGCTGGGCTCGGCACAGGTGCGCCCGGCCTAGAAACTGGGTGACCGGGCCCTTGACTTTGAAGTACATCTGGATGCAGTCCTCGCTCACATCCGGCTGCCCCATCTGGAAGAGCAGGCAGCCGTCAGAGCTGCGCAGAGGCGGTCTCACAGCGCACGGGGCTCCCGCTCTGCAAGCAGAGCTAGGAAGGTGCTGCCCCGGACCCGCGCCCGGGGGCGGCCGCTCTGCCCAACCCCCCAGGCCCACGGCCCGCGCCAGCTCCAGGCCCACCCGTGGGGGATCCAGGAGGCCTGGGTGCCAGACAGACCTTGAGCGCCTGCTCTGCACACAAGACGAAGAGGTCCGGGCTGAAGCTCTCAGAGGGGTCGAACGCAGACTTTCCTAGGTTGGCAGATTTAATCAGCTCGTAAGCTTTCTTCAGGGAGGCAGCATCTGTGGAGCCAGGAGGTGGGAAGATTGGGTCGGGAAGGCCGTGCAGCGGTCAGGACACCGGCAGCCACCGCGTCGAGGAGCACCGGAGAGGGAAGGCCCTCCAGCCGGATCAAGAGGTCCCGGGGTCAGGCGGGCGTGGCGTGGGGGGGGGGGTGGGGAGACCTGGCCCTTCCGGGAGAAGCCTGCGGGGATGGACCCACGCCGCTGTCTTCTCACCCCTCGGCACCCGCTCACCCCCGGCCCCTCGCGCCCCCCGGAGCGCAGGTGGGCGGGTCCGCGCCTCCGCGAATAAAGCCCGCGACACCACGTAGGTCACTAGGTGTCCGCCTAAAAAGCGCCTTAGTTAAAATCCGCCTCTGGTCAAACAAATCCTGCAAGTGCGAGGACTCAGGGCCTCGAGTGCGCATGGATCGGCGGAGGCAGGGGTAGCGACTGTCCCGGGGTGCCCCTGGCGTGGGGGTCGCGGCGGGTCCCGGGCCTCCCTGGGGCGGGGTTCGGGGCAGGTCCCCGGAGTGCCCCTGGGGCAGGGGTCGCAGCAGGTCCCCGGGGTGTCCCTGGGGCAGGGGTCGCGGTGGTCCTGGGGTGTCCCTGGGGCGGGGGTCGCAGTGGTCCCGGGGTGTCCCTGGGGCGGGGGTCGCGGTGGTCCTGGGTCCACCTTGTTGGCTCTCGGCGTAAGCCAGCTGCTGTGTTATGACCAGGTCCATGGCGCTGGCTTCCGAGGTTCGGGGTCCCCAGCGCACCCGCCGCCCACGGTTGGTCGGCGTCCTGGGCCACTTGGACCCGCGGTTGCCTAGCGACGGAAGGGACGCGGCGCGACCTACGGGCCGGCAGCGGGGCCACACTTGGCCGGAGCCCAACTTCCGAGGTTCCTGCTGTTCCTGGCCGCGCGGGGGGCGGGGTGTGGGGGGCGAGGTTCCAGGTGGGGTCCGGGGCTGGGAGGAGGGAGGGAAGCAGGAAGGGTGGGGACTGGTTACAGGGGTGAAAGAGATTCAGACACAACGGGTCTACGTCGCCTGTCTTGGTGATGGGGGTCAGGGAGGGTGGGAGGCCGGTGGGCGACACAGGGTGAGGGGCCATCGCGCCCTGGGGAAGGAACAGACCGGGCTGGGAGGGAGCCCCTGGGAACAGACCTGCGCTCTGTCCTGCACCGGTGAACCGCACGCATGAGGTCCTTAGAGCAGATGTCTGTAGGAGGGTCTGAGGGAAATACACCCACCAACAGTCAGTTCGTCTGTCAGTGTGTCCTGCTGTGGCCGCTGTGTGTCGCTGTGATGCTGGAAGCTAAAAAAACCTGGTATTTCAAACGCCAGCAGGGTCACCCATGGCGGACAGGTTTCAGCGGAACTTCCAGACTAAGATAGACAAGGAAGTAAGGCCTGACATTCTACTTCTGAAAATTAGCCTATGAAACCCTATGGACCACAACTGAGCACAATAGCTTGGAGCATGTGGTCAGGAGGCTATTGTGTTTGGTGAAGCAGAGGGCCAACGCAGACACAGGAGACTCTTGGTGAGATGGTTTGTTCAACAGCTGCAAGGATGTTTGTGAGGATGTCACAGGACCAGGCAACCTTTGTTTTCTTGTACCTAAGGTCACCATGGTACATAAGCCATCTATCTCACACACACACGTACACACACAGGGTATATATATTAAGTTCTGCCTTGGTGTATTTTTCTTGGGGGGCTAGAGTTGTATGCAATCTTGAGTATAGAAAACTCAAATCCCTTTAAAATGAACCATCTATTCATTTTCAAAGATGGTTCTCAAGGGCATCTTTGTCCATTCATAAAGAAATGCGGCACCATGTGCACAGCTGTTATAAAATATTTATCCCTGCCAAGCAAATATCTCCTAAACATTATATGGTAAGAGATTTTCTGAATCCTAGAGCATTAAGTATTAAAACCCATTTTTCCTAGTTATACAGTAACCTTAAATACTAAGAATGGGGTGCAAAGCTACTTTCTTGCCAGATGGTATTTCAGCTTGCAAAGATGATACTGCTCAGGTCCAGCCTGCCTTGGGTTGCTGGAGAATCAAGTGTGGTAGTTGTGGGGTGCCATTCATTCCCCTGGAAAGTTTATTCCTCTCTCCAACTGCTCCTCTAGATCTTGGAGAATGGTCAGGCAGCTTCCCACCAGAGACACGTCGTGGGACCTGAGGAAGGTGAGGCGTTGGTGACTCAGTGGTAGAGTTCTCGCCTTCCACAGGGATGATTGAGCTCAATTCCAGCCAAAGCATGTCATGCACAGCCACTGCCAGTCTATCAGTGGGGTCTTGCTTGTTGCTGTGATGCTAAAGAGTTTTCAGCAGAGCTTCCCGATGAAAGTGAACTAGGAAGAAAGGCCTTGGCCATCTACTTTCAAAAATAAGCCAATGACAAAATAAATTCTATTAAGAAAACATTCTGCATCCCACTTTGAAGTGTGGCGTCTGGGGTCTTAAATGCTAACGAGCGGCCATCTAAGATGCATCAGTTGGTGGAGCAAAGGAAAATGAAGAACACCAAAGACTCAAGGTAATTATGAGCCCAAGAGACAGAAAGGGCCACATGAACCAGAGACCTACATCAGCCTGAGACTAGAAGAACTAGATGGTGCCCGGCCACAACTGATGACTGCCCTGACAGGGAACACAACAGAGAATCCCTGAGGGAGCAGGAGATCAGTGGGATGCAGACCCCAAATTCTCATAAGAAGACCAGACTTAATGGTCTGACTGAGACTAGAAGAATCCCGGTGGTCATGGTCCCCAAACCTTCGGTTGGCCCAGGACAGGAACCATTCCCGAAGACAACTCATCAGACATGGAAGGGACTGGACAATGGGTTGGAGAGAGATGCTGATGAGGAGTGAGCTACTTGTATCAGGTGGACACTTGAGACTGTGTTGGCATCTCCTGTCTGGAGGGGAGATAGGAGGGTAGAGAGGGTTAGAAACTGGCAAAACAGTCACAAAAGGACAGACTGGAAGGAGGAAGCGGGCTGACTCATTAAGGGGAGAGTAAATGGGAGTACGTAGTAAGGTGTATATAAGTTGATATGTGAGAGACTGACTTGTAAACTTTCACTTAAAGCACAATAAAAATTATTAAAAATGAAAACCCTATGGATCACAACGGTCCAATCTACAACCTATCCAGGGGATGGTGCAGGACTGGGCAGTGTTGTGTTCCCTTGTGCGTGGGGTCGCCATGAGTCAGGGGCCAAATCAAGGGCTAACAACAGCAAAGGTTTAACAGGCAGCTCACAAATTCCTCCATATTTAATAATCAGCCAGTAGGACAGCCCCCTCCTTGGTGACCTCTTGGGGAGGGAGGCTTCCTACAGGGCCCAGTACCCACCGCCTAAGCCTGTCTTCACCGGGGCCTGCATCTCTGCCTGGTATGGAGGGTGGACTCTCGGCCTAGCCTGGCAGCTCTCGGCTTTGCTTTCCGGCCCTCGGGCTGTCCTGCCTGTTTGTCTCCATAGTTCAAACATGGAGTCTAGAAATGGGGCCAGGCTTGCATCACCATAGAGCAGACAGGCTGAGCCTGGTCTGATGAGAAAACCGTGGGAGCAGGAAAGGCCATGCCTTGTGCCTGAGCCCAGAGGTTCCTGACCACCGCCGGCTGTGACAGAAACCGGCGTGATGGCCCAGGCACAGGCATTCGGACCCCCAGAGCCATAATGACCCTCTGCTGAGGGAGAGTACGTGTGTGAGAGTGTGTTAGAATGTGTGCGTGTGAGGGTGTGTTAGAGTGTGTGCATGTGAGACAAGGAGCATTAGAGTGTGTTAGTGTGCATGTGAGACAGGGAGTGTTAGAGTGTGACAGTGTGAGTGTGGTAGGAACATGAATGTATGTGATTGCACCTGCGTGTGCACGCATGGACCCTGAGCGGACTCGCACACACGAGGGACACCGTCCTTTTCTCACACTACACCTGGTAAGGCCACCTGAGGCCACGGGGGCTGCAGACCACCGGAGGTTAAGGTGCAGCCCGGAGGACCTGGTCCTTTGGAGGGAGCACCTCGGCCGCCTGGGCCTGGGGTGGGGGATCAGAGCTCGCGGGCTACCTTCCACCCGCACCTTCAGCAGGGGCCCGGGCTCCACGCAGTTCGGCGGCGTGAGGTTGGTGTACCCCAGCGCCGGTTTTAGTGCTGCGCCCCCCAGACGCTAAAAGGCGAGGCGGTGCTGGAGGAAGGGAGAAGGGAGAAGGGAGAGGACTGGGGACCTGGCTGGATTGGGGCGGAGGTTGAGAGGAAGGGTTAGGGGAGGGGGCTGGGGGAGGAGGCCGGGGACTTAACTATGGGAAGGGGCTTGGGGGCAGGGTTCAAGGAAGGGAGCTGGGAATGGGGCGGGGGGGGGGGTCAGCTATCGGCCCCGTAGGCCCCTCCTGCGCACCCCCCTGCAGGCTCTGACCCAGGCTGAACTTAGATTTCAGATAATGAATTAGTTTCGTACCAGTACGTGCTAACTATTGTATGGGACACACTGCTACTAAAATACCTCGTTCATCTGAAATCCAAGTTCACCGGTTTCACGTGCTTTATTTGCTGCGTCTGCAACGCTTACCCAGTTCTCCACTTCTATCCCGGCCTGCGGGTCACCCTCTTTTCACGGAGATGGCGGAGGGGCTCACGTCCGTTGCCTCGGGCTTTTTCATTAGACATCCATCGTGTCATCGGAAAATATTTATTGAAGACCTAGCGTGTCATTACAGGGACGTATCGTGGCTTTAAGCCAGGGTTTCTGACCCGGGACACTGGCACTGTTGACATGTGGGGCCCTATATAGGGTCGCTGTGAGTCGGAATCGACTCGACAGCAATGGGTTTTGGTAATGCTTTGCTTCGGGCCGTCCTAGGCATTGCAGTGTATCAAGCAGCATCCCCGGCCTCGACCCACGAGATGCCAGTAGTGCCCCCCCCCCAGGTGGCAGAGAACGCTTCCAGAGCATTTTGTGTCCCTTGGAGGGCAAACAAGAGTCCCTGGGTGGTACAGATGGTCAAGCAGTCAGCTACTAACCCAAAGGTTGGCGGTTTGAGTCCACCCAGAAGCACCTCGGAAGACAGGCCTGATGACGCACTTCTAGGAAATCTGCCGTCGAAAGCCCCGTGGAGCCCTGTTCTCCTCTGACGCACGCGGGGCCGCCGTGCTTCTGGACGGCGCTGGTTCGCCCTGGTGTTCTGGAGGACAAAACAGCCTCAGTGCAGAGCCACTGCCTTAAGTTTTTAGTTTAAAATCATATCTAAATTGATACATGATCTTATATATGTGTACATATATACACACACATTTATATATTTACATAAGTAAAAAAAATTTTTTTTATATATTTACATACACACACATTTATAGTGACCCTACAGGACAAGAGTAGAGCTGCCCCACAGGGCTTCCAAGGAGCGCCTGCCGAATTCAAACTGCGACCTCTTGGTTAGCAGCTGTAGCTCTTAAGCACTAGGCCACCAGGGTTTCCATATATATACATACACACATGATTCTGTACATGGACTTGCTGGATCAAAGGTTCTGGCCATTTAAAGATTTATAAATATTGCTGAACTTTTCTCTGAAGAGCATGCATCAGTTGGTATCTCCACCATTGATGAACAAGCCTGGCCATCTCCTCACACCCAGTCTCCATAGGTTTTTACTGAACTCACTGATGGGAGAAGAGTGGCTCCTCATTACAGCTTTAACTTGCATCTGCTTATTATGAGTTAGCTTAAGCATCTTTTCATATGCTGCAACTTTTTATTAGCTGGTTGTCTTGGTTATCTAGTGCTGCTATAACAGAAATACCATAAATGGGTGGCTTTAACAAACAGAAATTTGTTTTCTCACAGTTTAGGGAGTCCAAATGCAGGGTGCCAGCTCTAGGGGAAGGTTCTCTCTCTGTCGGGTCTGGAGGAAGGTCCCTGTCTCTTTGAGCTTCTGCTTCCGGGTGATCCTTCATGTGACCTGGCATCTCTCTTCCCTCATCTCTGCTCTGTTTAATCTCTTTTATATCTCAAAAGAGATTGACTCAAGAGATACCCTACACTAATGCCGCCTCATTAACATAACAAATTCCAAATGAGATTATAACCACAAGCATAGAGATAACCGCTGGTTATCATACCCTTTATCAATACCAATTTTCTATTGGGTTGTGGGTAATTTCAGACTGATTTGTGGAAGGTTTTATATGCTAAGGAAATTATCACTTTGTGACATGAATTTCAAATAATTTCCCCATTTTGTTCTTAGTTTCTTGACTTTTCCTATTTTAAATTTGTCAGGCAGAAGTTTTCTGTTTTTTATTTAATGTAGTTGAATTTCTCAGGCTGTCTCTACGTCACCTTAGAAAGATTATCTGACTCCAAGATTGTTGTTGTTATTGTTAATTGCCATGGAGTCAATTAGGCTCATGGTGACCCCATGTGTGGAGGACAGACCTGCTCCAAAGGGTTTTCAAGGCTGTGTTCTTTCAGAAACAGATTGCTAGGCCTTTCTTCTGAGGTGCCTCTAGGTGGGCTCAAAAACCACCAATCTTTTGACGAGTAGTTGAGTACTTCATCATCAGCACCACCCAGGGACTCCAAGATCATAAAGAAATAATTACCTATGGTATCTGCTAGAACCTTTCTGGGACTGGAATCTTTGGTGAATCAGGAGTCTGTTTAGGGTGAAGGGGCCCCACAGCTGTGCCTCCTCTTCAAGTGCCCCAGTCCTTGCTGCACTGAGCATGGTGCTCCTGGCCCCATCTGTCTGTCAGGGACCCAAGTGGCACTGTTTCTAGCTCACAATATGTTTTACCATCTGTGGCATGAGGCCTCCTCTCATATATCTCTCTTGGTAAAAGCTTTCAAGACCATATTTGTTTGTTTATTTTTCACATAAATTTTGGATCATCTGCTCTAGTGCCAAAGAATATACTGTTGGTGTTTTCATTGGGCTTGCGTCAAGGTCTAGGTTAACTCAGTGAGAACCAACACCTTGGACGTGGAGAGCCTCCTCAACCAGAATAGAGCAGGCTTTCCCTTCCGTCCTTTCAGCGTGCCTTGGCTTCTGTTTGCCAGTACTCTACTGAGAGCTTGCGATTTAACGCTGCTAAGTAGGTGTCCTGGTGGTGAAGTAGGTAAGAGCTCGGCTGTGAGCCAAAAGGTTGGCAGTTCAAATCCACCAGCTGCTCCTTGGAAACCCTATGCACCAGTTCTACTCTGTCCTTTAGCGTTGCTACGAGTCAGAATCGTTTAGAGGGCAATGGGTTCGGTTTGATTGGTAAATAAGATTCATTTAAACTTCTTTTCAAACAAAGACCTTGGAAGCTTATTCTTTTTTTCTATAATCTTGAAGTGGTTTCATACCATTGGGATTACCTGTTTCTTAAAGGTCTGCTAATACCTGAGAAACTCGACATTTTCTCTTCCTGATTGTTTTAAGCAAGTATGTGTGTGTGCGTGTATGTGTATATGTGTGTATGCGTGTATGTGTAAGTGTGTATACGCATTATGTATATGTATACGCACGTACGTACACATGTGTGCATTATGTATCTGTGCTTGTATACGTGTGTACACGCGTGTGTATGTGCGTTATGTATGAGTATGTGTCTGTATGTGAGCACGCTTTGTAGTCTCTGTCAACGTTCTCTATTTCTTCTATGGTAATTGGCTGCCCCGAGTCAATTCAGTAGTTGATATTTTACTAGAAAAGCATTCATTTCATTCAGATTTTAAAATGTATAAAGTTGAGCAACATAGCCTTTTATGATTGTCTTTAATTTCCCCTGTATTTGTGGCTATTTTCTTATGATTATTTCATATATTGTGTATCTTTCCTTTTTTTTTTTTTTCTTGATTAGGTTTGTGAAGTTTCTCTATTTCATTGTTTTTCTTTTTTTTAAGAACAAGCTTGTTTCTTTGTTTATTCTACCATTTTCTATTTTTTAGTTCATTAATTTCTTTTTTAGCCTTTGCTGAGTCTTTCTGCTTAACTTTGTGCTTCTGTAGTTTTTCTTGGCGTGGATGCTTAATTGAATCATTTTCACTTTTTCTTGTTAATTAATGTAAGCATATAAGCCTATGAATTTTCCTCTGAGCACTCTTTTAGCTGTACCCTGCAATTCTGACATGCAGTATAAAAGCACAACTGTGATCTTTAAGATTATGTGTCAACTTGGCTAGGCCACGATTCTCAGTGGTTTGGCAGTTATGATGTAGTTTGGTGTTCGTATGATGATGTGATCCTTCCATGACGAGATTTGATATAATGTGATCACCTCCATTATGGGATCTGCTGTGAGTAGCCAGTCAGTTGAAAGGGAGTTTCCTTGGGGATTGGCCTACATCGAATATATAAGTGGACTTTCTGGCGAAACTGGTGGCCTTTTGCTCGCTCTGGATCCTGCAGCTGGCTCTTGTTCATCTGACCTCTGGTTCTTGGGACTTGAGCTAGCAGCCTACCTGCTGCCTTTCTCAAGGATCTTGGCATTTGTCGATCTTCGAAGCCTGTGAGCAAAAGCCCTGTGGTTTGACCTACCAATTTTGGGTTCACCAGCCCCTGCGGGTACATAAATCAGGAGAAGCGTCTATCCTGACCCACAGACTTGGGACATTCCAGCTTCTACAACCACGTGAGCCATTTCCTTGACATAAATCTCTCTCTATGTATATATTTATATGATTCACTGGTTTTACTTCTCGAGAGAACCCAACCTAAGACAACAGCCCTCAAATTGTTAAACATGCTTTTCCTACACATCAATAGGGAGTGTATGTCAAAGTTCTACCTAGCTCATTTGTGAAGGAGCCAAAGAAATGACAATATGAGTTCAAAAAAGATTTGAGGAATGGAACTTATGTAGCTAGGGGGGAGAGAACAAAAGATTATTTAGTTGGATCCAAAACTGGGTCATGTACTAAACCCACCAACCCAAAGCCGTCAAGTCATGTACTACAGGGCAATAAAAGGTTCTGTGGGATCCTTTTCTCTGCTGGGTGGAGAACAGTCCTTGTGTGCTATCATCTTACTGCAAGGTGACCTATAATTTCACAGGGCTGTGAAATCCCAGCTGAATGGGTTGTGGGCAATAAATACATCAACACAGTTATTGTCTCTGAGAGAATCAGACAGATGCTGTGGTGTGATATGAAAAATCACAATACCATTAATTTACCTCTTTTCAAATGTTGGATAAGTTTTCCTGAACAGTGGTGGTTTCCTCATTAGTTTTCTAGATATTCTGTAATGAGAGCTTTGATTTCTTCTTTGGCTCAATAGTTATTAAGCAAGTTGAAAGATGTTTAGACAGCAAGTTTTTTTCTTTCTCTCTAGTTTTGACTTTGATTCCTGGCTGTATTGCACTGTTATCAAAGATGATTGACTATGCTACATCTATTCTTTGGAATTTATTGGGGTTTTCTTTAAGCCTATGTGTATGATCAGTTTTTGTAATTGTCCCATGGGCACTTGAAAAGAGTTCAATAAACATTAATTAGAGCTCAAGTATTGATTATACTATTTAGGTCTCTATAGCCTCATTGTTTTTTAAGGTCAACCTTGTCTAATGTTAAGATCACAATCCTTGCTTTTGGTTTACTTTTCTTTACTATTTTTAAAAACTGTGGTATAATTGGCATTCAGTGAATGCACGGCCATTAGTGTCAACATTCTGATGAGCCTTGACATGCGCCCTTGCCCTGTGACCCCGGGATGACTTTGTGGATGTGCCGTGATGTACGTGTGGTCCGAGCATGACAAGGATGGACTGGTGGGGGGCGGCTGGAAAGGCAGACAGGGTCCTAGCCTGGAAAACTTATTTTCCAGTACAAGCTTTGTCACAGCTTTGAAATTCAATGGTAGCTCTGCATAGCTGTTTCCTGGGAATATGCACCTGTAGTTCTTCAGCCAAGTGAGTAGGATCCACGGCTGCAAGCGTGGAGCTCAGGGACCTGCATGAAGCAGCCCCAACAGAGCCCCACACTGCATCTCATCTCAGGGCACCCCCTACCTACAGCCCTCATGTTCTGAAAAGGGGAGTGTCCTTCGCTTTGAGGTGCCAACAAGCCACAAGGAAGGCAGGTGCAGCACCTCCGCCAGCTCCTTGGCTTCCTTCTACTCATCTCCTGCTGGCACTGGCTGGGCGCATGAACACATGGAGTCCTGCAATTGCTGATACTCAGTGCTCCAGGTGGATGTTAGCACCAGGTGACCACTGGTGCCAAGACAGCAGCTTCCTCCGGACGTTGCAAGAAGGAATTGGTAAGGGACCTTTGTGCCTGGCATCCCCGGCAGTGGGGTTATTTCCTTTACCCCATCTGCTAGGGTTGGAGGACTCAAAGCTGCAGCCTTTGGTGGGGAGGGTGCATGTGTGATAGTTTTCCCTCGTCACTGAAGTGTTGGTAGTTCAATCCCATCCAGAGGTGCCTCAGAAGAAAGGCCGGGTGATCTGTTTCTGAAAGGTCACAGTCATGAAGGCTCCGTGGAGTAGTTCTACTTTGCATGCATGGGGTCGCATGAGTCGGAGTTGACCTAACAGCAGTTGGTTTGCTCTGGGTGGTCACCAGCTCTTGGGCAGAAGTTGTGTAGGGAGAGAGAGACACTCACAGGAGCCAGCAGACTGGGACCCTCGCTCAAAAGACTAGGCTCTGGGATCAGATGCAGTTTCCTCCTCAGGGAATCGGGGTCCAGAGACCAGGGCCAGGGCCCTGGGACATGCCCATTGTTGGAACAAGCACTTCGGTCTCTCTAGGCCTCACCTTTGCAATGGGCCTAACCCCAGCATCTCAGGGGATTAAGTGGATAGCGCTCTCGGTGAAGGTGCAGAGAGTAAAGCCCCCGAGCAGAGCTGAGGCAATTGTGAGGAATCGGCTGAGACAAGGATTGGCCCTCACACCCTATGCAATGGGCTGACAGAGGCGGACAAGCGTCTGAACCTGCAGAGCCAAGTGAGGCTGACCTACACGGTCTCGTCTCCTCATCCAGGCCTGCCCTCCCCACTCCACTGACACAGCCTCCTACCCCCCTACCCAGGTCTGCTGTCCCCCCTGGGCCTGCTTCTGCAGACCAACACAGCTTCCTGCCCTCCCAGGCCTGGTGCCCCAGCCCATTGTCCAGGCTGACCCTGGCTCTCCTATCTGGGTCGTGGGCTCAATCTGTGTCCTTCCACCTTCTGCTGTTTTAGGAGCACTCTGGAGGGTTGTCTGCATGTTTGGTCCTAACACACCTGTCCAGGTAGGTAGACTGCATCAAGGGCTCGGCTGCAACTTTCCGTCCACATGGACTAGTGGTCACAGCAGGATTCTGCGCAGTTGATCAGCGGACGAGAACCATCCTGGCGTGGTTCTTTCATGTACCCTTTCCAGCCCCGGGAGGACACTGCAGGACAGGGCAAGGCCTCTTAACCCTGAGCAGTGGTGAGAAAGGAAGAGCTTTCCTCAGACCCTGTGCTCACCCAAATCAGTTTTCATAATCCTGTGCTTCCATCTCTCCAAACATAATACACATTGTAAATCCCCTACTCTTACTCAAGTGTAGAGCTGAACAAACTTACAATTTCAATACAGATCAAACCAGGACACCCACAGCACTCAGATCACCAGCACAGGTTCAGCAGACGCATGGCATTGTGATGTCAACATCAACATGCTGCCGGCGATGATGAGCTGGACCTGGTGTGGGCTCTTGGGGGCTCACGGTCCGCGCCCTGCAAGGTGCCTGGCTGGTCCTCCCGACTCCTCTCTGCTGAACTCTGGAGACTTTTCTGCGCAGTGTACGTGCTGTCTGGGCTTCGTGAGGCTGGAAGAGGTTATTTGTCCAAGTCTGCCTTTTCTCATTAGCCTGCAACGTTGTGTGTTGGGTGGCATGGTGTGTGTTTCCACAAGCTGGGCATTTTATGAGAAATTTTAATTCAGTGTGTCAGCAGGGCCACGTTCCCCCTGAAGGCTCTAAAAGAGGAAGCTTGCATGTCTGTCCAGCTGCTGGTGGCTCCCGGCGCTCCTTGGCTTATGGCTCCATCACGCCAGTCTCTGCCCCTGTGGTCACATGGCTGCCTTCCCTTGTGTGTCTCTTCTCTTTTATAGGACACCACTCAGATGGGATTAGGACCCACCCTGCTCCAGTGTGACCTCACATTAACCTAACTGACGTGTCTTCAATCAAGGTCATATCCAGAGGCACTGGGGGTTTGGACTTCAGCGTATTTTTGCGGGGGAAACAATTCAACCTGTAACAGGTAACTTTGTCTTACAGATCCTTTGCTTTTGGCCAAGTCACATGATTTCCTGGCCTGCGCCTCCTGGTTGTTTTCTCCTTGGAATGGCAGTTGGGACCACCAATCCTGGCCTGTTGGTATGCTTGCCCTGACTGTCCACAGCTAGAAATCTTGAGTGGTCTGGCACATCTGCTTGGTGTGGGGTGGCTGAGCAGGTCACGCCTGGGAGGACAGAGCACCCTGGGCCTATGTCGAAGGTGTTCAGCAGGCAGGGCTGGGGAAAAGGGCCGGCTTGGCAGTGCATGTTTGTCCCTGGGGATTCCAGAATCAGGTGTCCCTGGAGAATGCGGAGCTTTCCTCACTCGGAGGCAAATCCCCGGGGACCTGGCTCCCCACAACCATCTTTCTCTAACTTTCCACGTCCAATGTGGCCACTATCCTTCTGGCCAAATTGTAACACATGGGGTCTGGATTAAGGTCTGTAGGGCCCTAAACACTAATAATCTGTGGCGCCCCTCCTCTGATTACTCAAGCATTTGAATGTGGTATGTGTTATACATATACATAACACACACATATACATACATGTATGTTTGTGTATGTGTCTTAGCTATCCATGATGTAATTTCCTTTTAAATGCATCTGTTATATTAGCAATTGAATACAAAAGTGGCGTATGCCATTTTAGTGGAATGAGATGAACTGGATTATAAAATTCTTAGTGGGCGAATGTAGCAAGAGTTCGACTTCACAGCCCACCTCCACCTCTTGTTTGTTGTTAGGTGTCATGGAGTCAGTTCTGACTCATAGCGACCCTATGTAGGACAGAACGAAACGCTGCCTGGTCCTGCGCCATCCTCACAATAGTTGATGTGTTTGAGTCCATTGTTGCAGCCATTGTGTCAATCCATCTCACTGAGGGTCTCTTCTTTTTCAGTGACTCTCTACCTTACCAAGCATGATGTCCTTCTGTAGAGTCTGGTCCCTCCTGACAGCATGTCCGAGGAGTACTCTGGCTGTACTTCTATCAAGACAGATTTGTTTGTCCTTCTGGCAGTCCATGGTATATTCAATATTCTTCGCAAACGTCATAATTCACAGGCATCAGTTCTTCCGTGTTCCTTATTCATTGTCCAGCATACGAGACAAATGAAAATACCATGGCTTGGGTCAGGCACACCTTAGTCCTCAGAGTGACATCTTTGCTTTTTAACACTTTAAAGAGGTCTTTTGCAGCAAATTTGCCCAATGCAATGCGTCTTTTGATTTCTTGACTGCTGCTTCCATGGCTGTTGACTGTGGATCCGAGTAAAATGAAACCCTTGACAACTTCAGTCTTTTCTCCACTTATCATGATGTTGTTTATTGGTCCATTTGTGAGGATTATTGTTTTCTTTATGTTGAGGTGCAATCCATACTGAAGGCTGTGGTCTTTGAGCTTCATTAGCAAGTGCTTCAAGCTCTCTTCACTTTCAGCAAGGTTGTGTCATCTGTGTAACACAGGTTGTTAATGAGTCTTCCTCCAATCCTGATGCTTTGTTCTTCTTCATATAGTCCAGCTTCTTGGATTATTTGCTCAGCTTACAGATTGAATAAGTATGGTGAAAGGATACAAACCTGACACACACCTTTCCTGACTTTAAACCATGCAATATCCCCTTATTCTGGACTGCCTCTTGGTCTATGTACAGGTTCCTCGTGAGCACAATTAAGAGTTCTGAAATTTCCATCCTTCACAATGTTATCCATCACTTGTTATGATCCACACAGTCAAATGCCTTTGCATAGTCAATAGAACACAGGTAAACATCTTTCTGGTATTCTCTGCCAGGATCCATCTGACATCAGCAATGACACTCGTCGTTCAACGTCCTCTTCTGAATTCAGTTTGAATTGCTGGCAATTCCTTGTCGATGTACTGCTGTAACCATTTTTGAATGATCTTCAGCAAAATTTTACTTGCGTGTGATATTAATGATATCGTTCATTAATTTCCACATTCCACTGAATCACCTTTCTTTGGAAGGGGCACAAATATGGACCTCTTGCAGTCAGTTGGTCAGGTAGCTGTCTTCCAAATTTCTTGGCCAAGACAAGTGAGCACCTCCAGTACTGCATCCATTTTTTGAAACATCTCAAATGGTATTCCGTTAATTCCTGGTGCCTTGTTTTTCACCAGTGCCTTCAGTGCAGCTGGGACTTCCTTCTTCAGTACCATCAGCTCTTGATTTTATGCTACCTCCTCAAAAGGTTGAAGGTCAATGAATTCTTTTTAGTACAGTGATTCTATGTATTTCTTTCATCTTCTTTTGATGCTTCCTGAGTTGTTTAATATTTTCCCTGTAGAATTCTTCAATATTGCAACTTGAGGCTTGATTTTTTTTTTTTTTTCAGTTCTTTTAGCTTGAGAAATGCTGAGCGTGTTCTTCCCTTTTGGTTTTCTAACTCCAGGTCTTTGCACATGTCATTATAATTCTTTGTCTTCTCACACCACTGTTTGAAATCTTCTGTTCATCTCTTTTACATCATCATTTCTTCCATTTGCTTTAGCTACTCGACGTACAAGAGCAAGTTTCAGAGTCTCTTCTGACATCCATTTTGGTCTTTTCTTTCTTTTCTGTCTTTTTAATGACCTCTTGCTTTCTTCATGTATGATGTCCTTGAAGTGGTAGGGGCTCACAGCTTAAACAACCTTGCATGTGGGCCCCCTTGTGACCCCGTGTGAACTTTATTTCCAGTCAGCATGTTCTCATGACTGGAGCTGGTATCGGTTTCATTCAGCGCCACTGCAGTGCTCGCTGTGCTTGTGTTCTGTCTGTTTGGCATCTACAGGTCTTTGCTTTGGACAACTGGTGCCCCTGTTCTGTTGATGCCCTAAGCATGTGCTTACCTTGTTTATTGGGTAATTTGTCCCTAGGTCACCATGAGTCAGAATTGGGTGTGGTTTTTTTGTTTGTTCGTTTAAGGCACCTGGTTCAGGCTGTCTCCCTGGCCCAGGACACACTTCCCCAGAGAAGGCACTCAATAAGCATTTGCGGAACAAATGCATTCTGGAAATTTCCAGAGAAGGGTGAGCCTGGACCTGCTGGGTCCCCACCCATCCCACTGGGCCCCAGAAACCTCGGAGTGGAGGGCTAAGGTTAGAGGGCTGCTGTAGGGTCTGGCCAGTCCCCTGGGGCTGAGTGTGGCCAGAGAAGGACTGGGCAGTGGCTGCTGGCTCCAAGAATCCCCAGAAGTGGCCAAAGAGACAGTCCCAAGGCCTCTCCATGGATGCAACCCTGAACAGGCAGGGTGGTCTGAGAGCCACACGGGACCGAGAAGTAGCTGGGGAGGGGGCTATGGGAAAAGCCTCGGTCCCAAGGGGTTCCTAACAGGGAGGGACACTGAGTGTCTGATTCTGATGGTCCCGACCACCTCAGAGCTGCCCCAGCATGAAATACCAGGCACTGATGTTGTGGCTGTTAGTCGCCATTGGACTGGGGGGCCAGATCACGGGGGCTGCACCCTTGTTGGAGTGCCAGGACACAGAGACTGGGTAGTACACACATCACTGCTGTGACATCCAAAGTCCACCTCATTTCAGTGGTGATTGTCCTCTCTCACACACAAAAGGACAGGCCTGAACCCCCATCCACCTTGGGCAGATGGTGCTACTCTTAGCCATCTTTTTAGGCAGTGCCCCTGCTCCCCACCACGTGTCCTGCTCACTTTCTCAGCATTAGCAGCCTTTTCCATTATTCTCCCAGGACTGAGTCCCGGCAGGCACCTGCTTAAAATCAGCCGGCCATGACGTGGCACACAAGCATCAGTGGAAACCTCATAAGCAGATGCAGCAGGCCCCTGTCAGCGGTGCCAGCCCCACAGATGGCTTGGGGTCAGGCTGCTGATCCATGTGACTCTCTGTCCTTGGGGAAGCTCTGGCACCTGGTCATCAGCTGAGGCCAGGAGGGCGGTTCTGACCGTGAGTGTGAGGGCCCTGGGGCTTCCAATCCTGCACCTCAGTATCACACTGAGGGGAACAGTTACTGGATTTCAGGTGCTCCCCTTTCCAGAAGGAAGGGCCTTATGGACATGGATGAGGCCGTAGGACTGGGGGCCACAGGAAACAGAGTTGCTCAAAGCAGATCCACACTCTCCATGCCCTTGGTCCCTGCTGGGGACACCCACTGACATCTAGAACACGCACTTGGGAAAGATTCCCAAAATGTTCATCCTGGGCCTGACAGACCAGTACTGATGACCTCTGGACTCCTAGGTTCATCTGAGATACCATCTGGTCTCAACGACCCCTGGAACAGCTGTTTCAGCAAGTCGCTACTTCCTGGGGGGCAAGGAGGGTGCATGTCCTAGCACGGAGTCCATGTCTCCACCCATCGTCCACACTCAGTGTCTGCCAGGGAGACGGTCCTGTCCCTTCTGACCAACTTTGCCCTCTCTCCCTCTCCCTCCCTCTTTTCCTTTTTTCTTCCGTCCATGCAGACAAGCAGAAATGTCTTTTTTCTGCACAAAGCAAAACCACCTGCCTTGCACCCTGTGCCTGGGGGCCTCTCTGGGCAAAGGCTAGCCAGTGTGGGCATCCGTGGCCTTTCTCCATCGCTCTTTCTCTGGAGGACATTAGACGGTTGTGGGGTAGGTGATTGACGGTCAACTTTTCTAGCTGCCAGATCCCAAGAGGTTCTATTCCTGCCTGCTTTCTTCACTACGAGTGAATCCTTGAGCCACTGAGCAGTTGGCACAACACAGTATGGAGCCACAAGGCAAGCACTAAAGAGTCCCCATCATGAATGGGAGCCAAGATGGAATTGAACTTAATTGACTAGTGTCTTCTTGGAGCAGAACTGGGAAACCGTCTTCCCAGGGAGTGTCTTAAAGAGGCAACTTGAAGGCATCATCTTGAGTGTAAATAGCTTTCTTCCATGACTAGAAAATGGAATGCACTCTGCATTCATTTTACACAAATGCCATGGACAGGGCCAGGGAAAAGGTAGCCCTGGGCCCACCTGGCCCCCTGGAGGGTTGATCACTGCACTCTAAGAGAGCCTTCAATTATCCGCTGTAATATTCATGAATTTTTTTTTCATAGAAGTATGAAAAATTAAGTACGAGTAGTTTGCTTTGTGTTTCATTATTTATTAGGCTAGTGACTTATTCTTCACTTGGCTAGGGGCTTCCTGTCTTTTCCAAGAAAAAAGAAGTAGGCAAGAATAATGGCCCTTATACTTTGCACTACTGAAATTAAAATTTAAAGGACCATGTCCAAGTGAAAACTGAACAGAGATGTTTATAAATGCAGACTGGTTGAAAACTAAAAAGGCGAGAGCATCTGTTATTCATTTTATGGATGTAAGTTTTGTTCAAATGACTCCTCAGGGCTACCCACCACCAGAGGTTTGCCTGCGCTCTGGGGTGGTACCCTATGACTGCTAATCGGTCATTCCTTCGTCTGTCCATCTGTCTGTCTATCCGTCCATCAGGATCTGTGTCCAGTGGGGCATGCAGTGTCCTCCCTTCTCAGATAGACAGACAGCTGCTTCTCCTCCCCACGCTTAGCTCCTGTGACCTTGTTGTCAAAGGGTCACTGGGGAGCTGTGTCACACCAGCTTCTTTTAGAGGTTTCTAATGTCCTTTTTGCAATTCATGCTCCTCTTACTAAAATCTCGAAATAAAGCTCGGCTTAAAGCCTCAAGAGTCCTCACTCCTCTGAGTGTGGGGTCAGCATGTGTGGTGGGGAGAGAATTGTGTCCCTTAAACAGATGGGTCCAGGTGCTAGCTCCCAGTACCTGTGAACGTGCACTTATTGGGAAAAGGGTTTTTGCAGATGTGGTTAAAGACCTCGAGATCTTAGACTTAAGGTGAGCCCTGAATCCAGTGACAGGTGTCCTTTTAAGAGAAAGGAGGAGGAGATTTGAGACCCTGAGACAAGGGGAGGAAGCCATGTGAGATGGAAGCAGAGATGGGAGTGATGCGGCCACAAGCCACAGAACACGTGGAGCCACCAGAAGCTGGAAGAGATGAGGAAGCATTCCCCTCTACAGCTTCAGAGAGAGCAGAGCCCTGCCAGCACCTTGATTTTGGACTCTGTCCTCCAGAACTGTAAGACAGTAAATATCTGTTGTTTTAAGCCACCGAGCTTGTGACAATTTGTTGCAGCAGCCACAGGGAACTCATACAAAACCAGTCTGTGAAGATTCTGATACAGCACATCTCAGGTAGAGTTGCTGTGATGGATTTTTTTGTAACCTTAAATTATTTTGATATAATATTTCAAACACACACATAAGTTGCAAAAGTAGTACAGGGAATTATCCTATACCCTTTATCCCAACTCCCCAACTGCTTAACACATGGCCCACTTGCATTGCCATTCTACTGTTCTACCACTCTCTCTTTCTTACCCCTGTGCATGCATGGGTACGTAGAGGTGCATACATTCCCCTGAATCAACTTGACAGTAAGCAGAAAAGTTGAAGGGGCCATGCCCATCTGTCCCTAAATACAGTTGATTCTCGTTATTCACGGCAATTGTGCTCTCCAGGGCCGCCGTGAGCACGGAGTCAGCTAGCCGGTCGGTCTTTCGGACAGTGGGGAACGTGTGCATCAGACCACCCGGGGTTTTGCTTGAGCGTGTGCGTGTCTACAAACAATTGTGAAAGCACCACAAGCACTGATTTTGGGTTATAAATAGATTTTAGCTAGTAGGTAGATTCACAAACACGGAATCCTAGAATAATGAAGACTGAGTAGAATTCTGTGTGAACTCCATAACAACTAGGACAAACTGTCATAGCCACAATATTATTATAAAAATCAGGAAACTTAATATCAATAAAAAATTTAAAAAACCTGCTGCCACCTAGTTGATTCCGACTCATAGCAACCCTATAGAACACAGTAGAACTGCCTCATAGGGTTTCCAAAGAGCTACTGGTAGATTCGAACTGCCTACATTTTGGTTAGCAGCCATAGCTCTTAACCACTGAACCACCAGGGCTCCATCAGACTTCAGAGGGGGTTATAAAAATTTCATTCATCTATTTATTTATTTGGCTTTTTTGTGTGTGTTTGTTATTGTAACCATTCAAATACAATTCAGTGATATTGATTATATTCTTCCTAAGAACCAGCTTTGTTAATTTGCCCTTTTTTCCTGTTTTCTAGATTTCTACCCTATTGGATTCTTTTTTTTTTTTTTCTTCATTTTAATTATCTTTGTTTTACTGTACTCATAATTTTCCAGCTGCTGGCTTCTGTTTTTGATCCTCTGCTCCTTCTTTCCTGACTTCTGTAGTTGTAGTTGTTAGGTGCGGTTGAGTCGGTTCTAACTCACAGCCACCCTATGTACCACAGAACAAAACACTGCCTGGTCCTTCGCCATCCTTACAATAGTTGTTATGTTTGAGACCATTGTTGCAGCCACTGTGTCAATCTACTTCATTGAGGGCCTTTCTCTTTTCCGCTGACCCCGTACTTTACCAAGCGTGATGTCCTCCTCCAGGGACTGATCCCTCCTGAAAACATGCTCAAAGTATGTAAGATGCAGTCTCGCCATCCTTGCTTCTAAGGAGCATTCTGGTTGTACTTCTTCCAAGACAGATTTGTTCATTCTTTTGGCAGTCCATGGTATATTCAATATTCTTCACCAACACCCTACTTCAAAGGTGTCAATTCTTCTTCGGTCTTCCGTATTCATTGTCCAGCTTTCTCATGCATGTGATGAATTGAAAATAGCATGGCTTGGGTCAGGCGCACCTTAGTCTTCAGGGCGACATCTTTGCTTTTCAACATTGTGAAGAGGTTCTTTGCAGCAGATTTGCCCAATGCAATGCGTCTTTTGATTTCTTGACTGCTGCTTCCATGGGTGTTGATTGTGGATCCAAGTAAAAAGAAATCCTTGACAACTTCAATCTTTTCTCCATTTATCATGATGTTGCTTATTGGTCCAGTTGTGAGAATTTTTGTTTTCTTTATGTTGAGGTGTAATCCATACCGAAGGCTGTGGTCTTTGATCTTCATCAGTAAGTGCTTCAAATCCTCTGGACTTTCAGGAAGCAAAGTTGTGTCATCTGCATAACACAGATTGTTAATGAGTCTTCCTCCAACCCTGATGCCCCGTTCTTCTTCATATAGTCCAGCTTCTCGGATTATTTGTTCAGCATACAGACTGAATAGGTATGGTGAAAGGATACAACCCTGATGCACACCTTTCCTGCCTTTAAACCACGCAGTATACCCTTGTTCTGTCCAATCTTGATCCTCTTGATCTATGTACAGGTTCCTCATGAGCACAATTAAGTGTTCTGGAATTTCCATTCTTCACATAATTTGTTATGATCTACACAGTTGAATGCCTTTGCATAGTCAATATAACACAGGTATATATCCTTCTGGTATTCTCTGCTTTCAGCCAGGATCCATCTGACATCAGCAATGATATCCCTGGTTCCACGTCCTCTTCTGAAACCAGCCCGGATTTCTGGCAGTTCCCTGTCTATGTACTGCTGCAGCTGCTATTGAATGATCTTCAGCAAAATTTTGCTTGTATTTGATATTAATGACATTGTTCTATAATTTCCACATTTGGTTGCATCACCTTTCTTGGAAATAGGCATAAATATGGATCCCTTCCAGCCGGTTAGCCAGGTAGCTGTCTTCCAAATTTCTTGGCAGTTGCGCTGTTGCATCCATTTGTTGAAACATCTCAATTCCGTCAGTTCCTGGAGCCTTGTTTTTCACCAATGCCTTCAGCGCAGCTTGGACTTTTTCCTTCAGTACTATTGGTTCCTGATCATATGCTACCTCTTGAAATAGTTGAACATCGACTAATTCTTTTTGGTATAATGACTCTGTATACCCCTTCGATCTTCTTTTGATGCTTTCTGCATCATTTAAAATTTTCCCCATAGAATCTTTACTATTGCAACTCAAGGCTTGAATTTTTTCTTCAATTCTTTCAACTTGAGAAACACCGAGTGTGTTCTTCCCTTTTGGTTTTCTATCTCCAGCTCTTTGTACATGTCGTTAAAATATTTTACTTTGTCTTCTGGACCTGCCATTTGAAATCTTCTGTTCAGTTCTTTTACTTCATCAATCTGTTCTTTTGCTTTAGCTGCTTGATGCTCAACAGCAAGTTTCAGAGTCTCCTCTGACATCCATCTTGGTCTTTTCTTTCTTTCCTGTCTTTTCAGTGACCTCTTGCTTTCTTCATGTATGCTGTCCTTGATGTCATTCCACAACTCGTCTGGTCTTCAGTCATTAGTGTTCAATGCGTCAAATCTATTCTTGAGATGGTCTTTAAACTCAGGTGAGATATACTCAAGGTCGTACTTTGGCTCTCAGGGACTTGCTCTGATTTTCTTCAGTTTCAACTTCAACTTGCATATGAGAGCAGCTGATGGTCTCTTCCTCAGTCGGCCCCTGGCCTTCTTCTGACGGACAATAATGAGCTTTTCCATCATCTCTTTCCACAGATGTAGTTGATTTGATTCCTGTGAATTCCATCTGGTGAGGTCCATGTGTATATTTGCCATTTATGGTGGTGAAAAATGGTATTTGCAATGAAGAAGTCGTTGGTCTTGCAAAATTCTATCATTCAATCTCTGGCATCATTTCTATCACTAAGGTCATATTTTCCAACTACTGATCCTTCTTCGTTTCCAACTTTTCCATTCTGATCACCAGTAATTATCAATTTCAGACTGCAGAAGCTGATAAAAAATCTTCAATTTCTTCATCTTTGGGCCTTAGTGGTTCGTGCATAAATTTGAATAATAGTCGTATTAACTGGTCTTCCTTGTAGGTGTGTGGATATTACCCTATCACTGACAGCATTGTACTTCAAGATAGATCTTGAAATGTTCTTTTTGACGATGAATGCGGTGCCATTCCTCTTCAAATTGTCATAACCTGCATAGTAGACCATAAGATTGCCTGATTCAAAATGGCAAATACCAGTCCATTTCAGCTCACTAATGCCTAGGATATCGATGTTTATGAGTTCCATATCATTTTTGACTCAAGCCCCCATGTGTCTGTCAGTTCATTGTACTGTGGGAGCTTGCGTGTTGCTCTGATGCTGGAAGCTATGCCACCGGTATTCAGATACCAGCAGGGTCACCCATGGAGGACAGGTTTCAGCTAAGCTTCCAGACTAAGGCAGACTAGAAAGAAGAACCCGGCAGTCTACTTCTGAAAAGAATAACCTTATGAATAGCAGTGAAACATTGTCTGATATAGTGCCAGAAGGTGAGCCCCCTAGGTTGGAAGGCACTCAAAAAATGACTGGGGAAGAGCTGCCTCCTCAAAGTAGAGTTGACCTTAATAACATGGATGGAGTCAAGCATCTAGAACCTTCATTTGCTGATGTGGCACAGCTCAAAATGAGAAGAAACAGCTGCAAACATCCATTAATAATTGGAACCTGGACTTCTGTAGAGTTAACTGAATATTTCTTAATGCCCCTTGTAGCTCTTCACATCTGCCTCTTTGCACATTTATTTTAATGGCAGCTCATAGAATTAGAGTATGCATCCTTAACTTGCCCCTGTCTTCTTAGAGTTTATATTGAGCCACTTCACCTTAAATGTAACAACTTTGCAACAATTCGCTCTATTTACCACCCCATTCTTGGGCCACTGTTTCGTATGTATTCATTCTACACACACTGTAAAGTTTACAATGCAATATTAACATTTAACGGCAGTGGGTTTGGTTTGGTTTTTGGTTATTTGAAGTAGTCATACGACTTATACAGAACTAAGAGAAGAAAAAAAATCTAGCCTTTCTGTTTACTTACCTGTTTACCATTTCTGGTGCTCTTCAACTCAGTTTTGTAGACCCAGTTTCCGTGTCGTGTCAGCTCCCTTCAGCCCGAAGAACTTCCTTTAGTGTTTATCACAGTCCAGGTCTGCGACTGTACGTTCTTTAGGTTTTTACTTGTCTGAAAATCTATTTGTCTTGATTTTTAAAAGGAAATATTTGCTGGACAGGGAATTCTGGTTTGAAAGCTCAACTCTTTAAGTATTACTCCATCTCCCTGATGAGAAGCCAGTCATCATTTGTGTCTTGGTTCTCCTTTATGTAATTTCTCGTTTTGCTGTAGATGCTTCAACGCTTTCCTCTCTATTTGTGGTTTTCAGCAGTATGATAATGATGTGCCTCGGTGTGGTTTCTTTGTATTTTTTCTGCTTTGAGTTTTCTGTGCTTCTTGGGTCTATAAATTTATGTTCTTCATCAAATTTAGGAAAGTTTTAGCAATGGGATGGAGATCAGAGCCTGCAGTCATGATGGAGATCCAGCCCCATCCTGGCAGGGCTCACTCGGGGGTCCTGAGTGATGGAGACTGGAGATCCATGGTCATGGCGGAGACCCACCCCTGTCCTGGGAGGGCTCACTCAGGGGTCCTGTGGACCTGTGCAGAGCCCAGCAGAGATTTGTGGGGTGTCCCTTTCAGCCAGTATTCAGAATCAGAACTCTTGGCAGCAGAAGCTCCAGAGTGAAGTCCCTACCCATCCTTCTTGGCATGAATGCTTGCCACCCGCTGCATGTGGCAGCTTCAGGCACAAACCCTCATGCTTACTGGGTCTCAGCCTAGGACACCCAGGCTTCTCTGTTGGAGTGGTGGCTGCCCGGCCTGCATGTCATCAGCAGAGACTGCCTGGGCATGGGCTGGGGACTCTCAGAGCAGGAGGATCATGGGGTAGGGGGAGGCGCACAGCCTTGGGGAACCTCTGGGGCAGGGTAGTGCCCATGGTATCCAGAACGACATGATATCCCCGCCCTCAGACAGAGATTGCCCTGTTAGCACTCACCAATGACCTTGATGCAGAACACTGGGGTCAGCATGTCCCAGGGCCCCTGGCACTGCCTCCTCCGTGGGCTGTGCTGGTCCCAGGAGCTGCAGACCTTGGCCCGGTTAGACAGGGCTCTCCCTGATGAGTCCAGCAGCTCTAGCAGCAGCAGAGGGTTCAGGCCAGGCAACCCAGCCCCACTGTGGGCACTGTCCACCTCCAGGTGGCAGCCAAAGGCAACCCAGCCTGTCTCTGCTGGCCTGGCCACTGGACTTTCCCATCTCTCCCAATTGCTCTCTCTCTCATTCTCTTCCTCTGTCTCTCCTCCCCTCCTTCCCTCTTCTCCTTTTTGGAGGTTCACCTTAGACTTAGCAAACACAATGGCCTGGATTCTGTAAGCCCCCAGTTGCAGCCTGGGCAGCACATTTAAAAACAAAACTCGTCGGGTGCCGTTACTCTCCAGTCTCCTCAGAGCTGCACTGTCCCTTCTTGGAGCTACTTCCAGCCACAAGGCCAAAGTTTGCATCCTGTAGGTTCCCCGGCCCTTGGCCAGGTCTTTTATGGGGGGTAGGGAGCATTGCTGGGCTTTTCCTGCTTTATGTCTGGCATCAACCCCTACAGAAAGAAGAGCACCAAATGAGGGGTGAGGGGGTGTGTGTGGAAAGAAGCCCAGAGGCACCTAGAGGCTGAGACACTAGGAGCCAGGACAGGGCATGGATAACTCACTCTCTATCGCTGCCCCTCCCTGATGCTCCCTGGTTCTCTGCACCCCCTGTTTCCTTCCCTGGTGCCCCCAAGGTCTCTGCACCCTCTGTCCCCACCCTAGTGCCCCCAGGTTCTCTGCATCACCCCCAGCCATCTCCCTGGTACCCCCAGGTTCTCTGCACCCACTGTACCCTCCCTGGTGCCCCCAGGTTCTCTATACCCCCAGCCTCCTCCCTGGTGCCCCCAGGTTCTCCTCACCACCCCCTGAGCCCCCTCCCTGGTGATCCTAGGTTCACTGCACCCCCCCAGACCCCTCCCTGGTGATCTTAGGTTCACTGCACCCCCCCAGGCCTCTCCCTGGTGCCCCCAGGTTCTCTGCACCCCTGTCCCCACCCTGGTGCCCCCAGGTTCCCTGCACCCCCTACCCCCTCCTTGATATCCCCAGGTTCTCTGCACCTCCAGCCGCCTCCCTGGTGCCCCCAGGTTCTTTGCACTTTCTGCCCCCTCCCTGGTGCCCACAGGTTCTCTACACCCCGGCCCTCCTCCCCATGCCCCCAGGTTCTCCACACCCCCCCCCCCGCCTCCTCCCTGGTACCCTCAGGTTCTCTGCACCCCCAGCCTTCTCCCTGGTGCCCCCAGGTTCTCTGCATTCCCCATCCCCCGCCCCATGCCTCCAGCATGGCCCTCCCTCCTTATTTTACTCACTCAGCAGAATAAGCCCTGCCTTGTCACTTTGCACACAGAACCATGTAGGATTCTGACCTTCTCCTGTTGATAAAGATGTCTCAAAAAATTTTACCACGTAGGTCATTAAAAAAAAAAAAACCTATCAGGTTCTGAAAAGAATTCCAGCTCAGAAAGGTATAAATGTATAATAATCTACCAAGTTTTATTATGAATTGTGTCGAACTTTTCTCTTAGACTTTTGAAGACAAATTTTACCATTAGCAGCTGTCCCTTCTATAAAAAGCACATGTGATTTTGTTAAAAATAGCCTTCCCAGGGCCGCTAGTGACCTAGAAATCATGAGATGCATTTCCCTCAGTCAGGGCATGCAGAGTCGGGACACTGCCGGCTGAGCAGGGTCCAGGGGGCAGGGAGCGGGGAGGGAGTGGCTCAGGGGGAAGGGGACCACCCGGGTGGGGGCCACCTCCGAGGGGGACCAGGCATGAGGTGACCAGCCAGTCGACCACAATCAATCATGGAACATGGAGGGGTAACGGGTCAGCACACAGGAAGGACGGTTCAGGTCGTAGCCCCAGACACAGGCCTTCCTAGTGGAGGAAGTGTCTACTTGCAAAAAATCAGCCACTGGAAACCCCTGGAGCCTTTTTCTAACCTGACACATGTGGGCACGTCAGGAGTCCACGCCGACTAAATGGTGACTGGCTTCTCTGGCTTTGGTCCAAGTGAGGCAGGACAGGTAAAACCAAACGTGGGGTCAGAGGCACCAGCAGCAAAGGGGGTGCCGGGTCTGCTTCCGGCGACCCAGGGTTCTCGGGGCTCTGGGGCCCTGGCATCGCTCAGAAGTCCTGAGCTCTTTGAGGAGCTTGCCTGCACTTAGTGGCTGGGAGGGCACGAGGGCGCACCCAGAAATGACAGCCAGGTGCTGAATAGGAGTGTGCTGCTGGGGCACTGGGCTCTAGGACCAGCACCCATTCCCTTTGCGTTAAGGCAGCCCTTGTAGCTCACTGTTCATGGAGCTCCGTTCTCCCTGCTATTAAACACCGGGTGGGAATAGATGCTGTGTGCAAACGGCCGGGTGAGGAATCAGCAAAAAAAGAATAAGCAACGGTGCAGGCACTGCTCAGGCCACTTCTGGAAGCCAAGGAACACACACTGTTAGGAACTGAATTGCCTCCCCCCAAAATATGTTTTGGAGCCAACATCATCCTAAATGGAGGCATTCTGAAAGCATTCCCCTTGAGAACGGGAACCAGACAAGCTTGCCCCTTATCACCACTCTTATTCAACATTGTGATGGAGGTCCTTGTCAGAGCAATTAGGCTAGATAAAGAAATAAAGGGCATCCAGATTGGCAAGGAAGAAGTTAAAGTATCTCTATTTGCAGATGACATGATCTTATACACAGAAAACCCTAAAGAATGCTCAAAGAAACTACTGAAACTAATAGAAGAGTTCAGCAGAGTATCAAGGTAAGAGATAAACATACAAGAATCAGTTGGATTCCTCTACACCAACAAAAAGAACATCGAAGAGGAAATCACCAAATCAATACCATTTAGAGTAGCCCCCAAGAAGGTAAAATACTTAGGAATAAATCTTACCAGAGACGTAAAAGACCTATACAAAGAAAACTACAAGACACTACTGCAAAAAACCAAAAGAGACCTGCATAAGTGGAAAAACATACCTTGCTCATGGATAGGGAGACTTACCATTGTAAAAATGTCTATTCTACCAAAAGCCATCTATAGATACAATGCAATTCTGATCCAAATTCCAATGACATTTTTTAATGAGGTGGAGAAACAAATCACCAACTTCATATAGAAGGGAAAGAGGCCGCGGATAAGTAAAGCATTACTGAAAAAGAAGAACAAAGTGGGAGGCCTCACTCTACCTGACATTAGAACCTATTATACTGCCACAGTAGTCAGAACAGCCTGGTACTGGTACAACAACAGATACTTAGACCAATGGAACAGAATTGAGAATCCAGACATAAATCCATCCACATATGAGCAGTTGATATTTGACAAAGGGGTCCAAAGTCAGTTAATGGGGGAAAAACAGTCTTTTTAACAAATGATGCTGGCATAACTGGATATCCATCTGCAAAAAAATGAAACAAGACCCATTCCTCACACCATGCACAAAAAGGAGCTCAAAATGGATCAAAGACCTAAACATAAAGTCTAAAACGATAAAGATCATGGAAAAAAAAAAAATAGGGACAACATTAGGAGCCTTAATACATGGCATAAACAGAATACAAAATATTACTAAAAATGCCGAAGAAAAAACAGATAACTGGGAGCTCCTAAAAATCAAACACCTATGCTCACCCAAAGACTTCACCAAAAGCTTAAAAAGACTACCTACAGACTGGGAAAAAGTTTTTAGCTATGACATTTCCGATCAGGGCCTGATCTCTAAAATCTACATGATTCTGCTAAAACTCAACTACAAAAAGACAAATAACCTAATTAAAACGTGTGCAAAGGATATGAACAGGCACTTCACTAAAGAAGACATTCAGGCCACTAACAGATACATGAGGAAATGCTCACAATCATTAGCCATTAGAGAAATGCAAATCAAAACTACAATGAGATTACATCTCACTCCAACAAGGCTGGCATTAATCCAAAAAACACATAATTATAAATGTTGGAGAGGTTGTGGAGAGACTAGAACACTTATACACTGCTGGTGGGAATGTAAAATGGTACAACCACTTTGGAAATCGATTTGGCGCTTCCTTAAAAAGCTAGAAATAGAACTACCATACGATCCAGCAATCTCACTCCTTGGAATATTTCCTAGAGAAATAAGAGCCTTTACACGAACAGATATATGCACACCCATGTTTATTGCAGCTCTGTTTACAATAGCAAGAAGTTGGAAGCAACCAAGGTGCCCATCAATGGACAAATGGATAAATTATGGTATATTCACACAATGGAATACTACACATCAACAAGGAACAATGATGAATCCATGAAACATTTCAGGACATGGAGGAATCTGGAAGACATTATGCTGAGTGAAATTAGTCAATTGCAAAAGGACAAATATTGTATAAGACCACTATTATAAGAACTGGAGAAACAGTTTAAATAAAGAAGAAAATATTCTTTGATGGTTACAAGAGTGGGGAGAGAGGGAGAGGGGTATTCACTAATTAGAGAGCAGATAAGTTTTATTTTAGGTGAAGGGAAAGACAATACACAATACAGGAGAGGTCAACGCAACTGGACTAAACCAAAAGCAAAGAAGTTTCCTGAATAAACTGAACTCTTCAAAGGCCAGCGTAGCAGGGGCGGGGGTTTGAGGACCATGGTTCCAGGGGACATGTAAGTCAATTGGCATAATAAAATCTATTAAGAAAACATTCTGCATCCCACTTTGGAGAGTGGCGTCTGGGGTCTTAAATGCTAGAAAGCGGCCATCGAAGATGCATCAATTGGTCTCAACCCACCTGGAGCAAGGAAGAATGAAGAACACCAAAGACACCAGGTAATTATGAGCCTAAGAGACAGAAAGGACCACATAAACCAGAGACTATATCAGCCTGAGACCAGAAGAGCTAGATGGTGCCTGGCCACAACCCATGACTGCCCTGACAGGGATCTCAACAGAGAAACCCTGAGGGAGCAGTGGGATGCAGACCCCAAATTCTAATAAAAGGAGCAGACTTAATGGTCAGACTGGGACTGGAGGGACCCCGGAGGCCATGGTCCCCAGACCTTCTGTTAGCCCAGGACAGGAACCATTCCCAAAGCCAACTCTTCAGACTGGGATTGGACTGGAATAGGGAATGGAAAACGATACTGGTGAAGAATGAGCTTCTTGGATCAAGTGAACACTTGAGACTATGTTGGCATCTCCTGTCTGGAGGGGAGACGAGAGGGCACAGGGGGCCAGAAGCTACCCGAATGGACATGAGGAGAGAGAGTGGAGGGAAGAACTGTGCTGTCTCATTGGAGGGAGAGCAATTAGGAGTGTATGGTGAGGTGTATGTAAATTTTTGTATGTGAGACTGACTTGATTTGTAAGCTTTCACTTAAAACACAATAAAAATTAATTAAAAAAAAAAGTGTTGGAACCCTAACTCCTATCCCCATGGACGTGACCCTATTTGGAAACAGGGTTTTCCTTGTTATGTTAATGAGGCCATGTCAGTGGAGGGTGTGCCCTAAACCCAAACACTTCAGAGTTATCATAACAGCAGCATAGTCAGAGACAAGCAAGAGTAAGTGGGGGAAGACAGATGCCACATGGAGATCACCAAGGAACACCCAGCAATGGACCCTGAGACAAGGAGCCTCCCCCAGAGCCAACAGAGAGCAAGCCTTCCCCTAAAGTCGGTGCCCTGAATTCTGACTTTCAGTCTCCTGAGCTGCAAGAAAATAATTATGTCCTCTCAAGCCACCCACATGTGGGATTTCTGTTAGAGCAGCACAGGGTGACCAAGACACCAACATGTGCTTTTCTCCCCTGAGGCTCGGGCTAGCTGGAGCTGTCATGAACCGATGTTATCAGCTTACACCATGAGAGGGCTCAGAGTCTTCAGGGAGGCATTGGAGACATAAAGGACTGAGCCTGCTGCCTGGCACAGCCCCCTCAGGATGCCAGGACCCATTCCACACCGCACCTCACCTCACAGATGGTTTCACCATCGACAGAACCCAGGGATGGCAGGAGGAGCAGAGCACCCAGACGGCGAAGGGTCAGCTCCCACATCCAGCCCGGGCACCGCGGGCCGAAGCTATGTGCAGGTTGCAGGGCCGGGCCTCTGGTGACCACAGGAAGTGGAGAGGCTGCTGTGGCCACTGCTGACACACTGTGCGAATAAAAGGTACAGTTTTCACTGTCAAACTTGTCTTTGTGTTCGTGATGGCAGGCGGAGAACCACAGATTCGAGAAATTGCGTTTCTCTCACCACTGCCTCCCACCCGGTCTCCCCATCCACCAGCGTGGTCATTCCGGAAGGTGCTGGCCAGGACACATCACCACGCTTTGGCCTGAGGGCCCGTTCTTTGGGTCTGAGCCTGGGGTGGGATGACCTCTCGGCTGGCAGGCTAGTCCCCGGACAGAGAAAGCCGTCCTCTGGGCTGTCTCTGAGCAGGGGGGAAGCTGACCATTCACACCCTGAAGGCCCTGTGTCCTCACTACGGGGTGGACGCCAGACCACCAGGGTGGCTTTAGAAACTGCAGGATGTGGGCTGAGTTCTAAACTCTGCCTAGTGTTCCCTTCCAGGATGCGTGGGCTTGGAAAGTGTGACACACAGTGCTCCTCTGTGGTGTGGGGGCTCCTGGGGCATTCATGGCTCCTTGCTGGGTCAGCTGGTACTCAAGGTCATCTTTCTGTCCCAGTGGGTGGTTAATTTTTTTTTAAATGTTTCCTGTTGTATGAATTTTCTATTGTTACAAACCACCCCAAAACTTAGCGTGTGAAATCACACACATTTACGATCTCAGTGTCTGTGGATTGGTGTCTGGGAGCAGCTGAGAATCACTGTCTACATGGTCAGGGCCCGCATGCGTGTGGGGTCCTGACCTCCTGGAGGTCCTCCCATTTGACCATCTCCCTGGGCACTCCTCTTTTTGGTAAAGCTGAGTTAGGTCAGAATTGACACACAGGCGTCTGGAGGCTTCGTCTAATCAGACACCCTCCTGAGATGTTTGATGGGCAGACGTGGCTTCTCAGTGAGAAAGCCCTAAGCAAGCGATGCCATCTCTGCTGGGTGGGGAACACCTGAACCCCACGCAGAGGAGAGAATTTCAGACTGCTTCCTTTCCAGTCCCAGCTCTGATTGTGTGAGGCTGTTCATCCACTCCTTGTTATAAATGTCTCTTATTTAAAAACCACAATGGCCCATATGAAGTTTATGTTAAGGCATTGGGCCAATGCTTCTGTTCATCTTTTCATGGTTTAGTTGCTTGAGAAGTAATATGGTGTGGAAATAGACCTTTTAAAATAAAAACAGCAATGTAAGAGCCTAGCTTTACCACTTTGCTCTACTCTGGGGTTTATTTTATCGTCACTTTCTGGTACTTGACGAGCCGACACAGTGCAGCTGATGGCCAATGTAAGCAACTGGTGGACTCGGGCACATCTCGAGAGTTTCAGAAACTGGGACTGGAATTTGAAGACGCCCAAAAGCCACTACTTTATAATCAAAGTGAGGTCAGGTCCATCCTACCTTCCCACCAGGTACAGCGACACGCTCTGAGGAACTGCTTTATTTTGGCCCCGTCTTCACTGTCTTCCACTGCGTCCCCAAGCACCAAGGTATGGAGGCCCCGGGCCAGCATCCAGGTCCCCGCATCCTCTAAGGCTCCATCTGTCCATCTGCCCTCGTTCCAGGGAGGCTGCTGTTCACACCTGAATGGGCATTGACACCCCCGGCTCTCCCAGGACCTCACCTTCCATATCTGCCCAGGGCAGGCCACTTCACGGTCATGGCAGTCATCCTGCCTACAGGGCTTGGGGGACTTAGGGAGTAGGTGAGCGGGGATGGCTGTGACAGTGCCACCTCTCTTTATTGAGGCAAAATTCACATGATACACAATTCACCATTTTAACCATTTGAGGTGACAATTCAGTACCATTTAGTACATCCACAGTGTGTGCCCACACCACCTCTATCTAGTTCCAGAACATTCTCATTGCCCCAAAGGACACCCTGTGCTGTCAGCAGTCACTGTCCCTTCCCCTCCCCCAGCCCCTGGCAACCACTAATCTCCTTTCTGTCTTTGCATTTGCCTGTCCTGGATGTTCCTTGTAAGTGAGATCACACAGTATGTGTCCTTTAGTGTCTGGCTTCTTTCACTGAGCGCTGTGTGTTCAAGGGGCATCCATGTTGTAGTATGCATCAAAACTTCATTTCTTTTTATGGCTGAGTAATATTCCATCGTATGGGTGGGCCACATTTTGTTCATACATCTTCCGTTGATGGACACTTGGGTTGTTTCCACCTTTTGGCTATTGTGGATAGTGCTGCAATGAACATTCGTGTACAAGTTTCTGTGTGGACGTATATTCTCAAGTCCCTTGGGTACATACCCAGGAGTGGCATTGCTGGGTCACTTGGTTCTCTGTTTAGCTTCTTGGACCCTCCTTCTCTCTTTTGATAGAGAGTGACTGCAGGTTTTCTTAGGCTGGGTTCTCTAGAGAAGCAAAGCCAGTAAAACATATAGATATATAAAAAAAAAAAAAATTTTTTTTTTTTTTTTTAGATAGGTTTATATCAAGGAAATGGCTCACACAGTTGTAGAGGCCAGAACGCCCCAAATCCCTGGGTCAGGAGAGAGGCTTCTCCCTATTGACGTAGCCACAGGGACTGGTGAACCCAAGATCGGCAGATCAGGAAGCAGGGTTCTTGCTCACAGGGTGTGAAGATTGACGATTCCCAAGATGAACAGCCAAGACCTCAGGTAAGCTGCTAGCTCAAGTCCCAAGAACTGGAGGTCACATGAACAGGAGCCAGCTACAGGATCCAGAATGAGCGAAAGCCCACAAGCCTTGCCAGAATATCCACTTGTATTCATTGTAGGTCACACGCCCAAGGAAACTCCCTTTAGACAGATTGACTACTCACAGCAGATCCCATCATGGAGGTGATCATATTATAATAAAATCTCATCATGGAAGTGATCACAACATCATACAACTGTCAAACCCCTGAGAATCACGTCCCAGCCAAGCTGACACAGCATTCACCATCACACAGGTGCTCAGGTGTCTCTATAAAGTGCACAGGCTTACAAACTTGCTGCTGACCTGAGTTCATTCTACGTTATCTTACATTTAAAATAAGCAGGAGGGAAGCACTGGTGTCACTTGTCTCTTCTGTTTATTAGCTGTTCTTTTGATGCAAAATTTCACTCCATTTGAGAAATTTCTTAGCTGTGCTGAATTGCAAGGTAGGTGACAAAAGCCTCTGCTTTTTCAATTAAATGCATCTTGCCTTGAGTGGTTTTGTGTTTATAAAATAATTGACTTGCATAGTTTTATAAATTAAAAGCTTAAACTTTTTCACTGAGATGAACACAATTAGGAGAGATCTTCAAAATGAAATGTCACCCCTCAGAGAACTGTGAGCCATAAAATTGGAGCTATGCATCTCAGGGCAGATTGCTATCTTTGCAGCAGAAACTCTCGGGAGCCGGTAGGATTGGGGCACTGCCAGCATCAGACAGGACGCTGTGCTGCCGGCTGGCAGGCTGCATCTGCTGGACTCAGGCAGAGGGTTTTAACTTACTGCTCTTGTAAAAAGAATACCCATCCTGGGGGAATTAAGCACCATACTTTGAGCTTGAATACAAACTTTAAGGTTGGTGGATCAAACCCACCAGCAGGCTGTGGAAGAAAGGTCTGGCAATTGCTTCTATAAAGACTATAGCCAAGTGCCTGGGGTCTTAAGCACTACCGAGCAGCCATCTAAGATGCATCAGTTGGTCTCAGCCCACCTGGAGCAAAGGAGATTGAAGAACACCAAAGACCCAAGGTAACTATGAGCCCAAGAGACAGAAAGAGCCACATAAACCAGAAACTACATCAGCCTGAGACCAGAAGAACTAGATGGTGCCCAGCTACAACTGATGACTGCCCTGACAGGGAATACAACAGAGAACCCCTGAGAGAGCAGGAGAACAGTGAAATGCAGACCTCAAATTCTCGTAAAAATGACCAGACTTAATGGTCTGACTGAGACTAGAAGGACCCCAGAGGTCATGGTCCCCAGACCTTCTGTTACCCCAAGACAGGAACCATTCCCAAAGCCAACTCTTCAGACAGGGATTGGACTGGACTATGGGATAGAAAATGATACTGGTGAGGAGTGAGTTTCTTGGATCAAGTAGACACATTGGACTGTGTGGAAAGCTCCTGTCTGGAGGGGAGATGAGAAGGCAGAGGGGTCAGAAGCTGGCTGAATGGACACAGAAATACAGGGTGGAGAGAAAGAGTGTGCTGTCTCATTACGGGGAGAGCAACTAGGAGTACACAGCGAGGTGTATATAAATTTGTGTATAAGAGACTGACTTGATTTGTAAACTTTCACTTAAAGCACAATTAAAAAAAAAATTATAGCCAAGAAAGCCCTGTGGAGCAGTTCAATTCTGACACACATGGAATTGCCGTGAGTCGGAATCAACTCCACGCAGCTGGTATTTTTTTTCTTTCCTTGGCTCCGTAAGCTGTCAGGGCTTTTCCGTGATCATCTCCCTAAGAGCAGAGGTGTCAGGCTCATTACAGCCCTCCTCAGGCCGGAACTGAAGATGCACTCGCCCTGGACAGAGCTTTCTGACTTTCATGCTGGTGTTTGGCCACTCATGTGACGGTCTTTCATTTTAGGTGTCATGCTGGGGCCCCAGCAGAGTCACAAGTAGCACCGCCTTAGTCCAAGAAGAGTTGGGGTGGTTTGGGGTTTCTCATCATCATTCTTTCACGGAGGTTTTCTTTTCTCCCGATCTCTGGGTTCAGTGTGGGCGGGCAGAGGGTGGGGTCTCCTCCACTTTGTCTTGCCTGTGATGGCGATTTGTCCCACCTAGTCTACTGAAAACCCTGACAACTGGGTGGGCATGGCCAATCCCTGCCGTGACTACCTTTGGTCCCCAAGAGACTGGGAACGTGCTTTTGGGTTAATCCACCGAGTCGGACTCAGAGGTTAGACAATGAGTGGAAGAGGGGAGTCCAACAAAGGGCATTGGGTGCACGGGACATCCTACCCTGGGGCAGCAGGTCGGCAGGTACAGTGGAGCATGAAGGTTTTCATGCCACCGAGACCCTCGGTGGGGTAGCCAGGTGTCTGCTAGTTCCTTTAGGAGCCACAGCCCTTAACTCAGGCCAGAGGAGAGAGCTCTGGGCCCACTGCTGTCTACAAGCATATCTGCATGCTTTATGTATATACTACATATATATAAGGGGCCCTGGTGGTGCCGTGGCTAAGTGCTCAGCTGCTACCTGAAAGGTCAGTGTATTGAACCCACCAGCCAATCCATGGGAGAAAGATTTGGCAGTCTGCTCCCATAAAGATTTATAGCCTTGGAAACCCTTTGGGTCAGTTTAGTTCTGTCCCATAGGGTCGCTGTGAGTTGGAATCGACTCATATGTGGTTGTTGTTGTTCAGCATCATCAAATTGATTCCAAGTCATAGCAATTCCATGTGACAGACTAAAACGGCCCCAAAGGGTTTTTTTGGCTGTAATCTTTATGGGAGCAGATGGCCAGGTGAGTCACTGAGTAAGTTCGAACCACCAACCTTTTGGTTAGCAGCTGAGTGCTTAACCGTTTGCACCACCAGGGCTCCTGACATGTATATATATATACACACATATCGCAGGGCAATAGGTTTCTCTCTATATATGGCCTTTCTGGCCCTGGCTTTGTAGTTCTGCTAAGATGACTTGCTAGGCCATAGTCTTGCAAAGGGATTGGTCAGTCTACTGTGCAAATAAGGTCTGTAAAACCCCCGCAGGGAGTGGTCAATTACTATGCAATCTAGGGGGCTGTCTGCTGAGGGGATTGGGCAGTTTCGACATCCTGCTAGGCTTAAAAAAGCCAATCCCACAGAGGTTGATGGGGGCCTAACTACCATCAAGAAGAAAAGCCAGGAGCAGAGCATGTCCTTTGGACCCAGGGTCCCTGTGCTGAGAAACTCCTGGAAGGAGGTAGCTGTAACACTGGAGATGGATGTTGCAAGATGGCACAAGATGGCACAAGACTGACGGTACGAGCAGCAGAAACCAGGAGACTGGCGTGAGACGTCTGTGGTGGGGTTCCCAGGCCATGAAGCAAGCTGGCTGCAGTGGGCTTGCTGACCCACAGAACAAAAGAGAACTGAGCACCTTCAGGGAGGAAGCTTGCTGGTAGAGTGGAGTGCCTCCGGGTACTTATCAGCGGAGCTGAAGAGCTGTAAAAGTTGCCCAAACAGGGCAAAGACCAGAACCAAGTAGAAGGGCCTGGAGGTAGTAGGAGCTGAGGGCTGTCTTAGTTGGAAGCCATCCTGACTGACAAACTGCATCCTGTCTCCTGAGTTGTTCCTGTTACTTCCAAGTTGATCGTGATCTTGAATTGTAACCTGTTACTTCCTTAATAAACCCCATAACTGTGAGTACGGTCTGTGAGTTCTGTGTGGCCATTACAATGAATTACCAAACCCAGTACAGAGTGCCGTGGAGGGACAGCTGATGTCAGAATTGGTAAAAAGTTGAACAGCGGATTTAAGTCGACTTTCACCTTGTAGGAATCAGCTTTGGGCTGATGCTGATTCTCATTATCCCCCTGAAGTTAAAGGACCTCTGATGCCACCACATTACACATATACACACATACATATACATGTATGTGTATTATATCTTTTATAAATAATCTCCAGCAGGAGGCCTGAAAATGGATTGTCCCTTCACAGCTACCTTAAACAACTTAATAAATCAGAGTTTTTTTGTTTTTTAAACATGAATAGATGATGCCTCCAATTTAAAGGCTATTTTTCATCAAGACATGTTTTAGCTATCCATCCAAATTATATGCAACAAACACAATGCACGTTTAACTAGATCCAGATGAAAACTCAACACAAGAACAAATTTGGAAACACAATAGACTCCAGGCATTGTGTCATTTTAACAGAAACAAAGGGTGTAACTACCCCTCATGGAACCATGAGGGCCTGCGTTTGGATCAGCTGGACTTCACCAGAACTCTGTTGAAATGAGGTGGACGTTGTCACAGGAAGTAAGGGCCTGAGAAACACCTGTTGTCTCAGCCTTTCCTTCTGGAAATCAGTTGACAATGGGTGTGGTGTGTACATGGTGGCTGTTTTCCACTTGATTCAGTAAATCTGAGTCCTGGACTTGAGCCTGCTTCCTGTGTGGGGACCTGTGTAGGACCACTGCTGCAGGAAGGAGCAACATTGGTGGGGACTCAGCCCTCCACGCTTTAGGGAGGTGGCACTGTCCCTTCACACTGCGCACACATGCACCTGGTGGCCTGAGAATAATAATTCTGGCCCTGGGTAGTGCTGTTGTATCGTGTCCCCGAAAGTACGTGTTGGAATTCTAACTCTATACCTGCAGATGTAATCCAGTTTGGAAATAAGGTTTTCTTTGTTAAATTGTACCCAAGTAGGGTGAGTTCTAAACCTAATCACTTCTGAATGATAAAAAGAGCAGAATAGACACAGAACCACACATGGGAGTCGGGGAGACAGACACCATGTGAGAATTGTCTACAAGCCAAGGAACCAAGGACTCCTGGGGCTACCGACAATGAAGGAATAGACATGGCTGAGGCCTCGATATGGACTTTCAGCCTCAAGAGCTCTGAGACAATAAATCTCTGTTTTTTAAACCTTCCCTTCCCCCACTGTGGTATTTGTGTTACGGCAGCACTAGGAGATGAAGACAGGAAAGAAGACAATGTTGGGTGTTCGTCTCGGTTAGGAACTTGTTGATAGCAAATGCTATTGTTGTTGTTAGGTGCCATAAAGTCAATTCCAACTCATAGCGACCCTATGTACAACAGAAACACTGCCTAGTCCTGCGCCATCCTCACAATCGTTGTTATGCTTTAGCCCATTGTTGTAGCCACTGTGTCAGTCCATCTCATCTAAATCTTCCTCTTTTTCACTGATCCTCTACTTTACTGAGCATGATGTCCTTCTCCAGGGACTGATCCCTCCTGATAACATGTCCAAAGTACATGAAACAAAATCTTGCCATCCTCGTTTCTAAGGAGCGTTCAGGCTGTACTTCTTCCAAGAAAGATTTGTTTTTTCTTCTGGCAGTCCATGGTATATTCAATATTCTTTGCCGACACCATAATTCAAAGGCATCCATTCTTCTTCAGTCTTCCTTATTCACTGTTCAGCTTTCGCATGCATATGAGGCAATTGAAAACACCAGGGCTTGGGTCTGGCACACCTCAAAGTGACAGCTTTGCTTTTTAACACTTTAAAGAAGTCTTTTGCAGCAGACTTGCCCAATGTAATACGTTGTTTAATTTCTTGACTTATGTTTCCGTGGACATTGATTGCGGGTCCAAATAAAATGAAATCCTTGACAACTTCAATCTTTTCTCCGTTTATCAGGATGTTGTTTATTAGTCCAGTTGTGAGAATTTTTATTTTCTTTATGTTGAGGTGTAATTCATACTGAAGGCTGTAGTCTTTGATGTTCATCAGTAAGCGCTTCAAGTCCTTTTCACTTTCAGCAAGCAAGGTTGTATCATCTGCATATTGCATGCAGGTTTTTAATGAGTCTTCCTCCAGTCCCAATGCTGTGTTCTTTTTCACATAGTCCAGCTTCTCTGATAATTTGCTCAGCATACAGACTGAATAAGTATGGTGAAGTGATACAACCCTGTCCCACACCCTTCCTGATTTTAAACCACTCAGTATCCCCTTCTGTCCGAACAACTGCCTCTTGATCTATGTACAGGTTCCTCATGAGCACAGTTAAGTGTTCTGGAATTCCCATCTTCGCAATGTAATCCATAACTTGTTATGATCCACACAGTCTAACGCCTTTGCACAGTCAATAAAACAAAGCTAAACATCTTTCTAGTATTCTCTGTTTTCAGCCAAGATCTATCTGACATCACCAACAATATCCCTTGTTCCACATCCTCTTCTGAATCTGACTTGAATTTCTGGCAGTTCCCTGTAGATATACAGCTGCAACTGCTTTTGAAAGATCTTCACCAAAATTTTACCTGTGTTTTTTATGATATTAATGATATTGTTCATTAATTTCTGCATTCAGTTGGATCACTGTCTTGGGAATAGACACAAATATGGATCTCTTCCAGTTGGTTGGCCAGGTAGCTGTCTTCCAATTTTCTTGGCATAGATGAATGAGCACTTCCAGTGCTGCATCCGTTTATTGAAATATCTCAATTAGTATTTCATCGATTCCTGGAATCTTGTATTTTGCCAATGCCTTCAGTGCAGCTTGGACTTCTCTTGTCATTACCATTGGTTCTTAATCATGTGCTACCTCCTGAAATGGTTGAAAGTCAATCATTTCTTTTTGGTACAGTGACTCTATATATTCCTTCATCTTCTTTTGATGCTTCCTGTGTTGTTGAATATTTCCCCTGTAAAATCCTTCAGTATTACAACTCAAGGCTTCAATTTTCTCTTCAGTCCTTTCAGCTTGAGAAATGCCAAGCATATTCTTCCCTTTTGGCTTTCCAACTCCAGGTCTTTGCACATTTCATTATAATACTTTACTTTGTCTTCTTGAGGCACCCTTTGAAATCTTCTGTTCAGCTCTTTTACGCCATCATTTCTTCCTTTTTCTTCAGCTACTTGATGCTCAGGAGCAAGATTCAGGGTCTCTTCTGACATCGATTTTAGTCTTTTCATTGTTTCCTGTCTTTTTAATGACCTCTTGCATTCTTCGTGCATGATCTCCTTGATGTCATCCCACAACTTGTGTGGTCTTTGGCCATTAGTGTTTAATGATTCAAGTCTATCCCTGAGATTGTCTCTAAATTCAGGTGTGATATATTCAAGATCATACTTTGGCTCTCCTGGACTTTTTCTAATTTTCTTCAGCTTCCACTTGAACTTCCGTATGAGCAATTCATGATCCGTTCCACAGTCAGTCACTGGTGTTGTTCTGACTGATGATATCAAGCTTTTCCATTATATATTTCCACAGACGTAGTCAATTTGATTCCTGTGTTTCCCTCTTGCGAGTTCCATGTGTATAGTCACCGTTTATGTCGGTGAAAAAAGGTAATTGCAGTGAGGAACTCGTTGGTCTCACAAAATTCTAACGTGCAATATCCGGCATCATTTCCATCACCAAGGCCATATTTTCCAACTACCAATCCTTCTTTGTCTCCAATTTGTGCATTCCAGTCACTAGTAATTATCAATGCACGTTGATTGCATGTTGCATCAATTTCAGGCTGCAGAAGTTGGTGAAAATCTTCAATTTCTTCCTCTTTGGCATTTGTGGTTGGTGCGTAAATTTTAACAGTTAACTGGCCTTCTTTGTAGGCATATGGATATTATCCTATCACTGACAACATTGTACTTCAGGATAGATCTTGAAATATTCTTTTTGAAGATGAACGCAAAGCAATTCATCTTCAATTTTTCATTCCTGGTATAGCATACCACATGAATGTCTGAGTCAAAATGACCAATACCCACCCATTTCAGCTCACTGATGCCTAGGATATCGAAGTTTATGTGTTCCATTTCATTCTTTGATGACTTCCAATTTCCCTAGATTCATACTTCCTACACTCCATGTTCTGATTATTAATGGATGTTTTCAGCTGTTTTGTTTGGAGTCATACATCAGCAAATGAAGGTCTTGAAAGCTTGACTCCATCCATGTCATTAAAGTGGACTCTACTTTGAGGAGACAGCTCTCCACAGTCATATTTTGAGTGCCTTTCAACCTGAGGAGCTCATCTTCTGGCACTGTATCAGACAAAGTTCTGCTGCTATTCGTAAGGTTTTCACTGGTGATTTTTTTTTTTTCCTTAGAAATAGACCATCAAGTCCTTCTTCCTAGTCTGTCTTAGTCTGGAAGCTCAGCTGAAACCTGCCCACCATGGGTGACCCTGCTGATATTTAAAATACTGGTCACATGGCTTCCAGCATCACAGCTACACACAAGCCACCACAGTATGAAAAACTGACCTTTGTGTGGGATGATAGCGAATATTCATTTCTAAATAAACTTTATTGAGGTACAATTTACATATAATAAGATACACACATTTTAAGGGTACAATCTGATGAGTTTGGGGAAATAAATACACTGATTTAACACCGCGATCAAAATATAGAATGCTCTGCCAAGTTTGCTTGTACCCCTTTGCAATAATCTGCCGCCATTCTCAGCCCAGCATGACTCAAAATGAGAAGAAAGAGCTGCAAACATCCATTAATAATTGGAAGATGGAATGTATGAAGTATGAATCTAGGAAAATTGGAAACCATCAAAAATAAAATGGAACACATAAACATCAATATCCTAGGCATTAGTGAGCTGAAATGGACTGGTATTGGCCATTTTGAGTCAGACAATCATATGGTCTGCTATGCCAGGAATGACACCTTGAAGAGGAATGGCATTGCATTCACTGTCAAAAAGAACATTTCAAGATCTATCCTGAAGCACAGTGCTCTCAGTGATAGGATAATATCCACATGCCTACAAGAAAGACCAGTTGATACGACTATTATTAAAATTAACCCACCAACCACTAAGGCCAAAGATGAAGAAACTGAAGATTTTTTACCAACTTCTGCAGCCTGAAATTGATTAAACAGGATAAATTGATATTTACTGGTGATGGGAATGCGAAAGTTGGAGACAAAGAAGGATCAGTAGTTGGAAAATATGACCTCGGTGATAGAAACAAAGCTGGAAACAAAGATAGAATTTTGCAAGATCAACGACTTCTTCATTGCAAATACCTTTTTTCACCAACATAAATGGTGACTATACACACGGACCTCACCAGATGGAATACACAGGAATCAAATGAACTGTATCTGTGGAAAGAGATGATGGAAAAGCTCAATATCATTAGTCAGTACAAGATCAGCGGCCAACTATGGAACAGTCCATCAATGACTCATTTGTAAGTTCAAGTTGAAACTGAAGAAAATTAAAACAAGCCCATGAGAGCCAAAATATGACCTTGAATACATCCCACCTGTATTTAGAGACTATCTGAAGAGTAAATTTGGCACAATGAACACTAATGATTGAAGGTCAGACAAGTTGTGGAATGACATCGAGGGCATCATATATGAAGAAAGCAAGAGGTCGTTAAAAAGACAGGAAAGAAAGAAAAGACCAAAATGGATGTCAGAGGAGGCTCCAAAACTTGCTCTTGAACATTGAGTAGCTAACGCGTAAGGAAGAAATGATGAAGTAAAAGAGCTAAATAGAAGGTTTCAAAGGGCAGCTTGAGAAGACGAAGTAAATTATTATCATGACATGTACAAAGACCTGGAGGTAGACAACCAAAAGGGAAGAACACACTAGGTATTTCTCAAGTTGAAAGACCTGGAGAAAAAATTCAAGCATCGAGTTGCTGTATTGAGGATTCTATAGGGAAAATATTAAATGATGCAGGAAACATTAAAAGAAGATGGAAGGAATACAGTCACTATACCACACAGAATTGGTCGCTGTTCAACCATTTCAGGAGGTAGCATATGATCTGGGAACTGATGGTGCTGAAGGAAGAAGTCCAAGCTGCACTGAAGGCATTGGCAAAAAACAAGGCTCCAGGAGTTGACAGAATACCAACTGAAATGTTTCAGCAAAGGGATGCAGCACCGGATGTGCTCACTTATCTATGCCAAGAAATTTGGTAGATAGCTACCTGGCCAATTGAAGGAAGAGATCCATATTTGTGCCTATTCCCAAGAAAGGTGATCCAATCAAAAGTGGACATTATCAAAAAATATCATTAATATCACACACGAGTAAAGTTTTGCTGAAGATCATTCAAAAGTGGCTGCAGCAGTATATCAATAAGGAACTGACAGAAATTCAAGCTGGATTCAGCATAGGACATGGAACCAGGGATATCATTGCTGATGTCAGATGGATCCTGGCTGAAAGAAGAAAATACCAGAAAGATGTTTACCTTTTTTTTTTATTGATGATGCAAAGGTGTTCAACTGTGTAGATCATAACATAATTATGGACTACACTGTGAAGAATGGGACATTCAGAACACTTAACTGTTCTCATGAGGAACTTGTACATAGATCAAGAGACAGTCATTTAAACAGAACAAGAGGATACTGTGTGGTTTAAAGTCAGGAAAGGCGTGCATCAGGGTTGCATCCTTTCACCATACCTGTCCAATCTGTATTCTGAGCAAAAAATCCAAGAAGCTGGACTGTAGGAAGAAGAACTGGGCATCAGGAATGGAGGAAGACTCATTAACAACCCATGATACACAGATGATACAACCTTGCTTGCTGAAAGTGAAGAGGTCTTGAAGCACTTACTGATGAAATCAAAGATCACAGCCTTCACTACGGATTACAATCTCAACATAAAGAAAACAAAAATCCTCACAAATGGACCGATAAGCAACATCATGATAAATGGAGAAAAGATTGAAGTTGTCAAGGATTTCATTTTACTTGGATCCACAATCAACACCCATGGAAGCAGCAGCCAAGAAATCAAAGGATGAATTGCATTGGTCAAATCTGCTGCAAAAAAAAGACCTCTCTAAAGCGTTGGAAAGCAAAGATGTCACCTTGAAGACTAAGGTGTGCCTTACCCAATCCATGGTATTTTCAATTGCCTCATATGCATGTGAAAGCTGGAAGAAGAATAAGGAATCCCAGAGAAGAATTGACACCTTTGAAATGTGGTGTTGGCAAAGAATATTGAATATACCATGGACTACCAAAGTCCAAACAAGTCTGTGTTGGAAGAAGTACAACCAGAATGCTCCTTAGAAGCAAGGACGATGATACTGTGTCTCACATACTTTGGACGTGTTATCAGGAGGGATCAGTCGCTGGAAAAGGACATCATCCTTGGTAACGTAGAGGGCCAGCCAAAAAGAGGAAGGCCCTCAACAAGTTGGCTTGACACAATGGCTGGAACAATAGGCTCGAGCATAACAACAATTGTGAGGATGGCACAGGATTGGGCAGTGTTTCATTCTGTTGTACATAGGGTCACTATGAGTTGGAAGGAACTCAATGGCATCTAACAACAACAACAACAACCTCAGCCCAGCAGCAAGTGATCCACTTTCTGCCCTGCAGATTAGTTTTGCCTTTGTATACTTTGTGTGCACGGAATTAGACGGTCTGTGGTTTTGAGTCTGGCTTCTTCTGCTCTGACTCTGTTCTTGAGATTCCTCCCAGCTGTTGTGTCTCAGTACTTGGTTCTCAGTACTTGGGTCTCAGTTCTTGGTTCTTAGTACTTGGTTCTCAGTAGTTGGCTCTCAGGGTTTGGGTCTCAGTACTTGGGTCTTAGTACTGGGGTCTCAGTACTTGGGTCTCAGTTCTTGGTACTGAGGCCAGGGTATCTCTGTTCACACCTGACCAAAAGGGAGACCAAAGGGACCAGAGATACTAGCCACACAGTCACCGAGAGCAACTGGGGCACCTGGTCCCAGCCCTCCAGTGACTGCTGTGGTGGTCATGTGGCCCCTGGGTCTTACTCATCCCTCTCATCAGGCTCAGATGTGTGCACCCACATGGCCTGGTCTACACACCAAATTCTGCACCCACTTCACACACGTGAATTCAACAACAACCTGAAGGGAATGAGGAGGTGCCTCCTTATCCCTGAGCTGGGTTTGTTAACTTGGCTACATCAAGTGAGCGTGCAGCTTGGTGCTTACACACTTCTTAAGAAGAAATACATTGGGGAAGTAATTGCCTGCTTCCCAGTCCTTCTTCTTTTTCCCCAGTTCTACATCGCCACCTTGGTTTTATTTATTTATTTATTGTTGCTGTTGAGGAAAATGGAAACATAGCACATGATTTAAGGTTGAGAACTTTACAAGGCTTTCATCTCATACAACTGCCTGCTTTTATTCGGCAAAATTATGACCTTGTTTTGTTTTGATTTTGCTTTAACGTGATTCCCTTCTGACCTCTTGCAGGATCCTGGGCAACGACAAGACCTCATGGGTGAAGAAAGGTGAGTTTGAGGTCTAAGTCTCTTAGAGTAGGGCACTCCTCTCCCCTCCTCCCATCATTGCTGGGGGAGCTGGGATGGCACACAAGACTCCAGCTCTAAAGAGGAGACATGGAGGGCTCTGTGCATGGGTGAGGAGGCCTGGATTTGGTGGGGGCTCACTAACAAGGGGATGGGGCAGACCACAACAAGGCAGGATCGAGCAAACAAAGGACAGGCGCTGAGAAAGCTGTGACACGCCCCCAGGGGTGGCTGACTCCACCGTCTCCTCCTCAACTGCCCTGTGCTGCCTCCTTTCTCAGTGACGGTCCCTGTGACCTGTGGCCCTTTGTTTGGAGGGTTACATGGAGGATCTGTGAGCCCGGAACACAGACCACGTGCGGTGCCCAGTGGTCCCCAGGCCCTTCAGCGCTGGTGGAGCTACAGTCAGAGCCACGTGGGACTGAGAGGACACTTGTGCCAAGCCAATGCTAACACCAAGCTGGCACACATGTGAAAGAGCCACTTGAGACTGGCAGCAGGTTCGCCGGGATGCCGAACCTCAGAACAAGAGGGAACATCAGAGAGAGAGACTGAGCAGCACTTACTAGAAGCTCTTCAGGGTGTGCGGGAGGGACGCCCCAAGTCCATGGCTGTGATGCCCCAGCCCAGCAGGCCACCCCTCACCTGGTCCTCCTTGTCCCCGTGTGGGCCCTGGCTCTGAAGGTCTTGTTCGCCCAGTGAGCTGTCACTCGGGCTGGGCTGGCCTGTGCCCCTCGGCGCTGTCCACCTCCCTGGCCACTTTGGTCTCCGCTTAGGCTGTGTGGCCTCGGGGCTTTTGTGCAGATTCCTGTTTCTTCAGGAGAGAAATAAGTGAGACGTAGTGCCTGTGTGCGTTTTCCTCGTAGAAGCTAGCAGAAGGTGGTGGGGCGTGCTTGAGGTCACTGGGGGTGAATGGCAAGTCCCCCTGCAAGAAGCCCCCTCTACCCCCTCCCCAAGCAGCAGCCATGTCACTCAGTCACAGACTGGCTTGGCCAGGTGTCTTCCAGGGCAGGGGCTGCAGCCACAGTGCCAGACAGAGGGCCAGCCAGGGATCACATGCAGGGGAGCTGGTGTCACCTGGTCATGGAGAGTGTGGTGCGTGGCCTGTACCAGTGTGTTGTGCACACCGACACAGCTCCTCATACCAGAGGGGGGGCCCGGCTTTGCTCTTTGCAGACCCCAGGGGAAGGGGCTCTCAGAGCGTCTCAGCAGAATCAGAGATCCGCATTTACTGAGACACTTTTTTTTATAAGGCACAGAATAACTGAAGTGATACAAGTGCAGTATAACTGAATTTTATTGCTAAGCCCTGTAATCGGGACTATATAATGTTGTGTAAATTTAAAACTGCAGCGTTCACGATAAATTAACTCTCAGACTGTGGGAAGAGAGGGGAGGGGCTGTCAGGATAGCTGAGGGTCTGTATTCAAATTTCCACTAGGGATGTCCTGCTTGGAGCAATCCCACTCTGTGAGGGAGCTGGCGTCACACCCCATGGGCTGCCGGCAACCGTGGGAGCCTCGGGCGGGGTGTGTGAATTTCTGACATTCTTGCCACCTTAATCCCAAAAGGCAGACGGGCACGTTGATTAGAAGTAACCAGGTGTGTGTGAACCAAGCAGGACAGGTTGCTGGGGTATCTTTGCCTCCAGGAGAGAGCCATTGGATATGCAGTGTCAAGTGACGAGAAAATGGGTCTCAGAGCCGGGTAGACGTGGGTTCAGATCCTGCTATGTGGCCTTGGGTGGGCCACCACGCCTCCCTGGGCCAGGTTTGAGCTGGCAAGCACAGGGTCTACCCATTAGTGACGATCAGGGCAGACTGCATTGTGGAGAATGACACTCACCAAACGGCTGTCTTCTTAGGGAAACAGTGCTAGAATCCCCAGGGTTCCACGTTGATGCTCCTCGGGAGGGCGTTTTTATCCTGGGTGTTCCTGAGACAACACGGTAAGCTGAATAGGATTTTAGGAATTACTTGTCATGATTCCTTACATGTGCATCAGTTATGAGCCCAAGGAATCGACGCTTTAATAGAGGTGGGTGTTCACCTTTTTACAAAGAGGAAACAAATGCCAGTGAAGATGAACTGTCAGATTTGTCTTACTTTATCTTAACGATGCCCCACAAATGCGCTATTACTAGTTAACATTTTCTGAATTGATTGCTGTGGTGACTAATGACCATACTGCCTGTTGGGTTAAGATTCAATTTGACATTCAATTGTGAAGAAATGAAAAGGTGTGTGTGTGTTATACATATATGCATATTTTATGTACGTACGTACACACAGAGATGAATAGATAGTGACAGAGATGGATAGATAGATAAATATAAACCAGTTGCCATTTAGTTGACTCCAACTCACGGCAACTCAGTGTGTGTCAGAACAGAACTGTGCTCCGCAGGATTTTCAATGGCTGATTTTTCTGAAGTAGATCACGAGGTCTTTCTTCCAAGGTGCCTCTGGGTGCACTTAAACTGCCAACCCTTCGGTGAGCAGCCGAGCTCATTATCCATTTGTACCATCCAGGGACTACTAGATGAATGTAGGCTTGCAGAGAAGATGGATAGATAGATGATAGGTAGGTAGGTAGGTAGGTAGGCAGGTAGGCAGGTAGATAGGTAGATAGATGACAGATAGATACATGATAGATGAAGGATGGATAGATGGTTAGATAGATAGATAGATAGATAGATAGATAGATAGATAGATAGATAGATAGATAGATAGATAGATAGATAGATAGATAGATAGATAGATAGATAGATAGATAGATAGATAGATAGATAGATAGATAGATAGATAGATAGATAGATAGATAGATTGCTAGATAGATTGCTAGATAGATTGCTAGATAGATTGCTAGATAGATTGCTAGATAGATTGCTAGATAGATTGCTAGATAGATTGCTAGATAGATTGCTAGATAGATTGCTAGATAGATTGCTAGATAGATTGCTAGATAGATTGCTAGATAGATTGCTAGATAGATTGCTAGATAGATTGCTAGATAGATTGCTAGATAGATTGCTAGATAGATTGCTAGATTGCTAGATAGATTGCTAGATAGATAGATAATAGGTAGGTAGGTAGGTAGGTAGATAGCTAGGTAGATAGGTAGGTAGATAGGTAGGTAGGTAGATAGATAGATAGGTAGATAGATAATTGATTGATAGATTGATAGATGATAGACAGATAGATACACAGATAGATGGATAGATAGATGGTAGATAGATGATAGATAGACAGACAGACAGGTAATAGATAACAGTGCTGTCCACCAAATATTTCTGGTCTTGTCCTAGGTCCTGCGCCCTGGGCACGAGGTGGCCCTGCACCTCCCCAGGAACTTCCTGTGGCCATGGGCCTTGCTTTGGCCAATGATACAGAACCAGGAGCCACGTGAGCCTCCCAGGTGGAAGTTTCCAGCCAGGGCTCTTGCTCCACTCAATCCCCTGGGCATAGGTGGTGTCACCCTGGGGGCACCCCAGTATCTGAAGAGGCAATGTGGAGTATAGGCCCAGATGCCCACGGTGGCATGTAGGGTGAGTGAGGAACAAGCCTCAGTGATCATCGTCCCCGAGAGGTGCCAAGTGTAGTTTGCCTCACTGTAACCTCACCCGTACTTACAGCTGCATCTCACCACGAAAGGAATCTGTGATTTTGTGCCAAAGATACTGACGGTTTAGTCCCGAGCCAGATCATCTACTTTTAAGTCTTCCCCCAATGTCACTGGTTGTGTGACCACGGGGAGTTCCCCATCTGCGAATTGGGGTGACACAGTGCCGCCCCAGGGGGCACGGGGAGGATTGTGCTCTTTGATACACGTGGGGGACCAGACCCCTCCACAGGTGAGTGCCTGTGACCATGAGCTGTTGCTGGTACCTGGATCCATAGAGACGGGTAACCGGGTGAGGAGAGAGTAAGGGAAGAAAAGGCTTTAATATACAACACGCTGAAACGGTATTTAATCATGACTCATTAAAAAATAATTACTGCATTGTAATTTGCACAGTTTCCATGCACCTGGGCTTCTTGTTTAAACCTTGCACAGTGCATCTACTGGCCCCTCTGGAAAGCTACTGGTTTCCTAAGACAGGTCATGAGTGTTCTCTGGTCCCTGCTCACCCAAAGGTTGGAGACGTATTTTTTCAGGGAAAAAGCTTTGATAGCAGATTTTAATAAAGGAAAAGCAGGAAGCTTTTAAACATGATCATATTCTTGTGGGAAAACCAGCTGACAATTTTTACAGCGATGCCCCAGTGCAGACTTTTCAGGGTTGTGTGCTTTTGAGAGGCCAGTGTGCATAGCCCAGGGCCACTGACGGAGCCCAGATGAGGACCCTAGTGTCTGAGCATCCACGACAGGGCTCCCAGGCTCAGGGGAAGAGAAGGTGCCGCTGTGAGCCCTTGGTGTTGGGGTTGGGCATTATGCCAGTGGAAAACCTTCTATTGGGATGGTCACTCTGCCCTGGGGACACCGAACAGCCTAACAATTTTCTGTGTAATGAGATTTTTTTTGTTTTGAATTTATGTATGAAAGTGTTGCCAAAATGTCTGTTTTCTCCCAGGGATAAAAACAAAGCCCCAAAGTCCCGAGAGAAGCTGAGCTCTGGTGCCACTGTCCAGCTCAGCGCTCCAGAACACCGCATTTCTCTTGCACCCGGTGCCGGAGCAAACGTCCTGGGGCTGTGCACATGTGATTTAGGACGCACTGTCACTTTTCAGTTGTCCCTGCCTTCCAATGGTGACTTCATTGCTGTTAAAACAATAAATACAAAAAGAACTAAAAAGCCCTTATGAAGAAATTATTGTTCAGAAATCCCGGGTTTGGGTCTTCCAGTTGGGTTTTCCTTGGCCAGATGAAGGTTCTACATGGCCACCAGACACTAGGCTGCTGGCCACACACAGGGGCTTGGACACGCAGGGTCATGCTCACTTGTGGTGGCCAAAATGCTGGGTGGAGGCCAGGCTGGCTGACCTCACTCATTTGGAGTTCCCTTTGCTCCCGGCCTGACGCCTGGGCTCTCCCCGCTGGTCTGGAGCAGGCTGATGGTTTTTCTATCCTTTCAACCATTGAAGGACATCTTGGCTGCTTCCAATTTTTGGTAATATGAATAAAGTCACTTTAAATATTTGTGCGCAGGTTTTTATGTGAACGTACGATTTTGACTCATTTGGGTAAATACCTAGAAGTGCAAATACTGAGTTGTAAAGCAAACCTGTGTTTAGATTTGTAGGAAACTTCCAGACAGTCTTGCAAACTGGCTGCACCATTTTGCATTCCCACCAGCACTGAGCGAGGGTTCCTGTTGCTCCCCAGCCTTATCAGCACTTGGTGCTGTCAGTGTTTTAGATTTTAACCATTCTAATAGGTCATTGCTGTTTTAATTTGAAATTTCCCGATGACATGATAGGTTGAGCATCTTTTCTTATGCTAATTTGCCATCTGTATATCTCCTTTACTGAGGTGTCTGCTCAGATCTTTTGCCCATTTTGTAATTGAGTTGTTTTCTTACTGTTGCATCTTTGGAGTTCTTTGTTTATCAGATACGCATTTTGCAAATATCTTCTCCCAGTTTGTGGCTTGTCTTTTCCTTCTATTAACAGTGTCTTTTGCAGAGCAGAAGTTTTAATTTTAGTGAAGTCCAATTTAACTTTTTCTTCTGTGGATGATACTTTTGGTATTGTATAAGTCATTGTCAAACCCAAATAACCTTAACTTTCTCCTATGTTATCTTCTAGAAGTTGTATAGTCTTGTGTCTTACATTTAGGTCTATAATCCATTGGAGTTTATTTTTGTGTAGGGTATAAGCTCTGTGTCTCCATTCATTTTTTTGCATGTGGATGTCTAGTTGTGCCAGCACCACGTGTTGAAAGGCTATATCCTTTCTTTACTGAATTGTCTGTGTTCCTTTGTCAAAGATCAATTGACTGTATATTTGTGTGGATTTCTTTCTGAGCTCTCTGTTCTGTTTCTCTAATCTATTTATACCATCGCCAATACCGCACTTTCTTGATCTCTGTAGGTTTATAGTAAGTTTGAAGTTGGGCAGTGTAAGTCCTCTAACTCTATTCTTCTTCAGTATTACCTTGGCTATTCTGGGTCTTTTGCGTTTCCATGTAAATTTTAGACTCAGTTTGTTGATATCCACAAAATAACTTGGTGGGAACTTGACTAGGATTGCTTTGAATGTACAGATCAAGTTGGGAAGAACTGACATCTTGATAATATTAAGTCTCCTTATCCATGGACATGGAGTATCTCTCCATTATTTAGATCTTCTTTGATTTCTTTGATCAGAGTTTAGCAGTTTCTCTAATATAAATCATGTACATATTTTGTTAGAGTTATACCTAAATATTTCATTTGTTTACGTGCTAATGTGTTTTTAATTTCAAATTCTAAGCAATTGACTTTTGTATATTAATCTTGTATCATGCAAACTTGTTACAATCTCCTATTAATTCCAGAGTTTTTTTTTTTAAATCATCTCTTTGGGATTATTTACATAAACAATTATATCATCTGTGAACAAAGACAGCTTTTTCCCTTCCTTTCCAATCTATATATCTTTTATTTCCTTTTCAAGTCTAATTGCATTAGCTAGGACTTCCAGTATAAAGTTGAATAGGAGTGGTGAGAGGGAACATCCTTGTTTTGTTCTGGGTCTTAGTGGAGAACGTCTAGTTTCTCACACCATTAAGTACAATAGCAGCTGTAGGGGTTTTTGGTAGATTCTGTTTATTATGCTGAGGAGGTTCCTTTATATTCCTAGCTTGCTGAGAGTGTTGCATCTTTTTGTTTGTTTTGTATCTTGAATGGGTGTTGACTTGTAATCTTTTCTCCTAGTAATGTCTGTAACTGGTTTCAGTATTAGGTTATCAGTATTAGGTTCTTCTATTTTTGAGAAGAATTGGTTTTAATCCTTCTTTAAATGTTTGGTAGAACTCACTAGTGAAGCCATCTGAGCCTGTTACTTTCTATTTTTGAAGGTTATTAATCATTTAATTTTTTAAATAGATATTAGATGTCATACCAAGGTCCAAGCTCACTAACAAAAGACCATACACATACTCTATCAGTGCATGAGTCAACGATTTACGCACATAGAGAAGAGAAAGAGCGAGACTGACTTCACTAGTGGACGCTGGTCTCCCGTGGCCAGTAGGACCCTCCCCACGTACAGCTGATGCAACACAAACGGCTACACTCAACCTCTCGTGCTGCAGTTGATAGACCCTGTTCCCTCCCTACTGGGAACAGATAGAGAAGTGGGGTTGGCCAGGTGCAGTATGGTGGCCACATGCGCAAGAGACAGAGAAAGTTACTGTGTGCCCAGAACAGGGGGGAGGCTTCTCTGATAAGAAGAAGGAACTGGGAGACAGAAGGTGACCCAATTTCCAACCTCTTTATTGGAGAATGTTCTGGGCCTAAGGCCTTTACTTAGGCAGCCTGGATGCGAGGCATAAAGGCAGACCATTCCCCCAACATTAGGCCTACTCAGGTTATCCATTTCCCCTTGTGTGAGTTTCGGTACATTGTGTCTTTTAAGGAATCGGTCCATTTCATCTAAGTTCTCAAATGTCTGGGCATGGAGTTGCTCATAATATTCCTTTATTATTATTCTAATGTTCATGAGATCAGTTGTAATGGCCTCTCTTTAATTTCTAATATTTGTGATTTGGGTCTTCTGTCTTTTTTTCTTGGTTAGCCTGGCTAAGGTTTATCAGTTTATTGATCTTTTCAAAGAATCAGCTTTAGCTTTGATTGATTTTCTCTATTAACTTCTAATCAATCTCATTGATTTCTGCTCTAATTTTTATCTTTTCTTTTCTTATGCTTACTTTGATTTAATTTGCTCATCTTTTTTAAAGTTTCCTAAGGTGGAAGCTTAGATTATTGATTTTAGATCTTTCTTCTTTTCTAATATATCTATTTAATGCTATAAATTTCCCTCTAAGCACTACTTTTGCTGCATCTCACAAATTTTGATAAGTTGTGTTTTCATTTAGTTCAAAATATTTTAAAAGTTATCTTGAGGCTTCTTTGAACCATGTGTTTTTGGGATTTTCTAGCTCTCGTTCTGGTATTTATTTCTTGTTTAATTCCATTTTGGTCTGAAAGCATACTTTGTATGATTTCTATTCTTCTAAATTTGCTGAGGTGTGTGTTATAGCTAGGATGTGGTCCGTCATGGTGAACGTTCCATGTGAGTTTGAGAAGGTTATGTATTCTGCTGTTATTGGATGAAGTCTTCTATAAATGTCAGCTAGATTCAATTGATTGTTGGTGCTGTTCAATTAAGCTCTATCTTGACTGATTTTCTGCCTGTGAATCTGCCAATTACAGATAAGGGATGTGGAAGTCTCCAGCTAGAAGAGTGGGTTTTTCCACTCCTCCTTGCAGTTCTATCAGTTTTTGCCACACTGTCTGGCCGTGCTGTGGCCCATTGTGAACAACACACTCAAAGTCCCTGCTCTCACCAACCTCCTATCGGGGAACACATACGATAATCAAATAAATCGAAAAACAAAAAAGAGGAGCTCAAGCAGTAAGCAGGGTCCTTTGCCCTTAGAGGGCTCCTGAGAAGGTGGTCAGGGGCCTTCTCTGCAGCCAGGACAGCAAGCTGAGACCAAGGGAAACCCAGAGTCCAGGCCTCACAGGGCCTCAGACCCCCCCTCCCACCACCAGGAGCATGTTTGCACAAAAGGAGATACTTGTAAGTCTAGAAAACATCTAATTTATTAGAGTTAAATACATAAAAATGATTTTTTCCTAAGCCTTTAGGCTAAACTTACAGATCTTGCTATGTTATTGATAAATGTATTCTTGTTAGTACAAAAGATCAATCACTTTTACTTGTCCTTTGATTAATGTGCAGCTAATTCATAAGCGTGAGAGGTCACATTTCCCCTAAACATTTAACACCATTTACATATTTAATCAAACAAATTTCCTCCGATATTTCAAATGTCAATTACAAGTTTAACCTGTTTCAAACTCTTCTACCCTTAACAGGGCAGCCCAGTGAAGCTGACACTCTCGGGAATGGCCTCACCCGTACGGCCACCAGGGATCACGTTCCCTTATTTGTTCCAAGCATCCTAAACACAGAGGGAGTCTGGTGAGAACAAGCTTTCCACTACGGCTGCATAAATACAACTTGCACAAAATTACACTTTTTAAGGGGTTCGTGTCGGCCCACCTCCTGGACCCGACCAGCAGGAGACCACCTGACAGGACTCTCCTGTGCCTGGCGGGGGGCTCCACGGAGCTGAGGCTGGACATGCCGCCTCGGCCAAGCCTGCAGACCATCAGAGGGGCCTTAGGTGTTAACCGTAGAAGTAAAATGCTTTTGATACAAAAAACAGCGCAGGCAGCGTTGCTGTGAGTCGCTGCTGGATGGATTCGGGCTCATGCTGCCCCACGCGCGCAGAGTAGAGCTGCTCCGCAGGGTTTTCGAGTTTGTCACCTTTTGGGAGAAGATCACCAGGCCTTTCTTCTGAGGCAACTCTGGGTGGGTTTGAACTGCCAACCTTTCGGCTAGTAGTCAAACGCTTAACTGCTTGTGCCACCAGGGACCTAGTGTACTCAGCACAGAAATGGAAGTGCAAAAGTAAATCCACCGGCAGGCCCTCCGCAGTGGGGGGGTGGCGGGGGGGCACTGGCAGGTGGTGAGGCCACCAGGCCGAGGGCACCACGAAGCACTGTCATCGGGTAGATGAGCGTCCCAGCCTGGGTCGGAGGTGGCTGTAGACGGCCTTGAACAGCCCAGCTCCTGCGGGGGGAGGAGTCTGCTCGAAACACTTACTTAAAGCCCTCTTGGAGGCCACGTAAGTGTTTGAAGAAGAGAACCCTCCTGAAACTGTTTTTTATGACCTTCTTAGCCCTGAGCCTGGCTTTATGTGAGCTCTCCCCGTTAGACGTCTGCGGGGCTTAGGGCTGCTTTCTGTGAGCTCTCCCCGTTAGACGTCTGCGGGGCTTAGTGCTGGCTTTTCTGCCTCCAGCTACAGGAACTCCTGCCAGAGGGCAGCGGGTAGAGTTCAGTCCTTTATTCAGGCCCCTCTGTGGCGGTCTCCACTGCCCTGAGTGTGTGGTCTGTGGTCTGTACTCACCACCCCCAGCCCATAGAGGGTCCAGGTCCACACACATGGCACCCAGCAACCCTCACTTGCAGTGAATCCAACTGTGTGGTTTGTGGGCTTCAGGAGGATGAGGCCTGCAGCCCCCAGGCCGACAGGGGACTCTACCCAGCCTGGGTTCCACCTCCGTGACCCTGCCTCTGTCTGTCCCCTCCGTCTGTCCCTTCCGTGACCCTGCCTCTGTCTGTCCCCTCCGTCTGTCCCCTCCCTGACCCTGCCTCCGTCTGTCCCCTCCGTCTGTCCCCTCCGTCTGTCCCCTCTGTCTGTCTGAGACTGCTGCGCTGGTCACAGGCACATCAAAGGGCTGTGTTCACACCAGCACCTGCCCTGAATTTGGGTGAACCTTTGGTTCTTGGCAAAGTTCTTTCTCTCTCCTTGACCTCCGACTTTCTCCACCTCCTCTGTTGCTTGTCTTCCCCTCCCTCATCAAATCTCCTTTCCAAAAACTGCATTATTTTCTCTTTGAGTCCCCGTCTAGCACAGGACAGAGCCACATTTCCTTCTGTTATCCATCAGGTCGCTGTGAGTTGCAAGTGGCTCGACGGCATCTAAAAACAGCGAGATCTGTCAGTCTGGGCCATGAGGACCTCACTTCCGGAGCAGCCGCGTGTGTCTGGGCTGGTGCTGTGGGGTTTGGGACAGGATGCGCTTTGTGAAGAAATTGCACATTGACTCTTCTGGCTTTCTGATGATGATACTCTCCATATTTCTTGAGTGGTTTCTTGAGGGTGCAGTTCTCGAAAAGGCCATGCTAATTGGTGTGGAAAATTATAGCTCATCACTGGGAAACGCTTTGAAGCAGGCATGGATTGGATCTTGATGGATGGATGCTCCACGCCACCCAATATATCCGGCCAGGCATCTGTATCTTTTTACTTAATTTTGTGGGGCTAGGCTTCAGGGTGCCTTTTGGCTTCCAGAAATAACTGTGGCCATCTTCACTTTCTGGGGGAAAAGTCAAGCTACTGCATTTTAACCTCACATCTAGGCATTTGACTTTAGTTTTGATAAGTAAAATCTGTTTTCTTCCTAAGTGCAGGCGGAGTTTTCATTCTGTGAGAAGCCACTCACCACTGAGGTAAGATTCCGTCTAGTCTTGAGTGTTGGAAATACATCGATTTAACAAAGTTAATGAAGATCTATCTCCTTCAGGACTGTGGACACCGCTCATCACTCCTCGAAGCCAACCCTGCCGCCTGAGCCGATTCTGCCCCTCTCCATGGAGCAGATTGGGGGCTCTCCCAGGGCTCCCCATTTTGGAAGCAGTGTGTTCAGGTCGGTGAACAGCTGGGAAGGAGGGCTCAGATCTCGTGCCTCTGTGCACCTGGTTCCCTCCAGAGCCTTTGCGCTTCCCTCCCCAGTGATTTTGTTGTTGTTAGGTGCTGTTGAGTCAGTTCTAACTCATAGTGACCCTGTGTTCAGCAGAATGAAACAATGCCCAGTCCTGCTCCCCAGTGATTGGTGGCTTTAATTTCAGGTTTCAACGTTTCCAGGTAGAAACCCAATATCGCAGAGGGTCTGAAAAGACCTTGGTCAGGGCTGCACTGGTCTGGGGGGCAGGGGTCTTCCATTCCTGAGGCCTCTTACTGTGGTGACAAAGATAAGTGCCAGGAAGGAACCCACCTTGCTGTGGTGGGTGAGGCCTGGGCTTCTCCAGGCCCTTCTGAGGGGCCGCCACACCCCAATGTCTGGCAAGTTTCAGGTTGATTCTTGGCAGAAGGAGCCTGGCCTGGTTTAGACTTGGCTACCCAAGTGGGTTCTGACCACTAGCCCCTCCTGGCCCTGCTGCCCAGGCAGTGTCCTCTGTGGTACAGGCTGAAGGATCTGGGGTTCTGGAATCCAGAACCCTTGTCTTTGATTGAAAGTGGGGAGCACACATGTGGAAGTACCCAAATTGTGGGCTCATCCCAGCCCTGAAGGGAGGCAGAACAGCAGGAAGGCTGTATGTCATTGTGGAGGTGTCTTTTTTGCCCCAGGGTCCCAGGGCTTGGGAGGGGAGCTTTAAGGAGCCCCGAATTGCTGGGGATGGAGAGGAGGCAGCTTTCTGTTTGGATTCCCAGAGCAGTCTTCTACAAACAGCAAGGTGCAAGCATCTGAAAGATGAGACACAAGCTCTGCCGGTGAGGTCAAGGAGAGTCTGTGGAGGGACGATGTGTGCGAAGACAGGACACGTGGTGTCACACACCTGGTTCAGGAGAGCTTTGGATGCCATGCCAGGGCCCTTGCACAGTGGGGCTCCTTGAGGCCTGGTGGGGTGCTCAGTGAATAAAGACTCAGGGAAGGGCGGGAGGCACCTGCAGTCACAGGCCTGGAGTACTCCAGAAGTACACAGAAGCTGCCCCAAGTCTCAGTGTCCCCTCCAAGGTCAGGGGCTCCTTCTCCTCTGCAGTTAGTGACACGGTCTATGTCGGCTCAGATGCAGTCTTTCAAAGCCCTGCCTGAATGGGTTTATATCCACGCTCAGAATTTTAAAAACAGAACATGTCATTCAATACCGTAATAAACCATTTAACACCATCATTATCATGTCAGAAAATTATGGTTTGGGGAGGATTGAGAAAAGCTCGTTTGTAGTACAAAGTGAGCATTGGGCCACCAAGGATCCCCTCTGGGAATGGCCAGGATTAGTGGCTGTCTCCACGTTTGTGAGGTCCAGTATTAAATGTCCTGCCTCTGTCAAAGCAGAGAACAGAACAAGGGAGAATGCGTAGTTTAAAATCAGAAAAGGTGTGTGCCAGGGTTGCATTGTTTTACCATACTTATTCAGTCTGTATGTTGAGCAAATAACCCAAGAAACTGGACTATATGAAGAAGGACTCGGCATCAGGGTTGGAGAAAGCCTCGTTAACAACCTGCGCTATGCAGATGATACAACCTTGTTTGCCAAAAGTAAAGAGGACTTGAAGCACTTGTTGAGGGAGGTAAAAAGACTGCAGCCTTCAGTATGGATTAAACCTCAACATAAAGAAAACAAACATCCTCACAACAGGACCAGTCAACAACACCATGATAAGTGGCAAACAAATTGAAGTTGTCAAAGGTCTCATTCTTCTTGGATCAACAATGTCCATGGAAACAGAGGACAAGAAATCAAACGATGTATCGCACTGGGTAAATGCAATAACTTTAAAGTGTTAAAAGGCAAAAATGTCACTTTGATGACTAAGGTACTCCTGACCCAAGCAATGGTATTTTCAATCACCTCATTTACATGAGAAATCTGGACAATAAAAAATGAAGATCAAAGGAGAATTGGAGCATTTGAATTACAGCATTGGTGAAGGATATTGGATATACCACAGACTGCCAGAAGAATGAACGAATCTGTCTTAGAAGAAGCACAGCTAGAATGCTTCTTAGAAGCAAAAATGGCAAGACCTTTTTCATCTCATGTACTTTGGACATGTTATCAGGCAGGACAAGCCCCCTGGAAAAAGTCATCATGCTTGGTAAAGCAGAAGGTCAGCAAAAAAGAGGGAGACCCTCCGTGAGATGGATTGACACAGTAGCTGCTCCTACAATTGTGTCCAGTGCTGAGGGCGTAAAACCTGTTCTTAGAAGCTATTGGTGAGATTGATGATATCGATCACTGGAGCAGCAGCAGTGTGACCACTGGCGGGGCAGGCTGCTCCAGGTGGGGAGTTTACCAGCTGTTTCCAGGTGTCCATAGTTTGTCCTCTAGGCCATGCTGCAGCCTGTCGAGAGCGGGACAGCCCGGCCCTGGTGCTAGCTTCTGTCTCATTAGCAGGGCCAGCCAGCTGGGTAATGGACGTGGCATGCATCCAGTTAGCACTGCAGCATCCGCCAGCCAACTTTGTGTCTGAACGGTGACATCAGTGGGAGACGTGTGGCAGCTCCTCGGTGGCCGTACAAGGGCAGACAGGCACTGCCACCACCGCTGCCCTCCGCGTGCAGGTGAAACACCCTCTCGGTGCAGGTGCCCCCCACCCCATACCCGTGCATGATGGGGCGTCTGTATAACCAGCATGTTCAGCAAGTATCTTGGGGGCTCCACTTGGGACTGGACAAAGGAAACATGATCTGCCTGCCTCCCAAGGGTGCACATCACAGCCAGGCCAGCTGGGTGTCCCTCCACATGCCTGGGCTTCACAGGTCTCCGATGGCGCAGGTACAGTACATCCTTGGGGCTCTTACGAGTCCTCTGGCCTTCTGGGGCCTTTCAGCAGGGCAGGCACCACACTGCAGAGCTGGCAGTCCGTTCAAAGACTCAGTTCAGGCTAGGATCTCCTGCCAGACTCTCCTGCCACTGGCCAGTCTCCACCGCAGGTCAGACTTCACCCTGAGGCCCCCCCAGGAAATGTGGAAACTTAGTCCTTTCTCCTCCACCCCCCACCCCCACTGGCTCGCAACTGAGCAGACCTCCAGACTCCATAATTGAAGGGCCTTTGAAGAGTAAGGGGGTTGGCTGAGGGAGGCAGCCTGGCCAACGGTCACTTGGGGTGGCCAGTGTGCACAGAGCAGACCCCACTCAGCCCTGGCAGCCAGCACCAGGCAGGCAGGGAATGGAGAAGGCCAGCCAGGGAGACTGCCCAGCCCTGGCTCTCTGGAGATGCAGAGCCAATCAGATGGCTGCGTACAGATGTGATGCCCATGGACACAGCAAGGCCTGAAGGTGGGGAGGGGTGAAGGGAACCAGGAATGCTTGTCTAAGAAAGCGAGGCCCGCGGGCAGTTCTTGGGGAGAGGCAAGGTTGCCTCTGAGGCCAAGGCAGCTTGTGCCCAGGCCCCAGGCAGGGGGCTCCTCAGGGCTGGACCCTGACCAAGAGTACAGGACCCATCCTTCTGTCACAAGAGCTCCTCCAAAACCTGCTATTAGTGAAGTAACTGAAGAGCACCTGAAGGCAATAAAAGACTCGACTGGGCAGGAATTGGACCAGAGGATGCCTAGGGGCAGGGGACACAGTGGGGCCATTTGCCCTGAATGCCATCGAGACAGCGTGGTTTGGGGGTTGTCATGGGCATGAGGTGAACATGAGCGGGCAGCCCCTGTGAATGTCTGCCTCCAAGCAGGGAAAGCCCAGCCCCTGCCTTGGAGGAGGCAGGTCTTACCCTCGGGGTAGGGTCTCAGAGCCCACCTGCTTTGGAGACTGCTGTGGCCAGACAGCGGTGGCTCCTGCACCCAGAGCAGCAGCTTGGCCTTGGGCCAGGTCATGTCCTGAGGTCCCCAAGGGGTGAGTGGAAGACCTACCACCGTTACTTGGAAGCCAGCCTGGAGTCATATACTGCATGCTATGGGCAGGTGTGGACAGCAGCGGGCCTGCAGCCAGATAAGAGGGTGGCCGCTCCTTCCCTGGGCCTTTGCCAGATGTGTCTCCACCACCCACTGCCATCACCAAGTGGCTGGTACTCAAGACCTGAGGAGTTCTCACCTGGACTCAGCCGGCACGTGCTGAGGAGGCCCAGAAATTGTACCCCTGTGTTCTGGGACATCCTTTGACCTGCAAGAGCCCCAGCAGAGTAGACACATGGTCGAGCCCATGTTCACACTTTCCTTCCCCACTGAGCTCAAGTTATGAGTGAAAACCAAGCTCTGTGAGACGCTCACCAGACCCAGCTCTCACTCACGACCTTGGATGGGGCAACTGGGCGTTCCTCATGGGGTTTGGGAGGCAGAAGTTCACCAAGTTGTGCAATTTTGAGTGGAAGTCCCATCTCCAAGCCCAGGACAACCTGTTTCCATCCATTCCCATCATGAGCTGGTGCAGGTAACACATACATTCTCTCGGGTGGCAGGGGTCACCCACCCACCACTGCCCACCACCCCTGGAACAGATGTGCCTTGTGCCCCTGACATGTTTATCAGCCAGATGTCTCCACATACTCTAAAAAGGAGCAAAGAAGCATGATAATAGCAGGGCTAAATTTGACTTTAGTTACTCTGAGCAGAATAAACATTAGGAGAGTCTTTCTCTGAAGCCCTGGAGTCAGAAAAGAGAAGGATGTCTGACTGCCCTTGTGGGGGGACCACAGAGGGGTCTGCTGGGAAGGAATTTTGTCCTGAGGGAGCCCATTCAGGGACCTCAGGCTCTGGGCTGCCAGCCATGGCAAGGGGTGAGAGAGGGCAGGGCAGCACCTAGCTCGCTCTTGCCTGGGCCCAGACCTAGCAGTTCCATGCCCACCCCAGGCTGGACAAGGTGAGTTATACCCTGGGGAAGCTTAGATGCCACTTCCAAGTCCCCATGAATGATGGCCAGGTCCCCAGCCCGGCATGCAGCCCTGCCCAGTGCTCAAGATCTCACTTTGTTATTTCCCTTGGATATGCAGTTATTCCAACATCTGACCCCCCATGTGACCTATGCCTCTGCATGACCTCTGTCCCCTGCATGACCTCTTTCCCCATTTGATTTCTGCTCCCACATGACATTTGTCCATAACACAGCCTCTGCCTCCTGCATGGTCTCTGGCATCTCCACCAGCACTCACTTTGCATTGCTCGCTCTCTGCTGGGTCATGTGATGTCCCACTCTGCACATGGGCAGCTCTTCCCTGGGCAGTAATTTGTGGGGACCCACAAAGAGTTCTGGGGACACTGCTTTGCATGTTCATATCTCCTCTGCTGCTTATCTTGCAAATTCCATCCTCCCCAGAGGCTGAGGACAGCAACATCCACTCTGCAGATTGGCAAGCTGTATTCCAGTTGTACATGTGTTCTACCTTCCTGGCACAGCACCATCGGGACCCAGTCCTGCTCACATTCCTCCACCTCCATCCAGTGCAGACATCTCCTGCAGAGCTCACTATTTTTATTGGGATGCCCTCAGTTTCCTTGGGACATTTTCACTTTCCTTTCTTAACAGGCCTAGCACTTGTCCGGCCTGGAGGCAAAGCGGGGAGGTGTGGTCAGATGCTAGGGGTGTGTGTGATGCCTTGTGGTGCAGAAACCCTTACATTGTTTTTGAGCAATGGGGGCAGACTCACCTTTACTAGGGAGGAGATCCACTCACCGTGTGAAGACACAGAGACAGACACACTCATGGGGAATGCCACGTGAAGACAGAGGCAGAGATTGGAGTGATATGTCTACAAGTCAAGAAACGCCAAGGCTTGCTGTTAACACCAGAAGCTGTGAGAGGCAAGGAAGTATTCTCCCTTAGAGCCTCTTGAGAGAGCATGGCCCTGCTGACACCTTGATTTCAGACTTTTAGCCTCCAGAACTATGAGAGAATAAATTTGGGTTGTCCTGATCCCCCATTTGTGGCACTTCATTAAAGCAGCCCCAGGGAACTCATGCACCAACCTTTTAACTCTCCCACCTCAAAGTCCATAGTACCTGTCTAGTCTGTGTTGCCAAGTGTACCTAGGTTCATTTCCTAGAAAAACCATTTTTCAGTTAATACTAAATAAATACGAAGATGTTTTGCCCTGGTTTTCTATTATTTCAAAGAGTTTAATATCTCTCATGGCTTCCTTTCTATGATGTTGAGCCTGACGATGTCAGTTGATGTCTAAGCATGCTTCCTGAAAATGATAAGTTGTCACTTCTCTTATCTCCAGAGAGCTGAAGAATCACTTGATTAGCACCATTAGGCCCATGGCCTTTCTTGGACTTTTGGAACTGAATCACCTGTGAGTATTAATTCTATTTGAACTACAAACCATGTTCCTATCAACATGTTTTGTGGGGACTGTGATGTTTCATCAAGCAAAAATAACAGAAGTACTTCTGCAGAAAAGAGCCCTGGTGGAGCAGTGGTTAAGAGCTCGGCTGCTAACCAAAAGGTTGGCAGTTCGAATCCACCAGCCGCTCCTTGGCAACCCTATGGAGCAGTCCTACTCTGTTTTATAGGGTCACTATGAGTCAGAATCCACTCAACAGCAGTGGGTAACTTCTGCAAAAGGAGACAGTGCTATGTAGATGTTGATATCTTTATTTCTGCCTTGCTCGTGTTTTTATCCAGATTCACATTTTGTGTACTCCTTCAAAATACTCTTAAAAAGGGAGGCTTTTAAAGGATCTTTTATGCCTTTGAGCAAAAACAAAGAAACCTCTGATATAAAGTGACGATAAAATAGATCTATTGGCAGCACATTGCGAATTTCTATGGTTAATGGATTTTAACAGCTCGTATATAGGTATCATTTTTGAAAATTTGGTCTAAACTTTTTCTATGTGAAATGCAGGGTGGACTTTACATGAGTGCTATTGCAGCTTGTGGGGCCACATCTCCCTAGTGGGCACCAGGCCAGTCACACTGCTGCAGAGCAAGGGTAGCAATGCAGGTAGGCCTACTCACCCCCTGTCTGTGGGGTGGCCCACTCACATCCTGTTCATGGGGCCCACTCGCACCCTGTCCATGGCGCGGCCCACTCACAGCATGTCCATGGGGCCCACTCACACCCTGTCCATGGGGTGGTCTACTCATGCCCAGTCCATGGGGCAGCCCACTCCCATCCTGTCCATGGGGAAGCCCTGCATGTGCCCTGTCCATGAGGTGGACCACTTGCACCCTGTCCATGAGGCAGCCCACTCACACTCTGTCCATGGGACAGGTCACTCACACTTTGTCCATGGGACAGCCTAGCTCCTGCCCTGTGTCCAGTCCTATTTCCCCAGTGCCTTGAGGTGGACTTTTATAAAATATTTCACTTCCATGGAAGGGCCTTCTATAAAGTCTGGGGTAAGATCAAAAACTAGAAGGCCATCTCTGAAGCAGTTGCAGGGTACAGTGATGAGGAAGTTAGAGAGATAATGCAGTGCCGTGGGTTACTTAACATGGCCCTTCTAGCCATAGTCTTGTAACTCCCACCAAATGATTGGGTGGGACTATGTAAATAAGGTGCTTGTGGCCCACCAAAGGGATTGGACAGCTTGCTAATAATGCTGAAAAGGTGCATGGCACCTTTGTGGGGGTGGGACCATACAAATAAGATGTATGGAACGCTAACAAGGGTATTGGTCAGTTTTGCCATCCCACTAGGCTAAAATAGAGCTATCCCAGATGCAGAAAGGGGGACCTCACTACCACCAACAAGAAGAGACAGAAGCCCCTGTGCTGAGAACTTCTTAGACCCCGGAGACAGAGAGAGAGAGAGAGCTACAACACCGGAGACAGTGAGAGAGCAGCAGAGAAATGGCAGCAGAAGAGGCAGCAGAACCAGGAGACGGCAGAAGATGGCATGGTGGGATTCCCACCCCACAGAGCTAGAGAGCCGAGTACCTTCAGACAGGAGGCTCGCTGGCAGAGTGGGGTGCCTCCAAGCACTTGGTGAAGCTGGGCTTGCCAACCCATGGAGCTAGAGAGCTGAGCACCTTCAGGCCGAGTCTTACTGGCAGAGTGGGATACCTCTGGGCACTTATTGGCAGAGCTGAAGAGCTCTATAACACTAGCCCCCAGCAGGGCAGAGGCTGGGCCGTGGGGCCAAGGGGCCAAGAGGCTGAGGGCCAGAGGGAGAGGCCTGCCCATGTGTACAGCCGAGACGCTGTCCTGATCGAAGAACCATATGCTGAGTCATTCCTGATCCTAAATTGTAACCTGTTACTTCCCTAATCAGGGTCCCTGATTGCACAAAGGTTGAAGCGCTCAGCTGCTAATCGAAAGGTTGGTAGTTTGAACCCACCGCTGCTCCACAGGAGAAAGATGTGGCAGTCTGCTTCTGTAAAGATTGAAAACCCTGTGGGGCAGTTCTACTCTATCCTATAGGGTCACTATGAGTTGGAATTGACTTGACAGCAGTTGGAGGGGGGAGCTTCTGTGATAATCCCCATAACTTTTAGTATGATCTGTGAGATGTGTGTGGCCATTGCAATGAATAACCAAACCCAGCAGAGAAGTAGAGGGTGCCACGGGAGGGACAGCTGGTATCAGAGCTGGAAGAAAGGTTGGAGGGTGGAGGTATGTCTGACCTCTGCCTCGTAGCAACCAGCGTTGGGTTGCTGACACTGATGGTGATTCTCTCTCCTCGTCCTGAAGTTAGAGGACCCCTGATGCCACAACAACATTTTTACAGATAAAAACACAAGGACAAAGGCGGGAAAAGACAGGGATAAAACATGCTGGGAGCGGGGGACGTGGCACACGGAAGACACGTCAGGAACGTGCAACGTTTTTGTGAGAAATTTTAGTGGGATAGAACTGTCGGTTTCTGATATAAATAAAGAACATCCTTACATTTTAAACACAAAGAAGTGTTTAAATTTGGGGTTTTGTATTTAATTAAAATAATGCATCATCATTGTATTAGTTTTCTAGACTGCTATTACAAAGTCCCATAAACTGGGTAGATTAAAACAGAAACATCCTCTCACAGCTCTGAAGGCCAGAAGTCTGAAATCCAAGTGTCAGCAGGGCCACGCTCCCTCCTAAGGCTCTCCTAGCTTCTGTTGATGCAGGCGATCCTTGCCTGTCCTTGTCTTGTTGACACATGGCTCTAATCTCTGTGTCTGGCATCACACGGCGTCCTCCCTGTGTCTTTGTGTCTCCTTTCCTCTTGTTGTGAGGACACCAGCCATTGATTTAGGGCCACCCTGATCCCGTATGACCTCATGTTAACTTGATTACATCTGCAAAGATCCTATTTCCAAATAGGATCACTTTCCAAGGGCTAGGACTCAGACATGTCTTTTGGAGGGGGGAGGTTAATTCTGCCCACAGTGATCATCTGTTAACATGATCTGCTTCTGAAGAAATAGCCATTGAAAACCTATGGAGCACAGCTCTACTCTGACACACATGGTGTTGCCATGAGCTGGAACCGACTTTATGGCAACTGGTTTAGCTTGGCTATGAGTAAGCAGTTGGCAGACATTGATAAAATAAGACACGATTTTCTATTCTTAGTACAACTGAGGTTACTCACAGCTGATTGTCACCTTTAATTGTGTGAGAGGGCTGTTAGTTTCCTTGAACACACCATGTCACAATGGCGACGACATCTGTGTCATGGGCTGTGTCTTCTCTGAGGCCTGTGGCCAACATTCTCTTCTGCTAAATTCAGAACAGGATGCTTGTGTCTCGGCAATGTCAGGGTTAATGTCAGCTGGCCTGCTGTGCAGCCACTCCTGCTTGGTGATTGCTTAATTTAGGAGACTGAGTTCTTCTCAGTGCACTCATGCTAATTACGGACATAAGACATAACGTGGTAGCCAGATGACATCCTGCATTCCAAAGTGGGTTGCCTAGCTGAGATGTGCCTCTTCTAATGCGGCCCTTGCTAGTCTCATGTCGTTATGTTTTCTTAGTTGAAGATGCACGTAGTTCAAACCTAAGGGAGAAATGAAGCAGTCAGCCTCTTGTCTGTGTGCTGTGGAATGCACGCCTAAGTCCACCGGAGCCTGTGGTCTTGCTGTCCACTGTGCCTGCCCTCCAGCCCAGAGCAGGCCTGTGTCCAAAGGTGTTCTTGGAGGTTGGTCTTTGTAATCCTTTCAGCATAACGGAAACAGTCAAGAGACAGCAGCAGACACGGACTGTCACTGAGCCTGTGCCGGTGTCTCCCTTGGGCTTGGCACTCAGGCATGACCACCTTACTGGAGCCAGGAAATGGGCTTGGTTTTTACAGGAAGAGAGCTGCCTGGGGGATGGGGTTATAGCAAGGGAGCCAGCTCTTGGGTCACAGGAAGGGAACTGGTTTAGCAGGTTGAGAATGTGTCCAAGGCCTCAAGGCCCGGGCTGGGGCTCACCCCCAGGTCTGTTCAAGACCCAAAGAGTTTCTTCTCTATGGTCACTCTGGGAGCAGCAGGTAACACATTCCCGAGGAGAGCTATGGGGTGGGGTGGGGTGACTGCAAATATGTGCAGGCACCTAGTCCACAGATATTACAGAGCACCTACTGTGTGCAAAACCTAGGCATGGTTGGTATTTGTGAAGCTTGTGGGCAAGCCTGACAAACAGGAGTTACAGATGCATTTGTAAAAGTAACGCAATCAGTGGTTTGTCTGTTGAGTTATTGAGAACTGCCTGTTTAGGACAGGACCTAAGGGTGAATGTAGTGGGTGAATGGTGGCCCTAATAGACACGACTCCACCTTCTCTGGCACTTTCGTGCCGACTCCCCCAGCTTTGGCTGATGCCTATGGTGGACAAGGGGCGTGGCTGTCCGTGGGGCTGGGGAGACCACCTGCACCCTCCCCAGTGCCCTGTGAGGGCTGCTGCTCTGTGGCCAGAAGGCAAGCTGCTAGTGAGTGAGTGTCCATGGGGGGCGGAGGAGGCCACGACGTTCACCACACAGCATGTCACAAGGAACAGGACGTGGACGTGAGGCATGGGCGCTGGAGGGGACTCTTCGCTGTAAACCCGTCTGCACCACTCTAAGAATCGTCATGTGCATGAGCCAATGAAGAAAGAAAAAAACAGATGACTTCCACCTCTGAAGGAACTCACAGTCTAACTGAGGGTGCAAGGGTGTGAAAAGAAAGTCCTTCCCCTACAGAAACAGACACATGTGCACACACATGCATACCAGCTATACACACACCACACACACAGTCACACATGCGCATACATACACACAATACACACCACACACTTGCATGTAATCTCACACAGTCATACACATTTGCACAGGCACACACACATAATACATACACCATACACACATGCATACACATACATGCACCACATACAAGCACACACAGGTACACACAACACACACAAGCATATACAATACACACACCACACAATCACACATGCACACACATACACACATGACACACATGAGCACACACAATACACACACATACAATCACACATGTACACACATACACAGAAGCACACACCACAATCACATATGCACACACATACACACGATACACACCACACACTCACAATCACACATGTACACACGTACACACAAGCACACAGCACAATCACGCATGCACACACATATACACACCACACACGCGCACACATAACACACACAATCACACATAATATACACATCATACACACGTACACACACCACACACATGTACACACACAATACACGGCACACACTCACATACAATCTCACACACAATTGCACAGGCACAAACACATAATATATACACCATACACACATGCATACACTTGCAGGCACCACACATGAGCACACACAATACACACACCACACATTCACACAATCACACATGCAGACACAAGCACACACAACACACACACCACACATTCGCACAATCACACATGCACACATACACATGACACACATGTGAGCACGCACACGACACACGAACACATACAGTACACACACACACACGCTCACATACAATCACACATATACACACACTCCACATGAGCACACACAATGCACGCACCATACACACACGATCACACATGCACACGCAGCATGATTGGCATCAAGTACAGGGTGCTCAGCCTGTTGCTCACCCACTCACAGCCCGAGGGGCTAGCACTCAGGAGCACAGTGTGGATATATGGCCGGTGTCCCCGCCACCATGCATGTAAAATACTGCTTGCTTGCAGACAGCTTCTGTGGCCACCAAACACGGTGCTCCTGAAACAGCATATTTCTGAAGGGAGTTAGACGACGTCAGGCTCCAGCCCATCCTGACAACATGTATGAGGAACAAGGCACACCCATCAACTTCATCTGCCCGTATCCAACGGCCTGCAGAGGGACCCTCCTCGGGTGGCTCTTTCGTGGCAAAGCCTAGAAAGTTCTCAGGGCATGTCCTCAGAGTGCCCCAACGGAGGGCCCAGTGGGCTCCGAGAGGTGGCAGGGGAGGAGCAGAGTCAGCTGGCCTTCCTTGTGCGGGGACACTCAGGGAGGACTGCTCTGAGGTGGGGCCAGTGGTCATCGCAGAGGAGGCCCCCCAGGGGAGCAGGCCTCACTGACTTCTGCTTAGGAAAGTGACGAGTGCACAGGGAGAGCCTGGAGAACTCAGAACAACATTCAGGAGAGTGGCATCAGGTGGAGCCCACCTTTCAGGGGCAACTAGTGTGCCTCTTGGTAGATTGGAAGTTGTGCAGGGCCTCGTGGGATCAGGCAGGGCCACAGAGGGTCAGGCAGAGCTTTTGGGGTCAGGCAGGGCCTCGTGGGATTAGGCAGGGCTACATGGGGTCAGACAGGGCCTCGTGGGGTCAGGCAGGGTCTTGTGAAGTCAGGACAAGCCTCCTGGGGTCAGGCAGGGCTGCATGGGGTCAGGCAGGGCATTGTGGGATCAGGCAGGACCTCGTGGGGTCAGGCAGGGCTACGTGGGGTCAGACAGGGCCTTGTGGGGTCAGGCAGAGCCTTGTGGAGTCAGGCCAAGCCTCGTGGGGTCTGCAGGTTTGCGTGGAGTTGGGCAGAGCTGAGTGGCAGCCCTTACTGAAACAGTCAGGGCCAGATGAAGGCATGTGAGGGCCCTGAGCACTGATAACCTGTGGTGCCCTGTCCTCTGATTACTCACACATTCAAACAGAACACGGGAGTTGTATACGTACATGTATGCGTGTGTGTCTTAGCCATCCATAATGTAACTTCTTCACAAACGCAGCCATAATATTAACAATTAAGTGCAAAAGTGGTGTTCGCCATTTTAGCAGAATGAGATGAACTGGGTTATAGAATTTTTAGTGGGTGAATGTAGCAAAAGTTAGGCTCAACAGCCCACCCCCGCTTCTTGTTTATTAGAAAGAAATACTATACTCCCAAGAGA